>NC_088325.1:13387870-14638204 GCF_910592395.1 Lineus longissimus
ATATAGCCGGTTAATGTGAAAACTAACCATCTTCACTTAAGGTATTATAGGGCTTCCCATCCTTCAGAAATCAGAGCTGAATATTGCTTCTCTGGCCCTGAACATAGGATATCCTGAGAGTAGGACCATTGAAACCAACATTAACCCAATTTCCTCTGCCCCCCTCCCATCTAAATCAACCACTGATCCACAGTCTGTACCAAGGAAGCGAAATGAGTTCTGGTGTGACTGACAAGGTTGGATGTCCCCAAGATTTGAAATGTATAGCCTGTCCTATTAGTTACATGTCAATATTATCCATAGATTGACAGCTTCAAATTAGTGCTGTCAACGAGTGAAAACTACCCCAATCCCTGCGGGCATCATTCTATATCATTGGACCCAGAGGTCATATCCATATACAACTGCTTGTAGCCTATTTGATTTGACTTGATGAAAGGACTCCCCTTGTCCCACATATCCTGTAGCCATACTTTGATTGACAGGTGCCTTGTAACTGTCAATTCCTATGAGACATACTTTGAGTTTTGAAGCCATAAAGCCAGGAGTGACATCTCATTAGCCTTTCAGTATCATCAATCGAACTTCTTCTCCTGCAAAAGTTTCTGACAAATCTGCTCCTGTTGGCAATCATGGCATGATTTGTCCTCTCTATAGCCGTCTAAGGTGATGTTTCACCAAAAATATACATTTCTTTTTCTGCTACTCCATTATTTGCACTGCACTTAAGTCTAATCCCCTCGATCGATGTTATGCACTTTCCATACGTCCTCCACCGATGGTCTATATTCTGCTAAATCGCTCCTCATCTGCCCATATTACTGGCTAAACGCCCTCACCCTCGAGCTACATCCTGTCATCTGCACCGGTGATATCCTGTCCATCTGACATGCCAGATTAATTTCCTCGCTGACGCTGATGGACACTTGACCAGCCAGGCAAGGACACCAGAATTGCCAGTTGTCGCTAATTCAGGCAAGAGCTCCTGGAAACTCTTCAATTGGACTTTGCTAAGAGATATCCAACGATAAACCCTTTTTTCAGGCGGCCATCTTGTAAATTAAACAAAGTCAGATTGCAACCAAATTTCCTGTGATTGTATATCTATGACTCTCTACAATATCCTTGATTTTCAGTCAAATCCATCGACCAATATGGCCACCAGGTGGCCATCTTGAAAATTACACTAAGTCCTATTACTCCGAAACTAATGATCGGATTGCAACCAAACTTAATGTGATTATGTATCGATGTACTCTTATCAATATCCCTAATTTTCAGTCATATCTCATGAAAAATATGACCGCCAGGCGGCCATCTTGGAAATCCAATGAAGTCCTATTACTCCTAAACTGTTGAACAGATGTCAACCAATTTCCATGTGACATGTCAACTCTTCAGTAACCCTGAAATTCAGTCAACTTTATAACCAAAATGCTATACTTAGATGGAACTGGTGAAACTAGCCAGAAACTGTTCTCCCCATATCCACTGCAAATGACATGCATTATATTACCCGAGGTGAGCACATGATCCCATGATCATTGGGTTTCACATGTTCATCATGGTTGATTGCAATGAGCTATTGCTGCAGAGACATCATCAATTATTTCACTTCTCGGCTGAGTGACTCACTTTTCTCATATCAAGCCGGGGAGAATGATTAGAGAGCGGTTCACATCGATAAGACGTATTGGTACCCGGTAGGCACTGACAGAGTGATGAAAGTTCGCCCTCCATTTGAAGGTTTCACGCTAATCACGGTAGATTGTCTTGATCGGCTTTCAAGAAGACATCGCCCATCAATTCAATTCGCGGATGAGTGACTGATTCATCTCATTTTGAGCCAGGGAGGACATACAGTGTTGTGTCATTTCTTTTTCAGGAAATAATGGTAGAAACTGCAGGGAATTTGTCCTTGATGCAGAAACTGTGGCTTTTAATCACCAAACTCAAATATATTCTTTATCTGGGTGGTGAATCTGGGTGTTGTTATCAGAATGTAAATGTGAGATAAATCAGGTTCATACTGATTAGAGCAGCTTGATAGATTCTGTGACAGGCCAGACTTTATTAGGTCTGGTTCCTTCCCCAGTTCACCTCAGTGGTTGATCTGCTTGTTGTCAGATAAGAACAGAAACTGTAAGAAGATGAGATAGCCCTCGTCTCCTTAGAATGAATCCAAACTGATTCTGTGACAGGCATGGCTTCATTCAGTCTGATTCCTTCCTCTAAGTGGTCAATCTTCTTGTTTTCAGGTAAGGACAGAAGCTGTAGAGAGAAGATGAGATAGTCCTTGTCTCCAGAGAATGAACCCAACTGATTCTTCGAAGAGCATGACTTCATTCAGTCTGATTCCTTCCCCTAAGTGGTCAATCTTCTTATTTTCAGGTAAGAACAGAAACTGTAGAGAGAAGATGAGATAGTTCTTGTCTCCAGAGAATGAACCCAACTGATTCTGTGACAGACATGACTTCATTCAGTCTGATTCCTTCCCCCAAGTGGTCAATCTTCTTGTTTTCAGGTGAGGACAGAAGCTGTAGAGAGAAGATGAGATAGTCCTTGTCTCCAGAGAATGAACCCAACTGATTCTTTGACAGGCATGACTTCATTCAGTCTGATTCCTTCCTCTAAGTGGTCAATATTCTTGTTTTCAGATAAGAACTGAAGCTGTAGAGAGAAGATGAGATAGTCCTTGTCTCCAGAGCATGAACACAACTGATTCTTTGACAGACCTGACATCATTCATTTTGATTTCTTCCCCTAGTTCAACTCAGCAGTTGATCTGCCTGTTGTTAGATAGAACAGAAGCTGTAAGAAGATGAGATAGTCCTAGTCTCATGACAACAATGAGCCCGATTCTTTTTGTTGGATATGATTATGTCAGATATGACTTCATTCAGAGTCTGATTTCCTTTCCAGTTTACCAAATAGAATTCAATTTGCCAGTTTTCTGATTATAAGCTGTAGAAAGAGAGGTGCCTTCATCATGCTTGGCAATCAGTATTAGAATCATATCCCAAATAACCAAATATAATTAGATATATGATAACTAATCAAATCAAATCAGATAAAATTGGTTGCATGATTGAAAGTGATAGCAAGCAACAATAGCACTGATTGGTCCTTGGGGGGGAATTTATCATTTTTCTACGAGAATCTGATGGAGTACCGCATTGTATCCGTATGAGAAGAATATGTCTCTGTCTAAGAAACATGATTAGTCACATTGTTGGGCGATGGTTTCCGCCTGGCTGCCTAGTGACCAATAATGCAGTGAAATTGATCCACGAAAAAAACAGATTGTCGTGATGAGGTAGGCTACTTGAGAAACCAATCTAATGAATGCACTTTGCAGGCCGGGATATGAGGCGGAATAAAAAGAATCTGGATTACTTCTTAGGGTATTATCTGATGGACTAGCGGCTGTTCAGTATCGGACTAGGTGGGAGAGGTTAACCCCTTCATTCAGTTGGATATCTGCCTTTTACTTTTAACACACCCTTTCAGTTCAACAAGAACTATTCGGCAAATAATTCGACCAACATCAGCCACTGCTAATACACTGTTACGGATTTCCGGAATAGGTTCTGAGATGCATCAGAAAGGTGCACAAATGTTCTACCAATGTCTCCTGCCTTTGAATTTAGATGCAGAGCTCTCCTTACAGAATACAAACCACGCTTATGACCGGATATCACTGAAGAGCATCAGAAAGGTGCACAAATGTTCTACCAATGTCTCCTGCCTTTGAATTTAGATGCAGAGCTCTCCCTACAGAATACAAACCACGCTTATGACCGGATATCACTGAAGAGCATTTTGAAGAACATAATAGCATTATTCATGCGAACTTTCCTTTGAATCATTTATAGGCAGATTTGTTAAAAGAAACCAACATGACTGATGAGAAATCTCAATGTTACTATATCCATCGTTAAGCATGATAAATGGGATTTCTAACACATCTTCAATAAAACGTTTCATTTTCATAATGGATTATGTATTAGCCTCATTTTGACCACAGAAGTTTTCGTGAGGCAACCATCAATCTCTTTAGTTGGTACAAATGATAAATATGAAATTTGAGGTGTTTTGGGTGAAACTGTATTTTCAGCACTATGCGGTACCATTGTTTCATGAGTGTACATCATTAAAGGTCAAATAGCCCATCAATATTGTTTATCAGAGGCATCTTCCATTATTCCAATATTCTATTCTATTGTCATTTCTGACAATAAATTGTCGATTTCCTGGACAAATAGAACTTTTACGCCAATTGTTTTGGGACCAAACAGCTCCGCTTCAAGACACAAGCACCGTATCAGTTTGTCAACCACAAACCTCTTCTTATACTAGTTGAAGATAGGTCCTTTTCATCACGCTTGCCTCGTATCCCACACTTATAGTGAATCTTACATATCTCTTTCATTCTACTCTCATTATCTTGTCACGTTTTGCGATAAATCATTAATCTCCAAATCAAAAACGTGTTCCGACAAACCATGCACAAGTAATCCATCGACCAGAAGAATGAGACTTGGAATGAAGTCATCTCCTTCACACGAAAATCAATTGGGTTCATTCTCGGGGGGACTTGGATTATCATGTCTTCTTTCTAGGGCTTCTGTCCTTATCTGAAGACAACAGGCAGAGCAACTGCTGAGTTGAACTAGGGGAAGAAACCTCACTGAATGAAGTCATGCCTGTCACAGAATCAGTTGGGTTCATTCTCTGGAGACAAGGACTATCTCTTCTTCTCTCTACAGCTTCCGTATCTTATCTGAAAACAGGCAGATGAACCACTGAGGTAAACTGGGGGAGGAATCAGACTGAATGAAGTCAACAAGATCATTGTCAGGAAGGAGTATCTCATATTTACTTTCTGATAACAACTTTCAATCAGACCTGACGAGTTCACCAGCCAAATAAACTGCATTCTGAGCTTTTAGGCTGGGAACTGGTCATCTGGTTTCCCTTGTTGGTTACTTATGTACAATGGGAGGGATACTGATAGCCCTGATGTGCGTGAGTGGATTATGAAGGAGTTTTAGTCCAGTAACATTGTGGAAATGGTGACTACTTCAAACTTTCTTGGGCAGCGTGGTTTCAACAATATGACACACTCAAGGCGATGATACATCTCACCACAGCACAGCCTCACCCTGCCTTGACCTTGTCTATGCAGGAAGCAGCTATCATCTTACACTTCTCTATAGAAGCCCCTTTAAATTTGCACCAGCCACGACAGCACATCTCCTTTTGATCTACCAAGTACATGTCCCATGGCACAAAAAACTGGGTGTTAGTAATAAAACAGTACACTCACAGTTCACCATCTTCATCTTATCCTCGAAGGAATAAAAGAAACGTGTAATCTCCTCAAATGACAAAGAAAACTTCCAAGGCAATCGCACTAAACATCTTCCATCTTCCAACCAATCTGAGACAGCAAAAATCCGCTAAAGCAATATAGCCATGTCATATTTTTTTGCCCAACGTACAATGGCAACCTGATTGGATCCAACGATCGCAATTTTCCGAATGTGAGCTTACATCAAAGGACGTCATAAGAAAATCTCATAGAGGTAAATGCAGGAGTCGAGAATATAAACTTCGTGCTGTGTCGCAGGAATATTTGTATCTAATTCGGATCGACCCACTAGTCTAGGGTCCTAACAAAAATTGCTCATGGTGGCATGAAGAAATTCATGCTCCGTAATCTTCTGATCCAGGACAAAACAAGTGCTGCTTGTGTCCTGGTTCATATAAATACTCCAGGATCATGAGAGATGGTTAGTTTGCCAGTGGTTATGATTCTGGGACACCCATCTACTGATTGACCACTCTTGATGTTGCTCAACTTTGGTGCTAGGGCCGAAAGCACCAACAAAAACTTCCTATAGAAGTACTTCAAAATGTCATTCCCTATCATTCTTTCTAAACCTTTAATTACAGAGTATCTCATCCAAGATGCATGAAAACAAGACATCTCGTCCCATATTATTCTCCCTTTACCGAGTACCTCTTACAAGATGCATAACACTGAGGAGTGTTAGCTAAACTACTGGGAACAGATCAGTTCCTGCCAGACAGATTTTATGGGCTGCTCAGATGCCTCATCCAAAATGCATGAATCTGATGGCTCTCAAGTGCCATGGTGGATAAATGCTGTAACGTATGCCTTTCAGGAATATACTTGTTTTGATATCTCAACAAAATAGAAGTAACGTTTGGACAAAAGATGTATGCATTTTTGGCATATACTTGTTTATCTCAACAAAATAGAAGTAAGGTTTGGACAAAAGATGTATGTATTTTAGGAATATACTTGTTTATCTCAACAAAATAGAAGTAAGGTTTGGACAAAAGATGTATGTATTTCAGGAATATACTTGTTTATCTCAACAAAATAGAAGTAAGGTTTGGACAAAAGATGTATGTATTTTAGGAATATACTTGTTTATCTCAACAAAATAGAAGTAAGGTTTGGACAAAAGATGTATGTATTTAAGGAATACACTTGTTTATCTCAACAAAATAGAAGTAAGGTTTGGACAAAAGATGTATATATTTTAGGAATATACTTGTTTATCTCAACAAAATAGAAGTAAGGTTTGGACAAAAGATGTATGTATTTTAGGAATATACTTGTCTATCTTAACAAAATAGAAGTAAGGTTTGGAGAAAAGATGTATACATTTTAGGAATATAGTTGTCTATCTCAACAAAATAGAAGAAAGGTTTGGTTTTGAAATTTTTAGGTTTGTAGCAAAGGACTTTATTGGTTTACACTTCCCAAACTCTGAGGTGCTTCATGGGGTGAAGTTTACCTCGTAGCAGATAATAGCAACGAAAATGTACCTGGAACGAATTAGCATTTTGAAGCTTTTCATGGCATTTATAATAGAACTTCTGGGACATGGCTGGGAGAGTCAGCGGTGCTTTACATGATGAAGTCAACCTAATGCCTCATAATCTACTGAACCACATCCCACAGGCGCGCAGAACTCTACTTGGAGACGTCCCAGCAGTTATTTCAAATTAGCAGAGTGATTGCAAATTCACGCTGAGTGTTCCCTGCCAACCAACGAAGTTTGGATATCAACCTCAACAGTGGTGATGACTTTTTTCGTTACTACGCATAGCATTCCTTGTCGTCACTTTGGGACTAGCTTGGGCTCGTCGCCAGGTCGAGATGGAGGAACGTATTTATTCGGCTATAAAAGTTATCTCCTTCATGGAAGAGCAAGCTCTGAGATACAATTGGTAATAACAATTACTTAGGAGAGGACAGTCATTAATCTGTAGGATTGACCAGTAAGCCGACAGACTACAAGATATTCGGGATGAAGGCAATGGTTCTGTGTTGACGGGTTCCGACAGTGTATTTCCATGTTGAGGTATTCTCAGAGAATCAGCCTCCAAGCAGAATGAGCAACAGGTAGGTTCACCATTTCTGAGGCTATAGACCTCAGGAATCATACCAGACAGATTGGGTGGTTTTGAACCGGAACTATTGGGGATCAGTCTAAGGTACAAACTGAGCAGTGAAGGATACACAAAAATATGATAAGTGAGGTGAAACACATCAGATGTTACCCTAACAGACTGCTGACAGCCGACATTCGGTATGCCATGGTCTACCCTCGAAATGTCATACAAGACAGCTTTTTGTATTTGGCCCATAGTCTAGCAACAGGATTTACCTCCAAGGCTTTACATCAATAATAAATAATAAATAATAGTCGGCGCTTATATAGCACTCAAATTACTCAATAGCTGGGTATTCTCAAGCACTTTGGGACTATCATCATCCCGGTCTCCACAGAAGTCAATCTGGGGTTTCAAGGAGCAGCTACAAAGCGCTCATTCTTGAACTCGACCAGTAGGAGAAACAAAGTGACGATTAAGCCGGGAATCGAACCCACGACCTCCGGATCATGAGTCCGACTCTCTACCACTGCGCCACCGCGTCTCCACATCAAATCTTTCCAAAATTGGTGACTGCACCTGCAGGATCAAACTGACTGATATCATATGACACAGCAGAGCTTTTTTAGCCCTTATGAGCAAAGTAATCCATGTTCAACTAAATTTTGGAAAAAAGATAGAACTCGATTGAAATTCTCAATTGCACCCGTGAGATTTACTCAACAAACAAACAGACAAGCAGCATATGTCAGGGCAATACTAAATCAAGCTAAGATAAACAAAAGTTCACTCATATGAGGTCCGCCTGACATTTCAATACAAATCTCTTCGAAATTCTCGACGGCACCCTTGGGATCTAGCCCCCATCAATAACAATGAACCTTTTATCCCCAGCAGAAACTCACTTGACGTTAACTTGGCACAGTAAATATTTCATCAAGTCACCCGAGACGCTTCCATTTTCCTATATTATAAATCGCAGCTGAACGCAGAGCGTGGAGTCGAATTTTCATAAACTCGTCCTTTGCGAAATGTAGAGTTGACAGCTGAGTATCAATAAGAACGTTTTTATTTCCAGAAACAGAATTTGGTGATTTCAGAAGTGATTCTGCGAGTGCCAAATCTTGAGAAGTCTAGTCAGTAATGGTAAACATCACTGCAAGAACAGCCAATTGCCATGTAGTGGTGATTTCAGAAGTGATTCTGTGAGTGCCAAATCTTGGAAAGTCTAGTCAGTAATGGTAAACATCACTGCAAGAACAGCCAATTGCCATGTAGTGGTGATTTCAGAAGTGATTCTGTGAGTGCCAAATCTTGAGAAGTCTAGTCAGTAATGGAAAACATCACTGCAAGAACAGCCAATTGCCATGTAGTGGTGATTTCAGAAGTGATTCTGTGAGTGCCAAATCTTGAGAAGTCTAGTCAGTAATGGAAACATCACTGCAAGAACAGCCAATTGCCATGTAGTGGTGATTTCAGAAGTGATTCTGTGAGTGCCAAATCTTGAGAAGTCTAGTCAGTAATGGAAAACGTCACTGCAAGAACAGCCAATTGCCATGTAGTGGTGATTTCAGAAGTGATTCTGTGAGTACCAAATCTTGGAAAGTCTAGTCAGTAATGGAAAACATCACTGCAAGAACAGCCAATTGCCATGTAGTGGTGATTTCAGAAGTGATTCCGTGAGTACCAAATCTTGGAAAGTCTAGTCAGTAATGGTAAACATCACTGCAAGAACAGCCAATTGCCATGTAGTGGTGATTTCAGAAGTGATTATGTGAGTACCAAATCTTGGAAAGTCTAGTCAGTAATGGTAAACATCACTGCAAGAACAGCCAATTGCCATGTAGTGGTGATTTCAGAAGTGATTCTGTGAGTGCCAAATCTTGAGAAGTCTAGTCAGTAATGGAAAACATCACTGCAAGAACAGCCAATTGCCATGTAGTGGTGATTTCAGAAGTGATTCTGTGAGTACCAAATCTTGGAAAGTCTAGTCAGTAATGGAAAACATCACTGCAAGAACAGCCAATTGCCATGTAGAACCCCATATCGTGACTCTGGGGACCTTATAATAATCGACAATTAGAGATGCCACATGATTGAGCCCCCAAAGGATACCACATTTTCATCAACTGAACTGTTGAATCCACACAGCACATACCCCAAGGGTTTCTTCCATCCTTTCCACAAACCAAATCAACTTCTGCTGATGAACAACTTTGTGGAGTTGTTAATCAAACTAGATCAGGATGCCATACAAGTATTGACTGGCTGGTGGCACTGCTGGTTAGGAGAGACAAAATGTCAACGCTTTTAGGTTCTCGCTTAAAAGCTTTTTCAAAAGCTCCAAAAGCGTGCAGTCCTGTGCCAGCTTCCCAAAATATGCCAGAACAAAGCAACATCTCTACCTTGAAACATCTTCACCAACAGCAACAACAGTTTGATCAATTATAAATCATCTGATAAAACCTCCTGTTTAAGAACGACCCGATCGACTGAATCAATTCTGCAACTGACCTGCATCAAACTAGACACCGAGTTGTCGATTTGTCTTGGGAATAAAACTCACATGAACATCATCGAGTGAACGGAACGATCGTATCCGCAAAGATCTGGTGATCAAACAACCGAGGCAACAAGGGATTTGGCGTAGAAGTGCTGACGAGTAATATAGCAAGTGATGGTAATCTGCCTAATGGTGTTAAAATTCTCTTGGGGGATGGCTGCTATGGTTGAGCATAATTTGATAAGGTCAACGAGAAACCAAGCAGGATGACCTATGATTGAAGATAATAGGACATGTTCCGTCTCTACAAGAGTGGAGTGTCTCAGTGTCCCAGTTCAAATCCAAAGGGTGGCAAGTCCAAAGCGTGGTCTGGTCACTGATTTTTCTACCAAGGTTGAGTTCTCATGAATTGCAGTTTAACCTCTTCAAGGTCCTGGTCCCTTGATATCTCAAGGCCAAAGGGGCATTTCAGGCTGATATTGAACTGGGTTTGCAGAGAACTGACACAGACCTAACCAACTGAAGGGCCAGTCAGTTCTCAGTAGGGTTCATCTTCCTATCAACTGTGACCCGTGTTTGCTCACACATTGACACTTGCACAAACCATCGGCCAACAATATACCATCCTGTCCATGTCAAATTTATCGACCCCTCACACCAAGAGAAAAATATGGTCTCCAATCTCGTGGTGACCGTTCATCAATCATGTGTACTATCGTACGAATCTCTGTGAGTGGAGTTCACTTGGGACCAATCATGTACCTTGACTATGGCTAAAGGTCCAAGGGAACAGAGTCATGAGTGATGAGGAAGGACTACTGTGAGGGAACAAGGGTAGCTTGGGAGTTCAGAAGTAGAGGCATACATAATGTATGTGCTCAGGGAGCTCTCTCAGTAACTCAGGAACAACATTTCCCAATCGGCTAAACAAGAGCAATGGAGAGAAAGACTGCTCATCAATCATGTGATGTGACTACTGTACAGGAATCTGCTCCGTCTGGCATTCACTTGGGAACAGCTCTGGTACCTGCAGTAGGCACTTCTTCTAGCTACTTGGAAAGAGAGGCAAGGGGGTGAGACAGGGGTTGCTTAGGTGGGGAAACACAGCCACATTAGATGCAGCACAGATTTAAATGGCTGGTCATGTAGGAAACTAATAGCAGGCCTTGAAGAAGGGTGTCTCATCCCTTTCAATTTATGTTCACTGTGACTTCTCATTGATCGATGTGTTGTTTTCATTGACCAACAATACACCATTCTGTCCCTGTCAAAAATATCGATCCCAATCACACCAAGAGAGAGAAATGGTCTCCAATCGCGTTGGGACTGTTCATCAATCATGTATACTACCGTGACTATCATACAGGAATCTGTAGTTAGAGGACTCACTTGGGAAGAGTCTTGGGAGAAATGCCTTGACATTGGTACTGTTACATCCTGAAGGAGGGAGGTATGAGAATCGAAAGAGGACATGTCTTAGCCGAGGGAAGGGTCTCAGTCCTGACAACTTCCACTTTCACACACTGAGGAAATGCACTTCTGTAGAATATTTAAATGCGTGTTGGTGGGTGTGTGTGTCGGAGGGGGTGGTAAGGACCTTTCAGGAGTTAGAATGGCATCGAATGCAAAAGAATAGCTTCGCAGATTTACACACGTGATATGAGTCGACCACTTGTCTCGATCATCTGTCTAAGTTCCTCGCAGGCGATCTCCACTTTCTCTCTTGAGCAAACTCTGGCGCCTGGCAAGAGCAAACACGAATCTTGAGTAAACAGTCAATGCAATAAAAATGGTCGCTGCTCGGGCTATTTTGGCTATGAACGGATTCTGTATGCTGATGACGTTACACGTGAATTTCCACATCGTCATCGCGTTGTGGGGGCTCTGCAAATCAGCTTTGCAGATTTCCATCCCATTACACACTTCATTGGGGTGGGTATTATTCCCTGCATCCTCATCAATATTCAAATGGTAGTGTCATCTCACTGCAACCCAGTTTCTTTTCAGAATCAGCACATATCAAGAAGCCTTAACAAAAATTCCTCATAACAACCCACGCCATATTGCAAGCATATCAATGGCTTCTATCTCACGCCACAATAGTCAACAAGATATATTTGCAAGTTTGAGAGAACTTGATATCACTAATTGCAATATATTGCACTCAAACGTTTCATTCATTCGTAAATTTGGCAATTATAAGATGTTCAACAACAACTCTTGGCCTTGAAAGAATGTGCATGTATGCACAAAGAATGGTTGTAGCCAGAGTAGCAGCAGGGAGAATATCTCCATACACCGACTCACATTTTAGGAAGGAATCAACTGCAGTATAAGGATTGTCTGAAGACCAGAATTGTTTTATCAACTGACATAGAAAACCAGCTGTTTCTACTGAAAAGGTTTTTTAGGTTTTTATACAGTCAAGCGATGGCTGCTAGTGCTAGCGCTACTCCCAGTATGACTGCTAGACACTGTTACGATGATACGCTAATCTCTTGGTGAACCACTCTTACGGGCTAATGGTTCCACGTACTCCAGTTCAAAGGTGTGGTAGCTGTTTGTGGCAGCGCTTAGGGACCTCTCTCAGTAACTCAGGAGCAACATTTCCCAATCAACACAACAAGAGCAAATAAGTCATTGACGTTACTAGCTCTAAGAGTCCCAGGTGGATACCTACCAATAGGAAGGGGTAGGAATCATCTAAATGTACCCTGGCAATAGGTTAAATTAGAAAAAGTGTCCCAGGCAATTGACAGGGTTGTCAATGATAGCTGGTTAGAACTTCACGTCACATTCTCATCGCAGCATTGGACCTCTGGATTATTGGAAGAACCTGCTCAAATCACACCATGGGAGGGAAATCGATGATCCATCGATGAATATAGGTGACGATTTCTTGTCGGTAGTAACATTAGAGCAAGTACACTGAACGGCCACATTGATGAGGACGGGTTGTCGTGACCACGTCAATCGGTGACGACGATGCAACCACCCCACTTATTAAGTGAGATTTCGTTATCCAATATCCGATATCATTTTATGGCATTCTGATATCCTAACAGATGGTACAAGTGCTTAAAGAAGATGTTAGCACCTGCCTTTACTGTTACAAGTGGTGAAGAGTTAGTCATCATTGGAAATAACACTCAATAACAGACAGATTTCGATTTGAAATGTGCTCCAAACACCTGTACGGTGTGATATTTTGTTACCTGTTTCATTGCTGTCGAGAACCAGTTGAGAACCATACCTCATCACCTCAGAATGGGTGTAGAATTGGAACCACTGCATCGATTTCAAATATTATTTCTGATCGATTTTTTATTGCAAGACCATCCCCCTTTTTCTCAACGAAAAAAACTTTCTTTTTGCGATAGAGTTCAGGTGAAAAGTTGTACCAAATGTGAAAGAGATGATATCTCCAGAACAGAGAGGGCTGGAAACAAAAGGCAAACACCATTCGAAAGTCACACCTTTGAATTGAAAATTAATCCTGTTTTTCTCAAAGGGTATCAATGTCAAGAAGGCCACTGCAGGTACTGCACCGTTTTCAACGATCGATGGTCTTATTTATAATTCGGACAACGGACCCGAGATGGATCATCGCAACTGCTGAGAAAATCTAATCAATGTTTTTTGCCAAGCTGAGGAAAAATTGGATTAGTTTTACCATATGGGATCATCCTGGACAATGTAGGATTGCATCCATCCATCGAGTTTATGACTGCACATGATGTGCATACAGCGCTATTCATAAGTTATCTCACTTGCCAGCGGCGACATCAGCGTAAATCTACTAGAAACACATCTGCAGTCACATTTGTCTCGGGCATTGTAATATCAGAAATTAATAAATACTTGATAACATCTTAGCAGCGCAGGCCTAGCTGATTAGCATGGCAACGCTGAAGGTTCGATGTGACATGCAAGCCATCCCAGCCAGCACTGAAAGTAGGCCTTGGACTGGCTAGACTGGCAAGTCAGTCCAGGGCTAACCGAGACCCGAATCCAGCCACAGCCGGCTGGCCAGAAGGTGAGGGGACTCCTCATCAGATGAGGCGCCAGATCTCCCTTCCCACACCAGAACTGGGGGGTCAAGTTTCTCCTAAGACTTCCACCAGGGTGCAATGGTGGTCATCTCCAGAGAAAAAAACCTTTAACATATTAGAAGTACCCCAAATGAAAAATACCCAAAATTTGTACTTGAGAGAAACAAACAATAGTGTGGTGTCAAAAATTAAACTAAGACAATCTGCCGGCATCTTAAACACGTAGGTTATACAAAATATGACGCATTTTTCTTTCTTGACTTGCTGTATGGCATGTATATGTATTTCTTATACGAACAAATTGGTGAATTCCGAATCCATTTTATTTTTACAGACATTCTTGCAAATGCAGGTCAAGATGCCTAGCCCCGACAGCCAGGGTCAAGCCAACCCCGAGATAGCTATTATTTCATCTCCTGTATGAACAAAAACAGACCACCTTAACGGTGTTGAAATTGACCAGGAATTAGAGTATGACACACCCAGCTAGCTTGAGCCAGGTTGGCCCTCTTTCTCCGAAAACCTTGATTCACCCGAAATATGTCTTCTGTTATGCCATTCATACTGAATATGCAGTCCGTTCTGAAGGGTGAACAAATGACCCTGCAAGTAGGCCTGGTGATATCTTTCTTTTGTACATTTGTCAGTACAGGGTCAGTAAGGGGTTAAACATTGTAAAATGTCAAAGGGTGGGTCAAGTTAGAAAAAGGAGTCCACAGAGGTGCCATAAGGGACTATGAGACTTCTGTTGACTTCTTGCCCCTCTTCTACCTATTAACCCCTTTCTGATCCCCTCACTCAGTGGCAGTGGCATGTGCTGTCACGTGCTGCTTATCATGCAACTAACAATTCACTTAGGCATGCTAACCTGAATAAAATAGAATATGCATCAATCCAGATAATAAACTATCTTACCAGTAATGAGTATAATTTCCAAACTCTGTGTTGTCTTCAGATTGAGAATCCAGCTATCACAGAGATATTCCTAAGCCTATAGCGATGACAGAACAAACTACACCATGTGTTTGCTTCATACATGGTGTCCTGTACCTGACTATTATAGACAGGCCACATGCATCTTCAACTAACTCCATCTATCCTTGTGATGCTAAACTAGCCAGGGAGGCTGGGGCTGCACTTTTCAATTGCAGGGACTAGCAGGTCAATTAAAGAGATGGACTTACACAACTGGTCCACTCTAGATAGAGACAACGTCACAGCCAGTCGGTCAACGAAAGAGACAGCCTCACATGACTGATTTATTCTAGAGACAATGTCACAACCAGACAGTCAACTCAAGATACAGCCTCACATGACTGATTTACTCAAGAGACAATGTCACAACCAGACAGTCAACTCAAGAGACAGCTATACAATTGGTGAACTCTAGAGACAATGTCACAACTAGCCAGTTAACTCAAGAGACAGCTTTACACAATTGGTCAACTCTAGAGACAATGTCACAACTAGCCAGTTAACTCAAGAGACAGCTTTACACAATTGGTCAACTCTAGAGACAATGTCACAACTAGCCAGTCAACTCAAGAGACAGCTTTACACAATTGGTCAACTCTAGAGACAATGTCACAACTAGCCAGTTAACTCAAGAGACAGCCATACACAATTGGTCAACTCTAGAGACAATGTCACAACCAGACAATCAACTCAAGATACAGCCTTACTGGTCAACTCTAGAGACAATCTCACAACTAGCCAGTCAACTCAAGAGACAGCCTTACACAATTGGTCAACTCTAGAGACAACATCACAACTAGCCAGTCAACTCAAGAGACAGTCTTATTTATACACTGCTGGTCAACTCTAGAGACAATGTCACAACTAGCCAGTTAACTCAAGAGACAGCCTTACACTGCTGGTCAACTCTAGGGATGAAGTCACAACTACATGTAGGCAACAAGTGTTATGCAACTGGTCAACTCTAGAGACAATGTCACAACTAGCCAGTCAACTCAAGAGACATCTTTACACAATTTGTCAACTCTAGAGACAATGTCACAACCAGACAGTCAACTCAAGATACAGCCTCACATGACTGACTTACTCAAGAGACAACGTCACAACCAGCCAGTCAACTCAAGAGACAGCCTCACTGGTCAACTCCGAATATGAACAGTGAATCCCTTTAAAGGTGAAAGTGACAGCATCAGACGTTATCTTATTGTTGCTGTGAAAGGATTTCATGTCAAAATAAGAAGACGAGGCAGTCTTGACCTAATCTTAATCTGTTTATTGAAAAACAATATCAACAATTAGAAACATTGCATAGAACAAGAGAACTATAAGATTACAATGGCAATTGTCCCCAACATAAAATTTATGTCCGCCCAAAATAGATTTTAGACCAAATTCGGAAGATTTTTGTCAAACTTATGCTCGGTATATTTGCCAGTATAGGTGTCCATCTCAAAATTCATGTATTATGCTGACAAAATACTTCCCGGTAAATAGCCAACTGATTTGATAACCAGCTGGCAGGAAAGATAACCAGCTTGAAGAGGCTTTCTCATAATTTGCAGAAGGGTTTGGCTTCTAGTATTCTGCACATTACATAATTTTTGACATGGTCCTTAAGTTGACATTGACACAGTTCAAACATCATACATGTAATTTGTGACTCGCTCTACCAAAACTAGGCGCTTGTCGCATCTGAACTCGACAGGTTGATACGGACTTGTTGTTCATTTCCCTACTGTAGACCTTTTGTGAAATCTATTACAAACTGATTTGGTCACATTTCACAAAAGGTCTACAATAGGGAAATGAACAACAAGTCCGTATCAACCTGTCAAGTTCAGATGCGACAAGCGCCTAGTTTTGGTAGAGCGAGTCACATTTTATAAACAGACCACAAATTGTGCAAAATTCTAAACAAAATTCGAAATTGAATTTGAAAATTTTCAATCGCGTGAACATTTACTGAATATAAATTTCAACATTGCCGTCGTGTAGGCAGGTAAACAAACAATTATACACCAAGTCTCAGCCAAGCTCCAAGCACGAAAACTGCACCACAGCACTGTGTGTTCAGCTCTATTGTCCTGACTCACGATACGAATGTCGTACCCTTTTAAAAAGATTTGCCAAAACACATATACAGTGCAACTAATATTATCAAAACTTCCCTTAATTTCACATGCTTCCCTTAATCTCACATGATTTGTTTTATAACGTTGGAAATACTTTTTAACCCCTTGAACCCTACAAACCCTACACTCGAGTGTGGTCTGTAACCTTAGAAATCCAAATTGTGTGGTGTTTTTTTATACAGAGTGGAACCTCCCTTAGCGGACACCTCTGTATTGAGGACACCTTCTCTATTGTGGTCACTGCATTTGGTACCAGATTGAAATGGACTTCTCTAATCAGGACACCTCTCAATTAGGGACAGTATTTGCAAGTCCTAAGAGTGTCCTTAATAGAGAGGTTCTGCTGAACATTGCATTTAATTTCGGACTTCGGCTGCTTTTGAAGTCCAAAAAGTCGCATCGATTATCATTTTACATCCACTAATGAAACTCCTACAGGCTTGATGCCCATCTTCGTCCAGCAAACCTTCTTGGTGATTTTCAGTATGACGATTATGAGTACGAGTATGACGATGACGCCCAGGAATGCACCAATCACGATGGCGGAGATGATGGCTGCTGATAGCTTTGGGAAGACTGAAAAAGACGAGAGATCGATCGATAAAAAGGCAGGATATAAAGTGACTATGGCCACTGATTGTTTGGTGAGACAACCAGAGGACATCCAGAGCAATGTTAAATCCAAATTTTTTTTTCACTTTGTTTTTTTTCTGCTCAAAATGAAGCAGCGTCATCAGTCCCAAAACTTTTTGGACTTTGAAAAAAAATTGTGAAATTTTTTTTTTGAACTGCAAAAAAGATGAAAAAATTTCTAAATCCAAATCTTTTTTTAAAGTTGTTTTTTTCTGCTCAAAATGACGCAACATCATCAGTCTCAAAACTTTTTGGACTTTGAAAATTTTTGTAAACATTTTTTTTGAACTGACAGAAAGATGAAAAAATTTCTGAGTCCAAATATTTTTTTCACTTGTTTTTTTTCTGCTCAAAATGAAGAAACATCATCAGCCCCAAAAATTTTGGCTTTGAAAATTTGTCAGAATTTTGAACTTATGAATAAGTTCAACAAATTCGGCGGGAAAACCTAATTATGCATTTTGACCCCGGATTTTCAACTTCACTAACGCGACTACCCCGGTAACGTGACCATTCAACCTCGGTCCCATGAGTGGTCTCGTTCCCGGGGTTCCACTGTACAACATTTTAGTTCTCAAGGGACGAGAAGGTTTTGAAAACTACCACCATGTTACAACACGGGAAAGCTCACAACAAAGTTTAGACGGAAAATCTACCACCTAGGTTAGACAACGTTTATTGGCGAAGAAGGGAAAACTTATGATGAATACCATAAATGAGAAAATAACTTGACATGCGATTCGGAGCACAGCTTTGCAGCGTGGTGGCACTCTCTTGAAAGGAATACCGCACAAAGGATAGACATTAGCGCCATCTATCAAATGAACCATGCACTAATAGTATAGTTATGTCATTTGTGTTCTAAGCACTTGATATACACTACCAATGCACAGTTCTCATGATAGATGGTGACACCATCTATCTGCTCCTTCAACAACAAACTTGACTTGGGACTACCTTAAAAGCATGTCAAGTTCTTTTGCCTTGGAAGGAGTGAAAAATAGAAAGATGTGCACATGTTTACAGTGAGAAACGTCAACAACAAACTTGACTTGGGACTAGCTTAGCATGTCAAGTTCTCTTGCCTTGGAAGGAGTGAAAAATAGAAAGATGTGCACATGTTTACAGTGAGAAAGTTTGTTAGGTTGTCTTTAAAAGCATACTTAAAACTTCAGAGTGAGGTGAATTAACCCTTTTACAGTGAATAACATATCATAGCATAACCTGCAGGGGTGCACTTACGGTAGAGTTACTTGACGAAAACGTCCTTTTTCAACTTTCAACGAGGGGTCGTGGGAATTACTGCAGGTTGTGAGGTAAATTTTGGAGAATCACTGTTTGTTTGTCTTTGTGGCCTTGGGCAGGGAACTTAACCCTACAGCTACAAAACCAATCTGGTTCCCTTTTCAAATGCTTCTTTGAGCTATCTTTTCAAATTGTGTTATATCCTTATAACTATGTCTCTATTGACTCTACAAGGCAGCCGCTGAGCAGATTATGCGACAGTAAAGGGTTAAGAAAAGTGCTAAAAAGCTTCACCAAAAATCATCTAAAAAAACTCACTCTTTTTCTTTTTTTACGTATTCGACGCACGACAATGACGATTAAAATTATGATTACTATGACGACCATAACGGGTACTAGCACTGCGGCTACAGTGCTACCTATGGCCATTATGGGTTGAGGTGGACCGGGGGTGACTGCAAAGAAAGATAAGTCGTAAACAATTAGATAAAGAACTTTGGTGAAGATGGTTTCATGGAAATTTTCTGTAATTTCAAAGAATTTAGAAGCATATTACATGAATAGGTTCTTTATCTATAAGAAGATACCAATAAGAACATAATTGAGATCAACTTTTTTCTGTACGATCTTCTGTAATCAAGAAAAGGTAATATAATTTACAAGCGAGTCGATTAGCGACAAATTCCAGCATGTCATCATATCTTAGTGCATCACTTTGTTGCCAGGTGACAGCATCAGTATGCCACGTTATTGCGTCTCAACAGGGGGCTAAAGTTCGAGAAACTTCTCAAAGGCTGCAGCACCAATGTTCAATCAATAGACAGTGGCTGATATTTATAAAAGACTAGTAAATGCTTTTACTTTAAACTTCATGTACATTTACACTAGCCATCTCTGTAGAAAACTGTAGTAAAAGCATTTACTAGTCTTTATAAATATTACCCAGTGTCTAGTTGAGTCAAAGGAATTGATATCCAACTGGCCAAATTAAGATTTTTACAGAAATGGCTCCCTACAACAAAGGCAAGATCATCATTTGTGAATCAATCAATTATGGATCACAAATCAAATCTGCTGACTCATCACATTCTATCGACATCGTCATCATGTCGTAACATCACTACGATAATTAGTAACTGACCTTTCTCAGGATAACGAACATCACTGAATTAATCAACGTCTATGCCTTCTCTTAATAATGAATTGATTTGAAGTTAGTCTCAGGATAGAGCCAGATTTTGCCATCGATACAATCGAGTGATCAGAAGACAAAATTGCTAATTGCTAATTGGACGATGAAGTTACTTGATGAAGACACCTGATTCAATCTTAGCACCAATCGATGCATAATCACTCATAAACCGATTGAGTTTAGCACAGCCTCTGAAGAAGGGTAGGATGGTAGCTGCCCAAAGTTCTTATACCTCTCATCCATGGGTTTGTGTGCAGGGCAGAGACAGGAACATTTACCTCGGATTTCTGCAGGATGGAGACCCTCCTGAGCAAAATTGAAGCAAATACACCCAAACCAAAAACAGACTTGACTCGCATACCTCATGCAAGGTCCTCCAGGATAGCATTATCCGAGCACTTAATTTAATTGGACAAGGTGTGGCGTGAATTGATAATCAAGATTGCATCACCCAGCAAAATGGATACCAGGAAAACTGTGATCACCGAGAGATGTTCCTTCCCATGATGCACGGGTGGCTGACCAATCATAAAGGTTTATGAAGCGTAAGAAATCTGCTGGGTTAATCTCATCCGTGGTTTTGGATGATTATTCTATCCCATTGTTTATGGCTGCATCAGCAGACGCCGGAACCAATGCTAAAGGACATTTAACCCAATCGGTAAATTCCATATGAACAGGGGTGTACTTTATATCGTAGGTTTCAGTGATTCAACTCGCTGTTCGCGGGTCGCTTATGCGAGAGAGGTTGCACAAGGTCCTCCAAGGCATCCTTAGAAGGAAAGTCTCCGAGCCATATCAAAGCATTCTGGCCGACCTTCATGCCAGTGACCTTGAATCCTTAGAAGGAAAGTCTCCAAGCCATATCAAAGCATTCTGGCCGACCTTCATGCCAGTGACCTTGAATCCTTCGAAGGAAAGTCTCCAAGCCATATCAAAGCATTCTGGCCGACCTTCATGCCAGTGACCTTGAATCCTTAGAAGGAAAGTCTCCAAGCCATATCAAAGCATTCTTGCCGACCTTCATGCCAGTGACCCTGAACTCTATTGGCCATGAGCACCAATTCCTATTACCGCAAACCATAGACCGCCGCAAAAATCTATTGAAACGCTAAGATTAGGATGCAGGCCACGCAGCAGCATCAACGAAATCACACAACATAATTGCTCCCAGGGGTCCTCCTTAATACGAAATCAACAAACCGTAATGGACTTCCCGGATAGCTGGTTACGTAAACCTTGGATAGGAGACATTACGTTATGAGTCATACTCCGTGTTCGTGATGAAGCAAGTCTGTAAAATTAATCACGATTTGCTGAGGTAGTTTGAGCCATCTTTGTTTGAGATGTCTCCCTTGATGTTCATTTCTGGCGGCAATCCTGATTCATGATAATTATTAGGTGTCGGTTGAAAGAGTGATGGACAATTGGTTCAACAGGCCAATTCGTCTCTGGTTGGCACTGTGAAGTTAGAATGGATTGTGGAATGGCCTGAGGCCATACCGACAGCTAGACTGGGATGATTCCCAATTGTCTCAAGAGGACCTCTCAGACTTCAGCTTAGGTAGACAATTGGACACAGATTAATGAAAATGTTTGGGAAGAATTCGTAGACAGGTAGAATTTGGAATCGGACAAGTTTCCAAAAACAGAGCTGCAAGGTTGTTTCACCATGATGAGTCATTGCACAGCACGCAAAGTTCCTGATCACCTGAGGAGATCGCATAAAATGGACAATGGCCGTGTCCGCAGACACAGACTGACAATTAAGGGATTGATTAGCTTCATCTGTTTCACAAGACGATCCGAGTGACCTGTATTCAATCAAGGGAATGAATCACCTTGACCATAAACTGAAACGGCCTTCGCTTTTCTGTCTTTTATGCGGACATTCACATGGCCGCCCAAGGTTCAGACAGAGGCACCATCAAACGGCTAATTACAAGTATCAAAGGCAAGGGACCAAAAGGCAAAGGTTCACAACCTTGCCATGGATATAAATCACCAGGATGAATCATTCCACAAAGACCACTGACCACATCGGACAATAGCGCACAAAGGGATGGCGAGTTGAACAAGTAACTAATTGCCTTTCTGACAATACGGACATTTCCAAAATCTATCGATCCCATCCAGTCATCTCCAGCCTTGATGCGTTAAAGACAAATAAAAATCCTGACCATGAATTCTAATGAAGCTCATCATACAATTACATCCGTTCACATTGATATCCTATTTTCTCTCTGTGTGCCCGTAACGAATCATTCCCAGTGGTCCCCATTGCAATTATGGCACTCTTTGACTAGAAAATAAGAAGGAAATGAATAAGGGGTCGGAGATATTCGAGTTACATGCCTAAAAAGCTGCGTCGAACATAATGCTTTTACCCTTTTCGGCCCAAAACCAGGATCGTTCAGATTCATTCCGAGAGGGGAATTTTGTGTAGAAAGGTTCTCTTCTTTATCAGTGTATCAGATACTTCAAATGACTTCCAGCATGTTCTAGGAATCACATCTACTTGGAACTACATCAGAGATCGAGGAGACAAACTGACGCAACAGTTTCCAGCGTGTTTTACATCCTTCACCCCAACATCCTTCAAACGACCTTCCAAGAATACACAGAAAAACTGATATGACTAATTATCTACACCCTCAGACTTCCCAGGAATACACCTAGCATAAATTCTCCACCCTTTCAGCCTCAAGGTAATAATCGTGAACTTGGATCCCTTGAACACCTGTGATTATCCAGATTTAGCCTGACATTTTGACCTCTAATTGTTTGCCAGGTACCCCTATTGTTGTATGCCCAATCTACAGGGGTAGCCTGGAGACTTCAAACCTCCCACCGTCTGATTTCCGTGACAGTCACAACAGATGTGTGTCAAAGTCTCTTGTTGCATTGCAGCTTCACTGTCTCTGGCAGAATCCATCTGTAAATGTCTCATACATACATACATACATACAAATAGCATTTATATAGCGCAAAATCCAATTAGAAAAATTGCTCAGCTGCACTTAACAAAAACACTGTTCAAATAGTTTGGTTTTTAATCTTCTTTTGAACTCGCTGACGGTGGAGCTGTTGCGGGTGTTAGTGTCCAGCGAGTTCCATAATTTGCTGGCATAAACTGTAAAGCTTCTGCAACCAAATGTCTCAAGGCGATACCTGGGAGTCACCAACAGTCTCATAAACTAATCAAACCACAAGCAAAATATCTCCTTAGCGTGGGCTGTAGTTACCCAAGTCAACTGGTCAAACAGCTTGGAGCAAAAGCAGTCGATGGACCAAGAAGATCTAGGTCACAACCAGAACACCAGGTGTCAGCAAAGGGCTTGTGGAGATCATGCCAAATCCACAAGTGTCTGACTAATTCAAGTTTGAGCCACACCCTTGCTGGCAGGAAGAGGCAGGGTCCTGGATATGCTTTTCCACTGTGAAGACTGTCGGGAAATAATCTATGAAGGATCTAAGAAAGTTTATAAGGAGCACACATGGAACTTGCCAAATCACCAATGCATGTGCCATGGAAATTTGAACAAAATTGTACACTTTTGAACAAAAAAGTTGTTCAGAATGATAATGAAAGACGCAATACATTGTTAATTAAAAATCGTTTATTCTTCAAATAATTCCAGAACATCTATCATACATGTACATGAACATCCAATGTGCCAGAGCACAGAGCAGAATTACAAACCATAGTGTTTATCATCTTTGACCCGTCACAGGCAATACCAGAAAATGTCATAAAATGCACAATTTGATTCCCTTTTAGGACCCTTCTATCAAATTGCAGTAAAAGCGTCTTACCCAAGGTTATAATTATGCTCTGTTTACATCTATGAAACCTTGGCAACTTAGTTGCATTCCCTAGAAGCTATTTATACACTTATTTTAAAATCATTAAAATGCAAAAAGGGTATGCAAGTTCAAGATTATACAAACACAATGACCTTGCCTTAGAAGTCATACAATGACCTTGCTTTAGAGGTCATACAATGACCTTGGTTGTCTGACCAACAGATAGCATACAATGACCTTAGGTACATAAAAGCTGCCTGCTAACGACCTTGTTTTCAAGGTCAGTCACACTTGCAACGACCTTGAAAATAAAACAGCCTTGACCTTACAACTAGCTACACTAAAGCCACCATTGTAGAGTACAACATTAACTCACGATAACCAGATTCACAGACAACAAAGCTAAGCATGTTTTGGTTTATTTATAAAATGCATTGCCATGGCAACAGTCACCATCGCAGCATTAGACAAGAGTGCTGCTGAATATACATGAAAGCGTACAAAATCATCATAAACAAAATATACAAGTATGTACATTTCATCAATATTTACGTCTCGAAAAGTGAAAATGGTAAAACTGGCAGCAATAAACAACCTTCAACTTTAAAACCCATGGGAAAGACAAGTTAGTATTTTACTTTGGGATATACCCCGGCCGCTGCTTTGTGATTTCAGGTAGCAAGGCCGATTACGTGTTTCTCTTGGAACCTTAGGCAATGCACTTCATTCCATCTGCCAATCTAATTAAAGATTGACCCAACTCAACCTGCCCGAATGAAGGGTAATTAAAGGGAACTGAAACCGCCAAGCCAGTTCGTATGACCTCGTTTTCATTTCCCGCGTATCGGGTGATCAGAACGAGGCATGAATGAAACATGGCGCCTAGCTGTCAATCATTGAGTGACATCACTACTATGGAATTTACTACGAAAACTCTTGAATGAAAGATCGCATGACTCACGTGATTCTCACATGATTCTCAATAATAACAAATTGAACTGCGCATGCTCGGGCATTGGGGGCGGAGCTACAAATCTAAACTCGAATAGCACGTTGGAAGTTTGACTTTCTCGGGCGGTGAAAGTCGAAAAGTTTAATAAATCGCTCGGCGGTTCCAGTTCCCTTTAACTTCATGTCTAATTTACAGACAGAAGCAGCAGATACTGATTTCAAAACTCGATCAAGTGCTGGCTCATCCAGTATTCCCACAACTAGTTAGCCTTGGCAAAACCATTTTGGCTAAAACTTGAAATCATACAGCAATAGCATTCCGCGAAGTTACCATTTATAGCTCACAAGGTCATTTGCATAAGATATTGATGACGTTTTAGTCACGTGACAGTCGGACATCGACACTTATTTCTACGCATTTGAGCTTATTTCAAAGTCAATTACTTTTGACCCTGCATTGTTTTTAGCATGAATGATACCATAGAGTCAGAGAGAGAAATATTCAGAACAATTATGTAGTATTTCCAACACTCGGACATGTGCCAGATTGAATCTAACTGCCCTAGTTAGAAAGCCTGAATCCATTACGAAACCGCATGTTTGTCCGACATTGCCTGTAATTCAGCGATGGAGAAATAGAGGGCAGCAGCTGCAGTGACGTCATCTTCGCGGAATGCTATTAGAACTTTTTCAAACCAAAGTGATTGCCAATTTCAATGGTGGGAGTCAGATGTTTGTTTTTCAGAGAACAGATCCCAACCTTTGAAATCGGTATTCATTTCAATTTGAAGGAGGTCTTATTGCTTTAGGATTTCAAGTTCTAACCGAAATGGCTATGCCTATGGTCAACTCTGGAGTAAGTGTTCTGAAACTACTTTTTTCTGATGCCAGCACAACACGTTTAATTCCCACGGGTGCAATTAACATTGAAACAATGTTATTTAAAACTAACAAACATTGTCAACAAGCTGTGATAACATCGGAAACGATGATTCCATCCACAGATTTAAAAGACTCGCCTCGACAGAGACAATTTCACGACATTAGTATTTCAGACATTTGTACCGGTATTTCAGACATCTGTACCAGTATTTCAGACATCTGTACCGGTATTTCATAACAATAACACAAAATCCATGAAGATTCAAGATGTCAATGCTGACATCAGCATATTTCATATTCCACTAAAATGGCAAAACTTATGGAGAACCAGTTCGAATTTCAGTATTTTACAAACAAATTTAAATTTCAGTAAAACAATGGTTTCAAATGTATTCCTCTCTAAGAAACGCATTCGGTTAAAACTATATTAGCGCGATCTTTTTAAATATAACTGTTTTAACGCTCCGAATGGAGTTTGAATTCAGCATAAAGGGACTAAAATCTTCTTGACCAGGCAAAAAAATTGGCAAGATATAAGTAAGTAGAAACTGGCACATCTAGTAGTTATGGGTGATGAGCGTTAAATATTAGCGAGGCCATGCGCAGATTAACTTTTTCTAATAGAGCAAAGCTGGATTACGAACTTCATTATCTCATCTGTTTAAATGAAATTTTCAAACGTGAACATGAAATATGCAACATAATTCGATTCCATAGTTTTAACGAGAGTTTAACTTTTCACTTTGAAGGCATTTAATTCATGCCTTAATACAAAAGTCAGGTACGATTTCAAGAAAGATTTCAAGGCGCCACTGTGCCCAAAGCTTGCATCAGACTAAGTCTGGCTAGGTTTGATTTGGGCAAGCTCCTCTTATCTACCTCGGATTCACAAGTCACTTCTTGATGTATCGTCAAATAATAAGACAGGGGCTTAAAGCGTATCATACTAGAGCTACAAATATTATATTTTCGACAAAACAAATTGAACACCAACCATGTCTTTAAGACAAACAAGCTTTACAAAAACATCCTCAAGCTAAAGATTTCTTCTCACTTGGCATAAACATGATAAATTGGCCGATTCCTTTGAACATATTTTACAAATTTCATGAATAATGATTCCCAATTTCATGCAAATAATGTTCATTCCAGAGATTCCCACCAGGGGCAGAGAAGAGTGATATCGGCAGCTATTTTGGTTCTAAACACGTACTAGCACATCAATAGCCCCCTTCCCGCAGGGAACGACTTCAGTGGCTGATGGATGCTTGCATGTGCAAAACATTATCGTCAATAAATGGCCACCAATACCTTCGTCTCCACACCCCGCTGAAAATCCCAAACACATGACCAAATATAAGACACCCTTCCAATCATTTCTAGATTCTAAATTTGCATAATCACTGGATCCAAATCGACCCTGAAAATTTCAACTAAATATCCGTGCAATTGTCAACAAGCCTTGTCGAAGACCAAGTTGGCCTTGCACAGGGAAAACTCACACAAAATTTCAAACCAAAAATTCGAAACTCCTTTCATGTACTGATAATTTAAAATGATAAACATGGGGAGAACCATCCTCCCATAGTAGGCCTTTAGGTCGTCACGAGGACCTCCTTATACAAGAACATCTTAATCTGGGAACTAATCTACACGATGGGTAAAGGTATTGGTTTTAAATACCTTTGCACCACAATAGAAACAAGGCTCTCCCATTACAGTGTCGGAGGGGTACAATCGGATAAAAATAACTAATGCGGGCCTTACACCCCTCAAAATGAACTTACTTCTGTCTGTTTCCTTTGTATCATCATTTCCTCTCCAGGTAAGCACGTATTTTTCTACGGCAACAACCGATACCTTAACCCACCGTGTACACCCCAGGTTTAAAAAGAGGTATGCTGGAGCACTGGTTTCCTTGACGGTGTAAAAAACAAGACTCTTCTGCTAATAATAATACGTATATTAATATTTCACTGGGAGAAATGGAAGCGACACAGTTTAGTTATAGATTTTTTGTTTTAGCAGTGCAAATTCAGGGGAAAAAATTTCACCAAGTTTCTGACTAAAAATATACAAGTAAATGACGGATTTCAGGAAGAAAAAATATCTACACAAAAAACACTGGGTCGCGCTCTTATCAAATCACATTGCCTATGACCCTATATGTATATCTCCAACTCCCTGTGTCTTGCAGAATCGCAAAGAAAGACAAAATAACACAAATGGCTTGAATATGAATTATGAGAGCATACACATAATCCTATCGGAAGTAATCCCCGAATATTGGCAAAAAGAGTAAAATCATGGAAAAATCTTCCTTGGTCGAGACAACTGACACAAATCAAGTCGAACAGGGCATCGATACAAAGTCCCTGATCGATTTAAATCTTATCTGAAGTTGACGGGAACAGTATCATACGTTATTCCAGTGAACTTCAGATGAAATGAACTAGGCGAACCAGAGAGGCCAAATGACAACATTGTATAATCCAAATGTTATGTCCACAACAGCGTGTCACTTTGTCCTTCTCCCAGCAAGGGCTCTTGTCACAATGCAACACTTGCTTTAACACCAATAGAACAGGAGTCCCAAACTTGGTGTTTCAACAAGTGTGGACAAAATACCCCAAAATGTTATCATCGCAAGACAGCGCAAACCTTCTTCAATTCGGAACAGTATATATACTGGAATATGCATCCTATCTCCTCTGAAACGGTCAAAATCTGGTTAACCTCAAAATCCTGCTGGAGACAAAATCCTCTCTTATCTTACAATGTAAACTTGAATATCAGTTCAACACACCATTTCACTGATGAATTTAAGATATCTTGCAACTGTGTACTAATCAAGGTGCCCCACATGTAGAACTGTAATATTGACTAATTGACTGACTGATTGATCAGATAAACAACAAGCTCTGCTGCTATCCAATCGAAGCCATCATTGCCACAAAAACAATTTGATGGCAGCACTGCACTCATTCAATGCAGACCTCATCCCTACAATGGGTAATGCTAGCTATTTTACAATGAAACGTTTGCTCGGCCAAGTTGGGATCCAGGCTGCTCGGTCTATACCGGGTGTGGGCCAGGGTCGGGTACGGCACACTGCCCAAACCCTACTCAAGCGAAAGGGTTGATGAGAGAATGCCATCATACATGTCATATTCCACACAGCATTCATGATATCATGACTTAGTTCAGAGTCGTCAGTTGCCTAATATGCAGCTATTGATGTAGGTTGTTGGCAGTTATAGTTATTGCATGCGAGATCTATGTTATCAAGAATTACTAAAGACTAGTCTTGATTTATTCTTGGTGTTATTGATATGATGGGATTGTATGTCGTACAAATGTAGATTCTAGCTGTTATTCTATATGTAACATGTACAAAGCTCTTCTGACACTTCAAAGGTGTTCCACCTCAGTTTGAAAAACCATTTTTTTCTCTCAAAATGCAACATGATAGACAGAATAGTGCTAAACTGTATATCCTTTTGAGACTAGAGTCACATATATTGATAAGTCTCTGTATCCAAATGTATTTTTTCGATCAGGTCATCACAACCGTTCTCAGTTTCATTTCATTATAAAAGTTCATGCAACATATATCCGTCAACTGCATGAGACCTTTGTCAAATATCCAGAATTTGTTCAAAGTTCTGCCTGTCCTGGACAGGCAGGGCCAAGAACCTTGAATAAATACTGCAGAATACTTGATCCTAATGTGAAAATATCCCATGCAAAAAACTTAGTCCGAAATTAACAGATGTAATTCCATGAGACCGACAGGATGAAGTATCCAGAATGAGTCAATAGATTGGCAGAAGACTATATCCCGCGCGTCAGGTAGAAGAGTATGCTGATTTTGAGGGCTTGGGAGTGATGGCATCTTTCGTTGGAATCGGGGCTACACGTCCTGCGGTGGCGGTGGCTTCTTATTCATGGGATCTTCCTCTTCACTCTGCGATGCTGACCGTCGACTTTTAAAGAAACAGGCGACACCTAGCAGGATTAAGAGTAAACCGACTCCAGCCCCTGCAGCTATGCCGATGATTTCCGCTTGTGTTAGCGGTCCTGCTTGTACACTTTTACCAGTGGCGGCATCTATAAGTGAAAGAATGGTGTAAGCGATTAGGGGATGGTCTAAGATTTAGCAGCTAAGCAAAGATTATTGGGATTATTGACAATGTCTGAACAGAACTGATGGTATACATATTTGCAAAACTTCAACATCAATTTTTTTCAGTTGAACAACCAAATATGCTATCATACATCAAGCATTCCTTACATTTTAAATCTTAACAGAAATGGTACCAAAATATTGTTATGCAATTTTGTTGCCATCAGTTCTGGAAAATCGACTAAATATACAGTTATTTAAAGGCCAAGCAGCTACAGTTTTATGATTAAAAGCACCAAGCTATGATTTGCAAAGCACAAGTTTTTTACGCAATAGCTAAATTTCATGAAGTTTTTAAGCATTTTGACGCTGGAAATTAAACCTGCTGCAAGTTTATTGGGAATCAGGAGAGGTTGCGGAAAGGAATGTATAAAACTAGTTTTTCCAATAAATTCTGAAATCTTATTTTTCACCTCATAACATGTTCATCACAACAACAAATCACAACACTAAACTGTCACTCAGAAAAAAATGTTAAAAGCTGAATAATTGAAAAGTTATAATAGATTATTTTCTCGCTCTGTATTCTACTCATCGACACTCAACAACACACAACACACTTCAATTCTAACCAGTTACACAATCAGACTTCCAAAATCGCTTCGTGGGTAAAATGTTCAAAGACAATATCATCATAGTCACATCCTTTATTCCCAATCATAAGAACCCAAACATCAAAATCACATGGGCCTACCACAATCAACACTTTCAAAATCTCCTTGAACCAAACTTCGAAATTCCCTCCCACATCAAACAGCTCATCATCATCATCATATATATATCAACCTCTGCAACTCATTCTACCCGAAATAGCAAATGAATTGATGAGTCCCACCCGCTCACTGCTTCGAATCGATCTCAACTGTCACACCTGTCAAAGTGATTAACCCTAACAACCTTGATGAGGGGAGGCAACATCATTAAGTGACTCACCGCGTACAAATAGTTCCAGCCCAGAAAACCAATCTTTGGGGATTCACCTGTTCAAACAAGACTCAAGATAATTTGTTTCATTTTCTTTTATCTCATTAGGATGCGACAGTCAATCACAGGATCTCGATCACCAATCGTTATTTCATCATCAATGCAATAACAAGTCATCAGTCTTCTTACTGGGTTTGATGAAGGATCTGCTGCCATCCATGCTAGTCTTGATGGCAAATGCTCATATCCTCCATCCATCCATAACAATGTGGGCAGAGGCACTCAAAATCCTAGTCTCTAGCAACATCCTAGTCTCTAGCGATGCTTGCTGCAGTGCTGTATCTTCCTGCTTGGGACAGGATTCATATCGGTGTGATTGCCACATCCTAGTCTCTAGCGATTCTTGCTTCAGTGCGAGACCTTGCTTGGGATTGAGAGTCGTGAGGGTGTGGCTGTTACATCCATGTCTCTAACAATGCCTACTGCAGTCTCAGATCTTGCTGCTTGGGATTGGGATTCATGTAGGTGTGACTGCCACATCCATGCCTCCAACAATGCTTGCTGCAGTCTCATATCTTGCTGCTTTGGATGGGATTCATCTGTGGCTGTTTCTAACATTGCCTACTTTTATACGGCTGACAATACCATGAAAAGAAATATCTCTGGCTGGTTTGTTGGGCACCTCTGGCAGACTCATCTTTCATTATTTTCTTATCGGGACATCTAGGAGTTATTTTCATCTCAAGGCGCAGCTGTCAAGACCACCAAGGGACAAGACGGACCTCATCCATTCGCCATAATATAAAAATCAATGCAACTAGTTTAGTCATATCCAGACCAATGGGATAGCATAGGGCGAGCTGCTCAGATTAGATGCTCAGCCCAATGCAAGTCATCCTTGCTTCCTGCAGTCTTTGGATATGTGTAATATCTAGTTAGCTGTGCCTTCTATGACCGCAGTTAGAACAAGCAAAGCCCTACCAAGTCATCCAGAAAGCACTTATATTGAAATCAACCACCCAAGCTATGCAACTGATTCAGCAGACCATGATTATGATCACGCCCCAATAAAACCAAATGAGTTCTTGGCAAAGGATCCATTTGATATATTGCTATGCCAGTGTGATCAGGTTCAGCAGTGCGCACAGGTGTAGAGGAGTTGTTCGGGCAAAAATATCGTAGCCTTGTTGACCAACAGACCTTGACAGTAGACCTTGTTGGCTAACAGCCTCTAGCAGTCCCAACTGCATGTAGCCACAGCCCTTTGATACATTACGCCAGCAGAGTAGACCTTGTTGGCCAACAGCCTCTAGCAGTCCCAACTGCATGTAGCCACAGCCCTTAAATGCATTACGCCAGCAGAGTAGACCTTGTTAGCCAACAGCCTCTAGCAGTCCCAACTGCATGTAGCCACAGCCCTTAAATGCATTACGCCAGCAGAGTAGACCTTGTTAGCCAACAGCCTCTAGCAGTCCCAACTGCATGTAGCCACAGCCCTTTGATGCATTACGCCAGCAGAGTAGACCTTGTTGGTCAACAGCCTCTAGCAGTCCCAACTGCATGTAGCCACAGCCCTTTGATGCATTATGCCAGCAGAGCAGACCTTGTTGGCCAACAGCCTCTAGCAGTCCCAACTGCATGTAGCCACAGCCCTTTAATGTATAACGCGAGCAGCCGATATGACCATCACAAGTCAATCAATGACTCAGATCTAAAGACAAATCGCCTAAATGTTTCTCAAACCTGCAAATGCAGCCAAAGTGTTTGCACCATCCTCACAAACGACAGCGTCAATAACACTTCGGCAATTCTAACTGAATGAGCCTCTGACTTTGTGACCTCGTGCTCGTAATTGCATCAAAGTAAATTTATCATGCCGCGTTGGCGTTAGATCTTAAGGTTGTCGTACATCTCGTCCATTAAGCACGGTCTAATTCACTCCATAGATGCTGCTGACGTAACAGACTTTGACTGCGGAGGCAATAATGTTAATGGTCTACCCTGGCAATGATCCGGATGCAAAGACTTTCTTTATTGCATCCTGAAAGGTAACCTATTCTTTGGATTGAAAGAACAGGCTTTAGTATCACTACAATTACTCAAGACCTTGACTTTTACGCACTCCCATGTGAGGGAAGAAGCAGATGTGTCTGACAATGAGCAAGAAATAACAATAGTGTGCATGCAAGACACGTGCTCGATTATCACTGAGGAAGGTTGCCTATTCTTGGGTCACTGACTCACAGCATTGAATGAGAAGGTATACTCGTACTCCATGAATGAGTAGCCGTGACTTCCAAACCCCAAGCAGTCTATAGCCCAGTTCTCACACGTAGAAGCAGTCAACACCCAATGAGCTAGAGTGAGAATACTGCTGAAGGAAATGCATTCACAGAGGAAGGGGACTGCAAGGCTTGACAACTGTGTGAACACTGCTGATGGTGTTGACACCTGCAGTGACACTTCAGAAGTGCTTAGAGTTGAATCAAAGGATATTGAATTCAAATCAACATGAACACCGAGGTCACTGAGTGGTCAGATGGTGGAAGGTTTCAGATAATCTCACTACATGAGAACTATGGATGTCTCAGTGTCACTCATGATCAATGAAGTCCTATGGCTTTGCGCCACAAGAAGTAAGGATTGTGTGCTGCCAACCCCAGTCAGAATAGCAGGCGGAGGAATTTCCACGCTGTGTGTCTTTTCCCTACGGAATGCTGTATACCTCAAGAGGGCAAAAGCAATCACTGCTGAGAGGCAGACTGGGCTACTTGTGGTGATTCAATGAGAAAGTAATAGCCTTGGGGTGGTTTGGATACGAGGAAGCCCGCACGAAAGCTGGAGAAGTCACCCTGGCCGAGGCCAAGCTACCACAGTATGTTTGGTATTGAGAATAGCTAGAGGACCAAGGACCCAGGAGTACAATCGCTGAGATGGTGAAGATCGTTCCAGACACACTGTCGTTTCAATGAAAGAAGGAACGTCTCTGAGGTGAACAAGTCACCCACGTCCTTGCCCAAGGTCAGGGCAACAAGTCATCCAAGGTCGAAATTCCCATCGCTGTAATCTGCACCATGATCCTAACTCAATCGATCAATCGTGGGACCCTTTGCAGAAGTCTGTTTATACAGCCATACTTGTCACATTAGCTGCATCAGCCGAGGAAAAATCTCGTATAATTCTCCAGGCCATCGATTGGCTGACGGTTCATTGATTACTGGTCACATCCAGATTCAATTGCGGTTTTTGAGTTGTCAATGCGTTGTTGTGAGGGATCAGTCAACCCAGGGTGGTCAGCATATTTCCTCATGCTCCTGGAGGCTCCTCACAAGGCTATATTCAAGTCTGCTCTCCTTCAACTTTGATTAGTAACCCTCAACGCACTGTGAGGGCTGCAGGTAGGTGCATGCTCGTATAACTTGACAACAGGGATCTGCTCAACCATGCCTGCCTGGTTTGACGTCATCCGCTAATGCCAGCTCAATTAATCACTCATATGACAGACTGCAAAATCTATTTTAGCCACAACAACATCGGTCGCCTCCGCTATTGATCCCAGTGCATGGTTTTCGATTATTGCACGTGACGAGACCCAATGCTGATCGATCAGTGTCATTTTGCTCGGGCTGACCTCTCCAAACGTACCTATAAAGGTCCGAGTGCGGGTAACAGTACAGCCATCTTGCCATATCACGATTGGCAGGTCTTTTGCCACGGAGGGACATTGCTACTTTAGCGCCAGTGTCACAACCAAGGGCTGCGGCGACTCAACGAAGGCTTTTGTTCTCTACTGCGTTTTATTATGAAACGGCTGTTCTTGCTCTGCTCTTGCATGTCCAATTACCATGCGGCCAAAAGACCAGGGACCAAAAACGGGCGAGGCCAACGCGACCAAGGCCTATATGCCGATGGTCGCTACCATTATTAAGCAATAGGGGTGAAAGCAAGGGTGGTATGTGACAGCCAGCAAAACTGTCGAACGTCTTCTTGGTCATCAGTGGTTCGCCATGGCCGAGCTGGTATAGAAGGTCATACTTAGGTTGATCATACGTAACAACTGGCAGTCCTCTTGGCAACCTGCATTCCAGTCATGAAATCACTTGATACAGTCCTCTCCATAGTTTCAGATGTGGCTCGAGGAAATCCAAGGAAGAAATGAACTAGAGATCAAAGCACGTTTTGTCTGAATGCATTCCAGTTTAATCCTGATGGAACACAGCATGGAGCAACCCAAGCTGTGGCATCTCAATACAGGGTCTGCCTTCTTTGATGGGCTACATTCAAGTTTGAAACCCCATGTGGGAAACCAGCAATGCCAATGAATCAATATTGACCAATTGGCTGCCGTGGTGTTTCGACTGGCCAGTGACCGCATGGGACAAAGTTAACTCAACAATTCTCGCTATGGCGATGAATGGCTTTCTCAAGAGCAGTTTGCGAATGCACCACTTGGCTGTCATTCTTGCAATGGGCTAGCTCAGCTTCATGACGAGAGTCTTCTGGACCGGTGAAGAGAGGTTAATCAGACATCTGTGATGTTCTTACTGTGACCTTCCCAGATCTGCTGCTCTTACTTCTTTGGTCAGAAACATTCCTGCAACGGAGAGCAATCTGTACAAAATGGACAAACAACTGATCCACAATATTTACATCGTTTTTAGAAGACTATGGCACCTTCTCTACAAATATTACAAGACCACACACACCACAAACCAAGCTCTACTCAAGACTCAAGCTTTGAAAACAGTCTTTTTATTAATCCAATCGCGCTCAGCATTTCAATCCACATCATCACACTCACACATCAAATTTTTAATTCAATCATGACTAACCGCTGCCTCAAAACGAAATTGCACGAATAACAAATGGGATTAACCAAATGAAGCATCTGTGAGTTGATATGGAATAAATTCTGTGGGCTTAAAACATGTCTGATTTCTTGGAGCACTCTAGTCAGCAAAAATAACCAAGTGAATACTTGGTGAGTAAAATAAGTGAACTATCCAGTTTTCAAAGGTGACCTCCTCCATCGCTTTTCATCGGCACATGCACGTTTGAGTTTGTTAGGAGAGAGAGCCATTCTATGGCTGGCTTCATTCCAGAAAACATACAAATGTCAACTAATCATCTTCCACTTTTCGAGTTTGGGTGGAGGGAGGGCAGGAAGGTGTGCCAATGCACAGCCTAGTTCCTTCCGGTGGTTCGAGAAGTTTTAAAGAAAGTCAAAAATCACACTTTTCTTGAGTAGGCCATTTGTTAAACGAACATGCAATATCATTCCAGAAGTGCAATGAAACTCTACTCACTCCCACGCTTTGATATCGTTTCAACTCAAGAATACCTAAACCTGCCATACATTTGCCAACGCTCCTCCATTTAAAATACGTGGTCAATTTAAAAGGGCCTGATTCGTTATAAATCAGTTTGGAAATCGAATAACATTATGCCATCATTATTTTCAAATTGCCCCAAATTAGCACATGAGACGTATTAGACTCCAAGTAATCACTACCTTATCATTTTAGCTAACGAGCGACAATTTAGACCTATTGTTGGTGAAATTAGATAAACAGTCGAGGGTGCTTTAGAGAAAGGCGTGGAGAATATCAAGTGCTCAACGAGATATCTTTGGGTTGTCGACTGAGACACAAGCCTTGTATTATACGCGCCGGTCACCGATCCAAAGGTTGACCGCGCTCAACGTTGCTTAACTTCCACTCTGGGGCCAACGCGCCAACCACTGGGCCATAAAGGAATTCCCTCATGGCCGGCGGGTTAAGCCGTGCCATATACCTGGGGGTACTATACATCATTCCCCCCTTCGGACAGAGATGGATCGTCCGCGATCCTACTTAGCGCTTCATGCGTCTCAGTACCGAACTACAAATCCAGAGCTCACATCGTCCTGGGAAGGTCGCCAGATGTATTATACGCGCCGGTCACCGATCCAAAGGTTGACCGCGCTCAACGTTGCTTAACTTCCACTCTGGGGCCAACGTGCCAACCACTGGGCCATAAAGGAATTCCCTCATGGCCGGCGGGTTAAGCCGTGCCATTTACCTGGGGGTACTATACAAGCCTTTCTCGACGATCTTGATTTAAACTAAGTGGTTATACGTCACTATAAACTGCTCGCTTTTTGGACTAGCTATTTCCAGGAACTTCACTACTCAAATGAAGAGCATACATTGTAGTTTGACGCTTAGTTTTTGCAGCGTACAAACTTGACGATGGTGTCTATAGGTAAAATTTATCCACCTCTAAGCCCTTTTTCATGAACATTTACCATGTCATCAAAACAGTTTACAACATTCACTACAACACTCACTCAAAGATATCGAATATTTTTTAATTTTGTGCATGAAGGAAAATCTTGAAATAAAAATAATAGTGCACGACAGCACGCCTAATTCACAACACTGCAGAAAAAAATCACGTAAACCAGCCCATTCACCAGGATACAGTACTCGGCAAATAAATAGTTTTGAAATTTCACTACAACAATCATCCACACACCCTTGTCTTCTGACAGAGGTGACTCTCTCAGTCTCATCATGGGTGTGAACATTTGTTACAACCACACCTCCCGTGTGGCTACAGATGATCCTCCTAACAGCCTGAAGCCATGCAAAGTGACATCCCTCCATGCAGAATTAGAAGGATTGGCCCTAATTAGCAAGAAAATCATTGCCATGGCAACCGGGTAATTTTTTAAGAGAACAAATCTAAATTTTAGAAAGGTTTCTGGAGTAATTGGCATGAAACTCCATGGGTGGTTGGAGTACTTGTCAATACTCGCTTTGATCTGAGAAGCCATGTAGATCATAACAAACGTTAACCCCTTCAACCAAATTCGGTGCCTAATACTTATTTCTAAGCAAATTTTAGACTCAACTAAAGAATTTGGAACACTTTTTGGGGGAAATTTGGCAACTTATCCAGGCCACAGGAGACTTTTTATCAAAGCCTTTAGGCAGTGCCTTACAGAAGTGCAGTGAGGATGGCAAGTATTGCCAAATGAAATCAACAGACAGGAATCCATCACCCCTTAGAAAATATATGGAACTGCTCTTTATCACACATACATATGATGAAGGACGAGTCCATTACTTTTCCAAGGGGTTTGTCAGAAACCACACACCTTTCACTCTTGTTGAAAAAACTTACTACTGTCAATATTTGTATCTTTTGTATCAGATACACTAGCACCAGTTTCGGGTTGAGGAGGCAAGGTGGTGTTGGGGTAATTCTCGGTGACGTTTATGTTAGCACCACCTATTGTGGTTGTTGGAGTTGTAAGCAGAGGAGTTAGGTTTGAAGATGAGGGAGCTGGCGTAGTGGGGGCTGTTGTGAGAAAAAATTGCGACGATGGGTGAGAGATGATTTTTATTGAACAAATGAAATGAAATCTTCCGGTAGAAAAAAGTATTCCGATTGACAGTCTCCTTTTCCTGGTAATAAAAGACGTCAGCATATTTCTTGTTGCTGTGCTGCATCATGTTTTTTACAAATGTTTTTTTCTCTGTTTGCGTCGCTTGCACCATTACTGTTGATAGGGAAATCTGTTGGCGTTCTCAATACAAACTCTGCACAGCCCTGAAATGGTACTTCACTCACTGCTTCATCGACAGCATTTTATCAAAGGTCCCTTCCTTATGGCAAGAACTTCCGGACATCACGACCAAATAAACCCAGAAAACATCACACTATACAGACATGCATTCGCCACTAAATGCCACAGACTCGACACGGCAGAAATAAGAAAGAGTTCATCGGAGACTACACAGGTAATATTGCACTTAAACTAAATACATGAATTTTGACAAAAATTGTAAACTTTGAAAAGATAGGTTGTTGACTCTGAAGATTTTACAACAAGTGCCGTACAAAACAGGATAGAGACGATAGTGAGCTCTTTAGTGATGGAGAGAGAAAAGTCACCTCTTGGGTACGATTTAGTTTTATATCCTGCGTCTGCTTTAATTGAAATGGGAAGAATAGTTTAACTTTTTTCTGAACTGAACTGAACTTAACCATTTCTGTGAAGAATCAAACTTGTTATAACTTGACACAAGTTGGACTTTTTATAAGTTTTCCCATGAGAATTGAATTCGATTTAAACCATCTTCATTTTTCTTTACTGGCATAGAAGCACACTCTCATACAGAAATAACTCACACAAAAACATGTTAGTGAAGTCTGAAACGTTTGCAATGAAAAACGTTAGTCCGTTTAAGCCAAAAAATAGAACAGTTTGAAAATATAAATGGCTATTTTAAAATTCCAGCAAAGTTTGGCATTTTGAACATTCAAAAAGTAACAAGAACTTCGTAATCATGAATATTTAAACCTAATTTGGAAAGAGCAAGGAAGTTGCACACTATACCGTCATCGATAGATTTTCGTAACTTGATAGAGTAATGGTCACTGGTGATAGAGGGTGCACTAGTACTAGTTGTAGAGGACTCCGCAGAGACTTCAGCGGTTTCACTTTCAGACTCAAAGAATTCTACATTTTCAATGAATTCGGTCGTATCAGGGCTCATGGTTGTTGTTACCATTGCATACATTATGACAGGTCCTAAAGAAGAAAGGGGAGTCTAAGTTTATGCAGCAGTCAACGCGAACCTTGTAAACATCCCGCAAATGGTAAACTTAGATATCGAACTGGAAATTTGAGAAGTGAAGGCTTGAGACTAACTCTTGCCTCCAGTGAAGAGCAAGTGGAAGGTGTCCTGTCAAGGACAAGGGAAGGAAGTAGTTCATGCACATGGAGCTGGTGTCGAAAAGAAGCTGGCCATGGAACTTGGCTGACCGAGCTGTCAGAATGAGTATAGTCGAGGGATAGGGAATATAAGGATAGTTCGAACATCTGGTCGTTCTTTCTTACTGTCTTTCTAAATGCACATTTCAATCTAAAAATTTTCATGAAATTTAAAGCAGAACTGCAGAATATCAAACATTTATACCGCTATATAGGATGACACATTTCTAATGCTCACCAGATTGAAGAATATTTCAGCTTTAATGTTCTGTAAGATTGTTTTCTGATGCAGTTCAGCTTTAAACTTGATAGAAACTACAAGCATAGTTTCTCAGCAATCTGTGTACTATGAAGTGAGGAACGAGTTTTACCACCGTCTGCTGAGGGACCTCGAAGCGTTGAAGGCCCTTTCGACAAAAGAAACATAAGCATATAAAATCACCGCCCAGCAAAAGCGACAAGCTTTTAAAATACGGACATTATGGTCCCCATCACCACTAATAAACAAACAAAATGCACCTTTCACCTAAACATTGGGAATTGGGAACAATTTCGGGCGACGGGATGAGGTAGGATTGAGAATAATAGTCTTAAAAGAAAGATATTATGATTCCATCAACATGTCTGATCACCAGGAGAATTGGTATCCTGAACCCCAAGCATCATGTGGTAAGTCCAAGTTCCGAGCATCTTGTCATCCTGAGTGTTGAGCCCCTTGATTGATTCCCTGCACATACAGCTCCCTCGAAACCAACCTCAGGGACTCGGCACTTAGATGACCGGCAGATACTTGTAACTTGAACTTGCCTCAAAATACAAATACACTTCGGGCTGTGAATTCTAGCAGCGGACATGGCAACTGGTATAGCTCTGAGATAGCATGTTCTGACCCACACGCTTACAACATCTTCGCCATGTGCTTTAGGAACTGGTTTCTATGGTTGCAAACCAAAATTGCTGAATATTTAACCCAGAATAGGCCATGTCTGCTATTAGGGCCATTATCCAAGCAAGTTCCGGGCCTCACTATGAGGGCATCAGCATTTCAGCTCATTGGTGACATCCCTGACTAAATCAGCCTAATCAAGGAGATTTTATCCAGGTACATCAGCCACAACTTGCCAGAATTTACCCATGATGTTTCTATGAAATCTTTGTGATGTTAGAAAGTTACAATTTTATTTGCTCTGTGAAATAATGTGCAACAGTTTATGCGATTGGCGTCCTTCACCAAATGAGGTGTGAAATTCAAATCAACTCATCACACAGTTAAAGAATAAATATCTGTATCACATTAAACTGACCCATGGACAGATTTCTTTCAAGTTGATGCCAAGCAAGTTCTGTAAGATTAATATCCGCCATTTTTTTGTGATGATCAGCGGCAAGCGGATGACATCAATAACAGTAATCTGCAAAGATGTCAACATCCTGACATCAACACAAAGAAACTAAACACTCGCGACACAGAGAGAATCCCCCTGGCGAGTTTTAGAAGAAAGAAAACAGTATGGTACATCATTCAGGGTTGGGGAAAGTGTGGGATAAAGAGAGTTACGTGTTTTAGATTTGTAAGCACCAAAAAAGAATATGCGATAATTGTTTACCTAGTTCAGGATTTAGATCTGGAAGGACACAAACAACAACATGAATATCAATGGATACGCCGTGAGAATCACGTCACAACATCGACTACTGCACAGTCGCATAGCTACGCCGTTACATTTGTGACCCCACACATCAAACCAGGGATTAAGTCGCATTGGAAAGTATTGAGAAAACAAGGATAAAAGCAATGGAATTAATAGAGAAATATGTTGAAATGCCGTTTTTCAAACAGTCATAACTTTGTAACCAAATAAGATAATGAAGTTTGGGTGGTACCAGAATGAAGCTTGAAGCCTAAGGGATTTAAAGAGATGTTAAACTCAATATGGCCAAAATGCGACTTAATCCCTGGATTGATGTGCGGGGTCACATTTGTACTCCGTTACATGATTGCCAACACAGGACACCATTTTTGGTCCGCTACACCACAATTTGTGGAGAAGACACAAGTGGGTGAAGATACCAGAATCATAGCGATCGATCAGCCGAGATTTAATTTTTCACTCGACTTATAACCCTGCACACAATCCTTTTATGTCCAGTTGCTATGCATTTGTTCAGTTGGTTTTAAGGTGACTGATCGATTGCTAATTAAATAGTTGATTCTGATACCATCACATGCCTGTGACACATCTTGAACATCATGGTATAATGGAAATCTGTGTTGGCAGAGAGATAATATCATTCCGCCTGCTTGGAGATTGAGGAAAATTAAGTAGAGGGACAGTTGTTTGATAATCAAGAAACTCTTCTCAGTTTCTGAAATTATTCATTACAATGTCAGCAATATATTAACACCAGAGCTAATTGACATTCAGACTGAACTTTAGAGCCTATTCTAAACACGTAAACAGGATACTGTGTATCAACGTAACTTATTTATCGACATGGACTATTCATACTGTGCGAAAATATTCTATACATCTCCTATACTATTTCACATCAGTGTATCTAAAGTGCAACTACTGTTGCGATGAGGCTGAGCAAGGTGACTACTGACGGCCAAGTTGGAGGAAAAACTAAAAGGTGAAAATCTTAGTCAAAAGTGTAAGAAAATGTGGACAAGAATGATACACAAAATGAAGATTTGAGACATCGTAATTTCACCAGATTTCGTGTGATCGAGGAGCACTCAATCAAAGACACTTCTCTTTTTCACTTCAGAAGGCTTGCAACCTTGAGGTGCATGTTAGGGTCAAAAGCTTGGCCTCACTCAGATGTGATTGTGCTTGAAAAGCTGACTAAACCTGGACAAAGGATTTTCTTTAAGACAAACACGTCAGTAATCTCATAGATTGACTTTTATTCAGACTAATACTAACTGAGGTGTTAAAAACACAAATGTGAAATGTACAAAGCACATGAAGCTGTATCATCTAAATATTAGCAGGTATGTGACTGCCTGAGATTAATGCTCCAAGCATCCGGTGTTTCCTAACTAGATGTATGTGACGTTCCGTCCCCGTTTCAACCTTTCCCAGAGTATGTGCTACATTTTATGCAGCAAAAAATGATAATTGTAGTGGATTCATAAATATCTTTCCTGAAACACAATCTCATTTTATATAAAAATGACTTTTGCAAGGCGAGCTGTCCATCCAAGAAGCAATCAGCAAAGCTTTGTTCTTAAAAAATTTGCAAAAAAAGCCAACCGTTCATTGCCAATCCAGGCGAGTTTTCAAAAGCTTAAGTGATTTGAAAAGTGCTTTCTCAAACGGAAATTTGAAACATGCACCAATAGATTTTCTGATTTTGACTACCTTGGAATTCAATCGATTTTTGTACCATCAAATTGCACTTATCAAAAACTTTCCGACCCATGGTCATGTTATTATATGTTTTGACAATTTTACATACTTTTTGGGACAATTTCTATTTCCTTTACCTTTTGGCACAATTTCTATGCCCTTGACCTTTTGGGACAATTTCTATGTCCTTGACCCAATCAGACTTTTTCTATGTCCTTGACCTTATGGGACAATTTCTATGTCCTTGACCTTTTGGCACAAGTTCAATATCCTAGACTTTTTTGTGACGATCAATTCTGTGTACTAGACCAGACATCACCACCTGACTTCAAGATTTCATTTTATATTGATGTAAATTTATTGAGAGCAGGTCAAGTTACATTTTAAGTATTCATGTGACAGGAAAAATAACTCTTGATTAAAATAAAACATGTTTTGACAGAAATTCTAAGCATAATTTGTTACGAACCGAAGAGCATATTTAAGAGTTCCATTAAGATAATAATGTGTTTTTTAGTGCATCAGGAGGTGAAGAAGTTCATTTGTGCCAAAACAACAGATAAGGATAAAACCAAATACATCCACTTGTGAAAGAAATAAACCATGCAGAAACACGTACAGAGCATTTTATCTCAGGGTTCTCAAACCACACATGTCACATTTTCAATTGTTATGGAGAATATCATCAGAAATTTCACAGCAAGCTGACTGTTTTCACCATACTGCAGTCTTAAATTGATTCAAACTTTTAGCTTTTTTGAATTTGTAAAATTTGAATTTGTAATTTTTTTTTTTTTTTTTTTTTTTTTAATAGATATTTGGTCATATAGCTTCACAAACGGATCCAAAATGTTTATATAACAGCAACGACGACAACGTCAACCACATCCACCATTACTCTGGAAAAAGGCCAAAAGAAAAACGAAACAAAAAGACAGATAAACTTGGCTGGGGGTCATAGGTCATACCTTTGGACGTAGACCCTCCGTCTTTTGGAACTATGCCACCAGGGGGCCCTAGTAGGAAGAAAGGAGAGTACGGCTTAATAAAAGAAGATTGTCGTTATTTTCCCTGACGCCTGGGAATACATTGTACAAATTTCCGTAATCAATGTTGATGAAATGTTACAAATAAGAACAGAAATAATCAACTGTCATTGACTCACACCAAATCAATATAATTATGCAGACAAGCTTCATGACTTTTCATCGGAAAGGGTTAAATCAATTACTAGTATATGTTACACACATAAATCAATGTAGGTAATAAGGTGAATAACTATTGAGTATGGTATTGTCGAATGGCCATAGCCCGGAGTCAACATGACTACCGCCGTAATACAGTAAAACAGTATGTAGTGTTTCATTATACAGAGATGACGTTTTCCTCAGTAACAGCCAACAGGGTCACAAAAGGCAGTGGAGTCACAAGTTTATGTTACAGCAGTCCCACATCACTTTAACAGCACCAGATTTGGATCAGTCTGGGGCCAGAAACCTATGAATATGCCATAACGCAAAAAAATAATGTCACACTGCTTTCACATGACAGAGCATTTGCAACACCAGTCTGACCAGACCAACAGAGCCCAAGGCTTTCTAAACAGAACTGCAACGAAAATGATGTCACACTGCTTTCAAATGGCATAGCACTTGCAATACCAGTCTGACCAGACCAACAGAGCCCAAGGCTTTCTAAACAGAACTGCAACGAAAATGATGTCACACTGCTTTCACATGACACAGCACTTGCAACACCAGTCTGACCAGACCAACAGAGCCCAAGGCTTTCTAAACAGAACTGCAACGAAAATAATGTCACACTGCTTTCAAATGACATAGCATTTGCAACACCAGTCTGACCAGACCAACAGAGCCCAAGGCTTTCTAAACAGAACTGCAACGAAAATGATGTCACACTGCTTTCACATGACATAGCATTTGCAACACCAGTCTGACCAGACCAACAGAGCCCAAGGCTATGGCAACTGTGGCACTTTGTTTTAGAATGTGGTGTTGTGCACAGCATGGGACATTATTTCCAAACAGAACTGCAGGAAATTCGAAACTTATCGAAGTGAATACTGAACAACATGACGATGACCTTGGGCCCAAAACATACACACTGTTGAACCGGCCAACCAATCTGCACCTTGAAGTCGGAAATATTTCAAATTGCTCATAAATGGCGAAGTCAATTGTGTATGTCTCATTGTCTGGGGATAATTGATTAGGGGGATCGGAATCGAGAATTGATTGAGTTTAATTATATTCGCAAATTGGTGCGAATATCTCATTTTTAAAGGCTCGTACGTGATTGTTTTCTAAATGAGAGCCATTTGTCAAGTGAATATAGCACAAATTGGGCCATAAAGATCCTTGAATTCAGTGAGTAAGATTTTTAAATTTTAATGGGGGATATAATTACAAATCTGAACATTCTGAAGCACCCCTGCTCCAAGACCAAAATGACCCACTTGTTAGCTCCAATTAGAAGATGACTTATGTGTAGCGGTGTTTTGTAGCAGAAATTAAACGAAATCTATAATGTGTAAACTCACAAATCATACACACTTTGTATTGTTGAATGGAGCCCAAATCAATCATTTACCATCGGTTTATTGGCAATCAATATTGGAAATGGATTGGGTTTTGCTATGGAGACAGTTGAAAACAGCGTACATGAAGGTCCTACCCCACGTACAACCTCTAAGGCTGACGTTACATAGGCCTCATTCGTTCACTTCCCACATGTCACGTTCCCCTTAATGCGTTCGTTCCTCACTGAATGCATGCCACAAGGCCGTGCATTCACCGAGGAACGTTAAGTAAAGCTGGAACGTGACATGTGGGAAGTGAACGAATGAGGCCTATGTAACGTCAGCCTTATAGCAACATTTCTTGTTGCACGAAGGAGAGTCTACAGTACCGATGGCCCTGTGATCTCAAGTCTTATGCTTACAATTGTCAAGAGTCGTACGAATCGTCAACGTAAAACTAGCTGAGTGAGAAAGAAATATCTCAGCTTTCCCAGATATTGATGAAAGTGAAACTGTTCTGAAAGGAATTTTCATGTTGGTGATTGCTGGTTTGGAAGTCCTGATTACCAGACATACAACTTCACACAACATTCTTTTTTGTATGTACCAAGATTGCGATATCGAAAGAATGCAATTACTGCCAATATGTACTTTGAACTTGGCCAGGCCTGTTATTGTGCATGCATGCCACACATACAGTCCACCCTTCATCAATATGCCAAACTGTACTAGATGCAATATTATGCTGGTCCATTAGCATGATTTTATTGGCTCAATTACAATATGCATGTCATCCACGGGACCCGAATTCCTGGTGGAAAGATGAAAGCGTAGAAAACATCCTGGGCAACACAGATCTTTCCTGAAATCTTTGGGTAGAAAGAGGAGCTGCTCTTGGGTCTCTACAACCTGAGCATTCTGACCTGTACCAGTTCTACACCTGGGCAGAGTATGGCAGGTTGACAAAGAGACCTAGTATGGCAGGTTGACAAAGAGACCTAGTATGGCAGGTCGACAAAGAGACCTAGTATGGCAGATTAGACAAAGAGACCTGGTATGGCAGATTAGACAAAAAGACCTAGTATGGCAGATTAGACAAAGAGACCTAGTATGGCAGGTTGACAAAGAGACCTGGTATGGCAGGTTGACAAAGAGACCTAGTATGGCAGGTCGACAAAGAGACCTAGTATGGCAGTTCGACAAAGAGACCTAGTATGGCAGTTTGACAAAGAGACCTAGTATGGCAGGTTGGCAAAGAGACCTAGTATGGCAGGTTGACAAAGAGACCTAGTATGGCAGGTTGACAAAGAGACCTAGTATGGCATGTCGACAAAGAGACCTAGTATGGCAGGTCGACAATGAGACCTAGTATGGCATGTCGACAAAGAGACCTAGTATGACAGGTCGACAACGAGACCTAGTTTGGCAGGTCGACAACGAGACCTAGTATGGCAGGTCGACAAAGAGACCTGCCTTGAATCTCCTGCAGCAAGTCGTAAGTCAAGTATTAACATAAGATGTCAAGACAAAACAAAGCGTTTGGTCGATACACTGCCATCTTTGCCTCCGAATCAGGAATATTCCCACACACGCTCCGTCAAATGATTAGGTGGAGTCTGCAATTTCATCGCTTGAATAATAGGAAGCCACCCGCCAGAAGAATGGTTAATTCAGTTTACGTATTAGTTGCCAGGCAACCATACGTCCTGAGCGGGCCGGGGCATTGTCATTGCTCATACGGCGAGGGAACGATCATTAAGATTTCTTCTCCTGATTAAGACGTAGATGGGATGTTGAAGACAAATTAGGAACAAGTTTAAGGACTCCAGGGAGTATTCGCTGGTACTCTGGATTATGATACTGCACCACAATCCATTATTTCTTCTTCCCAGACTGTTGATACTAATGATAGTTCTTTGTACCAAAGCACTGATTTTTTACGACCATAAGGTTATATGGCTATTAAACCCTAACTAAAACCTCCCCTTGAAGCATTTGCCAGGGATTCTGCAATCAAGCCCTGCAGTGGTAAATGAAACTAGATCAAATCACATATCAGAATCAAATGGTATCATCGACTTTCAACTGAAAAATTTTACGTTTCCAAAATTCTGATTCCCAACTGGAAGTTTGCAGTAGATGTGATGGTGAACCTTACACTAGCATTTCATATCATCCACAGTTCTGAATTTACTTAATATCTTGCTTGCGCAGAACTGCTTGATACGTAGAAGCTGACTGGCTATTTACATCTCACATCTAAAGAGAGTGTCCACATGGTGTGAACTAAACATCTCATAATATCGGCAATTTTTCAATCTACGCTACTGGAGTCAAGTGCTGTAAAGATAGCTTTCGGCTCAGGGGTCACAAGTACGTCTGGTCAGGTCCAAACACATCACATCATCAAATAGGTGGGTCATCATATCAATATTGATTGTACGCTGGAGCAGAGGTAGAGCAATACTTTTCCTCATCATTCGTCCCGATGTCTTGGGACACATACTTGGCTGTGATCAGACGTCTAGATGGCTCACTTTAGTTGCCTCAAATAATGGGTCCAATTTCCTCCATTCAAAAATCACCTGCTTGCCTCCTTATGAGAATCAAACGAGACAAGACCATCCACTTTCTTTCTCAAAACTTCTAAATCACATTTGTGAGAAGATTTGCCCTCGGCCTCACAATTTCTCTCGGAGTCAGTGCCAGACTTCAGAAATTATGACTCGGCGCTGGTGTTGTTATTCGGAAAACAATCTCATGACCTCCCCACCCCAACAGAAACAGCCAAGTCTAGTCAAATTGTGGACATGCCTCTCTTCTTTGGCTATGATAAAGTCAATCTCAAGAATGACGATCAGAGAATGCCGCATATATCGCCAATAAATTCTCCATGATAAACATTATCCTTTGAGATAGATGTCAGACAAGCCTGCCGAACCCTTGGGTGGCTCTAATCAAGTCTAATAACATCACTTACATTACTGACTACCTTCCCCAGAGGTGCGGTCCATCTCAAATGATTTGATGCCTTTTAAGCTTACAGCCAGACTACCTAGAGGTGTGGCCATCTTGAACCATTTGGGAGTACCAAGATGGCTTTGAAGCTAATCATGAGGTCAGCCACTCTAACTGGACCAAAAATGTATCAGGACATCAAAGAAACTCCCCACACTCTATGTGAGAGACTCGTGAAAGCTGCCTGCCCTCAAGGCGTATTCCATCTATGACCATCTGAGGGTACGCCTGACTTTGACGCGGATTATGAGGTCAGCGATGAAACTGAACCAAGCAAAAGCATCACAAAGTGCATCAACGTTGGCCAATACCCTTCAGAAGTGGGGTGGTAGTTCCCAACTTGATCGCCAGCAAGTCGGTGGATGAAGCTGGGCCAACCTTGCTGATAGATCTGAATTGCCAGAATTCACTGTGCCCACATATTCGGGTCTTTTATGGTACTGGAAATCTCACTGAACTGGCACATTGTTGAGAAAGCCTAATAAGTGGCCAATTTGCTACATGCCGTAATTTGAAGACAAGGCCGAGATAAATAGTTAATAGGAGAATTTGCCTGATGATGTGGACTGACCACTTTGCCTCATATTCCACTGACTGAGCTTGTATGGAGCCATTTGGGACAAACCTCATTTCCAACTGAAGTAGGAAACCCTGCATCTGTCCAGTTCCCCATCAACCTTTCTTGCTCGTTCCTTGGCAGAACCTACTTGACAAATGTTTACCACTGTATTTCGTACTCAACTAGCTGCAATCGTAAGACGTAATCGGCTTGCTTCCAACTCGAGTCGGAAGCCTAGCAGCTGTTTCATTCTCCCATTAGCCAGATGACACAGATTACAACCACATCACCTCGAATCTGAGCCTGAAGATTATCACAACTGAGGCGGACACGCACTGCCAGAATCAAGTGGATTGGGAGGATACCTTCCTTCTTTTTCATTGAAAGCCACAGCCAACATCAAGAGCCTTACACATTCCTATCATGTTAAGCATGTTAAATGAGTATCTCCAACGGCCACTTAAGGTCTCCCTCTTGGATCTCAGCTAATGTGTTCTATGCTTGGTATTCAGAACAAAAACATATCAACCTATTAAGAGAGTGGTGAGAGGCAAAAAGCAAAGATTGTTACTCTTTTGCACAAATTGCGGTGAGTCATGGCTGCTGCAAGTGCATTTTTCTTGGGAATATTTTGCAGCAGAGGAATGACTGATACCAGCATGCCTGAGAAAGAAACCAAGGTGGTAATAATCAGCCACTGAGACCAAAATTATCTTATCTTCATCATCATCATCATCATTTCCGATAATGAATTTTTGCCCGGAGGCATGAAGTCCACAACAGGCTACAGTCAACTCATGTGGGAACTTTTTCCTTGCCCAGGAATACACTCTGGTACAAGAGACCACAAGGGACCATGGTTTTTAACCTCACATTATTAACTTATCTTATATTTATTGAGCCTCAAACCTGCTGTGAAGAGGCAGGAATTTTCGTTGCCTTCCTGCCTGACCTTTTTTATCACATCACTTTGGAACAACCAATACACAATCCTTTAAAACTCAACAGAAGCAATGATATGAGCAACAATGGTAAAACGTTTATCAAAGTCAGAAGAAATAGCCGAGGGCAAAATATCCGAAATCAGCGAGTAGGCTCTTTAGGCAATTAGCACAGTGCACTTCAAACAACTTGTCATTTCGTCCAGTGATGTCTTTCTGTCAAGCAATAAAACACGATCAAAACCTATAGCTTTTAATGGATGATGACGAAAAAAGATGCTCATATTTAATCACTCTGCCAGACATCTCTCATAACATCTATTCTGATCAAAGATGACTTTTAAATCAAACCTGTCAAAAAGGATGGCCGGAAAAAGTCAAACTCCTATGAAAGAAATACCGCGATAGCAGAAGGTTGGGTTCCTTGGTGAATGAATAAAATAGTCATTCGTCAAGTTCTATTTTGATCTAGAAGCAACTCATCTGCGAAGAGATTCGCCAATATCCTCGATGAATTCATGCTGCCTTATTTGTATTCTGCAAGTTCAATTTGTACGAGATGGTTTGAGCGTCTTTGCAAGTTAAGCCAGTAATACTTGGGAGATGAGCTGAATATGGAGGACAGTGTCTGCGGACTTTAAATCAGGGTTCTGTCAGATACGGATGGCTTGTTTGATATAGTGACATTCTGAGTTTCGCAAGCCAATTTCTCGCTCGTGAAAATCTAAAATCTTTATGAGATTTAATCGTCTTTGGGCTGGCAATTCATCAATTAGTATTCTCCTGCATGATTCAAGATGAAATACAAGATTGCAAAATTTATGTAAAATGATAGAAATAAACAGCATTTTGTTGTCATTCCCAATTTTTTTGGGTAAATATCACACCAACTTCTCTAAATGTTCCTATTTTGCCACATTACCCTCAGACCAGTCCAAGAAACAAATCAAATTCTAACAACAGTTATCCCGTCTGGGCCAAAACCATGGATATTAAATTCATCATCCATCCAATGAAACTATTCCATAACTGATGAAGTCTGTTCCACTTGAGACACAGATCTCGGCAATTTATCGAAACATTTCATTTCTGATACATGCTGTTTGTTGGCTGGTAATATATCATTCAATTCCGCTTTTATTAGGTTTCTGTGGTAAGCAGAATTGCAGTTAGATGAAAAAATTCTTGGCAACCATAGTTTTTATCCTGGATAAAGGCACTTTCAGTGCTCAATTTAGAACTGTTCAAAAATGCAAATGGCCCATTCTCCCAGCTAGCTATTCAGGATAGGTTCTTGTTTCCTTCTTACCTCAAAATGCCAATAGGTAATTTTTCCTATTTGGAATACAACATTGGTCAAAAGTAAGATCCATTTTCAAATGCAACATCTGAGGAACACTCTGACTGATATTAAAGGGAACCGAAACCGCCAAGCCAGTTCGTATGACCTCGTTTTCATTTCCCGCGTATCGGGTGATCAGAACGAGGCATGAATGAAACATGGCGCCTAGCTGTCAATCATTCAGTGACGTCACTACTATGGAATTTACTACGAAAACTCATGAATGAAAGATCGCATGACTCACGTGATTCTCACATGATTTTCGATAATAACGAATTGAACTGCGCATGCTCGGGCTTTGGGGGCGGAGCTACAAATCTGAACTCGAATAGGAAGTTGGAAGTTTGACTTTCTCAGGCGGTGAAAGTCGAAAAGTTGAATAAATCGCTCGGCGGTTCCAGTTCCCTTTAACTGGGTCAGATGTAAGGCTGGCTATCATGACAGTGCTATGTTTTGAAAGCTCGACTCAGAATGAGTGTACTATTACTAGCAAATGATCCCATCATAAAATGCAACTCCATTTTTTGTAAGTATTTTCTACCAGTAATGGGGCATCCGTACCCATATAATGTATTCTGAAGGTAATATTTATTGCAGGATGAATGATACATGTCTAGACATGTGACACTCAACTGTTTTCCATATTAACTACACAAATATGGTTCTTTATTACATTATTCACTTGGATACAGGGTGTCCACAAAAAAGTATGCATGATCTCTTCAGGTATTCATGTACTGTACAGTTGAACCTCCCTTTAATAGCGGACACCTCTCTATTAGGGACACTAGTTTTGCTCCCAAATTGGTTGTTTCCATTCAGTTTGACCTCTCTATCAGGACACCTCTCTTTTAAGGACAGCACCTGTCAGTCCCGAGGGTCCGTAATAGAGAGGTTGTATTGTCCTATTTCTGATATCAGCAGCAGATATGAAGTGTTTTTTTTGTTTTTAAATGTGATCATAAATTTACATTTCTGTAGACTCTCAGATTAGGTGACAGATGCCCTATTAACCCAATGATATGAAAAATCCTTTCAACGGTCAAAAGCAATTTTATGGGACACCCTGTATTAAGCATATTGTACATCCACACAAACTTCACTATTTGCACGTGATTCCACGTAACAGATAAAAATATCAAATATGTCAAATGGCCCACTTTATTCATTATTCACCCGATTAACCTGGTCATTAGCAAAACAGACTTTGCAGTCGGAATGGATATATCTGCCGTTTGGCGATGCAGGTGATTAATGTCATGAACAGCAGCAGAATGTCATCACTGACAACATGCAATATCCAATAGAATATGCAAAATATGCAAAGTCAGCAAATTTGAAATCGACTATTCAGCACACATTTCTCTTTTACATCTTATGTGACATTTTTTGAAAGTAATGGTTGGCAATGATGAACATGCCGAAGAAATTGTCAAATCTCTGCACTTGCTGTCACTTTTGAAACTTTGATTACACTCGCGTGCCAAGATGTCGAATTTGGTTGTTGAGATTCTATTGCATGTATTTCAAAGCTTCAAATGAGAAATGTTGCAAAGCCTTGATCCTGCATGAAGAAGGATGCTCAAAGTCAGTTTCATCTACATGTAGAATTACAAGGCCTACACTGTAAGTCCACTATCTTGATGCTTAGCAAATGTTCTCAGACCTCAAGATGGTAACTTCACCGTTTTCTTGATAAATCTACACAGGTAAAGCCTCGGTACTTGGCTAAACGGCTGGTTACATTATCATGTTGGCTTCCCCTCTAAAGTATCTCAGAAATGCAGACTGGCCAAGGCTATTAGTAAGACTAGTAGCCCAAGCAGTATTGGGAATAATGATGTAGGCATTTTAGATTCATGGAGCAAGCTGCAAAGTAAACTTCTGCAGGGTATCATTGATCAGGTCACTTCAGTTTTCGATCTACCCTCTGAAGTCAGGCCATTCAATTACGTGGAGACCTCTACGCCTTGTATTTTTTTAGCCTATTTTGGGGGACATGTTTTTTTGCTTTTTAGCTTAATTTGGGGACATTTCATCGCGCCAATTTGCCTGAACAGCGACGTCATAAATCAAAGTTAGTGACTGATATCACCACATACACCTGAAAAATCATAATTTTAGGGTAACACTATAAAATTAGGCCATTTGGATGAGAGTTGGTTATGTCAGGGGTCAAAAAACGCTTCAGAGGTCATATAAAAAAAAAAAAAAAAAAAAAAAAAGAAAAAAAAAAGACCAAATTTGTGGACATCCTGTACGGCCTACACCGTTATACGGTGTAGGAATCATGTAATTGAGAGGCCTGGAAGTATCTGTGACTCTGAGGGGAGAAGCTTCAAATGATCAAGTTAGCAAAAGGGTCAAACAAAATCGGTAGCATCAATGTCAGTACTGGATGGCGCAAATGGATATCACACAAAGCTTCTGTCAACAAAAAAGCCTCCTCAACAACTGCTCTTTGGCAAATGGTTTACGCACAGAATTATTCATATGTTTCTCGTATTTGCAAACAGGCCTGCCCATCAACAAGGCGAAGGGTCCTCAAGCGCTAGCACACTTGTCACAATAACAATTGAACCCAATCAAGCACCATTGTACCAAACATGGATCAATTGAAAATGATAAGCAGCATCGAAAGTGTTACATCCAGCCATAGACTTGTGATGAGCCATCGTTGAAGAGCGTATTCGATTGCCACACGTTTGCAACTGGTGGGAAATAGTGTGATGTTTGCCTGTAATTGATGTCAAATTGCAGCGATGGGAATAATCATGCTAAAATGTACCAACAATACTATTAGTACAAGCCACATGGTGTAATACTTAGCCGATTATTCACATAAATACATGTGAGTTCATATGCCGCTTCAATGGTGGCCATTCTCGAACAATCTTGGTTCCCACAGCTTTGTTGTGTAGTGCTGGAAGCACCGTCAAAAACACCGCTGGTCATGTCACCAGAGCCAGGGCACCAGGGGCAGGGGGCAGATCAGTCTTCTCCACACTACTTACCCTTCACTTGGGTGCAAATACCAAACCTTCAAGCCAGATTCTACCCCAGTGGCACCAAATTGCCAGAGAAGCCAGAATGAACCACTGCCTCTCAAAGGTAGTTCCCATGACCTGTTCGTATATTTCCTTTCTGGCTGCATGGTCACCAGAAGACCGCATCAACTGTTTAGGGAACCTTCTCCCCAGATCTCAAGAAGCCAAAGATTTGCTTGCTTCTAAAGCCAACCCACTGATCCCCATATCACATCCCCCAGACAATTCTGAAAGTCGTCCCGCTAAAATTAATTGAATTTTCTAATCAAATACCACATACATAAGATCAAAATCTAAAGGCAGAATACATATTTTAAAAGAAGATTCTTTCTTAAGATTCTGGAATTTCTTGATTGAAATGGGAGTCATTCAGATTTGTTGAGAGAAATTGAGAGAGAGGGTATCTTTGGCTACAGCCTTGAGGCATCACCCCACAGTGAGGACTAAGAGTGAAAAGCAAGAGCTCAAACACCTGAACACCCCAAGCACTTGCCTCCCATTGCATGGCCTCAAAGATAATGGTTACCTCAAACACCTGACACCAATGGTATCCAAATCATTCTCAAGGTGAGAAAGTCAAGCCAGATGATGACATGGAGGTGAAGAAATCAACACCCAAGAATCTACAAAGCTACTGAAGCTCTGGATGCCTTAGTTGAGATTGTGGTGGAATTTGTCGATTCTCCTACACTGGAAGGAAATCGAAATTGTTACTGCATGCCTGGAGTACATTCCAGATACAAATTGTGTTTTTACATGTCAGATAAAAGTCGCCGTCGGCAAAGCTTTTGATAAGCTATCTTTGGTTAAGGGGTGTGGTATGTGAGTATCGAGAAGCCATTTCTAATCAATGACACAGTTGATTTGCGAGATCAATTGTGTCTGAATGTTTGCCTGGTGATGTCTTCTGCACACAATGCAAGCACACCCAAAACAGCTACATGATACTGATCTGGATTTCAGTTTCAATCAGGTAGGGCTACAGGAGTGCAACTGGGTTTTTTCAGTGAAAACCATAGCATATGACGATGACTACAGAGCCAAACACCAACCTTAAGACAACCTTATTCATAAACCTGTACAGTATTGCTTTGTCTACAATAGGCTATTCCATCTCCTTCATCCCGTCATTCCGCGAGATTTATCACGGGGCATCTCGATGGAAATCCACGCAGAAGCTCACTGCGTTGAGCGGGATTTACGACTTCTTCTCCAAAGCCCGCCGCACCATCGATCACAACTTATTGAAAATGCAATGACTCAGGATAAACATGATAAACGTTATCAGATACATGTGCTAGCCGACCCACACTTGGTAAATTGAATTTTTTAAATTGATGTAAATTTTTTTTGGCAGGTTCAGCTGTGTCAGGTCGATAGTTTCTGATATCAAAATGTAGTGCAGGCCGCATCCACTATGAAAGAAAGTCTTCAAGAGATGATGACACAACAGGATTGCACCTGTTTGCAAAGACGGCTGGCTGGAGATGCAACCACTGCCATTGCAGTCACCTGGTAGCTGCTGTCGCTGCATCCATCAGGTCCTCCTGATGTGTTTCAAGGTGGTCCGGGGTTATGCACCTGCATACCTGAGCCTCAAACATGTTGAGAGGCAGCGTGTCACCAGGTCATCTAATGACACGTCATTGGCGTGTATGCGGATAAAGACAAGATTCGGTGACCGCTGCTTCTCATCATGTGGTCCCCGGTTGTGGAATGCCCTACCGGAGCACATCAGGGGGGCGGACGCGCTGCTTGCTTTTAAACGACTCCTAAAATCCTGGCTGTTCGAGGAAGCATTTCTTGGTGGGGAGGTAGCGCCTTGAGCAGGTTTACCTGGAGTTTGGCGCTCTATAAGACATTGTTGATTGATTGATTGATTGAGACAAAGAACCTTCAAGAGACGGATGATGACACGACAGCGTGGCACTGCCATTGAGTTTGTGTAATCCTGACATCCCATGCAGCATACTGTCATCCTCTTCAGGCAGTTGATTGGATTTCTAACAAAGACAGATGGAGAGATCTCTGTCTTAAACCGTCAGCTGCAATTGACGACAAGATATCATCAACATCAAACGTTTTTGATTTTGAGAACAGCATTTTTTCAAATGATACTATATTCAAATTTCATTGCTAAAGGCAATAGAGTGCTCAAGCAAATCCTAATCAGGGAGAAATGCATTTCAGCAAGCTTTTGATTCAATTCTGATGATCGACCAGCAAATCAACTGACAAGCTTACCAAAAGTAGCACCATGAACATAGCTTCTGCCAAGGAGTTTCACCAGATTGGATCGAAAGGGCTTTGGCTTTGAGATCACTGACCACAACAGCTGCATTGGCCATTGCTCTTTAAGAACTCGAGCTAGTAGGTAAACCTCTTTTTTGGCCAGAAGAAATCACCTTCCTTCTAACTTCTTAGCGCGAATAAGCCACCGTTTTTTCAACCATGCGCAACCCGATTAGAACTCTGTCAGCGTCTGTCCACCAGGACAGGTACTTTTTATTAAAGAGGTGTTAGCGTGTTCGCATGCTAGGCTAATCCTTGGTCCTTGCTAGCTGTGTATGGCCAGATTTCTTGGCTGTTTGGCCATGGAGGAGTTCGAGACTGGATAAATAAGCAAAAGAACTCATTGTGACAGTGTGTTCTTTTAATATGGCCTATTCAATATTTCTCAATTGCTTGACCATATTTGCAACCTTGGAAGTACATGTATAACACATTTAAGATTTCATTTTCATTTTCATTTTCATTTTCATTTTACAAGCATTTAAGGGTCAAGTGGTACTCCAATAAAATAGCCTCTCCAAGTATAAACAATACCATATTGCCCTAAAAAAGCCAAAGTCTGGTCAATTACCAGGAAGAGAAAGTAATTCTCCACCAAAGGGAAAGTACAAAGTTCTCAATCACAAACTTACAAACTTACATCACAATCAAATGCAATTGACACTTGCTTCGTTTATATATGTCTGCATGAGTGAGTAAGTGGTGATCTGAATATGACAGTGCGGGTGGGATTGTCTTGGCGAGGCTGTCTCTCTGTCCAGCTGTCTCTTGGGTCCTGCCACAAGGGCAATATTTAACCTCAGTCATAATCACGGCAATGCCACCATCCAACTCTAGGACATATCAGCCACAGCCACCACCAAGCCAATTCGGCCACCTAGCTGGAGCGGTCACCTAACATGCTCCGCTATTGACCAGATGACGGACGTCACAGTATGGTATAACTTTAGCTCGTCATAGGTAAGCTCAAAACAAGTCATAAACTATTCATCAAGATGCAAAAAACACCTTTCCAGTCAGCAAGCAATGTTTCCGCAAACTTACAAACCGCTGTAATATTGCCACGACTGCTGAAACAACAAATGTATGAAACATTTCATATCTCCAATTAGAACATTAATAATATTTAGAGGGGTGAACGGCTGGCCATAGGAATTCTCACCGGAACGGTTCATAGCCGTTCCTTTGTTATTTTGGAACGTCATTTTCCAATTAAGTCGATCCTGATTGACATTGATTGGTGTATCATGTTTACCTTTTGATTCTAAGACATTACACAAAGATGAATTATCGATGATATACGTGTTTGCCACATAAGCTACATGTATAATGTTGACACCAACAGACAATGCTTGATCGAGGGTTCCCCTGTAGCTTTTTCAACTTTAAGTTTGCTGTAGTGTAAATATTCACAATCCTTCAGAAGCTCTTTACTGGCAGACATACACTGTAGCTTAATAATACGACACTGTCCACCGCCATAGCGGACTGCTGTATCCAATTCTGATGCCAATTCTTGTCCATTTTATTACATTATATGACACCTTTGTGGGGCTTGATAACAACCTGTAGCATTAATTGAGTCAATTCGCGGGAGATATTTAGTCCAATCAGTATCTAACGAGAATAGGCTAGGACTGAGATGGCATGTACAGTCTAGGTACTGGGAATACCGTCAATCAGGAGACAGACACACTGGGATTAGGCTGTGGAAAGGTACAAAGTGAAAGGCAGGACAATTTACATGAAGATTTTATTCCATTAATCCATTGATATTTACAAAGCGAAATGCCTTCAAGCGACATTTAGGGCTTAGGCAATTGAACTCACTTTAAAAGATCGAGTTTTTCCCAATGATGGCCATGGTAGCCAACACTGTTGTCAGCAGCACCGGCAAGGATACCGTCAGTATGGGCGCACCCATTCTCACCTCCGATACATTAATTTCTGAAAAAATTAGATTTTAATTAGTTGCTTGAATTACATCTCTGCAATCATGATCAGCATTGACCAACAGTAGACACAGAAATCAAATCTCAATCCTTTTAATGAAGTGACTTTCTGAAAAAATTAGATTTTAATTAGTTGCTTAAATTACATCACTGCAATCATGATCAGCATTGACCAACAGCAGACACAGAAATCAAATCTCAATCCTTTTTATGAAGTGACTTTTGCCAAGTCAAATGGTAATTAGATAATCTTTTAAAAACAATAGAATATCTGAGAAAATTTAAAGTTATTTCAGCTTGGGACAGTGACTCATAGACTAGACATTCAAAATATGTATCTTGGTTTTTATTGGACAATAAATTATATATCTTAATGATACGACACCCCCTTGTGTGGTTTTGTTTATAATGTGATATCAAGTTTATAGCAGGAAGTATTACCCTATTTATCATTTCATTTTTGCCTTCATGGTCCTCAATCAATTCTGATAACATTTTTATTGGCAATTCTCTTGAAAGTTGAGACATTCGCATTTGTAGAAAATGGGTCTTTCTGAATTCCAATTCTGACCTGTAGACTCGATGTGGGCTGAGGTCAGTGCATGGTCAATCACACTGGATTGATTCCTTTTCCAGGGTTGATTTAACAGCTCATCCCAAATATGACTCTGGCTAAAGGATCGCATGTCGTATTGGGGAAGAATGAGAAAATTGGGAGAGTGGAATTTTTATTTGCAAAAGATTTTTATGACTTTCTTTCATACCATACTGGTCGCCCACCACTTTCCATTGCCAATATGTGCCAATATTTTTTAAGTGCCCAGCTGATTCATGAACTTCCAGGAACAACCCATGACTAGGTAGTAAACCGGCAATTTTACACAGTCAATGGTTATGGATAATAGACTTTGTGACATCATGACTTGTATGCAATTAGATGTAACATTACTAACAATAGGCAATATGTTAAACAATAGGACTAGCCAACATACACAATATTCACAGGAATGTCCAATTCTCCTTACAGGGCCTTGCATTTGATCATTTGGTTCCGATCCAGAAAACTTTGTATAGTAATGAAAATCACCAGTTGGCAATTTGAGAGTTAATCTCCTGTTTTTATGTGCGTCTCCTTTAGTAGTATCCAAGCAGGCCTATAAAAGCAGACGAACTTTCTATTATCATTTCTCTAATACTAAATCAACAGTCTCATCCATGGTCCTAAACCTACATGTATTGTCATTGGACCTATGCATGTTGTCCTTCCCAACACTGCCTTGAGCAATACTGTGTTGTTTGGGTTTCGAAACTAGAATATTCCTGGTTGATTCAAGTGCAAAATTGTCGACAAACAGGATATTTTGACACAAACTGAAAAATACCAATACCAACAGAGAGGGCATGGTAAAAAAGTTCTGACTATCTAAGACATGGAAGGGATTTCTAACATATCGAAAAACCTCATCATAGACTTCATTGGAAAGAAAGTGTTCACAGGAAGGATTTATGAGATCTGATGCAAAATTGATCAGCTCATCACATTGACAGAAGTTCTGAAAGCAACCAGTGAAAAGGAACGAGACTTGTTGTTTCCATCAATAGCTCATGGACTACAGTCTTCAGGAAAATGTCACCTTGTGGAGGAAATCACGATTTCCTCATTTCTCCACTGGGCATGCAATCACATGTCATCCCCATGATGATTTTCAAGAGGTTTTCAATTGTTTTAAGCTACAATGTACAACATCAAATAGAAAGTGACACACTTTAAAAAGATAATCAAGTGTACCCGGTATTCTGGTACAATGTCCATTTGCAAGGGTTCCTTGAATCCATTCTCCTTTGCACGAATCGATTCCTATGAACCCAAGGCCTGTTTCAACACCAGATTTTACTGGGCAAAAGGCAAAGCAGTTGTCCAGTCAGAGACAAGTTTTAAACCTCAGTAGAACGATTCACATCAACTCCTGCCTAAAAGGCCAATCTGAGGGCTGCTACATAGCACAAAACAGAAGCAGAACCTCATTAGGTCCAACCAATCTCACATCAAGCATGATCGAATCAAGCACAGGTTTCTATCGATTCATGAAAACTTCATCAACACAAGACCATTATTCATGTTATACAGCTTTCCAGAAATGGGGCGCTGAGTGTCCGAAATAGTGATGTCATAAGGGGAAACTAGGCCTTATGGTGGAGGGACAAAGGAGATAGTCATGGTTGACCAACACACTTGAATGACTTTGATGACGGACAAGGGGGAAAAAGTTAGTTCCAATGCAAGCCACCAATTTCGGGAAGCATGTATAGGAGCACTCGTTGCCAAAATGAACGAACCGAGTCTTGGGTTACCATCTTGACTCAGTTCATGAAGCCAGCAGATGGTTGGGTCTCAAGGCTCCAACATGCTCCTGGCAATGACATTACGTAAACCGTCAAAGGAACTCAGCATTTTCCCTCAATTTTGGCAAGGAATGAAACGACTGAGAAAACATGAAATTTTGAATTCAACACAACAAATGATGAAGTCAGAGCTCTACAAAGTCAAATGCCTCTCAATAAATCAAATGGATTATGACATTGAAGTTTTCTTTGGCCACCTTTTGAAAATTTCCAAATTTTTTTATTGTCTCTTCTCCTCGCTGGTTTCTACCCAATTTGAATAGAAATGCAAGCTCATGACATTCAAAGCGGTAGTCAGTAGATTTTGAGCGTGGGATGCCCGCCGCTGTATCAGGGCGCTTGATTGTCAAAAGGTTCTTGATGTCTACAAATGTGGGTAGATAAGGGGGTCATGTACTGGGAAAACCAACACAATAACACGTTTCTGCCCACGTCCGTCACCAGGTTATTGACACATTCAAACAGGAGACCTGTGATAAGGTGGAATTGATGTCAAAACTCAGACAAAATGGACGTCTGTGTCTTAGTAATGCAATACCCTTGTGACAGTCAGCACCATTGTAGCATGTATGCTAGTTTAACACTACAAGGACAGAATCAAATTTCCAAATCTTTTTGATGGTCTATAGTCTAAAGCCCGCACCACACGGTGAAATTTGCGTGATGCAAGTGACACGCGTGCACGTTGCGACAGGCAAATTCTCACTGTGTGGGGTCGTTTTTTGCTGCGTATCTTCCTCGCGTGTCGAGACGCAGCCGATCTAGCATGTTTGATATTTTCTCGACACGCGAGGAAGTTAATCACCGTGTGGGGGCTACCTGCAGCAATGTTGCGCGAGTTCGACGAATCACAACAAGCAGATCGGTCACATGATTTATAGGTCAGTCACATGATACCAAAATGGCAGCGCCCGGGAACTGTCAAATCCTATGAGAAGTATTATGTGGAACTGGCGATACTTCATGGGGTCCTCCTCCCGCAATTCAGCAATTAGATTTGCATAGGCCCCCTTATCCTCTCTTCTCTGAATCCATGGCCTTGTCCAAAGACTACGGTCCACGCGGCGCCGCCTCCGACGGAGTAACAGCAGGAGAATAAGGGCAATTTGGTCTTGGGTCCATAATACTTCTCATAGGATTTGACAGTTCCCGGGCGCTGCCATTTTGGTATCATGTGACTGACCTATAAATCATGTGACCGATCTGCTTGTTGTGATTCGTCGAACTCGCGCAACATTGCTGCAGGCAGCCCCCACACGGTGATTAACTTCCTCGCGTGTCGAGAAAATATCAAACATGCTAGATCGGCTGCGTCTCGACTCGCGAGGGAAGATACGCAGCAAAAAACGACCCCACACAGTGAGAATTTGCCTGTCGCAACATGCACGCGTGTCACTTGCATCACGCAAATTTTCACCGTGTGGTGCAGGCTTAAGCTAAAGAGAGATTACTTCTACATGCCCAAAACTGTTTAGTTTATTACTAATGCATTCGTCCGACAATAGGTCTACAGGATCGGGTCAGGTTATTCAAAGCAAACATTTGATATTAGGAAAAAATTTGCACATGAATGAAGATAAGACAGTTGCCAGTGTCGTCACACCATGCATGTCAAGATGTCTAAACAACAGGAAACCTTGCCCCAACACAAATGGTCGCTATATCAGATAAAAAGCATTTATAGTCATCCCGAGCCGGAATACGCATAGAGTATTTCAAAGTAGGCAGCACCAAAACTCAATTTTGGTGAAAGAAAGACGATATGGCCCAATAGGGATGACTGACTACAAATACTGAGGAGAGGCCTGGCCTGAGTCCACATCTCTCCAAGAAAAGCTATGGGGAACAGAGTCAGATTTGTGTCACACTGCCACGTCCTGGAGGACCAACGGTGTGGAAGTTTGACCAGTCGAACGAAAAGAAGAAAACTAACAACAAATGTGACTCGCTCTACCAAAACTAGGCGCTTGTCGCATCTGAACTCGACAGGTTGATACGGACTTGTTGTTCATTTCCCTATTGTAGACCTTTTGTGACATCTATTACAAACTGATTTGGTCACATTTCACAAAAGGTCTACAATAGGGAAATGAACAACAAGTCCGTATCAACCTGTCAAGTTCAGATGCGACAAGCGCCCACAAAAGGTCTACAATAGGGAAATGAACAACAAGTCCGTATCAACCTGTCAAGTTCAGATGCGACAAGCGCCTAGTTTTGGTAGAGCGGGTCACAAATGACTATCACTTGTGACATTGTAGTTTCTCTGCCCCAGCAGCACCTGCCATGCTGCGACTATTTGAGGAGGATCTCTTGCTTGGTCAGCGGTGAAGGCAGGCATGCATACACGTTCAGGCTACATGTACCCTTATGCACATGAAGTTCCAGCTCTCGTGGTACATGTACACGAACACACAAGTACAGCTGTTTCCCAACATAACTTTGCATACTAAACATGGCGGAGGAGTTCCACATGAATGACAAAGCGATGACAGCTGGTGGTCCCTCAATATTTACCCTGGCAAGGCCATTCATAGCTAGGAAGCCATGCATTCGCCATCACAGTACCCCGGAAACACAATAACTTGACTGCTGCAACTTCCCATGAAAATATTAGAATGGTCATGAATGAGGTCATTCGACCATGAAATGCAACAACTGGAAGTTTGATGGGAAAGGGGCTGAGGGCAGGATTTCACTCTCAAGTGAGAACCTTGTTGGAGGGCCACTGGGAAGCGAGGTGGCACGGTGGAATGAGCTTCAGACTTGTGGTCTGGTGGTCGTAGGTTCAAGGCTAAGCTCTGTAGGCACCCTTGATACCAATCTTTGGACTGAGCCACCTGAATGTTCCTTCGAACCGGTTGCAAACCTCAGAACATTTTCTTCTACATCTCACATTTTGCCCTTAGTCATATCGTTTCTAACCCTTTTTAGGGCTTGTTCTAGCCTCCCATAATGTCTCCTTCCATAAATGGATTTTCTTGGGGGAATTAGCCTTTGGGCCAAGAGAGCTGCCCTCAAATCCGTTCTGAATGGCCTTTTAGCAGTTGACCCCTAAACCCTAAAGCACATCCTAATCCACATTCATCGTCATTCTAATTCTCAGATTACATCTGTGGGGACAATGGCACCCCAGGTGTCAAAAGAGAAGGGCCAATTAGCCATTTTTAGAACCATTTTTGACACATGAATCCTTTGTTGAACTACTGGTAGCTCTGCCTGCAGTTTTTTGAGACAGGAATAGAAGTTGCTCTATCCGGTTATCACGAGTGCATAAACTCAACAGTGCACATTTTCACTAGACACGTGTATCTCTTAGGATCACCAGAAGTCTATCAAACATCAAAGATTGGCTACGATATTGTTGGTAGGCCATGCAGACCAGAGTTAACAATCCTCTGAGTAACACCCATGTTGTGGGTTTGGACGAGTACTGGTGTTTCCTTCACTGGCAATTTGGAGTCACTATTGTTCCACCTTAAAGTTGAATCTTCCCATTTGGCGATTGGCCCCTCCCATGTTTTTACCATCAACCCCCATCTAGACTCGATGACTGTGATCAGGAGTAACTAGAGCCTGCCTGAGCTGACTCTGTTTTCAATCAATACAGGCATTGTTTCCTAAGACAACATCCAATCATTCCCCCGATGAGCACGTGGATAGTTGATGAGTACCAGACGAGGGCAGAGACCCCATAATCACAGTATACGAAAGGTTGCTCGGCTCTTCTAGCGAGAGGCATTGAAACAACCGCATCGATCCTCACTCTGCATTGACCCCCACAGACCCACAGTGTTCTCCGCAAGGCTATTTGTCAGGGTGGCCCACCCTACCTTGGCAGCTTACCGCCCTACCTTGGAAGACCTACCCTGCCTTGCTCTAGAACTTTGTAGAGGGTTCCTATAGGGCCACCCTACCTCAAATTGCTGGCCACTCTACCTTGTTTTGCACACTGGTAAAACGTCATGAAAGGGTATCACCCTACCTTGAGAAAACCCTGTGGAGAACACTGACACATTGCTTTGGTCATCATCTTGAGTAACACGCCTTGACACGAGTCTGATCAAAACATCACTGCATTCTTTAGACAACATCCAATCATCCTCTGATGAGCATTCTGATATTTGATGTGCTCCAGCTAAGGGGTGGGAACCCCTCCATCAGGAAGAGGTTGCTCATCTATCAGAGGATCGGAATCAACTGCGTCAAGGCCCCAACTCCGATAACCATAAACTTCTCCATGGCCAATCACGATGATCTAGTCTTGAGTCACTGCAGCCTGCCTGGGTCCAATCCAATCAGAGGACTATATCAAAAGAGGAATAGATGGAATATATATGTTTCCTCAGACAACATCCCATCATGACTGGTGAACAAATTGATTTTTGATGTCTTCCAGACCAGGCAAGGCCCCTCAATCGTTAAAACGGTGGCACTATTTCCTCAACAGAGGTTTACCACCAGAGCACAGTAAACATAGACACAACCATTCATCAAGAAAAACAATTCATATAGGCCAAACAAGAGCAGACTGGTAGTGCAACTGCCTCAGAAGAAACATCCTTGCCATGCATGAAACCGTAGGTTCAACCCCTTCTATACTGGGCATATGTGGCCGAAACCAGGCACACCTTGTCATGCTAGCTCGGTTTCTCTCAGACGGTACCTTGTAAATCAGCTATAAAATCCCGCCGCATCAATAGTTACCATTTTCATCTCCGCCATTACATACAAGAACCGTCATCCAATTGCTAGAATGAACGTCTGCTCATAAATTATTAAGTATGATCAGCATCATGATCTTACCTCACCATGGCGCCATCAATCATTCAGATCTCATCTGATTAAAACTTATTTCACAGTTTCATTATCAAAATGTGATATTCTGCATAACGGACTAGATTTATTGTTTTCTTCGTTCATTAGGTAAACTTTGGGCTCCAAGTCTGACGCTATCTCATCGTATTGAGGACGAACCAAACCGACATTTGGGAGCCTTCTTCACCGCTTTGAGAATGAAGTTCACGGGCCGCTGCGGCTTGGACCTGCCGAGTCCTATTTTTCACACCCATGACAAGATAGTCCAGTAATCCCGAGCTTCTGATCTCCAGGGCCACGGCATGCCATTGATTTGCTTCAATGATATCAGGCATTCAGCCGATCCAGTGACTGTGCACTCATGTTTGGCTTGGCGTTGCTTCGGACACCAGGAAAGAAACTCCCCGCCCGACACAACATGTTATCAGCTTGTTCATAGCATTAGCGTCAGGAAAGCACTCATCGCATGCCAGACATGTGTTTTATAGCCTCCGCTGTTGCCATGGCGACAAATGAATGCTAGCAGCACGGCGACAACACAAATCGTTTTGGAAAAATTACATCAATAGAAAGTTACATACGAGACAATGTTTTCATTCCGCCTCTGCGGGTTTACTAAAGTAAATATCATACTTTCTACTTTTTAAAATGGAATTGATCTCCAAATGCAAGAAACACACAAATAATAGAATAATTTTGAAGAATGACTATAAGATTAAGAAGATACTTTCCATTAGGCATTATTTTTCTAGATCTAACAAGTGAATACATTTTGAAACGATACTGTTATTTTAAAAGCGCTATGACGCAGTATAGATTTTTGAACATTTCATAAGCTTTACAGCTACATTTTTCCACATTGAAATGGATTTTAAGTAGAAACATTTACCCCTCAAGCCGATAGGCCTAAATGTATTATTCATCAAAAGCGCTTCTGAGATGCATTTATAACAATGTATATGACTTGAAAACTTGAAAATTAAGAAAAAGGTATTTTGATATATCATTGAAGCTACAGGTTGCTTGGCTATAATAGAATTCCTCGATGTGGACTTTCAAAGATAGAATTCATTTTCATTGGAAACAATGACTCATTTTTGAAACTTCGATATCGAAACTTGATCACAATTCAAAACCATATTCTGAAAAGCTTTGATTCTGCTCTGGAGACGGCCAGGATATTTCATGATCACACAACACTTAAGTTTTCAAAAGCCAATATTTTTAAACTAGATTCCAAAACCAATTCTTGACAACCACTTCCTATTAGATATAGCCCAGTCCGGGATATTTCATGCAACATCCGACAGCACAAAAGAGCTGAGGTTGAAGTGGCACTGGGATGGGTTATCTGACACGATAATACTATCGGTCTCTCTTTGAGGCTCCTGTAGTTTGTATCGCTGTGATTCACCACATCAAACTGAGATGAACTACTGAAAGATACACTCCCAGAAGCTGAAGTTACACTACAGTATGCATCTGAGTAAGGAATTTCCATTGACTTTCACTTCAACTGACTTTTCCAATTCAGAGGCACTGACTACAGCTCAGTTTTCACAAGAAATCCCAATACCCTAATATAGCCCTTACAGAGCCAAGTGGACCTGGCAATACACTTGATGAGGGAAGCAGCAAGTCCTCTCCAACAAGCCCCCAAGACAAAACCAACAGAATCTTGTTGCAGCTGTGCATGGCTACATGTCAGGCCTTTCGATTACATCATTTTCACACCGCTATACGGTGTAGGAAATTTGGCATGTCCCCAAATTAGGCCCTAAAAAAATGTCCCTAAAATAGAAAAATTTTTTTTTTTTTTTTTAGGGGTAATTTGACCCCTGAAGCGTTTTTTGACACCTTAAATGACCAAATGTCATCCTAAATGGCCTAATTTGATACTTTTCATCCTAAAATTATGAGTTTTCAGGTGCATGTGACAATGTCAGTCAATAAGGACGTCGATGTTCAGGCAAATTGGCACGACGAAATGTCCCCGAATTAAGCTAAAAAGCAAAAAAAACATGTCCCCAAATAGGCTAAGAAAATACAGGGTGTAGAGGTCTCCATGTAATTGAAAGGCCTGCATGTAGCGCTCTCCAACAAGTTACCAAACCCAGCTACAGGCTTCTGTCAAGATCGTATTGACCGGTCGCCCCGAGAAGTCCAGTTTACAGAGCATAAAATATTCATCAGCAATAAGAAAGGTTACTCATAACATATTACATGTTATGATGTGGCTTTGTCCCAGTCCATGGGGTTGCTGAGGCGTGGACAAAAACATGCTAGCTGATTGTGGATACCTCGCAGCTATTTCAATCCACCGTAGCCTATGGCGATTCATTCAGCTTCTCCGTGCCGCCATTGCATCTCTCCATATCATGTCTTGAGCATCAGCCTGAGTCGGCCCCCAACATTAAGAGCCAGACCGTTTGAAAAATATCTCAACCTTGAGATGCATCCGTCAGGGATCTGTATAAGGACACAGGATATTGATGATGGAAACATTTTCATCCTCTTAATATTGCAATTGCCGAAGATGAGGCATGATGGACCAATTACGGTTCGATGTTTGCATCCCAATTACCCAAAGTGGCTGGCTTGAGGACGCTTAGCATTGGGAGAGGTCGGGCGATATGAAATTTGGAGACTATTGCGTAGGTTCCCCATACATGAAGTTGTATTCAATGCTTTCTGTGAGATGGTGGGTACCAGTCGATCTCGTCTCTCCTGGTGAAAATGACACCACGTGACTGGTTCTACCCAAGGCTGTGCACAAACTCTATAGTACACAGTCAAATAAAGACAGACTCCTATGTCATCACCTAGTCCTTCGAAGTATGTAGTAACCTGATCTGCTGAGAAATTTCAAAATGTCACTTGCAGTAAGATGCGGCAATGCCAACCGATGCCTTTAGCAGAGATAATGAAAGATCTGATGACAATAGCATTGGCAACTCACATCTCACTCTGCCTACATGAAGCTAAGAACCATAGGCAGGAGAGTATCTTCCTCATGCATGCCATCTCGCATACACGTAGCTATCGTATCTCGCATCGCTAACGTACTGGAAGTTTTTAATTGTTGCTGAGTAGGATGAAAGACATTGTTATGAAATGCGCAAGAATTACGACTTGCCTCCAGTAACAAATGAGGTAGTCATCGCAGAACTGATAGGCAGAATGCCGGCACCTTGATTCCCTTCAGTTCACCCCCAATTGCAACAGTCAGGCACGAAATACGTATCGGTGTCTTTTGGCTACAATGGCTGACACAAGCACGCACCTCATTTTACAAGGTTTCTTCCAAGAGATCAACCCTAGAGGTGTCACCATGGGTACATTGCTCAACCTCCTACCTTCGTATAAACTGAAGAAAGATCAGAAACAGCCATGGTCCAGTTTGGCACCTTGATGTTTTGTCCCATCGCTGCCTGTTTGCAGAACCTGACCTGCACCTTTCATGGGTTGCCCCTTATAGGCAAAAGTTATGCAGAGATTGGAAATTTATACTTGGGAGTAGCATCAGTTGTTGCTAAAGGCCAAAGCAGAATTGTAAGATGACTTATGATATTTCACCCTCATCCATGAGGCTAATGCAATGGTACAGGCGACATTTGAAGGCATGCAGTGAGCATCGGCAGCTGGCTGACAATTCGTGTTGATAGCGCAGACTGTGGAAATGACTTCAAGGCGGAGACGGTACAATAGTGTTCGTAACCTCAAAACTCCATGCTGTACACCTTTCCAGAAATGGGGCGCCGAGTGTCCGAAATAGTGATGTCATAGGGGAAACTAGGCCTTATGGTGAAGGGTCAAAGGAGATAGTCATGGTTGACCAACACATTTGAATGCCTTTAATGACGGACAAGGGGGACAAAGTTAGTTCCAATGCAAGCCACCAATTTCGGGAAGCATGTATTGGCGGAGGCCATACACAGGCACCTCTCCCAGGATATTTACGATCCCCCAATCAGCCAGATATGTAGTGTATATGAGAGCCGCTATCACCCATAGTGGTTGTGATGGAAATTTGATGAGTTAGCTTAGAAAGCTCATGGAATCATCCATCAAGTTTTACGAGCAATAACAAATTGCAGATGGAAATCTACATATAATTCTGTGGCGTATATCATCTGAACCTATGTAGTTGTACTGTATGTGCTGGCTTTACGATATTATTGATGTTCCTTATGCTGCAATCACATTTACAGGTTTAAAAAAAACATTGTTACCTCTTTGGAATGCTCTCCCCTCGCCCCTCCCGGTCTGCAAATGCCCGAAACAGGTTTTTCACGGAAGAAAGGACCTTTCATAATTGGCAATTGCTTTCAAATCTATATTGAGGCACCCATAAAGAATCAGGTGGGACCCTTGACCATATCCAGGGTCTTGTGGAAGCCGTGATGAAGTACGTCATCGTACAAAACCAAGGGAGTTGGAATGAGAATGCCTATTTGCATACCACCAGTCCCTCCGAAGCACCAAGTGCAATATCCTCAATTCAAAGCTTTTTTTAATGATCGCTGATGCAAAAACGAAAAACAACCATCCTAATGGCATTCCATCCCCCTAGTTATCAACATCAAAGCATCTCTTTTCAATTGAAACGCGGCTCACCACAAAATGCACTACGCTACAGTGTGTACCACTACTGGCGAACTACAAGCTGACTTCCATTTATTCAAATACAGACAATCGATCCAGCTGCGTATATATATGACATGTATCATGATGAAACAGATTGCACAAAAAAAAAAATCAAAATGTGAATCAATATACTATACTGAATTCGCCGTGTTATAATCAATATCAACTGTGAAAATAAGAAAACACATTTTGTATTTTCAAATTTTTGAAAATGAAAGTGGCACATTTTAAAGATTGTTTGTACTGGCAGAACTGATAGAAAGATATTTTCAATTTCATCAAGACGTTATGTCGTTACAACTTGTATCGCTGAAAGTAAAGAGGTCTGGTGAGATAGGCTTGATCATAAACTCATAATAAAACAGTACATTGATTCTGTCTACCGGTACATTCATTCAATCATTGCTAAAAAAATACAAAAAGCTCATGAAAAAAATACTAAAAGCACAAGAAAAAGTAAAAGAAGCATAGAAAAATGATCTGAAATCTTTCAAAATTGTTCTCGCTAAAAATGTCTAAATATTCATTGGGGGAATCAGATGCTTTTTTGGCTAAATAATCTTGACTAAATTTTGGGTGGAGTCTGGCACCACTAATTATGTTGAACAAAAGAATGATGATAGGGAACCTATTAACAAAACAGTGAGTCAAATTTCCAGCTTCTGAAACAACGAATAGAAACGATCAAGTTAGTAAATTACTTCTCAACAAAGTTCTTTCCATTTTCAGACATTAACCATGTTTAGCGTACCACTGAACTGAAATAAACATTGAGAGAGATCACAAAAATAAACAGAACTTTTGATAGCGTCATATGATAATTTTTAAAGATGCTTACCATCATAACTGATAAGTATCGTCTTGGAAATCTTTGGCTCCCCTATAACGTTTTCTGCTGTACAAGAAATGTTAGAAATTTTTTTCCCCTTATCCATGTATTTGCCTTGTACTGTAATCGTGCTTATAGTCCGTTTCTGTCCTTCCTTGTCTCCTGTGCAACCCGAATCAGTATTGTTTACTGTCGCACCACCCTTGAAGGGTTGCTGGAAAAGAGAAGTGGTAATTATAAGCCAAAGTGTCGATTTCATCTATATCATGTCAACTGTCAGCTGGGGAGGAACACTCCACTGAGGGAGCAGCAAATTGACTGTCAGCAGCAAGGGCATTTTCATGGCATTTTCTCTAATGTACATCCGAGTCCTTCAGCAATGCGTCAGTTTAGAAGTTGAAAAGCCAACCTTACCAGGTTCATTGAACGGACTTCTGTTCAGTTTTTACAGAATGTACAATGTACAAGTTTCATTCGTTCAGTCATAATATAAACCTGTCGCTGACTTGCTCTTTCAGCTCTACTCAAGTCAAAGATCAGTGAATCTGTTCAATCAGTGTAGACCTGCCGAAGACATCATCCTCCGATATCGCTCTACTTACGTCATTTTCAAACCATGAAATCTTGGGTGCGGGATTTGCGCACGCTGTTTTACAGGTTAGCACTGCGTTAGTGCCCTTGCTCAAAAACGGGGGGTCAGCCGTGCTGTTCGAGTCGTGGATCAGGTTCATGCTTGTTACCGGAACTGAAAACGGACAAAAGGGAATCAGCCGACACAGAAACTGAAAGCAGTGGTTTACACCAACAGTGGTACATGTAAAGCGTGCATATAAAGGTGGCCAACCAATTGCCAGTATTCTTCAAAGGGTAACGATAATTGTAACCAGGGAATTAATTGTACTACGTCTTTAACTTACATGTGGACTAGTTTTTACCACTTTGATACGTTAAGAAGTCACCTTTCCTGTATGTGTTGCACACACGCACTGCATAGATGCCAATATACATATGATGGTCGGCATGAGCCACAATCAAATCTTTTCAAATTTCTTATGCCCCTCGAATTAGTTAAAGGGAACTGGAACCGCCAAGCCAGTTCGTATGACCTCGTTTTCATTTCCCGCGTAGCGGGCGATCAGAACGAGGCATGAATGAAACATGGCGCCTAGCTGTCAATCATTGAGTGACGTCACTACTATGGAATTTACTACGAAAACTCATGAATGAAAGATCGCATGACTCACGTGATTCTCACATGATTCTCAATAATAACAAACTGAACTGCGCATGCTCGGGCACTGGGGGCGGAGCTGCAAATCTGAACTCGAATAGGAAGTTGGAAGTTTGACTTTCTCGGGCGGTGAAAGTCGAAAAGTTGAATAAATCGCTTGGCGGTTCCAGTTCCCTTTAAGGAAGCTTTCAGAAAGTAGCGTGGCCATTGCCAATATCGTATTGTTGTGTCGTTCGCACTCGCAGTTACAACTTACCCAAAACCTGTAAATCCACAACGGCTTTATGGCGGGTATACATACATCGGTATTCCCCTCTATCTGCCCATTGGACATCTTTTATTGTCATATTATAAAATCCAAAGGGATTCATAGAATCTGAACATGACACTTGATATTTCTCTGGTAAGTAAGTACGACAATTGGATGTTCTCGTTTTGAAGTTTGGCGGAGACTGCCAGGTCACTGGAACTACTTTTTCCGAATCAAATTTGAGTTTACACCACAGACTGGTACTACTTCCTTGCTTTACTTCAACGGGTTCTTGTGGTACTGTGATATCCTGGGAGAAAGCTGCAGTCAAGAATACTGGAAAGAAAATGAAGATTTACTATTATACTATAACTATATCCCCCCCTCTCCCAACCACCAACTACTCGCCATCATTGACATTGAGTGCTAGCCAACTGCTTCTTCGGTCAACTGCCATGATGGCATCATCCTAACTATATACCCCCCCCCCCCGCCCACCCTCACCCCCACCACCACCACCCGAGTCTTCTCCCTCACTGCACTGCAGCCCTATTAACGAAGAGCTCCCTAGCAAGGCCTGAGCCTTCCTCATATTACTATTAAAGTATTATACCATCATAGTCAACATTGACAATGCAGGGGGGGGGGTTTCGGTTAGTTCAACAGTTTTCTATGTTCTTTTTATAACTATGCCACTATGCCACGGTAACCGGAAAAACGCCGACCGACCGACTGACCGACTGACCTACCATCATAATACTATAGATCCATGCACTTGATTGGGACCAACGTTTACATCGGTCGAGACACTCGAGTAGAAAAACTACAGTGCATAGATTAGGCCCAAATCATGTTTTTATATCCACTGACCATGTAGACAAAGCATATCTTTTAAATCTTTAGAGTATCGTTATCAGTTCCTTACCGCGTGGGCTCGTTTTCCCGGTTTAATTGACTGAAGATGCTGCTGTCAGACATGTCCGAATCCATCACGTGAATTGCGCTGGGCACTACACAGATACATGTGCTATAGAAAAGCGAAAGGGATACTGCATATGACGGTAGGTTGGCAGGTCGGTAGGTCGGTCGGTCGGTCGGCGTTTTTCCGGTTACCCTATGCCACTATGCCAAGAAACCTTTAAAAAAACATTTTTTGTGAGCCTCGGCTCATGTGAAGTAGGCCTATAGGCGGGTCATCCTATTTTGCGTCTAGTAGCGTCCAACGCGAAATAATAGGGTGTATATGGTTAAAAATGTTTTCAAGCTCCTAAAAACTGTGGAAAGTGAAAGTCTTTCTCATACATTAATGATTTATGTACAGAATAAGCTGTGCAAGATACACTTCCCCAGTTTTGTGGAAAATATCCTGCTTATTTCGTTTATGACCATTATATTTTATTTTGATGTCTTTAAATATATACACTTTTAAACCTGGTGGACACTGGTGGACGCTGTTTAGTATGACCCTGCTTTCACAATACCATTTTGATTTTCATGGTCAATCCGTCGCCATCATGGAATGGATGGCGCGGCGGAAAACAATACTGACTTATGATTTAGTGGCCTGAACCTACCAATTAAAATGAGGCAGACGGAAAGTTCCGAAAGTTCCATCGATGTAATCCTCCGAATATCCATGCTTTATATCCTAAGGACACAAAATTCAACGATAAAATTCACTTCCCTACCACTTCTCAGTTCGCCATAGCTTGCCGCCATTATACATGTACACCAAAGAGTTTATGTACATGAGGTCTCGTTAGGGAGTTTTTCCCGAATGTACGCGATGATGACGTGCCCCATTAACAGGACGTAACATCTATTTTAAAATGGGTTTCCAATGTGATTGCATGAAAACAACCCATTTGTGTCGCATATCATTGGAAACGACCGATTCCCCTGATTCTGCAGGATGTTAAGTCGGGAATTTTATTTCTTTAAATAAATCATAAGCGTCGCATTTACTCTTAGCTCTGTTCTGAGTGTTCACCATCCCAAATGGCAATATTGCCAATTGGGCCGGACAATCACGGAAAACCCCAAATATTATACATTTCTTCCTAAATAATTCTTACAGTGACCATTCTCCCATGAAAGACAGTTGCTTACGCTACACAAAATTTATTTTAAAATTGAGGGTCAACCATTGAACTTTTGAGAAATGTTGAATTTTGCACAACACGGGGCCGACGCACATTCCAAGTTTAGTGTACACATACGTCGGCAACAACAGTAAAAGGCGTAGTTTCTTGTTAGCTCCCTATTACGTAGTGCTCTAGGTTTCAGAAACTCTAAAAAAATGTCTTTGCCAAAACAACTGCTAAATCAACACTGGAATACTGTGAGGACCAAGAAATCAATGATTATTTAGGAACTACGGTTACGAGTTGGCCGTGCATGAATACAAAAAACCCTCCCTAATGAGACCTGAGGTCTCATTAGAGAGTTTTTCCCGAATGTACGTGATGATGAACGGTCAATGTTATAGCCGATCCGCGTTAGCAGGTCATGTGATCATTGAGATTTCGCGGAAATGAAATTGTAAACAAACGCACGTGCGCAGTTCAAATGGCGAACAACTGCGGACTTGGGTTTTCCTGGTGTTTTGAAAAGGGTTTCTTAAAGCTTGAGTACGAGGAAGTAGAGTTGTCAGTTGGTTTAGGGTCGCAATCACCTATAGCGAGCAATTAGTACACGGTTGCCTATAGCCGGGGTTCTTCACTGACGTCACACGATGACGTTGCCAGTTGTTTTAAACTGCCGTATCAATTGGCCGTCACACGTGGTCACGACGTAAAGGAAATGCATTGGCAGGTGGCTGTCAAAACGTCACGTCGTGACGTCACGAGAAGAACCTCTATAGACTGTCCCTGGGCTAGTCTATTCTTCCTTTGGACCGCAATCTTCTGTAAAGGATTATCCTAATCCTATACCATCTTATCCTAATCCTATACCATCTTCTCTAAAGAAACTCCCTGAGAAATGGTCTATCAATGGTCTAGGTATACTATGAACCATCATCTCTGCAAGAATTTTATGGAGTCCGTGAGCGCTGACAGTCTAGTGCATGGCGTGGCCTACGGATACGATCGAGAGGACGGTTTGGGGTTCCGCCGATGGTGCTCGCATGCATTGGTCGTATCCCCGAAACCTTTACCAAAATCAAAGTCTCGTGGCATCCAATGAGGATAATATCTCGTGGCATATCGGATGCGCATCTGATGACGGTAAAACTCGTGGCACCCGTCTCCGGCGACGCTGATGGTAAGGGAACTCGTGGCATATCGGATGCGCAACCGATGACGGTAAAACTCGTGGCACCCGTCTCCGGCGGCATGTTGACGGTAGGGGAACTAAAAAATCTCGTGGCATCCAATGACAACAAAGTGAGCTCACACAACTGTCTGACAGTCCTGGCTGCTCCACCGTGCTGACAACATGATGAGAGAGATGAGACAGTCACAGCCAGGCCAAATCAGTCTTGGCTGCTCTGCCAAGTTGACAATAATTATGGTGAGAGAGATGAGATGGTCACAGCCAGTCTACATCAGTCTTTGCCGCTCCACCGTGTTGGCAACATGATGAGAGAGATGAGACAGTCACAGCCCGGCCGAATCAGTCCTGGCTGCTCCACTGTGTTGACAACATGATGAGAGAGATGAGACAGCCACAGCCAGGCCACACCAGTCTTGGCTGCTCTGCCAAGTTGTCAACATGGTGAGAGAGATGAGAGGGTCACAGTCAGGCCGAATCAGTCCTGGCTGCTCGACCGTGTTGAAAAGGTGAGTGAGATGAGACGGTCACAGCCAGGCCAAATCTGTCTTTGCTGCTCTGCCAAGTTCAACATGGTGAGAGAGATGAAACGGTCACAGCCAGTCTACATCAGTCTTTGCTGCTCCACCGTGTTGTCAACATGGTGAGAGAGATGATCGAGAGGGTCACAGTCAGGCCGAATCAGTCCTGGCTGCTCGACCGTGTTGAAAAGGTGAGTGAGATGAGACGGTCACAGCAAGGCCAAATCTGTCTTTGCTGCTCTGCCAAGTTCAACATGGTGAGAGAGATGAGAGGGTCACAGCTAGGCCGAATCAGTCCTGGCTGCTCGACCGTGTTGACAAGGTGAGAGAGATGAGACGGTCACAGCCAGGCCACATCAGTCTTGTTGGCTGCTCTGCCAAGTTGTCGTCAACATGGTGAGAGATATGTGACGGTCACAGCCAGGCCGAATCAGTCCTGGCTTCTCCACCGTGTTGACAACACGATGAGAGATATGAGACAGTCACAGCCGGGCCACATCAGTCCTGGCTGCTCGACCGTGTTGACAAGGTTACAGAGATGAGACGGTCACAGCCAGGCCAAATCAGTCTTTGCTGCTCTGCCAAGTTGTCAACATGGTGAGAGAGATGAGACGGTCACAACCAGGCCAGGTTTAAAGCACAAATATCAGGAATATCACATCAAAAGAATCATTTAATTTATTAAGACAATGTAACTTTTCAAATCTAGATACATGTACATGAGAAATGTCTTTGATATATCTACTATTACATCTTCTCTGATATACTTCTAAACATCACACCATAGAAGAGGTATCATTACAGGAAAATATCAAAATGTCCAAAATGTAAACCATGGGAAATTTTTAACTTTTTTGAAATATGTACTGACCACAACTGTCTGGGACCATCACACTCGTTCCCCCGAAGTGGTGTCTCACTGCTTGAAGAGATTTGGGTCATATTTTCCCTTCAAAATGGTTGTGGTTGTGACATGTGATTGGTTGTGGGAGACATACAAGACACATATGCCTTCCCAAATCAAATAATTGCTTGCTGTGAATTTAAACAGTTTTTGTAAATCGCTCGCTGATAAATGATCGAGATATTAATTGCAAGCTCGTGTCAATAAGAGCAGAAATCAAAAGATAGAAAAGATTATCGTTCATTGTGCCTGCGGTGTTGTAGAAGAGACGGCCAAATGTACCCATCTTCACAAGCATGGTGAGATGATCAGTAGGCCCTGGTGTGCATGTCTGTACACATGTCGTCTAGAGCACAGTGAGATGTTGGGTCAGTCCAAGAGAGTAGGCCCAGATGATGACTGTTTTGGAAGAGACAAGGCTGTGAATGTCTTCCAGAAACGTAGACCAAGTCAGTGGTTGTGCATGTCTGTACACATGTCGTCTAGAGCACAGTGAGATGTTGGATCAGTCCATGACAGTAGGCCAAGATGATGACTGTCGTGGAAGAGACAAGGCTGTGAATGTCTTCCAGAAACGTAGACCAAGTCAGTGGTTGTGCATGTCTGTACACATGTCGTCTAGAGCACAGTGAGATGTTGGATCAGTCCATGACAGTAGGCCAAGATGATGACTGTTGTGGAAGAGACAAGGCTGTGAATGTCTTCCAGAAACGTAGACCAAGTCAGTGGTTGTGCATGTCTGTACATATGTCGTCTAGAGCACAGTGAGATGTTGGATCAGTCCAAGACAGTAGGCCAAGATGATGACTGTTGTGGAAGAGACAAGGCTGTGTGTGAATGTCTTCCAGAAACGTAGACCAAGTCAGTGGTTGTGCATGTCTGTACACATGTCGTCTAGAGCACAGTGAGATGTTGGGTCAGTCCAAGAGAGTAGGCCCATATGATGACTGTTGTGGGAGAGACAAGGCTGTGAATGTCTTCCAAAAACTTAGACCAAGTCAGTGGTTGTGCATGTCTGTACACATGTCGTCTAGAGCACAGTGAGATGTTGGATCAGTCCAAGAGAGTAGGCCCAGATGATGACTGTTGTGGGAGAGACAAGGCTGTGAATGTCTTCCAGAAACTTAGACCAAGTCAGTAGCTGTGACCGTCTGCGGAGAGTATGTAAGTGCTAGCTGACATTTGTCGGTCAATTTGACAAATACAATTACAGTGGCACCTCTCTATAAGGGACAACCTCTCTATTAAGGACACTAGTTTTGGTCCCAGATTGGTACATTCCATCAATTTGACCTCTCTAATCAGGACACCTCTCTATCAAGGAGAGCATTTGTCAGTCCCGAGGGTGTCCTTAATAGAGGCGTTCTACTGTACTTCTACCACTTACTGGCAGGATCACCCCCGAGGATAGGTAAGGACATAGTCAATTGAGACAATACCCATTCTGTTTCCCCGCACTTAATTGAGCTTAGACTAACCAGCTTTAAGCTTAGAGGCTCCAAAACAAAAGATGTATACCTTTTTATTTACAATTCCAGTCATTTTATTGCATAACCACCATACATACATGCATCGCTATTTACAGAGGCTTTTATTCAATAACAATAGGCTAACAACAAAACCATCCGTACAACACAATTAATATGAACTATTGCTCTAAGAGTTACACTCCTATGGGGCACAATCATAATTGACGAGACTCCACTAAGCTAGGCTGTAGTGCATATTTGATTTGATATGTGGAGAAACTGGTGCGACAGTGGTATTTTCCCCCAAATGTGCAGAATTGAGGTCTCAAGTCAAGCTGTGCAGTAGGGATGCGCTGGAGTAAGATGTGATATAACGAGTTCAGTAGCCTCCCCCCCCCCATGACCAAAAATTTAGCTACAGGTCTACATTCCTATTATGACAAAATGGACACACAGTTAACACCAGAATTGGTCATGATTTGACATCCTTTACGAACAATATAACTGCACCACCTTGAATATTTTTTTGTCTTAATTAAAATGTTGTACGATCTACATTAAAAACACACAATACATCGACCTATAAAATATACACGAAACATCTACAACAGACGGATGCGTCCAAACATAACATGGCTGCATCGGCTGATTTCAAAACCCTAAGAAGGCTGTTATGTCGTTTCTGACTGCGGGCATCATCCTGCCACACCAAAAACCACCCAAGATCACTCTCGCCCCAAGACCTTTTAAAAGGACCAATTCTACACCAATTCTCACACGCAAGTCAAGACCTATCATATCATAGCCAGATGCAAACTGAAATCTGCTCGGAAGCCCTAGGTAGTTCAAAATGCTCACTTTGACTACAGTGATGAAGGGCAGTGCAGCTCCAATCTACTTACCAGGCACAATTTTACCCCCGAGCCTGCAACACTGTCAAGCATTTTTCATATCGTTCTAGCCACAGGTACTTAGTTCAATTCGGGAATGTCACACTTACCGAAAGAGAGTGGTGTTGCAAAACACCAGGTTATCCTCAGGGTAGACATAACCAATGCCTAAGAGTAACACTGATTTACAGTGTTAACTAAACTTGGTCAACTATGCCACCAGCTGCCCAGGGTTGTGTAACATTACTCTTAGCGATCGGGAATGTCACACTTACCGAAAGAGAGTGGTGTTGCAAAACACCAGGTTATCCTCAGGGTAGACATAACCAATGCCTAAGAGTAACACTGATTTACAGTGTTAACTAAACTTTGTCAACTATGCCAACTATGCCACCAGCTGCCCAGGGTTGTGTAACATTACTCTTAGCGATCACACTACCACAGTTAAGTGACACGAGGTCAGTCGAGTTCCTTAGGCCAGATCAACGTAAAAAAAAATACCGAACGTGATGAACTCTGTGATTTTTCCATTGCTTGTTGGCCAAGTCAAGCAATAGATTTGGCAAATGGCATGAGAGACAAAGGAAACATGGCATTAGCATTTACATGAGCATTGGTAAATCTTTTGTGCACCTGAGCCAAGGAGAGGCTAGTATAGTTTTTGCTTAAGCCAGTAAACTTGGAGTTCTTAACACACATTACCAAATTACAACAAGATATTCATAGCTACATGTAGTATAATACACATTAGAATTATTATTTCCCCCAAGTGAAATTTGAGAAGTATTGAGCACCAAAAAGTGCACGACACAATAAATAGTAATATTTACTTTATAAACCCTCTTCATCACCTTTGGGATCATTTATTCAATGAGTATGCAAAAAAATGACCAGCAGGTCGAAGAACATCAATTTGACCAAGACCTGTGATCCTTGACAACATCTGCCAAAAACAGGGATGGCAGTGTACACCTCCATGACTCAGTATTTGTATTTGACCCGAAGTGCCTACCAGGAGGAACTTTTACCAGAGAAAGTTGCACATGAATGCAAAGGGACATGGATAAAGTACAGTAAGCCTTCAAGCGCACTGAATCAGGTGTCTAAGCCTTACTGGTCATAATGACCCAAGTCCAAATGTTCAAAGTCTGAGACAGCAAGCAGATTCATTTCAATGCAAATAGGTCAGCTGATATCCTTAGATTCTGAATGAAAGGTGTTGTTTTTGAGCACATTTTCAAGAGTCTACTGCTCAGCAACCAAAAATCTGACGCCATCGGTCAATTCCTTTTATTGCAAACTAGTGAGCTGCTATGCCTGAATCTTTTGCAGGTGTCGACACATTTTCCCATTATTTCAAGATTCTGTAAAAACAAGGTGTTTAATTCACACGCCTCATGCCACAATCAACGATTCATCATCGCCCTCTCCGTCTGAGAAACGTATCTGAGGCTGGTTGTCCGAATCTGAAATGATAGAGGTGGAAAATGATGTGGGGGGGATTCATGTGGGAACTATAATAAGGCTCCCAAAATATGAGACTCCACTACACCTCAGTTCACCGTCTGGCTTTTGCCACTTTAACAGGACTTTGTGGACAGTCACAATAGCTAGCCTATAACTTCCATCAAAATTACTAAAACGTCTTTCAAAACTGTGCAGTTTTCCGCTTGCCACTTCAGAGGAAACATGCTTTCAGTTTAGATGCAACTTGGGCAGGTATGTTTGGGTCTCATACAGAAATCTCTTCCAGCTCGATCGTGACTTCTCGAAACTTGATCTAAAAAATCAACATGTTATTGTTAAAGGGAACTGGAACCGCCGAGCGATTTATTCAACTTTTCGACTTTCACCGCCCGAGAAAGTCAAACTTCCAACTTCCTATTCGAGTTCAGATTTGTAGCTCCGCTCCCAGTGCCCGAGCATGCGCAGTTCAATTTGTTATTATTGAGAATCATGTGAGAATCACGTGAGTCATGCGATCTTTCATTCATGAGTTTTCGTAGTAAATTCCATAGTATTGACGTCACTCAATGATTGACAGCTAGGCGCCATGTTTCATTCATGCCTCGTTCTGATCACCCGATACGCGGGAAATGAAAACGAGGTCATACGAACTGGCTTGGCGGTTTCAGTTCCCTTTAAGCACTTCACTAAAATAGCATGAACACGTATAAAACATTGGCCTACCTGATTTTGTAACCCAATTCAAAAACTGCTACACTCACCTAAACCAAAGTTTTCATTGCTAACCGACAAAGCTTCAGACTCCGTATCATATTGCGTCCTAATATAAGACATGTAGGACTTTCGTATCCTGTACTGCTTGTGACAGTACACGCCGAGGATAATGATCAATGCTACAATCACACCCCCTAGTGGCGCCACAACATATATCCACGTCTTGGTATTTTTGGGTTGCGTAAAATTTCCTGGAAAGAATCGACAAAGTAAATGAAATTGGGTTTATATTTGACTCCAAGGTAAACTCAACTGGACACTGGCAAGAGCTCACAAAGCAGGTGACCATGCAACCTCCTGTAGAAGAGATCTCAAAAAGCAAGACACCTCCTTCATTAAGGACACTGATTTTGGTACCAAATTTGTCATTTCCAATCAAATTGACCTCCGTGACCAGGACACCTGTGTATCATGGACAGCATATCAGTCCCTAGACTGACCAAAGACCAGTCCCAGGCCTGCGGACACGGCATCACAATCAGCAACAAATTTTGACTTTCACTTACTAGGCTGCGATGCTCGTATTTTAACTTTGAGAAAAACAGAAAATTTTCCGTTGATCACTTTCTTCGCTACGACCTTAATAGCTCGGACACGGAACAGCAGATACGAGACAAGCTTGTCCTCATCATCCTCCACGAACCGCCGCAGCAACTTTCCAATGTCGCTCTCGATATATGTTGTGGTTCCTCTCTCTAGGTCTTTAAATGGCGAGGGCGCCACACTAGGGTGGGTGCCATAGGCTATCTGGATGTCATACAACTGAAACAGTACATGTTATGATTTAAACTCCACCGAGGTCGGAGTGTGGCTGCCCATATGGTGAGGCACGAGAAACCAGTCACACCTCCATGCTTTGACAGTAATGCAACTCTTCCACAAGGCAAGGGGTGCATTGCCCATGGACAGAGCCAGTGGGCCTGAAACTTGACCAGACATGTGGATCGAAACATAGGAAATAAAGCTACCCTTTGATCTGAGCTTGGTGCAGATATTTCCTGGGTGACCCTCAGAGTTTATAGCAGAGGAACACAAACAAACAAACCAAGGAAACTAACATCATCAACAGCAGTTTTCCAGTAAAGTTTCGGTTGATTCTAGGATTGGCTGATAGCAGGCTCCAATTCTAAGATCCCACAACCTACAGGGATAAGATCCCACAACCTACAGGGATAAGAAAGCAATACAGACTACATGTCTTATCCTAACTTACTGGTTTTTCTGGTGGCTGACCATTTGGAGGAGACTTCCATGTCACGCGGACTGTTCCATTCGGAGAGATCTTTGCAGATAGGTTCATCGGGGCCAGGTAGGGCTCTGAAGTACAGGCATGAGAGGTTGACAAATTAGGTGAATATTCTGGAGAATGAAACACTTCAAAGCGACTTGGTACCTCTTCTGTAGAAATATGATATAACTAAGAAGAGGATTTACAACGATGCCTGACCTATTGTAGGGAAAAATGGACTCACGGAAACACTCACAAATACTATACACCCGATCCTGCCGTACATCCTATCGTAACTGTTGTATGTCGCATAGGCCTGTAAAAGGCTGGCTATATTTAATAAGTAACAATAAACAATTTTGATCAATTCAAACTTTGATACCCACCAGCGTTCACTTTTGGCTTTGGTTTCTTCAACAGAAGATCGACCGTCTTGGAGAATTTCCCCACAGTCTTATCCTCAGCATCACTGCTTACTGTCCGCACTTTAAACACAAGGTATACCACACGTTGTTCGAGCCTATCATCATTTAAGATATCATGCAGAAGTTTCTTAGGGATGTACTTTCCAAAGTTAGACGTGGTCGAGTCTATTTTTGTGAAGTTGGAGACTTTGATGTTTTTGGCATTCCTATAGGCTAACCAGATCTGAAATAGCTGAAAAGAGAAACACAAATGTCTCACCAGAAAGCTGCTGTTCCAGCTAAACTGCTTCATAAATGACGAGGCCTGTACCTTTTCAAGGCCCTTGCGCCATAATCATATAGACAATAAAAACTGCTGATAACAAGTGATTTGATCTGGTCTGGTTGGGTTTGGTCCTGTAAAAACGACCCTTACATGTATATACCCCCTAAAAAGTTTTGTGACTCATTGTGGCCCCAGGATATTCAATTAGCAACTACACCACAGGTATACAACCATTGTGGAACATCACAAATTCGACTCAAACAGGAGCAATACTTGACTTGCCAAACTCAGAAATGCAGCGCCATTCGCGGACAAAGATAGAACAACTCGACATTTTTTTCACCGGTTTTCGCTGCGCATGCGTACCAGCCATCCGGAAACTAATAATGGCGGCAATCTGAAATTGTTTTGTGTAAGTTTTTGAGAGTTCAAAAAGTTCTTTAAGGCTCATGATTTAAGATAATTTAGCAATCTGATAACTATTACGTGTTAAGAAACAGACGTACCAAGAAGATTTATAAACATGACCACGAAAAGCGGAAATCAACTAAAGATGACGGCTGGTACGCATGTGCAGCGAAAACCGGTGAAAAAAATGTCGAGTTGTTCTATCTTTGTCCGCGAGTGGCGCTGCATTTCTGAGTTTGGCAAGTCAAGTATTCAACACTTACTGGTTTAGGTGGAGACTTGTCTTTAGGTGGCCGCTTCCATGTCACAAATACCGTCCTATTGGAAGTTATATTTGCTTGGAGATCTGTAGGTGGGAAGTAAGCACCTGGAAGGATTTTTAAAACTAATAAATCTTCACCTCCCAAAAGTGTGGTTGCTTTGTCATTGCTTTGTCTTGAATGCCCTTGTTTGAGGAATGAAATAACCGCCCCATACATAATCCCCAAAATGACGACTGGTTAATACAATCCCAAGTAAATGTGACATGTAAGCTTTCAAAGAGTAGTCTGATTACATGTCAACTCTGAAAAGATTTGAAAATCCTGGTACTTCCACCTTGGAATGTCACCTCAGTCATAGGGAGCAAACATCTCTTATTTAGTGAAGATTCTTTCTGAAGATGGACCTGGTCATGGTCATGTCCTAAGGATGGAGCAAAGCAGACTGCCCCTGGAGTTCTGCATTGGGTCACCACAAAAGGAGCCAAAGTAAACAAATTGGAACCTGGTGAATGACTGTGGACCAGGAAAGGCAGGCACAGAATAAGACGTGCAATAATTTGAAATTGGATGGACAAGACAGGTTTGGCTGGTGCAGCCTCTTGGACGCCTTTTGCTCTCCAAAGAACTATTCGTTTATGACGATGATTATTTTCTTCTTACCTTTTACATCATTTGGGCTTTGTGTTCTTGTGGAAATGAAGGCTATTGTAGAATTAGTTGGTAAGATTTCTGTTGTGAAACCAGCAGCAGGAGACGCCGTGGACGTGGTCGTGGAACTCTCGACAAAAGTTGTCCCGACAGAAAGGGCGAGTATCACAGCCAAAAACACAGACTTGAGAGCCATTGTCTTAAAGGCTCTGTGGTGCAGGTTTAACAACACTGACCATTGGAAAGACAACATGGTTTATGAGGACCACAACCTTTCAAGGATCCAGCAGTAAGGGAGTAGGTTCTGAAATAGTTTTCCAATGAAGACTGCCAATTTTTTTATTCTCCTTCAAGCCATCCAAAGATTTCAAAAGCTTTTTGCCTTTTGAGTTCTCAAATCTGAAAAACAAGGGGTCAAGACATTACCTCAATAACCATAAATAGATATTTGACCATCATTCAACCCCTTAGGCTTACTGACATCAGACATGTCAAATCAAAGGAACATGAGAAAAAAAGTCAAAATCTCATTTCTTGACCTCATTTTCTCTAGCCTAAAAGAGGTATTATTCCTATACAAAGGAACAGTATCAAACACGGAACGCTAACAATGTATTCTACTCTTTCTTCTGGAGCTTTCAATTTTGAAATTCTTCCATGATTTAGTATACAAAACGATATATTAAGAGGAGAAATTCATCAAAACAAAACATGCAAAATCGTTAATTTTCATGATAAACCCGTGAGGACTGATTCCACATCGACCGTGGCTGAGCCCGTGAATAGGGCAGGGTCCATTCTACAGACCAAAGACTTTACAGACCTCGTTTTTTGGCTCTCACTTTTTTATTGATTAAGATTTTCATGAAATCTAAAGTGATATTAGACCAAAAACGGTTTCCGCATATGCTCAGAAAGAAATGTTTGAAAAAAATTAAATTTTAGTACCTTGATTTTGAAGAAATAAAAGTCTGTAATTCTCAGAATTCTAAATAAGAAAAAACAGACCAACTTCAAAGGCAAATTAAGATATTTTAAAAACATTTTTTAAATAAAAGATTAAGTTTGTTATGTGAAGGGTGATACAAAGATTATGAATATGTCAACAAATAATCGATAATTTTAAAAGTTAAAGAAATATCACGAATTTTCTGAACACCTCTCAAAACGTCAACAACAAAAAACATAGCCGCGGAAGAGAATTTTTGTGAAGTTGATTATTAACGCTTTCGATAGTCATCAAAATTACAAGTTGTTATTCGGTAAAAGTAGCCTAAAAATGGACTTTGAAAGCAAGCCGGTCTACTGTCTCATTGGCAAAAGTCATTTCGATTCTGAAGAACATGGTTCTCCATAGCAGATAAACAACATAGAGCCACGGTAAATCCATATGTGTCATATCTTTACAAGTCTTCGTAACTGTCAGGTACCGCCATCTTAGCTAAGAAATTGGAACTAGGCATTTGCGTAAAATTTATTATATCGCCCGGCGGGGGACGATTTACAGCTGGAACCCCTGAACCAGCTCCCGCTGACCAGCCATTCATCAAGTCAAAGCAAGTATGAACCTGGTTTAATCATGCGGTTTATCTTAACTATACCATTACCTATCAAGTTGTTTATATAGCCGTCAGTTTCTTGCGGCATTGCTCCCATGGGTACGTCTTACGTTTCATGTAGTACTGCTGGTCAACGGCAGGGGAGCGTGGGAGGAAAGATTGTCGTTTGAGTTGACCAGAACCTGGCTACATTGCCGTCTTTCCCACACGATGCGAGAGCCGATGCGACTGCCATCAAGTCAGGCTCGACACTATCCTGTTGAGCTATAAATAGCATGCGGGGCCTAATCATGAAGAAACTGGTATTTTCCTCAAATAATCGTCAGAGCTACCCCTTCACAAAAAACATCGGACATTTACATTTGAACAAGTAGCAATAGGGATAGAGTAGACCCATCTGTATCCATGGTAATCACTCAAGATTGAAGAACTACCCGACCTGGTCACCACTGGCAGTCAGTCCGAATAAGAAGACTGTGATGTTTTGCAATGTACAGACTTGCTTCAAGAGTTACAAGACAGCAGTGGTTTGCAATGTACAGCAAGTCAAAACTGCTTCTAAAGATCCAATAAGCAACGTGTCGGTCCACACCAGTAGCATTACAAAACTTAAGTTACACCAATATTCATATTGTTGTTTTTTTATTAGTACATTAATTCATACTCTGTACAGGGGAATAGTCTATGCATCAGCTTTAACTGTTCTTGTGTAGATGATCTGGCTCCTGTGCTTGTCCACCAATCGGATAAGGCCTGAAAATGGAAGCAGATTCCTTACAAACACAATATAAGCATATGAAGATCAGTACTAAATGAGCAAAGGAATACATAGATTGTTTGCTGAATTTGGATCAACAAATGAGGAAATCCAGAAGAATCTCTATGCCCCCTTCAATACTCAAAAGCCCCATTTTGTGCACAACAAGGAACCGATGTCCGGAACACTCTTGCCAACTCAACTTCTGAGATTTCAACCTCCTTACCTTTTGCCTGGAGTTCCGCCAATGCCATCTTAGCCAAAGATCCCCGCACTTTTAATCTCTCAGACACAACAGAGGGTGTGATGAGTTTGTAACTGGGCACCTCCTTGTATAGCTTGTCATAGGTAGCCTTGTCGAAGAGCACCAAGTTGTTCAATTTGTCCCTGACTTTTCCCTTGGACCACTTCTGCAAAGTAAATGATTTAGAAGGTCAGACTGAACTAGACTTGTTTGTGACAACATCCTGCATGATGAGAGCAGAGTGAAACCTTGCGACACAGTTGACTTGTCATCAGAAAAGCCACAAAATGTCTATACCAGATTAACTCTTTACATACGCTAGCCGCCGCTGGTCGGCGCAAAGAACTTACGCTGTTCTCCCAGGAGCCGCCATTACTCGGCTCCATTCAAACAGTGCGAAACTCCGGCAAGCCGACTACAAGCTACTCCAACTTTAATGTATCGTAATTTCTTATTGGCTGGCTCCATGGTGACCCTATTTGAATGGCCAATAAGAGATAAGCTTCTATTTTCTATTCAGGTCACTCCGTTCTAATTTAGTATTCATGAGGCATGAATAATAACGATGTATTGGCGGGATTCCCCAGGAAGTTGACCTCGTCGGCCATTTTTAAACGTTTCTTTAATCTTTTTTTTGATTGACGTGCCGCATTGTTCGGGACCAGCTGGGTTTATTTATGATAGATTTATTTGATTCGAGCTCCGGATCAGAATTTGAAGGTTTTGCAGATTCAGATATCAATGTTTCGGTAGGAAGTGATGATAGTGACTGGGACTTAGATTTTTATTATAAACATTTTGTGTTTACGGCGATTTGTAGAAATTTTTTTCTCTCCAAGTTTGCAGGCCTTGTTCTCGGTTACTTTTCGTTAGAATTCAAAATAAATTACATGAGTTTATGCGGAATTTAATTCTTAGTTACTCCCCAAAATTTTAGTCCTGTACTATGAACAGCAACGGAGATAATATCACTTATGTAAACACTACCTGAAATACGGCCGCGTCAGTGACGCGCTCCCGGGAAACTATATCAGAATAATGACGCTGTGTATTCAGGACTTTGACGCTATGACGCACGCGGGTCTAGCGTATGTAAAGAGTTAACCTTTTGCTACCTATATTTTCGCACAACTCAACAGAAGTGAATGTAGGCCCTATGTAACCAACTATTAACTTTTTGTCTGTAAAACAATAGCCAAGCTTTCAAGTAACGGGCTCTTGTTCCCTAATTTAGCAATCACAGTAATCGACAACTGACGAAAGGACGACCACTTCCGAATCACACCTTCAAAGATGAAGGACTTTCTTATTTTCTTTTGTTTTCAGGTATCATATCCATACCTTCTTCTTAGCCTTTCCACCACCGGACGTGGGTTTAGGTTTTTGAGAGGTCTTGCCTCCTTTTGCACCGGCCTTTGGATCCTTCTTAGGAGCCTGAAAAGAGAAGAAGACATATTGATATATTTCAAACATATCTGCTCAATCCACCATTTCCACAACACAAGTGCTCAGACGCCACCATCATTACGGCATCATATTTCATGCCGCAACATGGACCTAGATCTGAAATCACCACAGGGGTCCACATCCTGATCATGACATTTGACCCAATATCATGATGGACGGTCTGGACATGGAGCCTGGAGGTAGTCGGGTAGGGGTATAGCCACTATAGGCCTATATATTCTCCATCATCATTTGTTCACTCTCCTCCGATACGACAATCAAGATGTACAGACCGGGGGAGCTGGCAGTACGTACCCATAAGTCTTTGCGGTAGTCTCGCGCGTACCGGATATAACCTATCAAGCTTTTCTCCTTCAGAGAAATACTGCGTTGCGCTCAACTGCCAATTATGCATTAGTCTGGTGGACACGAGGTTGGCCTTAAACTCGCTTGAAATCGAAAATTTGGACAACACACGTGTACTACAGCGCAAACGGCAGCATTCTGACATATAGAAACATGTGGTCTGATTCTATTTTTACTTGTCATTTAGTGATCACGCGTCCAACCTCGTATGCAGGGTAATGTGGCTTTCTCACTGGTCGAACGTTAATTTTGTTCACAGCCTTATAAGGCACTTGAGCGCAACGCAGTATTTCTCTGAAGGAGAAAAGCTTGATAGGTTATATCCGGTACGCGCGAGACTACCGCAAAGACTTATGGGTACGTACTGCCAGCTCCCCCGGTCTGTACATCTTGATTGTCGTATTGCAGTGTACGGTGTATGGGGGAGGTAGGCAACCCACATGATTGATACGATTGTGAATGCCCCTCGTCGGCTCGTGATTCGACTCATACAAACCGAATAAACATCAGGCTTATGTCATGTCCATGACCATGTATGTATGCATGGATGTAAAATGTACATAGGTTTCTGTATACATGAATGTGTACATCAATACACGGGAGAAGCCATTGCTCAATTTGGCACAGAACTTTTAGCAGCTAATTTTCTGTCTCATCAGTTAATAAATCTACTTTCATAACATGTATTCTGAAAGATAATGTTTTAAATGCTCCAATAATGAGGGTTATTTTCAAATATAAGATTGTTTTGTCAGAGTAAAATGACTTTATAGAATGCAAACACACGATTTTCGACTTCACCCACCATGCTGAATTTTTAGAGGGCGAAAACGAGGCTGCTCCATGCATTCATTTCTGAAACCCCCAAATACCGCTAATGCCAGTAAAAATAAATCACAAAACCATCTCTATCTCACGTTTCTCTAAAACAAATAGCAATAAATGAAATAACATGCAATACTTTAGTTATTATGCACCAAGGATGGTCAACTGTTTTCAAAATATTCAATAATATTCCAATTTAGTTTAATCTGGTCATTTTCATAAGAATGTAAAATTCATCATGGATTCAAAAACAAAAGTCAATGAAAAGCGAACGAAAATAAATAATTTTTAGCCCAAAATTGCAAAAGAATAGGACACCTTCCCGCTTCATCAAGATCATTTTCTTGCGTATGTTGTACAGTCTTTATAATCTACCTGCTTTCAGTGTTCCGGTATTCTATCGAGGTCGTGGTCGATGATGTTTGCCTTGCATTTTTTCTCTTGATTTGATTGATGTGATTGTGACTAGGTCTGATCATTCATTGTCATTGATGGACAAAGCCAAGGCCAGCAAGATAGATCAGTGATTGTACCAGGACGTCCAGGTCCAGGCCGGGCAAAACTATTGTGCTGCCAAAATACCTAATTATTGTTTAAAAATTTCAGGTCAAGAAGCAATGTATGAATAAAAAAGACGTTTTAAAATGGCAGATACCATCAAACTCATAACTTTGGGAATTGCCAAGGGATTACAAGATGCTATTCTTGGGTCTTTGCGGGTTTACAAACTGGACCATGAGGGCAGGGAGGAAGTTGAGGAAGTTCAGCAGACATCTGAGCCAAGAAGCACACTTGCCAAAAGACGAGCAGAGAAGATGAAAGGAATGGAGACGAAGACTTCTACTAAAAAAGAGTAGGTCTTTAGCACCCTCTTATTAAAGGGACACTACAGGCAGGAGCCAGGTGGCCCAGATTAAGTTGCAGGAAGTTGCCGCTACAGGTGTATGTAGTTGCTTACAGAAAACAGATTGGATTCCCTCCTGCCCTTAGTCTCCCCTTCATATTAGGAATATATTGAAGTCTTTCAAGTAAAGATCAAAGCAATTGCAAGTTGTTGGTGTTACTTTACAGAAACTATATTGTCTTGCGTTTTGTATGAACTCCCTTCCACCACTGGACGAAGTTCTCTGGAGCATTGAGTACTTACTGCTTGGTGCTGTGCCATGAAGTTAGATGCAGTGGTTGATTTGACTGGCCATACTTGTGGAATTATTCAAAAATATAAGGCAAGCTTATAGATATTTCATCTATTCTCCAAAGAATACGTATAGTGCATAAACATCCTTACGATAAACTCATCGGTATCTTGATTGTATTTTTCAGGGAACCAAAAGTGTTGCAAAGAATTGTACTGTGCTGTGCATGGAATGGAGGAGTGTTCTGGGCCAGTATGCTCATCTTTAACAGCCTCTTGATGCCCCTGATTCACTACATGACAGAATTATTATTTAGTAAGTATTATTTAGTATTAATAAATAAATAACTCTGAATCAAGCCAGTGCAGAGTAATGGAAAGGTTTATTCTTGGTGGTCTGATTCTGCTACAGTAAAACCTCGCCATTTCGGATGTTCTTAAGAGTGATCAGTGGTGTCAATAATTGAGGGGTGTTCAAAACCTGTGTCTTTGATAAAAGAGAGGATGTCCTTATGGTAGAACTGGCCGTTAAGAGACAATCCCATGTGCTTTCAGTTCTTAATAGTTCTTATTTCTTTCCAGACAGCTCCTCGAGCCAGAACCTTGTCTGGGCCAGGCTGGGTCCAATGCTGAGTTGGACATTCAGCACATTGTGGGTTCTACCTCTGTTTATACTCAGTAAAATAGTCAACAGTTTGTGGTTTCGAGTAAGTTTTGTGGAAAAGATCAGTGTATCATGTCTCTGTTAAAGGGATTACTCATGGCATGTTTGAGCCTGTCGGTTTTGAGGTGTACTGATCACAGAGGTTAAATTGAAAGTCACTCTTGTTATATAGAATGTGTGAAGTTTCGTCGGGGGTACTTCTCCTTGCTCGGCATTAACTCACGCTAACATACCTTCATGTCTATAAAACTCCTTTATTCCTTCGACACAGAATCCTCACATCTCATCTAAAACCATGCCGTCTTCACCCTCCCCACTCCTATGGTGTCTCATCATGGTCCCGTCACCCGGCAGCCTCCGACCAGTGGCGCCATTTGGCCTAAGGCCAACACACCAAGAGCTACCAGATCACCACAAATGTTTGGAAGTTTTGAAAAATGATGTAATGAAACAGCCCCTGGTGAAGAGAGAGGTTTGTGCTGTTGTGGCCCTTTGTTTAACTGCTGTGGAGAACACTAAAATGTCTTTGTTTCACATTTCAGGACATTGCTGAGGCAGCATATAGAAAGTCTCGTGGTCGGCCTCAACTTCCAAGTCTCAGTAAAATGATAGCCGATGTTCTCTTCAGTATAGTGCTTCAAATTTTCTTCTTAATTCAGGTAAGAAAGGCGATTTCTGAGGTAGAAGTAGCTTTTTCTGATATGACATTCTTGCCGTAGTTAAAATGAGAGTTTTATAGTATGATATCAAGTGCAATAGTGGTGTCATTCAACGACACGCTTTAACCTGATCTATCCTGAAATCTTTCTGCAGAACTCGGATGAGCTGCTCACTATCGTTTCAATTTTTGATTTCCAGGGAATGTTAGCCCGTTACCTGCCAATCCATGGAGTGGGGGAGTTGGTCAGCTTGATCCACATGTGTCTACTCTACTCACTGTACGCCTTTGAGTACAAATGGTTCAACATGGGTAGGTGGTCAGCTTGATCTACATGTGTCTACTCTACTCACTGTATGCCTTTGAGTACAAATGGTTCAACATGGGTATGTGGTCAGCTTGATCTACATGTGTATACTCTACTCACAGTATACCTGTACCTTTGAGTACAAATGGAATGAAAATTATGAGGCGTACAGGTATGATTTCAAGATCGATGCTCTCCTTTGGACATTACAGAGAGCGTCCAAATGGAAGATGGGTCCAAAACAAATCCCTATACCAAGCGTCCTGCCCCGAGTCCTCTAAATTCTGTTATGATTTTCAGGTTGGGAGGTTCACAAACGAGTCTCATACATCGAGACCAATTGGCCATACTTCGTAGGATTCGGTCTTCCACTTGCCGTGCTCACTGCTTTGCCATCATCTTTGATCATCAGGTAAAAACATTTTTGGTAAAGATAGCGGGCTATCTTTACTATAATGGTAATACTCCAATGCCTAATCAACCGATTTGTCTTCTTTGCTTATCACATTGAAGTTATCAGAAGGAAATCATGTGCTACATGGGGGGAGGGTTATCAGATTATAACTCGCTTCCTAGTGTGATCTCAAATTGATTTCACATTTTGATTATTCTTTTCCAGTGGTTGTGTGTTTTCGATCCTGTTTCCGCTCTTCATCATCAGTGGGAACGAAGCTGCACCAATACAGCAATCATAGTAAGCCACCTTCTTCTTCACCCTCTTCTCTCTTCTTCACCCTCTTCTCTCTTCTTCACCCTCTCCTCTCTTTTTCACCCTCTTCTCTCTTCTTCACCCTCTTCTCTCTTCTTCACCCTCTTCCTCTTCTTCACCCTCTTCTCTCTTCTTCACCCTCTTCTCTCTTCTTCACCCTCTTCTCTCTTCTTCACCCTCTTCTCTCTTCTTCACCCTCTTCTCTCTTCTTCACCCTCTCCTCTCTTCTTCACCCTCTTCTCTCTTCTTCACCCTCTTCTCTCTTCTTCACCCTCTTCTCTCTTCCTCCTCTTCCCCCTTTTTCTTCTTCCTTTCCTCTTACAGTGTTTTTCTTGGCTGTTGATCTTTAAAAACGCATTAGACCAACCGCCGTTTTATCATGTTTTTTTGCACAGATATAAATGTTGTTGTTTGAGACTTTTAAGAAATATATTTTCACAGTTGTGTGGACTTGAAATAGTTTTTGATTGAGTCATCCGGGTGTATTGTATGATGGTATGCAGGAAGGTCTGAATGATTCCTGAAGAAAAAAATGTGTAAACCAGGAAACTTGGCTTTAAGTTCTCACTATCTCTCATACTTTGTCATCATTCTTTTCAGTTGTGAATTCCCGCTCCGACTCTTCTCGTTTGTGATATCGATTAGCAACGCCATTTTCCATCGAGCTAATAGAGGTAATCCACCCAGTGTACGTGGGACGCCCGCCGGGTCCCCGGCAAAACACGGTATCTTGAAAGACCCCAACAAGACCAGGTGAACCGAAAGAATTTTAGGACAATTTGAACTTTGAACGTAGGCTTCTTGGGACGGTTGGGTGATTTTTCGACCTGCTAAACGACACCGTGGCATCCTTGAAATCATGATGGTTTGCTGGTAGATTTGACTTCAATGGTGCGACTTCAGTAATGAAAAGCACTGCACTGTCTACTTTCTCTTAAAAGACAGGATTGAATGTCAATGAAATAGTTCAAATATGTTGACGTGCATCAATGCATGTAACTGTCCTTCTGTGAAAAATTCAAATTGGTAGAATTTTCAAAAATTTATTATTCGCTGCAACTATGGTTTATTTTGCTATGTGATGGTGCTTTGTAGTGACTGCTCAGCTGTATATATTCTTTATCTAGGGGTTTCCACTGTGAAATTAGTATTCATAATAAGCAAGGACAGCATGGAATAGATTCAAGACCATTCTGAAAAATAGCTGTTCTGACTTTTCTTAGCATCCTTGGGACTTGTCCTTGTTCTATTTGAAGGTGTTAAATGGTGTATAAATTGCATGTACTGGTACGTGTATTCTACATTATATGTTGGACCAGAAGATCTACTGACCAGTTATAGACAAGTTCTGACTTTACATGTGCTTACTTGGAAAACTGAAGTTTTCGAGGCGTTGGATTAATTTTGATGTAACTTATAAACTATTAGTAATGGAAGTGTTTGAAAACAAAATGTTGTCATTGCTAAATGCTTTACATGTACAAATCAAACCGTGATTATTTTAAAATTGTTAATAAATTATTTCAAATGGAATATTGTTTTGTTGTTTTTATGATCAATGAAATGTCATTGTGAAGTAACTGTGTTGTGAGCATGTGCTGTGACAAAAATGACTCCATTATTGGCACAAAGCAGTGAGCATTCATGGTCCCCTGGTGGCCAATTGTGAACCCACACGAACCTGGCCAGTGGCACATCATGGAAACTCCCACCAGCCTTGTGCTACGATACAGGAATTGCTCCGAGTCTCCTGAAGAGACACTAGTATAGGAATTGCTCCATGCCTCCTGGTGACAGTGATATAAAAGGAACCGTCTCTAGCCTCCTTGCGACTGAATCACTGCACAAAGGAGTATACTGAAATCTCTCGAGCAATGCCCAAAGTGAACAAAATGTACAGGAGTACTTTGGTATCCTTGGGTTCTAATCTGCTTGTCCATATTTTGGCCACACAGCTCCGTTTCTGCTTTAGGCTTGCCTGTATAATGCTGTGCCTATCAAAGCATCTTTCATTAACTGTACCAATTAGGCTGCCAGTACTCACATAGGGTGCCAGTACTCACATAGGGTGCCAGTGCTCACATAGGGTGCCAGTACTCACATAGGGTGCCAGTACTCACATAGTGTGCCAGTACTCACATTGGCTGTCAGTACTCACATAGGCTGCCAGTACTCACATAGGCTGCCAGTACTCACATAGGCTGCCAGTACTCACATAGGGTGCCAGTACTCACATAGGCTGCCAGTACTCACATAGGGTGCCAGTACTCACATAGGGTGCCAGTACTCGCATAGGGTGCCAGTACTCGCATAGGGTGCCAGTACTCGCATAGGGTGCCAGTACTCGCATAGGGTGCCAGTACTCACATAGGCTGCCAGTACTCACATAGGGTGCCAGTACTCGCATAGGCTGCCAGTACTCACATAGGCTGCCAGTACTCACATAGGGTGCCAGTACTCGCATAGGGTGCCAGTACTCACATAGGGTGCCAGTACTCACATAGGGTGCCAGTACTCGCATAGGGTGCCAGTACTCACATAGGCTGCCAGTACTCACATAGGCTGCCAGTACTCGCATAGGCTGCCAGATCTTCAAGTATGAAACGCATCGATTTCATTCGTTCAAGCTTACACTCTTGAGCAATTCAGACGAAGGACATGAAAGAAATTACAAACAACCAGGTAGTTTTACATATATACAAGTTTTACTCCGTCAATGAAAGTACATGTTCTTGTTTTCCAACTCACTGACTTTCAAAGTTACATGTACATAATGCGAACTGGAACTGCCGAGCGATTTATTCAACTTTTCGACTTTCACCGCCCGAGAAAGTCAAACTTCCAACTTCCTATTCGAGTTCAGATTTGTAGCTCCGCCCCCAGTGCCCGAGCATGCGCAGTTCAATTTGTTATTATTGAGAATCATGTGAGAATCACGTGAGTCATGCGATCTTTCATTCATGAATTTTCGTAGTAAATTCCATAGTAGTGACGTCACTGAATGATTGACAGCTAGGCGCCATGTTTCATTCATGCCTCGTTCTGATCACCCGATACGCGGGAAATGAAAACGAGGTCATACGAACTGGCTTGGCGGTTCCAGTTCGCTTTAATGCATGCAAAGTTCTTCACTCCATCAAATAGAATATGCTCAATCTATTTATACATAAAGATCCAAAACATTATTTTCCAATATCAAGATTCTTCTCTGTATAAACACATAAATACTATACATGATCATGAAAATACTTCAGCCAAACGTTTCCATGATTTAAAGCTGTTTGAACCTTGTATATACCATACAATATTGCTTTATCACAATGAAAAAAATGCACAATATGATTATTGCAATCAAAGCAACAAATATTACTGGCCTGTCACCATCATGTCATATGAACAAATTTTGAAAATCAGAGATCAAAAGTTAGAGGCGGATATTTTCTAGAACCAAACTCCGACACGGATGAAATTATACAAATGAATGTGTTTCGTACATAAGTAACTAATGCATGGTATTGGTAGGCATGAAGTTATACTAAACAGTACTATGATGGAAGCACAGCAGAAACAATACGACATGTTGACCCATTGTGCATTGATAGAGTCTGAGAAAGACCAAGAGCCACCAAAAGTATCACAGCTAAACTTTTACGGATACAAAAACTATGTAACGTGTACATCATGATCACTGAAGCCAATGTCTAATACATAATCTGTCCTGACATAATACAATCATTACCATGACTTACAGAACTGGTACTTAAAAAGCACCGGGATATTTAAATCAGAAACAGTGAGCTCACTCTCTGTTTCTGATCATGAAACCTGCTTTACATAAAACCTCTTAAACTTGCTAAAGAATTGGCATATTTCGTCATTCATGAATTCATTCAAATCCACCAATGCTAGTTCGGTTCCTTTTTGCGCTAGACATCAGAACCCATCATGGTCTTGTCATCGACCTTGACCTACATTCCCTTGATCTTGAGTATTAGTATTGAAAGAGCAAACAAGGCCCATCCCCATCCGACAGTCACCAGGAAACCACGCCAGACCGCCATGTACGTCATATCCCAACCTGAAAAAAGATCATGCAAGTATAGCTTTTATCTAGATTTAAGTTGTCAACATTCAAACACGGGAAACAAACAATTGGGTATAAGTGCCTCCCATCCTGAATCTCTTAAAAATGAGGGGTAGCGTAGAATAAGTTTGAAGATGCAGGACTCATTATCCAAACATTGTGATTTTGATATCGGACATGTTAGAAATCATTTGTGAAATCAACACTGGCCAAATGGTTTGGATGGAATTTGAGCTTTCCCATTGCGTTGTACAGAGATCCACCACCGTGCTGTCAATTCCTTAAACCTACCTCTGCTGAGGATGTAGCGCATGGCCTCTGCGGGGTAGGTCATTGGGAGCACCATGGAGATGTACTGTAGGGCCTTTGGCATGGCCTCGATGGGCCAAATGATTCCTATAGAAATGAAGAATAAAGTATAAGTATGGGGTTAAAACAATAAGTTCCTTCTAGTCAGCTTTTCGTAAGCCTCACTAATGGCTTTTTCCATGTAGGTGGCTGTGACAAAATCGGTGACAGAAGCAACCTGTGACTTATATCAAACCCAACTATCCGATTTTACCCCGCAGACAAAGTTCTTTTTGTCGCACAGAGAAGCAATTATAATCACAGCGATTCGAATCACGTGCGGTGCTTAAGGTTCTGGCTCCACCTACCACTGAGTAAGAGATTAGGATAGACAGATCCAAGAGCCAACTGGATCGCGGCGTTTTCAGTGTCACACACGGCCGAGATGAGGAGACCTAGAGCCATGCCGCACAGGCCTTGGAATAAGGTGATGATGATCACGAGAATGAGAGGTCCTTCATACGGCACCTAGAGCGGAATGATTGAGGATAAAAGATAATGATGCAGTTGTTTCCAGGAGAAAGTACCCTAGCTGCTGATATTCAGGTCTATCGGGGCTATGAAATAGCACCAAGAACATCTCATCTTAGTGTTGAACTAATGAAAACACTCTACAAAAGTTTTTTAGTACTGTTCGAGAAAGTCGGCCCCCACAACAAAAAAACAAAAAATTGCAAAACAAACTTACACCGAAAACTAGCAAAGCAAAGACCAGCAACAGAGCAACCTGGACTGTCATGACTAAAAACTGTACACCGACGTGAGCTGCCATAATCTCAAATGCGCTAACTCCGGCCACACAACTCCGGTCCAGCAAGCCCTCTTTCCTCTCGATAACGAATGATAAAGCTGTCAGCCCCGTCGCCATGAAGAATGGTATACTGAAATGGAGAATGTCAACTTCAATAGAAAAGAAAAATATGAATTCATTTGAAGATGTTAGTAATTCAAATTCAGGAGAGTGAATTCTGAAGTGACTATTATAGAATGTGAGGATGCAACTGTTTATACACAGACACTTATTTTCATAGTGATCTACTGAAGTGTTCAAGAGGTGTCGGAAGGAATTCACTTTTGAAACTTGCTCTCCTCACCTAATAATGACGCCAGGAGCCATAAAATTTGTAAACGACGGATTCAGGTCTCCGTAGACCGGTTTTTCTATTTTGATTGGTAGATTAGCAAGATTTGGATTCATCCCCTCATCGACCAGAACCTCATCGGCAAATGCTTGGAATGCATCCATCAGTTTTTGCTGTATTGCCATCAGAATTTCCTGATCTGGAAACAAATAAATTAGCGTAAATTTACTCATAAAACATTGATTCAGAAAGTGGTGACATGGTTTAGTAGTTGTCAATTATAATCAAAACGGTTTGATAGCTGACACTATACAGACTTTCGACCTTGTAACCAGAGGCAAATCACTTCACCTTAATTGTCTCATTCTCTAAATGAGAGGAAAAACTGAGAATCCTCATGCAAAGATTGAGTGAGAAACAGGAGTTAAGCAAGGACCCCCTGTTGCAAGTTTGTAGCCAATTTGGTGCTCCGTCAATAATTGGTGTGACAACCCTCTGAAACCACCTGATTTGAATATGTAGTCATGATACCACGGAAAATACCCCCCAGAATACCATGAGAAAATAACGAAGTAATCCATGAAATAATAACTTACTTGTCATATCTAAATAAAGATGGACTGTTCCACTGTCTAATGTCTTATTATCAGGTTGAGACCCTGGAATGAACCTGCAAATAAGAGGACCCACCCGTTTTAAACAACAATGTATGGGCTCAATGGTTGATCCAGACATGAATTCAAGAGAGTGTCCTCTCAGCATTTCAGAAGTCTCAGCAAACATAGTTCCAACCTTTTCATTTTTCCTACAAGAGGGCGCAGGCCTACCTTGCAATTAAGTCCTGAGTGAAATTCTCGCCGATACCAATCACACCCCAGTTTGTCCCATCTTTTACTGACTGTATCGCTGCATTCATATCGTGACTGAAGTTATTCTGAAAACAAAAATATTGGGAATGTCACACAGACACATCTATGCAGTTGTGCCTGTTGACATGAAGAAGCCACTTGTACTTCACGGGTCACTCCTAAAGAAGGGGTATGCACATCTGTGTCCATTGAGATTTTCCAAAGCCCCTTACGTGAGGCTAGCAACCTCACTTCATAAAACGAACTCTTGCTACAGTTTACAAGCAAAAAACCTACAAAATAACAGCTGGCTACAAGAGTATGACATGAAGACCATTGGTCGACCACCCAAGGCAAGTACTCAAGAGGATCACAAGAGACAAAGGGCGGTGAAAAAAGTAGTGGCATATGCTCTCAGTGGAGTGCAGAGTAAGTATCTTGAGATCAGTAGGCGGTAGACTGACACAAAGGCAGTCAACAAAACAGTCTGCCACGGAGGCACTAACCTGAGCGATGTAGACAGGGTCAATCTTTGACAGAAACTTCTCCCCCAACGTTCCAGACGTCTCGTTATTGACAACCGCCATGTTCAGGTCAGCTGGCATTCGACCGATGCAGAGACAGAACAATACTATCTGCAGCGAGGGCAACAGGAACTGAAACATCAAGAACCTGGAAGGAAAAGTAATATGGGGTGTTAAAAAAAACATGGGCAACTTCTGTTTACGTCGAATGACTATGGCCTACAAAACTCATCAGTGTAACATAGAAGTTTGAGGTGTTCGTCCAACATAATAGCAAGTATATATATCCAAAGGTTGTTACACACAAGTAGTGCTTTTGACCATGTTTTTAACACTCTGTCTGTTTTGTTCTCCCTTTTGGAATTTCTTCAAAGCCTGAAACCTTGCTTCTAAAACAGGGTGTTAAAGAAAACATGGGAAACTTCTGTTGATGTTGAATGACTATGGCCTATAAAACTCATCAGTGTAACCTAGAAGTTTGGGGTGTTCGTCCAACATAATAGCAAGTATGTATACAAAGGTTGTTACACACAAGTAGTGCTTTTGACCATGTTTTTAACACTCTGTCTGTTTTGTTCTCCCTTTTGGAATTTCTTCAAAGCCTGAAACCTTGCTTCTAAAACAGGACCTCACTCACCCAATGCGTCTCTTCAATATGAGCAAGTTCTTGATAAACAATGCTATGATATTTCCAAACTTAGGCGCAGATGTAAACATTCTGAATCGCTCATAGCAGGAGTCATTGACTGGAATAAGGAAGGGAGGATGTAAATTAGGTCAAGGGCATTTTCAGTCATTTTTACTGGTGGCATCAGCAGGGTTTGGAATGAACTGGCTGTTTCGATACATCCACAACTTTGGGACCTTAAGCAATGCACTTTACTATGATTGCTACATCCCTATATAACTGATTCTGTGCAGCTGGTGCCCAATACCACCACATAAAGTAAACTGATTCCCCTTCAAGAAGAAGAAGAAGGTAAAAGACACACAACGACTATACGACAGCGCGATTTCAAAATAACAAAATACTTTTCCCTGCACCTTTTTTAAGATGGCTACCTGAGAGAGACACCTCAAAACTGCTGTTGCTGTTGGTAGGAGCCTGAAGATGCTGCGCCTTGAGAAGTGGTGGGTCCTCTGTGAGGTCATCTTTTTCCGAGTCTGCCTGTGAACAAGAAGAATATCGTGAGTATGAAATGGCCAGGGCCATTGTGCTCACCTCATGTGGAGGAAAGATGGATAAAGAGCATGGTATTGTGTCATGTAGTGTTAGGTTTGATGTAGGTCCAAGCAATTACAATTTCCCCAAAATGGCCAATTTACAATACATTCGACCTCTGTGACCTTGAAAAGTAGGTCAAATCAAAGAAGACCCGGGTGAAACATTGAATGGTTGTTAGAATTAGATGTACCTATGATATAAAATTGGTGCCAATCGGGCAAGTCATTACTAGGAATAATGGCATTTTGAAGAGATTAGGATTTGGCCCCCTCCCTGGAGGCCAAACGGCAAATCAGATCGCACCAAACTTCGGTACCTAAGATCACCTGACCAAGGGGTACATGTGTACTTAATTTGTGATCAATAGTCATTGCAGTTAAGAAACGTGCCATAGTTACGGCCTGACGGCGAATTTACGCCATTTGACCTCTGTGACCTTGACAAGAAGGTCAAATTAAAAACCTGTGTGACATATACTGTATGGTGGTTAGATGTACCCATGATATCAAATTGGTGGCAATCGGGCAAGAAGTTAAGGAATAATCACATTTTTAAGGTTTTTGGATTTTGCCCCCTGGTGGACAAGTGGTGAATCATATTGGACCAAACTTCGGTCCCTAAGATCACCTGACTAAGGGGTAAATGTGTACCAAATTTGGTATCAATAGTCATTGCAGTTTAGAAACGTGCCATCGTTACATCCTAACGGCCAATTTACACCATTTGACCTCTGTGACCTTGAAAAGGAGGTCAAATCAAAAACCCGGAAGTTATATGATGCACCTTTGCTAGAAGTACCTACCATATTTTTTTCAAAATTTCCCGACTACTATTAAGGGAGATATTGCATATTTTCACTTTTAACGTTTGGCCCCCTGGTGGCCAAACCATGAAACGAATCGGACCGAAACTTGGTCTCCAAGGTGTCATTACATAAGGGTACATGTGTACTAAGTTTCAACTCAATAGCTCTAACAATTACGAAACGTGCCCTGCTAACGGACGACGGACGACGACGGACGACGACGACGACGACGACGACGACGACGGACGACGGACGCCACGGTATGGGATAAGCTCACCTCTGCTAAGAGGTGAGCTAAAAAAAGAACTGCAGAGAAACACACAGTCTTTAAAGTGCAAATAGACAGAATTTTACAGTTGTCATTTCGTTTGAGCTTTAATATTTATTCACTCAGGGGCTGTATCATTTTACTGGTATGCGGAGTGGACCAAGAACAATTGACTTGTGTGTGATACGCATAATGAAACCCTTATGTGGAGCTAGGTCTCTAACTCACAGCTTCGCCATTGCAAGCTTATGAGCAATAAGGTGTCAGAGTTCCTTACCAACGACGAATGCCCAACAGACTCCTGTCCCGCGAAATCATCTGCGACCTGATCATCCTGACACAGTTTCAGGAAAACACCCTCCAATGTCTGAAATGAGTGTTAAAAACTGTATTGAGGATGTTTTTTAAATATAACTGATATTTCCAATGGCAGAGAATTGCACAATTTGGTTGGTTGCACAATAATGGAACAAGGATGATGTCTTACCTCTAGTCTATGCCTGTCCAGCAATTGTTCCGGCGGTGCTTCCGCTAACAAGCGACCATTCCTCATCAAACCAACCATATCAGCTTGCCGCGCCTCCTCGATGTAGTGTGTCGTGATGATGATCGTCACATCGCCTGTCTGCGAAATGTCAATCAGGTGATTCCATATCCTCTGCCGCAGGAGTGGGTCCACACCGACTGTTGGTTCGTCAAGGATGATGAGCTTGGGCTCTTGTAAAAGTGCAATAGCGAATGATACTCTTCGCCTTTGCCCGCCGCTGAAATGAAAGTACAGGCTTAAAAAGGAACTTTTTAAGATGACTTTTGGCATGAGATTTCATGCTATTTTTCAGTTGATCATTTCAGGACAATGCGGGAAGTCGATTTCTGTATGAACCAGCGTTGCTCTCAAGGTGTTAAATTTCCTGCATGGATCTTTGGAACAACATGTAAAACCAAGGTTCCTTGTATCTGGTGTCTATGCCAGGGCAGGCAAAAGACCCCACAAATTGAGAAACATGAGTAGCTTGTGTGGACTCTACCTCTGACCATAGACCAAGTCACTAGGCCAATAAACCCAATTGGTGCCCTATAACGGCAGATAAAATTGCTCATCCCGCCTTGGAGGAACATTCCCAAAAGAATAATGCTTCAAATTGCAGAGTGAACTCTGAAGAAGAAGAAGAATCCTTTGATCTCAAAACATCCTGAGCTATCAAACTTTATTCATGAGTAAATATCTTGTTGAAAGAAGCTGAATGCTCACCTCATGTCCTGAACTTTCCTCGAAGATTCTGGTAACTTTAGAAAGTTGATGAGGAACTCAATTCTCTGCTTTACTTTGGTACTAGGCATGCCACAGAGCCGACCAAAGTAATGTAGGGTCTCACTGATGGTAAATTCATTGTACAATGCAATCTCCTGAAATACAAGGGAAAATCCGATTGAAATGGAGGTGGTGGAATGGTCAAGTGGTGAAGGGGTTAGAACCATGATCTGAACACTGCTTGTAATCTTCAGCTTGGAACTTCAATACACTTAGTTGTCTAGCCATATCAACGAGCAAGATTATGAAAGAAACAGGGACAAAAAAGGTCCAAAACATGAAGTAAAATGTGTAATTCATTATCGAAATGTCTGCTAAAACAACAACCGAAGATGAATTTTGAAGTCTAGATGGTGCATCACTGCCTCTACAGAGCAAGCTGATCATAGCGCCTGCAGGCCATATTAGTACACACAACTCTATAGAGTGAACACAGAAGACACATGACTCTACAGGGTGAACTCAGAGGAGATATAACTCTAGAGTGAACACAGAGGACACATGACTCTACAGGGTGAACTCAAGAGGAGATATAACTCTAGGGTGAACTCAAGAGGAGATATAACTCTAGAGTGAACACAGATGAAACACATGACTCTATAGGGTGAACTCAAGAGGAGACATAACTCTGGAGTGAACACAGATGACACATGACTCTACAGGGTGAACTCAGAGGAGGCATAACTCTAGGGTGAACTCAAGAGGAGATATAACTCTAGAGTGAACACAGATGACACATGACTCTATAGGGTGAACTCAAGAGGAGACATAACTCTGGAGTGAACACAGATGACACATGACTCTACAGGGTGAACTCAGAGGAGGCATAACTCTAGGGTGAACTCAAGAGGAGATATAACTCTAGGGTGAACACAGATGACACATGACTCTATAGGGTGAACTCAAGAGGATACATAACTCTGGAGTGAACACAGATGACACATGACTCTACAGGGTGAACTCAGAGGAGGCATAACTCTAGAGTGAACACAGATGACACATGACTCTACAGGGTGAACTCAAGAGGAGATATAACTCTAGGGTGAACTCAAGAGGAGATATAACTCTAGAGTGAACACAGATGACACATGACTCTATAGGGTCATCACAGAGACATAACTCTAGAGTGAACACAGAGGACACATGACTCTACAGGGTGAACTCAAGAGGAGATATAACTCTATAGATGGAACTCAGAGGAACATGACTCTATAAAGTGAACTCGGGGGACACATAACTGTCTTGAGTTAACTCAGTAGAAGATATGAGAAGAGAAGTCAACAAACCTGAGGCATGTATCCCACAAGGTTCCCAGGGATTCCGTGTCCTCTTGCCCCGGGTTTCTTTCCAAGCGAAACAACCAAGCCATGATCAACCTGCAGCCTTCCAACAGCACATCGTAGAAGTGTCGTCTTTCCACAACCGCTGGGGCCAAGCAAACCATAACTGAAAGATAGCAAGGTCAAGATTTACATGTAGATATTGGTGAGGTGGGACATTGAAAATGATAACGGGTAATAGCTGTATGGGACCTGCTCAGTCATAAGTAGTCGCTTGCGGCAGTGGGAGAAAAGAGGAAAGTGAAAAAAATCCTCATTTGATGTTACTTACATTGAACCCCTTGGAACTGCTAAGTCGATATTTTGTAGTGCAAATTGTTTGTTTTGCCCTGTGCCATAACTCTTCCAGACATCACAAAATCGCACCGCAGGAGGACGCTGAGCTATATTCTCCATGCTCTATTTCTTTGATTTTGGAAAGTTTGGTCACCTCATTTGGAAAATCTAGAAATAAATGACTGAAAAATCAACATAAAGAATACAGATGTCAATATCGTGAACTTGATGGACTCGTCAAACATGTGACAGACCAGACTGGTGATGCGACGAGCAGTCATGTCGCACGGCCAACATCATCATCCACATCCTGAAAACAAGGCCAACTCCTTCAAAGGTCAAGGACGGTCAGTTGGCACGACAAAAGTAAACGAATATGGCAATATGGCAGAAGCGAGAAGGAAAAGAAAAGATACATGTACATACAACAATACAAGACATACCACTTGACTTGGTGTCTTACATATCAAGCCGATGTCATAGGTTCATTAGTCATTATTACCGGCATTGCGTGACCCTATTGGAATAAATAGGCCATTTTCCAGATACGCCGGTTCCACCTAGGGACTAGGTCGGACCAACAAATCATCTTTACAATAGCTCTTCACGGTCAATGATGCCAGACAATGCCTTGGGGCAAAGGGTCTATTATTGGATTTTTGCCCCAGATATGGTGGTAATGGACTATGGTCTATGGAGTCCACTATAGTTACTGTGGCAGTCTGTGCTATATAGCTGTCCATGTATTTCTGGCACTATGTCTAAGACTACACTACGCTAGCTATAGGCCTACCCCTATCTGCTATGGCTAAGGTATCTTTTACTTACGAAACACAGCATTTTTATTCCCAAGCGGCAATGGCAAGGAGAGCAATGACAACTGTCAAAAGAAGCAGGAAATAACAGAGAACAAGGCCTAGGGCCTACACCTTATTTTACCAAAATTTCAACAACTGCCCATGTGTACTGAAACAGACCAAAAACATACATAATCACATCAATGATAGCTTCTTCTGGTCTGACTTGGGACCTCCATCAACATTGAGAACTTTGACAGGTAAACTTGTCGAATTGATTTTGTTAGTTATCAGTGGTGTCAGCGTCGAGCATGTCGAGTGACATGAATGAAACAACGTGTACAAAATGTGCGAAGAAGTAAACAGCGTCAATATTTTCCACATTTGCCGGGACTACTAGTCATTGTCACTAAAAGGTGGCAGCATAGACACTTGACCTGCAACGTACCTGACACGTAAGTGGAGTCAAACCATGAGAGTGATGCCGAGAGAATTTGCACTGCATATAATATATAAGGGTCGTGGTATGTAAGTAAGTTTGGATATAGATAAGCTGTGGTCTAACGGTCTTTGGGTTTCATGGAATAACTCCTAAAAGGAGGGGGGGGGGGGATTTCCACTCAAAACTGATGAATTTTTAATTTTAAGTAATCGCGTGATTCCACTTTTTTAGATCAGATGGCGCCAGCCATTGATGAGGAGACTCACGAAACATTAATGAGGAGATGACTCACGAAACTCTACACACAGGGTGGCCCAGAAAGGTTTTCCCTTGCACAATAGACTTCTATTGTGCATCAATTGTGTGAGAGGGAAAATAATTCTGGGCCACCCTGTAGTACATGGACTTGTCACCCCTGTTCAAGACATCGGAGCAAAAGTGAAAAATGAGGACATTTCTGTGTTCCAACGCAACGGGCCTGTGTATTTTACCGTCGCTCTATATCAATTGTGCATCTGGGTCAGGTCAGCATCGCTGGATAACCGTTACTCATTGAACACGTGGTCTTCGCTTTTTGATGGCTTTCAGTGAGTGTCTCGTGCGACAACCACGAGTGAGTGTAATGTTAGTGTTGTCGCGACATAGGACGCGTGGGAAAGGAAGGGAATGCAGTAGACTACCGATTAAGTAACATCCCTTCCGACGGCCGATCAGGGGGAGTTATCGGCGGTGAATGATGAATATACGCACAACGACGGTGGATCGGCAGGGTTTCCCTTTTGTCCAACGACTGCTTTTAGAAGTACATGTATGACATAACAGAGAGGCTGATGGTGCTTTGTAACAAAAGACACAAGACTGAATTTCTAAGTGTAAAAGGTATGGAAATTTATTATGAACGGTAGACACTGGTGTTGTCCCTGGTGTATGTGAGGTTGTCTCTTTGGCCAGGGGGTGACTGTCTTCAAAAGTGCATAGAGACAGCAGCACTTCCATTGCAGACACTGGTGTTGTCCCCAGTGTATGTGAGGTTGTCTCTTGGCCAGGGGGTGACTGTCTTCAAGAGTACCTTGAGACACCATCCTATACAGGTGCTGATGTTGTCCCCACTGCATGTGAGGTTGTTTCTATTGCAAGGTGGTACATGTCTTCAAGAGAGCATGGAGACAGCATCCATTACAGGCACAGGCGTTGTGCCCAGTGGATGTGAGGTTGTTTCTACATGCTGAGTTTGTGACATTCTTCAAGAGCATGCATTGAGTCAGGGGTCTTTCCATTTGCAGAAGACCGTGTCGTTGTTCCCAGTGCAGGCAACGTAGTCTCTGCATGGACAGGTTGTGACTGTCTTCATGGCTGCATTGACAAGGGGGGGTACTTAATGTGGTCATGGGGGGGGGGGGGGGTGTGGATTTGTACTGGTGATAAACCATTCAATGGGGACTCAATTTAATTGGTCATCTGGCTGAGGGATGTGGATTCATGCTGGTGATAAACCATTCAATGGGAACTCAAGTTAATATGGTTCATCTGAGGGATGTGGATTCATACTGGTGATGAACCATTCAATGGGAACTCAAGTTGATATGGTCATCTGAGGGATGTGGATTCATACTGGTGATGAACCATTCAATGGGAACTCAAGTTAATATGGTCATCTGAGGGATGTGGATTCATACTGGTGATGAAACATTCAATGGGAACTCAAGTTAATATGGTCATTTGAGGGATGGATTCATGCTAGAGTTAAACTATTCAATGTGAACTCTGGTTTATCTCCAATATTAATTTGAAATTTGACTTAAATAAATCACATATTGTCGCTCATTTCTGTCTCCTTTTTAAGAGACCATTGATTTTATCCCTGACCGGATATCATTTTGCATTACCGCCCCCCCCCCCCAAAAATGTTCATAAATTTCTCATAGTCATAATTTTACCCCCAATCAAGAAAATCAAGTAAAAAGTCTGCAAACATGGATATATTCCAATTTTGTTTGGATTTGCTGTTCTAAATTGTTAATCCAAGATATTAATCCCCAAAAGAATCTTTATGGAATAAAAGTTGTATCTTGTTGAAAACAAACAAATCAAATTCAAATCAACCACATTATCACTTGTAACATTACAGACTGTTAATCGAGTAGTACTGCTGTGCTTGTTTTTGACTGAATTCTTTCAAAAAGAAATTTGGCCATGAAAAGTGTGAATGAATGGCTAGTATCATACAGGTTTGCACCATTTTTCATCTTTGGTTTTTATTCCAATAAACTGTTTTAGGAAAAAAACAATTATGAAAAAATATTCAACATTACAACTCGCAACACTTTTGATTAACACCACATACTATTTCCAAGTCAGTCCCACCCAAATCAAACTGGTCATTTATTTATTCCTTGTGAACAATCACATTAACAACTTGGATTAGCTTTGGCCATCTGATACCTTTGTTTGATTGTTTGGAGTGACAATAGACATTGCCAACCTTGAAAGAATGTGTGGGAGTGTTACATAAAACTACTACCTGTCACATTTTAAGCCTTCCAATGCTTGCTTTGGCTTTGAGTATGTAGTGCAGGCTGAACATCCATTCCAGCCAGGAGCACATGGTTTTGCTCGAATTTTGACTTATTTCAACATCTGAAATAGCAAAATTACTTGTGTTTGGCACAAATCTTCTTCAAGGTGGGTGTCTAACTGAATCTTGACGTTATTCATGTTTGATTTTTGTAGCCCTAATGGATTTTTGAAGAGGCCAACTTGTCTTTGTATGTTCCCCTTGTATTTTTGGTTAAAATTTACAATCCCCGATCGGAAATGACGTAGTTTGATCTCATTCAACTATAAATCCATTGAACAGTGGTGCTTCGTTAGTCAACCGATGACCTTTTTTTTGGGGTGTGATCGGGGATTGTAAACTCGTTCCAAAACAATATATACCACCAGCTGGTGAAATAATGAAATTTGAACCCTGTGACCTTGAAAGACCAGGTGAATTCAACAACCCCGATCATAATATCTGATCACCCCTTATCGGACACACCCACAATAATAATTTCATCACTATATATAGCTACAACCATTGGCTTCAAGATGGCTGCCTGAACCCAAGAATAAGTCATGTAAAAATCCTTGAAATGAAAAATCAAGTTCACAAAATTTTAGTCAAATTCAGTCCCGTCCCACAGGACAGATGGATCGAGGGACTAACGGACAGACACCACTCGAATAGCTATTCTACTACAGGTCACCTGAGCTAAAAATGAAAAAATGCTCTTAAACTTAAGGAATTTGGAACTATGCATTTGTGCCAATTTATCATTACAGATGACGCATATCTTGTCCGCAATTGCAACAAAAGATTCTCGCTGGTACGGTTTGCAAGGTGAAGGGTTACAGGTATGTATAGAGTCTGACTTTCCGATTGGTTGAAAGGTGCCTGAACTGTCAAATGACAAAAGATATAAGAATTGCCTGCTTGGCGCAAAAGAACGGGAGATTACTATTGGATCACTAAATCAGGAGGCCATATTTGAAGCAATGATGCCATCTCTGGGCTGATCACGGGTTTTGAGAAATGAACTTAAGCTCACATAATGTTTACTTAAGTACAAGGCCGCAGTTGTTTTTCTGATGGTCCCATTAGATTAGACATACAAACTACTGGCCATTCTTACGACAGTCATATTCACTTTTGTGTCTTAATCCTAAACCTAACCCAGACCCTATAACCCTTCCTCCTGGCACTCACCCAAACCCTAACCCTTCCCCAACACAAATCTCAACTCCCTAATGCCCAAAATTGCATAAATCCTTGTTATAACTAGTCGTAAGAATGGCAACTTTGTATGAAATAAAAGGAACCAAGTCCATCAATTCCATGAAAGAAACTTAACCATGACTAAAAATGATGTATTTCAACATCATATTTAGGCAGTAATTTCATGACTATCACTAAAACCCTTGAATTGCTGTAATAGTGCATTATGTATTTGTTACAATTTATCAATTTATTTTACAGATGCCACAAACCTTGTCCTCAATTGCAACCAAAGATTTTTTGGATGAACCGCCATGATGATCGGATGAAGGGTATGCATCAACTCACAACTTGCCCAAATTGTTGATTGAGTTGCCACTGTCAAATTTTTGTAACGGTTATTAGAATAAAATAGTAAAACAATGCTATTGAAGGCCTCAAGTGAGAAGTCAGTCCCCAAATGTGTCACTCTCAGTTACAGAAATCTTTCATCTAGCTAAAGAATAAACTGACAATGCCAATGGTAGATTTGCCTACATTCAGTACTTCAGTTTCAATTTAGCAATATCACGTGGTGAAAACTGATAGAAGCCATGCACTGAGAGTTGAATATTGTAAGGATGACCAGTGAATAAGCAATTAGTCAATAAGCAAGTCAAACACTTTATCCCAATTGTCAGGACCTTTTCATGTGCACTTTCCTGAGAGATCAAGGATTCAAAACCATCTTGTCTATATTTTGCCATTTTTTATCCCAAGAATATTTTTTAGTAAAATGCACGAAAATGTACACCAAGTTTTGAACATGTTATATAGATTGACAGTGACGCCTCAATCAACAATTCATGCGAGTGGATGTTCAAAAGTCGTAACCACTGTATATGATGTGTGTGTGTGTATGTGTGTGAGACGGGGATAGGAAAAGGGTGCGGGAGGTCATGTGGGGGGGGGGGGGGACTATGGTGACCGTTGTGAGAGTTGGAAGTGTGTCTGATCACTGATTTGCTCATTTTGTAGCTATTGTTGTTATTCTAGTTGTTAGAGTAGTTATCGTAGTTATCTAGCTATCGTAGTCTAGCTATTATAGTTGTTATTCTTTTGGTTCCTGCTTATCATCTATTTTAACCTATTCAGCTTTCAGTTGTCCAGGCCAGGCCAGGTGACCAATGACGATGATAGATCGGGTTCGATTCAAGCTATATACGCTTGGTGTATTTGGTTATCGTGACTGGCGACTTGAGTCTATCTCATCTCATTTCCAAAGCGCGGTGGCTGGGTCCCAGGTATGCTTGCCACTTTGTTCTGCGGTCCTCATCTAAGTTTCGACGGTGATGATATGGACTTAGGTTCAGGGTACGTGTTCCCCTTGAGTCATTGTGGTTGATTGATGGGGGCAATAAGAGTTGCGTGTCGCTAGTCATTCAATTGGTCCCCTTGTTTTAGAGTGTTGGCGGGATAAGTCTTACGACTGTTAACAATAGTAAGCAATAGCTGGCCAGCGATCCCCTACCTGATCTCGAGGGGGATGGAATGACTGGGGTTGAGACCTGTTGTTAGCCTGCGGAATTTCGTCGGACGAAATGTCAGGCGTGTCCGTGTGGTACTTGTGCTAAACCAGTTTAGTGCTATTGACGAAGACATTGGGCTCTTTGGATAACAACAGTGTTCTTGACCTCCTTGTGCTCCACAAAGCTTATATATACCCGCTGAAATCGACAAGACGGCGATGAAGAAGGAGAGCCGGCCTCCAACTCGTCAGCCGAGAAGACACTGGATGGACCCGAAGAAGATGTTGCTGCCAATGTTGGAGCCATAAAGGGTAAGCATTACTTAGTCCTCAGTTACATCTGCATTAAAAGAAACATTACACAGATGTTAAAATAACTCATCTTCATCCACGAAAGGCACGTTACTACAATACGCGGCAAGAGTTGCACTTTTCAAATCGAATAACATACGCATTAGGCCAAGTGTGGTGCAGCCATTTCGAACGTGTAGCCAATTTGTATTCCGGAGAGTGCTCTCTGGAAAACGTTTTAAATCGGATTCAGTGTGATCGCAGCATGCAGTAGAAACACACAGAAATTAGATAAACCCCTCAACAAAAAATATGATTCTTTTTAGGCAGCCCGAGGCAACATTGTACAAGGGCCACAAGGACAAGGGACACAAGGACAAGGGACACATAAGACTATGCTGCAGTCTACAGGGTGAGCATCACTTAGTCCTGGTTGATATTATATCTACTCATGAAACAGACTTCATAACTGTCCAACCAGCAGATAAGGAGAGAAAAAAAATCATTTTTCGTGTCTCCGAACCCACACCCTGGTGGCCAAGTCATGAACTTTTATCCCTGAGTGAGACCACCTGAACGGTGCTGTGAAGTAACAGCAAAATGGGCAACTTGACCTCAATGATCTTGATTAGTTGGACAAATCATTAGTTACATTTCATGTAAGGTTATTAGTGATATCAGACATAAGCATGGATATAAAAATCCAAGGCAATTTCAAAGAAAAATAATAAAAAAAGAAGTAGAACTTGGAAGGGTGTCATTGAAATTAATGTCAACTTATACTTAGGAATCATCCCAAATAGACTGAAGCCAAAAGAAATTTTTTCTTTCCTGTGAACCCTACCCCCATATTATGACTAAAAGCTGAAGACTCTGTCTTCAACAAATGAAATTGGCCAGGAATCATGAAGATTATGCCTGCCAAAGAGTGTGGCTGATCAGCATTTTCTACAAGAAAATTACATCAACCAAGACACTCTTCACTCCACTTGATCCAGAAAAAGGCCCGTGAGCATCTTTCCAGCAGTCCCACTTTATAAAATGAAATGGCCACGGCCATTGTGCTCACCTGTCGACATGGAACAAGAATGGACTTGGACATGATGGGTGCTTTTGACTTCATTGATGATTTTTTTAACTCTGCCCCCTGGCGGCCACATTTGTAATCAAATCTGGACTGTAGTTGGTCGTTTGGGTCGGAATTGCCATGAGGCATCTTTGTACAAGTTTAGAATGATCTAGGTCACATCGTAAGAAATGTCAAAAGTTAACGACGGACGACGACGATCGAAGATTGGACGCCACGGTATCATGTATAGCTCCCCTGAAACCAGACACTTGAAGTGACCACAATATCCCACCCAAATGAAAAGAAAAAAAACCTTTGGTTTCAATCTATTAATTTTGAGATAGGTCCTTGAATGTAATTTTTCCTGTTATCTGCAGATCGAGATGATGGCTGTCGAGAAGATCCAACCACTTTACCAAGATCTACAATTCGTGCTATGGTAGATGTGACCCTCAAAGATTTTGGATGACGAAGGAATCCAACGCATATATGGTAATTATGAACAGATGACAAGGTAGCAAGCATATGGGTCCGAACACAACATGGGCTGCAGATTTCGTTTCTTTACCGGAGTAAAGTAGAGTCGTAAAATGTTGGATAAACTGCACAAGCAACATCAGTTTGGAATTGAATTGCAAATTAAGTGTCAAGAAGTATAGCATTGTGGTCGTCGGTATTAAGGCTTTTAGAAAATTACTACAAGAACACATTATTTTCTTAAATAACATTCAACCCCTTCCAGAAACTAGTGATGAACCTTAAATTTTGCTTTCCAGTCGCTCACAGACACGGGCAGACGACTGAGAGTCGAGTGGATTCAGTGGATCGAATGGTTACGCTCAGGGATATCCATGCGCAGGAGTGACGAACCACAGTTCAGGAAACGATGCCTTGACAGACCAATTCAAGGAGAACCTTCGCTAAGATCAGGAAGGGAACGTGTTTGCTGTGTGGATGGATTGAACACTTAAATGTCCGTCATTCTAATAGACTATAATAACAATCTTCTAATGGACTATCTGAATGACAGTCTAACTCCAAAGGGACTCTCTGGACTTAGGGAAAGCTACGGACATGAGCCCTGACATGATATCCTGCAGCCACCATGAGGACAGCCTATCTCATAACTTCAGAAGGATGCCATCACATGGTAATATAAACAAATCAATTTCAGTTTTTCAAATGTCCTTGATTTGGTGTAGCCATTGGCCTGATTTTAGAGATCGTGAGCTCTCTGTTGAGGAACAATTTTCCAACGTTGTCTAAAATTGCAACACCAATTACAGTGCGATTTTCATCAAACTCACAGTGATGATAGTTTGGACCGATCTTAATTAGTAAAACAATAAAATCTTGCAAAAAGAACTTAAGACAATAAGGAATGTTCATGACCTTATCTGTTACACATTCTACACATGTATTGCTATGCTCTAGATTTTTAAACTTTTCTTGAACTAAACAAAATTCTATCAATCTTGATGCATTTCATGGTCACATGGAGTTAGGGCATTATACTTTTCTGGAGTAAGGAACCTATCATCTGTGCAATTCTGATGAAAATCGCGTTGTAAGTTAGTATTCTAAAACACCTGGATTTAGAATGAACCGCACTTTAGAGTGTAAATGCACCATAGTGCCACCAAAGCCTGGTTTTGAGTGCAGCGGTTATGGTTATAGGCTGCTTGGGTTGGTGCAACATTGGTATTGAAACCAAAACCGCAAGGGTGGGGCTAAACCTTGGCTCTGCCTTGATTTTGGTCTGCATTTTAGCTCCACCCTTTGGCAAGACAACCTAAAACCTCCAGTTCGGTATCAATTCCGAAATCCCAAAAATGACTTGGAAAATGTTCCTCAACCGAATTGCCCCTTTGACAAAACTTCTCAAATTCTACAGTCCTTTGCATCCCTCTGCAACTGCTGATTTTCTGAGGATAGAATTAGTCATTGTAATGAAATCAGGCATGTCAAGGAGGAACACAGATTTGTGTCTCTTGCTAATCCAATGCAGCGCTCAGAGTGAGAGTCCTGAATGAAGGTTTAATAGAGACGATGTTTTCGAAAAGTTCTTTGTCTGAAACCTTTAGCACATTTCTTAACCAGCATGAGTTGCCTGCTGTACTACTACAAGATATCAATACGGTCAGCACAATGGTCCCTTGACATTGAATTATCAACTTCATCATGTGTACCTACATGAACAACCTTAATTTCATGTTGTCTTTTTCCTTTCAGCATGATGAGCCATCCCACAGAAGGGAGAAGGATGTTGTTGACCCAGCACATCCCATCCATGCTCCCATCGCCGTCAAGTAACAGTACGACGGTTAGTTTGTATTTTGTCACCGTAGGCTTTATCGTTTTATCAAAATATCTGATTGAAAGGTGATTTAATGAAAATTCAAATTTTTCTGATGGTGAGAGTGCAAATATTTACAATGCTTATGACAAGCATAGATTATTTTAATCTATGTTTGGTTATGACCATGACTTGTGCCATGGTTCAAATTCTTACTCTTTTCAGAGAAGGAATTGAAATTATGGGGGTTGGGTTGTTTCTGGGTAACAAGGATGCCAATGATAAGGCACACCAGAACCAAAACAAAATAATTTCCAAGCTAAATTTTGTGCTTAAGGTAAGAAGTAACAGCAATTTGAGGGGGATGAGTAAAATTGTTGGTGGCTATACCTGAGAGGAGCCAACAGCCGCCTTGGGCATATGAGGACCCTGAAATTCTTTTCAGGCAAAAGGTATTTTTCTGCTTACAAATCACCGAATTCATCAGATATTTGATGGTGGCATGATCCATCACTTTGGACATGGGGTCCATGTGTTGTTGTTTCGCTGACCCCACGAAACAAGAACACATGTGTCTGATGGAACTGTAGGCCTTTGATACTGTTTCTCAATCTCATCAGTACCACATAATCAACTGACATGGCCTGGGCTTTGATGCCCTGGACCATACTTCACACTGGCTGGCTCAGTTGCTCAATACATGCGCCTTCATGCTCGAGACAATTGACCAACAGTGATTTGTTGAATTTGAATTTCCTCCTTCTTGAAATACCATAAAAACTTCTTTCCAATTGAACTAAAACAGTTAGATAAACTCTCACTGTTTTATTGAAAATTTAAAGACTCATTCTTCCCCAGTGGTCACACAGTGAGCCGTTGTCAAAGCTATGTCATTCGACAATGGTGGCATGCATGCATGTGTTGTTACGGCTGACCAGGGACCCCAAATTGTTGATGATGATGTTGTCCATGGATACATCTCCTTGGGCAATAGGTGAGCACAATGGTTCCTTGAAGACAATTTTGGACTTGATACTGAATTGATTGAGAAAAGTGTACTTTGAAAACGTCAACTTTTAGACGTTTTAAAGTTTTTGTCCTGTATGAATGTACATGTATTTGTAAATCCTGTATGTAAATATTTTGTAAAATGTCTAAATAAAATGAGATCTGGACTCCATGACTTGGCAAAAAGTATGGTTAAGCCAACTTTTAATCTTTGCCCTGTCAAGGTCACCTCTTTTGTCATGCAAATGACATGTCATAACTGCTCCTTTTGTCATGCTAAGTGGCAGCCAGCTCTGTCCAGTGGCCATGACAAATGTGGTTCCTTTGTTATTCAAATTGGTTCCTGCAAATCAACAGCAGTGACCAAACCTATTGTTAGCTCACATGACTCACCGGAAGGCATGAACAATAGGTTTTGATACAATAGCTAACTGATGTGTTATAAACATGGTGAATGTATGAAGAGGTTGAGTCTATTGTGTTTGATCTCAATTTAGCATTGTGTTGCAAGGACACTTATCAGTGTTTCTTTGTGACATCTTGTGAAGAAGTTGACCACGCCTTAAAGGGATAGTGTTACATCCTATCTCCTGGTCCTCTTCTTGTATTGGGCTTTCGGAGTGGTGCAGTAAAAAAATAATGTACTAGGATCATTGTATAAACTATGATGTACAATGTATTAAGTCATTTCAAACATAAGCACCTGTCACCTGTGTGATGGAGATGGCGACTCCCTCCGATTGCGTAGGTTTTCTCCCGGTATGCGGGTTTCCTCCTACACTACATTCCAAATCGTCATGTGTTTTCCTTGTAATGTACAATAATAAAATTTTTTTGAAAGAGAAACTTTTTTTTTCTTATTTACTCTCCTGTTAGGACACCATCACTAGCCGAAACTTTTCACCAGACATCCCTCTACATCGAATGGTTTATCACCACTATGAATCCACATCGGTTTCCATAAAAGGCATGTCCACCACAGAACAGATATTCAAACCCTTGGCTATAGGTACTGTAAGGTTTTGTAGGGTATTCGTAGGTGATGATCACATTCACCTGAGTTCCCATTGAATGGTTTATCACCAGTAAGAACCCTGGCTAACACTAACAGAAGCCCAAGGCTGCTGCTAAAAAAATTACCCTTGGCTAAGGTACTGTTAGGTATTTGTAGGGTATTGTAATGAGGGTATAATTTGGCCGGGCCCTACTAAAAAAGAATTACCCTTGGCTGGGGTACTGTAAGGTATTTGTAGGGTATTCTGAGGTGATGATCACATTCACCTGAGTTCCCATTGAATGGTTTATCACCAGTATGAATCCTGGCTAACAGAAGCCCAAGGCTGGGACCCCCCCGGACCCCCTTGCCCTTCACAAATCCTACAAGGGGTCATCCCTTTTTAACAAAAATTAAAACTGTAAACTACTGGTAACCAAGGCCACACGTGCGCATTCGTATTTCCCGCGTATAGGAACCCAAACGCTATTGGTGACGTCACCTGTTATTACTGGAAGAACTCCGACATCCCTTAATGTGTACATTGATGATATAACAAATCGCGATTTTTGAATTTGGAATCCGGAACAGGCCGAAGTACCATATATTGGTCTCAGGTGATTATTTTTAATACCTGTTATATCAACTATCCTGTATCAACCTCTATTGGATGAGCGTTATCTAACATTTTGGTTTTCCCTTCTTTAGTTTATTGAAATTATCATCTACCTTTGTAGGAAATTGGGAGGCCCAACGTCACGTGTTCGTGGTGACTCGATCAATGTATATAGACCAATTTTGTGATATATTCTACTCAAATCTTTTTCAAATTTATGATAAATACAACTACAGAAGGGGAAATAATCCTATTCCGATGTTAGCTAGAGGTAGAAGACATATTCCTTCCCATCTTAGATGCTGCTTCTCTGGAAAAATTCTGCTGAAAAAGAAGAAATCTGGTCATAATGCACTAAAATTTTTGTACTGGTTTACATACTACTACATTACATACACTATACAGGGTGTTCCAAAAAACCAAATATGCCGGGCACTAACTCACTAGTATCAGACAAAAGACAATTTCACAACAGTCCAAAATTTCTTTCGGCGTTGACCAGTCATGAGCTTCACCTGGACAAAGGGTCACCGTGGCTTATGGGTTTGTCCAAAGTAACCTTATCCGCGCTGAGTCCTTATGAATGATGTGTTCTGAGACTGAGTAGTGTGCGCATTTCTTTGTGTTGGCTCTGATTTGTCTTTGTTGAAACCGTCATTTAGGCCATTAGGAAGCCATTAAATGGCCCAACGATCCGGCAGCTAAGTAGCATCGTTATTTATCGGTTTTTAGCTCACCTGTATTAGTGTATATAAACAACTTCAATTCACTTCAGTTCACTAATGACTAAGTTATTTTGCAGGGTCCTCGAGAAAACGAGTGCAGATTGTGAATGAAAGAAAGAAATGGAGGATACTATAGACAATTGTGTTCACATCAAGACTGAGCCAGCCGATGAGGAATTTGAACCACAGAATACTGGACAAGATTGTGGCCAGTATTCTGAGAGAGAACCAGTTCTGTCCATTGAGACACAAAACTGTGGTGATTTCAGTTCAAATGTAGGATATATCAAAACTGAGTCAAGTGAACAAAACTTCCATCATGTTGACAGAATAGATATGAATGAAAAAGAGGACTGTCCTGACCTTGATGTGGCAAAGATTAAATCTGAGTCTGATGAGGAGTTAGCACTAAAAGATGAGCCTGATTCATCTCCTTATACAAGCCAACCAGAGGATGATGTGGGTTTGTTTTTAGATCGAGATGCTGGTCACTGGGCACCCACGACACAAGGGGATGGTGTTGGATTGCCTTCTGATGGAGATGCTAGTCACTGGGAGGAGCTCAAACTCAAAGATGAGCCGATATCACCACCCAGGCCAGTGCAAGAGAGTCTAATACCAGCAACTGGGAATCGCGGTCTGTTGAGAATAGATGTTGAGGATCCGCTCCATCCTGTTCAAAGTGGGATAGTCAAGCAGGAACCTGAAGAAGAGGTGGAACTGGATGATCAGAAAGCTCTTAATTTTGATGTGGCGAATGTTAAGCATGAGGTAAGTGAATGGTCATATTGTAGTAAGGATTTGACCACAACAATCGACAGCACCCACATGCTCGGCTTCAGATAGAAGCTTAATGTAATGTACAGAGCTCTTTGGATCTCATGAACTGAGTATGTCCTTGAAAAAATTGATTGATTTTAACTTGATATTTCAGTTTAAAGACATTAATCCCAAATTCGGAGGACAAATTCACAACCACAGGCCGAGATAAGACATTTAAGATCCCTTTTATGTTTAGCGAGCCTAGTATAATTAGTATTCTAATGTTTACTCTCTATTTCAGCCATTGTCTGCTTCATGTACTGGCCAATTAAAGAGTTCTTGTGAAGCTGGAGGAAAAAACATCGGTGAGTAGATTTACATCAAATATAGACAGGGCTTTCGAACTTCTCTTGATCTTGGCCCACTGTTTTAAAAAGGTATCTGATGTTAAGTTATTTGCGTGAAAAACACGCCATCTCGGGACTTTTTAACTTCTATAAGCAGCCTGGAGCCTATAGGATTGAAATAGACTGCCCTCATATCATTTTATCCATTCTGCATTTATTTGTATACTCTAGTTTCACCCATGTAAGACCGCTTCTTAAATTACCACAAAATTGATGCAAAGGCCTAGCAGAAAACTTTGACAACATGACAATTTGACAGATTTGAGTCGCCAACAAATTGTCAATCCAAATTGAACATGTCGAATGGCACGAACGACCAGGTACACGTTTTGTGGCCTGATTTGAATATTTAGAAACGGTCTTATATCAGTGAAGCTAGAGAAGGTAACATTTGTAATAACCATATTTTTTGATTTGGCGAGTGTTTTTACATTTTGTTGATTAGTACTATAGACGTGGACAATTGATAGCGGGGCTACGTTATATTACGTCGTCTTTCACATGTAAATTCCAATTTCCAATTCCATTTTTTCGGAATCATTGGATCCCATCTGTCCATTACCCGTAAAAAATGTTAAAACATTTATGGTATCAGAAGTCTTTTTGGGCTCTTTCGTTGGTATCTTAGAATTTCTGTAATATGACCCGCTATCAACAGGCCATGTCTATAAGGTACATTCATGACTTGTACATTTACAGTGGAACTTCCCTTAGTGGACACCTCTCTAATAGGACACCTCTCTAATAAGGACATTAGTTTTGGTCCCAAAGTAGTTGTTTCCATTCAATTTGACCTCTCTTATCAGGGCCACTCTCTATTCAGGACAGCACATGTCAGTCCCGAGGGTGTCCCTAATAGAGAGGTTCCACTGTAGTTACATTACGTGCACTACAGCCATACTGTCATTTGAAATAACTGTCCAATGCTCAGTCTGCTGAGTTGATGTATGGGGAATGCTTGTTGCGAGAGGGACCATTAAAGCTTACTTTAAGGACAGTCGCCGATCTATCACTCGAATGGATTTGAACGACTTCAAAATGACAACTGCCGCAGTGTCATCGGAAAAGTATATCGGACAATAAGGAATTAGCCGAGGCAGAGGTCATCGCCAATTGGCTGTGAGATTCTTTGTCTATAATGGAATAATGGTTACCATTCAAATGTTACTGTTAGCAGAATATCTCCAGGAAGGACCATCTCATAAAAACGTATCTCCCCAAACTGACAAACTCGCTGGCAGAGTCTTGACGCCTCTAACCTCACATGAAGATTTGAAGGCTGGTCGAGATTCACTTGGAAGGATGAACCTCTAGCTTGCATCTCATTCTAACAAGTCTAATCCCACCTCTATGATAGGCAGTCTTGCATTTGTCAGGAAATTTACAATCTCTGAGCCTTGTACTGAGAGTGACAGAGGATGATTTTAGCTCTAATTCTGGACTAAAAAGCTGTTTACTCGTGACCAGTGACCAGTGTGATAAAGCATTCAGGTGTAGCAGTTAGTTGAGTGGACACAAGGATGCTTATCATTGAGAAACTAATTGCTCACTCCATCTTCAGCTTCTTTAACCGCAGCATGGATCAATATCCTCGAAGGAGTACCACCCTGCATCAGCACATCTCCGCGCAGACGGATTACCGCTACCGAAGAAACATATGCTAATAAATATTTTGTTTCATTTCGCAGGTTAAGTTTTTTACACACACATCTGTTTTCAGTTTCAGACGCATCATTGTACCAGCATGATATCTTTGAAGGTCTTCGTCCCTTACAGAGCGCTTCGACCAAAAGCCCAGGTGAGGCTACAGTTCACAGTCACACAGGTGGAAAGCGCTTCAAGTGTGACCAGTGTGATGAAGCATTTGCATGGACACAGGAGTATAAAAAGCATCGGCGTTTTCATCCAGGAGGAAAAACATTTAAATGTGGCTCTTGTGATAAAATATTTGATCACAAAAGTTGGCTAATTGTACACGAACGTGTTCATACCGGTGAAAGGCCATTTGCATGTAGTCAATGTGATCTAGTGTTTTCACTGAAAGGTCAACTTGCTCAGCATCGAAGGACGATTCATCCGACAGTGAAACATTTCAAGTGTGACAAGTGCGATAAATCGTTTAGATTTTGGAATGAACTAACGATGCATGTGGGGTTTCATTCTGGAGGCACAACATTCCAATGTCACTTTTGTAATCAAATATTCTCAAATGAAAGTGACCTCATTGTTCATAAGCACGTCCACTCGGGTGATCGAGAAAGACCATTTGCCTGTAACTGGTGCGATAAAACATTCAAGAACAATAGTCTCCTTGTTAGGCATCAGCATCGTCATTCTTAAGCTTCATATACACCATTTGAATGCGACCAGTGTGATAAAGTATTTACAACTAAAGCTTTTCTTACCATACATCAGTGGAATCATACTAGAGAAAAGCTGTTCAAATATGTTTGATCTGAATGATAAGATATGTACAGTTAAAGAGACAAGTAGTCTTATGGTGCAACAGCCTGTGCATATATATATACAAGAGAAAAAACATTTCGATGTGAAAATTGTAATAAAACTTTCAACACTAAATGTACTCTTGCTACACATACAAATACCTGTATTCATTCAGTAGTGAGACCATCCCCTTTGACCAGTGTGATCAAGTCTTTCAATAGAAATGTGCTTTGTTGATTGAGCATGAGCTTATTCATACAGGAGAAAGACCATTCAAGTGTGATCAGTGTGATAAAACATTTAAGAGACGAAATCATCTCAAAATACATCAGCGTATTCATACAGAAGAAATTCTTGTAGTGGCTGTAATGAAGCATCTGCAGGCCAAAGTCAAGTTGTTCTTTCAATAGAAATGTGCTTTGTTGATTGAGCATGGGCCTATTCATACAGGAGAAAGACCATTCAAGTGTGATCAGTGTGATAAAACATTTAAGAGACGAAATCATCTCAAAATACATCAGCGTATTCATACAGAAGAAATCCTTGTAGTGGCTGTAATGAAGCATCTGCAGGCCAAAGTCAAGTTGTTCTTTCAATAGAAATGTGCTTTGTTGATTGAGCATGGGCCTATTCATACAGGAGAAAGACCATTCAAGTGTGATCAGTGTGATAAAACATTTAAGAGACGAAATCATCTCAAAATACATCAGCGTATTCATACAGAAGAAATTCTTGTAGTGGCTGTAATGAAGCATCTGCAGGCCAAAGTCAAGTTGTTCTTTCAATAGAAATGTGCTTTGTTGATTGAGCATGGGCCTATTCATACAGGAGAAAGACCATTCAAGTGTGATCAGTGTGATAAAACATTTAAGAGACGAAATCATCTCAAAATACATCCGCGTATTCACACAGAAGAAATCCTTGTAGTGGCTGTAATGAAGCATCTGCAGGCCAAAGTCAAATTGTTCTCTCTCACATCAACATGACTAACAGGCCCTTCTACTGGTGCTGTGTTATGCAACACTTGATAAACCTGTGTACTCAGTTCCAATAAGTTTCTGTAACTTCACTTATTTTCTGTAATAAATATTTTTGACAAAATATTAATCTCATCTTGATTTTCTTCAGAGAGTGGAAGAGCACCTTGAAGCGCCATATTAACCAGGAGCCATAACCATTGGTTCATAGGAGATGGTCCACAAAATGTTTTCGTCATTCAATTTTGAATTGTTCAGTAGCCCTGCATCAGACAACCCAGTAGAAATGGATCGGTCGGGAGACTTCAGGAATATTGTCTGGAGCCTAGTTACATTTTGTGGCTTGTTTACCTACAAGTTCTTTATATATCCTTGTTTTTAGTTGCAGAAACATCATTGGACCTTAAGAGTCTTCAAGACTTGAACAGCTCTTCAACAAAAAAACAGATGAAAGTTACACCTAAGGGTCAGGAACGTACTCAGACAAAAGTGAAACAGTTCAAGTGTGACCAGTGTGATGAAGCATTTGCGTGTTTCGTCAAGTATAAAATGCATCGGAAACGTCATCAACAAGGAATAAAATGTCACTCCTGTGATAAAATATTCCAGTGTCGTAGTAAGTGTATTCAACATGAGGGTATTCACACTGGTGAACGGCCGTTTAAATGTGACCAGTGCGACAAGACATTCACTTGGCAAAGTGCACTTACTGTGCATAAACGCAATCATACAGGAGAAGGACTATTTGCTTGTAGCCAGTGTGGTCTAACATTTGCATGCGACACTGATCTTACTGATCATCAACGCATTGTTTCAACCGGAAAAACATTCAAGTGCAACAAGTGTGATAAAACATACAGATTATGGAATGAACTAACCATGCATTTGAGCTCTCATGCAGGAGAAACAATGTTCAAATGTAATTTTTGTAATAAGACATTTGCAAATGAGAGTGACCTCACAGAACACAAACATGTTCACAAAGGAGATCGAGAAAAACCATTTGCTTGTGAACTGTGTGGAAAGGCATTTAATATGCGAGGCGCTCTCACAGCACATCGGCGTATTCATACTGGAGAAAAACCTTTTAAATGTGATCTTTGTTTCAAAGCATTTAATCAGAAAAATATTCTCACTGAACATAGACGTATTCATACAGGAGAAAAACCTTACAAATGTGACCTGTGTCACAAAGCATACATGGGCAAGGGTCATCTTCGCAGACATACACTTGATAAACATACTTGTGATTGATTGAGAAATTGGCTCAAGACCTCTTCACATGTACCACGTGTTCTTCAAGGAACTTTGCCAGAAGAGATAGAGAATTTTCCTTGCAATGTCGTCTGTATAGATACTCAAGAATGGACACTTGGCAACCCAGTTATCAGAATTTGTGAACTCCTCATTTATTTGGAATAAAAATTATGATGAATATTAATATCTGTTTCGTTTTTCTATAGAGAGAGGAAGAGTTCCTTGGTGCCAGAGTGCGGCTGGTGAATTGGAGCAATAATCGTCATGCATCAGACGAAGACAACGACAGATTGGGTCTCGTCATTGGATGTTTATTGTCCGAAGCCTTAGTGTCAATTTGTGTGTAAGGCAAGGTCTTAGTTCTCTGTATCTTTTTTAGTTGCAGACACATCATTGAGCCAACATGATGCCCTTAAGAGTCTTCATGACTTGAACAGCTCTTCAACAAAAAAACAGATCAAAGTTACACCTAAGGGTCAGGAACGTACTCAGACAAAAGTGAAACAGTTCAAGTGTGACCAGTGTGATGAAGCATTTGCGTGTTTCGTCCAGTATAAAAAGCATCGGAAACGTCATCAACAAGGAATAAAATGTCACTCCTGTGATAAAATATTCCAGTGTCGTAGTCAGTGTATTCAACATGAGCGTGTTCACACTGGTGAACGTCCGTTCAAATGTGTCCAGTGTGACAAGTCATTCATTTGCCAAGGTTCACTTAATGTGCATAAACGTAGTCATACAGGAGAAGGAATATTTGCTTGTAGCCAGTGTGGTCTAGCATTTGCATGCGACACTGATCTTACTGATCATCAACGCATTCATTCAACGGGAAAAACATTCAAGTGCAACAAGTGTGATAAAACGTACAGATTTTGGAATGAACTAACCATGCATTTGAGCTCTCATGCAGGAGAAACAATGTTCAAATGTTATTTTTGTAATAAGACATTTGCAAATGAGAGTGACCTCACAGAACACAAACATGTTCACAAAGGAGATCGAGAAAAACCATTTGCTTGTGAACTGTGTGGAAAGGCATTTGATATGCGATGCGCTCTCACAGCACATCGGCGTATTCATACTGGAGAAAAACCTTTTAAATGTGATCTTTGTTTCAAAGGATTTAATCAGAAAAATATTCTCAATAAACATCTGCGTATTCATACTAGAGAAAAACCTTTTAAATGTGATTGTTGTTCCAAAGAATTTAATCAGAAAAATATTCTCATTAAACACAGACGAATTCATACTAGGGAAAAACCTTACAAATGTGACCAGTGTCACAAAGCATACATGGGCAAGGGTCATCTTCGCAGACATACACTTGATAAACATACTTGTGATTGATTGAGAAGTTGGCTCAAGACCTCTTCACGTGCACCACGTGTTCTTCGAGGAACTTTGCCAGAAGAGATAGAGAATTTTCCTTGCAATGTCGTCTGTATAGATACTCAAGAATGGACACTTGGCAACCCAGTTATCAGAATTTGTGAACTCCTCATTTATTTGGAATAAAAATTATGATGAATATTAATATCTGTTTCGTTTTTCTACAGAGAGAGGAAGAGTTCCTTGGTGCCAGAGTGCGGCTGGTGAATTGGAGCAATAATCGTCCAGCATCAGACTAACACAACGACAGATTAGGTCTCGTCATTGGATGTTTATTGTCTAAAGCCTTAGTGTCAATTTGTGTGTAAGGCAAGGTCTTAGTTCTCTGTATCTTTTTTAGTTGCAGACACATCATTGAGCCAACATGATGCCCTTAAGAGTCTTCATGACTTGAACAGCTCTTCAACAAAAAAACAGATCAAAGTTACACCTAAGGGTCAGGAACGTACTCAGACAAAAGTGAAACAGTTCAAGTGTGACCAGTGTGATGAAGCATTTGCGTGTTTCGTCCAGTATAAAAAGCATCGGAAACGTCATCAACAAGGAATAAAATGTCACTCCTGTGATAAAATATTCCAGTGTCGTAGTAAGTGTATTCAACATGAGCGCGTTCATACTGGTGAACGTCCATTCAAATGTGACCAGTGCGACAAGACATTCACTTGCCAAAGTGCACTTACTGTGCATAAACGCAATCATACAGGAGACGGAATATTTGCTTGTAGCCAGTGTGGTCTAACATTTGCATGCGAGACAGATCTTAATGATCATCAACGTATTCATTCAATCGGGAAAACATTCAAGTGCAACAAGTGTGATAAAACATACAGATTTTGGAATGAACTAACAAGGCATTTGAGCTCTCATGCAGGAGAAACGATGTTCAAATGTTATTTTTGTAATAAGACATTTGCAAATGAGAGTGACCTCACAGAACACAAACATGTTCACAAAGGAGATCGAGAAAAACCCTTGGCTTGTGAAGTGTGTGGAAAGACATTTAATAAGCGATGTGCTCTCACAGCTCATCGGCGTATTCATACTGGAGAAAAACCTTTTAAATGTGATCTTTGTTTCAAAGCATTTAATCAGAAAAATATTCTCACTGAACATAGACGTATTCATACAGGAGAAAAACCTTACAAATGTGACCTGTGTCACAAAGCATACGTGGGCAAGGGTCATCTTCGCAGACATACACTTGATAAACATACTTGTGATTGATTGAGAAATTGGCTCAAGACCTCTTCACATGTACCACGTGTTCTTCAAGGAACTTTGCCAGAAGAGATTGAGAATTTTCCTTGCAATGTCGTCTGTATAGATACTCAAGAATGGACACCTGGCAACCCAGTTATCAGAATTTGTGAACTCCTCATTAATTTGGAATAAAAATTATGATGAATATTAATATCTGTTTCGTTTTTCTACAGAGAGAGGAAGAGTTCCTTGGTGCCAGAGTGCGGCTGGTGAATTGGAGCAATAATCGTCAAGCATTGGACCAACACAAGTCAGATTGGGTCTCGTCATTGGATGTTTATTGTCTGAAGCCCTAGTGTCAATTTGTGTGCAAGGCAAGGTCTTAGTTCTCTGTATCTTTTTCAGTTGCAGCCACATCATTGAGCCAACATGATGCCCTTAAGAGTCTTCACGACATGAACAGCTCTTCATCGAAAAGACCCGGTGATGTTACAGTTCATGAACGTATTCAGACAGGGGTGAGACAATTCAGCTGTGACCAGTGCGGTGAAGCCTATAGGTGCTACAAATACTATAAAATGCATCAGCGTGTACATACAGGAGAAAAAACCTTCAAATGTGACTTTTGTACCGAAGTGTTCAGCCGGTTTATCTCTCTTAAACAACATAACCTTGTTCACTCGTCCCAGTCCTTCAAGTGCGATAGCTGTGAGAAAGCATTCAGAAGCCAAACTGAACTTACTGCTCATAGACGTACTCATAAAAGACAATATACCTGCAGTGAATGTGATAAGGTATTCTCTTTGAAATCTTTACTAGATGTTCATAAACACATTCATTTTAAACGTGGAGAGAAACTGTCGATATTTGAGTGTAACCGATGCGGTGAAACATTCAGTCATTTGACTGAGTACAATAATCATCGGCGCGTTCATAAACACGAAAAACGTTTAAAATGTTCCTCTTGCAATAAACTATTTCGGTATCCGAATGAGCTTATTAGACATGAACGTATTCATACTGATGAAAAACCATTCAAGTGCGATCAGTGTGACCATGCCTTCATAAGCCAGGCTGCCCTTAATGTCCACAAACGTATTCATACAGGAGAAACACTGTTTACTTGTCGGCACTGTGGGGAAGTTTTAAGATACTCTCATGAGCTGGTAAGACATGAATATCTTCATTCAAAAGAAAAACAATTGAAGTGTGATTTGTGTGATGAAGCTTTCAGATATTGGAATGAACTCACCAGACATAAACGCTTGCATTCAGGCGGGACGCCATTTGCCTGCGACCAGTGTGATAAAGCATACAAAAGCAACGGTCTCCTTGTTCAACATAAATGTAGTCATCATGGCGAAAGGTCATTTCAATGTGACAAGTGTGATAAAGCATTTACACGGAAGAGTCTTCTGATTCCTCATCAACGTATTCATACAGGAGAAAGACCATTCAAATCCATGAAGAGGAAATAATCTTAACAAGAACCAAGTGTGACCTCATTTTTGATAGTCATTTGTTTCCACATAATTTTGAAAGTGTACCTGATCCCGGCCAGAGATCCCGGGTGTGTCGTGAATTTTGACTCCAGACTACAGTCTCAATACCCCAGTACCTACAGTCCCAATACCCCAAATAAAATACCCAGATAAGTATGTAACACATAACCACAGAATTCAAGAGGATATTTCTCTCCCAATGTCTGCATGATGTCAATGAGGCCGAGCTATTCAACCCACTCCACCCACCTCTGCTGCGATACTCAATGGGTCAGCAGAATACATGTATTTCAAAGAAGACAGTGTAATGAAGAGAACACGGTTTCTACGGATCACACGCATTAGTATATTTTATACAACAACCACAACGTTTGTGGAAATAGTGTACCAAAGTAATGTGTACTGTTGTAAAGTTATTCTTCTTTTGTTTCTTGTGAAATAAACAAGATTTTTTAAACTTATCAGCGTTAAAAAGTGTATCATATATACCATATTTAACCTCATATTACACATAAATGGATTTATGAGAAAAATCTTTTGGTCTCTTTTGTGACTCACTTCAATTGCTTTTAAAAATGGCCGATTTTCTTTGTTGAGTTTCCGATTTTTGGTGGCAGGTAAATCCTATTTTTAGCATGAGAAAAAGGTCCAGTTCTTCTTAAAAATAGCTTTTACGAAGATGAATATGTATTCTTCCATTTACGTAATTCGGATAATGGTTGCAATATCTTGATTAATTGTGAAACACTCGAAAGTGGATGATGTTCTCAATCGCTCAGATCAGCTACACTTGCATTACACTACACTTGACTGTCACTCGCAGAAAAGGCAACTCAAAAAACCACTATATATTCATTGTATATCCATGTCCATATGCCATTTTAATGTAAGAAATTAGTTTACAGAGCTTTGTACGGCCCCAAAATTGTCATCCAATAGGCGAAAGATAAAGAAGTGCCACTTAGGCATAGCGTTTGATGTGTCAGCTCAGCTGACTGAAACTGAGGCATGTTAAAAAAGGCTATATTCTTTCTAGGTTCGTACTTGTATATGGTTCAAAAGAGCAATGTCAGGGAGTAACGCCAGAGGATCTGTCGTTGATGACATTGGCAGGAATGATGTCAAGACTGAGTTAGACCAAATGCAGTCAAATCCTATCGATCTAAGCAAATCACTGGCGACAGAATCCTCTTTGCATGTTCGGATAAAACTGGAGTGCCCTGGCCTTGATGAATATGCAGTTCAGCCAAGGTCCTCTTCATGCAGCTATGCTATTCCTCCCGATATTGCTGCGTGTATTCCTCAAGACACGGACAGACTTTGTGACGAATCTAATCAGCAAGGCATGCTTCAAGCAACCAGTGGAAGAGGTCTGTTGAAAATTGAAGTGGAAGACCCACTCCACCCGGTACAGCGTCGAATGTTTCAAGAGGATGAAGAAGAAAACAAAGGGACCGCCATGGAAGAAGACGACGTAAGTCTGTAAAAAAGATTTGTTCTGCAAAACTTTTAAAGTGTGCTTCTCTTACATGAACAATGCAAGGACAGAATGCATGGTCTAACGTTCTAATTCTCATTTCTTCATTTCAGGACTCATCAGTAGCATCATCAGATACATTTATATATTCTCCAAAGGACCATGACACAGGTAAATTTATTTTGCCACTTCCCTTACAAGTTTCTGTTAAAGGGTTGCACTGTTCGTGTTTGTTGTATTTACCGTTTACATAATAATCATTTGTTCCCCCTTTTTCTTATTGTAGGCTCTTCCGGAAGCGAAACAAAATTGCAGCAGAGTTTATCTGAGAGTCAAGAACCTCTTGCTTGTAACATGTGCAGTCTGGAATTCAAAAGCCGCAGAGATCTTGCTGGACATAGAAAGATCCATTTAGATCTGGAAGTAAAACAATTTCCATGTAAACTTTGTGATAAGTCGTTTCTGGAGAAAAGTAAATTAGCCCGACATGAGCGCACCCATATTGGAGAAAGACCATTCAAATGCGACATGTGTGATAAAGCATTTGCACACAGTGGTGGGCTGACTCAGCATAAACGTAAAAATCACTTGGACCAAAAGCGAGATCGGTCTGGTGAAGGGTTCCCTGGGAGAAATCACAAAAGTGATATAGGAGGACGGTGCTTGGACCAAGGTGATGAGGGCGACGGTGTCGGTGATGATGATAAATGTTACCCCTGTGACAAGTGTGATAAGAAATTTTCACAGAAAAAAAAGCTGACTCGGCATAAACGTACTCATACTGGTGATGAGCAATTCATGTGTGACCAGTGTGGTGAAACCTTCGCACAGAAAAAACTGCTGACTCGACACAAACGTACATGTGGTCATTCACGTGATGAACCACTGATGTGCGATCAGTGCGGTTTAACATTCGCGCAGAAGAAATTGCTGAATCAGCATAAACGTGTTCATTCGAAGCGCGAGGACTCCCTGATGTGCGACCAGTGTGGGAAAACTTACGCAGAGAGAAAAAGGCTGACTCAGCACAAACATACCCACTCAAAAAATGGATGTTTTCAATGTGACCAGTGTGGCAAAACGTTCGCACAGAAAAAACTGCTGACGAAGCACAAGCAGATTCACTCGAAAAGCCGCCATTTTAAGTGTGACATGTGCGATAAAAGTTTTCTGGATAGGACTAAATTGAAGATACACCAACGTCTCCATTCTGGAGAAAGGCCTTATTCATGTAACCAGTGCGGTAAAACATTCACTTGGTCGGCTAGTTTGGCGCAACATAGACTGACCCATACTGGGGAGCGAAACTTCCAATGTGACCAGTGTGATAAGACTTTCATTACCAGTAGTGCTGTTATACAACACAAACGTATTCATACTGGAGAGAGACCATTTATGTGTGACGAGTGTGGCAAAACGTTTGGACAGAATAGTTCGTTGACAATACATAAGCGTATTCATACTGGCGAAAGACCATACCAGTGTGAACTTTGCGACAAGACATTCATGCAGAGCTCGAAACTCACTCACCATGTTCGCATTTCTCATAAGGGAGAAACTCCTTACGAATGCGATCAATGTGGCCACTCGTTCACGAGAAAAAGTGGCCTCAATAAACATAAACTTCGTGTTCATGATACTAACAAACCATATAGATGCGAGGAATGTGGAAAATCGTTTCAGGAGGGTTTATTGTTGACTCAGCATAAAATGATCCACATGGCGGCAAAGTATTCGAATATTTACTGTCACTTGTGTAAGAAGTCTTTTACGAGGAAGAGCGGTCTTGATAGGCATAATCGCCGTAAGCATTCTGATAAAGCACCGGTTGAGGATGAGGATAGCGATTCCTCTGGTGGTACAGGAGGGCAGGTCTGCCATGGGCATGTAGCTCAACCACCTGCAGGTCCACCACCTGCAGGTCACCCACAAGCAGGTCGTCAACATGCAAGTCAACCACCTGCATCTTCCCCACCCATAGGTCATCCACCTGCGGGTCAGTCACCTGCAGGTCAAGCTCCTACAGGTCACCGAGGTCCGTGGGCCCAAAATGAAGATTCCTCTGACAGTGCCAATACATTGACCTTAAACCAAAATCAGCAAAACATTGGAGAGTTCCATCTTTCTCATAATCGTCAACCACAACCCCTATTCATACCGGTAGCGCCCACGTTTATGATGCCAACCCCACTTAACTGTAATGCCAATGAAATGTCCACGTACCGGTGCCAAAATGACAAATAAATGCAATGTACATGTATACATCTGGGCCGACCGAATTGAAACTCCGAGTGCTGATAGGACCTAACAGAGTACAGTGTAATGGTTAAATGCTTTACACTATTCTCTGTTAGGCCCTGTTAGCGCTATCGGTGTTTCGATTCGGTCGGCCCTGCTATTCAAGTAGCTTGGCCATGCAACTTTTATCTTAAAACATTTGCGCAAGAACTTAGAAGTTTGTTGAAGAAAATAGTTTGAATATATTGATGGTGATAGTCACAACTGTAAATTGAGGAGACGATCCAAGATTTTATGAAAGTACACGTACAATGAAATAGTTATGAAAGTGATGTTTATTAATGTAAGATTTTCTGAATGTAAGTTTCATTCCATAAGATAAGTATATCAGTTTTATAAATACACGTACATATATTACACATTTATTGTTATATCATAAGTGTGGTATACAATGTATATGTTATTGATATGTGCTTCAAATAAAATTTTAATGTTAAGTACATGAACTTGATCCTTGCCCTCAAGTAACTAGGTTGCCCTGTGAATGTCCAATGTCAGGCTGGTACTTGGACCACGAAACTGTACCAACTGCTGAGCTAACAGTTTAGTCCCCCCTCCTTGATGTTCGACTACTTCGTGAAGTTTGAATAACCCCTTGTTCGACCATTTGCGCATGTCTCCGTCACGAAAAACTCTTTGCTGTTCTTGATATTTGGATGTATTGATGTCCGTCTGATAATAAGACAATAAAGAAAGCATTGTGTTGATGGGTTGCCGGTATTGTGACCCACTGATCTTTACGTCTATGGTAGGCGGGAGGGGACATAAATCAGAATATATCGGCCGATTAATTACTTGCGCCGCAAAGGCTTCCCGCGAATGATGCGACTAATGCAAATTTCGCGGGAGACCTTCACGGCGCACTTCTTTAACCAATCAGAGACATCGTAACTTCGTAAACCCGCCGGAAAATACGTTGTCTCTGATTGGTTAAAGAAGTGCGCTGCGAAGGTCTCCCGCGAAATTTGCATAAGTCCCCCGCAAATCGTGCAGAAGACTCCCGCGAAAATGCCTCTGCCGCAAAATTCAAACCGTCCTTGGCTCCTGATTGGTTTAAATTGGGTCACGCGGCGAGATTTTTACGGCGCATTCTTTTGCGGCGTGTTTTTAGCGGGGCACTGTTGCGGCGCATCATCAGCGGGAGGCCTTTGCGGCGCAAGTAATTAATCGGCCGATATATTCTGATTTATGTCCCCTCCCGCCTACCATATACGTCTTTCTTTATTTCGAGATGTCCTGCATGTATTATTTAAAGGACATGTTCGTTTGTCAATTTGTTTGCGGTCTGTAGAGGCTCTCTCTTCTATGATACAATCACTGTACCAAGGGAAATTATTCAAATAAGGCATACCTTATAATAGTTTAGTTTATTTCGCATGAAGTGATGACAATATACACATGAATGATGACTCACTGACGTATGACATACAAAAATAGCATCATCAACAAATACATGAGCTCATAGTGTGATAGGCATGGTGTTTTACTTTTGGGACGTTTACTTTCTGGGACACCGTTTTCCTTGCAGAGTAGTGGTATTGCGCCGTGCTGCTCGTTCCAAGGCTATCAGCACACCCTATCTGTATACGATCATCCTACGTCCTCATTCAGTTAGTGCATTCCCAACAACCTGTCCCTGTCGGCCGCCCAGTTTCATCCCCGGCCCGCCATACAGTTCGTTCCACGCTCGAGCTTGCCCAGCCCAAGGTGAACCCAGCCCAACTCGTGTTCACCCTGCCCATGCCACACTGAACAGTTCCCAACAACCTGTCCCTGTAGGCCGCACAGTTTCATCCCCGGTCCACCATACAGTTCATTCCACGCTGGAGCTTGCCCAGCCCAACAGTTCACCCTGCTCAGGCCACACTGAACAGTTCGTCCTGCCCAACACTTTGCACCATGAGACCGTAAATCGCCATGCACACCTTGAAGCTACAGATTCCTGCACTCTCTACAGCTCGTCTCGCACACCAGACTCCACGCTTCGACCCGTTTGTAACCTGATGTTCTTCTCCTCGATATGGTGGGTGTTGGTTTGGTTTACGCTCACTCTTGAGTTGTATTCTGTAAACAATGACACAATTTTTTAGGGAAAAGTTGGAAGATGAGGATGTTAATAGTTTACAAGCAGGAACGACTTGATATAAAACTCGTTGATTCTTTACCCATTGTTTGATTAGAACCTCATTCAGGGCGTTTGGTTTGACTGAGCACTGTACTAATGATAAGTTTTGCCCCTCCCATGCTAAATATGGGCCTGGCTTATAAGCTTCATTGTATCCTATTTCAGTCTGAACAGTGCTCATGTAGGCCTATTGCTACATAGTACAAGAGCCACCTATTTGCCACTTTGAGTAACATAATGTGGCCCACACAGCTCCGGTCTACAGTCTCTCTTTAATACCAACCATTCATATCGTCTTCATAGTGCTCCTCCCTCGAGACCGTGATTCTCCCCTCCTCGATATCGTCCAACCATTTCTGCAGCAGTGAAAGACGCTCTGATTCTTGCAGTTGATACAACAGGGGCATATTAAACCATTTACTTTTGTTCTGAAAAATATGAAGCAGATTTCTTCCTCTTCAGAGTTTGCTCTGCACTTGGAGGCAATATTCTCCCAGGAATATTCGTCCTCCAAGGCGGGATGAGCAGTTTTACGTGCCACTACGCGTTGGCAAATGGGTTTATTGGCCTAGTGACTGTCTTCCGCCAGAGGTAGAGTCCACGAAAGCTACTCATGTTTCTCTCTTGCTGGGGTCTGTTGCTTGCTGTGGCAAAAACTGTGGTTAGCCCACGGCCATTTCATTTCAAGACCTTGGTGTAAAATGCCAAGTGTTGACCAGTATCAATAATCTGACCAGGAGGTACCGGGTTGACATTGACAAAGTTCTACAGATTCCTCATAACAGAAAATGAAACTTACATCAGTAATATTAACGAGGCCAATGGACGACTGGAGGACATCTATACCATAGGTACGTTGCCAGTATTCCAGCATCTGAAAATACAGTACAGAATACTGATCAAATAAAACAATTCACCACGAGGATAATTTTTTAATGTTTTTTTTTTTTAAAAGGACACTTTGTTTCATGATCGATTTATGACACTTAAATCTGCCACTGTCGAATACACAAAGTCTTTATCACTAAAAGGTAACTGCAATCATCAATCCGTCATCAAGATTAATCGTCTACGACTTCCCCAAACCATCCTTTAGTATTAATTACACAATATAGACAGTTAGCAATATCACCCATCAAGTCAACAACACTACCCAACACAAATATGGTCCATATTGCAATAAAGGCTCCCTAATCAAATTGCCACAAATATTTTCCGACTGACAATAACATTCATCATCCAATGTCAGCAACGGCAATTTATCATCACAAGTTAGGGCCTGCAGGAAGCTCTGACATATCTGACAGACGTTATTTACTGTTAGTGGTCTGGGTTAAGAATTAGTTTTCAGTACAAGGAAAAGTATCATAGTAACGTTTCACGTTTTTTGTTCGCGGCCATGGACAAACTACTTTACTTCTAGTGCCAAATTGATCATATGTCCGGTCATGCCCTTGGGGACTTATAGATGTAATTTACTTAAATTAGACTACTACTCCTTTAGTAACTATTAAAGGAGGAGTAAGTTATAACCTACCGTAGGATATGGCCCGGGGTCGATCCAGACGATACTGATGTTTTCATTCTCGCCGTTGGCTCGGGCGAGTTTCTTGAGCAACGTAAAGAATGCCATTCCGTCCTCCGTTTGGGGACGGATAAACGCAATTATCAAATGAGAGTGTGGATGATTCATCTAGAATTTAGGAGAAAACAGTGAATGATGATACTGTATCTGTGATACGGGTGCAATAATTCATAATCCTATTTGGCTGTAAGTGGTTCAGTGGATAAGATTGATATTTAAAATCACTATCAGTATCTTTGACCTCATCTAACATTGTTTAACTCCGAAAAGTCCAATCCCCACCTTTATAACAGGCACTCCTATAGAGCTTAGTAAAGGGACTTTGCGCTCTTGGGTCGTTGTGTGTCAAGATGCGCTCACCTCTGTGGTCATAACCTGATTAAATCCAATGTGCGGGTCTATTGAGAAACCAGCACTCCTGAGGGTGGACCTAAAATGCAGTCAAAAACACACCAAAGGCGAGGGTTTCGACGGAATTTTAGCTTCACGATTGAGGTCAAATGCTGCCACCTATTAGTGAGGATAAAAACTAGTAATCCCGGCAAATGTGGAAAATATTGACGCAGTTTACTTCTTCGCACATTTTGTACACGTTGTAGTGAGTAGCGTAAACTGGTTCTGGTGTTTGCTGCCTCGTGGGACGAAGGCGGTAGTTGGAAAAACCTGGACGCACATTTTGGACGCTGGACGCTAAGTTTTGCATCATTGGATTGCATCACCTGCATTCAATAAATCTCGCCTCCAGTCATATGAATTGCAGTGGGCCTAGACTGGAACGGTTTGGGACATTTAGTAGCGGGAGCCGCGGGAATGTTGCCTGGGCCACGGGAATGTTCAATCTGGTGTTATGACTGTAGTTCAGGTAACCTCCACCCATTCGCTGCGCAGCGGAGGGTCGAGAAGGCCTCCTTGATTTACCCGAGGCAAGCCATACATTTCCATTGCATACAGTGGATGCACTGTCAATATTAAGCGCTCTGGTATTCCTAGTTATTCACTTGGCTCGAGGTTACCCATCTTTGTGAAAAACTCATCAACAAACAGCAGGTGCAAATCTTTATCATTAAGTCGCGTTCGGATCAACCGCCCCGAAAGTTTGACGTCCCAGTCATTCAGTCCAGTCGATTACGCCCCGTCGGGTCGGCACCAGTGTCCTTTTGATAACAGTGCACTAGTCTAGACGATAATTGAGGAAGTTTAATAAGGGATGGTCGCGTCTCATGTTGCAGTGCAAGTTATTGAGGTCAACGCTATAGTCTGTTCACGAGATGAGGTTACCAACAATTATACTCTTTATCGTGAACTGTAGGCGAGGTTCATGGAATCCAGGCAGTGCAATCCAATGATGCAAAACTTAGCGTCCAGCATCCAAATCTGCGTCCAGGTTTTACAACTACCGGCGAAGGCAAGGGTTCAAAAGTTACATACCCAAGTCGAATGGACATCATCGTGTGAAAGTCTCTTTAGGATGGGGCGTCTGTTGGCTGATATGAAATTGATGATTTCACTCGAGATGGCAGGCTACAAGTAGAAAAGGTCAGATAGTTATCAATCGTCTATTCTCAGTAGACTTTGAAAGGATCCACGTCCTTTCCATCTTGAATAGCATCCCGCGAAGTTACTATTTATAGCTCACAAGGTCATTTGCATAAGATATTGATGACGTTTTAGTCACGTGACAGTCGGACATCGACACTTATTTCTACGCATTTGAGCTTATTTGAAAGTCAATTATCTTTGACCTGCATTGTTTTTAGCATGAATGATACCATAGAGTGAGAGAGAGAAATATTCAGAACAATTATGTAGTACATGTATTTCCAACACTCGGACATGTGCCAGATTGAATCTAACTGCCCTAGTTAGAAAGCCTGAATCCAATACGAAACCGCAAGTTTGTCCGACATTGCCTGTAATTCAGCGATGGGGAAATAGAGGGCAGCAGCTGCAGTGACGTCATCTTCGCGGAATGCTATTATAACTGAAATGTCATTGTTTCTGTATTAACTGTAAGAAACTGAGAAGAGAAAAGGTTTTCAGACTTTTCTGTTAGTGCGGGGGCTTGGATCCTCCATTGCCTACCTTCTGGGGTTGTGGGCTTGGCCATGACCTACTTTCTATGTCTTCGCACTCACCACCAACGGAGTTATTAGAGATATTTTTACCAGACTTTTAACTGCCCTGTCACCTCCCGCATCTTCGATATCATCGAAGTGTGGATCAATGAATTGACGAAGCACTGTCCTAAGGTGAGAAATTGCATTATGACGCCATGAGTCTCGACCACCCTGCTAGTGGGACAACTCCAAATGAATTTCCTACCCCTAAACAACCTCCAAAATAATTATTCCTTATCTTTGCTACTTCTGTAATTACACCCTGCACGACAGAGATAGCCCTTAATGGATATCTCCCAGATACACTTTTCCACGATAACATTAAGTAAAAGATCCATGTCCCAGAATTGGATAAAAAAAAATCATCATCAGCTGCAGAGGGGTATTATCAAACGCTCGCAGGGGCCGTGCCTCATTACCACAATAAGGAATTGAGGTGATCGATGGTTATTCACACGAGACGCATAAATGTATGAATTTTCGTTTCGAAAGTCATTGAGAGGCTGATTAGGACTCGGCTGTGGTGACACCGAGATGAATTGGCGAAGTTGACGGAGTCCGATGCAAAATATGCACTGTCACACTAAAATCTGTTTTGAGATGAAAATTGCTGTTTCGGGGTAACCGTCCATTTTAGACAGGTAGAGAACGAGCAGTGGACTACACCAGGTTTTGGCTATATTGGCTTCTAAGCCAACAGGAATCTTTTCTGAATATATTTACGACCTTGAATTATAATTATTCTTGTCAGGTTGATTAATCATAGTCTCCAGATACGAGTGTATCGTCACACCCTTGACTAATGGATACAGCGCATTATCAAGAAGTTGTCAAACCAGACACATATTCGCGTTCCAAAATCTCAAATTCATATTCAGAAGCCCACTCGTCTCAGATGGACAAAAATTAATTACCAACCTCTTCACAAGTGTTAATTAACTCTGGCCCGGCTGATTAAGTTCGCTCCCGGAGGAGCGCGATAACTCCGAACTAGTTATTGGCAAAGCGTCTGATTCATTTTGACCCACTCGCGGCTCATTCCACTCAACTGAAGTTTACTTTATCAATAGGAGGCCCTTGACGCTGAGCAAACTCATTATTAGATTATGTTCTAACTTGTTGGTCTCGCCAATATTCTGACTTGGGGCTCCTCTGAAGTCAAGTTTATCAATTTGTGGTGTTATTTGTTCCTCTTTATTATAAGGTACATAATTGTAAGTTGGTACAATTTTAGCCCTAGTACAATTCTAGCCTTGACTTCAGTCATTAGAACTTTTTGGGATGTGGAGCTGCAGCAAAGCCGTATTTAACTTTTTGGTCATGGGTGAGGCAGTTGCCTTACTGGAAGGGCACAACATAGGCTTTGGTTCCAAATCTGCATGAAAATATGCTTTCTCGCAACTTTTATTTCTAAGAGTACACGCACCCACCAGGCTGAAGGCAATTACCAGGCCAATAACCCCAAATTGCAGCCATCCTTAACATGCACGAGAGCTTCCTGGAAGAGACCAGGGAGGATATTCTCCAGGCTAGATAGTGAGTTACCAGTATTCCCCTCACGGTGGTGTACCAACACATGGCACTTCAATTAGTTACTTATCATCCGAGAAGATAAACATTCATCTGAGATACATTTCTTGTCCGGCCTCGGGATAATGCGTCCCAAGAGGACTGCCTGGATAACATCCTTCGTTAGGTAGTCCCACCAAAATCATTTGAATAACATTTCTCGCTTAAAGGGGTACGTCATTCATAATCACTGCGGGTGGTCCAGGAAAATAGAAGTGCAGTTATACACAATGCCGTAGTGCAGTTACTATGCATACGAATTTGCTGAAACTTGGTGTTTATATTATGTGTGCATCTGTCTTCACAACGGCTGAGTTGACATCTATATTTAGTACGTGTTTGAAGTTTCAAATTCAATCACAAATTTCAAATAAAACGAACGAAATAGGCCTTTAAGAATGAATCAGTAAGACAGATCAGCAAAACAAAATAAACATTCGCGCTAAGATTTTATTGCCCGAGAAGGCGATCTCACACATTCTGAAAAACTTCCAAAACTTCGAAAATATATTTCGGTGTGAAATTCCCCGATTTTCGACTCTTTAGCCTCTGGAGGTGATATTGTTTGTCCCAATGGACCAGTTGAAGGCGTCATGATAGTTTGTCTCATTTCCCAGGGATGTCTATGTTAGGCGTTATACGAGCCCCGAGGGGCGTCCAACACGCTCCCGGTTCATCTGGTGCGAAATTGACCTTCGTACGTGAAAACCCCTTGGGGGATTGAACACTGTTATGACCAGAGAAGCCCAGTGGCAGCTAGGTTGGTATGGGGACGTAGAGGGTGCAAGCTCAAATAAAACCTTCCAAGACCAGGAGCGAGACTGACATCAGAGCGTGAAAACTTCTTTCAAGGGATTGAGCTTGCGCTCAAACCCAACCTCTCCGGTCCAGAGACCCAGGATCAAGTCAACAATCACAACAGATTCCTAAAGCCGTGACATCTGGACCACATCTTTAAGATTTAGATCAATGTTCCAGTGATATTTGTGAATAGCGGCAGGAACAAAAGATTCTGCCAAATCTCTGACACAAAATCCTTTCTCAACAATTTTGATCCAAGAACAAAAGAATTACTAATCAAACAGGTGAAGAGATAAGTCTCATTAGGCGATTACGCCACCTATAAATGTGATGGATCGCAATTGCCTTGCTACGATTAATGCTTTGTTACCTCTCATTTGATTGGTTGGGGTGACTGACGGTCATAAAGGATATCAGGAGCGGGGAAGCTGGATTTCACCTCAACAAGTCTCATACGGTACTTATAGATTATTTGGTCAGCAGTTTATGGGCCGTGCCGGGATAACAGTACACTGATTGGGTACTAATATATCTCTTAAAGGCTCACCTTCTTAGAAAATTTGAAAACTGAAATTAGAATGGTTTTGAGCACTTGAAGCGCTTCACAAACGAACAATCTTTGACGCTGCAACCTAGTGTATGGTTGCTGCGGCAACAAGACGACTGGTTAATATTTACAGCACCAAACCGATTGGCAGCCGCTTACCGATCAGAAATGTCATTTTGTCATGTCAGTGTCGCAGGTCGCGGTGATAGAAATGCACGTTTGCGGAAGCGCTACGACTACCTACATGAACATCTCTCAAGGTGGTACGCCAAGGCGGTTTGCAACATCTTTTTCAAACAGATATAAATCTAGCAGGAGCTACATCTGAATCGATTAATGGTGAGTTTTAAATCAGTTCTGAACAGGTGCGAATGGGAATGGGACTAATGATATCACTCAGTCGAGGACCAGCACCATCCGCCTCCACCCTAACCATCTCATTAGGAAGGAAAAAAGTTTCTGACTATCATCACCTGATATTAAAGGTCTTCTCCCTTCGTTCAAAGAATTTGAAATTGAAATTGAATTAATCAATTGATATTGCATCCGTTAAGGGGATGTTCTACAATTAATCAGCTTTCTGAGATTCAGGTTTTTGATACTCCGACCTTGAAATATTGACAGGTGGAGTATATTGAAAACCACTGGTGCTGGGATGATTAATCAGTGGTGTGGAGGACTCTTATCGTGTAAGATAGCAGCAGCTAGAATATTTCGGCACATTTGCTACACTGGAACTTAAGGACTATTCTCCTTTAAAATCTATCAGACCAAAGCAATCTGATTTGATCGATCAGAGGAAATCTGCATGGAACCAATGATCATTTCATATGGCATCTGTTGCTTCGAAAGGACGATCTCCAATTAATCAGTGGTATTGAGGACTCGTATCATGTAAGATAACCGTCGTAGCTAGAATATTTATCTGTGTTCGCTTTACAGGAACAGAGCGTCTAGTCCTCCTTTAAGTTCTATCAGCCAAATGTCATCTGATTTAATCAATCTGAGGTTTATGCTGCATGGGTCATAAGCCACGGGACCAATCATCGATTCTTATGGCATCTGCCGAGTCGGAAAGATGTTCGCCAATTAATCACTCGTCTTAGGACTAATACAGCATGAGAGAACTATGCAGAATTAAAATTCTTCTGGATTCTGATTTTAGAAAAATCTTTCAGCGTCTCTTATCTGGAACTTTGATCCCATTTCATTCTTTGCAATACTTATGATATTACTGTATACAGCATTGAATACGTTTTCCATTGCGAAAAATGAACTCTATATTTTACACTTTTCAGCCTGCTGCCGACACGGTATCATGCTACTCATAAACCACAGGCAATGGATGCAGTCATAAATACATAAACACTGCCTGTGTCACTAATTGAATGATACATATGCGTTGACGTCAGCTGGCTGTGATGTTTACAAATGCACGGCAACGATTGTTGATCAATAAAGATATATCAAGCCAGTAAATCTTGTTCTCTATGACATGAGCAACCACACCCTGGCTTGTCTTAACGATAGAAAGTAATCAATCACAAGATTTGTGGCCAAAAGGAGCGAAGATACTTCAATAAAGGGTAGGGCTGCAACTCATTATCTTTAAGAGCATTTTGAGAAGCAAGGAATGCTAAGTTACCTGAATCGAAAGATGACAAACACGCCGCATCACTTCCGGTGCTAATGGTAAGCAGACGATATTCCCTTTAAAATATCTCAACCCAAAACTACAGATTAGTAGTCTTGTATACCAGTCTGGGACATCCATTTCCTAACATGTCCATGACATCCCTAACCCTTCCTTTTGTAGGTTGGGCAAAAGAGGCATCACAAATGTCACTTCGTTCAGCTTGGTTGAGAAAATCAGACAAGATGTGACAGGTCCAGCGTCCTGAGGGAAGCCGAAAGACGCCATGAAAAGCAACCACCCATGGAAAGGGGCTAGTTATTATTACATGTATTTTGGTTGAGAAAGTTGACGCGCCTTCAGCCCCATATAAGCTTGGGGCCGCCATAGATTTCTTCGCTTGAGGGACATGGTTACACAAGCTAAGTGAGATGACCAAATCCTGGATTAACCAAACAACATGTTTTATCCCGTGAGTAGACAGGCCGCCGACTTTGACAGACGGGCGAGAGGATGCTGATCAGGAAAACATCGACCGTTGTCCCATTCTGCTAATTGTTTCTCTAGAGAAATAGCTGGTATGGTGATGTACTCCTGGTTAGGACATCGCAACCGAATGATCATTGGTTCGAAATCCAGTTGAGAACACAGCAATTATGATTTGATTGCAGATTGCCAAAATGTTGAGTCGAAAAACCTCTCGAAAATTTCGCTTTCCTCCTTTTCGGACACGTCGTTAAAATTCTTGACCGTTCAGAAAAATTAAGTCATCACTCGAGATAATAAACAACCTGACCCGTTGACAAGAGTGACCAGCGATGCCCAAGTCATCAGGCCTTCCGCCCCAGTGGCTCCACCGATCACCCGTCTCATGACCCGTGTTGAATATTCATCAGGCCAGCGTCCCTACTACAGCACAGCGGTCCCAATCCGCCCATCATAACATGATCCGTTTCACGTTTTGTGGCACTTCATCAGGAGAGCTGTCAGCGGGCGTGAACATGATGTCTGATGACTAGGTCGAAGAAATAGCCCGGGGATATTTTTTCTCCTTCCATTGACATCTCCATCGAGGAGGACGTGATGCATTGGGTCTGATGCATCTTGACCTGCAATGTTTTGAGATCGCTAAATCACTCACTTGTGGCGCTCGATAGTGTGGACGCAAACGCATGAGAGTCAGGATGGGTCTGATACCATGCGGTTGGCCGTTGTGAATCAGTTGTTACAGAGTCCCTGTATAGAGGACACTTCATCAGGAGAACTATCAACGGGCTGTGAACATGACGACAGATTTGGTCGAAGAAATATTCTCCACGACTGTCGTCTCATCCGACAGACCCTTGTTTGGACAGCGCTTTAATAGGATCTCGATAGAAGCTGTATCATGACGATAACGACAGCTAATCCTGCAATTTCAGTAACGACTTCGGTTAGGCAGCCTATATTTTGAGACAAACTACTAACGACCGTATTTTAACCGGCCTGCAATCCAGACGCATAATCCACCTCAGAAGACCGATCCCTCTTCTTCTTAAACCCTCGAGCGTATCATATAATACCAGGCGTAATAACCAGGATACTAGTGTTCCATACTTGACTGGTAGCAAGCCTCATCGAAAGCGAATAAGCTATCATCGTCATTTGGATATTTACCGGGGGTTCCGTTACTGCCAATCTGATCTCTCAGGGAGTGCCTTGGCCGCAATCAAAACCATAAAGCTATTATTTTTCATATCTGACAACGGCTGACACCATCTTATTTTCGGTTTAACACACAGTTCTGTCCACAAATAACATTGATTGACATTTGCAGCAGTTCTGATCTCCTGCTATTTCACCAGTTTTACCCACAGACAAGAAATCCTTTGGTCACATATAATCGCAGGTTGCAGCAACAAGAATTGCTTGTCTGCGACACGCTTGAAGGTGGCAACTTTCCCTATAGGCCTACATCAAGGAAAGTCCTTTTTCTGAAAACTGTGCCAACCACAAATATTGTATGCGCGCTGTTAAAAAGACAATTGGTTTCGCCTAGCTCAAGTTTGGTATCAGGCAACAATATCGTTCTGGAATAACCCTCAAAAGTACATTACGTTTGTTAACTGGTATCACGAACACAGCAGATGATTAGTCTTACGTTTCATCTCTTTGTCATTTTGACAGAAATTGCTGTAATATTAGCTCTTGAGCAGTGAAGCATTAAAATCAGGTGTTTTATTTTTCTTTCTTCGGCAGGTGTGGCAGGAAGTGATATTTGGATTTAATGACTTTGTTTGGTGGTGGATGATGATAAGGGTATCATTGCGGTTGCCGGAAATTAATCGAACTCAATACTTATTGTCAAAGGGAGACTAAAGGCAAATGCTAGGTTGCCCGTTAAAGGGGGGCTATAGGCATGAGCCAGCTTTAAGAGACAGGCCCCATATTCTGCCTAATAGTCACTTGAAGACTACAATTTGACCCATCCCTGCCCCTTTCCAGAAATGGGGCGCTGAGTTTTGGAAATAGTGATGTCATAAGGGGAAACTAGGCCTTATGGTGGAGGGACAAAGGAGATAGTCATGGTTGACCAACACACTTGAATGCCTTTAATGACGGCAAGGGGGAAAAAGTTAGTTCCAATGCAAGCCACCAATTTAGGGAAGCATGTGTAGTCCCCCTGAATGGGAGGTTGAGACGTCTTCTAGTTCACCGAAATTGTAGGGATACTTACATTGGATGGGACTGTTTTGACGTGTGTTTCATATGGTTTGTAAAAATGGATGGTACCGAACGTCTTCAACTTCAGTTGTCGGGCTATCTGAAGTAAGAAGGAGAAATATCCAATTAGAATTTCAGAAAACTGTGGATGCGTAAGGTAAGCAACACAACAATTAATACATTTTCATCTCACCTTTTTATCAAAAACTGCATAGAAAGGAATGTTTGGCTGGAAATTCTTGGCTGTTTCTTCTAAAGCTTTATAACCTGAAATGATACCAGGAAATTTGAAAACTAAATCATACACCGGTGTAATGTTTTTGAGTGTTTCTGTTTTTGAGTGTTTCCCCTCATTGTTTGGGAACGCTCAAAAATAGATTGACGAGTTTTTCTGTGTATCCCCCCTATTGAAAAGTCATGGTCTCTCTAGCTGCCTATTGTTTGGAAACACTGACACATGGGAAACAACCACAGATGTTACACCGGTCAAGATATCTTCACCGGAGAACATCACGTCTCACGTTCCAACAGTATATCTAACACACATTTTGAGCTTCGACAGAGCACTTCTCCGTCTGACAGCTGTTACAGTGGCTGCTTGTACATCTCGTGTTATCAACTACAAGCTTTGGTCTGAACAATGATGGTAATTGACACCCATGTTCTCCAATTTGGCCGACCAGCTAAGCTTTCTCCTGCCTATAGTCCCCCTTCTAACGTTCCCTATACCATCCTCTTCAAACGAATGTAGCAGAAAGTATGATTTAGCTCATTTGCTCCCATTGTACTTCAATCGCATTCTCCAAAGCGTTTTTGTTGGGTACTGTCACTATCGTTCTGATATCGGCAAACGGTTTTTGCTAAAGGCTGCAAAACATAATGTTAGACCAATAGACAAAAGAAAAATCATTCTATTTCTCTGCCGAATATAAATCAGAACTCTTTGTTTTATTCATTTTCTCATTATGCCATCCTATAAAGGAGTTGTTATGGATCCTTTAATGGCAGTACGGACTGCTAATCTTTTCTCTACCTCAATTACCGAAGCTCCATTGTTCTCATAGCTACCGCTAAAAGAAGGAAGAAAATAAGTTTCTTTTAGAGACCATTGGTATTATTGTTTTGAATGCATCAAAACTCGTTCTATTTTCTCAATATGTCATCTGATAAGGGGTTCTTTATGGATGTTTAATGGCATTATGTAAAATTCTTTGTATATTGCTTGTACGAATGTCACTTTACTTTAAATCATGAATCTGAAATACAATGACTAAATCACCCATCGTATAGCAGCTTTAAAGTCATGCGATAGGAACATAAAAGTAATGCACGTTTTTGATTGCTTCCATATTAATGGGTTGTTGTACCAGCGAATCTTAAAAGCGCATTTTTCTGGCAAATGGAGCAGGGATGAGAATGAAAAGCCGGGATAATGGAGGCCGGTGCATTAAGCTTAAGGAATGTTTGTTGAAGAGATGGTCTTTTAATGCAGGCTGAGTTCTGTGGTGACATGGGTGCAATGGATCAAAACATGTGAAATTACATCGTTTTAGTAGGATGAGTGATTCTCAATGCGACCTATCCCTTTCCAACAGCGAGGCCAAAACCGAACTTAAACATGGATATCGGAAGAAGTGGAAGGAAAAGCATCCTGAACACGATGAAGGAGACAGCTTCTACCAACTGATAAGAAGGGAGCAGGTCCTAATATTCAGACTGCGAACCGGACACAACAGGCTAAAACACTACCTGTTCACTAAATTCCGCATCGGCGAGAGCGACACCTGCATATGCAACCAAGAGCCCATGACTGCTGAGCACATACTGGGACGATGCTCAAGTTTTGCAGACCTGAGGAAGGAGACCTGGCCAGAGGGAGCACGAATCCATGGAGATCTCCAGCAGCTACGCAGGACCACCGACTTTATGATAAAATCCGGACTGACTGTCTAAAACGTGGTGAACGAAAGAAGAAGAAGAAGTGATTCTCACTTGTCAAGAACTATTCGTATTTTAACATTGTACCATCAATATCAAGAAAATAATCAACATATCTAAGCTATCTCTTCTTCATATTTATACTTCGTGATGACTTCATATACAGCAACATAAGAACATGTTGATGATACCCAGTGAAACAAAATCACCCAAATATTGTCAAATTTTGTCTGCCCTCCTCAAACACCGGAATCGACATTGTCACGAAAATTAACCCAATTCTCAAGGGCAACATATGCGAAATTACTTCAAATGAGAGGTGTCGTAAATTTCACCTCCGGGAAATCAGATCTAACAGCCATCTATCACAGCGACATATAGGATTTGGAAGTGGACAAACTTTGTTGGACTGATTTGGTGTGACTTAAATGTCACTGGACCAGAATCGAAAAAGGTTAAGCTAATTCGGTATATACATTTGTACTACTTCAACAAGGGGTTCATCCAATGGAGAGAGTCTGCCTAATGTACATCTATCAAAATGACGTTCAGGTTTCGAAATGGACAATCTTTCTGGGATTGGTTTTGTGAGAATTTGAAGGTCACCAACGCCTTCAGACACCAATGTCGAGGGAAAACTGTGGGAACAAAGCATGATCTCGAAACGACGAGCCGCTTCATCTCTGCCATAGGACCTAAGTTATAGATTAGGCAGGTTGAAAGTAGAAGAAGAAGAAGAAGAAGAAAGTGGTCACTGACAAGAATAACTGGCCGTAGTACTTCTACTGAACAACGGCTGTAGAATGCCTGTTTACATTTGATAGTGCCCGCCAATTCAAAGCGCCAGGGTTAAATTTCAAACTAACATTACATCCTTGAACTGAAATGATAAAGCAAACTTAAAACCTTTGAACTAAGAGCATAAACAAAGTTCCGTTATGGATGTTGAAGAAAATCTGCCATCCTTGAGTTTGTACTTGAAGGCAAAATCAGGAGTAGCTAATTAGACTAGCATGAGTGGCTAACAACCCTACGGCTGCTTTGAAGTAGCGGTCTGAAGGCCATCAAACAATGTCAAATGGATGACACACTGCCTCAATACAACATAATTACTGTGCAGATATGAACCACTGTGAACATCATCTGTGCGAGCGGATGAGAACTTCTCTGTTTCTTGGAACAACAAAGTAAATGGCAAGATAGCAGAACAGGATGTTCGAAAGGGATGTAGTACGCTGTCGCGATCTGATTTCAAACATCGACAATCCAACTACAGATGCACTGATATCATCTGCGTTGATTAGAACCTATAGCTTTTCATTTCGTCAATACATTGTAACACGGTTGAACCAAGTCTAGTCGGCATTTCTCAACTATGATACATCAGACTTTATATCAGACACTGCAGGATCAGAGCAAGGATTACGACTGTCTCATAAAAGCGTCAAGTCCAATAATGAACACATCTGTACATACATATGACCTTTGTCGCAGAATATGAGGAGGCTCAGCAGATATTGACACCCATGTCTGATGGAAGGCAAAATATCTGACAACGGCACTTCCGCCCACAGCTGTTGGAAGAAAGATGACAAAAAAATCACGGCTAAGGTCAACCTGTTTGAACCCTTACTTCTCCTGAGCGCATGTCTCCTGCTCTCAAAGAAATGATGGCCAAGTATTTTTTATTCCATTAGGGCCCTCACTCTGGATCCTTGCAGAGTGAAGGCCCTAAACCTCAGGGCGTTTTGTTCTTGATAATTTCACCTTGGGGAGCATTCAAAGGGCGTAGGAAGCAATGTCAAAGCTTGTTTAGCAAAGGCAATGACACCGAGAATGCAAATATTGACTTACCTGTGTTTTTCTCCTGGAAGTAACCGATGACTTTTGGAGGTTCGGCGTTATCAAAATTCTTCTTCTGAGATTTGCTTTCAAGGATTGTGACAGGCTTACCGAACAACTGTGAATAGAGAACACAAAAGTTCAGATAAAACCTCGATGTTATCAAAATCTAGGGCTGGTGATTTTCAATCTACACGCCCTGTGTTTTGCGTTATGAAACGTTTCTTGTTTTCAAGAACTGTGACGGCTTACAAAACAACTGCAAAACGAGAAGAATCTCTGATGCCAGGCAGAACCCCAAACTTTCTTTTTGCGGATGTGAGAAAGGGCTGGTGTTTGAACGCGGCCAATGCTTTATTCGTGTACATGTACTTAAATATATGGACAATAATATATACATATACACACACACTTTTGTAGCATCGTGGAGTAGCAATGGACGATGTCATTGGAATATACTATAGTTTGTCCATCAGCTTAGTAATAAATAATCTCACCCGCCCCTGTTTATGGCTGGTTTGGCGACCGTAACTTTTCCGTAAAGTGCACAAGAGGCTAAAACGTTGTAAGTTAGATAGCTGCCCAATTATTCAGTCATTGTTAATAACAGTCTGCTGCAGTGGGAGCGAGACCAAATGCAGATTATTTATCACTGTCTCCTATGACCATATCGAAGATTAAGGAATAATTGGACATCTATATCTCATCTTGACCCACAAGGTTTTAGTACAATAGGTAATGGATCTCAAATTTCCAAACGTATTTCCTTTTGGAGGGGATTGGTGTTTATGATGTGGCCACTGCACATGGGGTACCATGGTACTATATCTACGCTTAGGTACGGTGCTTCCCTCAACGCAACGATGTTAACAATAGCATTCCGCGAAGATGAGGTCACTGCAGCTGCTGCCCTCTATTTCCCCATCGAGGCAATGTCGGCCAAACATGCGGTTTCGTAATGGATTCAGGCTTTCTAACTAGGGCAGTTAGATTCAATCTGGCACATGTCCGAGTGTTGGAAATACTACATAATTGTTCTGAATATTTCTCTCTCTGACTCTATGGTATCATTCATGCTAAAAACAATGCAGGATCAAAGATAATTGACTTTGAAATAAGCTCAAATGCGTAGAACTGAGTGTCGATGTCCGACTGTCACGTGACTAAAACGTCATCAATATCTTATGCAAATGACCTTGTGAGCTATAAATAGTAACTTCGCGGAATGCTATTTAAGGTTAACTTTAGCTTTGGGTTATCCTGTCCTTCAGTAAGTTCATCAGACCTAATGCCAAGTCAGTCACAATGCGCAGCGAGTGGCTAACTGTTTTGAATAAACGGGGCCAGTAGTGTTACAGACCCAAGATCAAAATGCGTTCTTCGAGAGTTTGGTCCATACTTATAAACCATCATCCTGACAGGGTAATGAAGCAAACTCGAGCCGGAATTGAATGGGACGCACGCCGGTGATAATGGAGGATCTAAAATACGGAATAGGAAGATGACATCTCGCAATGGGATCAACGTCATACGGAGAAATGGGTGGCGATAAAACGGCACCCGTATTAGCCGCCTTGACCGTAACGCCAGCCCCGGGAATAACAATAGATTTATAGTTGTCACAGGAATGCTGCAGTGAGATTTTATCTCGGAGGAGAATGTTAAGGCCAAAGGTGAATTCTTTGCTTCTTCAGTCCTGGACCCGAGGTATTGAGTTGAATGACATCACCGCCATAATCTGGGACCTCAACTGGACCAGTTTTCTAATGTCCACTCTCTAAAAAGCAAATGCTTGAGATTGGTTCCAGTTTAATAGACGAACTAGATTGCCTCTTTGTCAGTAGATAGCAGATAGAATGTAACATACCAACCCACACCGATAATGCGAATTAAGCAATCTTGATGTGAACAAGCTACTGGCAGGGGGACATTTGACACAGGCAGAAACTGATCTTGCTTTGCCTAACGGCCGAAATTTACGATGCAGAGCAGAATTTGTCTAAGAACAAAACAGGAATGTTGAAATTACTCGGCTGCGTTGGGAATAGTTATGCACAATTTACGATTATGTTCGGTCGGTTTGCAGGTTTTTGTGTCGCATTTGTCACAAAGTCGTAGATTATTATTGTACTGTACGATTTAGATTTGGTTGGTGAACATATTGAGATAGATGTTGATTCCATAATTTTTAAGGCAAGAGATCATAGAAAAGAAAGAGGTTGGTTAATTCCATGGTTATACCAGGCAGTAAATGTTTACAATTCATTTTGCTGTCTCTGTAATCCCACAGTACATCCAGCACTATTCGTGCATGTACCAGGAATTTATCTTTTTTCATGTCGGGCAAAGTAGCCACCTTAAGACTACCAACTGGACCCCTGCCCATAGTCCCCCTTTAAACAAGACTATTTTGGCCTGCACTCAGCTCGCTCATCAGTAACCTCGTCCTGATATGTATCTAGGGATCCCCAAATCGGAATCATGCGGAAGCCGCAGCGCTAATATGCTAATGTCGAGTTAATAACGGTGACTTATGAATAGAAGATGAGGAAGACATTGCCCAATAGAGCACGTTTTATGCGGGGCTAATATTACTGCCGGATTAATAGCTCATTAATTGGGATATTGAAAGGAAAACATGAAAACCTCATCTATTTGAGACAATCGTTATCGCATTTACCCAGGAATCAAACTCTATTGAGTGAAGAGCTGGAGTTTACCTCCCTTCTTTTGAGCATTTTGAAGAGTGCCACTACGATTTGGTACCAATTGGCCTGTGATCCTGTCCGGTCCACCATCCACGTATCCAGTCCAACTAAAATTTAAAGATGGAAACGATGAAATGGCCACAGCGCCACCTACTCACCTTAAGAAGAAATGCAATCAGCACCTCGGGAGATCTGTGGCCGTAGAAAACCAAACGGCGCCCTCCGCGATAGACATGGATGGCACCGTCTCTCTTCACGCCCTCATTCGCCGCGATATCTGGATTTTCCAGAATGTCAACATAACCGATGGTGACGTCACGATTTTGCATCACCTGGGCCGTCACCTAGAAAGACAATAGAATGGCTAAAGTTAACAGGATAGTTCTTCAAAAGTGCAGCAAGATAAGTTTAAGTTGACTTGGCCAAATCTTTAAAAGAGGAAAATATTCATGCAGATGGAACACAGTTCTAGAAACATGTCCCAGAGGACTACTTTATTCATCCCAAGGGTCAAAGAGCCATTTCTGTAAAAAAGTATTTCCCAAAATTTCAAATATGTTCCTCGTACCAGCACCAATACTACCGATAGACTGTGATGGAGGAGAGACACCTATTGCCAAGTTAGTGTAACTAAATCTGGCCTTCCCAGCAGCGGCGCTTTAGTCTCCCTTTAAAAATATTTAGCGTTTTGAAGTCTCAAGACATCCTTGACATGTCTGAGGGAAGAAAGGATTAGATAACATGACAAGAATAACAAAATGAAATATCTCCTGCGCTTAGTTAGTGTGATTAATTTGTCACAAATCCTTGTAACCACAGCAACTGATATCCTACACAAGAAATTATTGTTTTGAACCCAATCAAGGAGATAAGTTGAGATTTTAAGACTTCTTTATTGTCGCAATGATGGTAGGTTTATGAGAGCTCGTATATCGGATTTATTGGTTCTGGTATAGGAGTGGCAGGTGGTTTCATGGCTCTTGAAAAGGTGACACTGGCTAGGTTGGTGCACAAGCTCTATTTATTGGCATGGACCCAAGGAGGGTATCCCAGCCCTGATCCCTTCCCTAATTCAGCCATTCAGCATGTTAGGGGTGACATGTGAATTTTCTGAAACTTGCATAGCCCCATACACAATTAGAAATATTCCGATTCTATTTTCAAATTTTTAACTTGTCACGATATGATGTTATGCTATGATGATAGAGCTGCACAAGCTCCTGATGACGATCATTTGGGAAATGTACGAAAAAATGAAATCTCTCACGCAATCATGTTGCTTTTTACTCTAACTGTCCGGAGTGATAAATGATAAATGATAGTCTTGCGTGCAAAATACAATTTGTCATCAAGGCAACCTGGCAAATTCGTTCCCAATTTGACTAAAAAATATTTTCTTAATCTTGTGTCATTGCTCACGTCAGGATCAGCAGACGAGCATCACAGCTATTGAGAACGCAATTTAACTACGGAGCGTGAAAATAATAAACAGCAATTCAGCAGCGCAATTATGCCGAATCTGTTGGCATGCCTGGGCAAAACAACTTCAGATTAGTCATCTTCTCCAATCATCGCAATCGGCTCCAGTGAACTGGATCAAAGGAATGTTATCACCCGAAGGTAACGATAGCCAATTGGCAGAAAATGATGTGTTAGATCTGTCCGTTTCAGCGAGAAGTAATTTCGAGTAATTTCGAGTTATTCCAGGCCAGTGGGCTTTAAAATGTGGATTTGCGATAAAAAAACGACCTCTTGAGAGATTCCCAGCGACGCTGTAAATAAGGTTGATTAAAAGACTGCAGGGGGTGAAGTTTTTTCATTGGCATTGGGTACCCTTGCGACACTTTCTCAAGCTTTATATAGAACAAGTAATTGCTGGAGCGTATGTGAAAAAGTGATCAGGGTAATTTTTTTGATACCGTAAGAAGTTTTCTTCCAGCAAGGCAGCAACCAAGCTAACTACTGTACACAGTTTCTCGAATTAATAAAATAGGTAATGAGCAAAGCGAGAAATCGTTTCTCTGTGTGAGTTAAGTTCTTGCATTCGGCTTAACAATCTAATCATTTCTTCATCCCTGAGATGAAGACAATGAAAGCCCTTAGGGTGACATTTTTATGTCGTCACAGGAAATTTAAAGGGGTAGCGGATTTTACTACTCCCTGTAGATGGCGCAGCGAGGTATATACCTTTTTAAAGCCAAAGTGCAAACATTGAAATGACACGCCAACTGCTAATGAAATGAATGACGTCACACGTTGACCACCCAATGAAGTACTCTGCTCTCCATGCATCGATAACATCACTATGGGGCCACATATAATGACAGAACATTCCGACTTAGAGAAACCATGAATGGCAATCAAGCTTTGTCACTAATACATTGAGAAGCAAATGACACTGCCAAAGTAAACATATCTTGTTAGCCGAACTGTCCCTTTAATGGGAATTTATCAAGCTGTCCCTTTTACATGTTTTATGGGAATCTATCAGCCCGTCCCTTTAATGGGAATCCATCAATTGTCCCTTTAATGTGAATCCATCAAGCTTCTTAGTTGATCATGCGAACTCTGTTGCTCTTGGACAGACAGCGACAATATATACGTGACATACAAATATACAGTATTTGTCTTCGTCGGCTACAAGGATGAAAATGCCGCAGATGGATAACAAATGTTTGCTAAATATAACTTGATGGCCGCTGAGCGTGCCATCCCCTTCATCACTAATCATTTAATGGATAAGCTACCACATGCTTACGATACATTCAAAGGGTAATATGACTTGGTGAAATTACTTGCTCAAGGTCACAAGGGATGTGTGGATTAAGACAGGCTGTCCAGCAAATCATGTCGAGAATCTATACTGTCCTATAGCAGGCCATTGGCTCTTAACTACAAGCTATGCTGTCCTTGTTTTGACAGTAACACTACAGATAAGTCGCTATTCGTCAAATATTTGCCGGATACATTTATGTCCTGATGGCCGCTGAGGGTGATATTCTCCATCGAGTCTTGCTAAATCGCTAATCAGTAAATGGACCAGCACTCAAATGTAGCATTCGGCTATCGAGACGAGACGACGGAGAATGGAGGCGACCATTTAATTGTTCGAGACTAATCCCCTTTAAGCTTCAGCGCTTCGTTAAATACGGGCTGATAATTAGTGTTTGATGAGGACAGATTGAGCAGTGACTGAGCTCTGACAGGACTGCCGTGGCTCGTTTAAATGAGCAGACGGACTACAACAGGCCTGCATTTAGCAAGGGCAGGATGAGCTACCCCAGACATCTCCGAAAAATATGTTTTTTCATGCAAGTTTGGGTGAGAGAGCCTCTTCCCTTCCCCCTGGACCAAATGTTAGATATCGCCCTATACACCCCCCAGTACAAGAAGCAAAACTTTACCTGTCATGTTCTTGGGAGGAACTTTCTTTCCTTAGCATGTCATATTTTTCTAATTGCTTACGGTCACATACCCTATCTCGAGCATCGGATAACATCATCGCTGAGCGAGATTCGGCAGAACCTGGCCCGTGAGGTGCCTTCGAGGTCGCCCTCCACTTGTCGCGAAGAAGGGACCTCTTTCACATCCGCTGAAGTGATTATTTGATTGGTGTGGATGAATTATTTAGTAGCCACAACCACCACAGAATGGCACAGCTGCATAAGGTGCTTAAATCTCGCACAAGATATCGGCAAATCTTCGAAGGATACAAATATGAAACTGCAAGGAAGATACTTGACCTCATGTTGCCGTGGTCAATGCAAGTACCTAGGAAACGAATCCATGATCGCAGCGCCAAGCCATCAATATCAAACCTTGCAGTTGCCCGTTTTACCCGCAGACGAGAGATAGTTTTGTCGCTTCTTTGTAGACTTATCAACTTCTAGAAATAAAAGGAGATACCGGTTCATCAAGACGGATGTCTTGTCGTTTACAGGAAGTCCGATTAATTGCTTTCCCAGCTACTTCGTCCTGAAGGAGGTGAAATACTGGAATGGAGTACGACGCCCTTGAGGTTGAAACTTGTAGTTGGAAATTGAAGAAGACTAGGCACGAGAGGAAAGGCTCCAGTTCCTTTTTTATTTTGCCAACGCCAAAATAACGCCATAATAACGCCAAAATAACGCCATAATAACGCCAAAATAACGCCAACGCCATTCCCGGCCAATGCTATCAGTCTTGAGGTTCATGATTCATTGAAATTTCCCAAGCTGACGAGCGCCCTGAATGATATCTTTGGGAGTGACGCAACATCTTTTATTCACGCAATGTTTTTTTTAGGCTGTCCCAATTTTAATACCTGTCCAACTTATTCAAATCACCAAATTTCCTCTACATCAGTTGGACTGGTCTTTCCCGTCGTCTCACAAAGGCAATCTTTTGCAAAACTTCCCTCAGATCTCACTGATAATTTTCATGGAGACAGCCTCAGACGAAGTCGGCCCAGAAACCTCTCCAACTTCATTCCTATTTCCGATCGCATCCCATCATTCACATCCCTGTCCTACCCTACGCAGATTACGACGGGTTTCTCGTCAAGACGTCTGCTTCAAAAAGCACTTGAAGCTGTAATCGAGTTTACCCCATTGAATCTGAATGAGTCTTTAAAGAGGTTTAAAACTTGTCGCTGGATGTGATCCGTGTTCCTTATCGAATGACAGATTTCAAATTGGATTTTTCAGATTTCCTGGTAGAGTTGATGATTTGGTTTTTTTACCAACTCTTGAATTGATCAAATCGTAAATCGCAAAATTTCCGGGCCTATTTATTGTTGTGATTTGCGAAAATTAAAAAAAAGAAGTTTTTGTGATTTCTATTTTTAAGCGGATTACAGAAAATCTTGCCAATTTTCAAAGAAAAACAAATATTTGTGTATGTAAGATGACACGACTATACCATTTAAGATCAAAGGCGTCCTCCGGCAAAAAATTAATAATTAATTTCATTACACCACGGAAAAAACTTTTAAGACAAAATTTAATTAAGATAAAATAGTCTTTGATGTCTCTTTCAAGAATGAAATTCCTTTTTGCCCCAAGCATGTTAGATTAGGCCGTTTTCATTAAGTGCCGCGAAAATGAGTGGTTTCTCTGTCTTCACAGGTTCTGAGAATCGACCCGTTTGCCAACTATGACTGGTTTCAAATCCACAAAACAGACCAAGTTCTTGATCATGCCTGCCTTCAAATTTGTGGATAGACCAGTTTGTTGACTAGCGGATTTCAAATCTGAAGATGGACCGGTTTCTTGAACATGCCAGCATTCAAATTTGAGGATAGACTTGTCCTAAATGTTGACTCTGATGCAAAATCACACCGAAGTCCCAAGGAGCGAAACTACTACGATTTGGAGCGAAACGACTTCGATTTGGAGCGAAACGGCTGAGTGCGAAAAGATCATGGAGCGAAACGATCGCAATTCCTTCATCAGCCTTGCTCATTTGGAGTAATTTGCGTTAGCTGTTTTACTGTCGCAATTTAAATAGTATAGCAGGTTTCTGTCCACGTCGCCTGAGCGATGGATAATTGATTCTCGTCTGCTGATTCTCGTCTACGGGAAAAGAACAGCTGGAAATGAGAAATGAAAATCAGCGCGCGAAGTGAGGCGGCACCATTGTATATTGCGACAGAAACAAGTAGTTACAGGAACAGCTTTGGCGTGAGATGTGTTGTTTTTTCATTAAAAAACTCTGTAGCAAGATTCCCTCTTTGCTCTAAGAATCAGATATCGCAAAACATCCCTGCTAGCCGAGTAAATGGTTAAAATCAGACCTGTTACTGATAGCCCGTCCCAGTCATTACCAGTCCAAGATCATACACAATACAAAGCTATGAGCTGAACACCAGGTAACCACAACACTCACAATTATTCTTTTCCCACCTGCTTTCCGATATCTCGCAACATCCGCGTAGTTAGCCAAGTATAAATACCCAAGCTATCCCCAGTATCGCTCAGAAGTGTCGGCTATCACTGTACATCCGCGATGATCGTTGTGGAACGAAATAGTGGGAAGTTGCAATCCATGTTGCTTTTTGTCTCATGGGCCTTTCAGACATCGAAACTTAGATGATTATGCGACCAGTTTGTTTAGCAGTCTATTACGCCTTGATGCTTGAACTTACAATCCAACTGTTCATCACATGGTCATTATTAACGGCCATCAGACCCAGATGACAGGGAGATATCACGCCCCGAGTGGGTCAGGACACTGTTACTGCAACATGCATTTCACTACGACCTCCAGGCAACAACATATTAGCCAAAAAATGCCATAGATTACACCCATCCTAGCTTGCAGAAGAGCACAAAACCTGATACTATGCAAAATAACGACGCAACACAACACCCAATCGAAGTGAAAGATAAAGACGACAATGCTGCACTTCTGATCATCAGCCATGGGACCATTATAATTGGAATCGGATTTGCATCATTTGATTAAGACGCTCTCGCTGAAGAAGGATTAGACAAGAAACATCGAAGACCATGCTTCTGTTTTGCCATAAGATAGCGAGACAATCACAATTTATAGAGATGATGGTTAGTCATGACTGTCAGCGCCGAACAATTCTATTAGTGTAGAGTCTTCAAAACCTTGGCGACATGATCTCATCAAGCCTTCGAGGATGAATACTCCCCGGAGAAAAGCACCACCAAGTGCATAGCGAACCCGGAAGACGACGACGAAGAAGAAGATAAATAAACAAGAGATGCGAACTAGAACTACGTTCTGCCCAGTTCATTTCTCAAATTGATGTTCAGCAAATCTGACGAACATCTTGTTATAATGATTGTCCTGTCGATAACACTCACAGGGATATCAACATCCTGTGCGCCGCACAATGATCTGTTATTATCCTGATGGCCATGTTGCACACATCGAGAATGATCAGCTTGACAACTTTGGGGTATCATTTCCGATCACGCCTATCCATATTTCACGTCTAAATGATGTCCTAATGATGACAACATTATACTCATCGGGTAAAGCCATCTTTTGGAGTGTCTCCATGATTCTGTCAATTATCGTGATCGAGAATGATTTGATGATGACGATCAGCTTGAAAAACTTTGACATATCATTTCCGATCATGCCCATCCATATTTTTCATCTAAAAATCCAGTGGTTGCAGCTACAAGGTACTCTGCAAGGGAAATGAGTTCAGATTCAAAACCACACCATATCGCCTGCATGATATACCATACAGTTCATTCAAAAGGTGGCGCTTCTTCATTTGAGCCTGTAACTACCCGAAGTGTCGTGCTCTAAAGTCTAACCTTCATCATAACATCACTAGACAACATATCAAGGTTGCCTTCTTTGATCTGTGGAGTGTAGGCGCCATCGCCTCTCATCACAATGCAGATCTTCTACTAGATGAGCTGCGTGGCTAATATCCTATGGGATTGGGAAGCAGAGACTTGCTATCAAAGAAATTAGCCACAAGCGAATTTTATGAAGAATTAGTATCGAATTAGGCCATCCAAAACTGAGTTGACTGGGTCTAGAAAGCTGTCTTGTATCAGCCAAGAACAAAAAGTGTCATCGCTAAACCAGTCGATCGACAAACAATACCCGAGAACAATGCACACCAGTGAGCGCTGTCAATATAGACAGTAATTCTATCACTGGCCACAGCCAGAAGGGACGCACAGGCTCGCCATAAAATGACAAATAATACAATAACAAGATAAGATGAAAGTCTATAAGAGCCATAGCTCGAGGATGCAATGTTGATTATCAGGTAGCCGTAGGCTGGGATAGCCATTTCCTGATTTGGATGTCCAGGAAGGATGACCAGCAATTTGGAGAAAAAGCAATGAATATGGTCGCTGGAGATTGGGTGCTTATTCCATTGTGTCATAGATTAGTTATGAATGCAGGGAAACATCAATCCTGTTGGTACCATAGACTGGCTTACGCAGCAAAGACAATAAATCAGTTGGGTTTGAACGTGATTTGACTGTGCAGGAGCTTGGCCGTTTCCTGATTCCAAGCCATATACGAGTAGCCAAAAGGGTAATCTGGAGATGATGGGATCGCTGGGGTTTGATTGGAGAACCCAACCGGATACATGGCCACGGCGTTGGATATGATTTGAACCTCTCCGCAAGAGTGCCTTGCTGCCCCCCTCCCTGCAACCACCACCACAAGTGCAGTGGCTCCACTAGACCTCACCATAATTGGATCTTCAAGGATCCCACATCATTTTGGCGGGTCCTTCAATGTTTTGAAAGAATAGCATTCCACGACGTTACTCTTTATAGCTCACAAGGTCATTTGAATAAGATATTGATGACGTTTTAGTCACGTGACAGTCGGACATCGACACTTATTTCTACGCATTTGAGCTTGTTTCAAAGTCAATTATCTTTGACCCTGCATTGTTTTTAGCATGAATGATACCATAGAGTCAGAGAGAGAAATATTCAGAACAATTATGTAGAATTTCCAACACTCGGACATGTGCCAGATTGAATCTAACTGCCCCAGTTAGAAAGCCTGAATTCATTACGAAACCGCATGTTTGTCCGACATTGCCTGTAATTCAGCGATGGGGAAATAGAGGGCAGCAGCTGCAGTGACGTCATCTTCGCGGAATGCTATTACCAAAAGTTTCATTTCTTCATTTTGAAGGGTAATAAAAGACACGTTTTGAGCGTTTACAGAAGCCCTGAGCGATGCTCTATTGGAATACGCCTTTAATCAAATCATGTCCATTCCTCTCCTCGTCTCCTTTCCGCCAACAGCAATCATCTTGCCAACATGGAAATCGAATTCTGGGTGTTCTGAGGACCGGTGTTAATCCAATTGGCTAACGATTGTCAGCGGGTCCATGATAATTGTACTTAGAGTTGAAAGTTTGGAGAATTCATTACGAGTTTGCTCTCTATCGATTCAGACATTGGGTAACTGGCTTATTTCAGACCTGTGTTTGACAGGTATTCATTTTCACCTGAATTTACATGAACTTGATGCTAACTAAGTCTAACGAACTACCTAACAAGAATTCAAGCATCAATCCTACCATTTCAATTTTAAGCAGCGACACTTCAAGAGTTCAAGCAGCAACACTTCAAGAGTTCAAGCAGCACTCCTACAAGAATTCATGCAGCAATCCTACAAGAATTCATGCAGCAATCCTACAAGAATTCATGCAGCAATCCTACAAGAATTCATGCAGCAATCCTACACGAGTTCATGCAGCAATCCTACAAGAGTTCAAGCAGCAATCCTACAAGAATTCATGCAGCAATCCTACAAGAATTCATGCAGCAACCCTACAAGAATTCATGCAGCAATCCCCTACAAGAATTCATGCAGCAATCCTACAAGAATTCATGCAGCAATCCTACAAGAATTCATGCAGCAATCCTACAAGAATTCATGCAGCAATCCTACAAGAATTCATGCAGCAACCCTACAAGAATTCATGCAGCAATCCCCTACAAGAATTCATGCAGCAATCCTACAAGAATTCATGCAGCAATCCTACAAGAATTCATGCAGCAATCCTACAAGAATTCATGCAGCAATCCTACAAGAATTCATGCAGAAATCCTACAAGAATTCATGCAGCAATCCTACAAGAATTCATGCAGCAATCCTACAAGAATTCATGCAGCAATCCTACAAGAATTCATGCAGCAACCCTACAAGAATTCATGCAGCAATCCTACAAGAATTCATGCAGCAATCCTACAAGAATTCATGCAGCAATCCTACAAGAATTCATGCAGCAATCCTACAAGAATTCATGCAGCAATCCTACAAGAATTCATGCAGCAATCCTACAAGAATTCATGCAGCAATCCTACAAGAATTCATGCAGCAATCCTACAAAAATTCGAAATACTCAACCAGACCAGAGTCTATTTGAAAGACTCTGACCAGACGAACGTCTAAGTTTCAAACCTAGTGAAGATACAAAATAATCGCCTTCCATTAAACGAAACTGCCAGCACACTGACACCTCACACAAGCTAGGAGTTCACAAGACCATTGAGCACTTTATAAAATCATGACATCTGAGATGTATCATGTCCCGGTTGATTATAAATGAAAGGGCTGAATGCTTTCCTTGCACGTGATAGAGTGACACTTTACAAGAGGTGGTGGAAGTCATCCGTTTCTCTACTAATGGACTTGCAGTTCAAGAAGTCTGTTCCTGAATGTATTTCAATGTTTATGGTGTTCGTTTTCATTTTATTCACCGGTGGCTCAGGAAAATAGAAGAGCCTTTCAGAAGTCCTTTACCTAGGTAAACATATGAAAGGTATAGCCCCAAATCTTTAAAGTATCTTCATATACTGGATGTAAGAATGACATAGCATGCCATCCTCATACTGAACTTCCGGCGGTATTGCCTCCGTTACCTCCCCCCATACTAGACGCTCGGTGTCTGTAAAGTCTAATCCACGGACAGGGACGGTCAGAGACGGTTCCACAAAGCTCAGCAATGTCAATACTTTGAGGGTCAAGATGGCCATTCTTGACAAGCATCAGATAACATTGGAAATCAGTATATGACACGAAACAAGACCTCTTCTTCTTCTGTATCACTATGGAGACTCATCTATCCAGGTAGATTGATAGTTGGAAAGTTTATAACCTGATAACTCTGGATAATATTGACTTACATTTCATAAGCTTTCGGACTCAGCTGAGTCCTTGGTCACATGATCACTCGTGACGTCATCGGGCGTAGTGATTTCTTCTGTGTTTGGAATTCTCGAGATGCGCGCTACACAGTCAGTCAGTTCTTGGTAACGAAGTAATGCAACTTCAGTTGAGAGGATAAGCTATCCTTCCCAAACAACAACTAACCATTACAATAATGGAAGATATACTTATAAACACTTGACACAGAACTATCAAATTATCGGTAAGTTACAAAGCGTTCATGAGTACACAACGTCAACATTTCCAACAATGTTGAAGAATGATGGCTTCCCGTGAATAAGACAACGACCACTTTATCTGGTAGATCGTCATTCACTCGAGAACGATGTGAGGAGCTCGAAACGTTGAGAACAATCTGAGTAGGACGAACATTTGGGACAGAGAAAACTCTCAGAGTCTAAATCCATACAATCAACTATATAATGTAACCAGCTCTGAAACACCAATCAAACAGCTGAGAGGACAGCTTCAGTCAGGAAATCCATCCACTCCCAATGTTTTCACACATTCTATGTACCTAATGGTAAAAGCTACTTGGATATTGATCCAAAGCTGTTGGCTCCTGGAAAGCGTTAAGTGGTTGACTTCCGAATTGCCATCCTGCTACATTACGTGGCGGATGACAGAAATTCGCACTCCTCCTTTAAGTTGAGCCTTTAGTCTCAGTCATTCAACAGTTTCAAACTGACTGAAGAAAATGAGAACTAATCCATCTCTCGAGTAAATTTCCGCAGTAAAGTGGAGGAATAATTTCCTCGTGTTAGCTTGACTTCCTCCAGAAGGAAGGTGGACTCAGTCAGATCAAGCAGTTGCTTATCGAGGATCATGTGGTTCTATATTTGGAGTAATTACGACTTAATTCAACACCTTCAAGTGATATCCCCTTCAAACGACCCAAGGTCTCTTCGGGGCCCTTGAAGCCATGTCGTGTCAGTGTCGCTGGTGACGGCTTGTTACTGGTCGAGAGTTGTTTTTAATTTAAATCTGACATTAGAATTGAGGTACCAGGATCTTGGTATTGGCTTTGACACAAACAAATACAGTAGTTAAGTTGAATTATTGCTCCAATCATGCCAATTTACTCACGTCACTTCAACTTTGATAGCAAATTTCAGAATACTTGTAAATAAGTTCAGGGGTTTAACAACCAATTTGTATCAACTCGAAACAGGTGACTGTCACAGGCTTTATAACAGGCTGCAAGCAAGCAATCTCACAATTAGACATAAAACTAAGGTCGTCGTTCAGAAGAAAAAAACTGCATTTTTAAGAGGTATCGTCATTTTCATGTCTTCTCAAAAGACAAAGTTTTGCTCTCCATGACGAGCATTCTTCAGAAGAAAGTTCTCCGTCAAGAAAAGTTAGAAATCAGCAATGGCACACGAGCTCATAACCGCCAGGGTAGAAAGAGATTATTACTTTGATGGCGCTCCGAAACTGCTTCAGTGATGGTGGTTCATTGCCTAGCATTAGGGACATCCTTCCTCATCATTTGCTTTGTCAATAACAACAGGAGAACTTAAGGAACGGGTCCTCTCATCCCTAAAGCAAATGATCACATATAGCCGCTGTCAAAGACATCGGCAAATTTAGCAATTACGTCCTGAAGGAGCTGATGAGGAAAGAATGAAGGGCATTCTTTATCATCTTTTGAAGTATGTTGAGTTAGTACTAGCTATTCAAGACAGAGCATTCTCTTTTATCTCCTTTTATGTTGAGTTAGTACTAGGTGTTTCAAAACGCATTTGACACTTTCGATTTATCTTAGTTTTGAAGAGGAATAGGGGAATTTTAGCCATGATGAGTGAGGGAAGACAGGAATAAGGGGGAATAAGGCATGTGTTTGTAGTATGTACAGTCATGTTTCTTGCTGTGTTCGATTGTGTTCGAGAAATCTTGCTGAACAAGCACCTTTTTGTTTTCTCTCGGATTTTACACCCGTTTTGAACTCATTGACCCCCTTCCCCTAGAAAATCAAAGGGTGCACACGTCCGTAACTTCGTTTCTCTAAATTACTGTTTAGATAACCAGCTTTTGAATCTAATTTCCGTTCTTCGGGGTTTATCAAACCTGAAAAAGAAGACCGTCAAGATGTCCACCATTAATACATCGCTATTTGCAAAGAGATATTTCCCAATCGAATTGCAAGGCTCTCTTATTCATGGAATTATGAACACTGTTCATCATTCTTAGGACTTCCCAATAGCGATATGCTAATAATACTAGCTTAACTCCAGGACTTCTCTTTCAATCTCTCGCAATATCTCCTCAGGAAATGTAAAATACTTGTAGGTCTTCTCCAAGAAATATTGTTGGCTTGATCATGATTCTGTAATAAACCTACACGACTTTGTTCATTCGGGTGTTATGATACTGTCAATTGCAAATTATGGGGCGGCATTTTTTTTCAAAGGCAGGACAGCCAAGAAATTGCTTTGATTGAGTTAGATGCATCCTGATTGGGTTCTTATCCAATATGTAGGTTCTTCAATCTGGTTAAGGTCGCCAATAGCTAAGATTCGAATTAACAGCCAGCCACGAGGAAGACTGCTATGGAGAAAGAGACGCCTCATGCCATTCTATTCAATCACATTGTGGGTAATTCAATGAAAAAAGCCATCTTCAGGTGCAAAGTCCGGGTATTGGGTCTGGTTAGATTCAGCACCAAATCGATTCCCAGTACAAGCGTGACTAGCTTCGACGTACTGTGAGATGTGTGAGACCCCTATTGGCGACGTTGTGCAATTTTGTCTTGCCTACCTCGCGGCTGCCCTTTAAATGGATGAAACTGTAACACAATTTAATAAAATAACCGAATGTGTGGAGATTTTCATTCTCAGTGGATGCTTGTTCTGACGTTGAAGGGTTAAGAGTTGTCCAAAATATTGATAAGTACATGAATACATAAACAGTTACTAGCAATGTTGTTCATGACAATAATGATTACCCCAGTATCTAATCACAATAACACAATTTAGAGGATTTATCCAATTTGAGTGAGAGAGCTGTCACGTCATGTTTGTATCGTCTGGACAACATGAAAGCTGTTCAGAGAGACTTTCGGCAGAAGTCAATAGGGCCTATTTAGTGGGTTCAGATTAGGTTTCGGAAACGCATTCAAAACCCCTCTTGCTTGCTAAAAAAGCCTTGTAGGATTTCAAAAGCTCAAATACTTTCATTTTTAAGAGGTTGGGGACTGACAATTGCCCTACACAGACTCTGTATGTCCTCACAGTGGGCAAATCGAATGGAATTGACTAATTTGGGACCAAAAAGGGAAACTGTCCTGGTACAGAGGTGTCTACCACTAATGGAGGTTCCAGAATCATATGATTTCTATCGCAATATCACTAATGCAATGAAAAATATTCTCATCAAATTGCGCTCTGCGTGCTTTTTATAACACAAACTGCAGATGAATCCTCCGCTATTATTTGTCTCAGGGAAACATTATCGCGGATGCTTTTTTCAGAAACTGCTCGGAATCTCTCATACAAATCATCGCTGGACGACCATCTTGACACTGCTGAGTAATAAGACAAAATGTGCAATATTAATCAGTCACTTTTTTTACGACGGGAGGCAATATCCAGGACAAAAACCCAGTCTTAAAGGGGACTATAAGCAGGAGATAGGGGGTCAGATTGCTTTGTCTCCATGTGAATTAACTGGGTTGTGTTTCATTGAGTGATCAATAAAAATTTATCTTCCTGGTGCAAGCTTGAACAGAAAAAGAAAAGTGATTACCGGTTATTATCCAGAGGTTCTGAAAAACTTCGTGGAAAGACGGTGAACTCAAGGCGTCAGTGACTGAATCAAAATGGTAGTCCTGGGAATGGAAGAAAGCAAACTTCTCAACAAGAGCTTGTAACACCATGGACTACTTTGTCAAATTTTCAAAAATTTATTGTACTGGAACTTCCATTCCAGAGGACTAACATTTCTGTCACACTTTGTGAACATTACGAAGTACGTGGGATAGCAGTCCTAGGAATTACTGTCCTAGTGAAAAGTTTGGGGGTTACTTACAATCCAGCAGACCAACGTTCTTTTCTGTATAAGAGCCAATCAAAAAGCTATTGTAGTAAGACTTCCATTCTTTGGACTAACATCTCTGCCACACTAAGATAGATAAAGCCTTACCTCCAACATGTAATCGTTGATATTCCACGTCCGCACAGATACAGGGTCATCAGTTTTCGGCAGAGTAAAGAGCACAACCACTATCTGTCTCTTCTTGATAATCCTCTCAAAAATGTCTAAAGATCCGAACTGAAAAACCCGCGTAACCCCATCGTACTTAGGGAAGCGAATCCCTTCCGAGCCGCGGCTTAGCCCATCATCAGAGAAAGCGTTAGAGACAGTGTATTCCATAGATGATAAAAGGAGAAATATTCCATAGAATACCCCAGTGATGGTGTTGATTTGAAGCTGTGAAGACGCCCTAGGGGTCTGTTGCAGTGATTCACTTCTCATTTTGCGCAGATTTGAGATATTGGCGAAGATTCGGCACGATATGCTTTATCCGACATCGCATCATCTTGCTTGCCATTTTATACTTGAGCGCATGGTTGGACCAGTGCTGTCGCCTGATTTCGCGCCATGGAACTAAGCATTGTCTGCAAGCTGTCCGTCAAATTTATTGGGGAGCTTCTCCGAAGTCGAGAATGGGTCTCCCTTGCGGTTCCTGGTTGTGAAGTGCTTCGTGGGAGATACTTCGTATTGTCCACGTTCTCTCTATGAGATAGGACACTTGTTGAATGGTCATATTCAGATATTGGGCAATCGCTGTCTGGGGCAGACAGTGCTACGAGAGCTACATTTGTGCTACTTCGAGCTACTTGTAATTGACCTGGTTCGCCAACTAGCTACACTCCGGGTAGCAGCCAAGTAGGGCACTGGGTATCCAAGTTGGGTACTTGAGATTCAAGTGGGACATATGGAATGGTCAGGCATGGCAATAGCTATCTCAGGGATTCTGGTCGTGAATCACGACTTGGGAGTGTACATGGGATCTCCCAATAGGAACACATCATCATGACATACATCGAAGGACTCATACTTTTAACGTTTCCTGGGCTGAGTCATAATCTCAGCTCTGACGTCAATGTGAAAGTAAACAAGATTTGTACAAATTATCACCAACTTTATTCAAAACCTCTGGAACATACAAAAATAGTAACTATTTACAGCTTTATTAGAAACATAGCAACGGTAACAATGTTAACAGGTCATTTTCTAATTCAAAGAATATCATGAGAGGATTATGAGTGCAAACTCGGCAAGAGCTCAGTGCTACACATGACATCCTTCATAGAATCTATGATCAAGGAGGATAGTATTAGTCACATTAGATTCAATGATGGCCTATACAGAGTCTACGACAGCAAATTTACATCATCGAATCTGTAAGCTTCCTACGCTCCCCAACCCCAAATTTACCATCAAATTGCTATGGCTTGAGACAGCTGCCAAATAGATTTGATTTGGACCATAATTTTGAAGAAAAAAAAGAGAATCTGAGGCTCCTAAAAAATACATCGAAAAAGGTTTGGAGCATACAAAGTGTCAAAGGAAAACTGTACGGGAAGGACCGGTTGCCGCAGAATATTTAAAACAACAGACTTAAAGGGGACTATGGTCACCAGATGTGAATAGACTTGACAGACAGTAAGATGGCAGGCTAGTAGGCCACTTTGTATTCAATCTGGCCCATCTGGCTCCAGCCTGTAGTCTCCCTTTAAGAACAGATCGATATCACAAGGGAATAGATCACTATCATTTGCCACATACGATGGCCAAGTCAGTTTAACAGAAGTCACAGCACCACCTATAGTTCATCACGCACACCAGATTCCACTTTCGTTTGCATCTTGAGGTTCTCATCAGCGACTTTACTGACGTTGGTTTGGTTGACCTTGTGTTCAGATGGACTTTCTGCAAAAGAAGGATGGTGAAATGTATGGTGATAAATCGTTTTGGCATTCAAGGGTTGAAGAGGGCCAACCTATGGGAGAAGCAGAAGCGAAAGAGCCGCGGCTTCATGATTGAGAGGTTGTCGGTTCGCCCCCTTGCGATGCAATACTTCCTTCCCCGACTGATCAAGTTCAACTTTGCACTTTAGTTGCAATTTAAGACCCCAGAAGGTTACTATGGAGACTACGATAGTAATAATTACAGAGGCACTTGTGAACAGATATTAAACTAACTGAGTGTCTATGCAAATGGTCTCGCACTTTAAGACTTCAAAAACGTATTTTGGCCTACGTACTATGTTGTTGCGTTTCGTACTTTGGTTCGACTGTTATTGAACCGTTTTCGACCTTGGACAGCCACTGCTGGAGGACGCGAAGGCGTCCACCTTCTGGCAAGGATTCTAACTGAGCAACGTCGAACCAGGAGCTTTTGTTCTGGAAGGAAAGATTCACCCATAAGTCTCAATCAGCCGTTATAACAGAAGTTGCTTCTTCATAGCTGTAGGGAAGGAGAAGAGAGTGAATACGGCAAGAACGATTACAGGGGTACACAGTTCGTATTCACTGGTGGTCCAGGAAAAAAGCTTTTACTCAGCCGTTATAACTCATCGTGACGAGCAGCATTTCAAATTTAGGAGTTACTTACATCAGTGATATTTACAAGACCGATGGACGACTGGAGGACATCAATACCATACGTTCGTTCCCAGTACTCCAGCATCTGTAATCAGGGATAAAGATTTAATTTTGATATGACACATATAACATGACCCGGCCGAACAGATCTCCATAATGCCTTCAGGCAATTCCCATTCCAACGAGCCGCGTCTATATGCAGTTTATATGCACCCATGAATAGTGGATGGGCAGGAAGGCAATCCCCCGTCCTTATAAAGGTCTGGTTTATAGCCCGGGTAAAATAAATAGCCCTTGCCTTTGCCACGGGGGTCAAGGGTGGGAGCAACTCCCTCTCGCCATTACAACGTCCGCAATTCGGAGCAGAGAGGTGTCTGCTCTACAGCGGTTTTTTTTATAGTAAATGACTTCGAAAGGGACTGAATGGACTTGTAAGCAATGAGGAGGTTGGTGGACACTGTCCGCAAGGTGAGGTTCTACAGTGATACCTCTCTCAGAAGGCACCTCTCAATTAAGGACAACCTCTCTATTTAGGCCACTAGTTTTGGTCCCAATGGTTGTTTCCATTTAATTTGACCTCTCTAATCAGGACACCTCTGTATCAAGGACAGCACTTGTCAGTCCCAAGGGTGTCATTAATAGAGAGGTTTTACTTATACAGAGCTGCTTACTGTTGGGAATGGTCCAGGGTCGATCCAGACGATACTGATGTTTTCATTCTCACCATTGGCACGGGCGAGTTTCTTGAGCAACGTAAAGAAGGCCATCCCATCTTCCGTGTGGGGACGTACGAACGCAATAATCAGATGGGCGTGTGGATGATGCGTCTAAAATATGGATAGAAATACAGCAAACAAACGGGCGACGATGATGAGTTCGTGAAAAACTGAAATTTAGATCAGCACATATTTGACATTTGACCCCTGACTTTGACCTTTGACCTTGAGGTCAACCAAATGGCTCAAGGGATAAAGGTATTCCGTCAGTCTCTACTCAATGCTTGGCACAGCTTGATCAATGGCCAACACTGGCAATCACCCTGGTCATAATGCGGTAAACTAATATTCTGCGTTAGGGCTTGATTTGACATATCATTATTTTTGTATCCACGGCAGAAACTAATCAAGGTATCAAACAGCCAAACTGAATTAACTAGAAATATTAACGATGCATAATATAAAAATTTAGATAAAAAATATTGTCATATATTAAGTCATAGTAGTTTTGATACTACTGAAAGATTCGCAATTATTGTGTTTGGACACCATGGATCAAAAGCAGCGCCAAAGAATCATTACTGTCGTCTAAGCTGACATGCGGCACTGACTGACTGCTGTCTTACGTTGCCGATCGGGTTTAACCCAATGGTGGTCTAATCGCTCAGCTGATATTATATTTTCGAAACTCTTGATATGGTGTGATCATTGTGTATTGATTACATTGCTACTTTCCTGAACTACCGGTAATAGCATTCCGCGATAATGACGTCACTGCAGCTGCTGCCCTCTATTTCCCCATCGCTGAATTACAGGCAATGTCGGACAAACATGCGGTTTCGTAATGGATTCAGGCTTTCTAACTAGGGCAGTTAGATTCAATCTGGCACATGCCCGAGTGTTGGAAATACTACATAACTGTTCTGAATATTTCTCTCTCTGACTCTATGGTATCATTCATGCTAAAAACAATGCAGGGTCAAATATAATTGACTTTGTAATAAGCTCAAATGCGTAGAAATAAGTGTCGATGTCCGACTGTCACGTGACTAAAACGTCATCAATATCTTATTCAAATGACCTTGTGAGCTATAAATAGTAACGTCGCGGAATGCTATTACCAAAGGCGGATCCCTTAAATGAATATACCTACCCAAGTAGAGTGGACGTCATCGAGAGATAACTTTCGTAAGATTGGACGTCTGTTTGCCTCAATGTGATCGATGATTTCTGAGGAACTGGCAGGCTGCAACCAAAGATTATACCAGAAGTAAAACATTTTGGAAATCAGCTGATGTCAAAGCACTATACCGCTGCGTCTAGTGTAAAATCACTACATCCATAAGCACTCTGAGCACATTTCCAATGCAATGCTAGCAATGCTAAAAGGCGTTAGCCTCCCACCAGATAAATGACATGGTAAACTCTTTGCTACAAGCCCATACCACAGCTACTTGAAAGTTCATCAGTGGTAAGCCATAGTTTTGTAACAGCGCTCTCCTTGTGGTACTAATGCAACCACAGTCTACATCAACACATACATTCGCAAGATGTTGCAGAAGCCACTCTGAACAAGATTGTCCATGGGTATTAAAGCCCTTGTCAGTAGTCACTCCGGGACCCTGCCCCTTATGGGTCCCGGTTTTGGGTACCATAAGCCAGTACACCCAGCTGGTACAACCCAAAACAAAAAGTCTGCACCACCCCCACACAAACTTTTCATTCCCTAGATTCTGCAGTCAGCAGAATTGGAATCATTCATGGGCATTAAAACCCTCGTCAGTAGTGACAACACGTTTACGTTACCATTCACGTTAAACCGGCCAATAACGTCTTTCCTCAGATCTGCTGAGACGCAAATCAACTTTACTTGGTCACCGCGTTGATTAGGTCACTTGGGACTTCTACACAGAATGTGGAATTGCCAATGTTGGTCGGTGAAAAAAGTAGCCGCGTCTAGATGGAGCGCGGTGGTGCACAGTACTTGTCAAGGAGTCCACTCTGAATCCAAGGGTCGTGGGTTTGAACCCAGGCGCTAGACGCCTCTTGTCTTTCAGGGGTTAAGCTCAGGCCAGAGCTGAAATGACGGCGACCACCCGAAACCCCAAGTGCGTCTGCGAAGACCTAGTAACAGCAACCGTTGTTATGAAGCGCTTTGGAACGGTCGGATTCTGACTCGTGACTACAACTTCACTTCACTGCAGCATGTACAAACACCTTAGCACGGTAGTTTCCCTTGCAATTTTAATACACTTGTGTCCAACAAATCGTTCTCAATGGATCTTATCTCATGAAATTGACACCTTAGTGAGACAATTTTCATCTAATGCCCCAACTCGTTAACAAATGTTGCGATCAGCAGATACAAGGATATGGTAAGTAAATGGACTCGAACCACCTGCCCCTTCCCAGGGGTATGGAGGAAGCTATGTCAATACTGAAGCAATCAGTTTAGTTTGACTTTTTCAAACTGGAAAGCTACAGGTTTCTGCGAGCCTGGGAGTCAGGATGGTAACAAGTGCTCCATTTTCTACCAGCTTACACAACGTACTCACATTATTTGGAACTGTTTTCACATGACTTTCATACGGTTTATAAAAATGGATGGTACCAATATTCTTCAGCTTCAGCGGCTTGGCAACCTGAAAATATCAGGAACATTGAATTCTATCGAGGTGTTTGAGAAATTTCTGAGCAGACTCAATTTGTCGAGTATCACCTTTCTGTTTTCGTCCAAGGAGCTAGAGGCTGGCAACAATTCAACACCTATCAACTCATTTGAGGCGTCATAGCTTGGGCATCACCATCATCATCATCATCATCATCATCACTGCAGCATCTGGGGCCAGACTTGGGCCCTCGCCTTCAAACAATTAAGTGGGCTTCACAAAGAGATTGAACTTGATCACCTGTTCAGATGACTCGACTCCTGGCTGTTGTTTTCATTTCTGTAGGGTCGCCATCCCACTGAGTTCAAGTTCACAGCCTCGGGCGAGTCACTTGCTACTCTGCCCTCCGAATATCAAGTCACAAGTTCCATAGAACTGACCACTGTCTCACCTTTTTATCAAAAACTGCATAGAAAGGAATATTTGGCTGGAAATTCTTGGCTGCTTCTTCAAAAGCTTTATAACCTGAAATGATATGAAATTGACATATCTGTACAGAAAACCGCTATATATTGTCTGTTAAGTCTAAAGCTAAAGGCCAACTTCATAAAGGGCGTTTAAGGGTAAGACCCGTGTAACTTCTCTCTAGTCATTTTCAGGGCCTATTCATATTCTGTGAAGATTTACATGAAGGACCTGAATCTGTCTATTCAGTAGCTAACTTCTCTCTAATCAGTATCAGGGCCTATTCATATTCTGTGAAGATTTACATGAAGGACCTGAATCTGTCTATTCAGTAGTTAACTTCTCTCTAATCAGTTTCAGGGCCTATTCATATTCTGTGAAGATTTACATGAAGGACCCGAATCTGTCTATTCAGTAGCTAACTTCTCTCTAATCATTTTCAGGGCCTATTCATATTCTGTGAAGATTTACATGAAGGACCTGAATCTGTCTATTCAGTAAACGCTGTTTTGAGCTAAACGCCCTTATGAATTTTGCCCCGGTCTAAATGTCTGAATGTAGTCTGAAACAATTGAACTTCCCACCCACTGCCATCAACATTCCATCAAGCTGTCTGTTACATTGATTTACTCAGACACGTCTCAAAGTTACCAGACCTTGTTTAATTGACCAGCAGAGATAAGTCTGTCAATGAGAAAGGCTTAATGGACATCGTACTGTCAATGACCCCTAACACTAATGATATTTGGAATTTCGCAAATGTTACATTAGTTGATCTATACTCAATAGATAGCAGGACGAAATTAGCAGATCGGCCATGCCCACCATTTTGAAACGGTGTATGCATGTACACTTCGGCCGTATTTTAGAGGAAAAAGGAACGATTCTGATTGGTCGAGAGATGTCCAAAATAGCAGAAATGACTGAGCCACTCCTTTTATTTGCCACCTAGTGAGTAGATTTGGTACCAATCTATCTCAAATGTATCGGAATTCGTGTTCGCTGCAGTGGTGCTCGTGTCATAGGTCCCGAGCATTCGATAATTCTTTTGAGAATTTCCTCGTCTTACACTCTGCTACAACTGTCATCACGAGACCTCAGTCATCAATAACTTTTGGTTTACTTTCCAAAGATCAGCCTCTATTAACGTTGTTAAACCAAGCAGAATTGTTGATAGCAGGAATCTTATGTGAACGCATCAAGCGCTTCAGGATGACACTTGGAATGGACTGTACGCAAATTAGCCGACAGATGATAGATGTCATCTCTGAAACCAAAGAATTACTAAAGCTGTTCGCATCAAGATAAGCACTCAAAGAAAATATTGAATAACTTCAAGTCAAGACAAAGGGTAACTCTTCCTCAAACTATAGTGGCGCCTCAGTAATTCCCAAGAGATCAACGCCAATCAACTGAATGAAGCTGCGACAGAGGCAATTAAAATGTCACCGAAGCTTATTACACTCACATTGGTGTTGGGCCATAACCATGCCTAAATGTCATCTTCGAATACCAGGGCAAGTCGTCCCTGAACTGTACCTCAACCAGGCTACAGCTGAAAATGCTAAGATTTAAAGGGACAACTTTGGAATGAGATATGTTGGTTTTTCATACAAAATTGGCTTCCAGCAGGGCCGTGACCTCTCCAAACAGGGCCTGATTAAATAAACAATGCACTGAACGGGAGGTAACCGTAGCCTGTCTGAAATTCACAAGCTATGACCAAGGCTGCCTTGTATCACTGGCAGAAGTCATGTTAAGATATCAGCTTTTCCACGTGGCGGCGCGTGGTGGCTAGCAGAGGTTTCATCATCCTGGCCTGGGGAATCGCCTGCCCAAGTTGCCCCTTTAAATTCAATTTCTTTTCCCCAGCGGAGAAATCAATAAAGAGGCCATTAAAATGCATTAAAATGCCTAATCTTGTTTCAATCTGCATTTCAATGATGAATTAGCAACCGAAGTTTAACATTTCAGTTACTTTTTATTGACCTTGTGGTTAAAGGTATTGATTAACCATTACAGACTGAAAATCCATTGAAATTCTCCTCAATCAGATGGAACAAAACACCTCCACAGTATTAATGTACATTTTCCCCTCCCTTGAATGCATTAAAATGTCCCATCTTAGCTGAATCCACTCAATGAATCTACTAAATGATGGAGAGGAAATCAGCGATATTGGTTAAATGTCACTTGGTGGCTCGAGCCATTTTTTCCTTCATATAGATTGAAAATGCATTGAAATGTTCAATAGCATTCCGCGAAGATGACGTCACTGCAGCTGCTGCCCTCTATTTTCCCATCGCTGAATTACAGGCAATGTCGGACAAACATGCGGTTTCGTAATGGATTCAGGCTTTCTAACTAGGGCAGTTAGATTCAATCTGGCACATGTCCGAGTGTTGGAAATACTACATAATTGTTCTGAATATTTCTCTCTCTGACTCTATGGTATCATTCATGCTAAAAACAATGCAGGGTCAAAGATAATTGACTTTGAAATCAGCTCAAATGCGTAGAAATAAGTGTCGATGTCCGACTGTCACGTGACTAAAACGTCATCAATATCTTATGCAAATGACCTTGTGAGCTATAAATAGTAACTTCGCGGAATGCTATTTAAAAGGAATCTGCATTTTTTATGATAGATCGGGACTTAAAGTCCCTGTTCACTTCTGTAGCACACTATAATTGGTTGGAACACAGTAGAACCTCTCTATTAAGGACACCCTCGTGACCCTTGGGAGTGACAAATGCTGTCCTTAATTGAGAGGTGTCCTGATTACAGAGGTCAAATTGAATGGAGACGACGGACGTGGTCCTTGATACGGAGGGTGTCCTTAGTAGAGAGGCTTCCGCTAAGGGAGGTTTCACTGGTATTTGATCCAAATGAAGGTCAACATATTTCATTGTTTATCTTCATGGTCTCCTGACAATACAATATCAGGCTATACATCCTGCTAACAATCACACTGTAAAATATTCGGACATGAGAGGATATTATAGCAGTTAAGGCTATCCCTGGGCTGATTTGTGAGATACAGATTCACAATTTGCTGTGTCCACTTAGAAACCTTTTGAGACAAATTATCCTGATGTGGCCAATTTGTGGTGTTAGGGATGGTATGGTATGCAGAGTATGTCTGCATTTCGGTAGCGCTTCTCAGAAAGTCGGCAAAGATCGATGCTGGCTGTTGCAATCACACCAACAGGGAAAATAACCATATACACTGAAGTAACTGTATTCCTTGTACAAATGTACATGAAATATGTAATATCATTGCCCAGCACATCATAACTGAAAAATTCCCTAGAGGACTTGTAAGGTCTAATGATGACTTATTGTACGTACATGCTATTGGTCTTAACGGCGTCAGAACACCCACGGGACGTTGGAGGGAATGATATACCCCCACTACTTAAAGGCGGGGAAACGGAGGCCGAGATTGTGCGATTTACAGTGCTAATGGGTGTGAAGTTCTGCCTTGAGGAATCGAGCGTATTTTAGAACGATTATTTGTCGCTGATGAGGAAAAGTTTCGTGTGATTGAAGTGAATGGGTTTTTTCACATTGTTGTTGCCAGGATGAGGACAAGCTATCTGGTATCATTCTGAACCATCAGAGTTAATCGGTTGGTGTAACAGAGTCCGGGTCGGCTGAGTGGATCCAAGGCTAGAGGATCAAGATGTCTGGTATGGAATGTCTATGTTTTGTGTGCTGGATTCCTGTCTACGTGCTCAGGGGTTCGACTCACCAATGGACCTCAACTGCTCCAAAAAATGTCTACAAACCGGCCCTTTTAAAAATTGTTCCCCCAGCTGGTTCATCCCAAACTGAACACATCTGTCATCTCTGTGTTTCATTGCTTACTTTGCACTATCTCGACGACGAGAAGACCTTTTAACACCGAATTACTCCTTAACCTTATGACTCGCATCACTCCAAAATATCATCGAAGCTTCACCCCACATCATCATCCAAAAAGGACCAAAGAGAATCAGGATAAACTTAACTAGGAATACGTGGAAATTACCCGAGACAGCACTGCCTCAAAGTGCAGATTTTCATCAAGGACCTGCTCCAAAGGAACCTTGGACCACATCAAGGACTTGCTCCAAAGACACCTTGGACCACATCAAGGACTTGCTCCAAAGACACCTTGGACCACATCAAGGACTTGCTCCAAAGGAACCTTGGACCACATCAAGGACTTGCTCCAAAGACACCTTGGACCACATCAAGGACTTGCTCCAAAGACACCTTGGACCACATCAAGGACTTGCTCCAAAGGAACCTTGGACCACATCAAGGACTTGCTCCAAAGGAACCTTGGACCACATCAAGGACTTGCTCCAAAGGAACCTTTGACCACATCAAGGACTTGCTCCAAAGACACCTTGGACCACATCAAGGACTTGCTCCAAAGGAACCTTGGACCACATCAAGGACTTGCTCCAAAGGAACCTTGGACCACATCAAGGACTTGCTCCAAAGGAACCTTGGACCACAGAAGGTTAACACAAACCACTACATCACCATCCTAAAAGAACCAAACAATCAGCATAAACTATCAAAACGAGGAACGCTTGGCACCGTAATTGCAATGTCCTACCATTTCTGTTGACATCTCTCTCAGCACAAATTACTCCTTCGCCTCAACACTGCCATCCTCCTCGAACGTGATGACGGGAACTGTCTCATCAATTCCTCACCTCATCGAAAAACGTAAGATAAATTTGCAAATAAAGACGCGATCTTTGTCATTCTTTTTATCTGTTGGGATGCTGAGTTGATGCATTATGGGTAGGAATGCTACGGACGGTGTGAATTATTCTGTGCGCGATTGCCAGGCCATGATTGATATTTCCCCCAAAATAGCATTTGCTTTGCTTTTCTTCAACATAAGGGGTATTGTTCATGCAATGTCAGATGGCTCACATTACTAAAAAATACTTACAAAACTTTGCCATCAAAGTTATTTCAGGCAAGAGTGTGCTCATCGTCATGTAGCAGCATCAATGAGGTTAAAGTGAGCCAGTGAGCCTAAAATGTGGGTTGGAAATTAGCCTGAATAGCAACCAAGTAGTTCCACGAACCATCTTTACTCCTGTCGCCTTCCCTGAATGACGCAAATGCGCAAATTCGGCAAGTAGTTCCTACTTGATTACACACAACATCCTTTCTCTAAAGGTTGCGACGACAGCGAAGCGTATCTGAGCCAATAAATTGGTCGCTAAGACCATTAGAACATACTAATGAAGTATGTCAGCCTAATGGCATCAAAGCGTGGAGGGCTACTTCAGGCGGTAAGGATTCTGTCCTGCGGTCTAAATGACCACCTACTTCACTCACTTTGTGACATTACACCCATTATTGCCAGCTACTTGAGTTAAAAGGCTGAAAGTGACTGCTGATGGTGTTGAACATAGTCTGACTGGCTCAGAAAGTTTACATCAATGTCTTACCCGCCTCGACATTTTGACATTCTCGACCCTCGGTGCGCCATCTTTGTGTGGGTGAAATATGAGCTATCAACGTCATGTCCGGTCTAGAAATGGCGAAGGCCAAGTCTAGGTCATGACGCCATCAACGATGACGATGACGATGGCGATGATTTTGATGATATCATTTCATTCAGGGCACTGGTCAGGTCCTCTGTCTCACGACAAGACCGCTTTAACACCAAACAACTCAAGTATTGGGCAGCCTCCTCACGTAGAAGAAATATGTGTGCAGAAATATCGCCATTAGCTACGACACTTTCTCATTAAAACTCAATACCTTAGGGTGTGATACCGCCTCACGTTTAGCTCAAAGATGAATTTGCAATGAGCTTCAATTGCTCCCTCGATTCATTGAGAATCTCGGCACACACTTTACTACATCTTCGCATAGTAAGTTCTCGTTAAATAGTCATTTAGTTTTTGAATGTGCTAAATCCATCGTTCATTGCATACTAATACATAATAGCTATTTCTTTCAAAAGTCAACTTAAGGTTTATATCTTCTGAAATATTTTTAGAATACATTTAGTATATGACGCTTCTTTTGTAGTGATAAAAGAAGAGTGAAATTGGTTTAAAACAACATCCTTACTGTAGAAATAAGCCAGGAACTTGAAAACACCCGATACATTTGGCGAGCGTCCTAAAACTGTTGCCAATTTAGGCGACAACCCCCCCCCTCGCAACTCCCCGATTCGATTATGCCATAGAGATAATTGTGTACTGATTGACCTGAGGACGACAAATTTGAACCCCTCGCTCCTGTTACCTAGAATCTCCCTTTGATAGAATGGATATCTTAAATTAATTGATTTGGAGTCATTTTTTGGTATTGCGATCAAAAGTAATTTCCTAGAGCATCTCCCTCAAAGAGGATCATTCAGCTAAAGTTCACATGGCATCCCCGCTTGCCTTTTCCACTTCCTCAGTTCATTCAGTCCCCCAACAACAGGGGGTGGGTTTTTTTAGGGTCATAAGGTTTACAAACAGATATCAATTTCCTTAGTGAAGCCAAAGCAAGGTCGCATAGCTAAAAGGTTTTCACGACATCCCCCGCCCGGGGACCTTTTCCATTTCAATTGACTCCAATCTTGTTTAGAGTTCTGCTCATCCCGGCATGCAGACACCGGACATGCGAGACAACAAATCTGATCTGATCCTTTCTGATCCTGTGACGCTTGTAATCGCGGGATCACAGCGTAGATTACGGATGTCTTATAAAACGACCAATAGGATTAAGGAATGCTTCCGACCTCCTGATTGATCACATGGCGACTTCCTGATTCGTTCGTGACATATCGTCAAGAATATTGAACATCTGTATGATGAATATGGCATACTGTCTTGTTCACGGTTGGCTCAGAATGAGAGCAATCCGTGTGTCATGAAATATCGAAGCCTAAGGTGATCATTCATGGCTCATCCTCTATTCATTGGACGACTCAACCATGTAATGACTATTATGTCTTTAGGGTAAATTCCAGCCATTTCGCTTAATACTTTTGCATTAAGTTGAATTACGAAATGAAATTTAGTGGGAAAATGTTGAAGGAGGTTGGGTTTTTTAAGTTATGATTTTTTTTTTCTCGAGAAGTACACATGATATCATCCAAAAGTCAAAGTGAAGACTTACCCTTATTTTTCTCCTGGAAGTAACCAATGACCTTGGGAGGATCTGCGTTATCAAAACTCTTCTTCTGTGACTTGCTTTCAAGGATTGTGACAGGCTTACCAAACAACTGCATATAGAAAAGTACGAAAGTTTAAACCATTTCGTCTCTTATGGCTTCGAGGAACATGTGGTTTCAGATTGTCCCAAAATATTGGTGAAAGGGGACCAGCCCCAAATCCCGTTATAAAAATGGCCCCGTCCTGATTCCTGACGGGGAATTTCGACAAGTCCTAACAGAATATTTTGCCCTCCCGAATTTTCCAGATCCTACTGAAATACGGGTGTACATCCCAAATATCCCGGCCAATTTGTTTGTCTATTGCGACAACCCCCCCCAAAAGACCCCCTAAATACGACCAACTCTACATCTTGTCATGTCCCTCAACTCCAGGGTGACATTATCTTCAAGTCGCTGCATCGTCAATGCCCCTCCCGCTACCCAAGGTCATAACTCTTACCTCTTAAGTCATTGAATGAAATAATGCATGAGACAATGTGCAATAAATTGCTTATTAATGTTCTATGGGTCATTACAGGCGCGAGGACATCTTGTTTAAATTCTTGTCAGCGACTCTATCTGAATTAACTCACCATATCTTCACTGGTTCAAAAAGGTAATCGGTCCAGGTTGGACAATACTATGTGTCGTAACTATCTGTTGGAGTGATTTTTATTTCTCTCCTCAAATATTTATGTTCGGAATAGGAGCGTCGTAGAAAGAAACAGTTCTTACTCTGGGCATGGATGTAATGTTCAATGTTTACAGGGGTACCCGTTCATAGCTCCTTGAGTGTCTTGCCATAGCCTAATCGCATTGAGGACAGCTGTATAAAGGTGGATATACAGTATAGTCTGTACAAGGCTCGGGTTAGAAGTTGCTATAGGTCCGAGGTTGGATTTACTCGGAGAAGTGGTCGGCCTTGACTCGGAGCAATTGGAGACCCTAAAAAAGTTGTTGCCGATTACACTGAGTGCTTTTGTGCAAAAACAACAACTTCCCTTTCGCAAGACCCCAGACACATTATATAAGCAAAATCTCAAATGAGAGCAGATGATGATGATGATGATGATGATGATGATGATGATGATGATGATGATGATGATGATGATGATGATGAAGATGATGATGAAGAAGTATACATTGTATATGATGCAGGAGTGGAGAAAAAAAGTGAATCTCATCATGCCTGAAGGATGGAAATGGTTATGGCATGAAGCCACACATCAAGGGTATCGCTCTGTTTGGCAAACACATAAAAATAGCACCCTCCGGAGAAACACAACAGATGCTTTGGACATGTTTCATCACATCGAAGCTTCAACAAGGTTTTGCCAATTCACTGTTCCCGGAGGCTGTAAATGCCTACAGCTTGAAGCCACACCGAAACTGCATTTCCCCTTTGCCGTACACTGCCAAGTGACAGAGCCTCACAGGGACAGACAACAGATGCATTTGACATGATTCATCACAGAAATTTTCTTTTTTCAAAGAGTGTGCATGCCCTCAAGGGTTTTCTGTATACTGTTATGAAAAGTTCCCCTTACTTTGCACCTCTGCAGGCTAGAAATAGTTACAGCTTGACACCGCACTTATGATCGATCGATCATCAATGCCTGGGTATATGAACTGCAGGTGATTATACCAGCAGCTCGAAGAAGCAAGCTTTCGAACCTTTTTTTCCCCGCTACCAATCTACTCGGAGCCTGAAACAAAACTTTTTTTGCCTGACTCTCGGGAAAAAGTAACCGAGACGTTCCTGGCATTTTTGATTCATTGCGAAACACAGCCCACTGATTAAGTGACTGCGATGAGGTGCTATGATGGTTCGGGCAGTGGTGGATTGTACATTTACTTCTGAGAGGGATCTGTACCTCGTCGCGGATTGAATCTTGGTGTTGCGTCCCATTTGAAGGACGGGGAATAGGCAGCAGTACCGAACTACTTACCTTCATAAGAAATGCAATGAGAACCTCTGGAGATCTATGACCGTAAAAAATCAACTTGCGGCCCCCACGATAGACGTGCACCGCACCATCTCGCGTTATACCCTCTTTTGCAGCAATATCGGCATTTGCGAGGATGTCGACATAACCAATGGCGATGTCTCTGGTATGCATGACTTGTGCAGTCATCTGAAATGACAGAAATCAACTTTTAACATCTTAATGAAGAAATTGAGATTTCTCTTAGTGCCGCCAATCCGACGTCAGCTATTTCATTTTTCCAAATTCTCCCTGAAATTAAAAGGAAATGTATTTCTTTAGTACAATTCTGGAGTCAATGGTATCCCAGGCTATGATTCTGTATCTCTGCAAGTCTGTTCTACTACACTACAGAAGGTCAATTACGATTCCAACCAAAGACCCAATCTTTTCAGACGGGACTCATCTCTCCGAGCTCTCTCATAAGAACTTTGCAATAGGTGTTACTAATGAGCAAAGCAATGGTACTCCAATTCCCTATTACACCGAAATGAAAGTTATATGACGAGGAGAAACGGCATTCGCGTATCATACGGTGTGAACAACTCACAGATATCTGTTATTTCACGGTGGCGTAGCTCTATTACGCTCAGATGGTTCACGTAATTAATCACATATTGGTCCCATCTTGCAGAACTGGTACACTAATTGGCGGCTGTTACTTAGAGGTGTTCACACCCTCATTCTGGCTCTTGGTGTTGATGTTTTCGTTACAATGTTCGCACAGGCCTGAAAAAGGTACGCGCCTTACGGCGCCATCTAAAGGGATGCAAGTCCATTTTCTCGTTTAAGATATTATGGCGACCTTGATGAAGTTTTAACTTGTCCAGAATGCCACCTAAAGAAAGGACCAGAGCATCGGTACCATAGGGCCAGAGGGAAGGAAAATGAACAAGGCATTTTTCACCTCAAATCACCCTCTTGTGCTGTAACCACCATCGGCAACAAGCAAGATTGACTAATGTTGCACAACCAAGTGGAAACCACCGTAATGTTGACAACACCGCAGGCAAATTAGCGTGGCTTTTTCCTCCCTCCAAACCATGGAAACTGATTGAGAAATGTATTGGATCATTGCGCCAATTTGTTCCATCAGGAGTAGCGATTTTGTTTGTGTTATAAGATCGCGTATTAGGCACCTGATGCTGATATTGTGGTGGGAGGCGGTTGATGGTGCTCAGAAATTGGACGTGCACTATGACAGTTAATGCTGGTCTTTTGCCCACACGGACTCCACTCAGCTTCATCAAGGAATGTTCACCAAGACAGGAGCCGACATCCGAAATGCAAATCAATTTGTTGACGTCAGCTAAAAGGATGCAAATGATACTGATGGGCAACAACGCATTTGCAAAATACAACTTGATGGCCGTTCAGCGTGACATCCTCCATCGAGACTCGCTACATCCCTAATCAGTAAATGGATCGGCAATCAAATGTAACAATCGTCTGCTACGAGGCCGGGTAACAGTCGCGATCGTTTAATTGTTTGAGCCTGATCTGCTGGTAAGCTACAGCGCTTCGTTAAATACAGGTAGTTGATTAGAAACTGACAGCACTAATAGCAGGCATCAATCTTGGTTGGGTTGGGTTGTGTTGTAGCTTGTAGTTAAGACAATGTCTCAACGCAAAAGTGTCCTCCGTTGGAGTCTGTATCGAAATGGTGGCAAAACCATTTGATTTCGAGTGACAGGAAGGACCGACTTTCCATCACGTGAACAGAGCAAACAGTGATCAAAACCAGGCCTAGTCAAGAATTCAATGATGATGACAGGCCCTTTTCAAAGTGCTGAATGGCACTTTTTAAAATCCTGCACGAAAGAGTCTGAGCCATTTTTACATTCCCTTTGGAATTGCAGCTCCGATGACAGTTCCTTTTCACAGCCAATGTAATGACCAACGCCACTGAAAATGCCAGACATTCCCATCACAAAATTCAAATACAACCCATCAATGAATCCATGTAAACACATTGATTTACATTGTCACCGATAGCAACATACATCTGTTGCTAGGCGACCAGGAAAATGAGGTGTTAGATTTATCTGATCTGTCCCGATGTTCAAGTGTCAAACCGATCACAGGTGCCTGACAAATTAGCATGATTTTGAGATGATGAATACCCATTAGACCGCGCAATGGCTGGCGAGGCCAATTTCAATTTCATCACGTAGCTTGGCAGCAGGCTTTTCCGTTTAAGGGACGTGATCCCACTCCCAGCCCATCACACCCCTGAAATATCCTGTAGGAGAGTTGTTCCTTACTTCCAATTTTACAGGAATAAGTGGTATGGAGAGTGGTTAAGTTTCATGGTAGTTAAAAACAAAACTCTGGCTGCATGAGTTCAATTAAATCCTGAAACCTAACTACATCGCTAGGAACGATTTCGATTGGAATCTACGTCCCTTAGAGTAAATATCGCATGTTAAAATACCATCAGGGCTCTTTAATAGCTCCATTAAAATGATAGTCATATTATGTGCATAAAAATTGCGCTTAAATCGGCTAAAATTTCATGTCAGAAAACCCAACTTAATGAGAAATAATAACTCACATCATCGAATGAAATTTAAACTGCGTCATTAGAACTTTTGATTTGAATGCGATTCCCAAGGTAGTACCTCTAATGAGTTGCTAAATTTTTATGAATTATCACATGACTTTCGGATGAGTTGACGGCCCTAATGGAGGATTTAAAGGAGTGATGTTCGCTCTGAGTAATTGGGAGAGAAACTCGAGACCGCCAAGGGAGAAAAAAGAAAATCCCTTCTGTAACTGAGTGATTAATCTTGTCGTTTTTGCAAGATTGTCAATTTCATGTCAATCGTTTTTCACGCAAATTTATTACAAGATAATAGAATTTTGTGAAAAAATGACAGCTCCTTTATCGGAGACAGAAAGGCAATGCCAATGGGAGAAACAAAAAATAGATTGGAAAACTATCCGGAGAAGTATATTTTTTTACGTGCAGGATATCTATTGAGAATCATTTTGCAAATTGACGATGACAAGTTTATGGCACCGATGACGATAGTTTGTCAATAGCGACAAAAAAAGACACTCGTGGAATTCTCCAACCATCTTCACCGGCTGACATTCTCTAAGCGCGGCTCAAAATACGCGGTCTGTCCATAGGATACCCACACTGAAGAGTATCAACAGTTGCCGCCATTTCCCAATCAACAGTTGCCGCTTTTTCCCCCATCAACAGTGGCCACAATTTCCCCATCAACAGTTGCCGCTATTTCCCAATCAACAGTTGCCGCTATTTCCCCATCAACAGTGGCCACAATTTTCCCATCAACAGTTGCCGCTATTCCCCAATCAACAGTTGCCGCTATTTCCCCGTCAACGGTTGCCGCTATTTCTAAAGATGATTGCCACCCTGATCAACCTCGACAAGCGCAACATTTGATCGGTCAAGACAGGATCGATGACACCACACGATGTTTCCATCTCTGAGAGCATTATTGAACAAACACTCATCGTTAACAAGATTGTCATATTTACGGAACATCATGGCAGTAATTCAACGATTGATTCTCGACGCCAGTTTATATGCCACGAGCGCCAGCTGAGCATGTTTTCGGATGGTTCCATCACGTTTATCACAAAAGCTATGAAAGACGTCTAAAAATCAATTCGTAATTTACACGACCATCTGCCGGAGACCGTGAATTTCACAGCGAAAGGAAGAATTCTCGAGATAGACCGGCCAGCACTATCAATAATTACAGCGTCCCTGTAAAGAGGGGAGTTCTTGGCTGTCAAAAGATAGACTCTTACATACTGACTGCATACATCACAGCATGTATAGGTACAGCGCCTTCTATGCCAGAACTCTGTTACTATCACTCGTGCCAGCCTGGCGTTATCATGAGACTCTTCTTTAAGTCGCATTTGAAAACGAAGATACAGAAGACTTTAGGACCATGAAGGGTTAATCAGAGATTCTGTAGACTTTTCGTGAGTACAAAAAGCTAAATATTCAATCAAAACGACCCCACAAAAATCAATAGAATTGTCGCCAGAAAAAAATATGTTTAAAATTTGAAAATCATTTGATTAAGAACTACTAAGTGGAATTTCCTTCATATTAGTGAAGCCATCATTCAATTTGACACGAAATCCAATAATACCATGTTAGAGTCTAATCCATTTGTCGCTCTGAAAAAATTAAGTGGTTGAACTTGTCAAAATTTGATTTACGGAACTAATTCCTCGGTAGTGCTTTGATTGGTGTGAGTATAACGGTTGGAAAGATACTTTTTGAAAGGGTTTTTACAAAGATTTTTTAGGCGGGTGCCGTGGATCCCGACTTTGCAATGGTGCACCTGTTTGTGTGTCCCTGTGACCCTGAGGGCTACGCTGGCAGAAGCCCCGGCTCCTGGGAGGTCCAACCATGCCAGACAGATCTTAGGCTTAGGTCGGGACCAAAGTTGGATCCAAGCGTTGGTGATGGCGCTTCAAGGAGGCAGCCCCTCCACATCTACAGGGTAGCTATGGGCCAACAACTCATTCCGTTGCTATACAGAGTCACAGAAGCGAGAACCAGAACTACTTAGCTCTTAGAGGAGTCATGATCAAGCACTCCATCCACGAAAACGCCACCGTGTTCCGATCCTCTCATGTGCAAACGGCAGGCCAAAAACAACATCTGAAGTCGTTCCCTTCATGAAGCATGCTTTAGCTTTATAGGAGTTTTAAACATCTCGTGCGTTGGGAATATCAAGCTAATGGTAGAAATTGGAAAAAAGCGGCTACTGAAATGGGATGCTTCTAGATTAATGACAAAACCGTCTGCATAATCTTCGAGTTAGTTTATAACGGTTCCCTGCGTGGCGATGCAATCTGTCGGATGCAACATCTATCATACGAGCTGGCTCGGCTTATTAAAAGTGATCTAATTCTTAATGGTTTAACTGGTAATGCTAGAATTGAATCTCAGGAGTCGTTCCTGCTATCAAAGTGTGCTCTAAACAACTACAATAATGTCAACACTCCTTCAAATGCATCCGTTTTTATTTGGCCTACAGCCTTTTGGAGCGATGACATTGTACTTTTTTCAGTCATAACATCACAGTGCGATTGCATACATATGTATTAGTTCTCTTCTTCAATTGTACGAAGCGGGCATGTCATCTCCAAGATGTTTTATCGGGATTAATTTTCCCGACTCCGATGAGGAGAAATGTCCAGGGAACCATCAAACATCTGCGCCGAGATGTGACTTGGACAAGATGTTTTGAACGATTTGGTCGATACTGGCTGAGGGTAATGCCGCCCGAACTGATAAAAATGCACGATGTCTGGATTCAAATCAATGTCGGCTGGGATCAGGTTGTCCGAGGTCATGGGTTGAGCAGCCAGATATACACATACTCAGTGACATACTTTATATACATGGAGAATACATGGAGAATATTGGATGATGGCCCAGTGGCTGATAGATCCATTGTCCAGAGCTGGCGCAATCAAGAAAGTGAAGAATGCATTGTTGCCCAAGTGAAACAAATTGGCCTCCACAATATTCTTGATAGAGTGGGTAAGAACAAACCTTCCCGATAAATGACAAGTAAGAGCATACAAATGGTACGAATATGGATTCAGGAGATTAGCTATTCTATCCGACGCCTGCCTGACGGGGATATAGCAAGTTCATCAGATCGTTGGTATTACAACGCAAATGTCTGTGGGTAGCAATGCCAAATGTATAGCACATTGTCTAATAGGATTGGCTTGATGTGTGTGCGGATGCAGAGTAAACGTCTGGCATTGGCAGAGACCATATTCAGAAAAACAATAGAATTAACTCTTGTTAGCTAGGAACAGATAAATATTTGCCTGAAAGCCTCCATACACCAATAAACCCAATTGGGGTAAAACCGTACTGGCACATTAGAACTCTCCTGCTGCCGCCTTCGAGGAGGACTATTCCGTGGAGAATCACACCTCCAAGGAAGAGAGATTGCTGAAGAAGAAGAAGTAGAAAAAGAAGAAGTTGTGTTTACCCTGTCGAACAACCTTGGCAATATGCAGCCCAGTTCCTTGCCTCATTCCCCAGAGCTGAACCCATCCTAATCATCCTAGCATGAGCGCATATTCATACTATTCCCCCATGGACCATCAGCGACGGAATAGACCACATTTGTCTTGATTACCGCCCCAAAACTTTCCTCCGTGGACCAACGGGTGTGATCAGACTCGATGATGTTATAATGACATCAAATACCGGCTGTATCTATTCATTTGGCTGGGACATGTGTTTTTTTTAGGCCAGGGAAGTCTCCACTGGGATATTAGATAAGGTCTGCTGGACAACTGCCCACCGCTCAATTAATGTCACCAACTCCCCTTTGTGGACCGGCGAGTGTGATGAGACTCAATGATGGTTTAATGACATCAAATACCAACTGTATATATTCATTTGGCTGGGACAGTATGTTTTTCAGACCAGCGAAGTCTGCACTACTATAGGACGTAGATAAGGTCTGCTGGACAACTGCCCAGCCACAAATTTTCCTTCGTGAACAGACTCTATGATGTTATAACGACATCAACTACGTGTATACCGCGTGTTTCTATTCATTTGCCTCAAACAACAGATGCCTGTATAGACGTGGATGGTTGTACAGGGAGGTTAGGGAGTGCGTTTACAGTAACAAAAGGTAGACTGTTGGACGACTGCCCTGGTTTTGTAAAGGTGGCGGAGAGAATCACTTCGCCCCATTCCATTTTAATTTCATTGCAATCTTTTCCCCAGCCCAAACGAATCCACAAAAGCAATTCAGCTCCAGCTCTTTGGCTTCAAATCCCCGTCTTATGAATTTTTCATAGCTTCATGAACGAGTCGATTCTCATGCATATTTCTCATTTAAAAGCGATTAATCCGTTCAAATGTGAGAATTGGGAATAGGGTACAGCTTGCTCATATTTTCTTCATAATGTGAAGTTGATTTCTCCCAAGGATTAATTGTATATCAACTGCAAATTTTGTGCACATTACAAGTGATTTCAATCTCACTAAGACGTACAGTGCACACATACTGTGCATTTTTACTGTTAACGGCCTCACTGCTTGCATGGCATGAAAAATCTTTGAAAATGACCATTAAATTTTGAAAGTTACACAATCTTTGAAATTAGCCAGGAATTAGAGACAGCTATCTCTGAATCTTGGAATCCTGGGCCCGCACCTGTGGCCTACTATTGTTATCCAGAATGAAGCTTTGACGTATCACAGTGAATGTTCTGCTTTAACAACAATATGACTAGATGAAGAAGGATTGATATTATCCCCCTTGGAATTGACTTGTTGCTTGATGTAAGATTGTATTTTTGTCACGTCTTGAGCAGACATCATGGGATGCATCATTTATCATAAATTCCCTCCAGGACGAAGTCTTTCAAAACAAGAACTGGTGAAAGTGCCGTCTCAAGTCAGGCATTGGTACAGAAGTGAGCGGCCGCGGTGGTAAAGTTGCTGGGGTTTCTGGCTGTTCATCCACCCCTTCTTTGATATACCACTGAACCTTACAAAAGTGCTTTTGTATCTTTCGTGGTGTTTACGAGATTGCAAAGTGTTTGATCTCATAGCGAGTTCTCGAGGGAAACATGTAGAAATTGGCCATGAATCTATTAAGAAGAACAAAGAAGGCTCCTTGCGATAAAAAAATATTAGACCAAGCCAAACCTTTTATTCAATTACTCGTAATTTGTCAAATCAGGAGAGAAAAAAATCCGTTTGACCACGAAGACACGAGAAATTACCCGGTGTTGAAATAGGCAGATAGTAGGATGTTCCCCCATCATCTTGGATCTTTGAGAAAAACAATGAAAAACATGCACAATATCAAAGAAAAGAAGAAAACCCCGAGAATAATTTCTAGTTACAGGGTTCTGTTATGTCACTATACTATATTGTCTTGACAATAACAAAACCCTTACCCAATATTTGATGACAACATTCTCTGTGTGTCAATATTACTAAAGTTCAAACTTTCTGCCTTCCCTAGTGCAACATCAAAGATGTCATATTTAAACTTGCAGACATTATTACTGCTCTAACTGAACAAAGGTCTAAGAGCAAGGATCAAACACTTTCCGACATCATTACCGACCAAAAGCACTTTGGTGAATTACTAATAAGGAAGGAGAACCTGAACTGAGGGATACAAGCGTTTTAAAGTAATGGTGTTTGTCAGGCAATCTGAAGTCCATCAATATTGCATTACAAGTCTCGTTAGGCCCATCTTCAAATACCGAGTCAGCTGCATGCTCCTCCCTTGGCACACATCACTGACCTTGGGGTAAATCACTCCATTTAATAAAGGAACCTCATAGCCTAGTGGGTAATTTACTGAAACTAAAAAGTTTTGATTTTTCTATATCTGTCTAGACAACGGCATTGCTGAGATTTATATTTAGTGCGTATTTACACAATTACAAATTTCCAAATTCGAATTCAGTTTTGAAATTTTTAACAAACATAGCAGGCCTTTAATGCAGAAAGCAATCTGCGAATCGATCAAGTAAATCCATAACGCTGAGACTTTAACCAGCAGACTAAGCGACTCATCTTACCTCTCTATCATTCTCGAATGAACTCGGATCATGTTCATTTACCCTGCAGCAAGGATTTCTACTTCTCAGCTCAAAAGAGTGCCTTCAATGGACTTTTTGCTCAAAGTCCAATATTCCTCCAGAGATGTCGAAGAGCAGCAAAGTAGAACATCACCGACTGCATGAACACGAACGTTGAAGAAGAAAGAGAGGTAGAAAATTCTTGTGAAGAAGAAGCGATTCTCCATGGCATCTTTTTTCTCTTCTATAGATTAGATTTTTAGAGATATCAAGGTGTAAACGTCTTTGACCTTCCTATTCCTCAAAGGCTATGCTAGCGTGCATTTTATCTCTTTTTGATGTTTTGATTGAAAGTGCAATATATTTTCACTTGGGAGTCGTCAGGGAATCTCCTGTGAGTTCATATAACAACACTGGTATCGCAATGGTCTAAAACATTCCCTGTCATACACCAGACTCACTTTTAGTTCTTCGCTGGAATTCTATGACTGAATAAGCTGAAACATGCACGTCATCTTTACTTTCAATGGTTGCACTCGTAAAACTTTCACTTAGATAAGGTTGAAACTTCTGCATTGATATGAGCCAATGTTAGGCTTTCACAGCGGTTTTCTTTCTCACTTACAATCAAATAGGCATTTCATAGACCAATACTCTCTCGTATTAACAACGGTTTCCAACCCCAACACTCGCGATCAAATATGTCGAGCAGATTATCAAAGGGACATGACGGGCATTCCAATGATGACGGAAGTTCTCCATCACTCCCCATGGTACTGCAAGTCAAATGAGACCACTTTCTTGAGACGTTTTCGATAATCGGGTTCTCAATGTACCAGACATTGTAGTCTAGGAAGCCTTGTCCTTAACGTGTTCAGGGAAGAAAGATCATTCGAGAAGACAATTGCAAAAAGTTTGATTCTCAAAAGAAATATCTCAATTGTTCATGTTATCCTTATATTGGGGTGCCGAGATAAACATGCCTTGCGATCATAGAGCGACGATCTTCATCTAAAGAATAACCAACTCTGTGATGAAGGCTGTACACCACGATGACAGGCACCAGACAGCACGGCACAAAAAGATGGACGTTGCAATGAAGTCACCGTAACATTATCCAAAAATAGGTTTTTGTCAGCAGCGATGTAGTCATGTTTTCAGCCTAGGGACATCGGATCGCAAACACACGTCAGCAATCTCCTTCAATGCAAATGAAGAAAGCAGCACTGCATGAGCACCATTTCAATAACATCGGAAATAATCCATCACCCAAGGTCTCCAATAACCTGGTCATATTTACAAGCCATACGCCACAAGTAATGGAAAACTTCCGTAGTTATTTGAACAGTTGTCAAGCCCGCTTCTCAAACTGGTATTTTTTCCCCACATCAGGGACCCCAATCTCTATACCAAGCTAGATTATTGAAAACTTCTCCGATATCTTGGCCATATTATCGCTGAACCCACAGATCGTGATGGACAACATCCGCTGTTATTGAAATGGTAAACGTATGCTCCTTAGCTTATGAGATCCTCCTGTGAGATATTGGGTGATTGATAGTGGTGTTGTTGGGTGGATTCGCCGTCAAGACAGTTACACACCAGATGACTGATCTTAATCACTTGTAAACTTGGTTAATGAATAATGATGGATTGTCAATGTCAAACTTTGTCATTGAATGATGTTGGATCGTCAATGGCAAACTTGGTTATTCAGTGATGTTCGATTGTCAATGGCAAACTTGGTTATTCAATGATGTTGGATTGTCAATGGCAAACTTGGTTATTCAAATATGTTGGATTGTCAATAAACTTGGTTATTCAATTATGTTGGATTGTCAATGGCAAACTTGGTTATTCAGTGATGTTTGATTGTCAATGGTAAACTTAGTTATTCAGTGATGTTGGATTGTCGATGGTAAACTTGGTTATTCAATGATGTTGGATTGTCAATGGTAAACTTGGTTATTCAGTGATGTAGGATTATCGATGGTAAACTTGGTTTTTCAATGATGTTGGATTGTCGATGGTAAACTTTGTTTTTCAATGATGTTGGATTGTCAATGGCAAACTTGGTTATTCAATGATGTTGGATTGTCAATGGCAAACTTAGTTATTCAATTATGTTGGATTGTCAATAAACTTGGTTATTCAATTATGTTGGATTGTCAATGGCAAACTTGGTTATTCAGTGATGTTTGATTGTCAATGGTAAACTTAGTTATTCAGTGATGTTGGATTGTCGATGGTAAACTTGGTTATTCAATGATGTTGGATTGTCAATGGTAAACTTGGTTATTCAGTGATGTAGGATTATCGATGGTAAACTTGGTTTTTCAATGATGTTGGATTGTCGATGGTAAACTTTGTTTTTCAATGATGTTGGATTGTCAATGGCAAACTTGGTTTTTCAATGATGTTGGATTGTCAATAGTAAACTTGGTTATTCAATGATGTTGGATTGTTAATGGCAAACTTGGTTATTCAATGATGTTGGATTGTCAATAGTAAACTTGGTTATTCAATGATGTTGGATTGTCAATGGTAAACTTGGTTATTCAATGATGTTGGATTGTCAATAGTAAACTTGGTTTTTCAATTATGTTGGATTGTCAATAGTAAACTTGGTTTTTCAATGATGTTGGATTGTTAATAGTAAACTTGGTTATTCAATGATGTTGGATTGTCAATAAGTAAACTTGGTTATTCAGTGATGTTGGATTGTCAATAGTAAACTTGGTTATTCAATGATGTTGGATTGTTAATAGTAAACTTGGTTTTTCAATGATGTTGGATTGTCAATAGTAAACTTGGTTATTCAATGATGTTGGATTGTCAATAGTAAACTTGGTTATTCAATGATGTTGGATTGTCAATGGTAAACTTAGTTTTTCAATGATGTTGGATTGTCAATAGTAAACTTGGTTATTCAATGATGTTGGATTGTCAATAGTAAACTTGGTTATTCAATTATGCTGGTTTGTCAATAGTAAACTTGGTTATTCAATGATGTTGGACTGTTAATGGCAAACTTGGTTTAATATTTGATGACGTTGGGTTGCTTTTTCGAGAATTGTAAACTTGGGTATTAAATGTTGCTGGATTGCTTTTCAGTCAATTGTAGCTTGGTTAATGAATGATATCGGATTGCTTTTTAGTCAATTCTAAACTTGGTAATTGAACGATGAAGGATCGCTTTTTGGTCAATTGCACATTATCCTCCTGGCCACATAAATCTTACGCCAAAGTAGACCCTCTAAAGCATCCTAAAGCAACCAAGTTCTTTCTTTTTTCCTTCAGTAACACATGATCACAAATTGGACAATTTTCCCCGTAACATTCGATATTGGCACCTGACTTCATCATTACAGGTTTTTCCGAGAAAACTGATAATCTTTTGAAGTTTTGCACCAGTTGCGTGCGTAGGCTGATAGTAACGCCAACAACAACAAGAACTTTGCAGAAAATTAGATGGCGCATGGGATTGGGGGATGTTAGAAAACTACGGTGTTTGAAGGAACACCTTTGAAGATGTTTGAAAGAGTTTTGTAACAGCTTTCCTGTTCCAGTAATTACAATCCCGCAAAAAAGATCCCACCGCAACAACTCTTTTCACACATGACGAAGCTTTCAAACTGAATTTTAATCAGTGCCGACCAAAGCGGCTCCAACAAATGGACATTTTTCAGCTTTCACAGACACCTGATCAACCCATTATATCTTTTGCACTTTCGTTGCCAACACAGTTTTGAAGTTCAAACACTTTGATGTGAGACCATGTTCTTCAGGTATTATCTCCATAACTTTTAAAAGTCTGGTCTTTCCACCTTCATTTCTTTACGCACAAACTAACCAGGTTTCTGAAGCATTCAATTACCCACAAAACATCCATTAGTGGTGCTTCTTTTCCAAACCAAGTTTCATCTGATGGACATTTTCTTTCACGAACACCTGATCCATCCCATTATAGCTTTTACGCTTTTCTACGCCAGCACTGTTTTTAAGTTCCAATGCTTTGATATGAGACCATTTCCTTCCGATATTATCTCTTTTTTTAAATGCTGGTCACTGATAAAACCCATAAGGAAAACAGCGGAACAAAATCAATTTAAAGAAATGCAACAAAATATATCTATCAAGTTACATTTGTATCAAGGCGCCTTTCCGTGGTCGCACCACGCTCAAGGCGCCACCTCCCCATAGGCTCGTTCGAAGAGCAGAGTTTTTAATTGTCTTTTAAATGTTTTTTCCGGCTGGGATCTTAGTTCGATTGGAAGTTTATTCTAGAGGTACGGGCCGCACCTTGAAAAGCTGCGGTCACCGTACCTCGATCTGGTACGTTTGACCTGAAGGGCCTTGGAGGTAACTGACCGAGTGCGACCTTCTGTTTCCAGAAGGAGGTCACTGAGGTACTCAGGTCCCACACCATTCAGTGATTTGTGGATAACACAGAGAATCTTAAACTCAATCCTAGCCTTGATTGGAAGCCAGTGTAGGTCCTTCAGTAAGGGCTTTACATGGTCAAATTTCTTAATAAAATATAACCTCGTCTCTTCGAAATTCGGAACTAATGGATGGTACTTGTATGATACGTCGACAACAACAGTACCACTGTCCACTCCGATCCCCATGGCAATTTTATATCTAAATCTTCATTTTCATATTTTGACGATTTCTTTCCATTTAGACATTTCACTTTATTCAAGGCCCAGGCCAAGGCCAGTGACCTTAAAAGCTGTCCTTTCCATTTGGGTAAGGAAAACATAAGGCGGGTATCGACGGGAAACAACCTTTTTATTTGCGAACTCATCAGGTTACCTAAGGAACTTCATAGCCATCTGCCAATCTCACAACCATCACTTTTTCCCTGCAAAAGCGTCATCTTGCTTTGTGTTTCCAGAATTTTTCCGCCACTCTGCCGTATTCCTCATACATCAAAGATCACCACCAAGGATAAAACCAAGATAGCTGACAGATAGAGTTTCTCAGGCATTTCTTGACAAGCCTGATATCGGTCTTCAATAGCGAATTGGCAGCAATCACCAGGGTCTTTCCTCTGAAGAACAGCTTCTAGGTGAAAAGGCAATTATAGTCATATTTCAAAGGTCTGTCATATTTTAGAGCGTTGACATTTTGAGAGTGGTTTTGTGTATAAATAGATGTTTGATGACGTCAGAAATTTCAAAAATACATATATCAACACCAAACCAACAGCTCATCAACTGGAGAACTCACAGAAATAGAAAATAATGCTATTCTTGGCAATGATTTGAAGGGCGTTATCGGAGACCTTGGAGACGAGTAAAAGTGACAGCACGATTCTCAATATTGGCCTGTTCTCCCACGTTTCGAGAATTAGCATTCCGCGAAGATGACGTCACTGCAGCTGCTGCCCTCTATTTCCCCATCGCTGAATTACAGGCAATGTCGGACAAACATGCGGTTTCGTAATGGATTCAGGCTTTCTAACTAGGGCAGTTAGATTCAATCTGGCACATGTCCTAGTGTGTTGGAAATACTACATAATTGTTCTGAATATTTCTCTCTCTGACTCTATGGTATCATTCATGCTAAAAACAATGCAGGGTCAAAGATAATTGACTTTGAAATAAGCTCACATGCGTAGAAATAAGAGTCGATGTCCGACTGTCACGTGACTAAAACGTCATCAATATCTTATGCAAATGACCTTGTGAGCTATAAATAGTAACTTCGCGGAATGCTATTGTTATTCTTCAATCTAATAGGAGCAATACGAGAACATCATGTTGACACAAGATTCCCCCATCTGCTGTTTCCAATATTCACCAATATGAACTGAATAATTTTATCTTAAATCCCTGAGGATTCCATTAAAGTTCAGTTTGCGCCGCCAAAATTGATACATATTTCTGATAGGTTTTATTTCAGACTGTTGGTGCGAACGGTGATAAGCTCTAAGCCATCCGACATGCCCGGGCTGTGAAATGAGCGTTGCTGTATTCCTGGGAGAGCCTGTGTATACCGCTGGAACATATCACAGTACAGCAGTCAACGTAACTGCTAAATGGCTAAGAAATTCAATGGTAGTCTATCTTCTCTCTTGTACAGATTTCAAGCACCAGATAAGAGTACATGCATTGCCCATACGACATTTACATCACGTAAAACCTTCATCACTCAATCCCCAGATGCCTTTGGACAATATTTCGACCAGACATGCCGTGGTAATCATCAACATACTTCCGATCGACTTCTCGGGCCCTCCCCTGACCCACCATCTCAACTTGCGCGTTAATCCCATTCCATGTTTTCCTCCTACCCCACCTAATCAAATCGTCAAGTATAATTGCTGAAGAGATTCCCAATAATGTTATTTTCTTGTTTGTCATGCGAGCAAAATTCCTCCTCGCCTCGAGAGTGTGCCAACACGGTGTTAAGGTAATTGAGTTGAGTGGCTTCCCCACAGGAAAATTGCCGAATATTATGTTTTCTGTCCAAACATTACAGATCTCATTCTGTTATTGTGTTTATTTGGTCTTGTCTTATCAACTCGAAGGTTCTGCAATTTAGTTATAGACCTATTCTCTCCATCAACACCCCGCCTTACTTCGGTTTTTATGTCACAAATGTCTCACAAATTGGTGATTTTCGTCACTACGACATGCAAAGATGATTTCATGCAACCAAAATTGCTTGTTTGTGGTGTTAAATGCAGTTGCTTGTGACTAGAATAAGTGATCACTGTGACCTGCGTCCAACATCAAATTATGCCACAGCAGTTACAAGTTTAACCCACAGATGAGAGATATTTTTGTCTCACATACCAGCAATTATAGTGCAGGACACTGCAACAGTACTTGCTTGTCTACGCGACAATTACTGACATGAAGTTTCTCGAATTTCATCGCCCTATTCCAACCAATTTGACACCCCCCAACTTATTTTCGTTTTTATGTCTTACTGATCTTGCAATTAGGCTAGACACCCATTCGATTATACTATTACATAGAGATTCTATGGAGATTCCGGACAATTTTCATAATAGATTTTTTTGCCTTTGCTCAACAACAAATAACATTTCTACTTAACGCGTAATCGCCGCGAAAGAACTTGGTGGGAATTGCTCACAGGAAATGAGCAATTCGTTTGAGTAAATGAAAAGAATTCGCACATGCGCTGCATCCAAATTAGGCGTCGCAGAAATCAACATAATACGCTATCTGTCATTGAATGTCAGTGTCTGAAGCGATATAGCTGAAGTTAATTCGATAAGTGGCGGGGAGTTTATACACTGTCACTCTTCAGTGTAGTGAAGGAGGGAAAAGTTGATTAGATTTTCTTGCGGGTGCTGAATTAGCTTTATACGACAGACTGAAGGACCTGTAGGATTGGATGGGGAGACTTGTAGAGTTGCCTTTCAATTGTGTCTTTATTCAGAGTTGTGGGGCGACAACAAAATTGCGAAAATATTTTGTAATGCAGGGATAGAATCTAAAAGTTGATTAAGCTTATATTCAGTTTTTACAATAATAGGATTGGGAAACTTGTTGAGTTAGTTTCAAAAGCTGCATTTCTGTTGAGAGTTGGAGAGGCGACAATAAAATTGAGAAAACAAACTTGAAATAATTTCAAAATCTGAAAGTTGACTACATTCAATTTTCTCTGTGGATTACTTTTATGAGCTACGCGGATAGCACTTAGCAGCCAGGAAGAAGTGTTCATGTTGTGATCGTAAAATACATGACAAATTTGTTATTCCACGCCAGGAAATTATTCTAAGGGAGTTACCATCAGAGCATATTGAATTTGGTTTTGTGGAGAGGAGGTTGGATTGACAAGTTTAAGGATGTTAAACCGACGTTGCAATGTGACCCGTCACAACAAAACCTGCTCATGTTGCACAGAAGATAGCGCAAATGATATCGGGAGATAAAGGAAGAGACTGATGTTCTCAGTAACTCAATAGCCAGACGACAGTGAAATGAACAATCGGTCCGTTTTAACCGGCCGAGCTCAGAGCTAAGTGTGCCTGGCTTTGCTGTAATGGGTCACTTGTGGGCACGATCCATAAGGGAGATATTCAGTCCATATCAGCACATATCCGGAAACGGTAAAGGCGTGTACCAATCACGTAAGCAAGCAAGGTTAATAGACAGAGTCATTTGATGAAACCTGGAGCATACTTTCTCCCTCGTTTGACACGACATGCTACCAAGTATCAAAGTGACTTCAAACATTATTGACAGCGAACCAAACCACTTCTCATAAGCCAATCATAACCAATACTGACCAATCGCATTACTGGCAATACTCTACGACAATTTCACAGATGCATGGCCAATTGTATTGAACAAATGGTCGATTTAGCGTGACGCGTCTGGTGTCTGTATCGATGTGCATGTCACACGCGATAACTTGGACATTGATTGGTCATGCTTATCAGACCGCTAACGAATAGTGGAAGATGGCATCTTCTCAGTGAGTTTAGATGAAGATGTCATGCTGATAATAGTTATGAAGGGATGCAATCAAGTTTATCAGAGACAAGCTATTTGGGATGGGTCCGCCTAATGAGCGGAAACGTAAGTCCGATGGACAAATAAATGAGGTTTGATACAGAGTAATTCGCCCTTTTTCTATACTCTCCTATCCATACTCTCCTTGGCCTACCCGCTGTGGACAAGAGTGTCACATCATACCCTGCTATACAGACAGGAAAACAGTTCAATGTTGATGTTCATTTTTACTCGAGGTGTACCAAGAAGCGTACTTTTTACCGCCCGTGTTTAGCCGATACGAAAACATACCCGAGTACTGAAATTCACAGCACTGAAATACACAGCTAAGCAAAGATTATGATATGGACTCTTCCCTTGGGTGTGTGGTACGCTTGTGCATAGCGGGCTGTGCTATACCCTCTGATTTTGGACCAACGGATGATGACGATTTGTAATGAGAACAGAGTGCTAATGTATAAGCAATCATTTCTGACAAGTATTGACGGCCACTCGCCGCGAAATCGCCAATGGACACAATTACACACAATGACATGCAATTATGCATATTCAGCTATATGGAACTGCCGTTGCGGATTAATGTAACCGTACACAATATTGCATGTGATATTACTTGTAGACATGGATGTTGGACTAAGCTAAGTTGGTTAATGTAGATGGTGACTTGGTTTCATATTCCTTTTTTTAAACCTTGGTGGTCGAGATGCCAAGAATGGTATCGGTTTCTAATGCCATCCACCTATTCGTGACTTAATTAGGCGCCATCTTATTTTTAATTAATCAAACTGTCTTGCTCACAAACGTTCTCCTTTTTTACCTTTTTCAAAAAACTTTGACATTATTGAAACAATTTCTCGTACACAGCCAAGAAGAAATAAATGTGATTAATTTCTCGCTACATGTAAAACATTCCATGTGCTCAAGGCCGCAGAACATCAAAAAAATCTGCCTCAATTAGATCAATGTATATTATATTGGTACAGCAACTATGAATGCCTCAGAGTCCCCAAAGCAATTTAAAATTTCATCTTCTTTTTTTCAAAACAGTTCAATATGCCTGTTTTTAACCCCTTTATTCAGTGGGACCAGTGTCAAAATAAAAGGCTTCCTTTAGAAGTTCTATAGATTGCATAGACCACTACTGAAAGCGTCATCATCGTCGTCGACGTCGTCGTCGTCGTCGTCGTCGTCGTCGTCGTCGTCGCCGTCGTCGTCGTCGCCGTCGTCGTGGTCGTGGTCGTGGTCGTGGTCGTCGTGGTCGTGGTCGTCGGCGTCGTCGTCGTCGTCGTGTCGTCGTCGTGTCGTCGTCGTCGTCGTGTAGCCTATCACTCATGTAATTTTGCCTTGCAAGACTTTTGTCATCCTAAGCTAAGGGCCTTTTACTCATTACCCACCCTACATGTAGTCAAAGGCAGGCAAAGGGAGGACAATGCAATAGAGACTAGTAAGGATGAACTGTTGTCCTGTGGGATGGTGTTATGATTGGAATGTAGGGAGCCCCATATTGCACAATTCTTTTTTAATTAGGCCTATGCATGTATAGTACGTCACTGGGGGTGTTCTGACGGGGTGACCAAAGGGCTTATACAAAATCAAGTTGAACTTGTAAAAACCCATCCATTTTTCAAGCGATTCTGATTTCAAAACCATTTTCAAGACTGTTAAACATCCTTCTGGAATGTTATTGATAATGTGTGTGCGTGTGTGTGTGTGTTTGTATGCATAAACAAGTCGAGACAATTTAGAACAGCGCTAAGCCATAAATCCTAAAATACATAAAAGTTAATCTACCTAAAATCTAGAGTAATAAAACAATTTCAGTAGATCGCCTCATAGTCTGATTACATTTGGAATTTGTATTTACACATAAACCACTGAGAGTACAGCATAAAAAACATGGACCATCAGGCAAGATGAAAACTACCAGTGCCATTAACATGATTAAAGGGGGACTATAGGCAGGTGCTAGATGGTCAACTTGGTAGTTTAGGGCATGGGTCTTGTTTTATTCGGCTATATCTAAATTTCTCAAAAGTATGAATAGTTTCAATGTACTCTGAGAAAGAAGAAACCCTCTTGTCAACTTTGCGTAAGACCACCGATCTCACCATCCTGTAATCCCCCTTTAACATGAACTACATGTATTACATACAATGGGCATGTAGATATCTTTTTTGTGAAACCAGTAATTAAACCACCATCATGATAGCTGTGTCCAACTGAACTAAATACCACTACCAAATTGCCTATCAACTCAAAAGGCAATCTTCTGATAAAAGGATAAAGTAGGTCCCATTAACAGAACCAGGCGAATCAAAACATTAAAAAAACTAACGAGATGGTGTGATAACTACGTATATACAAATAAGTCATCGAGGTTTTTCAAACTTATCATGTCTAGATTGGTCTGGCTGTTTCGTTTCAAACTCCATGATAATTCACTTGTTCAGATAAACTACGCTCTTGCAGACCACGCCAATGAGGCAGGGGCCTATGGGATATAGTCCCCTCCCAATTCACTGGCTGTCAACATTTCACTTTTGTGTACATCATGAACTCATAACTTGAATAACATTGACTATTCCATCAAAATATGTATTATCTATATCACTGACTGCAGTCCATTTCGTCAACCTAATCGTCTGTCCTTCATACGACAGGACGAGGTCGGTCCACCGAGGCGTCTTTAGTTTATATGCATGACGCTTGAATACCCAGAGGGCTTGTGACGAGCTTGGTTACTTGTGCGTACACAGGCGGGATAGATGGACCTGGGACCAAGGAGGTCTAACACAGAGCCTCCGCGAGATTTCGCGCCAAAATACAAGCACGTGGCATCGAAAACGGATGAGGATAAAAAAGATGTCACCTACCTCGAGCATGTAGTCATTGATGGTCCACGTTTTATGCGACACTGGGTCATCAGTTTTTGGTAGAGTGAATAGGACCACCACGATCTCATGTCTCTTGACAACTTTGTCGAAGAGTTTCACAGAATTTAGATTCAGGACTCTGGTCCTGCCGTCATATTTTGGAAACTTGAGTTCAGGAATGCGATCCGGAGTAACTCCGAATACCTCGCGTCTAAATGCGAATAAAATCGCGCATATTCCGAAATAAATGCCTTGCATGGTGTCAATGTGTTACGAAGAAAATACACTATTTGACTGTTGTCTAAGACCAGGGCCTACTTGGCTGTCCGCGGTGAAACCTGCTATGATTTGCCACGACGTTTAATCCGTTATTTGGTCCCATTCTGCTGTCACTTTTCCTTGTACAGAAATGGAATGACGGTATGTCGGGTGCTACCGCCTGTTCTCAGATGAGAGAACTGAAGGCTTGATAAGAAAGCATTAAAGGAAGACTAGCGGACGATAATAGGCACGATCGAGCTGAAGTTTCCCGAGCGTGATTCTTTGGAAATATCATCAACAAATTTAGTTCTGGTATCTGATGCGTCCAAAGCAATTGTGAGGCATCGTCTGATAATTTTTGCCAAAGTGTTGTCACTCTGTTTGGGACTGCCGCAAAGCAGAGTTTGCGGACGAGGTTTATTGTCGAGGTCGGTTAATGTACACTCCGGACGCATTGGACCGGCCTCGTCCTGTCGCCCGGTAGTCCATAAGGAGGTACAATTTGGATGACGCAATGGACTGCCCCGGGAGGAATCTAGGTTGGTGTGGCTTTGAGCGACGTCTGGCGAGGCAACGCCTGTTTGTTGCCGTCGTTTTCTGAACAGTGTCTTTAAGAATGGTCGGACGTAACAGAAAAAAGAAATTCGGAATAAAAACAGGTTTGTATGTATACTTCTGGAATGTTTTATTGCGCAGGTAAAATAATAAAAATGTCAAAAACACATCACAAATTGTACGGAATGCCCAAAAAATCGCTTCGAAAAAACATTGTTAGAAAAAGCGGTACGAAAAAATTCTATTTCTTCATGTTACAACATGTCTGGCCTCTGCCTTCGGTCAACCAGCCGCAAAGAAACTTACAAAATGTGTCATGGCTAAATATAAAACGACGAACCATGCCTTCAACTTGCTAAGGAATATTTCGCGCTCGTGAAAATTGACATCAAAGCACGTCCGCCACATAAAACTTGCCCCAACGCTTGAGTCTTGAGACTTGACTCCAATCAAGAATATGATATATTTGGCCTAATTGGTATATATTTGTATTCAGACAAAGCAGTTCCCTTTATTGCACAAAGACATTTAAGAGACTAGACAATCATGTCGAAAAGACCAAAATGATATATTCAGCCAATTTAATGTGTTCCAATTTTGTTGCTTGTGATCACTATAAGTTCAAAACTGGAACTAATTGCCTTTGATGTACAGCAAGGCCTAAATCTTGAGCAATTTGAAAATGGAAGGCAAGTTCGCACGTCAGTGCAATCGACACTCTAAAAAGACCGCTACACAACAAAAATATGGCACAACCGATTTCTGGTTACTAACTGACAACATGATTGGACTGATAGAGTTAACACCGACAGTTAGCCACATCGATAAAAGCTGCAATAAAGTCGGCTGAAAGAAAACAAGCCTGACTGCGAAGTGTTTCAGTATTTCCATTTTCCGTCACCAGGTGAACTTAGTCGCCGAGAGGCTTGCTTTCATTACTTATAGCCTGTCGGCGACGTAGTTTCTGTCACCAGGTGAACTACGTCGCCGATAGGCTTGCTTACTTCACTAGACGAGAAAACAAGCTTATCGGGGACGTAGTTCTCTTTCTATTTCATCTATCGCCTTGACTCTGGTAACTGCATAAATTGAATCATCGTACTATCGAGACTCCGAGACGCCATCTACTGAACGTCGCAGTCATTTCAACGTGCCTTTAATGGTTCCTTTCGATATCTTTAGACTGAATCGGCGAAGTCAACTGTTTCAAACGCAGACGGGCCTTGTTTTTCAATTCTTCCCTGACGAGCGGCGGTAAGTCCTCAATGCGCTTGATACTCTTTATGTCATATTCCTTCAGCTTAGGATTTCTCTTCTTTGACTTTGACCTTGGCGTGACCTTGACCCTGACTTTCACCTGCCCTGTCTTGCTGACCGGACTGATTGGAGGAAGCCGATTGCACTTTGGAATATCATTGATGATGTCCGCCATAGATGTGTCTAAAGTTCCGATTTCGCAGGCGCCATTTTGAGTATTGGCCCCGGATACGTCAGCCATTTTAGAATCGTCTGCTTTTGGCTGTTCCGGTGGCGTCTCATTCTCTAGCTTTGTGAAGTCCAGCGCCAACACTTGGCGCTTGTTTAAAAGCGGTTTCGTAAATTGCTTTGCAGGAGTGGAATTTGGAAATGATTTCGTATCCTGTTTGTGGATTTTCGCCATTTGGAGAAACTGATCGTAGTTTGTCAACGTGTACGTTTTATTCATAGACATGTCATCATCTTCGCCGTGCGTGATGGCCGCCAATCGGTCACTTTTTGAACTAACCGCTGCGGAATGCGGTATGTTCTGCGGGAATGCAAATGCAGATGGCGCATCCTCGCCTAACATCCGAGCATTAGCTGACGTCAGAGTACAACGTTTCAGTGACAGAGTCACGTTTTCTTTTAACTGTTCTAAGTGAGTAGTGTCAGTCACAGCTCGTCTGTGTGTGAGATTCCCTAACGTGTCCGATGATGTTTTGTCCCCGGATATTTCACTTCGTGACGTCATCGATCCTCCCTCCGGTTTACACTCTTTTACGAACGTCGCAACGGAGTCCGTCAAGTTTCGCTTTCTCAAATGCTTGCGCCTGATTTTTAGGAGAAGTTCTGCTGGATTCGGTAATCGTTCTGCTTCGCCGTCAACTTGAAGAGATGTCTTCCCGTGCACTTCGCTGCAGCTCGGACAGGGCTCAGCCTCTAAACTCAAATCTCGCCTGCCATTCAGAGATATCGCGTAGCTCTCCGGTCTGCTGCGAACAGCAGAGATTTTGTGGATTGGTTTGAGCCGGTTGTCCGGATTTCGCGGAACAAGTCCTTCTTCTACATCTTCCCAAGCACTAAGTTGGTTGATTCGTTTCAGCACAGATTTTTTGTCGCCCGTATTCACAACTGACCGACCTGGGCTAATTTCATGTAAATTTAAATTTGCCTCGTGCGAGACTCCGCGCGATTTTGCCGAATTAATCTTTCGTCTTTCCTCGGTAAGTTTCGGAATCCTTGTCTTGGCCGATCGAGACACTGGGCGCAAGCTGCTGGGACTCCTTGAAGTGTCACTGATTTTGTCTACGTCAGCACAAATCTCGGTGACCTCACAATTTTTGTGTTTTTCTGTGGAATGTTGTGGGACTACTGTCCTGTTTTTTAGTTTCGGGCTAGCAGGGGACTGCGGTCTGCAAGTGCACGTGCTACAGTGCGAACTAGCCGACTTTGCACGCGGCACATCCGCCTCGTTTGAACAAACAATATCCTCGTTCCAAGATTTCTCACCGGAGTCTGACAGAGTGAACGTACCTTCCCGCGTAATTTGCCCTTGCTCCGGTGCTGAATCATACGTATCCGTTGGAAGCGCATCTGGCTGCATTTGAGTCGTCCTGTCTGAGTTCTCGACAATCTCGTTCGAGTCCAAAGAATTACCCTCAGGTTTTTCATTTACATTCTCGTCCTTTATCTCGGACTCGTTTTTATTTCCAGCTACATGTACGTCACTTCCTGTTAATGTCTGAGGCGGTGACGATTCGAACGAAACTCTCCTTTGTCGTCTTAACAGGTTTCTGTCCATGGTCGGCTTATTTTTCTCAATAGAGGGAGCCCGCGGCATATGTTTGAATTTCAACTTTGGGTCGTCCGGTAAAAGACCCAACACAACTTTACCCTGAGATCTGTTATCACTTTGTGAGGCCAGGTGAACGGTACCAGGCGCCATTTTGTCAGTTCTATCTTCAGCTCTGAGCGTATTGTTTTTAATAATTGAGCGCAACTTTCGTGTCGTCACACACATAAAATCATCTTTTTGGATTCCCTGGTCGTATTCCTTATTCAAACATGGAGCATTTTCTTTGTCGAAGCTTGCGGCCGATAGGAACATTGTGAGAACATACGGGTAGTTTTTGCGTGGTTCTCGTTCTGCCGAGATGTAACTTATTCCTTAGTCTGCCCCCTGTTGTCAATAAATATCGTTTTACACCAGACAGCAAATGAAACAGGCTCGATTTCTGTCACTTTATGTCCACATCAAGAAATCAATATGTTTTATCACTGGTCGTAATAATCATTTCAATTCGCATTCATCCACGAATAATTATCGGCGGCCATGAATCATACGGCAGTTTGTTCAGAACGGAAGTCACGTGATCCAGCGTCTGCTGCAGCAGTCTGCTGAACCTTTCACCTGCAAAGACAGAACGTAGAAATGTATCAGACCCTGTATGATGGAAAAGAAGGAAAATGGAATTTTGACGAAAGACTCTGTCAGATGAGCTAACTGGAAAAGTATGATTGACGGCAGATACGATGAACCTGCACTGAAACCAATGAAAATGGTATCACTTTGCCACATCTGATGGAAAATATGATTGACGCTGGCGGGGTTAAATGGGGGCCCGTGCCAGGGTGTAGATGCCTACGGTCACCACAGTTACCTATACGGAATTCAAACTGAATCTGGCATTCGCAGTCCCATTTACTTGTATGAAATATGTATAACATCTGTGGACTTAATATAATTCTTCACCCGCATTATACTTGGGTTACATAGTAGATTGCCATGGCAACGAAAGCAATCACAGCGTTTGAGGTGGAATTGGACCCGGACTGTAGCCCCGGGGAATTAAATTTGGTGTTCCCAAGGACCTGGCCGGACCTAATTGCTTTGGTAATTATCAGTGGTTTTGATGTCGTACGCGGCGATATTTCATCACTCATACATCGACTCATGGGATTGATAATCTATGAACTACATGTATGGATTATTAAGTGCTTTCAGACAATTGATATTGCGGGTGATTCAGACATGGATGTCGACTGCGTCCAGACCTTTATACCGGGCCGTACGGCTGTAACAGTTACAGTTGTAATTTGGCGCAGTCTTCTTCAGTTAATGCCATTAGACTTAACGCGGAGTAGAAGTTAACGCCAAGTTTAATCGTTGACAAGCACCACATCTGACAAGACTTACCATCGACACCAGAGGCATGAGAGAATGTCCTATAAAGTCTTCAATTGTGGATCATTTAAGAAAAGCTCTGGTCCAAACTATATGTATTTCCAAAGGAAGAATCCATCTGCTTTGAATCTGAACATCTTAAGTACGACTACGTGTACATGTAGGTTTTGTTTTTACAAAATGATATTTCTCGTATATAAATGTATTCCACTGTCTATGCAAAAGGCCTAGTAATAAATACATGTATTCTTGACACAGGCCCAGCACTTTATGTAACTGTGATGTTGTTTCAGTAAACGAGTATAAATTCTCTACAAGGTGTTGTGTTTATTTTGGCCATAATGTTTTATTATTACGATATTTGGCGGTAATTTAGCAATACATATTTCCTATTTGTACAAGGTACTAAGTGTAAAACTGCCTGACCCATCCGGCGCCGCTCGGGTCGTGACGCCGTCTGGTGAGTACACCGCACACCAGTCTAGTGTAAACGAGGAAATAATCTCAATAATCAGAAGGATATTGGTGTCGTCTTTTTGGGCAGTCTACCAGCAAGGTATGAATCACTCCAAAGAATAACCGGGATGTTTGCACATTTTCGAATAAAACATGATTTCTGTCATTCACGAATTTCAAAATAAATATCGAAAAGAACATTGGTCGCCAATATGGCATTGTGAGCCTGTCATGAATAAACATTGGGAACAATGTTCCTCATATCTTTATCACCATTGTTTTTTTTCCCAGTTATTTATTGTTGAATAAGCAGTATTTCCAACTGTAAAATTCTGTTTGTGTTTCTATATCACTGTGAAAACATGTGAACATCATATTCAGTCGCCTTGTGAACTATGTCGCCAAAGGGCTCGTTTTGTTCTATTTTCATTTTGCTTTCTCAATGTGTACATGAATTTAAAATATTACATGAACATTGGAGCCGAGTGTAGTTTTACAACAATTTTCGTGCCAAGTCTTACTCTGAGCGTTCCTCTTCTTCATTTCGGACAGTTGCATGGCGACAAAAACCGTTAATGTGGGTCCCACATAAACGCAACGGCCAACTAGCCATGACCAATAGAGCAATCAGCGTTGCAGACAATAAAACCAAAATTTTTGCACCGTTGTAAGAATACATCACTGTGTAAATATTATGCCAAATGTTAAAGTTCCTTTTCAATCTAATCGCCCAGTGACACCATTTTGGTTGCAAAAGCGGCCAAGCGTCCAAATGAATATTGCCATGAAAACACCCAAAAGTACTTATCATTTTTATCAATACTGTTTGACCTGCATTTATCTATGATTCTTGGAGTCAAGCGTAACAGGCATTGTCTGAAAAGGACGTGGTTTTATCACTAAATACACAGCAAATAATGTAAATACGAAAATGCATGGCGACACTTCTTTGGAACGGCGTCAACCATGAAGCAACGAAACCTCACCAAGTTCTCAACGCTCCGTTTAGCTTTTATACTTCGGTGTTTTTATGTCACTGTATGAAAACAATAATTTTGAAAACTTTTATTTGTTTATTGTATGGATTGATATATATAGCACAAAGAAATGACGATCTGTTTAGACTCATCACGACTGAGCCTTTCATTACTTGGACTAAAAAACCAACATCCTTGCCTAGATTCAGACAGGATTCGACATGATGTCCCGTGTCATTGTTGCGTTTTTTTTCTCTTGGGCGTTTTATGAGAAATTGTAGGCCTACGTGAGCAGCAGTATTTTTGAGGAATCTAATATTGCGCTAATATATGATATAAATCAGAGTGGTACTCCAAAAAACAAATCGCACGTACGGTGATTAAGTCAAGGTGCTAATCAACATTGCTATAACTTTGTCATCAGGTGTATACAAGTGGTCCTCTTACTAAGGACCGGTGCTGACACCAGTGAAGGGCTGTCAGTGGAATATTGTCCCTGTCCTGTGTAAGGCCACCCTGCTGTTCACAGGGCCAGTTGCAACACCTTATATCGATCCCGTGTGTCAAAGTTATCATGCATGTATCACTATTGTATAAGGCAGCACGTGCCATTAATAAAAGCGCTAATTGAACCAGAGGGCGCAAATAAAATGGGCAGCCAAATATGCTAATTTTCTCCATGGTTTCTAGATCACTATCTCTAGTCTTATGGTTTTTTTCTCTCTTTTAATATGTAACAGTCGTATTTGATGAGAAGTATAAACCGTGGTAGTCAAGATGGCTTCATACTTGCACCTGACAATTTTCGTGGGTTTCACTACAAAAAGGTCCTGGTGCTATCCCAGGTAAAGGACTTCTATAACATGCGTCAGTTTCCTGTGTAAGAGTACCCCCTGCAGAGCCCTCAAACACCACCTGCATAAACAGCGTTGGATTCCACAAATAATCAAAGATTAATTAACAAAAATACTTAATCACCATAGTTAATGAGCCGAGGCGGAAAATGCTTGTGTCCTGGTGCAGCTGCAGTGAGCACCTCGTCACTAGGTGCCTATTACATCATAAACATAAGGATTATGCATGTAAGCCATGAAATAAACGAACCAGGGTCGAGGTCATTGATCATTTGTCCCCAAAAGGATAATCCCATGAACGGAGAATAAGGGTTAATTGCTATGGATTCAGGATTAGCAGCTAGCTATTGTTTTATGAAACTGATCAGAAGAACTGAAGAATCACCAATTCATTGTTCTGCTCTGGAGGGATTCTTTGTGCATTTGAGATTAATCTTCAAAGATTAACCTCAGAGTTACCATGGTCAACCTGAATACTGATGGGTGACAACGACCTTGGATTACTGTTAAGTCCATTTTAAGACTAACTCCGATTGTCTCGATGCGATTTAACAGCGCGTCCATTAGATACGCTTGCTCTGTTCTGCGGTATTACGCGTGATTTCAGAGAATTTTGAAAACGTATATGTAAAAAGCTTCTTAAAAACAAAGCACAAATCTCGACGCTGACAGCCATAAATCGAAATTGAAAATGAATCATCCACACTAGACGGGCTCGATCGCACTAAAAAACCATTTCATGATTCGGCTGTAGAAGCGTTGAATATAGATCAACTTTTCAATTTGAATTCGCCCTTGGTGGTTCATCTGTAACTATAAGGATTCGTCGAATGCAAAAATGGCTTCACGCAGCCATTCATTATCTGTGGCCTCTCACGAAAACGGTCCAAATCATCGGTATTTCCAGTGAGCCCAGTAAGCCTGACGACAGAGACAGTGAATTCGCCGTACATTGTGTCATCCTGACAGGAGGTTCTGGGGTTTTTCACCCATAAGTCGTATTAAAGACTGAAATCCTGTGGACCAAAGAGGATGGGATTCTAGATTCGGTTTCGGTTTCGAAGAATGGTCCAGAGATTGAGTGCACAGGGTTGTTTATGGACTAAGGAGAATAAATACTCTGAAACAAGAAAATGAGGAAAGGAAAGAAAGCACTTACCTGTTACGAATGATGCGTATTTTATAGTTGTCTCTTGATGTCGCTAACGCCAGATCCTACATGCAATACCGTCGTTTGCATAAAAAACCGTGCATCCATCTGTTGTCTGTCTCTCTCCAATGGTGTCGTTCAAGTGATGAGCAGCACTTGCACGCGTAAAATAAATGTAAACAGTCCCAACAATGGACCGTCACAGCCAATCTGCAGCTGTCCCACTCCCAGTACGCGGACTGAACCGACGAACAATGCTCTTTGTGCGACGGACTCGGCGTTTTCAGTCCATGCTCTGGCGAAGTGGAGCATTATGGGAGTCGGGCACGTGCGGAGACTGCCGGCACGCGATCGATTATGTAACCTTGGTAACGCCACCCAAACAATGTGAGTCAGTCAATTTAGACTGGGTTTATGATGTTGGTACTGTCGTTTTACAATGGAGGAAGCTGTCTGTGATTAAATCTTTAACGCCCTGACCTGGGACGCCCTGCCATGAATTTGAAAATAACTGCACGAGAGGGTTAACGCAAAACGTGACGAAAATAGTGTTCGGTCGAAACAATTACCCAATTATTTCGTAATGCAGATGCCAAATTTCATTCAAGACCAAAGCTTCGACAAAAAATATACATATGTATATCCGTCCCATGAGGTTCCATACTGCACCGCCAGATGTCAACATGTGTGATAGGAAAACTTGTCCTGGGACAGATTGTCGCGGGGACGAAATGCACTTTTAGTCTCTGAGGCATTAAGTTCTTGGGTCATAGATCCCTAACTTGCTCACCAAGGCGATGTTTCGTAGGGGTATTAAATTGCTACAGCGGCTCGATGTCTATTTAAATGCCGTAGGTTTTTTTGTCGACCTATATACATTGCTGGGATAAAACAAAATGTCAAAATAAAGAATTAAGGCCAATAAACAATGATAGTGTCCAGTGCAGATGGGCGTAATGGGGAGCCACCTGATAAAAGCCAGCATTGTATAGCGTTGGCATAAGATATTCGGTGACAAGAAGAGCAAGATCGATAATTCAGGCAAGTCTGCTCGCAATTTCATCCCAAATCCATCCATTTCTATATATCGTCAGCAGGTTACTGAATAGCTTAGTCGCATACTCCCGCTGAGGACCAAGCCGGCGTTATAGTTTGATGGGACGCCCCAAAGCCTACATCTGTACAATAAGAGAGGACGTGCGCTTTTTTTGTCACACTCCTGGAGATTGGCCACGCGTAGGCCGTGACACTCCATACCAATGTAGAGCCTACGGGTTGCGCTATGTTTGCAGAGAAAGAATTGGGGAAAACATTGATTATAGGGGTCGACAATAAGGGTTTTAAAATATTCTACGTTGAAGAATGTCAAGGTCAAACTGTCTCGGTGCAGACCCATTCTGATCTGGGTCATGAACTCATTACCAGAAATAGCTCAGATAAATACTCTTTACTATGAGGATACATGAAAAGGCCTGTGGTTAGACTGTATATCATGAAATGGCTCATGACTGCATAGTATGAATAATCTGGTGGTGGTGGTGGCGGGGGTCTGTGATAAAAAGGCTTCCAACCAGATACCGCAAAGTGATTAACTGGATTGCAGTTGACATTGGCGTTTGTAAGGGGAGGGGATAAATTTGGTGAGAGAAGGGTGTCACATCCTCTTGGCAGAAACTCATCAGGAAACTCATCAGAAACGACTTCCTTTTCATTTCTTTAGGTCAATAAAGTACTCGTTTTAACTGAACAAACCACGTTCTCCAACCATGGATTCCGATTCAACACGCTCAACAGCCGAGTTACAGAAATTCCTGGACAACCAGATGTACACCACACGAGTGATCAGGCAATTTGAACTCATCTTCGGCGAGACGTTCGCCAGTAATGGAGGCTCGGAGGCCAGCTCGGTATAATCGCCATTTACAATTCTTTCCAAAGAAATTTGCATAAAAATCTTAGCCTGGTTCCTTGATTGGTTCAACTCTGAAAACTCCGCCGGTGAAGCAGGATTGAGGGCACCTGATTGGCTAACGAACGGACATACATATATGTCGAAAATCCCTAATATAGACCATGGTGGGAGTTGTTATTTCGTCAATCAATACCGGCAGTGAGATATCAATTGCAATGCTAAAACACCTAAAACGTGGTGTTGACTGCTTTTTGACTCCTTCCATATTTTTTTAAATGCTTGGTTATATTATGACGTTCAATAAACGATTTTTGTTAAACTCGTAGTTTTCTTTCAAGGTGCTTGCATCGTACCTAAACCTGGCTCCAGGTAAGAAGTGTCTGGACGTCGGGTGTGGCCTTGGAGGACATGCGTTCTACTTAGCCAAGGTATGTGAATCAATTTGTATCAAATATTGTCATGAAAATGTCTCAGGCGCGGGTCCAAGGGGGTGGGCGCACCGAGACTCGCTGTACATTGTACCCATTGTACCTAAGTTATCGTAGCTAACGAAATACCATCGAAACGAGAAACAGGACGAATAACTTGCGATGGTATCCCTATTCTTTGGTGAAGACAAGTCAAATGATGACCACCACGAATCCCGCATATCATTGGTCAAACAACGACACGTGACCGGTCCATAAAAACTGATTTGTGACGTCCGCGGGCAACATCTGCATTGCGCAGTGATTGTAGTTTATTGAGGAGGTCCTTGCTTGACTATTATCGCTGCTTTGGAGAATGCATCATCTATGGACCGCTCATGAGTTGGAAGGGCGCTCTGAAGTTAGTCGTGTCATTGTTATTTCAGCATCATGGCGTTGAAGTGCACGGTTTGGATCTTTGCAACAATATGGTCAATCTCGCGAGAAAATACGCAAATGAGCGGTACAAGGACGCGAGATTGTCATTCGCAGTTGAAGATGTGACAACATTCGAGTTTCCTGATGAGAGTTTCGACGTTATCTACAGTCAGGGTGTGATGCCACATATACAGGACAAGTTGAGTTTATTCAAGAAATTTCGGGTAAGACTAGCGTCTTGAATGTTGGGTCATGCCTAAAATTTTAAAGTAAGTTACCTCGCGCGGTCGAGGCAGCCATGTGGTGGTGATACGATGAGATTTACGACCTTTATCACGGGCAAAATCCTGTTTCATTGGTTCCGTGAGGTGATAGGCCTACCACTTGGTAACCTGGACGAAACGGAACAAATATGGCCGTGCGCGCAGCCATGTTGTATGCAGAATCGTAACCTGTGTTTTAGGCAGCTGTCCAACAGTAACAATCGTATATATGATCAACAGAAAACTGAATTCAGCACTTTGACAATTCTTCACGATAATAACTCCGTGTCAAAATGAAACTTCAGACTTGGCTGAAACCCGGGGGTCGACTCTTCATCACTGGTTTCACATGCAGCTCGGGGAACCACTCCAAGGCCTTCAAGGACTATATCGCCCAGCGCCGATATCACATCTTAACAGTGGAACAATACGCAAAGGTAAGCGTAGTGTTGACCCCAAATGACCAATGATTAATGACCCCCAGTGATCTCCCAATGAGAGGAAAGCTAGCATTTGCTGCGGAGCAAAAGTACGCCAGTATCACTAAGCAAACTTTACCACAAGGCGAAGCTAGGAAATTGCCCTAATGGTTAAACCAGAATTAAAGATCTATCCTATTATTCAAGAAGTGTTCAGGGTTTTTCATTCCCAGCTGTCTACCACGCCAACAGCCTTTCTGCTTCCAAAGGTCGACCACGACCAACAGATTATGAGCCCGGAGTATCTGGCGTACTAAATAACAAAACGTATCGTGTCCATCACGACTAGATAGCACTGGCAGACGACTTAAATGAAGACTCTGTTTAGGATGACTACTGTTCCATGGTTACCTAACTCCCTTTGCACCAGCAACCGCAGAATGATGTTCTTCCATAACAGCAAAATTATATCTGGCGAGCAATTGGTAGGCCTACCAGCTTTTCTTGGACCAACACACAGCGGCCCGTAAAATTCCAGGTAGCCTACGCCTGAACCGATCCAGATAACTTTTTTGTTTTCTTCTCGTTATGATCCGTTTCCTGATGGATACCCATTATAATAATCTGATGATTTCATGATCAGGTGTTGGAAAGTGCTGGTTTCAAGACTGTCGTCGCCAAAGACTACTCCGACGTCTTCGCTCGGAACACACGGAGGGAGTTGGCGCGTCTGGAGAGCATCAAGGAGGATTTTATAAAGGTAGGTGAAGGTATGTTGTTGTCGTCGTCGTCGTCGTCGTTGTTGTTGTTGTTGTTGTTGTTGTTGTTGTTGTTCTTGAAAATTTCCCATTTCTCATTTCGTGATCTAACCTTCTCTGCAGGAATTCGGCCGGGAGGAATACGACCTCATATTGCAAAGATGGCTGGAAAAGATACAGAGGAACCAAGAGGGGGAGCAGGGGTACGGATTGTTCGTTTACGAGAAGTAACAGATCACGAGATGTCAGAGAGGATGTCAGGTGTCAGTCGGATGCAGGTGTAACTGATAATTTGGCTGCGATTGATAACTTAACTAAGTCATTGATAATGTGTGTCTTATTCCTATCTATCTGTCAAACTTACCCATTTAATTATTTCCATCTGAACTATTTTCTTGTCAAAACTGGAATAAAGCAGCCTTGCAAGTAACAGCATATATGCAACCTATGAATCGGTTTCAGTGAGATTCATGAGTGTTTCCAGTCCAAACATTCTTCCCGCTCGTGAACCAACCTAGCTCATGAACCTTCCTTAGAGAACTGGGGGAATCAGGGTTCTACTTCACGACATCGGCAAAGTTTGCACAACATTTAACTCTAAGTCCCATTTAATGTATACTCCCTGAGATACCGGCAGTTTTTGACATTTTCCATGACCTCAGATACGGAGCACCCGCCGTGGGCCCCATCAACAGTGCTGCCATCTGAAGGAACCGTCTTTTTCCCATGCTTTAGATCGTCCAGTTCACTCGAAGAACATTTCTTGAGCTGCCCTTTCGACCTTGGAGGTCGCTGACCCTTCAGGGCATTCCCGTCCCCATGATATGAGCATGGTCTTGGCGGCACGTGCGCGTTGCTTGATGGCGCTGGCAAGGTGATTGGCCGAATATGGGGCTTGATGTCGCAAAATGGAGTTTTGTTTATCGTTTTCTGTTTTGCATCCATGTTTATTCAATGGAATTACCATTACGAGCTCCGCCTTGGATGTTGTTGGCAACTATCTGAGCTGAAATATGATGGAATTATCAATCAGTATACCGTACATAATTTATATTCCATCACAAGTGATACAGTATGTTTAAAATAATGCACTTCATACACTACAAACCTCTTAAGTAACTGTCATCTCAAGAATGTATTGAAATAGCCAAGAGCATTCCACAAAAATATTCTCTTAGAAATCTTTCCTCCAGTTTCCATTGCTACCCGGTGCAAAACATGGTATCCAAATGATTCTTGAATTAGATGAATCCGTCTCCCGTATGTTTCTTGACCATGTCCAGAAAGTATATCAAGTCGGTTGGTTATATTCGCCTAATCAAAGCATTGCCTGCGGTTATTCGCCACAAGATCCAGATTGGAAAATTATCGACGTATCGACAAAATGGCTGACCTAATAATAATATCATTGTATTTAAAGAATTATGAAGACAATACGTGGAAAGTGGTTCTGAAATATTAATACATCCGGCCAGTTTTGGTCGAATTTGGTCACAACAGTGCGCGCGTGCGACAGAAGGTGTCATGGCGTCCCCGCGCGTCCCAGTGTAACTTTTTCGTTGTTCCCCGGATTTCCATACAAGAGACAGCTATAACAGAGAGACCACGACCTTCGATTAAGGGAACTGATCGGTCTTTCAGCGTTCCTAAACAATGAGGGGAAACACCCATACCCGCAATACTGGCGCCATGCACAGCGGCGAAATGTCTTGAGTTGTCGACGAGTCCCCCCCCCCCCTCCCCAACGAATATCCATATATTCCGACTACCCGCCGGATATCTCTCCCTCCCTCCCCCCCCCTATACTACCCCACTACCACCACCAACAACTATCATCTCACCTTAAATTGAGTCAAATATAGTCCCTGGCCCTTTCCCTGGAGGACGTTGTCTTAAATACAGGATGGGGCGGTGTATTCACCTCTCGAGTCACTGACTGGTTGTGCTTCTTCTTTCTACTTTCTACGATCAACAATGCGCCTAATGATGTATACATTCAGAAAGATAGCAATTTGCCAAATTCCTAATTGTTGCTTAGAAACCATGTCTTATTCTCAAAGTGATAATAATGAGTGTTTTGCACAACACCTCGTCAGTAACTATGGCAACGACGTAAGCAATAACCAGGAGTAATACTCGGGAGGTTTTGTGACATAATTGCAAGGACCGTTCTGAAGTCTTGAAACTTCATCATCTCGCTAGAGGGCGACTCAGGCGCTCGGCATGGCATGTGACATCATGTCTGCTTTCCGATTGGTCGAGAGAGGTCCGATTGGTCCCGAATGATGATTGGGAATCATACTCCTACTCTGGACCAATCAGCGCTCGTTTTGCTTCAAACGGTTTCACTGTCTATCCCTGAATACACGAGTGAGTGGAAGACTATGAACATAGCACGACAATAATTTATTGAAAGATATATATATATACACTCGATTATTTTGATCGAATTTTAAAAGCAGGTCTAAAACCGCACCTGAATTTTCTGTATGTCCCTTCTGTCTATCCCGTGTTGTAACAGTGTGCTCCAACATCGTAATAAGGCGACCATGATTGAGAGGTGTCAATCACTTGTATAGCCCCAGTTCGGCGCAATAGTCACACTGATTGTGATTTCTCCCATTCTCATTTCCCATCACCGTTTCAGGAACGTTATAAAGGAGAAAACTGTGTCCTATTGTCAGGTCATAGCTCGTTCCGCTAATTTATTGTCGGGGAGCACTGACTGAGACCTGAGAGACCATCAAATACGTTACACCTGCATCTGATTGTCTCATCCACTCTTACGTCTCGTGATCTGTTACTTCTCGTAAACGAACAATCCGTACCGATGCTCCCCCTCTTGGGTCCTCCGTATCTTGTCCTGCCAACCTTGCAATATGTGGTCGTATTCCTCCGGGCTGAATTCCTGCAGAGAATGTTAGATCACGAAATGATACATTGGACATTTTCGTCATCTATTCTTGTAGGTTGTTTGATATGCAACTAGTATAGTAAGACACGTCTCCCTATTGAGGACAGCATTGAGTTAAACGACGACGACGACGACGACGACGACGACGACGACGACGACAACAACAACAACAACAACAACAACAACAACAACAACAACAGACCTTTACCTACCTTTATAAAATCCTCCTTGGTGCTCTCTATTCGCGCCAACTCAGTCTGTAAGTTCCGAGTGAAGACGTCGGTGTGGTCTTTGGCGACGACAGTCTTGAAACCTGCACATTCCAACACCTGAAATCAGCAAATTCTTTACCAACGTTAGCATATATCAGGAGACGGATCAACTAGGAGAAATAAAAAGTTGTACTTGGACGGTTAAGGCGCTACTTGATACGGACCACTCTGTTTGTCCAGGAATAGCTGGTACCAAGTGCTTGCCTTATACAATTTGGCTGTGGAAGAACATCATTCTGAGGATATTTGCCCGACGGGAGTTAGTTTCAGAAAAGCTAGACTCAGTCAATTGATCAGTAGTCGTCCTTATCATCGTCGTCCTATGTTAGGGCGAGGACCTATACTGTTATAGGCAACAAGGCTTACCTTTGCGTATTGTTCCACTGTTAAGATGTGATATCCGCGTTGGGCGATGTAGTCCGCGAAGGCCTTGGAGTGGTTCCCCGAGCTGCATGTGTAATCAGTGATAAAGAGTCTACCCCCGGGTTTCAGCCAAGTCTGAAAGATCAAATTTTGACACAAATGTATATTGTGAAGAATTATCAAAGTACTGAATTCAGTTGATCCAAGGATTGGATGCCAATGCCAATGCCAATGTAAGGAATGCCTCTACAGTTGGAGAGCTTCCTGAACTCGTGTGACGATTCTGACTTCATCATAAACAAGATAATACAATATGGCCACGGGCCAAGCCATATTTGTTGATGAGACAAGACCACCACACCACGTGGTTACCTCGCCCGCACGCTAATATAAGCCGCCAACACAAGTCAAACAACAATTCAGACGGTTTTCTTACCCGAAATTTCTTTAATAAACTCAACTTGTCCTGAATATGTAACAACACACATTGACTGTAGATAACGTCGAAACCCTCATCAGGGAACTCGCTTGTTGTCACATCTTCAACGGCGAATGATACCCTTGCGTCCTTGTACCGCCCATTTGCGTATTCTCTCGCGAGATTCACCATATTGTTGGAAAGATCCAAACCTTGTACTTCAACGCCATGATGCTGAAAATTCAATGACACGTCACTGTAGAGCGCCCTTGCAACTCATGAGCGGTCCATCTAAAGAGTGTCTGGTTACTTTAAGTGTCCATAAATAATCGATGTTGCCCGCAAACGTGCCGCCAACCAATGGGTAACAGCAGTTTTTATGAACCGGTCACGTGTCGTTGTTCGTCCAATAATATGCTGCAGGGGTTCGTGATGGTCATCATTTGACTTGTCTTCAGCAAAAAAGGGGAAAGTCATCACAAGCTATTTATCCTATTTCAATGATAACAGATATAGGCACAGTGTACAATGAATCTCGTAACAGTTACGTTGTTATGTCAGTATTTGACGCATCTTGTCTCACATACCTTGGCTAAGTAGAACGCATTCCCTCCAAGGCCACACCCGACATCAAGACACTTCTTGCCCGGAGCCAGGTCAAGATACGATGCGAGTTCCTTGAAAGAAGACAAGACGTTTAACAAGAATCGTAGGAGTTTATTGAGCGACATATCCAAGTGATTGAAAGTATGAGAGTCGTCAAAAAGCAGTCCAAATCTCGTTTCAAAGTCTAGTTGAGGTGTTTTAGAACTGAAATTGATATCTCACTGTCAGTATTGGTTGACGAATTTCATGTAACAACTCCCATGGGCTATATCGGGGATTTTCGTAAGACGTCCGTTCGTTGGCCAATCAGATACTCTCAATTCTGCTTCACCGGCAGAGTTTTCAGTGTTGAACCAATCAAGGAACCAGGTTAAGAATTTTTATGCAAAACTTGCCTTTGGAAAAAAGTAAATGACAATTATACCTTGCTGGCCTCTGAGCCTCCCGGTGAGACGAACGTCTCGCCGAAGACGCGTTCATATTTCCTGATCCCTCTTGTGGTGTATTGCTGGTTGTCCAGGAATTTCTGGAACTCGACTGTTGGGCATGTTGAATCGGAACCCATGCTCGAAATGGTTTGTTCAGTGAAAGCCTAGTATATGTACTTAATTGCACCTAAAGAAATGAAAAAGTACGTCCGTTCTTGATGAGTTTCTGTCAATGGCATGTAACACCCAAGTGACCCTTTTTGGGCGAGACCTTCTACTATCAAGTACATACCTTAACCTGAAAATGCGGACAGGTTACACGGCGTTTTTTTGTTTCAATTCGAGGGCCATTTTTCTAGAAGTCCTCTCTGACGCCGTTTTTATTGAGAGACTTATCTATTCAGTACCAGTCTCCAGAGTTTACGCATGAACTGCTGCTGTAGAAACGTAGAAAATGATGAATTTCAGATGACCGCAATGCGAGTAGACTTACCTGCAATAGCAATCGTGCTCTTCTTGTCTCCGAATGTTTATTTCGACGCACAATTCTGGCTTTTATCCAGTTGCTCCCCCATCTGCACTGGTCACTCAGGTCCGAGGGTCAAGGACCTGTCATAAATTTAGTGTCATTAAGTCATTTTTATCAATAATTACATCGCTATAATATTATTGTTTTGTTATTCAAACCACGTTGCAATTTCGATTTTTTTTCTCGTAGTATCACGATTGTCAATATTGTGACACTTCATTGACCCGTATACCAGCTGAGTTACTGGTGCAAAACAATTGAGCTGTGGACCTCGGCCGAATTATGAGAACCACGTTGTTTGGACACGCATGCCACGTGTTTGATGATGGCGTGCGGTCCATCGTGAAGTCTCGATAGATGGTGAGGTATTTCGTAATGCAGATCCCAGCACCAGTTCAAGACCAAAATTAAACCCGGACCTCCGGAGTTTAAACACGAACTGCTGCTGCAGAAACATAGAAAAGTATGAATTTCAGATGACGACAATATATTGTCTTCATCACAACCATGGGAAATTTGTCCGAAGGGGGCCGTGGTTTTCATTCCTGTTCCAGAGTAAACTGCATCTATCATAACTGCCTCCTCAACGATATCATGTGAGGTCCCAAAAGAACGCCTATTGGTTATGCAACAAAAACACGAGAAGTTGTCCCAGGTTAGTGTTGTCTCCGTTACAGGGTGTCCATAAACAATCAATTGTCACAACCATGAGAGGTTCGGCCCATGTTGGTGTTGTCTCCTTGGAAGACAGGGTGCCCGATGGAACCAGGATCGTCCTCGTTACAGCCATGGGAAGGTTTTCCCAAGGCGGTGTTAATTTTTCTGTACAGGAGGTCCGAAAACTACACCGACAGCCTTAGTTAAAACCATGATAACTTCCTGAAAAAAATGTTGGCTGTCCCGAAAGTAATGTATCCATATCGTCCTCACGTCTGTTCAGGGAAGTTTGTTCCAAGAATTGTCTTTATCACGGCCGCCATGGAGGATCACAACGAGGGAAGTTTGTTCCAAGAATTGTCTTTATCACGGCCGCCATGGAGGATAACAACCTGTGAAGTTTGGTATCCTATTCAGGGTGTTTCAAAAGAACTCATTGTCTTCATCACAACCAGGGAGGTTCGCCTGAAGATGGTGCTGTTCGTCTCCTGTACAGGATGTCCCATAATAACTCCTCTCGTCTTCATCACAACCAATGGGATGGTTGTTCCAAGATGGTGTTAGCTCCTTTACAGGATGTCCCAAAAGAATGTGTATGGTCTTCATCGGAACCGTGAGAAACTGGTCCCATGTTGGCCTCAACTCTTAACAGGGTGTCCCAAAAGAACTTGTATTGTCTTCATCACAGCCAGGATGGTGTTGTCTCATACAGGTTGTCCCAAAAGAACTCATATTTTAACCATAACAGCCATGGGTTGTTTGTCCCAAGATGGTGTTTTAACAAGCCTGTATGGATGTAAATGTAAGGTAAGGTTGTACAATTATAATCTCTATGCATGTTACAATGTAGGGGCCATAACTGTACCATTTTACTTACATGTATACTGTTTTCAATCGCCATGCTTTTCAGCACAAAAAACCAAAAATTTGTTGTAGTGTGGATGCCATTTTATTGGAAAGTAAACAAACTATACATTAACTTAATGGTATTTACACATTAACCACACACATGATAACCTTTGGTAAATAATAAACCAGGAGTGCTGTCTTTGAGTAACATCAATGGCCACATGTCTTTTGTAACATCTGTATCATTGAACTCTCTCAATAATCACTTGACCAAAAGGATACCCACTACCCCAGGACGGAATAAACTAATATATGGTAGCATCATGTCTCAACAATGTCACTCTTTGGGACTGTAACTCGTAATTATTTGCACTGCAAACATCTCAATGGACCCAGTACAGTGCTGCACGTAAGACTCAATGACATTCCCAGCCCCAGGTTCTCCTTGATCTAATAAGCTTTGATTTCATAGGGGTCATTATCCGTATTCTCCCCCAGCCTCCGCTGATCAGACCGCTCCGCCATCTTGGCCTGCAGCAACATGTGTTCCAGGACGCCAACACGGATATCCATCTGTTGGTTCTCCATCTTCATGCGGGCGATGGCTTGTTTGATCTTCACGAGCGGTGCTGAAATAAAGAAACTCAGTTGTGAAAACTTTTATGGTTTTCCCAGCTGCAATCTTGTGCCGAGGTGTGAAGCAATCTCCCTCAGCAAAGACAATGCAGATGCTATTGCTGTGGCCATGAGGCTTCTGCTCAGGAATACACCTAACTCCTGGCGACAAAGCAAAGTACATGCACAGACTGATGTGAACCTGTCCAAGAAGGTTTTACAAAGGTGTTGACATGAGTATTTGATAGAAGGCTCACGACCAGCTCTTTCTGATAACGGGGCCTACCATCATTATATCTATCAAGATTGATTTCATCTGGGGGAAACTGTTACTGGAATTACCTCGAACAGGTTTTCAGAATACCTACCCCCGTCAGTCATGCTGTTTCCCCTCTCCTCCATGTCTTGTTTGATTCTTTCCAACTCTTCAGTCACCTCAGCCAGTAGACGTGTCCTCTCCGTCACTCCACCGCTACCCTGTCGATACCTCTCCTTCGTCTCCGCCAACTGATCCTGCATATGCCTGAACTCCTGTAACAAATGCTCCAACTGCGTATTGATGTATTTTTCCCTGCTGCCGATCTTTTCGAGCGTCCGCGTGATCTCGTCATGGAGCTTGTCAAGCTGTGTGCCCGTCTCGACCAGTGATGTTTCTATACCTTCTTTGTGTTGGTGCATCTGTTCCACGTGGACTCGCCAGTCCTGAAAAACAGATGATAACCATACATCATATTGTATGTGCCTGACTGACCATACAAAAGACTAACAGTTAGAACTGAGGCTGCCAGACGAGGTTCATGTTACAATATCAAGTTTGAGGCAACAGAGGTAACCTCTGCTCTGACTACAGAAGAAGAAGAAAAAGTTACCTTCCAACCTATTCTGCCCATTATAAAATGTAAGTTCTAGAGACTAAAGTCTGTTTCAATCGCCATTTCCATTAAAAGAACCTCACCTTATTGTCTGTTCGTATCGTAACTTTCAATTGGGGGAGAACACGCTCCACTTCTAGTTTCCATTCTGAAGCATCAGTGCTCGATTCCAAGATCTCCTCAGGTTTGGAGGACTCACCATCCTAGAAAGTAGACAGAAAATTGCCTTGCAACAATGTGATTTTTTCTTGGCACTTTGGACAGCCCTGGCCGAATACAGAGCCACACACTGTGACTATTATCACAAATCCAGACAGTGTAATAGAACCCGAGAGGAAAACAATTCCTCCAACACGGAAATAGCAAACAATAGTCATAAACAACTGCCTGGACCGACAGAGATGCGTACCTGTTTTAACTTTTTCAGACTGTCAAGATTGAGAATATTTTCCTCGACATATTCATCCTCATCATCAGCTTGTTCGATCTCATCTTCCTTCTTGTTCAGTTCCAACTCTGAGTCATCTTCTATGATGCCCTCTTCATCCGTCTCCTCCTCCGGGTACTGTGGCCTTTTCCATTCAAAAGTCTGATGCTTCAGCGCTTCTGTTGAGAGTTTATCGAGGACGTATATGCACTGTTCACCACAGCCCTGCTTCAGCTTATTGGGAGGGAACTCGATTGTGTGACCCTGTAAATATGTAATGCGTGAATGATGAAAAATCTGAGTTACTTCTAATTTTCTGCCTTCACTTTCTTGGAAAATCCGTTTTTGCTGTATCTACATGTAAAAGTGCTGTGTACTTCAGTTACTGGCAATTAGGAAAATTAAGTCAATGTCTACAAAGAGAAAGACGATGGTGACAACATTACAGTGGAATTTCTTTTGGTGGATACCTCTCGGAGCAGTACACCCTCTGTATTACTGAACATGGGTAGTTCTTAACCTCTGTAATCAGGATGGTTGCACAGGACTTTTTAAATCAAATTTACAATCAATCAATCTACTTGAAAGAAACTTACAAACTGTCGAACTTCGTCTAGGATATTTGCAACAGTGGCATTAGGATCGTCATATTCCTGTGGCTGGTCCATCTGTTTGCCCGCTTGCCGCAATAACCACGCGGAGATGGATGTGAAGGCAAAGAACTGTTCACCTGGGTTGGTAGTGATGGCGAAGTAATGTCTAGAGAAGGGTTTCATTCCGAGTTGGCGACAAAACGTCGTCTCGTAACTCAGCAGTTTTAACTTGTCTAGAAGATCTTCCATCATGACGTACATCAGGTACGCACTCCCGGGCCCTCCCTCGCCTTCATCATCACCCCCTCTACGGCGGTCTTCTGACATTCTGGCAGGATGTATCCGTCTGCAAATAAGAAGGAAAATCATATCATGAAGTGGCTAAAATTTCGAACGGAAGGGGGTCACCTGATCACATTCAATACCACTACAATGTGCCATGATAATATTTGTAACATTGACCTCTGTCATCTCTGGCAAAGGACCTCAGATTCTATATGACCTCTGACATTTTACGGCAAAAGGAGAGATGAGAGGTAAACCTTTTTGGGACACCCTGTATTTTTTAAAATCTGAAGTTTTCGGATAGGCCCCACTTAGATACAAATAATTAACATTTAGAAAGCTTATTTCTCACTGACGACGAATTTTTATTGACGAAAAATACTTAAATAATATCAAAACATCTTTTATATAGGTTTACCTGGCAGGAAAATCGAGTATTTAGCACAAAGATATCAGAAAAACATAGCAAATCTGACAGAAAACAAAATATTTCTATTCTGGTTATATCTAAAAGTCATACCGCATTCTGAAAAGGAATGCCACGGCGATTGACAAAATTTGAGATCCTCGCCCACTACTTCACCAAAATCTCAATCAAACAATAGAAAAACATCAATACAATCATTTTAAAGACAGGAATAGGAGCCACACTGCATTTCTATCAGTTTAAATGGTATTTTAAAGCCGCGTCGATTGTCCGTTCTGTCATTTTTTGGGGGGTTGGAATTTAGAACTACCCGGTCCGGTCGCTAATAAACAACATGGCGAACGAGGAGCAGAAGAAGCTGGACTCTTTCCTTGAAAAAGTGGATGGCATCAGTACGCTTTAATTATTTTCAGTTTTGATCCGTCCAGGCGGAAAAGTATAGTTTGAAGTAACTGTCTACCAAATTTTGTGGAAATCCAATGCTGTGTTTCGAAGATATCTGATCCCAAACAGTTGAACATTGCATGATATGATTGCTCTGCTGCCAGTGCTGGAAAAAGTTGTTTACATTTTGTATTGGAATCTGCAATGGCAAATGTATTGGATTGCATGTAGGTGGTCAGTGGTCATTGGCTGATTGTCAGTGAAGTGTCCTGAGAATGACAGGAAATTATGAAAGACATGCTCTCAAGAGCTTTGCCTTTGATTTCACTTTCAGCTGAGCTAATCCAACAGATGAACTATGGCAGCTCAGAGGAACAAGAAGCTGCCAAGAACAAGGCTGATGATTTGCTGGCGATTAAGTCAAAGGAAAAAGATAGGAAACAAATAGAGGAGGAGGCCAAGTATGGAAAAATAGGTAGGCCTACACTTAATGACTTATTTCCTGTTGAGTATACAATCGAACTGATTTCTCACAAGAATTGTGTGTAGTAGTACTAGTATAATCCTTTCCCGATTTATAACAAAATCAAATCTCACATGCATTACAGGTTTTGATAAGGCAGTTGTCAACAAAAATGCATTTGAAAATGAGCAGGTGGGTCCTCCCCTCACGGACCCCTCAATGGGGCAGGACGCCATGATGCAAGCTATAGCAAAAGATGCACAAGAAAGGGGGGCGAGGCGTGCCAAGGCACATAAAGATGCCACATTGATAAAGGAGAAGGGAAATGCAGAGTTTAAGGAGGGAAATTATGAGAAGGCTGTTGATCATTATACTGAGGTAAATGAGGGGCTTTTCACCACAAGGCATTTTACTACTGTCAAAGTTGGTTCCGTCATCAGAGGATGAGCTGACATTTCATGAAGTCAGTAAATTGAAATCATAATCATCTACAGAACTTAAAGGACGTGGAATGAATATAGTGACGCGGTTTGCCTCAATGTTTCAGCCAGGGATTACATCTTTAGTTCATGTATAAGACAATTTCATAATGATGTACAAATGTAGGCTCTCACTACAGTCAGTGACATTCACAGGCTCTGGAATTCTGAAGAGATAATAAGGACCTCCAGTTTTAGATGTTTTTTTCAGGCCTTGTCAATACTAAAGGACTATTCAGCACTTTGGACGAATCGAGCCCAAGCTCATCTGAAACTGGGGAACTACCAGGAAGCACTGCATGACTGTGAATGGGCCCTCAGGGTAAATATGCATCTTGTTTTTAAAGCACCACTAAGGTTTAATGTTCTAAGTCATATAGCTGGATAACTTTATACGATGATTCAATTAAATTGTAATACATGTTATCTTCTTGACAATGGTGGATTTGCCATCGTAGATCTGTTAAAATACAAGATTATTAACCTCCACTTTCTAGGTCTCTGACAGATGTATCAAGGCGTATGCTCACCAAGGGAAGGCCTACCTCGGCTTGAAGGAATATGACAAGGCAAGAGAGAGTTATCAGCAGGTCTTAAAATGTGATCCGAAGAAAGAAAGTCTTGTCAATGGTAAGTTGAAGTATTTTATCAACCTTTTAAATCCTTTCGATGCTTATAAAATGAGACTAACCAGATGGATTTATTGGTTGTAATACCTTCCATTTGAAAATTTTCTGTTTCTTTGAGAATTTAGTAAAAACTGTCAAGATTGCTGTATCATACTTTTTTCATCATCTTTTTGCAGACTATCTTGCTGAGGTTGACCTTGCACAGACATCCGAAGAAGATGAACGTAGCGCCAATGAATTATTCGAAGGTGGCGACACTGCCGTTAAAGGTCTCGTGGAGGTCATAGAGAAGCTTAAGAAGCCGGGACAGCTCCCCCTATACTACAGTGGAGGAATGAGAATACTTGCCAAGGCAATCGTCTCTCGTAAGTACAAAATGTAACTTGTCCTCTCAATTTCAAATCAAAGAAGTAAACCTGTACATTAAGGTTTTCCTGCTCCTTGCTCGGACATTGTATGTAGTGTGACCCGATGAGTCCCTTTATCATTTCTAGACTTGCTCCTTACTCAGACTCTGAAGTGTGACCCAATGTCACAGTCCCTTTAACATTTCAGAACCTTGTCTTTCTTTCAGACAACGACCGTACTTTGTTTCGCACTAACGGAGGGCTAGACTTGGTAAAAGACCACAAAGTGATATCAAGTCTTTTCAGAATTAATCCACAGAGCCAGACCAAGGAAGGAAGGGACGTCTGTTGGGCTCTTATGGAACTTTACACGAACGTCTGCACGGAGAATGGTAGGTCATGTCAATCCAAGTTATATGTTATTTACATTGTCTCCCTGGAGAGCTCTCAATGGCCCCGCACTTTCTGATACTATAATTTCTACACAGGTGATGGTATTTTGGAGAAGGTGACACACTTTTAAAACTTTTCATCAGGCCGGGATTTTAACCATTCGATCTTTCTTTCAGATGAGAACATAAGACAGCTGCTCAGGTTCCCAGATTTCACTAGTTGCATCCAAGGCTTCCTGGAACTAAAATACAAGAACAAATATCGTTTCCTCAGAGAGGCCACCATAAAGTTTCTCGTGACTGTCTCACAGTCTGACATTGGACAGAGTGTGATTATCAGCAAATTTGACATTCCCCGCTTGCTTGCCAGTGTGTTACCGGTTGCATCCCTGGGTGGAGTTATAGCAGCCAATACAATGGGACTGCTCAATAATCTCGCCATCCATAAAAAGTGAGTACATATATGGCACGAAAGTCAAGGTAACTTCTCTCAATACATCCTGACTTGTCTCAGATAATCCTGGTGAGTTAGTTTTTGGCTCATCCAGGCCTATCATGGGTAAAGTGTGTCAAATGATGTTGACGTGGCAATTTGGTGTCCACTGCGCCTGCATGACCGCAACTGAATGAAGAGATCATTCAGGGACTGTCTGACAGCTGTGATTGTTGACCCGACGTCATGACATCATGATGACGTCATGGCATCCTTGTCAGTGTGTCAGTCATCGAATTCAAGCTCTGTGGGGATTCAAGAGCACATCCATAGATATGATCCATAGATATGTCAGTCAGCATGTCACATGAGTGTTTTATGATTCCAGGTTCAAGGTTCAAATTAGAAACAATGTTGAAGATAAGTTCCTGCCATCATTCGAAGCTCTTATGGTATGTAACTATAAACTGACGAAATATCTTTTGAAACCCAAGTTTGAAGTAGGGACTCAGAATATATATATCTGTAAACAAGAATTGATAAGTCCTATGTTATGTAACCTTGGCTTGGGGTATATGGCACATGTCAGTGTACAGAGTTTCTATTTACACTATGTAAGAACATTCTATTTCATTTTCAGTGCGACACCAGCTCTGCCCATCTTGGGTTGCTTCCAACGTGTATCACCACGATAACAAACTTGACAAATGATTCAGTCATTCGCCAAAAGATGGCCAATAGGACAGAGTCTTGGGATGCCTGTGTGAAAGTCATGGTAAGATTAGGCCAGAGCTTCTTTTTCTTCTGTCTTGGGTGCTGCTCACAATAGTTTTTGAGGTTTTTATTTTCAACTACTCATGAACATCAGCAGATACTTTTTTCAATGCAGTAATACAAAGAAATAGGACGCTAAACCTTTCCCCAAATACATGTACAAGTATATTGATGGGTTTAACTGAGATCTATCGATTCTTTTATCAGGAAAGACATGGACCGAAATGTGCCGAAAAAATGAATCAAGAAATCGTCTTCACGATGCTTGGCCTCATCATCAACCTCACTCTCGAAACAACTGAGCCCTGCCTAGCGGCTGCACCAAAACTTACTAGATGCTGCTGCCCCCTTGTGACTAGCGATGTTATCAGGATCCAGGCAAGGGCCTTTGGAGCGTTAAATAAACTGCTGCAGAAATCTGAAGAAGCTTCTCGAATTGCCTGCGATTGTGGCCTGCACAAGACTGTTTTGTCGAATGCAAAGGTTAGTATCAAATATGTTAAACCTCATCCCCCGGTAAAAACAACAGCTCTTTTACGTGGTACTTTATACCATGTTTAGCCTACTGCTTTATTGACCCTCTAAACCATCTCGGCATCCTTCTCAAAGACACCGGGCTTGAGAGGAGCACTCACTGCAAGGCCTAGTAAGAACCTAATATCGATACAGCACAGATAACTACTGCGCCTCTGCTGACAATTACTGGTTGTTTGGGGGAGCTGAAATTTGTCCATGCTGAAACCACCACACCTGATCTTCCCACCATTCGACCTGGTGATAAATTTTTATGAAGTGACTACTTGGCAAGCCCGGCTTACCAAACAGCGACTTTTTCTTGTCCTGAATGGAGAGCCGAACTCATTAATATTAAAGTAAAGTCTCCAGCTCGCCAAACAGGGTAGATTTTTTACCTGTTTGGCAAGCCCGGCTGGCCGAACAGGGTGGCTTTTTAGTGCTGTTTGACAAGCGGCTCTCCAAACGGGGCAAAAAAAGATGCCTGTTCGGCGAGCGGCTTGCCAAATAGACCCGGCCCAATTTTTAACCTTTCTTGAAATCCTTGTTATCCAGAAAGGTGACATCAATGATGAAGACCTAGCAAACTGCATCAAGATCCTGACTTCCTGTTCGAAGATTGGTAACACAGGACATGATATCATATATGATGGAAAAGGTGAGCAAGACTTGTTCCTGTCAAACCAGACTTAGCGCTCCGTCAAATAGTGTTGTAGCATGTTTAATCTGACACAAGAGAGTGGTATGAATAAAGACTAGCAAATGCTTTTATCTAAAACTCCATGTACAATTACACTAGGCCTTTCTGTACAAAATTGAAGTAAAAGCATTTACTAGACTTTATTCATATCAGCCAAGAGAGTGGTATGTCCCCTAAACCCTGCAGAGGAGTGAGGACAGTCACACAAGAGGGATAGTCTTAAGTCTATGTGGGAATGTATTGCAAAATCCATTTCATGAGATACTCGATGCTGACCTGCTATCAAATTGATCCTGGAACGTAACTTCAAGATTGCTGATTCCTAGAATATTTGAGCTCAGCACTCATTAAAGGGAACTGGAACCGCCAAGCCAGTTCGTATGACCTCGTTTTCATTTCCCGCGTATCGGGTGATCAGAACGAGGCATGAATGAAACATGGCGCCTAGCTGTCAATCATTGAGTGACGTCACTACTATGGAATTTACTACGACAACTCATGAATGAAAGATCGCATGACTCACGTGATTCTCACATGATTCTCAATGATAACAAATTGAACTGCGCATGCTCGGGCACTGGGGGCGGAGCAACAAATCTGAACTCGAATAGGAAGTTGGAAGTTTGACTTTCTCGGGCGGTAAAGGTCGAAAAGTTGAATAAATCGCTCGGCGGTTCCAGTTCCCTTTAAGCAGTGTTTACAATCCTGTCACTGGAAGTCATTTAAAAAATATTCTACTTTTTCAGGCCTTGGCTTGATTCTTAGACTCATGAAGCACAGAGACGAAACTGTTGTCGGGAACGCTGCTCTCTGCTTGACGAACTGTCTTGATGTCAAAGGAGTGTGTAAACGTCTAACGGAGACAGACATCATCAAGGATCTCCTGGTGTTGGCTAGAGATGCGAAAAATCCGACTTGCCAGCAGAACTGTGCCATACTGCTGGGGAAACTTGCCACGAAAGACACATTGTAAGCATAACCTGAAATTTAAGGACCTTTCTGATTCCCTGATGCCCATCAGCAGCACCCAAGAGCAAAATCATCAAAATTACACTTCATGCCCCAGAAAATGCTTTTTGCCCAAATCAAATACATTTGAAGCATGTTGTTTTAGGTTGAGGTAATGTTGTATCAAGGAATCTGATTGCTTAACTCGTAGTCAGGGTCAGACAAAGGGATTCATAGCATATGCACAGAACATCATTGTTGATACAGGTTCTTGTTTGCTGTTCATGTACATTTTGTGAATGAGTCTTGCCTATGGACATGTACAAAGTATCTTCTTTCTTTCATACAGGCATTTAGAGAAGTTGCGTGAACTTCATGGGATTGAGATTCTACATGACTGCATGAAGTACATCAAATGAGGATTCTTGGATGAAAACCATGGAACACTGCTGCCGATTTACATGTGGCAAACTACTGTATGCTGTCATCAAGATCTGTACTTTGTTTATTTATTTTGCATTAAATTATTGATACATTATAAGGTATATCTGCTTCATTTTTTGTGGTACCCATCCCTCAGAACAAGTTGGACTAAAAAGTGCCGATCATCCCCCCTCCATTTCATGATAATGGCACAGCTGGATTGCTGAGAATCGTACTTGTAATGAGAGTGCATACTGCTAGTAGAGACATGTTACATGTGTGTCTTCAAGGCGATGTTTGAGATAGACTCCTCTCCCCGTCAGAAGACCAAGTAACGAGGCCAGTAAACCACTTGGCACGGAACTGTAGTGGCACACGAAATGCTTGCAAGTCCTTGGGGAACAGGATGGATAAGTTTGGCAGCTGAGGTGTTGCCTCTTGCCCTGAGGAATCGAAGGGTACATGTACAACACCGATCTAGTGCGGACTGCTGTCGCAGTTCGTCCTGGTCACTGTACAGCTAAGGAGCTGCTTGGTGTGGCTTGGACTCTCGACTGGCTGTTGAGAGATCCCTGCTTTGATCTCAATGTAGGCATGAGACTCCTGGCAGGTCTGTTTGTTGTACATGCCTTACTCCACCAAGGTGCGAATGGGTGGGTACTGGCAAGAGGAAATAACGCTTCCTCTAGGTACTGGTCAGAAATGCTCAGTAGCACTGGTTGAGTTCCTCATACAAGGTCCAGACTTACATGTATGGTGTAGACAGTGCTCAAGTCTGCAGTGGCTGCCTCAGAGGTGGATCACCTGGCCTGAGCTCACTTCTAACGAGGGGAGAGTTAGAACATCAAAGGGCAACCTTTTACAAACCTGCACCAAGATTCCAGTCTATCAACTGGCGACTAAAGGGATCTCTTTGGCATGGTTCTTTCTTCTTCTTAGCATGTCTCTTATAAACCTGGCTGTCGTCTCCCTTGATCCCCAGAGCTTTGTTGCCACTGATGCACCGTATGGCCATGTAGCCAGTCTCTCAGTGTCTCAGAGAGAGCAGTTCTGGAGCATCGCAAGAGGATCGCACTGTAAGAACAAGGCCTATGTCTCTAATAAACCTGTCATCTCTTGTTCCTCCCTAGATCCCCAGAGCTTTGTCTCCACTGATGCACCGTAAGGCCATGCAGCCACTCTCTCAGTGTCCCAGAGTGGACACTTCTGGAGTACATGTTCAGGTGTCTGATCAGATGTGTCGCACTGGCACCTTCAGGACTCAGCCATGTTCATTCTCTTGAGGTGGGCATTTAGTCTGCAATGGCTGGTTCTTAGACGAAAGATGGTGGTCACCTCCTCTGTCCAAGTCTAGGAGATCTAGAGTGTTGCATCTGAGGTCCCCCTTCTCTCTTGCCAGGTGTTCTTGTGGGCCTGTTTCAGGAGTGTCTTTGCTTCCCTGTAGGAGGTGCAGGATTCTTCCTGATGTTGTTGGCTTCCATCTTTGGCAAGTAGATCAGCTCTGTCATTTCCTGGGATGCCACAGTGTGCAGGGATCCATTGTATCACAAGTCTGCTGTTCTTTGAGAGGCTGACCTTGAGCGTGTCGATGATGTATTGTTGTCCGAGTTCTTAGATCCGAGGGCTTGTGCAGTGAACATGGAATCCGTTAGAGTGATAACATTGTCACACTTAGCTTTGGACTCCGGCAGATGTTTGGCTGCTGTAGTGATAGCAGACACCTCTGCTTTGAAGTTAGTGCAGAGTTTGCCATTTGGTGTTGAAATGGATGTGGATGTTGCATCTGGAAATTGGACGTATACTCCACTTCCCCCCAGCTCGAATGGCATTGACAGCTAAACCATCGGTGTATGCATGAATCCAGTGGTCTCGGTGGTATTCTCTGTCAATCAGCTCCATTGCAAGGGCTTGTTGGACAGCTGGTAATTGATCCTCTTTGCTCGCAAGTCCTGGGATGGTTAGCCCGATTTCAAGGCTCAAATCCTCTTTTCTCTTGTTCCAAGGCCTCAGCAGCTTGTAGGCCATCATAATTCGGTGTGATGTTGTCCAAGGGTTTCTGCGGTTTGGCATAGTAAGAAGAGCACCACGCTCATAATCAGGATGGCCTGGGTACAACTCCGAAGGGTCACCATATTTCATCTTGGGGTCATCGAGTTACCCAATCTAGCCACACATTGCTTCGTCATTTGAATGGGGAAAAAACCCAGGCTTCATTGAATAATCTGACGCCTGAGCCTGGGTGAACAAATGACCCTGACAAAGTGGACATTTAGTTAGCTTGTGAAAGTGGAGAAAACAATAATTCACAACTTTTATCTTTCTCTCTCATTAAAGAGACTTTTATTAAACATATATGAATCAATTTTACACTTCAAGTACATTCACACTACATTGGTAACACACAGACATTGAAATTACATTTCACTGGACAGATTACAATTGATTGGACAGGACAAAGGTTTTGGATGAGATTTCATCAACATAGGATGTTCAGGACAAACTCCCTACCTTTGGAAGGCTGGGAGAGCCACAGAATCAGGATTGCGATACATGTACATTTGCTATATTGTGTAAACAATCAGCTGATCTGTATCCGAAATCGTTTATGACAACTGTTGATGCAATACTAAGTGTGCTTAGTTATACTGTGCATAGTACAATGTAGATTAATAATCAAATGTATTCAAATTTGGACATATATTGGAATGTATAAAGAAGACATGTATGTATATGTAGGCCTAGTACAGCAATAAATATAAGTATATATCAAAAGCATGCTGATACTCGTAACACATAAGGCCAAAAAGGACCTGATTCTTGGAATGTACATACAGGCAACTGGTCCCCACAAACCCGATGGTCGCTGAGCCATGAAAGCATGTTTCTTGCATAATAATTGATAAGTCTACATGTGCAATTCTTGATGAAAGATTGTCAGCGACAAATTTTGAGTCTTCGTAGAGATTCCTGAAAAATTCACCAAATATCGTACCTCGTGGAAAGGCAAACAAGAGATCAACCTTGTAAGCAGGGCCAACTCCTTTTCAAATCTTAGTGGAGAAGTTAAGTGTTTTTACTACATATGACATGAGGTCTAAGCGCATTTCAAATCTAAGACTGGAGTTCAAAATTTCCATAATCCCTGATGCTAATAATATGTGAGCACACAGCAATGTTCAACACGCTTTCTCACATTTTGACTTATAATTGTCTGCGCATGTATAGTCACACATAGTCATCACACATCCATACTGATTGTCAACTTTCATCTCAGCATGAAGGGAATCATCACCAAAGGCAGCAGTACTGTTGTGATCGTTGTAGAAAGACCAGTGGCACCTCCGCGTGAGTCTACCGAGCACTTTGTTCCTGTGTTTTGACACGTTGACGTACCTGAAAGGATTTGAAAATGACACGAGATAGGTAAAAACAGGATAACGCAACGTTTACAGATTCTACCACCTCAGGCTGTAACTCCGACGTCATTTTATGAAGTGAATTTCATTTTTGCAAGAACGAAAGAATTCATGTCTCCCCCATACAATGCCGTTCTACATTTTGATGCAAATAGTTAGTGAACTAGGCAGTGAGGACATATTTGTGGTACCTACGGTATAATGTAATGATTCCATCTCCTTTCCCATAGATGTTTATGCCACGACACGTGTAGTTTCCGTAGTCTCCATATTGTAAGTTAAAGATCCTCATGATGAGCCAACGCGACATTCCCATCGTCGGCTGTCCCGGATGCATTTCAATGACGTGGATCTCATGCTTGTTGTCGTTCATGATCCTCTCCAGTTCACCTGTGTTGCCCTTCTTATACCAATGGAGGTCCGGCATCGGATCACCTAGGAATCAGAAACAAACATGGGGCCAAATTCATAAAGGTCGTTTAGCTTAAAACAGCGTTTAACTACTGAATAGACATATTCAGGTCCTTCATGTAAATCTTCACAGAATATGAATAGGCCCTGAAACTGATCAGGGAGAAGTTACACACGTCTAACCCTTAAACACCCTTTATGAATTTGGCCCATGATGTTTTACTGAGTAGTTTATAGGGGACCAGACATGCTCAAGGTTGTTGATTTGACAACAGAGGATTTCAATTAGGCATGATAATACTGACGAGAGAATCAGATAAAGTCAATGACCTGTACACTGCACAGTATCTGGCATTAAGGTTCTAGAATTGAGGTTCTTAAAAGATGGTCTGTGGCACATCCAAGCCAATCTGTTGCTCCAGCCCTCTCAGAAGTAATACCCTACATAACTGAGTATGGACTCCTCATAGCCATGGGTGAAACAAACTTACCTGATATCCTGCACGAGATCTCCACGTCATAATTTCTATCAGCAGCCTGTCCAACGGTCGAACGGAATGGAATGAGGCGTGGAGGATAGCGTACTCGCAGAGTGATGTCTGTCGCTGCTGGTGGTCGTACATTATTGTCTGCCTTGCACTTGTAAACACCACGGGCCGTGTCGTTGACGTTCTTGATCACTAACTCGTTACCCTAAATTCGAATGAAATATTGAATGAATATCAATTACACACACTTCTCGACTGCATCGTAGAAAGGCAGGCCTTTCGATTACATCATTTTCACACCGCTATACGGTGTAGGAAATTTGGCATGTCCCCAAATTAGGCCATGAAAAAATGTCCCCAAAATAGAAAAAAAAAAAAATTTTAAAGGGGTAATTTGACCCCCTGAAGCGTTTTTTGACACCGTAAATGACCAAATCTCAAACCCCAAATCAAGCCAAAAAGCAAAAAAAACATGTCCCCAAAATAGGCTAAAAAAATACAGGGTGTAGAGGTCTCCATGTAATTGAAAGGTTCATAAACAGTGCCTTGTTTTGCAGCAGTGGTTTCAATCCTCCATCAAGATACGTGTCCTGCGAACCAGTTGCATCAGCTGGACCCAGGACTAGGATTCGACAGAGGTGTCACAGCCAAAGACAGTATTCAGAATCTTTTGTGGAGACATCTTGTGTTAAACTTTGTAATTGATACCACGCTTTGGGTCTCAAAACCGACTCTGTCGGAAGAGCGCAATTTCCCACCCAAACATTTACCCAAGTGACCTTTGAACTGTGACTTCAGTGACACATAAATCCTAGATCAAACACAGCCTAATGCACTTACATAAACAGTGAGTTTTCCATTACCAAGCGCCAGACCATTTGCCCTAGACCACGATATCCTTGGCTCAGGGACGCCCGATGCTGCACATTTCAAGACGGCAGTTTCACCAGCAACGATGTCGAGAAGGGTGGTCGTCTCAGAGGTTTGAATCTTGGGTGGAACTGAAAAAAATTTACATAGATGACAGTAATATTATCAAGAGGCAAGGCTTTTATGAGAAGGAGTGGAGTTGGGAGTGGACTTCTATCTAATCTGGGGTAGGGATAGTGATGAAAGCCAGATACATGAGTTCAAATTCCCAGTGCATCTTGACACACAAGGTGCCCTTGGTGACAAAGTCATTTAACCCTTCCCTATGCATATTTCTCACACTAAAATGACTTTTTTACCATCTTGATCCCCTAGAAAGAAGGACTACATGATTCACAACTTGAAGGCTAAAAGCTCTGGTCCCATGTGTAACCTGCTGAAGATCTCCCTTTAATTATTTAACACCAGCTGGGGCTGCCACCTTGTTAAACCAGTGTTACACATGTACCCGAGTGTTTTCGCCAGGGCAAGTAAAAGATCCCACAGAGGGGGGAGGGAAACAAGTCACATGTAGTGGACTAAAATTCTCGGCAAAGTTCAAAAAAGGTATGCAACAAACTGTCATAAGAGGGTGGTGATCAGAATGAAGAAATGTCCCCATTGATACAGGCTGTGTGTATAGTACCCCTAGGTATATGACACGGTTTAACCCGCCGGCTATGAGGGAATTCCTTTATGGCCCAGTGGTTGGCGCGTTGGCCCCAGAGTGGAAGTTAAGCAACGTTGAGTGCCTGTGCACCTTCTGTACTTACGCTGAACAGTGAGCTGACCAGTTTGCCTCGGATAATCTGCATTGTCCACACCGGGGAGCATCAACATGCATGTATAGGAGCCACCATCGTCCATCGTCAGTCTCCGCACCCCAAGTGTGTAGACCGTTTCAGAGGCTGTGGCGCTTTCGACGTATATCATATACTTGAGTTCGCCTGAGGAGTCGACTGGATTTCGTTTGATGATCTGATGGTCCCTGCTGATCATTTGCGCATCATTTCCTTCACCTTTTTGCCAGATGACCTGAGAGAAAAGTCAGGATTATGTAAATTTAAGTGACTACTGAACTGTTGAACGAAGGAAGCTTGACCTGTCCCATATGTAAAGTGACTACAGACTATACTTAGTGGAAAAGGGACTAGGTTTCAGAAGTTCACGAGGATAATCTGATCATTTATACCTACCGCTGCAAAATCTTTATTCGATACATGACAACTTAGTTTCCCCTCAGCCCCTGCAGGCTTACTCTCCTGGTCGATCGATTTAGATATCTTTGGCTCGGAACCTTGACCTACAAGGAGAAGGAAGACATTATAAGAGTACATTCTGACATCTTGTCTATTCATATTCGTAGAGCTGGCCGGGCCTGGCCCCGGCATTGCCTTGATCACTCCTCTTTCAACTGACAGGTCCCACTCCGGTATGCCAACTTTGTCCAAGAATGATGTTACGGTAGGCTTTCCTTTAATTGTAGGCTTTCAACACGCGTCAAATCAGGCATAAATTCATAAATAAAGCAATGAAGTTCTGATATCGTCCATTGAACATTCTATATACAGTTATACATTTACACTAAACTACAGGGTGGCCCAGAGTTATTTTCCCTTGCACAATAGAATTCTATTGTGTGTGTGTATCCATAGAGTGAAAGAAAATGATTCTGGGCCACCCTGTATAATTCACTATACACTACCCACAGTGTATAGGTGTACATTGTTGCCGAGTCGTTGAAGTTTCAAACTTCGCTTTCTTGACTAAATAAACCTACGATTTCAATTAGAATATACTTACCATGGACGCTGAATACTAGTAGAGGTAGTACACAGACTAGATATATTAAATGCCGCATCCTTAGGGTGTAATCTTGCTTTATTTCGAAGCGGAACTTTCAAAATTACGGACCAAAAATTGTATGGTTAAGGCGTAGTGCATGATGAATCAGCCGGTGGAGACCAGTGACGTCACTAGTGCACATCAGGCTCAGTAAAAAGTGCAGGATATCGCATTATCAATAAAAATTGTCCCTAAACTTATCAAATACACTCTAAACTATGCAGTTAACTTAACTTCGATGAAATTCAGCAATCTTTTTCAAAGTAATTCTGCAAACACAATAGTTTGTGATGTCATAAGACTACACCGCCTGACTACGAAATTGTTTGTCCTCGAGACTGGTTGTGCCAGGAGATTCCATTACAACAGGTCATGGGACAGGTATTCTACAAATGCTGTAATACAGCCTAATCGCGCCGGTTATGGGCAATAATAGGGGTTCCTGAGGGGTGATAGGAACCCAAGGAGTGGCCTTCACCCTATAGAAGTTCTTGGACATATCATTCAGACAGGTCTACTGTGTGGTTGGCCTGCAGAACTTCAATTTGATGAACCAGTGGGTTAATCCAACAGGTGGGGTGAAGACACCACCAACAGAACAGGTGTGATACCTACAGTCAGTCCAGAAAAGTCAAGTAACAAAGATCAAGACTACTTTCTTCTAAAATTTCTATTCAAGTATATTTTTAACAGGTAATTTCGCTCACATTATGCAAGTTTACAACTTTTCACTTGATTAGGGACTTTTTGCAAATCCCCGGAATGCCAATGTGAACGCCTATCCCATTGTTCGCTCGTCTGATAACGACTTAGGACAATGGGATAGGCATTCAAATTGACATTTCGGGGGCTTTGCGAAAAACTCCCCATTACTGACATTGTAACCTGAAAGACCCGAAAACAGATTTAAGTCGCATCGCGATTCTGCATGCAAGTCTAACCTTCATACAAGATACAAATAGGGTGGCCCAGAATTATTTTCCTACAATGTCAATGGATACACAGTAGCGTTCTATTGTGCAAGGGAAAATAATTCTGGGCCACCCTGTAGAGTACATTGTCCACTTGTATTTCAAATACAACAAAATTACACAAATTTACATACCAAGCCTAATGGTGGGCACTTATAACATAACAGGTGGACTTTTTTACATACACTTTATTAGTAAGGTATTTTGCTATTTATTCAATTGATAACAGTGTCTTTTTATTCATGGTACAGTTACAGTAGTCCTAAGATCACATTAATATTAATACATGTATCTGATTATCATTAATTACAAACCTCTCCCTTACCAGGTCTGACCTATAATCGATATCAAACTCAGCATCTCTGGTGTATCGACTATGAATGCAAGGCATGATGAGACGGCATGCTCGAGAACACCTGTATACTCAGGATATCGAGTATAGGTCGGAACTGCGAACGCTGGCTTTCAATTTGAAAGACAAGACACTGAGGCCCCCACACCCGAAATTATATCTGGTTGTCGAAATTCTAAATATCACAGTGACTGGATACAGTTTATATAAATACAACATCGTTATGTACATCTATCAATCAAGCCTAACAGTCGCTTTCAATCTGAAAGACTAGAGACATCTCTCCTACCTATAGCATCATGATCAATCAAGGGCTTCGGTCACTGCGTCATTCAGGTCAGCTCTTTCTTAAGTGAGACCAGGAAGCCACTCCATCAATCAGGTCAGCTCTTTCTTAAGTGAGACCAGGAAGCCAATGTGACCAGAGCCCTTGATGATTCATGACAATCTACAATACATATAACTTTCTAAATATGAGACCAGTTGTATACAAAATTGAAAGACTAACAACTCTCCTTTTTCTTATTAGCACTGATTAAAACGGAGGACACACTGCAACACAGCGGCCAAAATCCATCTCACCCTGAAAGACATACGACTACTCCTCATCACCTCTTTGATAACAGGACGGTGCCAAGCACAGCAGCATGTCATTTTTGTCTCCAAAACCATCACTTTTGAAAGACCAGTTTACGTACCACTATATGCCTTATACCCAACCCCTTCAAGGATAGACAAACATCATCACCTTTGCCTTGTCAATCCTTATCGGTTATTTTTATACGATATGAATCTTGAAATCTGAATATTGACTAGAGATGCAGTAATCTTGGCCACCACGACCCCGACTAACTACAAGTATATGTACTACCATTACAAATCGGTGAATTTGAAAAATTATGAAACCCGACTCATTGTAGGGCTAAGAAACTATGCCCATCTCAACCCTTGCTTCGTCATATGGCCATCATGACTGCCACATCATGCAAACTTGAAAGACAACAAGACTCATCCGTGAACCCGCCCCTCAGTGGAGACCAGTCGCCACCGTCACCAATGTCTCAAGTTCATGTGTCAACGTTTCTTGGCGATATGCAACTCGTATGTCAGGAACGTTCGTCCTTGTGATGTCATTGCCTGCGACACCCTCGTTGGTGTAATTCGGTCCAATCCAATGGCGTTTGACCTAAAACGATCGAAAGACATTGAGCACTTTGTTAAACACTTGAGGAACAGGTGACAATATGTAACCAAGAGGAAACAACAGACCTTTCAATTACATGGAGACCTCTACACCCTGTATTTTTTTAGCCTATTTTGGGGACATGTTTTTTTTTGCTTTTTAGCTTAATTTGGGGACATTTCGTCGTGCCAATTTGCCTGAACATCGACGTCCTTATTGACTGACATTGTCACATGCACCTGAAAACTCATAATTTTAGGATGAAAAGTATCAAATTAGGCCATTTAGGATGAGATTTGGTCATTTAAGGTGTCAAAAAACGCTACAGGGGGTCAAATTACCCCTTAAAAAAAAAATAAATTTTTTTTTTTTTTTCTATTTTGGGGACATTTTTTCAGGGCCTAATTTGGGAACATGCCAAATTTCCTACACCGTATAGCGGTGTGAAAATGATGTAACCGAAAGGCCTGAACAATAACAATAACCATGCAGAAATCATCCAAAACTTTTGCCACAGTATTCATTATTCCAAAAGTTGAAGCAAAACATCAGCAAATAGAGATGTCCACATGGTTTAACCACACTGATCATCACTTGAACCTGGTGCCGCCTTACCAATAATCACTTTCTCAGGGAGGTAAAAAAATATAAAAGAAATCAACAAAGGTTTCCTACCGAATGAGGGAATCCACTCATGATGACGCTGTTCTTCGCGAGCTCACACATATCACAGGCCGTCAACTTCCACACCTGGGTAGCGATGCTGTACTCCTCCATTAACGCTTCCTGATAATTTAGAATGAAACGAATAATGAGTCACAACAATCATTCTAACAAAGATGATATGCATTCAGATTGAATCTCCCAAAAGTATCGAATGGCAATTCTACGAGGGGCTGTTCATCTTAGGCACCTGTAAGCATGAATCGAAATGCACATTTTCTAGAAATTGATGGTTTAATCCCGCCCGGACGGCTCGCTTCGATGCCGTTTTCGTTGATGACGTCACAACATGAACATTTTCGCATTCGCGGTGGTTTACATTCAGCGATTTTATAATAAATCTAATCAAAAATGGAAAATTTGAGCTTTACATTTGTGATCAACAATTAAAAAACGGACGTATTTCCGCAAAGTTGTAAATCACATCATAGTATCACTTTAAGCAATGATTCTTGACGAAACAAGTCCAACATGTGTACCTTGGTGAAATGGAACTGCAGCGGATCATCGGTTGACAATGACACACAGAGCCCCCTACTGTGATACTCTGGAAGCGGGTTGCGATGATAGCTCAGGAAGAGTGAGTTGTTACTGAGCGGAGACATCGCGATGCCAATCTGAGCCAGGTAGAACAAATACTGCAGCACAGGGACCTGGAATAGACCAAGGGGAGAAATTTCTAACAAATACATTTGAGATGTTTCTTTTATAGAGATATCACCTCGCTCAGCCGTCACGTGGCAAAATCCTGCATGAAACGACATTTTTTAAAGGTTTTTTTGAGGCCGGGAAGACAGCACACCCCTCCTCCTCAAAGGCTGCAGCCACAAACACTTAATAGATACCGTATACACATTTGACATAGAGAATATCAGGTTGTAGGAGTGAGTGAGTGAGTGACGAGATACTGACCTTCCTGAGCATAAGTCCATGAGAGATATTCTCAGACAGCATGTAGCCCGTCAGGAGATGGTTTACTGGGCCAGCCTCACCACAGTGGGGCCGCAAGGTGAATGTGTTGAGGCCGCGCTCCCTGAAACAGAAAATATTGTGTCAAACCACCTGTGTCAGAGACTGTTTACCTTTAAGGGCTGACCAGATGCACTACCATTATGGCTAGAACTTGACATCCTAAAGCAATTTGAACTCCCTTTTTTTTTCTTTTTTTAATTTTTATTTATTGAGTTTATTCAGAGGGTGCCGCGTGTATATTCATACACATTATGGCTGACCAGATGCACTACCATTATGGTTTGAACTTGACATCCTAAAGCAATTTGAACTCCCATTTTTTTTTTTTTTTTTTTTTTTATTTATTGAGTTTATTCAGAGGCGCCGCGTGTATATTTATACACATTATGGCTGCCCTTGCACACTATTACATAATTATAATAACAAGCGATGAACTCCATCCAAATGAAGTGAATGCACATTTACATCATAGGAAATTCGGACGTTCATTACCTTCGGAAATGGTTAAGCACCACGAGGTTTGTATACATGTAGTAAATGTAATAGGAATATGGTGGATTCTCTGCTAAGTTCCACTCGGCCGGGACAGGGCATTCCTTGTCGAACACAATGGTTTCGGCCTTTGATTCGTCATCGACTGAGTCCAGACCAGTCACCTGGAAAAGAACAAGAGGAGACAATAAATTCGATAGTGTTTCAGCCAAGGTGTCGTGGATCCTGACCTTGCTGTGGTGCACCTGCCTGTGTGTCCCTGTGACCCTGAGGACTACGTTGACGGAGCCCCGACTCCTGGGAGGTCCAACCATGCCAGACAGATCTCAGGCTAGGATTCAGACCAAAGTTGGATCCAAGCGTTGGTGATGAAGCTCCAAGGAGGCAGCCCCTCCACATCTACCAGGTAGCTATGGGCCAACAACTCATTCCGTTGCTATACACTTACAGAAACAAAACTAGCACTTTTGTTGACTTAAATTATCACATGTAAGTAGGTTTTCAGCCAGAAATCTGAAAAGGCCGGGCAGAAACGAAGGTCCCACTACCAATGTTCTGAACTTACATATTGCAGGAACTTATGTAGATCAGGATGGCTGTTTGGGTCATTAGTAACTTCGAACAGTGGTAAGAAGAGATTGTCCAGGAGGTCTTGAAAGGTCGCAATCAAATTGTTCGACTTGTAAATATCACTGGAAAGGAACAACAAAATGATCACGTATTATGCCGAGTGTGTGTAAGGTGACTCACTCTGTAGACAGCCTTGTGTCAGTCAAGAGGCGTCTTTTCAACATAGGCCTATTACAGGTGAAATAGGCCTTCGTACAGGCTTTCCATTGCTGGCATTAACCCATCAACACAGTATATATATGCAAAGGGAGGTGTTACCAGCTTTTTTCTTTCAGGGTACATTTGCCAACAAAACCCAAAACCAAGAAATGTGTCGGAATATCCAATTGTCATGGATTACTTCTTATCCCTTCTAAAAGAACTCCCTCTTCCAAAATATCGTTCTAAGGGACTGAGTGATTACCAGCCCTTGTATTAAAAGGCCCTGAAGACCCCACGGTTCAATTCTCCGTCTACTTACTAAATCCTCGGAACTTGAATCAGCCATGTGACGTTATTCGAATAAACGTTATGTTCGACGGCCCATTTTGCAAGTCGGTCCCATTCGTCACGCGATCGGCCATAGACGGAGAGTCGAAGTTCAGCATTCTGGTATTTACTCTCCTCCAAGTCGCTCATTACCTCCTGAAAACAGATTGAAGTTTAGAAGTGAATTTAGACGAGCGTGTTCCCAAAGGTGAATTCCGTCCAACATTTCACACTTCAGTCCTTGAGCTGGTACACTCAGGAGAGCAGGGGGTTAAGCGCTCCCCCGTCTGTCAGGCCGCAGGGCCATTTGCAAAATCATCATCAACATCTTTAGACGAATCTGCACGACGCTTTCATACAAACCTTGATGATGTGAGCAAAGTAACGTCCATTGATATAGTTGTCTGTCTTCATGAAGATCTCCCTCAGTTTGCTCTCACCGACTGGATTATACTTGGAGTTGAACTTATCAAACCTGTGGAAAGTGTTCCGATCCTGAAAGACAGAATGAGCCTGTTTGAGAAAATTCCAAATGATGTATGTTTTGCCCCAAAATTATCATAACACTCTATTGGTATCATTAGAAAGTTGTGATTTAGAGCTTTCTGATGAATGGTCTAATCACTCCGATAGACCAGACATGATTGCATGGAAGATGGTTGCAGGAAGAATGCCTGGAATTGGTTGGGGGCAAAAAGGGAACAAGGAAAACCTAGAGTGAGATGGTTGGACATCGTGAAACAAGATGCAGCAACTGCAGACATAGGTGAAGACATTGATGAGGTGCCGGTTTCCAAAATCAAGATACTTAAAACCTACCGCATGTACATCGAGCATGTCCACGCTGAGATCATAAGAGGACAAGTTCATGCTCTCAAAGACCTCCTTGAGTGTCATCTCCTTTCCGTCTTTATCCTTGCACACAATGTCCTCCGAATTCGTTTTGATTTTCTTCTTGATGAAGCGTAGGAGATGTTTTTGATTCATTGCAGAAGCGGCGTGGATATGTGTGTCAACCTGGAAGTATATTTGTATATAAATTTAGGCCAAGTCTATTTGGCAAGCCGCTCGCCGAACAGGCATCTTTTTTTGTCCTGTTTGGAGAGCCGCTTGCCAAACAGCACTAAAAAGCCACCCTGTTCGGCCAGCCGGGCTTGCCAAACAGGTAAAAAATCTAGCCTGTTTGGCGAGCTGGAGACTTTACAACACATTAGCCAGAGAGTTCGGCTCTCCATTCAGGACAAGAAAAAGTCGCTGTTCGGCCAGCCGGGCTTGCCAAACAGGTAAAAAATCTACCCTGTTTGGCGAGCTGGAGACTTTACTTTAATATTAACGAGTTCGGCTCTCCATTCAGGACAAGAAAAAGTCGCTGTTTGGTAAGTTTGGGCTTGCCAAGTAGTCACTTCCATAAATTAATACTGTCAGTGGCAAATACTGTCAGAAGACACCAAAATCACATCACGATGTATTCGACCTTGATTGACTGGACACTAGTCCAACCATGAATACTGACACCGTGAATATACAAAAATTCAATACAATTTAATTTTAACATGTTCAGTGAACTCACTTTTCTGAGATTATAGAAGTCACGATGAGGAACCTCTTTCTGAGCTGCAGATTCTCGCAGCTCGTTGAGCAATGAGTGAAGTTGAAACTTGGATGAGAGATAAGTCAACCTTCGATAGCAGAAAGACTTCCTGGAATAGACAAATGATAGGCAATGTTTCATTTGATTCCATGAGAAAGTAACCAGTGACAAAATGTAAGAGTTGAGACAGGACATCCAGCTTTTGTTTGCTTGGAACTGGCTTCATCAACCTTTGTTGCCAGCCACTTAAGGAGCTTGGGGAAAGTGGCCATTGAATTGAATGCAGAAATGACCACCTGCAGACAAAATCTGTACCACGCTGGCCATATTAGCTGTGTAATTCTAAAGAACTGACAGACAACTCTCAGGGTGAACCATCAACAAATCGGAGTGCTTCTTCAAACTTACAAGGGCCCATCGCTAATGAAAGCCATCATGAGACTTTGATCAGCGAGAAACTGCTCCCTATCGATGTAGGGAAAGTCAATTGGTTCATCACGCTGTAACGATTCTTCGTCTTTATAAACATGGGCGATGCCACCTTTCATCTTTAACAAGCAGTTGGCCGTGTCGGGGAAATCAATGTGGAACGGATATTCGCGGCTTGGGGGGTTGAGTGGATGGTCTGAAAGTGGAAGAGGAAATGACTGTAATCAAAATGCTCATTATATCGTTATTGTTAGGATCTGACCTTTGAGAATTAAGGGTAATATTTTTGAGGGAAATTATTTGAATAGGATAACTACAACTGTCGTCATTTGAACCAAGAACTTAGGGATCAGTTCCAATCTGTCACCAGGAGTCATTTCTAAAAATAGTTATTCTTGAGAATTGATTCCCATAGGAGCCAGTCGAAAAGTTACAGAAACACGCGGTCATATTGAATAATGGAAGCGCTCTCTGGCATTTCTACACGCGGCCCAGACTTATGGGTCTCAAATCGATGCAGGGTTTTTGAAAAGGTGGACCTACAGCTATAAACAAAGTCCAAAACACACACAGATTCACCTCTGCAGGCCTTGGAGTGAAGGAAAGAGAAGACATTCAGGACTATTAATGATAGACTCAGGGTAACTTTGTCTGAACATGTAGCAGTTAGTCCACCCGATGATGGTGCTGGGGCAATCTTCTATCCCCTTAATATCTTTCTATTTTCTTGTCATATCCAAATCAAAACGGTCGAGATATTTTTAAAGGGCCATCACTCAACATAATTGAAAGTTAGTCAAAACAAAGCATTACCTAACATAAACAGACTACAACTCAAGTGTCTACCAAAACTGAAGCAATGCAGGCAACTCAAAGCTCAAATTGTTGGATTTCTATAAGCATTTATATAGAAAGTTGAAAAACAAGTCAACAAGAAGAATAACAAGTGCCTGATATATCACTCCTCTGCCTAAAGCGAATGGCGGGCGTTGGCCTAACCATTTTCATACTCATTAAAGAGGAAGAAAGCAGCACAATTAATGAACTTGAATCAAACTTTGTTTGAGCAACACAATGTTCTTCCCACTGAGATGACGAGTGTCTGGTCGAACTTAAACTTTAGCGTTACAAGCAGTACATACTTGTTAATGACAGATGCAGTGTGCTCAACATCACACAAGGTGGGGTCAATCTGTGTGAAAGTGGAGACAGGGACAAATGCAGGCAATTTTAGCTGAACACAGGGAATACCTTGAAGACTTTGAGTTTTGATATTATCAAAGAACTCCAAAATGTCCTGTCCCCTGGTGCGTATTCCTGGCAAAAGAAGATTTTTCTGCATTGCTAAAATTCTGAAATTCAAAATCTTTCACCTATTTGCTTGCCGATATTACTGCTTTGTGTTACTACTTTTGTAAGGGATGTCTTTGTCGACATAAACAAAAAGGAGGTCCAAGTCACAATGACATGAACAGAGAATTGCGTCAACAAACACCTATTTATTAAAAAAAAACAACTGCAAAACAAATCAGACACCGAATATTGACTGAAACAAAAACAAATTAGCGAAAACTGCTGCAATAGTGCAAAAAAAACTCAAAATTGAAAACTCAACTACAGAATAGATTGAAGCGAACAACTGTTTGCAATACATTTTTGGCTAAGATTTATAACAATGGGTGATATGAATAAAGACTAGCAAATGCTTTTACTTCAATTTTGTACAGAAAGGCCTAGTGTAAATGTACATGGAGTTTTAGATAAAAGCATTTGCTAGTCTTTATTCATATCACCCAAAGTGTGCTTAGTGTGATGAGAACTATTCGATCTATTTTGGAATAAGGGTCCTTTATCCAGCCGATCCTCCCTGGGGTACAACCTACCATAGGACTTTTCAGCCGAATGCCAATCGCCAATTACGCAACATATGATGAATGGATGAAAAAGTATGACGACCGCAACCTTGGATGATTCCACACTCCAAACAAAGCAAGGAGATTAGCAGACACACATAGCGTTATCTTATCGTTTTGGAGCCTGTCCCATCTGCCCCTACCCCCTCAAGCAAATGATGGCACAAACTAAATACATGTAGCACGGTACTAGCTTGAAATGTCATCTACCAGAGCATTTTTTAGGGAACCACACCCAACTTCTTGAAGTAGCATCACTTGTAGGCCAGCATAAGCGTTACTAGGATTTCGAGAGGGGAGGTTGTTTTGCCAGACAGGTGCGTTTTCCAAATACTAATTGGATTTTTGCAGACAATTTTTGAACATAGCTTTCAGCACTGGGCCTTTTCATGTTCAAGTTTAAAGATTTTTCATTAAAACATTATAGTACACCTCGATAGCAAGGTTGATGCCTTTCAAGTTTCAAAACTGCCTGGCTATGATGAATATCACGAAGTTTCCACATTCTGATGGAAAGCACAATGATAAAGTGCATGAAAGTGGTGTTAGAGGTCACAAAGCCTTACCGCTCGGATTCAAAAACACTTCATCTGCAAAAAAACATAGTTGGCATGCACACAAGTCCTAGGAATGATCCATTTTCTAGGTGTCAAAACATTAAACTTGCTGTGAAACCCAAGATCTATACACAGCAGAAGGTTTCGGTCAAACTCAAATGACATACTAAAAACAGAAGGACCCGCCACCTTTAGCCAAATCTATATAATAAGAATGAACTGTGTGCTGCATTTGCGGCAGTCAAGAGACCTCCCACAGCTGCAATCAGCCCTTCGCAAAATAAAACACTCAAATGATGAAGAAAATAATGAACAGATAAACAATCATGCCTGCTGCCAGAAGGAAATCTCGGCAAAAGTCTGCACATACTTACCCGCCAAGCTTTTCTTTTCAATATCCTCAATTTCTTCGTGGAAGCCTTCCTTGTCTAACTTCTGTAGAAACCTTGCTGTCGTCTTGCAGAAATGCTGCAGCGATATCGCCATGTACTTCTCACGGATGAGCAGCGCTTTCACCAGACTTTTTGACGCGGACTCGAGATCTTCGAGCGGAACCTGTGGAAAATAAGCCAATGAGGCTCCGGCCTGAAAAAAGGGGGCATTAGAGGAGTGTGTTAGACCGAACTGTGTTAGAAATGGTGAGTTGTTTAGGAATGAACAGGAACAAGAAGTGGCAGATCTAGGGGCAACTTTTCTGATGTTAGGGCCTATCTGGACAGAAACTTCTCAACAGGAGGTATTCTAATAGCATTCCGCGAAGTTACTATTTATAGCTCACAAGGTCATTTGCATAAGATATTGATGACGTTTTAGTCACGTGACAGTCGGACATCGACACTTATTTCTACGCATTTGAGCTTATTTCAAAGTCAATTGTCTTTGACCCTGCATTGTTTTTAGCATGAATGATACCATAGAGTCAGAGAGAGAAATATTCAGAACAATTATGTAGTATTTCAAACACTCGGACATGTGCCAGATTGAATCTAACTGCCCTAGTTAGAAAGCCTGAATCCATTACGAAACCGCATGTTTGTCCGGCATTGCCTGTAATCAGCGATGGGGAAATAGAGGGCAGCAGCTGCAGTGACCTCATCTTCGCGGAATGCTATTACTGACTGGGAGCCTCCTTTAAAGGCTGTGTATCCTCAGACAGATTGCTTGTGCCGTTTTCAAAGCCCTCTGTTCGCTTATGACCTTGTGATGCCTTATGCCCTACAGATCCAAATGATTATTTTTCTTTCTTTTTTGCTCCCTAGTTCTGCCTCTGCCAAGATAACATAGATATTCACTCAAGAATCACTCAGAATTTACGTGCCATTACCAAGCTCAGCAATTCTCTTCAAGTAAAGTCATAGCGCATGCCAAAAGAGAAAATCACCAAGAGTGAAGTTAGCTCATTCAAATCCACAATGAGCAGCTTTAATCCCAAAACTGATAGAAAACTACTTTGAGGGCTTTGAATCAGTTGGCAGAAGTTCGAAAAAACTCCAAAGTGCGTGCTGGGGAATTACATCATGTCAGATTCACATCAGTTTACAACCCACATGCAGGAATATGGACAGACCTTTAGTGTATCAAAAGCAAACTAAAAGTATTATTGGTATATTATGATTTAGCATGTCTGATGTGTTAGTTTGTGTTAACGTTAAAGTCTCAAACCTAAACATAAATAAAAACAAAAAATTTAGAAAGGTCACAAACACCATTTTATGTCTGCAATCTTTCCAACATTTAAGAATCAAAAAACAAACTAAACCCCAGAAATAACTCAGGTGAAAACCTACCAAATCTGCCTCTTAACATTTCATTGCCCCAAAAGGTGGAGCTCTGTTGTAAGGAAATGTGACCTCCTCATACTATGTATATAGTCTTGGAGAATAAAATGAACAGAATTGAAATTGATGACCAAATTTAAACATTTGCCATTTCGTTTTACCATAACCAAGCTCCACCACGGATGCCGATCTAAAAAGAGGCAAATTAATCAACCATACTAACCTAGAATTGCAAAGGGTAAAGGTGCCTGTTGGTTCACCCTATGTACTCTATAAGCCAAAGTAAAGCCAGCAAACAAGAGTGAAATTAGCTGTTTTGAGTGCAAACTATATTTTTAGTGCAACTGTGGCCCAAAGCTAGTGTCATCTACATTATTTACACACTCTGAAACACGAATCACTTCACTCACAAAGGGAATTTGCAGCTTTATGATCAAAATACAGGAAAGAGTTAAATAGTCCCATTTGTAGTCGTTGCCAATCCATCCTTTTGACTATTTTGTAGTCAGCAATGCTGTTGGCACTAGTTTGGCTAACAACATGGCAACGTCATCAGCGCCGTCACAACTGGGCATTGATGTTCAAAATAGCAGCCAATACTGATGCTCTCTACCCAGTTGGGAACCCCGAGGACCTGGTAGAGGTGATAGGCTACCTTATTGTTTGTCCTTACCCTGACGGACGAAGGTTGAGGTGGCAACCATCTTGGAATAGTCTACCTCAATACCTATGAAAGTCTGAAACACTATGTGAGGTAACAAGAAAAATTTTCACGAACAGCCGAATGGGTCACTCATGATGTAAGTTGACAAAGTTGAATAAATACATGCAGTGAAGCTGTACACTGTACATATGCTGTGTTCTTTCGCTGAGAAGCTTAAATTTAATTTAGTAATGAAACGCTCAAGAAAGGAAATTTTATAAAGTAAAGTAAAATTACCCCACCTCAAATGAAAATTCTAATTCTAAATTTTACAAATGCAGGCAATGAATCTTGGGCTAATACCCGATACTAAATAAAGTTAAAGAAAACCTTTAATAATGCCATTAGATTCAGATGACTATTTGATATTTTAGAAATCATCGGTTTTGATATTAACCCTTTCAGGTCCAAGGTCAACTTACCCCGCTAGCGTACTCGCCAGTAATACTGATCCGCTGGAAATGAGGCACAACCTCGTCCATCTTCTCATCCATGAGCATCGCATCGTCGGCACTGGGAGCCTGGAGACCAGGTTGTTCATAGCCATTGTATGACCTGAAGTTAATGGAGATTGGATTTCGTTGAGCAATAGATAAAAGGATGTCGAATCAGTTTCCAATAATTTGAAATGATTTTTTTGTGATTGAACGATGATCAGTGAAACATTTCTGCATTTATTTATGACAGCGGAATCTGGCAGTCTGAATATAATACATGTATCATCTGAAAAATCTATTAGTTATCACGCATGCGAATTCCCCGAAACTTGGCATTCAAAGTATTCATCCCTGTCTACACAACAATTGTTAAAATCCATATTCAGTACAAATTTACAAAATTGGAAATTCAAGTTTAAAATTACAATCAAATTTTTGGATTAACAGAGCAGGCTTTTAAAAATTGTCATTAAACATTTACTCGAGCATGCAATGCGAAATGTGTCCATGCAACAATAAAGTGAAACCGGTAACAGAGAATTCTATTCGAAACGACAATGGCAAAAGGAATCACGTCATGGGAGACCTAGCCATCGTTGCGACGTCATTCGCTGGTTCCATTTAGTTCGTCTCACGCAAAGTTGTGTGACGTCCTCAACGGTAGTCATTGTCAGCATGATGCTCGCACGGGCCTGCAAAGGTATGCGACTCACTGCGCCATCTATTGGGATTTCAAAAGTCCATTTCCTCATTACAACATCTAGACACTACACAATTCCACAAAAACTCTACACCAATTTTAGGTGTCACTCTAAAAAGTCATAAGATTTCATGGCAATTCTGAAACAAACATGTTGTCAACCTCAGGCACCATGAAGAGTTTGACAATCACCTCTTTCTAGTCAAGTGACACCTGTTGAGTGGCTGAACTTGGCCGAGTTATGGGTCAGGCTCTGTTCATCTCAGCATATCAGCTGATGGGATGTCTGAAACATCTAAAGCTGAACCCATAAGTCGGCGAGTTTCGTGTCCCCACAAAAGAGTTTCACCACTGCATGGGGAGCTATCTGGAGAGGAAAGAGTACATCATGTTATGAAAACCTATCCTGCCACATTCAATCTAGCAAAAAACCAAAACCAACATCAAAATCAAAGATTTAAAGCTATAATTTAAGCCCCAAATCACCATACAGGGACATTGAACATATTGAATAAAGAATAAACATCACCTTCATGAACAATTCGTCAATATTCAATGGATAACTTTTTCCAACTTGAATTTCACTGCATTTTTTTAACCCTTGGAGACCACAAAAGACGACGTTTGGCTCGGGACCATTGTTGCATTGATTTGCCAAGTTGAATTGTCATGAGATATCAGATGATGAAAAGTGGATAAATCCATTATGAAATAGACATATTTATCAATAAATTGCTAAAATGTTTACAAACAGATATCACAAGAATACAAACATGAACCATGAAATACAACAAAACAACGAAAGTCATGAAAATTTGAACCAGACTCACTGACTGAATGGTAATTTTGATTCAATACTGTCTGGTTCCATGTACGGTGAATGATCACCATACGTTCCATCCGGTGACGGGCTGAAGTGAAGAAAGCCATGCACGTTTTGAATATTATTTGACGTTAATTTTGACCACGACTGTAGCTTTTCAGGTCAAGCAATGTGAAATGTTTGAAACAGCCACGAGGTATTAAAACACAGCCTTGGATGACGAAAAATAGTTGAATACTCTACCCATAATCACCACCTCTGGAAAATTTACAATATTTGTAAGGTTGGTAGGAAGACTGGTCATCAAAATTGTCATAGTCCTTAAACGGAAGAGGCATTTTTCCAAGACAGTCACCCACTACAGTTAAATGTACTTCCAACACAGATACAAATGCACAAATGATAGATGCCTGGCATATTAGGCCTTTGAAGACTAGTGTAATACAACAATAGAATTAATAAAAAGATAATTAGCAAAGGCCAAGTAATTAGAATACTGGGCAACTCGGCCTATTCCCAACTCGGCCTACCAACTCGGCCTGATAATAAATTATTGGTTTATTGGCATAGGTTTTCCATATATTGTTTTTTTTTGTTGCTGTATATATAGGCATACTATTTATTCATTCCTGGTGGAAATTTGAAGAGAATTCATCAAGATTTGGAGGAGAAATCCATGAAAGTACATTTGGAGTGCTACCGCGACTTTTCCACACTCGCCGCCGTTATTTCATGGATTTCTCCTTCAAATCCCAATGAATTTTCTTCAAATTTCCAACAGGAATGAATACATAGTAGGCCTATATATACCAACAAAAAACAAAAAAATATAAGAAAAACTTATGCCAATAAACCAATGATTTATAAACCAGGCCGAGTTGGTAGGCCTAGTTGGTAATAGGCCTAGTTGGTAATAGGCCGAGTTGGTCATACACCAGTCATTAGCCTAGATACCTGATAACCTAATATCAGGACTCTCAAATGTAGGTTATTCTGAAAGGCCCAAACAATCAACCTTGAGAATCAGTAACCCGGATTTTTATCATATCTTCATCTTGTGTGTTTAAGGCAGGCATTCAAAACTATTATCTTTTCAAGGCCAGTACGCAGGATTTTCAATTACATGGAGACCTCTACACCCTGTATTTTTTAGCCTATTTTGGGGACATATTTTTTTTCTTTTTAGCTTAATTTGGGGACGTTTCGTTGTGCCAATTTGCCTGAACATCGATGTCCTTATTGACTGACATTGTCACATGCACCTGAAAACTCATAATTTTAGGATGAAAAGTATCAAATTAGGCCATTTAGGATGAGATTTGGTCATTTAAGGTGTCAAAAAACGCTTCAGGGGGTCAAATTACCCCTTAAAAAAAAAAAAAATTTTTTTTTTTTTTCAGGGCCTAATTTGGGGACATGCCAAATTTCCTACACCGTATAGCGGTGTGAAAATGATGTAATCAAAAGGCCTGGTACGGCATGTTGGAATGCCTGGTTGAGTCTCAGCAAGCTGGGGGATTGATTCTCCAGAGTTTCTTCAATGGGACAACCTCAATTCAATCCTTTGAACGAAATGACACTGAAGACATCACAATTAGGGAAAATTATTGATTCGAGATACTCCATCATAATTGTATAGAAACTTGCTGGCAAATAAAGATGGTTTTGACACAGGCTGAACATTACACAACATTTCATGCACAGACCAAACATGGGGTTCACAAAAATACAAAATAGTCCGCAGTTCAGCGTGAAGGCAGGACAAGCCTTGGCTATTTGACATTGACCATGGTACTCAGACATGACATAAAACCCATTTGTTCCACGAAGCCTTTAGTTGGTAGCAACATAGACTCGAATGTGCCATCTATGTTTTAGAGACTCAATTTTTTCTAATCTATCTGTTTTACCACTATCAAACTCTTTTAAATCCAAATATTTGCTTCTAACTCAAGTGCCTTGGAGCATGCTTAGCTTGTACAAGGCACTATAATATCCGGTAAAAAAAAATTAAAAAAAATATATATATGGGCAGAGACATGTATTCATCCACGACCGGAAGTGTGGCACACATAGAGCTTATCAAAATGTGAAGTTGTGGTAAATACATGGCTGGGATGGACCAAAGTGGAATTAATTCTCAATCTGTGGTTGATTCTTAATCTACAGAGTCAGGCCATCACAGAAATATGCTTTTTGATAATATATTTCATGTATTTAAGAAAATGTGGTCTCACTGGTCAGTTTAGAACTTGTACTTTGACAGGGCCATATCAATGCGCCAGTGACGTTTTGATGGATATGGTGTACGGAAATCTTTTTTTCTCAGGCAATCGGTATTGGAATTTTTTAAAACTTTATTATGCTATTGGCAAAGGGTTTTTCTTGACATATATAAAATTTTGTGCAGATTGATTGGTCCAAGGTGTACTTTTTTTACCAAAACATATGCACAACAATGTACATGTAATGTACACAAGTTTTAATAGAGGACTCTGGCCATATACAGATATCAAATCATTTGCTTGCTGATAGCTCACCGAATAAGACCTAAGACAATGAATGTTGACAAGGTCTTGGACAATTGTAACAGCATTGAAACGAAAGGGTTAGTCCATCACTTTCCGACAACTTACCAAAATACCACATCAGTGGAACCACAAAGTGCATTTCTAACATTGTTACTTCTGTAATGCTAGAAATTACGCTGGTAAAGTTATATATATTTTGCAAAGGACCCAATCATTGTATATATTTGTCATAATAGATTTAGGAAAAATATCCACACCTTTTTTCTGGCGATCTGTGAGTTGCTTGATCAACGTGAATTTCTGCATCAGCTGGGGTGTGACTGCCGGCAGGGGTAGTGCCAGTGGAGCCAGAGTGACCACGCTGAAAGGCAGCCACCGCGACGGCTTTGTCTCTGATAGCTCGCCACTGCTGGTAGGGGACGCCGCTAGAACAGGTAAACAACAAGCACACTATAAGCAACTCCAAGCAAATACGTGAAAAGAAGTGAAACTTTACCGGACACTTTGAACAATAAGAATGCATACACAGTCAAGAGGAATAATAAGGACAAAGTGCAGGCCTGACAAGCAGTGTTCTCCACAGGGTTTTCTCAAGGTAGGGTGATACCCTTTCATGACGTTTTACCAGTGTGCAACACGAGGTAGAGTGGCCAGCAATTTCAGATAGGGTGGCCCTATAGGAACCCTCTGCAAAGTTCTAGAGCAAGGTAGGGTGGCTCTTCCAAGTTAGGGTGGTAAGCTGCCAAGGTTGGGTTGGTCACCCTGACAAATAGCCTTGTGGAGAACACTGGACTAGAAGCCCCCTAACTTCTTCCATAAACTGGGTCCACTGTACTCAATCGGCAGTAGCATCTTTAAAAGTTAGCTACATTTTTTTGTAGCTAGCACTGTAAAGCCGACTGAGCAACTGGGAAGTGTAAATAGGAATAATGAGGATATGACAATGAAGCTGATTTAATCTAGATTCTACCCAGCATAAGTGGTCAAGCAGGCCATTGGCCAGGTGCTGGACTTGCAAGGTGTAAATTTTCGTCCTTGGGGTAGTGCCTAACAGAAAACTTCCTTTCAAATTAACGCGCTACATGCACAAAGGGTGTCCTAGATGAAGATTATCGCTCCACATGGTGTGAACTATAATTCTCACACAGTCACAGCTTTCTTTAGTGATCACTCTGCGGACAGCTGTCATCAAATTCTTTAAATCACCACATAATATCATCAGATTTTTAAGCAATCAATTTCCACTAAATTCTTCCCACCAGGATGTCTGGTCAAAAATCCACAAAATGAGATCTTGTATTCAAACATGAGGGGCAGTAGAAACCTATTTTAAATTCAGTACCAGCACACACACGTCAAGCACAGATGCACTATACAAACATAACAGTCAAGCCAAGCTTTTTCATCACTAAAGACAAATGACAAACACAAATGCATACACATGCAGGGTTTTAAAAAACATGCATGCAACGAAAACCATGATGATACCCCTATCAGACTGGTAATGTAGAAACTTCGACCACATTTTAACTCAATCTGGCCCAAATGGTTCTGACATCAAGTCACCCTTTAAAACAGTGAATTGAAAACACCTCCTACACAATTTTAGAATGCAGCAAAAAATGCTAGAGTATACCTATGACTGATCTGCCTCTCGATCAGAGCCCTTGTCTGCTCACGTTCTTCAATGGGATATTCCGGCATCTCACAGGGGTCGGACACCTGGTGTTCATTGCTGACGACACGTTTTCTGTAATGTTCGGTCAGCTCCGAAAACTTTTCATCCACCTCTGCTACTATCTTCTTTGAAAATCGTATATGATCTGGCTTAAATGGTCGACATTGTGGTCCAGGGGTGCCATCAGGAGTGCAGTTGTCTGAAATGGGACGAAGAGATATCATTCATACGGAGCACATTTTTTCGTTCGTTTGATGGTGGGAAAAGTGCTCGCCTAGCAAGCCAAGATTGAAGAGAAAATTTGAAAATTAAAGTCAGCACGAAAATTTTAAGGACAAGGACTGCGTCCACAGGCTCAATGATTTCTGGGATCACACCGATTGACTGAAAGCGACATATATCGAATATATCTAACCGGCACAAACAAAGACACAACAATTACCGGATGCCGCTCCAGACCCATCAACATTCATGCCTGAAGTGTCATTCAAGTCCAGGGGTTGTGCTCCTCCAGCAGCAAACTTTTTGTTCAAGTTAGACGGAACTGCAGCCCCGTTTTCACCACCATTCGGTGCTTCTCGCTTGGACATTTTTGATCGCCTTTTGATCAATATGATCTTCAAATATCAGTGTTCAAAACAGACACAACTTTACAAAGGATCGCTTGTGGAATTTTGGAGAAATATCAAGAAACGTTCGGACTGATTGCAGAAAAATATTCTTTTACGTCGTCCAGGTAACCTCGACCCTAACCGCAGCGGAGGGTCGAGGTTACCTCGGAGGCTCGAGGTTGCACTACACAGTGCGGAGGACGGTGTCCAATCTTGACACTAGAGGCGCTGATTTCTCGAATATAGACCACCAGACCTCATAAACCGAGCTTTTTATTGTTCTCGTGGTTTACGGAAAAGTAGGCCCAAAATTTAATAGTGTCTTAAAAACAATATTCAGTTAATGGAAATACACTTTTTCCATAACTGTATGCTTGATATTGCCCTACTGCCTTTTTCATGAATCAATTTTGAGCATTATGTTTACAACGTAGTTATTATAGCACGAAATATGACTCTAAAATGCTAATTACTCGTCCATCGCTGAAATTTTAGTGTGAGAATTGCTCGCTATAAGCTAGGTGATTGCGCCCCTAAACGACCCCCTAAACCGACAACTTCCCCGGAACTCGAACTTTAACGTGAGTTAACTGTAATCTTACTCTCTACATACCAAAGTGATTTATCTAGGAATACAGTTGAACTTGAATGAAAACTAATGATGTGTTGATGAGTTCAATGAATCCTTCAATTCCTTTGGTTTTCTTGGCGAAATGACGACGTCCGACAATGACCCGTCGACGTACAACTGCAATGCAGAGCCATTTTTGTTTAAACAGTTATCTATTTTCGGACGAAACTCAGTCCCTCACAAACTTTGGTCGATTTCGGAGAGAGCATCTCGTCTCATTTAGCCAATTGTTCATATGTTTCTTCATCATGTATATTCCTCTTCTTGATGATCATGATTGATGGCTAGGCCCCTATAATAAATAAGCTAAGGGGCCGTGTAGTAGATAAGATAGATATAGATTTGCTTGCCTCGTGGCTTCTTCTCATTGTCTGCGAGAATGATAATTCCGAGTGTATAATATGATTGGCGTCTCAGGTCCTGTGAGGAGGAGGGGGCAGCCAGTAAAATCACGGGCTGTGGGAATTGCGAGCCGGTGGTGTACACATAGAGTATCGCCACAACAACGTTGATATGATTACTCGTCGTTTCAGCGGGCATGACTTGGGACATCCAGTGACGCAGCAAAAAGTAGCGACGGTACAACCAGAAGTAGCAACAACTCGCAATACGGGATCCTTGCCTGACTGGTGCCTGGACCACTTATAGTTGGTCACCAAGACTGTCTTCAAGATGTCAGAAAATCATCCAAGAATTGATAACATAGAAAATGAAATGTGTAATGACTGTGCCAGTCCATATCCAGTAATTTTGACTGTAAATTGTACTGATTTACATGATAGTGACAGTTGCAGTCGCCCTGACATGCCTGAGCTAGGGATTCTTAAAGCCGTACAAGTTGAACCTGTACCATTAGATCTTCGGCAAGTTGGGGGAGCTGCTGCTTTGTTAAAGATTCAGGCGAATGATCCGATTCATCCTGTTCCTAGTGAACCAGTGGACTCTTTAGTGGCTCCACCATTGGATGATCACCTCACCATTACAAGTCTTCATACCAAATCAACCTATCCTCCAGCACAACTCGCAATACCTGATCATCAGAATCCCTCTGGTTCCAGTTTAGCATTTGCTGTCTCTCGGGGTCTGGTGCACAAAGAACGTCTCCATTCTAATGAAAAGAAATTCAAATGTAACGAATGTGGTCAAGCTTTTCTGGAAAAGTTTTGCCTAATCAAGCACAGGCTGGTTCATGTTGTCAGAAAACAATTCAGGTGTGACAAGTGTCATAGAACATTCACTCAAAAGAAAAAGTTGATGCAACATAAGGGTATTCATGTTGGTGATATTTCATATGGTTGCAACCGGTGTGATTTAACTTTCAGACGAATTGAAAGTCGAATCATTCATAAACAGGTTCATACTGATGAGAGAAGGTTTTTATGTCATCAGTGTGGTGAGGCATTCATGCTGTATGGCAGCCTCGTCAAACATCAGTGTTATCATGGAGAACTAGCCTTTCCATTCAGATGTGACCTCTGTAATAGCACATTCAAGAGGAGTTTGCAACTGAAACGCCATAGGCGAACATGTGTTGTCCACAACCCTGACCCAGAGTCTGAATTTCCATTCACATCAGAGCCAACCGATGACGCAGTTTTATCCAACACTAAGCGAATAAAACATACCGCGAAAGGTAACGCAAAGAAGGGTATTCATACAATAGAAAAGTTCAAATGTGAAAAGTGTATTAAAACGTTTACAAACACTTCAAAGTTTCTTCGACATCAACGAGTTCACACCAACGACACGCCGTTTAAGTGTGACTTTTGTCAAGAAGCATTCCGTGACTTTGATACCTTGACCCAACACAGGCTTACTCATATAGGAGAAAAGGTTTTCTGTTGTGAATACTGTGAAAAAACATTCTCAGATAAGAAACGTCTTTTAGTCCATAAGCGTGCATGCAGCCATAATAAAGCGACACCACGTTTTGTTTGTGATCATTGCGGGCAGGTATTCGTACAACCATCATCGCTCAAGGCGCATAAGCGCTCTCATACTGGTGAAAAGCCTTTTAAATGCACACAGTGTACGAGGTCGTTTGCTGCAAGGCGCTATCTCACGGATCATGTAAGGTTGGTTCATTCTGGAGAAAAACGGTGCATGTGTGATATTTGTGGTAAAATCTTTCCGAAGCGAGATAATCTTGTTCAGCATAAAAACATCCACACAGGAGAAAAACCTTATAAGTGTGACCTATGTGATAGCTCTTGGGCGGCGAGGAGCAATCTCTCGAAGCATAAAATGAAAATGCATTCCACCAAACCGATGAAACCTAAGAAGAAACCTTATACATGTGACCAGTGTGATAAAGCATTTGTCAGTACACGTAATCTTATCAGCCATCAACGTGTTCATACAGGGGAAAGACCATTTAGATGTGACATGTGTGAGAAATCATTCCCCCACAAAAGTACCTTGAAATCACACATGCTCCGCATCCATATCAAGGAAAAACCATTCGAGTGTGATGAGTGCGATAAGAAATACGCCTACCAGAAAGATCTCAAAAAACATAAAATTCTCCACTCGGGTCATAGATTTAAGTGTGATCTGTGTGTAAAGGAATTTACCACAAGCGCTGGTCTCTCGAGACATCGGCAGCTCCATTCAGGCCTGAAGCCCCATCCATGTAGTGTTTGTGGGAAGGCTTTTACGAGGAAAGCGGGCCTGCTTGAGCATCAGAGACTTCACGAAGGGAAGAGACTATTTGGATGTGACGAATGTGGCAAGACTTTCACTCAGGCTGGTGGGCTGAGGCAACATAAACGAACCCATTCAGCTCAGAAGACCTTCATGCCCATCTAAAATGCTTGATATATCTGTGGGGGGTTAGGTGCCGGTTCGTCCTGTAGCATACGGTTATCAGTAGTTGTAGAGAGGCCAATTGTATTGCAAGCGTTGTTGCTGAAAACAAGGCAGTGTTTGTAAGTTTTAGGGGTATTCTGCTGCCTGAACTTTAAAAAGTGCCTGTTGAAAATGCTGTTGATTTTGATCTTAATGGGGAGTGTAATGTGCACAGACATTTGTGTAATACTAATACATTCAGGAGCAATGTACATGTTCATGTAATTGAGAGAAAAAAGAAATAAAAGATTTTGTCAACAGGTATTTATTAAAAATTGCTGTTGTCTTCCATTTTATTCCTGTTGCACACAGTCACACGATAAGTTGGATGTACCTTAATTACATGTATTGCCATTCCTCAATTACCTGACTCGGAGAGACGACATTTGCGACACAACCAGTCACATCAATCAGAAATGCTGCTGCAACCCGGGGATGCATTGAGAAGGACTAACTACTAGTGTTCTCTTGATTTATGATAATCACTGACACAACCTTTTGATAACAGAGCTGTGGCTCAGACTGCTCCATGCAATAAACTAACCAATCAGGCAAATTTGTTCTTGCTTCCATTATGTACGTCTTACATCATTGGGCTGTAGTCGAGGACAATCCTGGCTGGTGTCACAACCAAAGACCAGATAAGCAATGTAGCAGACACACGACCACAACCATACACACAAAAACACAGCTACCCTATCAACTCCAGTGACTGATAAAGCAAGACTGCTGTCGATATTTTGGGCAGGTCTTCAACACAATTGGGCCTGCCCATCCACATATTATGGCTCCTTACTGAGTTTGCAGTAGATGCTCTTCAATTCAACTGACCACATTACATATAGTGAGACTGCAGACACTTCGGATCAGTCCAAGATACAACTGGGACTAGCTAGGCACCACACAGGACAGCTCCTGACTGAGTTGCCAGTAGATGATCTGCACTCCAAGTGACCATATCACACACATGTAGTGAGACTGCAGACACTTCGGATCAGTCCTGGACACAACTGGAACTGGCCAGGACACATGACAGCACCTGACTGTGTTGACAGCAGATGATCTTCATGAAAAATGAAGGAGCACAAAGAGAGACAAAAATCAATTTCCTCTTTTTCATAAATAAAACCAGTTTTATTACACCAATTAACAATGACAAACTGTTACCAGTACAGTTTAAGGAAGTACATGTACATGTATTTGACAAGCTACATGCAGAATGTAGAAGAGGGTCCTCACAGGTGAGAGTTCAAAGTTCTATTACATGTATTCATGAAAATTTAGCCGAGATACATGTATCTTCATTTAATAGCATAAGAGGGTTGCACATTTATACATCTGTTGTCCTATTATTGGTGGACACAATGACTACATAATCTGAATGTTGCACAAACACAAATTTACAACTTTAAATAATCGGAGGTGAAGTGACTTGCCAGCACATCTTAAACCAACTACAGCACATCTTAAATAACATTGAATGTCAAGTAAACTTTACTTTATTAGTGTATATCACTAGACACACCGACATATTCCAACTCTAGCCCTATTGGACTTGCAAAGTAAATCCCAACCCAACTCACCAAACAGCGATGCTGAACAGCTGAGAGCAGATCAAATCGGTCATCACTCAGTCTTCCGAGTCTTATTTCCATTGAACTATCGCTGACCAATTAGTTCCCTATCACTGTCTTCGATACTAAACTACTAGCCTTTTCAGCACCGGGTTACAAAAATCAGTCAAACAGATTTCCTGGCAATCTTCAGGTTACCATAGCAACTCGTACTATGCCCAGAGTCCCCCATCATGATCCCCATCATGTCACGTTAAGTGCTCTAATAATATCGTCCTTGATGTCCAGGGGGCTGTCCACTGCCATGATATGGCCGGCGCTGTGCTCCATTTTGTTGATTGTAACCACTCTGAAAAGATTTGTAATGAAGATGTTACTGGTATTGCTGAAAACCTACACTTACAAGTTGGAGCACAAGCTTGTAGATGTCCCTTACCAGTACGCATGTTAAATATGTGTTGTGTTATAGGTCATTGTGACTACATGTATGCCAGTTGCTTGCAAGGCGAGCATCATTAGTCAGGGAGGGAAGCAAATCGAACAACAGCTCACAAGATTAACACAGCAGTTACTGAAATTGGACTGACTCGCGTCCAGTTTAAAAACTCTGACCGCAGAAGAAGAAGATATGCAGGACCTGTCTGATCAATAACAAACTCACCTGGGAGCCCTGATAACTTGATGAATGAGAGCTCTGTGCCTGAGTCCTGACTGGATAACCTGTTACAATACTACCCTTATTCTGTGGCTGCTGTTGCAACTGGACCTGTTGTGGCATCATCTGCTGTTGCTGTGAGGACATAGGGGCCATACCCCGCATCGCTGGCTGCTGAAACCGCACGATAAATTTATAGAAATTTGAATAAGGTGAAACTCCAACAGTTAACTTATTTGAACAACCAGTAGGTGGTGTGAGGGGGTCAAGTAAGGGGAAACAAGTTAGGGCCTTAGAGATTGCCGACCTATATAAAACAATGGGTGATATGAATAAAGACTAGCAAATGCTTTTATCTAAAACTCCATGTACATTTACACTAGGCCTTTCTGTACAAAATTGAAGTAAAAGCATTTGCTAGTCTTTATTCATATCACCCATGGTCTCACCTGCTGCATCTTGTACTTTTCCTCTGAGAATCCTGACTTCTGACTCGCATGCTCAAGCTGCTGCTGCAGGGGTATTGAAGCACTGTGAGGGGGATGGTAGCCTGGATGACAAAAACGATTTTTATGTCAATTTGCAAAAGTAGTTGCAAATTACGCTGATACTGGACTGATGTCATCAAGAGCTGATGGCTTACTTTGTAAAGAACAGCTTCTGATTTACACATATGAAAACCGCAAGTATAAACAACAAATAAAGCTCCTTATGTCCCACATTAATGCGAAACTTTTGGCAAATGATTATGTTCACCTTCGTCGAGTAATCTAGAAGATCTGTGTGAATGTCAATAGGCTATAAATGGCACAGGCTAGTTGGATGCATAGAGTGATGTGATTTTCTGAAATCATAACAAAATCTTACCAGACTGTGCCGGCATCCTCTGAACAGCGTACCCAGGCGGATAGTGGTCTGTTATTTGTTTCTGTTGATGAGCATAATGGCTTGGGTACGAGGTAAACGCCGACTGATTTGCTTGATATTTGCTAGCATTTGATTGGGTGGGATAATTCGACTGTTGTTGCTGTTGCTGCACAGCAGCTTGTTGTTGTTGCTGTTGTTGTTGTTGTTGTTGTGCAGCAGCTGCTTGTTGTGCCTGCTGTTGCTGCTGCTGTGCCTGTTGTTGTTGTTGTTGATGGTAGCCTTGAGATTGAGTCACATAAGTCACGTGTCCAGCCTGGGCCGTCTGATAGTGGCTGTGCTCTGGAGTAGAAAATGTATTCTTTCAACACATTAGGCCACATGTTTTTTATTTCTTGGTTTACAGGAAGAGCTTTTAAAAATGTATGGTCGGGTGGTCGAAATAAAATTTAAAATAAAAATAACCCAAATAGCTATGTATGATCGGAAGAAATAAAATTACCCAAATACTGCTGGAATCAAAGTTCACTTTTTTTCAGAACAAGGCTCAATGTCTACTCTTAGTTGGGGCTATTTCCCTCATCTAGATGGCTGATAAGTTGTGAAGGTGCACAAACATTGGTTATCACACTGCTCTATACAGTGGATTTTATTTTATTTCTCATTATTTTATCTAATTATGATGGGTCGGGCAGAAAATAAAATAAAAAATCGATTATTTTTAGATTTTATTTTTTTCCAAAATCCAAAAAAAAGCAAGTCGGTCGGTCCCGTAAACCAAGAAATAAAAAACACGTGGCCTTAGCATACAAGTGCTCACCAAAGTCACGAATTCTGTACAACACGACAGAACTCCAATCAGTTGACTTGCAGCGTAAGCAATAGCACTGCGACAAAAACCAATCTCACTGCAACACTTGACTTGACGTAGAAGGACAAGGTGACTGCAGGACATCCAAGATGTAAAGCCACAAGGCACATTGCAATACGAGACGTACACCCTTTCCATCATACATTGCCTATTATCTGCTTGGCCTACTGACTGCTGGGCCCAAATTTCAGGAAAAGAAGTAAGACTGACTTACTCTGCGCAGGTGTATAAGCCTTGCTCTGTGAGTACGTTGCAGGGGGATATTTAGTCTCCGGGTAGTGCTGGTAGATCGTAGCAGGCGGTGGTGATGGACTTCGTGGTCGCTTCATACCTTGTAGAACCAGATAATTCCTGTTCTGGAGCTGCAAATTGATAATAATAGCTCTAATGTTTATTTTATATTCACTTGATTTCAATTCAACAGTCTCTGAATGAATATATTTGAAATGCAAATTGACTAAACCAGATTTGCACATCAAGTTTGTCAAGACATTCTAAATGTAGTCAAGATGTGGAAAATGACTCACCCCAGCCATTTGATGCATTTGTGATTGTGCATGGCCCGGTTTATACAACTGATGGCGGTTGGGAACCGGCATACCAGTAGTGATCCCAGGTGTATTAGCAGGCAGGAACATCGGGTGTGAGGAAACCGAAACCGGAATGCCGGTCGTTTGATTATAGTGTTGACTCATGCTCAGCAGTTCGCTGTAATAAGAAGTTGATCATTAAAGAACTAGCGAATACAACTGCCTCAACAAAGGTTGGGCCCAAATTTGGAATATTCAGCCAAGGAGTCCATCTCAACCTCATGTCAGTTTTGATGGATACTTTTGCTTGCCATAGCCCAGGTATAGGCACCAGATGCAAGGGACTTTGGATTTACTCAACATAACATGCCAAGGACGAAGCAATGACGAGTTAAGTGCCTTGCTAAAGGACGCAGAGACGACAAAGAATGCTGTTTCCTTTCGAGAACAGAGCCCACGGCCTCATATTCACGACTCCTGCTGTGATAATCTTAAACTCTACGACATCTTACTTACTTCTGCTCCTTGACTTGTGCCCGACGTCTCGTCTCATCCTCCTGATGTAACACTTTCTTCAACTGTGAGAACAACTCATGTTTTTCTTTCTTCAGAGAATCGAGTTTAGTTTCTTGTTGTCTGATCTGAAAACAAATCAGATCATAAGGCAGGTTTCCCAATTGCTACTGTTGGTCTAGGCACAACACCCAGACAAAATACTTTTTCGAAAACAGCACCAGATAGTCATGAATTGCTAATGGTTTTATTACAGAGATCATCCAGGATCAAGAATGATGATAATAATAATAATAATAATAATAATAATTTATTATATTAAAAGTGCTTTTGAATGAAAATCATTTGCAAAGCACTGTACAATTTAAAAAACAACACATAGTAAAAGAGAAAAATTGTACATAGAGATTAAAACATTTTCATAGAGATTAAAACATTTAGGTGCTGGTGTCGAAGTGTTCAATAAAAAGGTGAGTTTTAAGATGTTTTTTGAAGGCGCTGGTGCCAATGGGATCACGTATCCAGGCCGGAAGTGAGTTCCACAGCCTGGGTGCCAAGTTCCCCAGGCAACGGTCTCCGAAGACGCCCCTTGTCCATTGGTCCTCGGAAGACCGAAGCCTGCGGTCCGGGGCACGAAGACTGAGGAACTCCTTGAGGTACTCCGGGCTTTGGTCATTATGTAAGACTTGATGGGAAGGGTCCAAACAAGTTTTAAAGTACAGATTTGATTCCAAACATTGAAAAAAACATATTTACATTCGATGTGACCTGTTCTTTGGTTTGTTCCAGGGTCATTGAATCTTCCTGTTCTTTTTTCTTGCGCTGCTCTCTTTCTTTCTTCATTCTTTCCTGCGCCTCATCCTGTTCTTGTTCTGGAGTCAAAACAGAGGACTGTTACAATATTGGCTTTCCTAGTTGTTCAAAGGTTTACTTGATGATTCTGTCCTCAACAATTTGGTCTTTTGAGTGTAGTGCATCCCAAATGATAGCGTCAGGTTACTTTTTTACAGAAAGGTGTTTTGCTAGTTTTAGGTGCTTAGACATTATCATATTTTGGCTCTTTTATATACTGTTAGTGATCAACAAAGACTTTTCACAGATTTTGACGACTAACAAGTTCTTGCTGACTGTCTTTGTGGAGGATAAAGAACACTGCCTGGGCTTGTAAATGTCGCCTGGATAGTTCTGTACCTTGTTTTTTCTTCTCTCTCTCCTTCATGATGTGCCTCTTCAATGCCTGGTACATTGTCTTCGTCATCTTTGGACGTTCAATCAGTGCAGGCATTTTGGAAGATTTTTGTATGTCCCTCCGTCACGCTTTGACAGTCAATAATAGAATAACAGAGAAAGTTGGTCTTCACTTTTTATCAAAATATGTTTCTGGAAAAGAATACCATTAAGATTAGACACTAGTCTAACTTGATTTTGAGCTTAGCAGGGCTAGGACAGCAAAACTAGCAAAATAACCGTCTTTTTCACTGTATTTGCATTTTTACTGAGACACCCTGTGTCTGCAAACAGAATTTTAGAAACCAAAATGCAGTTACAAATACACCGCAAATATTGTTTTTACGATAGACAATCAATTTGCTGCTTACGTATTGTTGATCTGTGTTAATCAGGGTAGCCGCTTGCTAAATGAGAAACCAGTGAATAATTTGGAAAATGTTACATGGATGTTTTTTCAGCAAATTTTCCAAGCAAAATTAGGAAAATGTCCGCCCAATCATCAGCGCCACCTATTAATTATGGTTCCTGATTTTACGAAACGATGCGCACTTTTCAACATCAACATCAGAAACATGTTGTTCTGGTAAAAACAATTCAAATACAGTGGCCATAAATGTTCCTGTTTATTTAGAATCTAACCAGTCTCTTATTCCCTTATCTTCTGTTTTACTGTACCGCAGGCTACATTCCGATAGCTACACCCATTCTCCAAGCGTCGTCGAAAGGTGATGATCGTTGACGAGGCTCACTCGACCTACTGACTCTGCCACAGTTGGCTCACCAATGAGAACAATCATGGATGACCAACAGTTGTCACAGTGGGACGTATCTAAGATTGAACATTTCGACATTACGGACCATAGACCGGAAGATTGTGCCACACCCACTCGTCCCTCTTTTCATTTCAAAGGTCCTTAGGCTTCTTGACACTAGAGGCGCTGATTTCGTTCTGAAATTTGTAAATTTCGGCACTGGGCGAGTTTGAGGCCTATGCTGAAATAAATTATCAAATTTGAACCCACAGAACCGATTGAGCCCAGTATGCAATGAAACTGATGCGTATTCATTCGTGTCGCTGGAGAAAGACAATCGTCACTGCTGGAACTGGGTTGACTCCCTGCAGCCCATTGCGTCATCCAATTTGGTCTCCAGGACTGGGGGTCTGGACCGAGACTGAGGGAGTCGGAACGCAATCACGATCAAATCCACTAGCGCCTTTTCCTGTGTGTCTCTTAGCTGGTCTCTCACACCACTTTCTACTTTCTACGAATGCAGGGTTTCTTGAGACCCTCACCCAGTCGATGCCTGTGCAGCACAGACCCCCTGGGTAACCCATTGCGTCATCATAATTGGGTCTCCTTATGGACTGCCTCAAATAGCGGGTACGACAATACTTCGTCCCCTAAAGGGACGAAGTGCGAGGTGCCTATTGCGAAAATGATTGGTTGGCGAAACAATGGGCTGATTGGTTGGCTAGCCTTGTGAGGTCAAACTATTTTTACACCAAGGGGTTTTCCTGTGTCCACTGGATACCATTTCTTTTGCCATTGGTCGCCCGTCGCGTGATCCAATACAGGAATGGAGAGAGGAGACATCCCTGTCTAACTCCTGTCTTTACATCGAAGGGGTTGCTTTATTTGCTTCCATGCCTCCGTACGTCTCCAGGCGATACCTGGGGATCCTCAGGAGACAGTTGTCTTCAGACCTCAAGAATCGCCGGGGGTCGAAGGATTGGAGGAGCTCAGATATGTAAGCAGGGGCAACTCCGTTTCTTGCTTTGTATATGAGTAGCATTGAACTCTATACGTTCACGGATTGGTATTTGTGACTTTTCAGCACGGGGGTAATATCATTCGCGTTTTCCCAGTTAAAGCCAACGAAACTGCCAAGGAAATCGATGCTACGCATTTGCTGAAATAATGCTGCTGCACCTGTTTTCTGAAATCGCCAAAACAAAACCAAAAATATGTGTTTTTTTCTGGTACATTGATTTATTTCACTGTGTCCAACTAATGGGCCCAAAATTCAAATGGGCGCCCTACATTTAGCAAATTTTACATAAATACAATACAGTGAGGCTCGTCTAAGAAGGAAAGCGATCCCTGCCTAAACAAATAGCATGATTTGCCAGGATACTAGTTAAAACCAGAGGTACATGGGCCTTGACCTCAGCTGATTAGTTGTTGAATCTGATCTTTTTATCAGAAAGAAATTTCTTTCACGAACTGTTCAATATGCTAATAATACAACCATTAGAAAGAATTTGAAAGACGGGCGCTGCGTTCTCTAATGGGAGCCCAGTGATTGCCTGCTAAGAACCACTCTTGCCGGAAATGTCTTCACTGAGAGCAGTGGCATGACAAGAGGGACGTTGAAAGACTTCGAGCAACGTGCGTCCATTTCTAAGGAGTCTCGCCGTCCACTGCCGTTCCTATTAATCGGACATTCCATTTTCACCAAAGCCTCTTCTTTGCTAAAAGTTCTAAAAAGCTGCACGGTATGCATTTTTTAATTGTTTCATAGTTATATGCTATCATCAAAATTGTCATCTTGTCGCATTCTTTGTTTCATATACAGAACGTCCTTGGCATCAGAACATGTGCCTGAATACTGCGTGGTGCATTTTAGAGCAAACCATGGCTGTTGAGTGTCATACAGGTGTATATTTTAGATCATCCCCTTGGAGTTCGGGTCCATATCTCCGACCTTCGTGTCGCCGATGTGCCGAACTGTTCCGAATGACATTCCGGACTGAGACGCTCCCTGGTTGCTTCCGGCCTGTAGACCAATCACGTTCTGCCCTGCCTTCAGCTGCTCGTCTGTGAACTCTCGCACGTTCTTATAGGTTGGCTTTGCGCCGATGGTCATACCGTTGAAGATATTTCTCTGGGCCTGAAGAGAAAATTGGAAACGGTTAAAGGGTTGACCATATAAGCACTACCATCTTTGCTGGGACTTGAAATCCTAAAGTAATTAGAACACTTTCAAAGAAAGTGAATGCCAATTTCAAGAGTTGGACTGGAGTCCGTTCTTTGGTTTCCATATTTTATGAATCCGAACAAACTAATCGTCGATAAGTTCGTTCCAATACTTCGTACTTCGTTGTTCGTAGCTCTTCGTAAAGGTTGCGAAACCTGCACAGTGCAGTCATGCGCAAGTTTGTCCATGAACGGTTTGGTTGTTGCAGTTCGGGTCGAGAATTGTGAGTAGATTTTGGTCCACACGGGTAGGTATCGGAAACGTGGTTTTCATGAGTGTGAAAAAATGGTGTGGTGTAGGATGCATGGATGATATGGGAATGGTTTGGAAATGGATGGTTTGACGCATCAAGGGAAACACACGATTCGATCTATTGACATGCTAACTACTGTGTACACGTACCAGCAACAGGGGTAGCACAGTCATGTCATAAAAGAAAAGAGAGGTAAAGACTAGAAGGTGTTGGCGTATCATTGCGCAGGAAATGCGCGAACAGGAGATGTGCACAGGGTCTTCACGCAAGATGGCTGGGTTTAAGAAAACAGTAAACAACAGTTAAGTGAAGGTATAGTAGCGAGTAACATCAAGGATGATGAGCCATAGTGAAGATGCTGAAAGAGAGAGCTAAAATAGGTTAGCACACGTGGGTTTCAATCGGCAAACGCATTATGTCACACAAAAACTTATCTTTCATGACTTTTGGATTGTCAACTTTACGTATCACTGGTGTCTCCTCAGATTGTCTTCGAGATGTCACCGGCTCCAGGCAGAACACAGATATCAGCAGGCGTGTGCGAGCAATCACTTGTATCACAGAAGGGAGGTATTTCGTGTGGGTAAATATCACATTGGTTTTAATTGGCATTTTATCCTTCTTTTAATTTGTCCAGTGGTGGGAAGTGTGTAAATCGGGGGGATATCCGGTGATGGGTATTCTGGGTTTCCCAAGCACCTGAGTGTGCCGTTTTTTCCCTCCCGGTAGTATGACGTCGTATATCAGTCACCACTGGTATATGAAGCCATCAAACCATGAGTAAGAACTGAAGGAAATTGATAACAAAACCAGCCAAAAAATAACCAAAAGAATCCGATGAAAATATTACATCAATGTTTAATAAACAATATTGATCATGCATGGGCTTCTGTGAAGTACAGTTGTACGTGTATATCGAGACAGCGACACATACAGTTTTTACCGTTTTAGTTTACGCATATGAATGAAACAATATAAATTATCAATTTTTTTTAGTTTTTGAATCTTTTAAAAATTCGTTGTCCCCGGAATAAGCTACACAACGACGTAACTCTTCTCCATTTATGAAAAACTTTCTTTACTTGTGGCAATGCTACTTTCACATGTCACAATACGACCCTGTTTTCCTTATCAACGACCTCCATTCATGGACCAACCTCTTTGGTCGAATAGGTCATTGTTTCACCAAGCTCTTGGCAGAAATACCAAAGGAGTAACAGTGGCTTATAAACCGGGCAAGCAAAATCTGTCAAGCTTAGGTTGAAACAATTAATCACCAACGAAGGACCAGTCTACAAGTGTCTCGGCTCCTACCAGTTAGTAGTCAGTATAATGTTGATTGTTTGTGATATTCCGACCAGTGCCCATGGACATTCCTGATTGGCTTGCCCCGCCCGTGTAACCCGCCTGTAAACCAATGGTCCCCTTTCCCTCTGAAGACATGTCTTCGTAGGCCGAGTTGGAATTATTCCGAGTGGCACCAAAGGACATACCCGACTGTGTAGCAAACTGGTTTGTGCCTGCTTGCAGACTGATAACGCCCTGCCCCTCCCGGGACATACTCTGGACGTTTGGATTGGAGATATTACGCGTGGCCCCCATGGACATCCCACTCTGACTCGCACCTTGGTTGGTACCCGCCTGTAAGCCTATGACACTCTGCCCCTCTCGAGACATGTTGCCAATCTTCGAATTCGATATATTACGCGTTGCCCCCATGGACATGCCACTCTGACTCGCACCTTGGTTGGTACCCGCCTGTAAACCTATGACACTCTGCCCCTCTCGAGACATGTTGCCAATCTTCGAATTCGATATATTACGCGTGGCACCCATGGCCATTCCACTCTGGCTTGCCCCTTGATTGGTACCCGCCTGTAAGCCTATGACGCTTTGACCTTCTTTGGACATTTCACCGTATTTTTCATTGGAGATATTGCGTACGGCGCCCATGGACATACCAGCCTGGCTGGCTCCTTTCGCGAAGCCTGCCTGCTGACCAATCATGCCATGGCTCTCACTTGACATCTCATCAACTTTGATATCGGCGATATGGCGAGCCCCGCCCATGGACATGCCAGACTGTGAGGCGCACTTGTTGGTCCCCGCCTGGAGACCGATGATCGAGTTGCCAGCCCTCATCTGTTCCTCTGTGAACTCTCGGACATTCTTCGTTGTCGGCCTGGCTCCGATTGTCATCCCGGGGAAGTCGTTACGCTGTGTCTGCAAAGATGAAAAACGTCAATCTGCGAGAAATGAAAGAAAGGAAGTCTGGTCTCCAACCGGGACTACCATGGTGGCCAAAGCCCAACGGACAAAGTGTATCTAAGCAAATGTAGCCAAAACAGCCAGATGCCGTAGCAAAAACGAACTATTGGTGATGGTATTCAGTGGGATAAAGGATAGAGTAGAGTACTAAGACCGGCCAGGCCCTTCCCACAGCGTAGCGGATCTATACCTGTATTAATGGGCTAATGAGTACAGTGCCAACGTCTGGTGGCCTCGAAACTGTGCAGATTTATGAATGAGAACCTCTTCCCGCCTTGGATTTTTACCGGGCCGTCCAAAACTCCCCCTTTTATAAGCGTTTCGCTACAAGTTTCTGCTAGTTAGATTGCTGGAAAGGCCAATCTCAGCATCAGCGTTTATAGTTAACGGCGATAAACGCTTACCAGAGGATGTGCCTTCATCGGCAAGTAAAACTAATAGAACTAAATGTGCTGTGTTCATTTTCTTATGATATTAGTGTAAAAGCATGTTGCATGTTACATTTACAAACTCATCAAATTTATAGCAATAAATCATAGCATAACAAATTTTGATAAAGCGAACTAGGGATGTGGTTTGGATTGGTTCTATGGGCGTCTATTGCTGCAACTAAAGCAGAACATGGTATCAGCAAAACAATGCAAAAAAAGCTTTAAGTCTTAGCAAATAAACAAGGAATGAACAAAGAATGAACATTGACGTCTGAAATAAAAAGTACATTTATTGTAGTTGCTTTATCTAAGTGTTGCCTGCAAAAGTAGTTGGTGTTACGTGTAGTGCAATACAATCAATGGGTGGATGCAATTGAATAAAGCTGCAAAAAAGTTAGACATCTCTGCAAGCAAAACAGGGGATAACAGCTAACTGATGTAAAGCAACAACCAATAACCTAGAAAGGCAAATGAATGAGTGCAAAGCAGTTGGCTACATAACGAGTGCGAGAGAGAGGAAAGAATAACCTTGGTGTTTCGTCGGTTTGGTGCAAATGTCTTCATCCACCAACGCCAAGGACAATCAACTTTCGATGTGCTCCAATCTCCAAGCATCCCTAGTGGTGACTGTTGCTGGTGTTGTAATAGACTTGCTCAGTTTCATCGCGCGTACCGTTCCCAGATCCGCGTAGCGCTCTCATTGAAGACAGAATCGTTTGAGATGGCCATCCTAATTCTGATGAGTCAGACTTATCCCAGAAATGCATGTTTTGACTCTGCTGACCAGTCATCGACTTCGTTCAACGGGCCCTGTGTTCAGTATGTCCCAAAAAACAATCTAACCGAGACTTGCCTAGATTCTCCCTTTAAGTAGTAGTTCACAGTCCCCTGGCATCATTTGCTCACGTTACAAGAGATCCCCTCCCGTTTCAGTTTTGAGTCAAATTTCAACAAACCAGGACAAAGGCTGATTAACTTTAATAACATGATTTTATTCAACAGATGACTTCCAAATGAAATGAAAAATGATTACATTACAGCTGCATTGCGTGGACGGTCTGAAGGTAACCTTGACCTTATGACGTCACACTTTGATAATGCAGTTGATATCTTGTGTGTTTCGACTCTCTAAGAGCGTTTTATAGTCTAACCAAATAGATGTAAGCTTGGATCTGCAAACTAGTCAATTGTGTTGGCAGAACACAATGATTTATTAATATATCTTGGTGAATAATGCATAGCAGTGATTATTTGTCTTTCTCAAGTTTATCCTTGCCATGACAATATTCCATCTTTTCATTGAACAAATTCCATCATTCCTAAAAGGCTAAAGTTACAATTGAAGGATGTTTGCCAGAAGCTTTGAATTTCGATTTGCAATCATCATAAGTCCAATATTGGTGCCGAATGTTCAAGTGTCAGTCTTAAAGTTCAGAGCATGCCCTGGGTGTCCTGAGACATGTCCGCAATTTTCATGTCGTTGATATGACGCGGAGCACCAAACGACATCCCTGACTGGGAATCCCCGCCAGTGTAGCCTGCTTGCATACCAAGCACAGCCTGACCTTCTGCACACATGTCGGTAACCTTGATGTCGTTGATGTGCCGAGGGGCACCGAAGGACATCCCCTTCTGTGAGGCACCACCGGTGTATCCAGCCTGCATACCGAGGACGCCTTGGCCATCTACACACATGTCGGCAACCTTAATATCGTTGATATGACGATTGGCACCAAACGACATTCCAGACTGAGACGCGCCGCCGGTGAAGCCAGCCTGTCCGCCAAGAACTCCCTGGCCATCGCGGCACATGTCGTCAACTTTGATATCGGCGCAATGGCGCCCGCCGCCAAACGACATCCCGGACTGCGAGGCACCTTTGTTGTAACCAGCTTGCATCCCAAGGACACCTTGACCGTCTTTGCACATATCTTCAACCTTGATATCAGCGATGTGCCTACCCGCTCCAATAGACATGCCGGACTGGGAAGCGCATTTGTTCGTCCCCGCCTGGAGACCGATCATAGTCTGTCCCGCCCTCATCTGCTCGTCTGTGAATTCTCTTACGTTCTTCGTGGTGGGCCTGGCTCCGATTGTCATTCCTGGGAACTGGTTCCTCTGACACTGAAGAAGGATTAATGGTAATAGCGTATACAAGAGAAAGAATTGATAGAACAGAAAAAGTAGAGATCGTCAGGATTAAAAGCAAGGGAGACCTTTTTATTGAATTTGTGGAGAAAATAGAATAATGACCAACGTTTTTAAGGAAATGTTCTGAAGAGTTGAAAATGAGAAATGTTTCGTTTTTCGTAGTGATAGTGATAGTCTAAGTGATAGACACGACAATGTAGATACTGTGAACTTCATTCATGTAAGTGACTTGTTACTGAAAAACAATCAAAGGACATTGTGGATTTTCATTTAGCAACATGCATAAAAACCCCGAATATAACTATCAACAACAACAAAACTAACCCTGTTACCAAGCCAACAGCAAGATAACAAAGACATACATGTATATTCACAAAGCATACGATTCATTTCGCTATGGAGGAGGAATACTCCCTGGAGAAAATCAACTCCAAGCGCTCAACGAACGCTGAAGAAGAACAAAGCATAGTTCCCGACTCTTAACCATACTTATTGCACCTGTAAAAAGAAAAGTTAGGTTAATCGAATTAGATAACGTATTGAACTCGGAACTTATTATCATTGCAAACTGCTGAAGAGGAAAGGTTTAGGGCGTGTGGTTCGGGGGACAGGCGGGCCATGTGATATGTACAGTCTTGCATGAATGTCAGGGAACGTGAACGTGAACGAGGATATTGAATTCTGAAGCAGGGGCGGCCACACGTTCATGTGCTGCTGTGGATTGTAGAATTGTTTATCTCGCCAAAATGATTCGGATTGTTTGGCAATGAAACGGTCGGTATGGGGTAAAACTGGAAAGTGCTGTGCAGTAAAAGAGGCGCGCAAAATTGTCATTTTAAGGAAAAAGTTGTAAAAACGGAATGGTGCATAGACTTAGATCTAAAATATCCATTTGAATTTCTTATATCAATTAACAGCGCTGTGTTTGCATAAGGGAATGAAGATTAAACCTTTTGTGAAGTGTGGTGTATACAACTATAAGGAGATTATTTTGCCAATTTACTTGTATATGTAAGCGAATGTTTGTTACCATTGGTTACAAGGCACTGCTTAGTACTTTCCTGGTTGCTAGGTGTTACTATGGCTACCGAAGCATAAACACAAGCAGGTGGGGAAAGGTGGAAAAAATGCACTACCAAAGGACATCAAGAGGCTGATATGGCTTTTCTGATAACCTCGTGCCCATGGTAACAATACCACGTGATCATCATCCGCAACTTGTGCCTGCATTTCTTTTTGTGTCAAAGATGAAAGTAATTATGTCGTTCTCAAGTAGGTCAATTCAAACACCATATATCAACTAGTCACAGATGAAATGAACTTCTGAAAGAAAGCAGGTCCTCAGCTCAGAGTTTAAAGAACACAAGATTCTTATGTGATCCGTAGTGTCATCAAGTCAAAAGGTACAGTTAGCTAATCAAGCAATCAAAGACTATCGTCGACAATACATTTAACAAAGCAGCCAGGGAATGGTTATTAGCAATAACAAATGGCAACACGAATTTATTTATATATCAGTTTTCAACACACGCATTCAGGGGATGCATATTAGATGTGTTTTAACTGGCATGGATGCTTATGAAGTATATGCTAATAACCTGCGTTTCATCCAAGACATGAAGATAGCTCCTAAAAATGTTCGTTGTTCATTAAAGAGCGACAGATGTCCACCACAGACGTTCCTTATCCAAGTCCCAGGCATCATCCTATGCTATTTCTGGTTCCGTTTTCGAGTCAAGTGTAGGCTATTCGGCAGCCAGTTTGGATTGATTTGGCAAAATTGATTTTGAGGCAAATGAGGGGTTGCCCCAAAGCCTATTTTGAAGGGTATGGTCCCAGAATTACAAAACCATTCACGAATCCGTCACACACATTGGAGAGGTATCACCATCTTATGTGTTTGTATCCTTCATATAACAATCAAACAATATCTTACGCAAATGAAGGTGAATTTTATTTCATACGTTTTGTCTTAACAGTTAGCTGTAATTCATAACATGAGTAAAATGTAGACGTTTTGATGCACAGAGCGTTTGTTTATATAAGCTTTTTCTGAGAGGGACATTTTAAAAGAACAATTTGGAGATAAGACGTTGGTGTAAAGACTTCCATTTGTATAAACTTTATGTTTAAGGTATACAGTTTGAGGTAAAATCGCTGTTTGGAAAATCATCTAATAATTTGCCTTTCCAAATCGATCTAATCGTTTTTCATCAATCTTTTGACCGTTAATGCGCAAGTCCAACTGCCCAGAACATCTTTGTGCGAGTCTCCTTGGGCTTCGACAAGGTGAATTTGAATAGAAAATGTATGGACAAGTCCAAGGGGACGTGTACATCTGAGTCCATGATATGTACAACTAAAATTAACAGATTATAAAGATTTCAATCAGAATGAAAATCTTCAAATCTAACAGAACTGATAGAATTAAACAGAATGTGAAAGAAGTGTTGAGTTCCTCCTTGTAGTGAAGCACTTCCACCTCTACATCATGCCTTGTGACTCCTTCGACATGTCAGTGACTTTGATGTCGGAGATGTGACGGGCGCCTCCACTGGACATCCCCTTCTGTGACGCCCCACCGGTGAAACCAGCTTGCTTGCTGAGGACGCTCTGGCCCTCTTTCGACATTTCCGCGTCAACCTTGGTGTCGCAGATATGGCGACCTGCTCCGAAGGACATGCCGGACTGAGAAGCTCCACCGGTGAAGCCTGCCTGCTGACTGAGCATGCTCTGGCCATCTTTTGACATGGCATCCACCTTAATATCAGCAATATGGCGGCCAGCACCCATGGACATGCCCGATTGGGAGGCTCCGCCAGTGAAGCCTGCCTGCATGCCTAGGATGTTCTGACCAGCCTTCATCTGCTCGTCGCTGAACTCCCTGACGTTCTTTGTGGTTGGCGCCGCACCGATGGTCATGCCCGGGAATACGTTTCTTTGAGCCTGAAGATGGAAGGTGGGTTAAGTAAACATGCTCTTCTAAAGGTTCCTGGTGATACTAGTTGCATTTTTTTCAAGCCCCAGTAATGTAGCCATCTAGAATATTAAGGGTTTTGACAGAAGACTCACATTTATGATAATGTTATGCGCCATCCCACTACAGATGTGTCAATACATTGATGAACCTGATACCCATACATATGTTTCGAGCTTTTGTACGAGTCCCAGTGAAGTTTAAGGCTGGGGAAACTAAACTGAACACAAAACAAATGTGAAGTAAGAAAAATGATGGACAGAGACAGAATGATAACGCAAAAAATGAACAGAAAAACGCGGCGCGATTTAAGGGAGGTAGTAGATGAACTCAGCATTTTCTTGAACGTTGTTGCTGCAAGATGTGATAAATCAATTAGGGATCGATTACACTTTTCAGCTTGCTTCGTCGCGTGAGTACATTAAGTACGCGGGGGGAGGGGACGCGACCAACCATGCCAATTGGTGTCATTGCTTCGTAGCCTTAGAAGTATTGAAATTACGATTTGCTGCCAAATGTTAACAGAAAGATGAGGCCTCAGAGACATACACGTTTTCTTCAAAGTTTTTTTCTTGGGAGACGTCGTTTATGCTGCAAAGTTGCAATGTGTTTCACACAAAAATGCAAGGTGTTCACTGCAGAATATATCGCGCTAGAGCAGTACATCTACCGAACAATTCAATCTTTAAGACGATTTTCAATCAACCTGCAGCTAAGCTATGTGTTGTGACAAAAATATATAAAACTAGCTTTTTGGTTATAAACGTATGACAGGTATACAATCAGAACAAAGTTGCCAGTGGCAAAATGCATTTATTTTATAAAATATTCGGGTATATTCGACGGACAGTCAGTGCCTCTCCACTTCCCCTGACTCTCTGGCCGAAGCGGCGTTGAATTCTTAACAATATTCTTTACCAACATATAGACAATACTTGCGTGAAGCCCTGGTGAATGAAAGATTCTTAGGTCTCGGTGCTGAGGGAAGGCGGTAGTCCGCTATGAGCTTTTGACCATCTCAAAAGTTTCACCACAAAAGTCGTTCATTCACCAGCAGCGACTAATAATAAATTGCTTGAGATTATTTACCTACGCCATATACAATATATTAATGACTAAAGTAAACAGAAGTGTCTAACAATTGAAGCTTCATGCAGCCTATATTAACCTTTAACCATCACAGAACCTTAGATTCTTATCAAAAGCACGTATCTACAACATGAGTTGAACCTTTGCAAGTTTGAAGAATTTCTTAACCAACAGGAGTGCGAAATCATTCATCTGACTTTCAAACTTCTACATCGGTTTCACTCTTCCAGTTTTGATATTTTTCATCTTTGAAAAGGCCAATTCGAGACGAGACGTTCATATTTCCAGCGTTCATGCATCCTTACAGCAAGTGCTACAGTCTCGAGATGTGATTCCTCGTAACCTAGTGTTCTCTTCGTGTACTACAATGTTCTACCTCGACACGCTACTGTCCAATTCGTATCCTATGTACACATTGATCACAACAGTTCTGTATATTTAGGTGAGATTGGGCTTGCAGTAGTCATATTATGATGACGTAGATACCACAGACTTAAGACGTCATCAGAATTGTTAAAATGGATGCTGTAAAAGTTAAAATACATCTACTTTGGAAGGAATATAATTTCCTTTCGTTTCATTTGAGTTTGACATAAAATGAATATCGATGATGTTCCTGCAAGCCCATCCCACCAGAGTATGGTGTCAAGACCGGAAGTAGGTTTTTGACATGCGCGAACTCATCAAATAATAGTCCGTTCAGATACTTCTGGATGACTGCAGACACTTCGCCCACAAATTCCGCCTCGTGTGTCCTGTTATGCACGTCAAAACGATACTTCTAGTTTGACAAGACCTCATAAATCTTATCTCTTGAACAATATTTTCATTGTCTAATACAAAATATGAAAAATCTGCGAAGTTTTTCTACCAGTGCTTACGAAAGTATCTTTTGAATCAGTCAACCGACGAAAAGTCGACTCTGACTGACAGATCGAAAATCCAATCAGCGCCCTTCGTCATGTTCGAATCCAAAATCTAATATTTAAAATAACCTATCACTGTCAAGTGATATGTATCGACATTCCTGATTGCCCGATTTTGAATTTCAATATCGAACCAGGTCCTTCCAATCAATTGTCCTTCGACGCCTGATTTCAAATGTGACAATTTCTAAATTGAAACGCATGGTCCTTGACAATGTCAACAAGAACACTCGAAAATAAAATGCTGCTTACTAAATACTAGCACTGGTGATGTCTTGCAAACGTGGTGTCGGAAACGAATATCAAAGTCACAGTGCACAATATAGGCCTGATATTAATAGTATGGCGCCATTTAACAGTATCCGTAAATGAAAAGGTTTGCAGATGCTCTGGTTTTCACTTGCGTTGATTGAATCCATCAGTACGTTAGAAATAATAGAAATATAAACAATGTTCTTTGTTGATGGTGAAGAAAAAAGTGTCTTCAATGTCAGTCCAGTTAGTCATAGTTCCTTAGAAATCTGAAACATCCGCAATTTGCCTTTGCGCGCCGAAATGCATTCCCTGTTGGTTAGCGCCTCGGTTGGTTCCCATTTGCAGTGGTATCATTCCCGCGCTGTCTTGGGCGTAGGGATCCGACTTGATGTCTCCAACGTGCCTCTGGTTGCTGAAATTCATGCCTGCTTGGGAGGCGCCCTTGTTGTAACCGTATTGCGAGCCGATGATGCCAGCTCCCTCTTGCGAGTACTCGTCTGCTCTGACGTCTGCGCCGTGCCTCGTTCCGCCCATGACCATTCCAGACTGTGTGGCACCTCTGTTGGAACCCGATTGTAATCCGATGACACCTTGGCCTTCCATTGACCCGGGGTCGAGTTTCATGTCGCCAGCATGTCGGACACCGCCCATGACCATTCCGGATTGTGACGCCCCCGTGTTTGAGCCTGATTGCAAACCAATAACGCCTTGCCCCTCCATGGACATGGGGTCGACTTTCATATCTCCTGCATGACGGACTCCACCCATGACAAGACCCGCCTGGGATGCGCCTCTATTCGAGCCTGATTGGAGACCGATAATGCCTTGGCCTTCGGTAGTCATTTGGTCAACTTTCATGTCGCCACCATGTCGGACACCGCCCATGACCATTCCAGATTGTGATGCCCCCATGTTAGAGCCTGACTGGAGACCAATAATGCCTTGCCCATCCTTCGACATGGGGTCGACTCTCATATCCCCGCCATGACGCACGCCTCCAAACGACATGCCCATCTGTGAAGCGCCCTTGTTGGAGCCGGACTGTAGACCAATGATTCCCTGACCTTCTGCTGAGATCTCATCGCACCGAATGTCACCAGCGTGACGCACTCCTCCAAAGGACATTCCTGATTGGCTGGCGCCTTGGTTGGAACCGGCCTGTAGACCAATCACGCCCATTCCTTCCAGTGCCATGTCGTCTGTTCTGATATCACCGCAGTGGCGGATAGAACCGAACCCAATCATTCCCTTCTGCGAATCGAATTTATTTGTTCCGCACTGTAGGCCGATTACTCCCTTGCCTTCCTCCGACATATCATCGCAAGTGAGATCCGCGCAATGCCTCACGCCGCCAAAGGTCATTCCTTTCTGAGATGCTAATTTATTCGTGCCATATTGCAGACCAATGATCGCAGAGCCCTCGTTTGACATATCATCAATCTTGATATCACCGCAATGGCGGACGCCACCCATGGGCGCCATTCCAGCCTGGGAAGCGAGTTTGTTCGTGCCGTATTGTAATCCAATGACCATGTCACCGTCGGTTGACGCTTTGCCACAGTCGATATCTCCTCCGTGTCTGACGGAGCCGAACCCAGACATACCCTTCTGCGAAGCGAACTTATTCGTGCCCGACTGCAACCCGATAACATTATGTCCCTCTTTCACCGATTGGTCGCACCTGATATCGGAGACGTGCCTCACCCCTCCCATTGCACACATGCCTTTCTGCGACGCGAACTGATTCGTCCCCGACTGCAGCGATAGGTAGTTTTCGCCCTCCTTTGATTGTAAACCGTCGTGTTTTGTATCTCCTGCGTGCCGTACCGCTCCCATGCTCGTCATGCCCTTCTGGGACGCGAACTGATTCGTACCAGACTGCAAACTGATCACGGATTCTCCTTCCTTTGACCCAGGACCACAGCTAATATCACCGACGTGCCTAACTCCTCCAATAGTCATACCCTTCTGTGAGGCCAGTTTGTTTGTGCCGGACTGGAGCCCAATGATCGTATGTCCCTGCCGCAGCTGATCACGGGTGAATTGGCGACGGTTGTTGTTGAGAGGACCAGGTCCGATTGTCATGCCCCTGAACCCGCATCGCTGAGCCTAGACAACGAAGAAGGGGAGAAGAGGGATGTAAGGATTTTGAAGTATTTGGTTGATACAGTTAGCTGACAGAACAAGACAGGAGAGAGGACTTGGCAGAATTTTTTAAGATGAAGATAAAACACCACTCGTTATAAAAGTTTGAGAACAGAGAAGAGGAGGGTGTGTAGCGTGTAGCCGTTGGAAAGACAGATGATAAGTGGCCTAGAAGGGCGAAAGAGAGTTCATGTTGTCTGAGCGCACTCTACTTTCTTGGGGAAGATTCTACGGATGAAGCTACATAGATTACTTTCGTTACTTGTTCCAGAAGGAGTTCACAGATGGAAAGGGAGACACACAAAACTAAAAAGAAGATTTCCGCCTAGCGGAAGCTCTTACCCACCTGTCTCCTGTTCCGGTTCCAGAGTCTTATCCATGGAAACATCCGCCATCCTTGTCACGTGATCGACGAGCGAGAACGGAAGGGTTGAATGAACAAATACAAGACATAATGAAAATGGAAACATATGGGAAATGGGGATTGGGGAAAACTGTTTGTGCCTACCTCGGTTCCAAGAGCCATAATGCAGTTGAGAACCTGCGGCATGTTGCGTCCCTCGTACAGATCGACTGTCTGGAAGGTACAGGTTTTGGGTACACCGTAGGCTTCGCAACCGACGACGAAGTTTTGGATGTTCTCCATCTGTGGAGGAGAGAAAGCGTGAGATTAGGCACGGAATGCAATTTCCAAAATCATAATGACAACTCATAGATTATAATGACGAGTTGAACTTCGTTACAGTTGATGAACTGAGTCATTAATATTCATATTCAATGACACACAGAAACAAGAATAAACACATTGATGAAGTACAGTACTTACATGGGCGAAAGCCATTTTTCCCTTGTTAAGCTTGATTTGTTTCTTTTTTGCTGCTGGTCCAGGCATGTTTTCTGCTGGGGTACCCTTGAACACTGCGTTAATCAATCTGAAAACAAGCATTTTGTTATTGAATTGATGTTCAAAGATTTTGATAACGAAAACACTTGGTGTCCATGTGTTTGAAATTCGTTGTAAGAAAGGATAGACCTCGGCTCTTTAGGATCAAAGATGGTGGCCTGTTTTGACGGACAACGAAGGCGTCCACGGCTGCGCAAGACTCTATCTACGGTACTTACTGGATTAGAAGGTGTCCATCGGAGAGCTGCTCCTTCACTTCCTTCATGCCTGGCTTCAGCTCTTGTGCTGAGGCATCACTGCAGAGTTCTTTAATCCACCTAATGACCTGCGCCTCGTGTTCACTGTCATATTTGGACGCCACCTGTAAGTATATAGAAGAACTCGGTGAATATCATGGCGAGATCTGGACTCGTGTGTCAAAATGTTTGGCCGATGATGGCTTCGGGTTGAACGTGGCAGTGTCGAAGAACGAGTAACTGTACCAATTTGATAAGACCAGACATTAAAAGATTTTGGTATATAACATCCCCTGCCAGCCTTAAAACAATATTCTGTAAGTTTTTTTTGGGGATAAGAAAGTCTGAGGTGGTTCAGGACAATCTTTTCAGTTTATCAGCTAATAAACACGTAATATCGTATGAATATGACGTACTTGTTGAACTTCAAAATCATAATTGGTAGATTCCATTATTAAAAGATGAAAAACAACTGCTGTCACAGCAATATTTTTGGTTTCTATCACTTACTTAGCTAAAATGGTTCTTAAAATGTTATTATCTCATGGGATTATCAGCTAATGTTAGACGTAAATATTTCAATTTGAACAAAATCTCGGTTGTCAGACAAAATTCACCAAAAAAGGGAAACTTTATAAAGTAAGACACTACTTTCCAACTCAGTGAATACCCATGATGTTTCTACGCTCGTTCAACAGAAACCAACACCAACCAAAAGCAAAATCTGCATATTCAAATTAATCCGTGACGTCAGACATAAACTTGACCAATGGGAATGAGACTGACTCTGTTTAAAAGACGTGACGGGCTCCACTCACCTGTATCCATCAACCCTTCCTTTATACTAGATACAATAAATAACAGAAGCTGGTAAAATCACTCATTTAAGCTTGGGTTTTATTGTTTCTTGATTTTTATCTTGAAAAGAGGCAATAAACGAATCGCAATTGGTTGTGAAATACATCATTTGGATGATTTTGAGACACTGCTTGTGAGTAAAACTCAAGTTATTCAAGTGATTTTACCTTGGTGTGTTTCTGCCAGGTCAGCCCGCAGAATCAAGCAGTGTTTGACCTGATACCGCTGAAGAACCTTAGCAAAACATACCGAAAAGACTTACTCTATATAGAGAGGGAAGGCGGGCATGGCTATTAGAGAACGCTTTCACCAACATGATATCAGTTAACGTTTCAATAACCACGCCCTATACACTGGGAACTGGTTGGGGATAGCTATCAAAATTTGAAGATGATATAGAACAGGATAATATAGAGTGAGATTTCATAGACTGGTAACATATTATAACTGGAGTTTAACACTATATTTTCAAGGTTGGACAAGCCGGGTGGACGCACGCCAGTTTGAATAGACCAAAACAAGTTTTACTAAGATTGATCGCCATCTTCTAGTGTCATTTAGGAAGAGTTTAATAGAAGGCCGGAAAGTCTGGACCTCGCAAGACGAGTTGGCGAGAGAGAAAAGTCACCGGGTAGAGTGACAGAGTGGTGGCAGAAGTAGGAATACTAGGGTAGTAAAAACCATGAGGTCAATCCAGAAATAAGCTGTAATTGATTCCTACAAGATTATCAAATTATCTACCAAATTCGACTGATCAAATCAACCTAACGATATTCTTGGTTTTTAGTTTGATTTTGACGAAAACAAACCGCGAACTGGCCAAAATGTATTGATATTTTACGATTGTTACCGACATTTACCGATAAACATCGAAATGTACCCATTTTTTCCGACATTTTCCGTTGTAACCGATATTTACCAATGTTTACCGAATTTTCGATTTTTTGAAAACTCTTCGACAACTATACTTGAATAGGAGCCTATCTAATTCTGTTTCTTTATCACACTACATTTTGATAGCTTTCCCAGGTGACCTCGAACTTTGATATCCTCACATTGAAAGAAAGATACAACTTACCTACATGTCATGACGTCACAGATACATTAAATATCGATATAATATATGCAGTTTTTTGTATTTTGACACGCAAGTAGTTCGGTAGTGGCGAAAGTACGAACAAACATTCATAAACATGTAAATGGTGATAAACTTAAGGAAGATACGTTTTTTCAACATAGATATAGGTATTACTAAATGATCACTGCGTAGTATAAATGTAGCTTAATTTCAAGGAACTTCAGATCAAACAACAGTCCTTGAATTTGAAATGTTCGACATTACATCTTTAGTACCTTCAACTTCAACACATGTACAAATACTTAATTGTTAAAATCTCTATAAGTGGTCTCTCTGTCTTTTAATAACAGACGCTGGGTATTATTTTCAATGGCGTGTGTGGTGCAAATAACTCAATCTCATAAGTCTTCAATAACTAATTTAAAAAATTATGATTTACACAATAACTTGAGATCGTCTAAATTATAGGTAATTTTTTAATGCAACCCAATGCAAACGATTAGTTTAATTATTTATAGAAAGGATGAACACTTATAGTCTGTGTATTGCTTTGATGTGATGAAAAATACAGGCATTTGTACGGACGGGAATGGTCTGCAGATTACATTAATTATTTATTTAAAAAAATGTCTGCAGATGCTTCTTATCGTCTGCAGCGATACCCACGGGAAAGTTCATTAGATTTGTGCAATTTTTCGTCAGAATGTTTTGATTCATTTCTTGGCCAAAGATGGACCATTCTGTCTCTTTTATCACATTACATTTTGAATTCATCAGACCATCCGAAGTCACGTAGAAATGGACGTGTTTTATATGAATGATGATGATATCTGGGTTAGATTTTGAATTCAGAATTCAGCAAACATCACCTAAGAAACGTTTCGGTGTTGATGGGACAACTTGGGCGATGGATATGGGTGGTCAGGAGGAAAATTGCCCTGCTCGCCGCTCTTTGCCAGCACATGTAGCATTACACTAAAGGTGAGCTCTAAGAAATGATTTTGGAAGTGTTGCGAGGTGGTTTTGGACATGGCTGGCAAATTTCAGAATCCATGTAATGGTAACATTATCTTCTTGTGCATTGTTCATTCAGTGTAGTTGAGTGATTTTTCATGATACTGTTAAGGAAGTCGCCGACTAGCTTGGGGCCATTTTCGAAAACCAACTATCTCATGCCCAAGTTGTTCCTTTAATGTTGAAGCAGGTCTTCTAGGAACAAAGGACATGCGCAGTTTTCGGTATCTTAAAAGTCATTTGCAACCTGTGATGTTGTAAAAAATGGACATTTGCAGAAAACGTGTATCCGTATTCTTTGCGCCATAACTCAATCAAAAATTGACAGTTATGGGAGTCGACAATGAACGTAAATATGTTGTGACCTATAAGCTTTGACCTAAACTAAAATTCCTAGAGTCAACAGAAATCCCCCCTCGAAATTCCAATTATAGATACTGATTGCTTGCTTACAAAGTGAACTAAATTTGTAAATTGAAAATTGTGAGAAATTAACTTAGAACTATGATCGACGATTGACGAGTTTTAACAGCATTTCGACATGTTTTTAACATTGGGACAGTCTTCTCCTGTAAATGCTCTTTTGAAAACGTCACATAAAGAAAATTGAAATTGGGGGCTAGGCGTTGCATAAAGTACTTTAAGACAGAAGAAGGGGCTTTGGATATAGAACATAAAGAGGAGGTATTGCCAACCATTCGTTGGTAGAGTTGGGTAACACCAACTCAACCTCGAGTGCGCATGCGTATCCATACAGAAACTGAAAACATCTTAATCCTGAACATCAACAACATCAACAACATCAACACCCACAATTACGAAATGTAATATTTTTTTCTCTGGTATGTGTTGGTTTTATCCGTGGGTTGTAAATAGTTTCTTTTCTAACACTGATATGTATTCATATCAATTGATGATGAGATATTATTTGTGAGTATCAACGGCTAGTGAAACCAACAGAATCAAAATTTAGCGTATACATACAAAAGAAATGCATTTGAAATGACATGCCGAAAGTAAATCATGCTCAAACGTAACATGGTGCAAAACTGTGCATGTCATGCCAAACGAGAGAAAGCAAAACTAAACAGTCCTGAAATCATCGTTATTCTACATGTAATGCCCTACACTAGTACTAGATGACCTTCCAAGGTCATATAGAAACCGAATGGCCAAATTCAAGGCCACATGACCAATGTCAAGGCGTTACTACTTGGATCATGAGATCCAAGTTCAAGGTCATCCAGGAACTATATGACCAAGGTGAAGGTCATGCGTTGTGTGTTACCACTGTGAGGGCCCAGGGGACGGTAGCATCGGCATTGTGGAAGCGCTAGGTGACGTGAATAGAAATAGAAACGATTAAAGATAGGAAAAGGATTCTGATCAGGTAAGTGAGCCCAGCTCACTTATTGTAATGTTGGTTGAAGGCCTAGCCTTCTTAATTTGTGCTGGGAAGAGCACCGAGGTTTGAAGGAGAGAGGATAGGTCAAACATGGTATGTGGGCGTCAAAGGGAGGGGGCACGTTTTGAAAGGACGCTTCCGAAAATCACGCGCTTGGCCCAATTGCAAAGGTATCCGTCCCTTCAAAGAACGACAGACAAAGGCGGATAAACGACGCTTTTTATCCAAGGAGTCTCTGCAGCTCGTAACACTGCACACTGCACACGTAAGCAGGCCAGAGGGAATTGTGCCAGTCAGCAATGTACCTGACCTTGAAACAGGGGTCACAGTCACTTTACCTCTGACCTTGACCCCTGCCTTGTGGTCGTTTCGTGAGAGCGAGCGTATGCAATTCACACCTGGAGCTTGGAGTTCACGCCAATTCCTACACGCTCATACGCATACGTACAAACACACGGGGGTAGATACTACGGAGACGACACTTTTGAAAACAAGGGAGCCTCTCACTTTTTTTATTAATATTTTCAGTTACATTTACAATCATGACTCCTAGTTAAACGATTCGGCAGCAAGGTCACAAGCATGGTCGTAACTCTAGTGTGAGAGACTCCCTCTATAAATCCCAGGAGTTTTGTGTATTTGAATCAAATGCCAATTCAGAAAATGAGAACCGAGTTATCATGATGTGTAGTCAGTACAATGTGTACAAATTACTTGAGTAAAACATTCCAGTTAGAATTTTAGAATTTGTAATGCACCGCAGCCATTTTGCAACCTCGTATACTAATTTGAATACCCAGGAACGAGGATGCATCTCAACTTATTGGCTTAGCTGCACGGCATGACTTTCGGTGCGTGTTATCATACAATAACAGTTGGAACAAGCAACAAGAAAATAACGAAAGCTGTTTTTGAAGTTTGAACAAAATAAAGAAAAGATGTTTATGCGATGGCAGTTGCGAGATTTTTACAGTCAAATTTGCATCAGTGTGCTTTGGGATCTTTCAAACAGACTGGTGCCCTAAATCGACGTATGCCATGATATGCCATTGGCACGATAGTCATCACAGGATCTTGCCATAGTTTGTCAACAAAATATGACATTTGAGGCACAAACCAATCACGTTTGTAGAAATTTGAAAGCGGAGAAAACTTTACATATTTCAGCTGTGCCGGGAGTGAATTTCTACGGTTTGAGGATGATGATATTATTACATGAATGCACACCAAGTCAGTGTCAAACCGTTCGCCCACGTTTCGAAAAGTAAAACGTCTTTTGCAACTTATTTGCCAGGTTTTCGGTTAATTCACAAAACTAAATATTTTATTTGACTGAATTTTCAAATTTCACAGATAAGGAGGAAATTATTTCCCGTATTTTCATTTGTTCATTGAACATCACAGGTGCGGTAATTCTGGATTCTCAACTTCTGATTGGACAATGCGACCGGATGTTTTTAATGCAATTTCAATTTAGATAAAAAGAGTGGATTCTTTTCCAAAAAACGGGCAGATAGTTTAGACACAGACTAGCATAGAAAGGCAAGGTTGTGAGCGCTTTCGTCAGGGGAGGCATGAACGCAGGGCCAGACCGCAAACCTCGGACACAACGCCAAGCAGGCAACAGCAATCCAAAATGGTTGATTTTCGCGGGCTAAAAGGTGCAGACACCGAAACTAGAAGCGCTGACGTCAGCGAAATAAAAAATTAAAAAAATGATTTTTACAAAGGTTTTTTCTCAGTTCAATTTCAGATGCGATTTAAAAATAATTACTTAAATTCCGTAGGTTTCGTGAAGCTAATTTGCATATCACGTGACGTAGTTGCATGACGTAATTCTAGAATCGACATCTGCTTGGTGACGAAATGTCATACTTACATTCCTCGGTGGTATGCCTTACTCTTTGTACAGGCCTACCACATAACCAGAAATATGCCAAAATTTCAAGAAATTGGACCCGGTCTTTTTGAAAATATGTAAAGTCAGTCTTACCGCTTTTATCAAACCCAATGCACACTGAAATGAAGAGATTAACAGAAATTAACAAGGGTAACTGGGTGATGCAGATACCTCTGACAAATTATCCCTGTTTTCTCATCATGGTCTTTTTTGTAAAAGTTTACGGAAAATGTTTCTTCATAAATGTTCTTTCCAAAATAAGTTTGAGACAAAGGAGTGACACTGCCGCCATCTTGGATTGCAAGATGGCGGTAAAGTTCTTTTTTCTGCCATCATGAATACAAGATGGCGTAAAAGTTTTCTGCCAACTTAAAAACAGTAGGGTGATAAAGTTCGTTTCCTGCCAAGCTCAGTTGCAAACAAAGGTATGAGTTTTTCCCCATTGAAATGTGACGACCGTGTTGTCTTTAAAGTGTTTAAGAATTATTTGTTATCCATTGAGTCATAGCGTTAATATTCAAGATTCATGGAGACTGTCAGACAAGATCTGCTAAAAGTGCGGGAAAGCATGCGCGTGCGCGTCTCACCTTACCCAGCTAGCCTGTAATACCAAGCGCTTCTCAGTCGCCCCCAACCCCATGCAGCTTTACTGAGAGAGGGTCAACTTCAATCTCTAGTGTTCCAAAATGATTGGCAATTTCATGTGACTCGTAATGATTGGGTAAATAATTCCACAATCAGTATTTTTGATTAAGCTTTTGATACACTCTTGTCTTCGGCAAATTTGATTATTCAATGAAAGCAACACTTCTTTTTTAACAACAAAATGCTCCTGTACCTCGGTTCTCATTATTCGAATGGGCATGATAACATAAATGACAACTTGACGACAATGTTACATAAAGATGGGGAGTTACTTGGAGTCACACCTCGACCAAGAGTATCGCGAGAGCCTCAGAGTGAAACTACGTAAAAAGTTCAGATCCGAAAATTTCGATAATTCCGAATTTTTCTCGGCGTCTTCCGATTTTTTAATTTCCTTCCTTTCATATTTTCGAATTTTTTTTCTCGATATTTTCCGAGTTTAAATTTTCTTTCTCTACATCTTCAGTGAATGTATATTTCGTTCAAAACCAAATATTTTGTTTGCTTTTAATGCACATAAATATAATTTCGTATTCCAGGTTCGTGCCTCGGAAATTGTCCGAGATGTTATAGGAACAACACGGATATTTCACACATAACTCCGGAAAATTTCGATTTGGACTCTTTTGAAATATTTTTCGTAGTTTCTTTTTCTTGTCAGGCAGGGCCACACGGGACAGTCTCACCCACACTCGGAAAATGTAATACCAACCTCCGGAGAAACATGGAGGCAAGCTAGCTTCCGGTTCCTGTTTCCATAGCAACATGTTTAGGACCTGTGATGGCGGAAGTGTACATGTGAATAATCAAAATTAGTACGAAAGAAACAAGAAATAAAAGACTTAGTGCCAACCTCGTCGCCATGGTCCATTTTTACACTGGCATCGTATACAAACACATAGTTTACAGATGTAAAGGTAGACCCTGAGGACGAAATTGATTTAGTCTTTAAATTGTAATTCAGCAAAGGAAAAAGTGCAAGAGGCAGACGGTTCATGCATCAGAGGTCTTCCCTGGTTTGGAATTGGATCGTCGTTGCTTCTCTACCCCACCACAGAACACTTCGCTGAAGCTAGGAACCCACATGTTACTGTCTCTGCTTTCACGTCGCATGGGTATTGAAAATCCGATATTCTAATAGCGAAACAACTTGTTTGGACTGAGGGCCATTGTGTCGTCTGAGGCCAAAAGTACAAAGCGCACCATACCAGGGAAGTTCTGAATCCTACCGAATGATATTGCACGTGAAAATGAGCATGCTTTAGTTAATAGCTGGGTAGGTTTTGCATTAGATTATTTAGAAGGCGATTAGTGAAAATTGAAATGCTGTCCACCGGAAATCCACGCTTAAAAGGTTTCATAATTAACTTAAATATCTGAAATCATGGTGTGTTGAGTTTGGGACCCACGTTTGATGCAATATTTCTACTCAGAGAGATGTTCAACTTCGGAGATGTTTAACTTGACTTTGTCATACAAAGAAACAACATTGGTCGTTTTAGATCTCTGATTGAAACTCCGTAAAGATAAAGATACTTCCAAATACTCTTAACTACTCCCATTAAACGTGCTGTTACATGCAAAGTTTAGTATATGCATGCACTGTGTCAAGGATATGGTGAAAAGATTAATTATTGTACTGCTTTAGAATCGGATGCTAAATCCACAATATATCTTCTTTATGCCATGGCGGGGTTAGATTTCTAACATATTGCGGTTTCGTATTTCATTATTAGAAGTCGTTTTGAATGAATCCCACTCAGTACCCGGATGAAACATGGCCGCCAACGATAACGAGGCAAGGCCTGGTTGGATGATACTGCAGTGGCATCCCTGGGCCGGTACCTCAAGTGCAACAAGCCAGACAACGAGTTACCGGCAAAAAACAGTTATCTCGTCGAACTATTATCAGCAAAACGCCAATACTGAGTTTTATCGTGTTTATGAGTGGTGAGAAGCCTCTACTGACGTGCTGGTTTACCTGCAACACTGAAAGCCATGAAGGCAGTGTTACCCCTGTAGGTTATTAATAGCACAGAGGCTAAGCTAGGTGCAGCCATCAAGCTGATTCTTTCGCCATAAATAGGCAGCTATTCCATTCCCCGAAGTTGAAGAGGTGGAGTGATTGCTACAAGTTGTACAGCCATCTTGCATTGAACTAGAATTTGCTCTTAAAGGCGGCTGGCACCGTGTACTACTACTACGCCAAAAACTGATTTGAATTGACAAGTCGAAAGCTAAAGGAATCGCTGGTGCAAAAAGTAAGCTGTGTTCGTTTCTTTAATGTTTTCAACATATCAGATACCGTCACTTGCCTGTTCGTGGCTAGTATCTTGACCCCTTATATGAACAAAAACGTCAACAACATTCTTGTTACACACTACTCTACCAGTAACAGAAACTGCAAGACAGCAATCTGCAGCATCAACCTTGACCCTGGCAGGACGAAACCAAATGACCTTGACCTAGCCTCTCAATTGGAATCGGTACAAACCAAATTTCACTTTACAAGAGTATTTATTGAAAGATTCTGAAAAATGTTTCGATTCGCATCAGACTGGACTTTGCACTACCATGCTAAGAATAACTTCACCAGACAGAAAAAAAACACCGCACCAAATCAATCCAGTTTGCCTGACTGGAAAGGTTTAGGGAGATATTCCTCGAGTGTTGTTTCAGTTTGAGTTGATTCGATACGTGCTTGATGTTGATGGTTTTGATTATGCTTCGGTAAATTTGAAATTTTGCTTTCTGGAACAAGGGCAATGCCTTTAGTCACGCTGCAAACAAACTCTTGGCAACTCCTCAGATCGCACGTTCGTTTATTTTGACGAAGTAAAGCTCGAGATTTCTGGTCGACGTATCGAATAAAATCATCAATTGCTGTAATCTTGACGAGACCTTGGTGGGACCACCTGCAGGTTGGATCGACCTGTCTTCTAAGGTAAGATGTGTCATCACGAGAGTTAAAAACCAAACTAATTGCTACAGCGATTGTTACCGTTATTCGGGCAAACTCCATAAAAAGTTAGAGGGGTTTGATGTTGAGCATACGGGGTTAAAGCCAACCAAGTGATCAGAGATACCTACACCAACGAACATAACTTCTTAGTTGCACAGGTGATGGGTAACCCTAGCTTTAGTTTAGAGAGGATAGGCCTACCTGAGTAGGCATAGACATTATACAAGCATATTCTGTTTGTTTATACGTCTACCTAGGTATATACTTTGCAATGAATCCCACCTGTAAATGCATTGATTTAGGCCTGCACCTTTATTCCAAAGGCAAGATGTGCCAAAGATAAACTAGAAAGCTTTTGCGCAGGCCTGCATCTAACATTGCTTTGCAGATAAAGATGCGCTCTCAGCATTCCTTCTTCTAGAAACATACAAAGAATGTACACGCCCCTGCAACTTAAAGGCATACGATGTTCGAGCATATTGTTTTTCTTTGCCCCGCAGATAAATAGAATACATTCATTGCCGCTGTATATGTCACCGTGAAGCAGTTTGATTCGCGTATTAAGCACATCATCAATGGTCGGGGTTCAAGATGAGTAAAATTGTAAGTATCGTTCCTGAATCTGGACTAACAATTTTTACAAGGGCAAAAGCAGCATTAAGCATTAGCAGGGATTTATTTCGAGGGAGCGGCAATGCAGAGCATTTTCTTGTTATTAAACAACGGTTGTTTAAACACACTGGATCGGTTCACTTGTTGATGGATGCCAGCAAATCCATGCAACTTTGAACAACACGAAGCACTATACTCAAACGTTTGAAATTGTGACGCAGGTAATTTAGTTGTCTTCAATTGTCTTCGGGGGTTGATTGTGACTCTGCGCCGTGGGTGTGCCCCGGCCAGAGTGGAACCTGTTGTGTTCATCTCGTGTTGATGAAGAGACAGTTTGTAAAAGTAGAGTGAATAAAACGACAAGAGAAAGTGGTAAGATTATACATCATTCTCGGAGTTAGTTAATCGTTTGTGACAAGAGCTAGCCGGACAATGTCACAGTGTGTCACAGTGGCGCCCAACGTGGGGCGCCACTGTGAGATACGATGTCGTTTTATTCATTCGACTTTTACAAACTGTCTCTTCATCAACACGAGATGAACACAACAGGTTCCACTCCGGCCGGAACACACCCACGGCGCAGAGGCACAATCAACCCCCGAAGACAAGTAAATTACCTGCGTCACAAAATGTTTGCTGGTCGTCCTCCTTCAGAATTAAGCTTTGGTTTAAGAATATTTAATTTAGCTTTTGCTTTTACGGACATCGATGGATTACATCAAATTTGGAAAGTGATGCAAGCGTTTAAAGCATGCACACCCTTCTTTCTCTAAACCTATGGTGTTGCAGTCTGGTAGCAGGATCGCACACACTGGATACTAGACAAGCCACATGGCACACAATGAAGAGATTGCGTAAGCGGGTGCAAGTGTTCACCCAAGCTGATGGTGACGGGATGGGTAATTCCAAAGCAGTTCTAATTCTCTTACGTTATGTCTTTCTCAGGAACGATACTTACAACTTACTTTCGCTTCCTTCTGTAAGGTAAGGTCAGACATTGTTAATCCCAGCAGTGTACGACCTGTTACCCACAGACAATCAGTATGATATTCCCCCTTTCTATAGTTCAATTGTAGGAGCGTTACTGTTGCAAATCTAAAACTGATAAACCTGTATTACATGTATTGCCACCAGAAGGCGTCCTACTACAAGATCCAAGCATGTTCGATATAATGTACATGTATATTGTGTAATTGCGGTTATAGCGAAAGAGGGGGCATTTTCCCCACTTCATCTTTCATCTGACATTTAACTGGTTATATAGACTGGAATGCATTACTTGAATCCGGCGTGGGTGGACCGCAAGAATTTGAACATTTCAAAGGTAGTGTTTACCTTCAGAAGAAAAGAATTGTGACGCGTACGTGATTACTTTAACAGGAGATGTTGTATTGCCTACTGAGTATAACTATATTTTATCATGACTGATGTACTGTATCACCCAGCATGCCATTGCCCTTTAAGAGGTTAGAGAGACCGGCCGGTGGCGCCCCACTTTGTAATGGTTTTGCCATTGTGGCGTTTTGTAGAACTACTTGTTCTGTTACGTGCATTGTACGAATTTCGACATGTTTTGATTCCGATGATTAAAACCAGTTTAACAACATCCTGCGATTCGATCTTGTCTTCAATCAGATCACGAGGCCGTTGACCAGGAGGTCAATACAACTGACCGCTATATTATTTCTTCCCTATCATGGAACTGAATCAAAGAGATTGATTGCACAAACATCGGATTTGTGATACGTACACATTTTGCACAATATGTATACTGGCATGCACCCCCGCGGCATATATACCAACTAAGATATACGATATTCGATACGACGACCATACGAGTTAATACGATGCGATAGCGGTAAAATCAAATATCATGACTGGAAATACTTGACTCCGTAATGTATTAATGAATTTGCCCTACATCAGTTTTTGAGTGAATTTCACTACGCACCCACGTTGACGTTCTTTTTCTCGTGGTATATATGTGTGAACTATGATAAATTGAGTAACAATATCAAAATATGTCGACGTTTAGTTTTCAACCTTAACCGTATTAGTTATTACTTGATTAATGAGTGGGGTGTGTACATACTATTTGGTGCGAAGTGCAATTTGTCCAAAAAAGCATGAAGCGATGACGACGTTGTGTGAAGTTAGATAAAACTTGACATCTCGTGAGAATTGGCGAGTCTGAGACATGTATCATTCTGAGCTTACTCGGCGAAATATGCGAGAGAATGAAAGTCGAGGTTGGACCTCTAAGGAAGCGTTCTTGACGGCTTAAGTGACAGCTGTCATTGTTCAGGAGTAGATGTCACTTTCAATTAGCACTCTTCAAATCACTAAGATAGGAGATACCAAAATATGTCAACCCGCCGGCGTCCCAAGGGTGGTCGGAAGCTACCGGCGTCTGTTGCCAACATGAACTTCAGCAAGTCAAATGGTTAGAAGGGATGCAGAAAACTTCGGCTAATTAAACTTAACGAATTTGATAAAAACTAAAATCATCAACAGCATTCAACTTAATTTAAATTGTTAGTACATTGAATGTAGAAAGTCAATGAATGTTCATAAGCAATACGCAGACTACACATAAATCGATAACGTCACAACTTTAAGTTATATATTTCATTACTGACAGACGATATTATTCAATTTGCATACACAGACTATAACAACAAACCGGTTCCAGATGGCTGGAACCGGTTTCTAGAACCGGTTTTGCATCTGTCCAGATTTTTTTACATACCAACATTTGCGCACCGAGGTATCGCGAAATGCCACACCTTTAAAACATTTTACTAAGATTTATTTTTATTTCGTATAATGTAATTTTCCTGCTTAATTAATGTCATTGAATACATGGTGTATTTTATACACGTAACTTGATTTATGGTTTTAATTGAAGACAAATTTGTGATGCGCAGTCGGAGAACTTCAGTGATTGTTGTTACAAGGAATTGATAGTTTGGAAAGTTTTGAATTTCGATATTTGGGGAAATAAGGGCGTTGATTTTGTGGACTTGAATTCACACTACAGGAGGTCGATTCAAAATGGCGGAAGGGCTCGTTTCAACCCGGGGGGTCACGGAGGCCTATAAAACTGGTTGAAGCATAGGAATTTCGGGGAAAACAAACGAACAAACAGACGACATTACCTTGCTGGTGATAGCTCTCTGATCTCCAATGGGTGCAGCCATTGCGTTGATGAGGGTATCCGAAACGGGCTAAAAGGGCGAGGGACACGGTGTGAGTTATCCGGCGTGCGAGAAGCTAGTGGTGAAACGGGCAGGCAGACAACAGGTTGGGCTCCTAAACTTCGCCTACCCACTTTTCTAGAATGAGGGTAGAGAAGGGGGACTGCACCTTGCAATGTTGATTGGTTTCATTCCATGTTCGGTTTGCCTGAAACTATTCCACATTTTACACGATAGATTGTATACGCGGTATCAGCAAACTCGTAGGTGGATTGAACAGTTACCTGTAGCTTAGCAGACGATGGAGTGGAAACAACAAACCTCGTCCAATCTTAGCAAATACCTGAACGTTGAGTGCACACAGCAACGTAAGTTGCCTACCTGGGGTGATGTTTATTATTTCCGGTACACATGCGCATTGTTTGAAAACCCCTTCAGGGACCCCATCGGAAAGCGGAGGCTGAAGACGTGATAGTTTCCTCCCGAACTCGGATCATATTCAGATGCCTTGGATGCCTTGCCCAAATATGCGGCAAGGTTTACCTGGATGGTCTGCAGGTGGACTCGCGTATTTTTAGGCCTACAGGCAGAGATGTAAAGCACAGTCATTGCCAATTCCACCTTAGGTATAATGTAACTGTAGAGTATAAACGTACAGTCGTGCACAGACCGCTTCGGTCGAGTTAGGGTGAGGATTAATTCTGGTTGTGTCCCACCTTGAAACCGCTGTAGTCAACGGTAGTTTTTGAGCATCGAAGCAAAGTTTTTATGATCATGTTTATGATGACATCAACTGAGAAGCAGTAAAGATGTAGAGCGGGTGTTTAGATGCTTCTGATAGTGTCTGCAAGGCGCGTGGATGGATTGTGTAGGAAAGGAAGAGGCCAAACATCTAAGATAATGGTGAACACCGGAGAAGAATGATTCAAATATGTAACAAATGTGAGACGTACATGTAATGGAAGTCAGATTTGAACAAAGAATACTCAAAAAATAGTAAAAATACAACACACTCTTTTAAAGTCGAAGAGCATTCAGACTATCTTTCAGAACCTAATGAAATCCTGGTACGATATCACCCTGAGCGCACAATTCATTCATAGATAGTTTAATGACTCTGTCGCCGAAAGGCTTGGAACGTGTGTCGCCGCAAGGCTTGTTTACACCTTGACCCACCTGTATCAGTATTACAACATGGCGTCATACAATCACCAGCTTTGTGGGGGGGGGGGGGGGCAGCACAAAGGGTGTTTTGCCCCCCCCCCCGAACACAAGCTAGCTATGCCCCTGATATTGCATTGTCTTCAACTGGCATCCCAACTACTAGGCATCCTTTTAAAGTCAACTAATTTCTTTCGGACTAACATTGATTACGGTTGCTCAGTTAGAGTACCTAACTCGATAAAGGGACTTGGCGATCTCGAAGCTTGAATATTATGCATTCCATTTCCGTCATCCAGATCATTTTTCCTTCCTCACTGGGCGACAGGACGAGGCCAGTCCACTGCGCCCGGAGTGTTTGTGGGTGAAAATGCCGACACTATGCAGCCAGGAAAAGACCAACAGTACGCAGCCACCGGTGATGTTGAGGATAGGTTCGGGAGATATTCCATTAACAACAGGATTAGTTCAGATTCCACAGCTCGAGGCAATGATTAATAAACAAACAAGTTATGTTTTTACAAACATTACCAGCTTCAGCATCGAACCTGGTGAGGATCTTTCTAAAATTATTTCAGAAATGAGAAATACTTAAAGGCTTACGCCGCTCGTGTACCTTGTTTTTGTGTGTGCCACAAGTAAAAAGAGTAAATATCCACACGTACTGGCACCAATCATGTCAGTTCTGACAAAACCCACTGCTTGGAATACCTGCAGGGGAATTTTTGCGGCCACTCTCGGCATATTAAGATGGTGATGTAGGCAAACTTTAAAACAAGGCTTGGAGTAACCATTGGCTGGTACTCTAAGACCATACTGAACTTCTAGCGGTATTGCCTCCGTAGCATCCGCCCATAGGCCTACCCGTTGTCTGGAAGCAGAGTAATGTCAATACATTGAGGGCCAGTATGAACTCTGAGGGCTAACACATCTCTTGCCCGTGGATTCATCACCGGGAGCCATCTGTTCATTAAGGATGTTTTATCATCTTACCGAGCTATCATCAGGTGAGATTTATTGGTGTTCAGTAATCGATCATGAGAAGGATAGGAATGTTCGTGCGAATAGGTTGGTGTAGGCGCGGGAATTGGTACCGTACCTTCGCACGCATGACGCAGATATTCGCAAAGCCACCGACATGACCGGCCCTTGTTCATCCTCCTTAACTTTAGAACGTTGCTTTATATTAGCTTTGATCAGTACCCCTGCCCCAGCTCTGCCAGTGGTCCCCCTTTTAAACTAGACTGTAGACAGCAGCCAGGTGGGCCAGACTTAGTCACGATTAGAAGGGAGAAAATCACGCAACAAACCGAAAGGAGTTTCCAATGAACTTTGTGCCGAGGTCGCACTCACGTCAAAGTCACCGGGATTGGCAGCCTGGTGGGCGTATTGGGCCGAACAGCGTGTCGACAAGATAACGCATGATGAGCGCTGTTCAGTGGGAGCATGGCTTCATGCTTGTTTAAGGATGCCTCACCTGGGAGAACCTGGGTTGGAATGTAGGTAAAACAGATAGCAGACGATCCGTGTGATTCCATGAGAATGGCAATGCATGTCGGTGTAGAAGTTTGAAATGTCCAAGGATAGAATGTCCCAGATATGATTTTTTCTCTCTGAGGTATTGACAGTGACTTTATCATGGTCAGTCTTTGTAAAAAAAGTCACAAACTAGAGGATCAATGACGGTTTACGACACTTCGTCTGCCTGCTGTGCGCAACACTGTCAACAGTGCATAGTTTGTGACTCTGTCGCATCATTGCCAAATTTCGTCACTATGACGACGTGACCGATTCTCTTGTCTCTTCTAGGACGACCACTTGCTTGGTGTATGTCCCAGAATTTTAGTGGTTTTGGAATGTAGAGGATGGTTTTTGTGGTGGATCCCCTATGGTTGTGACTGCCTTCAGATTTATTCATGATAAAAGGACCTTGCACGCCGTCACCAGCCTCGGTATTCAGGTGCTGTTTTGCGGGACGCAGCACATGTATAATAATCAAATAACCAGTCCTATATTTGAAGTTATGATGTTTATTATTTGTGATGAGAACAAACAAAATATATTGAAATGTCACAGTCTCTGTTTAAATGCCTACGCCTTTCGTGTACAGTGTTTTCGGGTGTTCCTTGGGCCTATCGATTTACGTACAGTTCAATGTTTTTTTTCAGTGTGGATACGTTTATGACTGAGCAAATTACTGCTATTTTTAAATGCTTTATCACACTGGTCACACTCATATGGTCTCTCTTCCGAGTGAACCAAATAGTGCGACTTCAACCCGCTTCTTCTGTGGAATGTCTTGTCACACATGTCACACCGAAATGGTTTCTCTCCAGTATGAATACGTTTATGCATTATCAATTTACTACTGTGTATGAATGCTTTATCACACTGATCACAAACAAATGGTCTTTCTCCTGTATGAATACGCTTATGCTGAATGAGCGAGCTACTCTGTGTGAATGTTTTATCACACTGGTCACAGCGAAATGGTCTTTCTCCTGTATGGATACGTATGTGCTGGCTAAGTGAACTACTGTCTCCAAAACATTGGTCACAGTAATCACAATTAAAAGGTTTTTCACCAGTGTGAATACGCTCATGTCTGACCAAAGATTCCCTTTGAGTAAAAGATTTGTCACACTGGTCACATCTGAATGTTTTTTCTCCAGTATGAATAAGCTGATGTCTGACGAGAGAACTTTTCTGGGCGAATGCTTTATTACAAAACGCACAAATATACTGTTTCAATCCTGTGTGGAGGATTTTATGTCTGTTGAGGTTGCCCATAGTTTGAAATATTTGGTTGCACTCGTCACAAACGTAAATCTGAGTGGAACTCGGGAGCGGATGTTTGGTCGTTCCAGATGTTCGTTTCTCAGAAGCAGACGCTTGCTTGGGCAACCCAGATGTCTCCTGATTGGAAGATCGTGATGATATCCAGATGTCATCGTGTTGGAGGTCGTCAGATGACACTGCAATTAGAAGAAGAAAAGAAAGGTTGAAACAGGTGTGGACCGCATTTGGTACGGTTGCCTAGAGATGGCACCTCAGGGAAAAGAAGCAGGGCTGAACCATGGACAAACTAGCAACGTCCCACAAAGGCTCTTCATGTCACTGCTCTGGAACTCGAGTGCAGCGACCAGTCCGACCTGGAGAATTGGCCATAGACGGACAAAACTTGAAGCGACTCGTGGGCGCCCAGTGCTCCAGTCGGAGGGAAGAGGTGCAAACGGGTTTCGCACCTGCAAATCTCGAGTCGGGTAGTTCTCCACTGAATTACTAGAGGCCGTTCAGGAGAATTCAGAAAACAATTCGGGGACAACCAGGGCATTTTCGGAGGGGAGTTAGCCACCAACAACATGGAGAATATGTACATGACTTGTGGCTGATCTATATGTTCGTTGTATATGCTGCCAATGCAGACATTGCTATGCACCAGCCAAATACCAGATTGACTGGCTGTACCCCCCCTCTTAGAGAATAGGCAAGGCCGCATTTCGTAAGTGTCCCAGACTATTCGTTAGGCACACTGAAAAAGCCAAGGGTCCAGAAGCCAGCAGTCGATCTTATTTTTCATGTGATTTGTGCTTTGTTGACTAGGAGACTTTGACATGTCTGAAGACCTGATTAGTGGTACATCAGTCAGATAAGAGGAATATCCTGTTGACTCCAACTCAGATGTTTCTGGGATCACAATAAAAAGAAGACAATTGTATTCTTACATATGTTTATTCTTATAATTGTTATGTCACAACACAGAATACAACCTTATGCAGTTATAATAGAATGGGATGTAATAGACTACTAGTACGTACATTGAGAATGAACATTCGAGAGCGGATGTTGGACTTTGGTGATGTTTCATCATAGTTTTGTGCTCCCCAAACTAGTATACAAGGGCTGGCTTTGTATCCTGCAAGGGCTGGACGATTGTAAGGCCTGGAGATAGCTGATGATACGTGATCTGGTTAAACAGGTGGTCTCTAAGTGAAAGAGCTGAGGGCAGTGCCAGCAGGTGATACAGAGGTTAGACGAATGGGGTGATTCAGAGCACAGGGGAAGGGGTGGTTCAGAGCAAAGGGAAAGGGGTGGTACAGCGCCTGGGTGCTATGGATTCTTGTGGGACAGCATATGACGCGCCAGACCAGTGGCTTGTCGAAAATCTTGACCACATTCAAAGCAGATGAATGGTCTTTCTCCTGTATGAATACGCTGATGTTCGGCAAGATTCCCTTTCTGTGTGAACGTCTTGTCACACTGGTCACACTTGAATGGTCTCTCTCCCGAATGAATACGGATATGCTGAACAAGGTGACTCTGCCTCGCAAATGTTTTTTCACAGAAATCACAACGAAATGATTTTTCTCCTGAATGAGACAACATGTGACGTGTCAGTGCAGATGCTTGAGTGAATGCTTTACCACACTGGACACATTCAAATGGTTTCTCACCTGTATGAATACGTTTATGGGCCACAAGGTTTGCCTTCTGTATAAAAGCCTGATCACACTGGTCACATTTATATGGTTTTTCTCCAGTATGAATACGTTTGTGTTCAACAAGATGACTCTGACTAGACAACGCTTTATCACAAAGATCACATTTGAACAACTTTTCTCCTGTGTGTGACACCATGTGACGAGTAAGACCATGTGCTTGACGAAATGCTTTTCCACACTGGCGACATTCGAATGGTTTTTCACCAGTATGAATGCGCTGATGCTCAATGAGTTTACCGTGGAACTGGAACATGCTATCACACTGGTCACAAGCAAATGGCTTCTCTGCAATCAGCCCAGCATGACTTTTCAAATGCTGAACCAGATTGCGTTTATTCTTGAATGCTTTATCACACTGGTCACAAGGAAATGGCCTTTCTACTGAATGAGTGCTCTGGTGTTTGTTCAGCTCGCTTCTACGTATAAAAGCTTTATCACACTGGTCACATGCAAATGGTCTTTCACCAGTGTGAATACGTCTATGCCAGGTGAGCTCATTGCGCCATCGAAAAACTTTCTTACACAAGTCACATTCAAAACGTTTTTCTCCAGTATGAATAAGTTTGTGGTCATGTAACTGGTCCCGATTTGGAAATTTTCGACTACACTGGTCACAAGCAAATGGCGTCACACAAATGGTGTTACACACACGACTGTTCTTCAAATGCTGACCCAAATTGCGCTCACTCTTGAAAGTTTTCTCACACTGCCCACAGGCAAACGGCCGTTCTTCCGAATGAACAATCCAATGTCTTTTTAGTTCGTTTTTCCGTTTGAACGTCTGATTACACTGGTCACATGTAAAGGGTCTATCTCCACTATGAATGTGTCTATGTTCTTCAAAGTCCTTATCATTGGTTAACACCTTATCACAAAAGTTACATTTTAACTCATGGACTTGCTTATGCCAGATAAGTTCAGTGAACCACTTGAATTCTTTGTTACATATCGAACAACAGTAAGGTGTTTCTTCGGAATAAGTAGTCTCAGATTCTCCAGTATCTGTCGACTTTGCCACTGCGGTTCCGACATGCTCAATGATAAGTGTCTTAGAAGTCGTCACTTGTTGACCACTTTTGTTCGAAGGATTGTCCAATGTCTGTATCATCTCAGCAGCACTGTCACATTTCATCAGACCCTCATAGACTCCCGATGAAACTGCAAGTAGAACAAGGCAGAGGTGAACTTGAGAAAACTAGTGTGATCTCTATTAGGACTGAGATGGTTAGCAGAGACACCTATCAGGCAATTTTCAAACATCAATCCAGCCCACCTCATTTCTGCCTGTAATGCCCCTTTAAAAAGATTAATCCTGAAGGAAATGTATTTTCCCAAAGAATATCACTTTCGACAGACCTTATGGGGGTTGCCAAGTTCTTTTGACCACAACATGTTTTATCAAGATGGCAAACACACCCAGTATAAACATTACAAGGCTAAGGTTGGTTATATGTGACCGCCTGGTACCACCCAATGATGTTGTAGTTCCCAGACTCCCCACTGGTACATCAGACACTTGGACCCATTGGCATGGTGGCCAGCAGTGTTACCCAATAGTCTATGTGGCTCCTCAAATGATTTTCCTGTCTTGTGTCTACTGCTTTTCCCCATCATCGAGATTTATCGTCACCGAGTAACCCTCGTATCGATGCACTATTTCTTTATGCCGATTGAGAGCATCCTTTCGCACGAATGTTTTATCACACTGGTCACAGGCAAATGGCCTTTCTGCAGTATGAATAAGTCTATGGCGCTCAAGAGCACTCGCCCAAATGAATGATTTATCACACTGGTCACATTTACATGGTCTTTCTCCTCTATGACAACGTAAGTGATGATTCAGCGTATTTTTCAATTTGAATGTTTTATTACACTGATCACAAGCAAATGGTCTTTCACCAGTATGGATGGATTTATGCTGAGAAAGGGTACTCTCGTGATCAAATATTCTACCACACACGTCACATGCAAGTGGGACTTCTCTATGAATGCGTCTATGCTGATTAAGATTACCCTTCTGCTTGAATGTCTTATCACACTGGTCACAAGCATGTGGTCTATCTCCATGAGTCAATTTATGCTGACACAGCGCATAATCGTCTTCGAATATTTCATCACACTTGTCACATTCAAGAGGTTGCGAGTCTGAATGTTTGATATGAATACGTTCGTGCCGGGACAGATTACTCATATTTGCGAATGATTTGTCACACTGGCCACACACAAATCGCTGTTCTCCAGTAATATGAGTCAATCTATGCTTAGAAAGAATCGTCTTATCACTGAACCTTTTGATACACTGGTCACACGCAAATGGCTTTTCTCCTGTATGAATACGCTCATGTCGTTTCAGATAACGTTTTTCTGTAAATTCCCGGCCACAATCCAAACACTTGTGAGACTTGTTTTTCTCCGTGGTATTCCGATGTTCCCTTGAATGTTCAGAGGACTGGCGATGGCCTATTTTGGAACTCTCTGACTTAAATCCACCCCTATTATCAACTGATGAAACTGCAAATAGAATAAGAGCTAATCTAAGAAGGCTTGCTACGACTCGGTGACATTTCATGTTTGTATTGGCCAACAGAACCTCCCAAGGACATCCATATTTCTGAGACAATGGACCTGGGTGGAGCGGTAGGGAACCAGTCGGGAAACTGAGTAGGGATTAAGCCCGGGCTCCACAGAACACTTTCTGGGGCTTCAAAAAGTGGCCACAAAGTGAGAATTGAACTCATAAAAAACATAACTAACTTTTAGTCCCAAACTTTATTCGCTGCTTCATCTTATACATGTAATACATTTACATTATCTAAATAACAGTTCGTTTCTGTCTCAAAAGATCGCCACTCCCCATGAAGGTCTTTCTGGAGCTTGTAAGTGTCAATTCAAGGCCCTACTCTTTTTGAGTCAACACTGGTCTTTATCTTGTGTGTTGATACTTATGCTTATTGAGTGCACTACTCTGTGTGAATGCTTTATCACACCGGTCACATTTATATGGTCTTTCCCCTGTATGAATACGCCTATGTCTGGTCCGATCACTATTGGATATAAAAGTTTTATCACACAAGTCACAAGCATATGGTCTTTCTCCTGTGTGAATCATTTTATGTTTGGTAAAATAAGTTCCGTCTGAAAATGCTTCATTACACTGGTCACATCTGAATGGTTTTTCTCCCGTATGAATACGCTGATGCACTGTGAGATGAGATTTATAAGCAAAGTCTTTGTCGCACTGGTCGCACTTAAATGGTCTTTCTCCTGTGTGAATACGATTATGTCTGGCCCGATCACTACTAGTGATGAAGGTTTTATCACACTGATCACAAGGATATGGTCTTTCTCCTGTGTGAGTTGTTTTGTGTCGTGAAAGATTAGTTCTGTGTGTAAAATCCCGGTCACACTCGTCACATTTGAATGGCCTTTCACCAGTGTGGCTTCGCTTATGATATCTTAAGTTATTACTATGGTTGAATGACTTATCACACAGGTCACATTTGAAAGGCTTCACTCCGCACTTATGAGATTCAAGCAATCCTTTCCACGGGAACGTCGCGTTACATCTTTCACATTTGTGACCTTTTTTCTTGTCCTTTTTGACTAAGGTGTTTCCTGTTTTGACTGAAGACAGGTGGGACTTGATTGTAGCATGCGTACAATTGGTCTCGACACGCAAACCAGAAGATGAAACTGCAAAATATAACAGAGAATGTGTGTTATACAGTCATCTGGGAAGTCTAGTACAGTCGACTTTTCAAAAGCGTTTTTGATCTGGAAATCCAAATTTACAGTTACACCCCCAGTTACCCGTACTCATTTGGGGGTGATTCTTTCACCACTTTGCCCTCTCTGTCATGGACACTTTTATGATAAATCAGACTACTTTTTAGCGCAAACACTTTATCACACCGGTCACATTTGAATGGTTTTTCTCCAGTATGAATACGCTGATGTTCGAGAAGACCCCAGCTTCGTGTGTAAGACTTATCACACTGGTCACACTGGAATGGTCTTTCGCCAGTATGAGAGCGTTTATGTTGATATAGTGTACTCATCTGCTTGAACGTTTTATCACATTCGCTACAAGCAAATGGTCTTTCGATAGAATGAATATTACGTTTATGCTGAGAAACTTCACTACTCCATGCAAACGTTTTGTCACACTGGTCACAGGCAAATGGTCTCTGACCAGTATGAGTAAATCTATGCTGATACAAAGTACTACTTTGCTTGAATGTTTTATCACACTGATCACACGCATACGGCCTTTCCTCAGAATGAATTCGTCGATGTCTGCCAAGATCGCCACTGCAGACAAAGATCTTATCACACTGGTCACAGGCATAAGGTCTTTCTCCAGTATGAACCCGTTTGTGTTTTGTCAAATCATTACTGTACGCGAATGTTTTACCGCACTGGTCACAGGCGAATGGTTTTTCTCCTGTATGGATTTGTAAGTGCCGGCTCAGGTTGCTACTCTTTTTGAATGCCTTGCCACATACATCGCACTTGTAGCCAGGTATTCCTCCTGAATGGACATTGCGTTGATGCTGATAGAGCGCGCTACTCTGCGTGAAGGTTTTATCACACAGGTCACAGCGAAACACTGGTCTTTCTCCTGTGTGTTGATACTTATGCTTAGAGAGTGCACTACTCTGTGTGAATGCTTTATCACACTGGTCACATTTAAATGGTCTTTCCCCTGTATGAATACGCCTATGTCTGGTCCGATCACTATTGGATATAAAAGTTTTATCGCACTGGTCACAGGTGTATGGTCTTTCTCCTGTGTGAACCATTTTATGTCGTGTAAGATAAGTTCGGTGCGAAAATACTTCATCACACTGGTCACATGTGAAAGGTTTTTCCCCTGTGTGGCTTCGTCTGTGATATTTCAAGTTATTACTATGGTTGAATGACTTATCACACTGGTCACATTTGAAAGGTTTCACTCCGCACTTATGAGATTCAAGCAATCCTTTCCATGGGAATGTTGTGTTACATCTTTTGCACTTATGTGCTTTATTCTTGTCCTGTTTGTTCCCTGTTTCAACCGAAGACAGTTGGGACCGGGTTACAGAATGCGGATAATTGGCCTCGACACGCCAACCAGAAGATGAAACTGCAAAATATAACGGAGAACGCCTAAATAGCAGTTGTTATTGAGGTCTCAGTCTAGTGCCTTCGCAACAGGGGCAGTCATAAACTCATGATGGTCCCCGTAACTGGTAAAATCCTTTGTTGATCCGTCCCTAGGTTGATTTTCTAGGGCACACTTCCTCTTTTCCTGTGTATCAGTGTATCACTGTCAGGGTGAGACAACATAACTCAATTCAGTGATGGAAATCCGGTGCCCCATGCATGCATTCCTTGATGGCTGCTGAGAATGGAATCCGACTGGCATCTAACTGGTGTGCAGCTGTGCATTCATTGTAGAAGGTCAAGCTACCTCATAGTATCTTCGTGTAGGCCGGGATTGAACTCGACGACTGGTTTTTCTCATGCTTTGCTCTTGGTCACAATTGGTTGGTGTCAGATTCTACTCCCTCAGATCTGTTACTGCAATAGTGTGGACCTCATGTGTCCGAAAAATGCTGCAACACAGAACAAGACCAAGGTTTCCCAGTCTGCTTTGCCAGGCCGCCCTTCAGCACCGAAAAAAATGTCATGAACTTTGAGCATCATCAAATGCTTCCTGACGGAGAGACAAGAACAATACGTCTTCCAAATTCAATTTATGTATCCTCAAGGAAGTACTATATGTTGTTTGTCACTGGTGACAACATAGTCATGTAAACTGAACTAAAGGATCATCACAAATTTTACCCGGTGCCAAAAAAATGGGGGACATGGATATATTGCAGTGCAAGTCAACAATGAATCACACAGGTGCGTATTTGATCCCTTTACACATTACTTAAAACCCGATTCTTACTGGCATCAAGCAAATTTTAGGAAGGAACCTTTCAACATTAGAATTGACTAGTATTTGCACTCCTTTGAAGACTTTGAAGAATCAGTTTTGCCATGGCAGAAATTTGGACAGAATTGTCCAACAACTTTTCTGACAAGGCTGTGTGGCTTTCATAATATGCACAACTAAAGTACATGAAGGACATGTAGATATTCTTACAGTAATCTATGCACCTGGTATACACTTCTTGAATAGCTTGTGCCAATTCCTGCCAATCAGGGTGCTTCACTGTTCTCAAAGGAGTATTTGAACTTGAATGAGAATTTGGTTCCTAAACATGCATAAAAATTCAAAGTGCAAAGACTATAGATCACTAAGCCTGAGCCATTTGCAGCAAAATACATGTACAGTGGAACCTCCCTTAGCGGACACCTCTGAATTAAGGACAACCTCTCTATCAAGGACACTAGTTATGGTCCCAAATTGGTTGTTTTAATTCAATTTGACCTCTGTAATCAGGACACCTCTCTATTAAGGACAGCACTTGTCAGTCCCGAGGGTGTCCTTGATGGAGAGGTTCTGCTGTACTAACAAAATTTCCCAGCCATGGTAGGCTCTTTTGTGCAGTGCTCTTTTCTCATGAAATGGACTATACATGTTGTTCTGGAATCATACTCTTTATTCTTGATACAGTCATTGAGTTTGAAGAAGCAACTTACCAGTGTCATCTCCAGCTTGATTGTCTTGGTTCAAACACATCTGCTGAAATGTTTTTGAGAAACCATTTTACACTCAACTATATTCATAAAAACCCTGGAATAGGGAGCTTTCAAACTTCATTTGTGATAAAGTATCTTTAATGCAGAAGCTGTTTATCTTTGAACATGTTGATGAAATTCTAAGTCCACATTCAAAACGATGCATTGAAATCTATACAAGGAAGTCTCAAAAACTGAACTGAGACTATTTGGCAATCAAATCTGACCCAGAGATCAGTTTAGTCTTTGATTTGATTCCTGGATGTGTTTCTAGAAAGATGAGACGTACATTGTATTTTTGTTCTTAGGCCAAATGTGCAAAAGATGCTTTTGACAGTCAGGCCAAACGAACTTACATCATCATCAGCCACGCTGGCATCGTTACTACTCCCGTCTATGTCTTCCTCTGCAGGCTCCTCTTTCACGACTCCACTCTGCACAGGATGGAGCGGGTCTTCAACATCGATTCTCAACAGACCCCGGTTCCCAGCTGCTGGTATGAGGCACACAGGAACAGGCCCTGCTGAAGGTAGCAACTCATTTCCTTCTCCCTGCCACTCACCAGCTGGTGCCCCGTAAGGATAAGAGCTTGCTGATGAACTTGGCTCATCATAGTAGTCATCAGCAGGTTCCGTTTTGATTGTAACATTATCCTGAGCACTAGACTCCTCAAACTCAGACTCTGAGCTTGGAGTCTCTGTTTTAGTCAACTCAGTTCCGTAGTCATTGAAATCATCTGATGCACCCTCTGTGCAGTAAAAAGTCTTACTAATGTCACTCACTGTGTCAACATCTGGTTCTGCCTTTATGCGAATGTTTGAACTGAACGTATCACCAGAGTCAAATTCAGATTCGAAGTTTGAACTGAACTGGTTACTAGATGGACCAAGAGACTGATCTTGCTCAGATGAATCATCCAATTTGTGGGCAAGTTCTTCCGGTTCGTTCTTGACCACACATCCCTGGCCCTGCTCAAGCTCCCTGACCTCATACAGTCCATGATGTTGATCATCAAGTTCAGAGCTAACAACATCCATACCAAAGCTCTACCTGGGCTTCGTTAGATATCCAACCAGGGTTCAAGACGTCTGCAAAAAGAAATCTTGAATCAAAACATTGTCACTACTACACTCCAAGAAGTGAAAATAGTCGAATAGACCCTTTAACACCAGGCGGAGGAAGCCTCTGAGGGCCCAAACAGTGGCTTCCTCCGCCTGGTATGTACGTCTGATTCTGAATTGGGTGAATAAAATCAAGAAAGAACTTCAGCACGTCATGGGCATTACTTCTAACGGTGGAATATATTTCCACATTCCAACTGCATAAGTTTCCGAGGTACCTGGCTTTTATTTAACACTAAAATCCAATGTTTACCGAACGAAAATCATCCAAAAAATGAACAAAGAAAAAAAGACGCCATTTAATTATTTGATTTGAGTGAGTCATAAAAAGAAGCCCAACAATAAAAACTAATCTCCCTTATCTTATGATAATAAAACCAAATCTTGACCAAATCAATATCATGATATACAAAATACAATTTTTATCAATAAAGATGCATTCATTAAACTAAACAATAAATTTTGATAAATATAATCAATAATTATTTGCAACGTAGCATTCATGTTGGGATCGTCGTTAAATGCAATAGCTCAGCCGTGATCCACCCGGCGGTTGTCTATGGTGTATGACAAGTGCACAAAAACTGTCCCTAGCCACGGGCATTGCTCTTCCTAAGAAATCCCTTGAACAAGACAGATTGTACGCCCGTAACACAGCATGACTTTGCTTAGATTAAAAGAGAGCATGGACCACTAGAATATTGTATTCCCCAGACAATTCTATCCTTGGCTAAATAAGGAGGACAGAGGAGCAGGAAGAAAAAGGATGTCACAACTGGCCACAACCAGGGAGGTTGTTCAACCCAATTAGAAGACACTCCCACATGAGAACTTTCGTTCCTATTTGCCCGTCCTCAGAACTGGACCAGAGTCAAGTCCACATTGCTCACACTGTCCATTTCCACATTGCCATCATGGGGAGTTTTGTTGATTTGCTACACAGGTGCTTCACCAGACTGGAAACCAGCCTCTCGAGAATTGAAAGGACAGTTCACATCGGAAATAGGAAGCAAAATAACATGTAATCTTTAAGGTCATTTTATTGTCATAATTGGACATACTCCGATAGATTTGATTCAAATTAAGTTTTGGACTTAAAGGAGTTTGTAGACAGGAGTTTGGTAGGTCACATTCAGTTACATGACGTCATTGATAGGGGTTTCTCCTATCTCACAGTACTTTGAAACTCATCATAGTTGTTCCGCTCAATCAAATTAAGCTAAGTTCCCAACCTGATCACCAATTTTACCACCTAGCTCCTGACTATAGACCCCCTTTAAATTTATTTTACACTGGTTACAGCCAAATTTCTCCTGCATGAGTAGCTTCATGGTCAGTAAGTTCCAGCTTGCTTTTGAATACTTCCTCACACAAGTCACACTTGAGTGCGTGTAATTGTCCTCTACCAGTACATGTTAGTTGTTGGTGTCTTGTAAGAGCTGTTATGTGTCTAAACAATACATCACACTGGTCACATCGAAATGGTTTTTCACCAGTATGAATACGCTGATGCACTCCGAGATACCTCTTTGTAGCAAATGCTTTATCGCACTGGTCACATGCGAAAGGTTTTTCGTGACCTCCTGTATGAGCATGTTTATGGTAATTAAGTGCCTGTCCAGTTGTAAATGCTTTATCACACTCGTCACATTGATAACGTCTTTCTCCCGAATGAGTACGCTTATGTAAGGTAAGATGGAAATTCCGCATGTATGCCTTATCGCACTGGTCGCATTTGAATGGTCTTTCTCCAGTATGAATACGCTGATGCTCAATGAGTTTATGTCTCACTAGAAATGCCTTATCACAATATTCACAGGCAAATGGTCTTTCACTAGAATGCCAACGTTTATGTGACGACAGACAGGCTGATGTGGTGAATTTTTTATCGCATTGGTGACAGACATATGGTTTTACTCCTGAATGAAAATGCTTATGATGCGCCAGTTCACTTGGAAAGGTAAATGTTTTATCGCACTGGTCACAGGCAAATGGTTTGTCCTTGGTGTGAACTTTACGCTGATGTATAATCAGGCCAAATTTCCGCTTAAATGTTTTACCACACTGATTACAGGCAAATGGCTTTTCTCCTGTATGGATATGTTTATGTTCAGTGAGGTCACTCTCATTTGGGAATATTTCGTAACAAAAGTCACATTTAAACGTTGTTTCTCCTGCATGTAATGCAACATGCCTGGTGAGTTCATTCCAATAAACAAAAGCTTTATCACACCTGTCACACTTGAATGCCTTTTCGGTTGAGTGAATACTTTGATGGCCAAGGAGTTCACTTTTCAATCTACATGCATGACCACAGTGACTACACACGAAAGGTTTTTCTCCTGTATGAATATGTCGTTTATGAGATCTAAGGCGACTCTTGGTTTTGCATGCTATGTCACACTGGTCACACTTAAATGGTATTTCTTCGACATGAACTAGTTTGTGTCGGACAAGATCACCATTTTTTACATAGGTTTTATCACACTGGTCACAGGTAAATGGCCTTCCTCCACTGAGAGTAGAAAGCTCGTCCTGGCCTCTTGTTGAAGAGCTGTTCATGGCATCAAGACCCTCAAAGACATCACGCTTGCCCAATGATTGATCTGCAGTGAGAAAGAAAGAAATATGATCGTAAAGGGATCAGAATCCCGCATAAACTAGACCCAAGCAGACGATACCAAAACAAAACACTACAGGTCATGCACTCATCAAACCATCTGTAACTTAGATGAATGCAGGCTTATCAGACTCAATTCATTTTCAATTTCACGGGAAAATACTTCTATGAACAAAAAGGAAGTCCGGGCTGCACATATAAAAGGGTCAACAGTTCATTAACATGCAGTAACAAACGTCTTCTTAGGACAAACATGCGATTCAGTGCTGCTTCAGTTTTTGAAATTAAGATGTAAAGCGACTTACCAGCATCATTACCAGGTGGGCTCAAGTACACATCCTGCTGTGATAAGAGAAAGAGAGGTATCAGCCCAGCAGTGGCAACCAAGTAGAAATTGCTCAAGCAGAATTACAGCCAAGGAGGTCAGGACAGAAATACAAGAAATCAGAAAGTTCAATTTTGTTTACAATTTTCATTGCTCCTCTATAGACTGACTGGATCACTTCATCTGTATTTCATTCAATACTTCTTCTTTATTCAATCATACACAGTTATCTACGATGACCAGGACAATGATTGAATGCCTCAGTATTCGGCCCGAGTCCATCCCAGGCTTTAAACAAAGTAACAAGTTGATAGATCCAGTTAACAAACTTACCTTGTCTGTGACAATATCGAAACCACAGGGATTCCCCTCCATCTCTTCCTCTGTTGGTTCATCTTTCACGATTCCACTCTGCACAGGGTGGAGTGGATCCTCAATGTGGATTCTCAACAGACCCCGACTCCCAGGTGCAGGTATCAGATTTACTGGAACAGGCCCTGATGGCGCCTCATCTGGAGGTATGAATGAATCAGCGCTTGTTGATGAACTTGGATGCCCAACAGAGCCAGCAGCAGGTTCTGTTTTGATCTTCGTGTCACCGTGCAAAGCCCAACCAACTTCGCTATCCCCAGTCTTTATTTTCAACTCTGTTTCACTACTGCAATCCGTTGCATGATTCTGCATCTGAGTCTCATGAATCTCACTTGCTGTGTGATCAGCCGGCTCCATTTTATGAATGTTTGAACCGAACTGAGCACCATAGTCCAGCCCTGTTTTAATGTTTGAACTGAACTTATCACAAGAATCCAGCTCTGACTCTGTTTCAATCTTTGGATGGAAATGATCACCAGAATCCACAGAAAGATGTTGTTGTGATGGCTCAACCTTTACAGGAGTCAGTTCTTTGGGATCTGACTTGACACCACCTGGGGACAAATTCAGATCCCCGACCTCAAACACGTCATGACTAACGGGTTTGTTACTCATCTCCTCAGCTCATTCCTGGCTGGCTTCTGTCTGAATCTTCCACAGGCACAAGCGTGTTGTCACTAAAGGGTCCAAGAAGGATGTCTCAGGTCTCCAAAAGAAGACAACAAATAAGTGAATCATGCATCAATCATTGCCCATTCCTCCCTAGGAAGCCTTCAGTTCCTCCAATCCTTCTGGGGAGGGCCTAAAAACACATCCTCCTGTTGTGGTCACTGTCATCAATGATCACGATGATTGAACGTCATGTATTGCAAGTGATGTCATCGTTATGATGACAACTAAATTTTGATTTGATGGCGATATGATGATTTTGAAGGGGCGCATAAGCATGGGTAAGAGTATCTGCAAATGAAAGATTTTTCTTTCTTTTAACCGGGTAATTTTCAGCGGCATTGGAGAACGATTGCACACAAAAATCGTGTGTTTACCAACGAAAAATCAGCCAAAATAAAGAAAGAAAAGCCATACGCCATTTTCTTTTGCGAATTGAGTGAGACATAAAATGAAAGTGTAGAAAATAAAACTTTTTTCTATTATGATAAAAACTATTTAGCTTGACTTTTAAAAATATGTGATATGTTATATGTTCTTGATTGATTGAAAAGGCTATAAAGCCTTAAGTGCGAAATTGGACATTATTTAATATAAACCACACAATAATTTGCTAAATAAAATATTCCAATCTCCAAGCGTCGTCGGTCGTTGCCAAGTCCCACTCGACCTACTCAGTCTCCAAGCGTCGTCAATGGTGATCGTCGTTTCAACGGTTGTATGTAAAATTCACATGGCCCGGCGGCCCGGCGACCGGGAGATTGAAAATATTCGTCGTGGTCGTCTTTGATCAATTCCAGCTGAGCCGTTTGCCATCCAACAGAATGTCTTCGGCCCCTTCGAGGTATTCGTCATGGATGTCCCTGCTGAAATTTAGCGAGGTTTTTGGCGCAAATTGTAAATGTCCTCAATAGCTGTGTATATGGAGGGACGATGTTCACCCTGTGGAATCAGCAACAACCCCTCTCTTAGAATCTCTGAGTCGCAGCCAATTACCTCTCCGAGCGAATTTACTAGGACAGGTTGTCGGCCTCAACTCAGGAGAACATAATCAGCGAGGTTGTCGAAGCAGTTTAAAGAATTATCTCCCTCTCACAACACAGATTTCTATTACATTGTATCGTCAAAGGCATGTGAAGAAATTCAAATTCAAACTATCGGCAATTTATTCACAAGATCACATCAAATATACAACACGATTGCGTTTCTAATGATGAATGTTACGTCTGTGAGTGTAAAGGTTACTCTTCTGTGTGAATGTTTTGTCACACTGGTCACAGGAAAATGGTCTTTCTCCTGTATGAATACGTTTATGCTGATTCAAATGAATATTCTGCGTGAATGTTTTATCACACTGGTCACAGGCAAATGGTCTTTCTCCTGTATGAATACGCCTATGACGAGCGAGACCAGTACTCTCAGAAAACGTTTTACCACACTGGTCACAGGCAAGCACATGCATATTTTCCCTAGTATGGATTTTGCGATGTTTATTAAGGTTACTACCAGAGGTGAATGAACTACTACACTTGTCACAACTAAATACAGGTCTTTCTACAGAATGTGTTCTTTTATGATCATGGAGTGCACAGCTTCGCTTAAAAGTTTTATCACATTGGTCGCACGCAAATGGCCTTGCATCGGAATGAACAGTGCGTTTATGTACAGAGAGGTACTCTTTCCACTTGAATGTCTGATCACACAGATCGCAGGCAAATGGTCTCTCCACTGAATGAGTTAGCTTGTGTTGATTAAGGGCACTTCCCCTAGTGAACGACTCCTCACATCGATCACACTTATATGGTTTCTCTCCAGTATGAATAAGTTTATGCCGGGCAAGGTCAGTATGGCATGTGAAAGACTTATGACACCAGTCACAATGAAATGGTCTTTCTCCTGTATGAATACGTTTGTGCCTGATAAGATCAGCATTGCATGTAAACGCTTTGTCACATTCGTCACATTTATAGGGCCTTTCACCTGAATGAATACGTCTATGTTGAGTGAGACCAGATTGCTGTTTGAATGATTTCTCACACTGCTCACAGGCAAATGGTTTTACAATTGAATGAGTTTGCCTGTGCGAATGAAGGCCAGAGCTCTGCTTAAAAGTTTTATTGCACTGGTCACAGGCGAACAAGCTTTCTCCTGTATGAATAAGCTTATGATTGGACAGATGACTGCTCTGTTTGAAGGATTTACCACACTGATCACAAATAAATGGCTTTTTCATTGAATGCTTTCGCATGTGGTCCCTCAGTTGGCCACTATTCTTGAATATTTCATCACACAGGTCACATGGGAATGACCTTTCCATTCTTTCAAGCATTGCAACTGCACCACGCTTATTCTGGAGGGCTGATGTAGATTTGTTCAACGGCTGATGGACTTCTTTCATGGATCTTTTCGCAGGTCTTCGAGCCTCGATTACACAACGACTGTCAACAGATGAAACTGCAAAATACAACAAGAGAACTGATCAATTCAAGAAATAGTTTTCACAGTGAAGTAGTGTCACAAGCATACCCTGGTATACAGGAAGGAGGAACTGTCCAGTTACGTCCTGCGTTATTTGCGTGGAACAAGCGCACATCTTGAAGCTGCTTGTGAATAGCCTAGTCCTGCCAATGTTGTTTTTTCACACCGTATCAATTTTTGAAATAAATGAAATAGAAAGCATATCACTCCACTGCTTCTGTTGTTTTAAAGTGGAATAAAATAAAATCTAGCATTTTCATTGTGCTTACCCCTTTAAGAGGAAATGTACCCGTTAAAAGAACATATATTTTTATGTCGATCCAAGTGGCTTCTTTGTCTGAAAGCTTTCTTACAAGTGTCGCAGTGGTAAGGCTTGACCCCTTCATGGATTCGGTAATGCTGAGTAAGAACCGATTTTTTACGGAAAGTTTTATCACACTGGTTGCAAGCAAATGGTCTTTCTCCTGTGTGAATATGTTTATGTCTCTTTAGATCACTATTCAACACGTACGTTTTGTCGCACTGATCACATGCAAATGGTCTTTCTCCAGTATGGATACGCTTATGCTGAAGGAAGTTGCCAATGAGGGGGAATACTTTATCACACTGGTCACAAGAATATAGTCCTTCTCCCGAATGAATACGCTTATGTGCACCAAGGGTATAACTATGTTGAAATGATTTATCACACTGGTCACACACAAATGGTCTTTCTCTTGTGTGAACTTGCTTCTGTTGGTTAAGATTACCTCCAGGATGAAATGTCACGTCAGACACATTCAGTGTTTCTCGAATATGAATTTTGCTATGCTGATTTAGACAACGCCTCTGTGAGAATGTTTTATCACACTGATCACATTCAAACCGATTTCCCTTAGCATGAACAGCTTCATGGTTGTGAAGACTACTTTTATGTGAGAAAGTTTTCTCGCACTGAGCACAGGCAAATGGTTTTTCTCCCGTGTGTGTACGCATATGCTCAGAGAGAGCACAACTCTGTGCGAATGCTTTATCACACCAGTCACATTTAAATGCTTTTTGGGCTTTTTCTCCTAAATGAACCATACGTTTGTGCCTGTAGAGAGTACCTCTCTGTGTGAATGTTTTATCGCACTCGTCACAAGCAAACAGTCTTGGTCCTAAATGACTTCGTCTATGTGTCGTAAGATCACGACTCCAGGTGAATACTTCGTCACACAGATCACAGACATATGGCCCCTGCTTTGTATGAATACGTAACTCAGGGAGTGCAGAAGTAGGAGAGGTTGGTGAAGCCTGGTGGAGTCCTTGAACGGGTCTTGAAGGCTTGATTTTGTGATGTTGGTCGAGAGGTGATACTGCAAAATACAACAAGAAGACTGTGTGATAATTTCGTGTAGAAACAATCCTACATTGTTTTATTCTCATCATATTTAATGGCACAACTAACAAACTAGAAAAATATCTTGGCATCTGGTTATGATTTGAGAAACATATATAATACAAGGTTTAATCCGGGAGCACGGAGGGGCAGACGTGAGCGAGGCCACTCATTTCACATACATTGTAATAACCCACTGGCAAATGTTACACTTTTTCCTCAATGAAACTTCAGTTTATGCGTATTGAGATTACTTCTCTGAGCGAATGTTTTGTCACACTGGTCACATGCAAATGGTCTTTCTCCAGTATGAATACGCTTATGCTGTCTAAGATTACCAGAATATGCAAATGCTTTCTCACACTGGTCACAAGGAAATGGTTTTTCTCCACTATGAATACGTTTATGCTGAGTGAGGCCACTACTCTGATTGAAAGTTTTATCGCACTGGTCACAGACAAATTGTCTTTCTCCTGAATGGATAAGTTTATGCTGTTTCAGATGACTGATCTGAGCGAATGCTTTATCACACTCATCACAGGCATGAAGTCTTTCTCCGGAGTGAAGACGATGATGCAAATTAAGGGTAGAACTTTGCTGAAATGTTTCACCACACTGGTCACAGATGAAAGGCCGCTCTCCTGTATGAATACGCTTATGTTGGTTCAGGTTACCCCTTAAATGAAATCTTTTATCACACTGGTCGCAGGCAAACGGTCTTTCTCCTGTATGAGTCTGTTTATGTTGCTTAAGATGAGAAATCTGGGTAAAATTTTTATCACACTGGTCACAGGCAAATGGTCTTTCTCCTGTATGAGTAAGGCGGTGGTTATGAAGACTTCGTCTAAGTGTGAAAGTCTTTTCACACTGATCACATGCAAATGGTAGTTTTCCTGTACGAGTATGTTTATGCTCAGAGAGAGCATAACTTTGCACAAAAGCTTTGTTACACTGATCATCTTTCAATGTTTTTTCTCGTAAATGAACCATCAGTTTATGCCGAGAGAGAGATCCACTCTGCTTGAACGTATACTCGCACTGGTCGCAAGCGAATGGTCGCGGTCCTAAATGAGTCTGCTTTTGTTTTTTAAGTCTACTCGATATGAATGTTTTATCACACTGGTCGCAAGCAAGCGCTTTTTCTCCAGTATGAATAAGTACATGCTGATGTAGATCACTACGTTTTGGGAATTTCTCATCACACTGGTCACATTGAAATGATCGTTCTTCTGTAGGAAGACCAGGCTGATGCTGATAGATGGTCGACCGGATAAGTGTAAGTGTTTTACTGCACTGGTCACAGGCAGGAGGCCCACCTTCCGACTGAACAGGATTTTGCAGCCCTAGCGAAATGCAAAAAGTAGTGCAGGACTTATTACACTGGTAACATCTGTAGGTCTTTTTCGTAGCAAAGCCTTTCTGGGTTGTGGTCGAAGGATTAAGTGAAGACTGCTGGAATTCTTTTGCGGGTTGTAAAGTGTTGATTTCACCACTGCAGCCAAGGGATAATACTGCAAAATACAACATTGAAGAGGACGAATGAGTTATAATTTCATGTATTGATGTGCACAAAATTTACGAGGGTCTGCCGGATGAGACTTAAAGCTGTGGTCCCTTGTACCTGAAAGTCTACACCAGGGCAAGTAAAAGATCCGAACAGCCTGACAGACAACCACTTTGAGTTGAAATATTCCGACATCTTCCTGAAGACGGCAGGGAGTTCCACATGAGTTTGCAAACTTTTTGATTTCTTGTGCAGTAGAGGACATCTTGAGTAGAGGACAAGTGCTGTCCTTAATAGAGAGGTGTCCTCATTAGAGACGTCAAATTGAATGGCAACAACCATTAATGAACCAAACGAGTGTTCTTGATAGAGAGGGTGTCCTTATTAGAGAGGTATAATATCTACCAATGGCAGTTCAACTGGAGTAGCAAAAATAACAACTTTAAAGTTTAATTTCATTTTGTTTATTCAAAAACGACACTTCAGATAAAGTACATACACATTCATGATATCAACTCACTCCAAATCAAAATGACCAACTCATTTTACATCAGAAATTCTCCATTTACAGCGACAACAAAACTGACTGCCAAATGTTACGTATTTCTGCCTGAATGACAATTTAGTTTGTGCTGATTAAGATTACTCCTGAGTGTGAATGTTTTATCACACTGGTCACAGGCAAATGGTCTTTCTCCAGTGTGAATTTTTCTATGCTGATTGAGATTGCTACTTTGTGTGAATGCTTTATCACACTGGTCACAGGCAAATGGTCTTTCTCCTGTGTGAATACGTTTATGCTGAGTCAAATGTCTACTCTTTGTGTAGGTTTTATCACACTGGTCACAGGCAAATTGTCTTTTTTTTGTATGGAAAAGTTGATGCTTTTCGAGATATTGACTCAATTCAAATGTTTTATGACACTGATTACAACAATAACGCTCTTCCCCCGAATGAAGACGCTTATGTGTATTAAGGGCATAACGCTGCTGAAATGTTTCACCACACTGGTCACAGGCAAATGGTCTTTCTCCTGTATGAATACGCTTATGTTTGTTAAGATAACTGCGTAGTTGATATGTTTTATCACACTGATCACATGCATATGGTCTTTCTCCTGTGTGAATGAGTTTATGCTGTTTAAGATAGCTCTTGAATAAAAATCTCTTATCACACTGGTCACAGGCAAATGGTTTTTCTCCAGTGTGTGCGAGTCTATGTTTTTGAAGACTACTTTTATGTGCAAAGGTTTTCTCACACTGGTCACAGGCAAATTGCTTTTCATCTGTATGAGTGTTCATATGTCTTAGGAGACAAGAACCTGTGGAGAAGGCTTTATCACATCTATCACATTCAAATGCTTTCTCTCTTAAATGAACCATACATTTATGGCGAGTGAGAGTACCACTCTGAGTGAAGCATTTTTCACACTGGTCACAAGCAAATGGTTTTTCTCCAGTATGAACAAGTTTATGTTGCACAAGAATACTTCGCTGTATGAATGTTTTATCGCACTTGTCACAGGCAAATTTTTCTCCTGAATGCATCAGTTTGATATGTTGGATAAGATCAGGGCGTCTCCTGAATGTTTCTACACACTGATCACAGGCAAAGGGCGAGTTGGAGCATTGAGTACATTGGTAACACCTTTGTCCGGCATAGGGCACAATTAGTTTACCACACTGGTCACATTTGTGGGACATTTTAACATTAACTTCCTCGCCAGATGTTTCCAAAGCATGAACACGTCCTGGCAGTAGTTCTGAAATCTTGATTTCATCCCTGTGGTCAATGGACAGAACTGCAAAATACAAAAAGGGGACTATCAATTGTACTTTAAACCATTAGATTGTATGAATGCTGTGTTTGCACCGACAGATTCCACTACGTGTACATGTAGTGTGCACATGTACACATGTAGTGTGCACATGTACACATGTAGTGTGCACATGTACACATGTAGTGTGTACATGTAGTGTGTACATGTAGTATGTACATGTACTTCTAGGATGTTTCGCTACATACATTTACAGGCAAGCAGACTTTCTTCTGTTTGAAAATTCAACAAGAGAAGGGAAACATCCATAAGCACCTTAAAAGCTTTATTACACTAGTCACGTTCTAATGTTTTTCTCTTGTATGAGTTCATTTATGCAAAGAAAATGCACCTCTCAGTGTAGAGACTTTATCACATTCAAAACTGAACTGACTGCCAAAGTTTGCAATGCTTTCCTATGGATTCATGAATTGGTGATGATTGAAACAACTTTTATCTTTGACTGCCTTATCACACGCATCACAAGCAAATGGTCATTCTCCGTTATGAATCCGTTTATGCTTCCTTAGACCATTACTCTGCCTGAATGACTTATCACACTGGTCACAGACAAATGGTCTTTCTCCTGTATGAGTTCGTTTATGCTCACTGAGGTGACTATTCTGAATAAATTTTTTATCACATTCATCACAGGCGAATGGTCTTTCTCTAGTATGAATCAGTTTATGATGCACAAGATCACTTTCACTCTTGAACGTTTTTACACACTGGTCACAGGCAAATGGTCTATCTTCGGTATGAATCCGTTTATGCTTATTTAGACCATTACTCTGCCTGAATGACTTATCACACTGGTCACAGGCAAATGGTTTTTCTCCAGTATGAATCAGCTTATGCTCGCCGAGGTGACTTTTCTGAGTAAATTTTTTATCACAGTCACCACAGGCAAATGGTCTTTCTCCAGTATGAATCCGTTTATGATGCATAAGTTCACTACCTCTCATGAACGTTTTAACACACTGGTCACAGGCAAATGGTTTTTCTCCAGTATGAATCACTTTATGATGCAGAAGATCACAACCTCTCTTGAATGTTTTTACACACTGGTCACAGGCAAATGGTCTTTCTCCAGTATGATTCAGTTTGTGATTTACAAGAGCACGACCTCTCTTGAATTTTTTATCACACTGGTCACAGGCAAATGGTCTTTCTCCTGTATGAACACCCTTGTGGCTAATGAGAGAACCCCTTCCTGTGAAAGTTTTATCGCACTGGTCACAAGCAAATGGTCTTTCTCCTGTATGAATACGCTTATGCTGGTTAAGAGTACTAGACTGTCTGAATACTTTATCGCACTGGTCGCATTTAAAAGGGTTTTCTCCAGTATGAATACGCTTATGTTGATTGAGAGTGCCATGCTGGGTGAATGCTTTATCACACTGGTCACAGGCAAATGGTCTTTCCCCTGTATGAATACGTCTATGCATTTTGAGATGATCAAGCTTGGAGCATACTCTACCACACTGGTCACAAGTATAAGATTTTCCTCCTGAATGAATCTGATCGATGTGTCGCTGAAGATACCTCCTGTTCTTGAATACTTTTTTACACTGGTCACATTTAAATGTTTTTTCTCCAGTATGAATACGTTTGCGTTGCCCGAGATCAGATAAACTTGCACAAGATTTATTACGCTGGTGACTTCTACGGGACTTGATAACCTTCACATTCCTTGGCCGCGTTGAGACGGTCACTGATCGTTTCAAAGATGGATGGGGTCGTGTGGTTGGTCTTTGAGAATCAATTTCACCACTGTGGTAGAAAGATGAAGCTGCAAAATACAACAAGATAACTGGTTCAGGAAAGTCGACCCACAACAAACATAGTTGAGATAAGTGCTCACACACTCGAGTCCACTTCCGAAATTTCATCATATATCAGCAAGAAGTCACATTTCTGGGGATAAACAGTAATTTTTCAGCTGCACATTTATGATGAGAAGTTGCCATTGCAACGCTTCAAGAAAAAAGATAAGATGAAAGTACTCCTTTAGTTCAAACTAGAGGCAGACCTGTGGTTTATTTACAAAGAAAATACTACACTACATGAACATCCTTGTGTTTTGCAAGTTTACATGAAGAACTTTATGACTGATCTATCACACGGGTCACAGAGAAATGGTCTTTCTCCTGTTTCGATAAGTTTAGGCCAGGAAGGGCACATCTCTATGTGAATGCTTATCATACATGTACTGGTCAGAGAGAAATGATCTTTTTAGTATGAATCTAATTAGGCCTATGCAGATACTGAGTGTATCTTGTATCACACTGGTCACAGCCAAATTTTTCTTCTCCAGAATTAACCTCTTGCTTATAAAGACCACAACTCTGTGTGATTTAGTATGACTATCTAGTAACAATCCCATGGTCACTTTTCTTTATGAATCTTTCGTTTATGATGATAGAGGCCACTTCTCTGTGTGAATGTATTATCACACATATCACAGGCATAAGGTCTTTCCCCCATATGAATCAGTTTGTGCTGACTGAGTGTCGTACTCAGTGTGAATACTTTATCGCACTGATCACAGGCAAATGGTCTTACACCAGTGTGAAGACGCTTATGACAATTGAGATCACCTCTGCACCTGAATGTTCTATCACACTGGTCACAAGCAAATGGTTTTTCTCCTGTGTGAATCATTTTATGCTGATGCAGTCCACTACGCTGTGTGAATGTCTTATCGCACTGGTCACAGGCAAATTGTTTTTCTCCCGAATGAATCAGTCTGTGCCGGGTAAGTTCTCCGCATCTCTTGAACGTTTTGTCACACTGGTCACAGGCAAATTGTTTTTCTCCTAGATGAATGAATCGCTTGTGCTGATTCACATCATTACTGCGTTTGAATGTTTTATCACACTGATCACAGGCATACGGTCGCTCTCCTGTATGAACAAGTTTATGCGCCTTCAGGTTATTAAGCTTGGCGAAATGATTATCACACTGGTCACAAGCATACGGTCTTTCACCGGTATGAAGATGTTTGTGTTGCGCAAGATTAAATGAAGTGGTGAATGATTTATCACACTGGTCACAGGTGAATGGTCTTTCTCCTGTATGAGTAAGCATATGTCGGTCAAGACTGCCACTTGCTGAGAATGTTTTAGGACACTGGTCACATGCAAATGGTTTCTCTCCCGTATGAATACGTCTATGTCGATTGAGAGAACTATTTGTTGTGAATGTTTTGTCACACTCGACGCAGGCAAATGGCCTTTCTCCAGTATGAGTACGCTTGTGTTCCACAAGATTAGATGAAGTTATAAACGATTTATCACACTGGTCACATGCGAATGGTCTTCCTCCTGTATGAATAGGTTTGTGTTCGGCAAGATCAGATGAAGTGATGAATTGGAACTGGTTGCAGGCAAAAGGTATTTCTCCCGCATGGATTTGTTTGTGTTCTTTAAGATTAGAAGAAGTTATAAATGATTTATCACACTGGTTACATGCAAATGGTTTATCTGTTGTATGGATACGTTTATGCCGATTGAGACCATTATTTGTTGTGAATGCTTTATCACACTGGTCACAGGCAAAAGGTGTCTCCCCCGTATGAATACGCTTGTGTCCTTCAAGGTTTGATGAACTAATAAATGCCTGATCACACTGCTCACATTTGTAGCGTAAAGACTTGTTGATCTTCACATTCTCCCGGGATGCTGTAACAGTCGTTGAACTTTCGAAAGTCTGATGTGGACGTGTGAATGGTCTTGGAGCCATGTTTTCAGCACTGTAGTCCAAAGATAAAGCTGCAAAATACAACAAGAAAACAAGTTCTTGAAAAAATACTGCAACGAAGAATTTAGAGAGATTCACATGCCTATGTCCGCTTCTGAAATCTGATTTGATCAAATGGCCTGGTTCCATGTGGTCATCTGTTGTCAGTGACAGGTGTAAGATCACAACTTCTCCTGAATGTTTTATCACACTGGTCACAGGCATAGGGTCTTTCATGGGTATGTAGACGTTTATGACGCACGAGACTGCCACTCTGCGTGAAACTTTTATCGCACTGGTCACAGGCAAATTGTCTATCTCCAAAATGAATCAGTTCATGTCGCATAAGATCACAACTGCTCCTGGACGTTTTCTTACACTGATCACAGACAAATGGTCTTTCACCAGTATGAAGAAGCTTGTGACGACTGAGATCACCACTCCATGTGAATGTTTTATCGCACTCGTCACAGGCAAATGATCTCTCTCCTGAATGAACCCGCTTATGTTGACTCAGATTGCTAACAGTCTTGAAAACTTTTACCCACTGGTCACAGGCATAAGATTTTTCTCTTGAATGTGCCGGTGTTGAAATTGTACATTTGATTTGGTCGAGTGGTAATAGATCAAAGCCATTGCTTTCAACAGACGTCTCCAGTTTCTCCATTTTGTCAACACTGATGATACCTCTCACATAATCCTATCTTCACAGGCCCGTCAAATCACATTAATTTGTTGATACAGAACACACTTAGTAAGAGCTAACTAGTTTTTGAACTCCAGGATAAGTAATAGCATCACACTCTTGCTGAAAATAATTTGAAACTGCCTTTTCTCATTGAAAGTAAAGAGTTTGGCATCAACTGCTGTAGTTGTCATCCGACTTCTCAGTTTAACCCTTGTCTGTCCTGAAACCTTCCAGTAGAACTCAGCTGAGCTGCTCAATTTTTTGCGATGTATTATAGAAAAGTCTCAATCATTACATTGAGTGAAGCTAAATTTATTTTGTGATTTGTGAGTGCGAGCAAACCCAAATAGCTTTCAGGTTTGAGTGATTACATAACTCAACGCCTTCACTCCCTTTGACTTGCGAGGACTTGAACATGTCTAAAGAGAGATTGATATTAAATCCTGTTTGGCTACCTATTTATTTGTTATTTCTATTGAAAGTGAATTATATTAGGCAATGTCAAATTCTTCCTTTGAATTGGAACAAATCCTTGAGTCAGAACTTTCTCCTGAAATATGAAGGCTGAAAATAATCCTGAAATTTGAAATATACAGACGTACAAACAAACAAAATGGTCTTGGATAAATGTAGGTCAAGCACATTTATGTGGATACAAATGTCACCACAGCCTCTTAGCACTAACTATTTCCTCCTAAAAGGTAGGCCTTGTATCAGTATATTCCTGGCAAATCAGCACACCAACAGTACACGGAAGGTATTTTTGTATGGAACATCACATATCACCGATAGCTTATTTTATTGTAAGTGTAATCAAAAACCAATTCGGTACGTACACATGGAAATTGAACAAGAACAAGGGCAGATCCCTTAACAAAGTGTTCTGCACTCACTCATTTGGGGTAAACTGTAAAAAATATCTCAATAAAAACTGATTTGCCAGGGTAATTTATATACTAGCACAGAGGCAAACTGCTGATGCCCACCTGACAGCTTGTCCCGGTCGTTCAAAACAAGATATGTCACTAACTTGGTCTTATAACTTGAACTTGGCATTTAAAACTCCTTCAGGAAAGTGCATCCCCTCCCCTAACTAGACTTACAGGGCACATCGATCTGACAATGATGCCACATTTGTCAGATGGACAGAATCAGATTTTACCTGCGCAGCAGAATGCTTTCAAAGAGACTTACCAGTATCATCTTCATCTTCCATATTCTGCTGGAATGATAGAAATAGCAAAGATATATGTAAGAAACAAGGCTTTTGAAATTATGGGCTAGATGCTACTGGGTACCACAAATCAGAAAGTCAATGATAGATGCTGTATATACAGGGTGTGCCGTGGTTGGAGGAGGAGGCCTATTGCTTAATTTATTTATGAAAAGCTTATCATACTTACATCATCTGCATCTGCGCCTTCACCAAAACCATATGAGCTCTCCTCCATGTCTTCTTCAAGAGGCTCCTCTTTTACGACTCCGCTTGGTACAGGATGGAGCGGGTCTTCAACGTCAATTCTCAACAGACCCTGGTTCCCAGCTGCTGGTATAAGGTTAAGTGGAACCGGGCCCAGCTCATTTTCAGCTCCATCCCACTGCTCGGATCCTGAACCCGCCAGTGCATAACCAGGCTCAAGTCCAAAGTCATCGGTTGGTTCAAATTTGATCTTTACTTTATTCGATCCGGGAACTGGAAGATCATATTCCGACTCATTGACCTTGGTCTCACTGTCACTCCCCACAGGATCATAGAGCTCCGTTTTTATATTTGAACTGAACTGATCACCGGAGTCCAGCTCAGTTTTAATGTTTGAACTGAACTGATCACTGGAGTCAACCTCAGTTTTAATGTTTGAACTGAATTGATCACCATAGTCAACATCAGAAGGGTGTGGCTCTGAAGAATCATTCCAATCAGGAGTTATTCCATCCTGGTCGGCCTTAATAGCATTAACCGAGAATTCAAACTCATCACTGCTTTCATGCAGGCCAGGACTCAAACTTTCCAACTTCACAGACATATCACTGTTAGTGTTGTTCCATTCGGACATCGCTCACTGTCACAACTTCCACAAGGGACCAGGGTTTCAGACACCTGCAAAATAAGACATATTTGATTAGGAATTCAAAGTATTCCAAGAAACACAAGAACAATTGGCTAAATGAGATGAGATGTTCTCTCCAAAATCGACCAAAGTTTGTGAGGGACTGAGTTTCGTCCGAAAATAGATAACTGTTTACACACAATGTCAATACAATATGAATATAGGTCAACGGGTCATTGTCGGACGTCAGTTCGCCAAGAAAATCAAAGGAATTGAAGGATTCATTGAACTCATCAACACATCATTAGGCCCTACTAGTTTTCAGGGATGTTCAACTGCATTCCTAGATAAATCACTTTGGTATGTAGAGAGTAAGATAACAATCAAAGGGACACTGTATTCAATTCTAAAACGAGCTAAGCTGCGCCATCTTATTATTGTTCGATTATGAATAGCGCGAGTAAGCGCCAGGCCGAAGTGAGCGACCCTGCGAGCGGGTTACTTGGACATAAAATGGCCACCGCAAGTGACCTTTGAGAAAAGATGGCAAACGATCCTGTAAATACCGGCTTTACGAAATACACGAAATGTGTTTATTGCATCAGACTGCACTTTTTTGGCCTAAGTAGAATAGCTTTTGGAAGGAATTGATATTTAGATGTGAAAAAAATTTCAATAAGATTAGTGAGTCGTTTTTTGTAGTTAACGCACATCCGGTAGTGAGTCTGGTCATTCTTTTTTACGCTACTTTACCCGGGCTGCAAATTAGTGTGCGTTCGATTACGCGTTCTCGTGATGTTGACCCACATACGTATCGAGTACGTTGCAGGTCAAATGTCTATGCTGCCACCTTTTAGCGTTAATAACTCCGATGTGTGTACATCGAGGATGTAACAATTCGCGGGTCAAGATGGTGGCAAAAACTGAGACTACCTTTTAGGCCTACATGTTTTAGCCATTTACATTCAATAAGATAAGGAAACAGCGCTAAGATGTCGTTCTTAGTGGATTCTGTCATCATGTTTGTTTCCCAGGCATGTATAGGAAGAGATCATTTGGGACAATGGTGTTGAATGGTGTCCTGTTTGTCACTTGTGTGTCTTCCAAGTTCATCTGACTCTCACTCTGACTCTTAGCAGGGGGGGGGGGGGGGCAGAGCCAGATGGATGCCACTACTGGCCCAAACAAACCTAAATATAGGCACAATGTCATGAACAAAAGAACATATGGTGTGCGACCACCATGTGGTCTGTGAGGGCTCCATTTGTTTCTACTGTCAATCAATCCACTTCCAGGATCAGAATAAAACAACATATTGTATCTTTATTTCAGGTTCTCTTCTTCGGTGGAGGCTGGGTTTTCTTCCTCAAGCGACTTTTCAAGGATTATGAGGTGGGTATCATTATCGGGAATAGCTTAATGCTATTTTCTTGGCCTGTCAAAGGTATCATGTAGCGCTAGATTCTAGCAGCTGACCTGTTGCCGGGGTGGCCAACATTTTGGATATTTCACCTTTTCCAGAAAAGTGCTATTGACTTGTGAAGGAGGATGATAAACCCTACTTGGCAGGTTGTCTCAGTCATTGCCAACTTGACCTAGGGCCTTGAAATTGAACGCTATCATATAGATGACATATCTTTGAGAATGATGCTCTGAGATTCCTTTGTCTCCACTCGTCTATAAAATGCCACGGACTACACTGCTTCCTAACCCCCTTAGGACTGATGTTGTACCGTACATGACCTCATAAATCTTTTGTTTCACATTCACCAGGTTCATCGGACAGTTGTCGTGCTTGTGTTCTCGGTGACGTTTGCTCTCTCCTGTACCATGTTTGAACTCATTATCTTTGAGATTGTTGGTGTCCTGGATCCCTCGTAAGTATGGCAGGTTGGACAAATGCCTCTGGCTGGAGATCCTACAACACTATTATTGATGCCGAATACATATATTACGCCAGAGAGGCTAAATGTTTGGCTCAGTGGGTAGACATGTAACCTTGTGTTAAGTTGAATTGAAATCCTCAAGTCGACGAAGAGAAATCAACAGTGTTGTATCCACTGTCACTGAGAAATTAGCACTCGGATACTCGGATAGAGGAAAGGAATGTGTTTGTGGAAAAAGATTTCTGCCGCTGCGTGTATGATTTATTGATGCAGGTGGACACTGCTTATTCTGAATAGATTGCAGAGTAAATGCAAATAACTACAAATTATGTTTCTACATTTCAGGTCTCGTTTTTTCCACTGGAAGCTGGGTCTCTATGCTATGCTCTTCACAGTTATTGTTGTTTTGCCATTCTACATTGCTTACTTCATTGTGGAGAATATTAGATTTGGTGAGTCTTTGTTTGAAATAACTTTTAGCTTTCAAATCATTTAAAGAAGCGTAAATGTCTCAAAAAATGACAACAAGAGAAAAGATCAAATTGGTTTGGGAAGATTTTTGAATTGTAATACACTTGTGGGACTGTTGGTGGTTCAGGTTTTGATATGCACCTCCAACATCTCAATGATTCCTCTTCTTTGTAACAGTACCACGTGAGCGTCATCTGCGAGTGATATTGACCTGTGTTGCCTGGCTGCTGTTCCTTTACGGTTTCTGGAAGAGTGGCGACTCCTTTCCTATTCTAAGTCCAAAGCATGGTAAGATTTCCAGACCCAAGAATGCAATATGCTAATTGATAAAGGTACAAGGGGAGGATCTAGGATTTGATGAGGGGCATTGGATTGGCTGGCATTTGTTTACCTCCACCCCGTGTTGCATTCGTAGCTACACCATACCTTGAAAACATGCCAAAATCATCTGTTGTAATCCATGTGAGGAAAATGATTTCCAACACAGTTGTGAGGAAATTGCCTCAGAGATTTTCCGACTAAATTTGCTCCCTTCTTCGACAATATCCTTTCTCATGTTTGTTAACTCCCACCAGGGAATGTGTGCTGAAATTGTTAGTTTAGAGGTCAGAAAAGGTACCTCCCACATCTCGATGTATGGTCAACTTGTTCAAACATTATAATTTGAGATATGACTTCGATTTTTTACAGGGATTCTCTCCATTGAGCAATGTATCGGCCGCGTGGGGGTTATCGGGGTTACGCTGATGGCACTGCTGTCTGGTTTTGGTGCTGTCAATTATCCATACACTTCAATGCATTATTTTGTCAGGTAAGACCAGTACTGTGGACGGTATAAATGTGGAAATTATCACAGACTGACCGTCTCTCTCAGGATGTTCATATTGGCCAACTGCAGAGGAGGGTCTTCTTCTTCTTCTTAGGACCCTTCGTGCCCTAGGTGGCACATGGGGCGTTCCCCAGGGTCCTCCACTCAAGTCTGTTGGCTGCTCGCTGTCTGGCTGCCTCCCACGTTAGGCCCTTCTCTTGAAGTTCCTTTGGTGCTAGACCTACTGTTGTTTCCTGTCTTTGATTTGAAAACTTTTTCCAGAACGGTTCATGACTCGGACGTGCAGGTCCTTGAGAGGCGGCTTATGCAGACCATGGATATGATTATTATGAAAAAGAAGAGGTTAGCCCTGGCAAAACGTGAGCTCTTGGCCAAGTCGAGTTTGAACAAGGACCGTGGAGGTCTATGGGGCATGATCAAAAGCGTGGCGACTTCTGGGACTGGAGAAAGTATGCTTTGAGACTGTTTGATCAATGGTTGTGGCAGCACATGAGTATAATATTATATGTATAGGATGGCCAATTGCTACATTTTACAGCATATTAGTTTGGTTAGCCTTAACTACAACACAGATCTGAATACACTGAAAAATGAGTCTGACGCACTCGAAGAGCTTAGCAGGCAGTTGTTTCTGGAGTCCGTTGACTTGCACAATACCCAGGTAACAGATGATCATCTATCAAGGTTTTAACGTGATGTATTCTGTTCAATACCCGTACTACAAGATTCTAATTTCTTTAGATTTATGTTGAAACTGGTGAGAATGTGACAATCATCAGGATTCATTGTTAAGTACTTTCTGGCTGTGCAATTTGCATGATACCTTGTTATAATTCTTAATTAATTATGTGTAAATATTCTCCAGTTTCTTTGGGGCATGTAAGCCAAATCAATGTAATGAAATAAGGAATAGTTAATAGCTCATTGTATACTTTTGTGGTATTTGTTTCAGGAAAGGATGGAATATTCAAAAACATTCAAAGGAAAATACTTCAATTTTCTCGGCTATTTTTTCTCCATCTACTGTTGCTGGAAAATCTTCATGGTAAGTCTGATGCACATCAAAAAGGACACAGCTCTCATGTTCACTTCGGAGGATACACGTTTGGGAAGTGTTAAATGGCCGAGTGTAAATACAGCACGTGAAGATGAGGTTAAAAGCCATGGAATTCACCGTAACCTCTTTCTCCGAGAATGAGATAGCACAATTTTAGCAATTGAGACAGGTATCGATGCTATATACTGTATAATGTAATTTTATTTGCTAAGTTTTTATCGGAAGGAATGGATTCCGTAAAGGGCACACTTTTATCAAAAACTCTTTCATGTGGTTTTAACCCATTAAAGCTGATGATGGGAGAGGCTGTCCCTCACTCTTTGGCCCCTCGCCGCGCGGAGGATGGTGCCGTTGACAGTCTGCGCTGTCTCCTGCGGGACGAGGGCTACGGGGTCAGGGACCCCCCCTCCCATCGCTTGGTCAAATTATTGCTCAGGCATTAACTGTGTATATGATACTGTGATTTTATGTATGTGTTCAGGCATCCTATTTATTACCGTAATTTTATGTACTATGTGTTCTTCATGTATATGGAGGTTTAATAAATAAATAAATAAATACTGGTATTTGAATTATGCCACTGAAGAATTCCAATCTAGCCACATCAGATTATGCGCTCATTTCATCTGTTTCTTCTTCAGGCTACCATCAACATCATCTTTGACCGAGTAGGAAGAGTCGACCCAATAACAAGAGGCATAGAAATTACTGTCAAATATCTTGGCATTCAGTTTGATGTAAGTACATTGTGCTGTGAGGTTAAACTGCGTTTAAGTACTATAACTTGTTGCTATTTTAACTAGTGTTGTACTTGGAATACCACTGAATATTGGGAATGTCATTTGAACTCATTTCTTGGAAGGTATTGATCAGTTAAAGTCAACCCCAGCCACCCTGATGAAGCCTAGAGGGGCAGAAACGCGCGTCGCTGGAGCAACACAACAGCCCAACAATAGGGACCGATGGACATTGTTGTAAACTACAGTGACGGTATCCAGTTTTACTTCTACTATATTGATCAGTTATAGTACCAGTAGTGTTTGGTTGATTTTTTGGCCTCTCCTTTCTTTCCAGGTGAAGTTCTGGTCGCAACACATCTCGTTTCTCCTTGTCGGCATCATTGTGATTACATCCATACGTGGTCTCCTCATAACTCTCACTAAGGTAGGTATTGTTAATGCGAGGCCAGAGACACGAAGGGCCTAAAGACACGAAGGTCGAAGAAAAGCTGTGGGGAACACAGCCGGACCTACGGGCGACAAGCCGCTTCATCTCCGCCACAGGACTGAGGTTATAGTTTTACTTAGGCAGGTTGAACGCTGAAGAAGAAGAAGAAGTTAATGCGAGAAGTGGTTCTTCATACATTCTCAATAGCTGGCCTGGCCTGTTTATCAATGTCACAGATGTCGAGCATCGCGTCACTGTTGTCTTCTCATGCCTTTCTTTGTATTTACAGTTTTTCTACGCCGTGGCTAGCAATAAATCGTCAAATATCATTGTGCTGGCGCTCGCTCAAATTATGGTAAGCTTCTGTTCATTTTCATTCAAGACTTTTTCCAAAGAGTTGATCTAGACAAGACCATGTGTTGTAAATCTCTTGATGTGCATATTCTGATGGCACCAATCGTTTTATGATGAACCTAATTAGTGATTAAGAAAAAGCATATCTTTCAACTCCTTGAAGTAGTCAAAGTCCTCAAAGGGGGATTTAAAGGACCACCCTCATCAACCTGTTCATATGTCGTAAATTGACCTATTTCAGGGGATGTATTTTGTGTCGTCTGTCCTGCTGATGAGAATGAACATGCCATCTGAGTACAGGTATGTCTTCGTCGGCCGCGCACTGCTGACAACAGTTACATGCTGTCATTGGTTTCCATCTGGCCACGTGCTGTTGACAGCAGCTGCAATACTAGTCAATGTTGTGGCAACTGCCGCATCAAGTCATCGTGGTCCATCTGGCCACAAGTTTCTGTCAACAACCGTATTACAGGGCTTGGTTTTCCATCGTTGGTTACATTACTTGCGTGAGTGCTTGTGAGGCACTACACACAAAATGTACCTTTTATTGGCTTGCCTGATGTTCCAATTGGTCGCATCAAGGAACATGCTGTGGAGACAATGGAAACGACTCCACAAGGAAGCTGTCTATGATTACACTTACATTCACCCTGCCAAAGACGATTTATTAGAATTTCATTTACATTTACCCTGCCAAAAACGATTTATTAGAATTTCATTTACATTTACCCTGCCAAAGACGATTTATTAGAATTTCATTTACATTTACCCTGCCAAAGACGATTTATTAGAATTTCATTTACATTTACCCTGCCAAAGACGATTTATTAGAATTTCATTTACATTTACCCTGCCAAAGATGATTTATTAGAATTTCTCATGTCTCTTCCAGGTCAATAATCACAGAAGTCCTTGGTGACCTTCAGTTCAATTTCTACCATCGGTGGTTCGATGTGATCTTCCTCGTGAGTGCCCTCTCAAGCATTGGTTTCCTCTACATTGCGCACAAACAGAATCCAGATCAATCAAGCATTGCACAATCATGATGTCGACTCGTGGCCGGAGAGATCAAATTCGACATTTTTGTTCTTTTACAGAAAGAAAATTTTATAAGCCATGGTCTTCTCGAACAGATGTTGTATCGATGTGGCATGTTGTGACATCACTTTTCATACTTGTAGTCTTCATGACCATAGGCCCTCTGGGGCTTGCACATGTGTTTATGGTATTCCACATGTCTGAGACCACAATTGCTCAACCAGTGGTGTCATCTGTTAGAAACGTCCATATAGGCCGATTACATGTACACGCTTTAAAAATAGATGTTGACAAGTGTTAGATTTTAACAAATGCACTGTACAAGTGTCCGAAAATTGATAAGCTTTTACTGTAATTTTAATACGTCTGCTTGTCTGAAATACTATCGTCTTTTGGGAGGAAGGGGTTAAGAGCCACATGGTCACTGTCAGAAATTTAGTCTCTTGGTTTATAAAGCCTCATATTGAAACCCAAAGTCCACGTTTGTTGATGCTTTAGAGGTGGTCAAGAGTGACTGAGTGATTTTATTTTCAGCTTCGCAATATTGTGTGATGGTCCCTGAAGTGATAGGATATAATCTTTCTGTCATCATGTTCATTATTCTCAGATAATTTGGCCTATATCTTTCTTATGTTTGTGGTCGAAATGTTATATTTTGTTTATAGTCTGTAAATAGTAGCAGAGGAATAAAACATAATGAACCCAACCATGTGTTTTCATTTATTCATTAGTATCCAATGGCTGTTTTTTGTTAAAGTAGTTGGCCATCTCTTCTATACCGCCGGCACAAGAAGGGCCTAACGAAAAAGATCTTGGATTCGCCGTCGTAAAATCCGGATTGTAACGGGTACTGTCATCAGCTTGGTTGTGACAGTGTCTAGGACGAGTGAAGCCGACTGGTAACTACTATACAGATCTTGGACATTGCAGCAGATTGGTTGTGATATGGTCTCCGCAGGGAAACGTACAAGACATCATACGCTTTCCCAAATCAAATAATTGCTTGCTGTGAATTTAAAGGCCATGACTCCTGCTTTTATGATTGCATGACATGTACAGATCCTCAAAGAGTAGCATTTTTTTTTTAAAGACGTTCTTGCAAATATAATGAGACAGTAGTGCACCATATCTCTTCTGGATGTGCCCTCCCCTTCACAGCTCACCATGTTGCCAGAGAGTGTAAGTCTTTGCTGGATGTGCCATGCCCCTTCACCACGTACTCTGTCTGGCCTAGATGTGTACTCTCCCAACGTAGTGCACCATGATTCTACTGGGTGGGCCTTGTCTCCACCCTTAGGAAAAATGTGACCTGGCCCGCACCTGGCTGCCCAAGGTCAGTGAGCCACCCTGGGCCAAGCCTGGTCCTGACCTGGCTATATTGATGTATTTTTGGTAGGACGTTCTGCATGAGAGAAAGGACTTTGGGAGGATTCACCAATCTTCTAAGATGACTGTGGTCCCAAGTAGTACTCAAGTTGTACTTAAAGAGTCGTCAGGTAGATATTGGGTACAACCAGTCTCGTGAGATCAGATAACAAACTGGCAGATGTTGGTTGTTCCATTGTCCGTCCTTGTGAGATGATTACCATGGTACAACCAAATCAGTTGTCTTGTATCACCCATGTAGAACGCAAGAGTAATATTGTCGTGCACAGCTAAAAGACCCTTTGAAGGTTGTGGCAATGTCTTCCCAACCTGACCAGATAACCAGCTGGTAGATGTTGGTTGTTCCATTATCCGTCCTTGTGAGATGATCACCATGGTACAACCACATCAGTTGTCTTGTATGACAGTGTAATGTTGTCTTGTACAGCTAAAGGACCCTTTGAAGGTTGTGTCAATGTCTTCACAACCTGACCAGATAACCAGCTGGAAGAGGTTGGTTGTTACGTAGGCTGTCCTGTCGTCTCCATGGTTTATAAGTGGTAACCTTGGTATAATTTTTAAGTTGTGTCAAGGTCTTCCCTTCTTTTTAAAGATGTTCTTGCAAATGCAATGAGACAGTAGTGCACCATATCTCTTCTGGATGTGCCCTCCCCTTCATAGCTCACCATGTTGCCAGAGAGTGTACCAATTTCCCATTGAATGGTTTATCACCAGCATGAATCCTGGCTAACAGAAGCCCAAGGCTCCCCCCGAGGACCCCCTTCACAAATCCTACAGGGGTCATCCCTTTTTTTAAATTGTTAACTCACACGTGTGTGTGCATTCGAATTTCCCGCGTATAGATGGTGGCGTCACCTGTTAGTCACTAGAAGAATTCCGAGATCCCTCAATGTGTACATCGAGGATGTAACAAATCGCCGATGTGCCATTCAATGGCGTGTGAAAGCTGGGTTTTGATTGGATAAATTTTTACAACCATTTCTACTATTACTCGATTAAACATATAATTTCGGGGTAAATATACACCTTTTGAGCTGAACATAATCCATGTATTACATTGCAATATATCAACACTTAGAATTTTATGCAAAACGCAAACTACAGGCAGAAATAAAGGAATACCACAAATATTATTAAAATAGCTTAACCAATCACAAACGCTGTAGCAAATTGAAGTTGGGGAAAATTGGAAGGGAATCCCTTGCTCTTTAATGAATAATTTCCCCTCCCCATGAAGTCAATACATTTGTAACCTTATTATAAAATATGTTGAATGAATCACATTAATCTCTATTGCAATGAAATAAGAATTATATATTTCATTTTTTATTATTGCTTGATATCTAATTCTTTAAGATTTTGAAATTTCTGAAGACATTTTGCATCTGCCTGCAGTTTTGTTGTGGCTCTTCCCAGAAGCCGCCATGTTTTGAATTCAACATGACAGTCGAGCAGTCTCTTTTTCCGACAAACTATCCGCAGGTATACCGCTGATCTATGAAACGGTTGCAGTAAACACACCGATAATATTATTCAGAATATATCAGTGCTCAAATTGGCTAAGTTTGAAGTGGTGTGATTGCGTAGATTTGCCCCAAATCACATTGATCTGAACATTGCGTGTTCCATTTTGGAGGTCTTTCCTGACCCTTCTGTGTGCTCCTGTACATTTTTGCATGGCCATGGCCGGGATGCATGTGGAGTGTGGTCAAGACGTTCAATATTTTCGCCTTCATCTTTTCCTTTCAGCGTTCTGTGAACTTGATTTGTCTTTGTTGCGTGTTTGTTTCCTAGATTACTATGTTAAGTCTGATTCACAAATTAATTCGTCATCTAAGACTTTAGTCTTATCTTTCATCATGTTCACACTTCTTCACATCATTTTCCGAATCGGAGACTGAATAGTGACTCTCCAGAGACGCAGAGAGAGTGAAGAATGGGAAGGCGTCTCATTCTTCAGACTTCACTCTGACTCTAGTCAGCCTGGATTTCATCAGGATCCAGGACATGCCATACATCTGTTAGTGTTACACTACAGTTGATACTGATACTGATACTGATAGTCTTCAGATTGTCTTTCAGTTTCCATTTAACCAGAGCTCAAACAAATCAAATCAATGCACACACTCAGTCTCTGAACAGAAGGCCTCGGCTAAATCTGACAATGCCATCAGGTGTGACTCTTTGTGTAAGTTGTAAGAGATGACTGGTCATCTTCCAAATAAGCGTTGTCAACATTTGTGACGTCTATTGCGGTCTATTGTGAATTACTGTAGTTATATTTTTCAGCCGCAGCAGCGTGGTGTCAGTGAGGAAACAATATATGCCAACATCAAGGAAGTGACAGGGATTTCAGATCAGCATGTGATCACCGAGGCTATCAAAGCCTGTCAGAATAACGAGGGGACATTTGAACTTCAAGATGTCGTAGATCATCTTCTGAACCCTCCAATGTGCAAAAATGAGAAAGCGGTAAGTCAATTGTTGATACTAATAACCCATTAACCCAAGACCCATGGATTCAATTGATTGCCGAAAACGTTCACCAACACGCCACCATGCTTTAGTGTCTCGCCATTGGTGCCAACTAAGAATCCCTGTCCCTTGTTTCCAGGTTGCTCCTGTAGCAACCCATTCAGTTGGGACAGATGCCCTGCCAGCCAACAGACCAGCTCAGAGCGTACAAAGTGTGATCGATCTCACCAATGACAGTGGCGATGGTGACGAGCTCCAGCGGGCAATCGCTGCCAGTCTCCAGGACTCGCAAGGAGGACTCATCTTGGGAGGACAGATCTCTCGTGAGGATCAGGATATAAGCAGGTGTGTTGGCGTCAGGGATGTTTCAGTTGGCATCACAACAAAGAACATATCTTGCAATGTTCGTGTAAAGTTAGTTAGCAGAGGCTGTGATAGACCATTGGTTTATGGGGAGGAACAAAGCATCGTGATCCATTCCGACCATTGATCTGTGAGTACGAACTTTGGGTATGCCTCATGAATCGTTTCAAGCTCGGAGGTAGATGTTGGCGATGGTGGTCTTCGTGACTCACTAACAAAAGAAGTGGTAGTCTATTGCTACTGGTTAAGAAGTTCAGGCCATCCCTAATACTGTCCAGTTGGGGATTGATTCATCAAATTCTCTTTTGCAGAATACTTGAGGCTAGTCTACTGGAAGAAAATGGTAAAGCAGGCACGAAACGAAAGAGGGGTGACATCTGGTTCGTTGACCCTCTGAATCCTCACGAAAGGAAGAGGACGGAAAACTGGCCTGTTGGTCTGAAGAATGTTGGGAATACTTGCTGGTTTAGCGCTGTCATACAGGTGAGAAACAGGAAAAATGCTTTGTTCTTTTGGTGAGACTGCTAAATTAATCTACAGTTAGAATCTGAGGCCATCATAGATATGATTCTGATGCGGCAGTAACACTAAACCAAGCCTAGTAAAACACAAAGATATATCAGACTGCTTAAAATTCTCAGCTGTTTTATACTTGACTGCATGGTACTTTTGATTTGAAGAATTTGCTCTGATTCAAAACCGAATTATTTTGTTTTCAGAGTTTATTCCATCTTCCCAAGTTTCGTCGATTGGTCCTTGGTTTTGTCCCGCCAAGTGGAGCCACAGAGGAGAATGCATTGGTAGGTGGAGTATACCGGAAACATGGCAAGACTGTCATGATCAGATAAAAACAATAAAAGCAATTTTATTTGCTGTTAAGTTGATGACAAATAGTATTCAACATTGAATACTTGTGTCAACAGTGAGAGACTACATATACATGCAGGTCTCAAACATGAATACCGAATAGTAGCAGTTCTTAATTAGCCCTGGTTTCTATTTTGGGTATATGTCATTGCAGTCTACTTTTGAAGTTTTCTGATTATAAAAGTTAACGATTTTTCGAATTCTAGCAACAGCGAAACCTGATATTCATGCAGGAGCTACGCCGTCTCTTTGCATTAATGATCGGTTCACGGAAGAAATATGTCGATCCGTCTCGTGCCGTGGAGATCTTGAAGGAGGCATTTACGGCGGCCAACGGCAACGGTATCGCTGATAACCAACAAGATGTTAGCGAGTTTCAACATAAACTCCTCGACTGGTTAGAGGATGCTTTCAAACAGGACTGTTCGCGACCGACATCTCCTGCTACACCAGAGTAAGTACTGTGGAACCTCCCTTAGCGGACACCTCTCTATTAAGGACAGCCTCTCTATTAAGGACAGCCTCTCTATTAAGGACAGCCTCTCTATTAAGGACACTAGTTTTGTCTCAAATTGGTTGTTTCCATTCAATTTGACCTCTCTAATCAGGAGACCTCTCTACTAAGGACAGCACTTGTCAGTCACGAGGGTGTCCTTAATAGAGCGATTCTACTGTTCTGAGAAGTCAGCAATAATAATGTCATGGTTGTCAATTTGTCAATTTGTCTCATTGCGGTACCGTCTCAAAAAAGAAATTGTATCCTTCACTTGTTTGTGTTGTTTGCAGGACTCCTGATGACCTGTCAAGAGATAACCCGATGGTTGAACTATTTTATGGCCAGTACAAGGCCGAGGGGACAAATGAAGGGAAGACGTTTACAAACAAGGAAACGTTTGGGCAGTTTCCGCTGCAAGTCAACGGTTTCCACGACATTCATGAGAGTCTGGAGGCGGCAATGGCCGCTGGAGAGATAGAGACTGTTAGTAATGATACGTCATTAAAGTCAGGGCAAGAGGTGAGTTGGTAAATCAGACATCTGCTGGACTTGGTCTCTGATGAGACTGGAGCTTATTCTTGATTCCATGCTGGTTAATCGCGGTTTACTCTCCATCTATACATTCTTCCCGAAATTGGTGGCTTGCATTGGAACTAACTTTTTCCCCCTTGTCTGTCATTAAAGGCATTCAAGTGTGTTGGTCAACCATGACTATCTCCTTTGTCCCTCCACCATAAGGCCTAGTTCCCCCTATGACATCACTATTTCGGACACTCAGCGCCGTATTTCTGGAAAGGTGTATAGTTTGTAGGGATGGCTCTATAATCGCTCATAAACAAAAGAAGTCAGTATAACCAAGAATATTCCAGATACAACTAGCCTATTATCTTTTGCATTGAGAAATGATCAACCCAAATGATCGTACTAATCATTGCCGCTTGTATCTTTCAGCAATGGTTTACACGGTTACCGTCAATGTTGACGTTTGAATTACTACGATTTCAATTCAATCAACAATTAGGACGACCTGAAAAAATTCATAACAAATTAGCATTTCCTGAAGTCATTTATATGGATAGGTGGGTACAGTTTAAGTTCTATCAGTTTGCAGATAAAAGGTTGTTAGCTGTTTGATGTCTTCTCCGATTGCCATGTCACACACTTCATTGCAGAGCAAATTTGTTTCACCCTGAAGTTTATCGGACAAGGCTGCACCAGATCATGGGATTGAATTGACGTTTGTATCTCTGCCGAGGTCTGCTGTGGTGCTAGTTCATGTAGCCTGTCCCTTGCGGGGGTCATTATAGTAGGCCTACCCTATTGATCAGCATTTGAATTGTGAGGATTTTAGAATAGATTGATGCACAATCATGTTAAAAAAGTGACATTTTGAAAACACTTTCTCTTCAGGTATATGGAGTGTAATAAAGACACTACAAGGTTACGACGGGAGGAGGTTAAGAAACTAAAAGAGGAGTTGGTTCAGTTACAAACAAAACTAGACAAGTAAGTGATTATTCCCACTCCTGATGGGGGGGGGCACGTTCCATTTTCTCTCGCAGTAAGCCACCTCCAAGTGCTGAGCGTATGCTGAAGAAGAAGAAAAAGTTAAATCTTGAATCTTGTCCTTATCAAATACCAAGTTCTGTGGCCAACATCATATGTGTTTTTCTCATCGTTTTCAGATTTATGAGTTACGGGTCTGGGACGAAACGATTTCCTCTGCAAGATGTGTTACAATATGCGCTGGAATTCGCCGAGACACAACCTCCAACTTCATTGTGTTCAGATGTGGAGATGGAGTCACCTTGTAATTCAAAGTAAGTCGGAGTTTACAAAGAGGAATGAGGGTTGGCAGTTTCATTGGACTAGTTCAGAGAATCTGGAAACCTCGCTAGCTCAATACTTGACTTGCCAAACTCAGCTCGACGCCGAACTGCAGCGCCACTCGCGGACAAAGATAAAACAACTCGACATTTTTTTCACCGGTTTTCTCGCTGCGCATGCGTACCAGCGTCATCTTTTGTTGATTTCCGCTGGTACGCATGCGCAGCGAGAAAACCGGTGAAAAAAATGTCGAGTTGTTCTATCTTTGTCCGCGAGTGGCGCTGCAGTTCGGCGTCGAGCTGAGTTTGGCAAGTCAAGTATTGGTAGAGCATTGGGCCGACAATCTAAAGATCTGTGGTTCAAATCCCATCCAGAAAATCTGATTTTGCTGCATCTCTGATATTCTATTTCAGTATGCATGTAGAATCTCCAGACTCTGCTCCGCTAAAAGACTGTGAAGAGAACATGTCCATAGGAACTCCGAGTAGTAGTCAGTTGCCCGCCTCCCCAAATAGAAACTCCTCGTCTGGAATCTCCACGTCACCGGCACCGCGACATGTGACCGGCGAAGAGCTCCATGTGTTACGGGAATGTATGAAACGGTGGCGAACCGAAGTGGAAAATGATGTGAAAGGTATTTACTGGCGAGAGATGTCGCATTTAATCTCATTCAATACTCACCATTTTGTTGTACCAAGTGAGAATCTTTGGGTCGATGTCTTTCAAAATACAAAGTTGAACAGCTCAGCGCTTCTGAATTTTGAGGACCAGGGTTGTTATGTGTGCCTTCTGATATTCTGATGGTGTGTCCTGTAAGTGAGTCAATTGTCACCATCTTGTTACAAGGACACAAGTTGTAATTTTGTTGTGAATGTTTGGGAACGCCTTCTGAGTGGTTCTGAGCTATATTGGCATGTGGTAGTTCTGTGGTTGGCTACCAGGTGCATGATGTAAGAATTTCTCTCTCGCTTCAGAATTACAAGATGGTATAAGTCAGTTAGAAAGTGCTGTAAATAGTATGTATGGTGATGAAGAAATGAAAAAAGTGAGTGGAGTTTTATTTTATTCGGTGCTCTCGCAGATATAAAGTGATTGGAGGATGTCTTTGATTCTGGACATAACAGTTAAGGAACAGCCTGTACTCGGGTGTGCGTTGAGATCATTGGAGTTACAAAGGTCACTAGACATAAAAACCGTTGTTGTGTTGGAGTGGCACTGGTGCAATGATGTTCTCCTGTACCTCCTGTGGGTTATTGGTGAGCAGTGTGACCTGGGGCTTACATGTAAGTCTGCACTGGCAATCTCAATTGGAATATGGTCTTAATATTTACTGTGAAATCCACCAGCAACAGCTCTAACTCAACGATACGGCAAGTTATCTGTAACCTAATGATTTGTCTTTTGTTTCAGTTTCCGTATCAATTACACGCTGTGTTAGTCCACGAAGGGCAAGCAGCGTCTGGGCACTACTGGGCCTATGTCTATGATGCATTCGGCCAGCGATGGCTCAAATTCAACGATATTGCCGTGACGGAGTCATCTTGGGAAGAGATTGTAAAGGAGAGTGTCGGGGGCTATCATAACACGAGTGCGTATTGCCTGATGTACGTGGACGCAAACAGACTGGTCAAGATAGAAGATGGTATGTTTCTTGACACTCGTTACCTGTTTGTTATCGCATAAAGTGCTTGCAGCACCTCTTGAGCGTCGGACAGATGAACAGTGTTAACTCCTGTGTTTATGATCTCTGATATGTGTCACATGTGATCTCTTGTCTACAGGTGTAACGCGTGAACACTGGGTTTGATATTGACTGCAGGTGACTGCAATCGCGGATTGTTGTTGCAGGCGCCCGCAGTGACCTACCCAAATGAGCGATTTTGTCGCCAGCGATCATGATTGCCAGTCGCAGCGATTGTTGCTGGAGTGTTAGTGATGAATCAGAATGCCTGTTCTTTGTGAGCTCCTTGTTGTGTCCATTTTGCCAATTCTATCTCAAATTACTTTTTCTCTCGTTCAGATTCTGAGCAGGAGATGGGACAGGGTGATTGTGATGGTGCTACGGACGCTACGGCCTCATTATCAACAGATCTGAGGATTCTCGTCGAGCAGCACAACAAGTTATTTGCCCAGGAGATCGAGGAATGGGATCGGGCACAGCTGCGGAAAACTACGGGGGTTGACATGGAGCAGGGTGATTCGGAGGGAGTGGAGGAGAGCGGTAGGTGTTAATGGCGTGATACAGAGGGGTTAAAAGGGGTAAAGGTTAGTTATTTGCTCAGGAGATTGGAGACTGGAATAGCATCCCGCGAAGTTACTATTTATAGCTCACAAGGTCATTTGAATAAGATATTGATGAAGTTTTAGTCACGTGACAGGCGGACATCGACACTTATTTCTACGCATTTGAGCTTATTTCAAAGTCAATTATCTTTGACCCTGCATTCTTTTTAGCATGAATTATACCATAGAGTCAGAGAGAGAAATATTCAGAACAAATATGTAGTATTTCCAACACTCGAACATGTGCCAGATTGAATCTAACTGCCCTGGTTAGAAAGCCTGAATCCATTACGAAACCGCATATTTGTCCGACATTGCCTGTAATTCAGCGATGGGGAAATAGAGGGCAGCAGCTGCAGTGACTTCATCTTCGCGGAATGCTATTGGCTGCAGCCACATGTACTGTGATGCCGTCCAAGTGGAAAGTGGCTTGCACTTGCAGTCACCTCTTCCTCTGAATTCTGGTCAAAGCTGAATTCAGAGTTGCCACACCAATAACCCTCCAAAGAATGCTCCCCATTCCTTGATGGAGATAAGTGCTGTAGCACCATTCCACCTACCATCTCCGCTCTGTTATTGCTCCAACTTTGGTGGTCCCTCGCACTAAGTGCAAAAACTTTGGTGACCGTTCTTTTCACAAGTCATCACCGGTTCTATGGAACCAGCTACCTTCCAACATCAGGCTTGCTGGTTCCATAGACATTTTCAAAACTCTCCTGAAACGACACCTTTTCAGGGAGTGTTTTGCTTTGTAAAGCGCCTGAGAATTTAAGTTTTTCTTTTAATTCAGGCGTTATAGAAATTCTTATATTCATTCATTCATTCATTGGAGAGATTTTTGAGCTAACTCTCAAGAAGATGTACTATAATCTGTTGGTGCTGTTCTGATTCAGGTTCTCATCAAGTCAGCACGCAGACACACGATTCACCGGCCAAGTTACACTTGGCTCAAGTCCATGCCCAACTCGCTCTCCGATCAACACTATGTTGTTATGAGAAGGCTATGGAGTCGGAAACACTCAGATTGAAAGGAATTGAAGCCGCCATGGTCGATGTGAGTACATGATGTTTTGAAGTTTAATTTTAGAATGAATTTTTTCAAATTTGTGTGTTGTCATGAAAAAGATCGCCACTCACTCGTGAAATAATCTTTGCTTTTTAGGCTGTGAACCAAGAGTGGCAACGCTTAGAGTTTCTTTCAAAACACCTGACGAATTCGCTACCCCAGCAGGACCCTCGACTGTCTCACGTGTTCATCTACACGCTAGCAAACGCTGGCCGTTCGCCCAATGATCACTTCCCTCCGAATAGAAATGTGCTTACAAGGATTATGTTGGAGCAGTTTACGAACATGACGGCACTGGACAAGAACCAAAGGTTGGTGAAATAACTTTAGGGGTGGTTTGGGGGGCATGGGTTGTTGACTTTAATCCTGGCAGGAACAAAAACTCTAAAGTCGCCCGTTGTGGTTCAATTCCACACGTACCACCTTGTTGCTGACATGAGGCAGGTCGCTTTACTTCCCTTGCCTCATCTTTTGACTGTGATGTGAAAGAGACAAAGGTTCAGTTTTTAGTTTTTTTGTGGAGTTGATATGACAAGGTGGTAGTTCCCAGTCTTTCATGGATAATACACTCTCTTTACAGGGCTGTCCAGATCCGGCGGTCAGCGTCTGCCAAACTCGATGGCTTTTTAAAAAGTTGTACACCAAAGGATGAAAAATTATATAATGTGAGTAAAACTCTTGAACATGTACATGTTTGTTCTGGAAGCAGAGGTTCTCTCTGAAATGTAGATGAATAGAAATGTTGATGATGGCATAGCATAAATATTTGATCCCCTCTTTTTTGTCTTGAACCATGACGATTTCTGTTCTTTCTTCTAGGAAATCCACGCCGATTATCATCAGTTCCGACAACTGATCATGTATTTCCTGACCGGTGTGACCCAGTTTCACCAGGAACAGTACCAGGATGCCATATACTACCTTCACCACGTTGTCAGCATGAATCGCATCTTGACGGGGAAGGATGGCCAGTGGCGGTGGCGGGGGATTGACTGCGACTTGTTGGGGTACTTCCAGAGACAGACGCTAATGGTGAGGGCATTGTCTTGAGCTCACTCAAGAGGTCTGGAAGCAATATGCTTCTATATTGGTTTCCTTTGGTGAAAATGGCATCGGAAGGGTGAAATTGAGAGAGAATGCTTTGTGGAAGGACACAGCCCTGACCACAATACCTCTTCTATGACAATTTGCACTCAGTTCCTCAGCATTGGCCATGATGATGACAGAATATTGGGGGCCCTGGCCTACTGCAGTCTGTAGTTTAGTTACCATTGTGTACATGTATGAGGGTTGAGGTTTGTCGGTTCAGTAATATATCTTCAGGAATGGTGCAGAAAAGTTTCAGGGTCACCCTGTCCACTCCAGGAGAACATCCCAATTGGGGTGTGACTTACTTCTGGATGCGATACTTTAGGATTGACGCTAAATAATGTTAGCGCTGTTCACGGCGTCGCTTGTCGTCTGAACATTTCATACTTGCTGCGGGTGAGTCCAAAGCCGGTTGTACCATCATACGGTGACCGGGCTTTCTCTCTCGCAGCCCCACAGCTCTGGAATGCTCTGCCCGAGCGACTGAGATTGTGCGACAACCTTAACTCATTCAGAGTCCTTCTGAAAACCCACCTCTTTCGGGAGGCCTTTGGATGAGTTGGTGTTTCCATTGTAAAGCGCATTGAGCGGACAATTGTCTGGATACTGCGCTGTATAAGCATCATTTATATATATATATATTTTGTTTCCAGCACCTGAACGATGTGGCAGCTAGCCAGTTCGAGAACGACGACGATGATGAAGAGGCGATGCGGATCATGGACAACCTGGTTTTGCCGTGCCTACCAGCACTACTCGTGTCGTCACATCAGGAGGATGTGCAAGCCACCGAGGAGATTCGAGGAAAATGGTGTTCGTTTCTTGGACAAGAAATTTCAGGTACTTGTATGGAAATTTCAGAGGTGCAACTTGATGCAATATTTGATGGAGAACTCATGGCTTATGTACAGTTTATACATAGTATTGATGACCTGCCTCTGTTTGCTCTGTGTATGCAGGCCTTTCGATAACATCATTTTCACACCGCTATACGGTGTAGGAAATTTGGCATGTCCCCAAATTAGGCCCTGAAAAAATGTCCCCAAAATAGAAAAAAAAAAAAAAAAATTTTTTTTTTTTTTTTTAAGGGGTAATTTGACCCCCTGAAGCGTTTTTTGACACCTTAAATGACCAAATCTCATCCTAAATGGCCTAATTTGATACTTTTCATCCTAAAATTATGAGTTTTCAGGTGCATGTGACAATGTCAGTCAATAAGGACGTCGATGTTCAGGCAAATTGGCACGACGAAATGTCCCCAAATTAAGCTAAAAAGAAAAAAAAACATGTCCCCAAAATAGGCTAAAAAAATACAGGGTGTAGAGGTCTCCATGTAATTGAAAGGCCTGGTGTGACCAAGCCAAGCCATCTCATCTTTTTGATCTCTCTCCTCTGCCTAGTCGTCATGCTTTGACATTCCTGGATCATACATTCATTGTTCACACAATCATTGTAAACAAAATATTTTGACTGTGATTTCATGTTACCTTCTTCTCTTTCAGACAAATGGAAATCGGAAAAGCTACAGGATTTGATATCAAAACTATTCGACTCTCCGTCAGAGATGCGGGAGTTAGACGAACCGCCGAGAATAGGGTTGCATGAAACCGACGATCTGGTGGAACAGTATGAGCAAATAATGTCGGAAGTTTTACATGGGTACGAGGAAACGTTGCCTGTGAACTGAGGTAACTTGTCCTGGTGACGAGGTTGTTGACATTCGCCTCGTGGATTATACGATAATGTGACAGCTGGTGGAAGTCGACTTCCGTGATCGGTCAATGTGGAAATTCTTGTGACAATGCCAGAAGTGGTTTACTGAGGGAGATTTCGACATGCGTACAAAAATGACAGGACAATCGCCAAACATGAGGAAGTGGCCTGAAAGAGTGGTTGACTTTAGTCAAAATCTCATCATTCATGTGTTTGTTTAATACAACGAGAGCAGATGAGTACAGAAAATGACTTGCCTGGAATTGTTGACTCAATATGCAGACATTTTAACCAATGATCATGTTCATTGACCAGTTATGTCGGTGCCAAATTCTGGCAGAATTTTGATTCGGTGGTAAGGTTGCTGGGGGTTACTCTTGACCAGATGGTTAACCTGGCGAAAAGAGTGACACGATTTACGTCACCGACGGTATGGACTGATCATGTTTTACCTGTGTAAACTTACAAGAGTTTACTTCACTGATCTCCTGGTTCTGTTTTATCTAATGGTGTCATTACTATCAACAAAGATGTGATCTTGTATGGAAAGCTTTACTATCAGGCGATTATGTACACGCGCTCATTCAAACTATTCAAATCCATACAAGCTGGCTTTATTGTTGAACTCAAATCAGGAGTCCAGCACTAATTGCAATTTCCTCCATTGATAACTAACTGTTTAGGGCCTGGTTGGTCAGAACCAGTTTTGACACTTACGCTGGCGTTGACTTAATTGGGTGTTATCTCCTTCAGTTAAGTCCTTTAAACTTAATACCAAGTTGATGTTAAGTCCTTTAGACATAACACCAAGTTGATGTTAAGTCCTTTAGACGTAAGGCCAAGTTGATGTTAAGTCCTTTAGACATAACACCAAGTTGATGATAAGTCCTTTAGACTTAACGCCAAGTTGATGTTAAGTCCTTTAGACTTAACACCAAGTTGATGTTGAGTCCTTTAGACTTAACACCAAGTTGATGTTAAGTCCTTTAGACGTAACACCAAGTTGATGTTAAGTCCTTTAGACGTAACACCAAGTTGATGTTGAGTCCTTTAGACTTAACGCCAAGTTGATGTTAAGTCCTTTAGACTTAACACCAAGTTGATGCCAGCGTTTGTGACACTACTTGTTTTGAACGACCGGGCCAAGACCTGCTGTTTTCAACCTTCAAGGACGCTTTTATCTGTTTGATTTGCTTCTTGGATGCTCTTGTTAGTTTGTACTCATTGACTGTACATAGGAGCGAGATTTTCACCCGTGTACTTTTCCTGAAAGATTCATTCAAGGGTGATCATTCCAGAGAGAAGGAGAGTCTGCACTATAATGATACAATGTACAGTACGGTGGTACCCACAAGGAATGTAAGATGTCTTTTCCAAATTTTGTTGGTACAAATTTGAGAAGATGTGGTACCCAGTTTGGAATCTTGGGTGTGTGAAGCTGTAAATACAACCAGCAATGTTCCTTAGACTCGGCTAATGAATTGTCGTCTGCATGTATAGACATTTTTATGGATCGTTAAAAACTAAACATAAGGGTGCTTCCGACATTTTTTTAGGGTTTTGATTACGGCCATTTTTGCATTGATTGCCTTGCTTAGATAATCATTTCCAGATTTCTGGGTTTATTCAGAATGTGGGTTTCTAATTCGGGATTTGTCCTGAGGCGAATTGGTCTTAAGTTTTTTGGCTGCAAATGGTCTCAATTAATTTTTTGGGCCTCGAAATGCAGAATTGTGCTGCCAATGAGAACTTCATTACCAGTAGGCGGCAGTAGTCACATGTAGAGGTCCAATGCACAATAGATTACCAGCCAATGTCAATTTCATTCACAAGAGATTCTGTATTGTATTGGACCGCTACAACTGCCACCTTTTGCAGTGAAGTCACTCATTGTCCTGAAAATTTTGTATTTTACCTGCATGCGAAGAAGTGTTTTTATTCGTTTTTCTGCTGAGAAGAACTGCATTCACGGGCAATTTTTGTGGAAGACCACTCTCATCTATTGCCTGTGGTGATTTTATTGTTTTAATGTTGAATTTGCCCAAATATGAAGTCAATTGATAGAAAAGTTGCATCCTATTGATCGGAATGTCTCTGAACTTTTTGGGGGAAAAATTCTGTCTTTCTCACTGGATAAGGGAGGAGACGGTTGGTAGCTGGACATAGCTGCTTGAAAAAAGTATTTCAGAAATATCACTGTCTCAAACGGTTTTTAAAATATTCTAACTGAATGTTACCATAGAAACCTGTACATAGTAATATATATAAATGTAATTATCCAATCCCGTATGTAAATAATAAGAATTTTGTATATGCTTATTTTATTGACAATAAAAGAGGCTGAAATTTCACAGGGAAGTCTTTTGTGGGTGTGAATTTTGTAACTGAGGGGCTGCAAGGCGAAACAAACCAAGACATTTGGTAATTTCAAAGTGCTGCTCTGAATAAAAAAGAGAAACTCGTAGGTCTTTTATCAGAAGTATTATATTTGCACTAAAAACACAATGAAATGCTCTATGGACTGGTTGTACAGTGTTGATCAATAGAACAATTTTGTACGGACAGATTGAAAAAGTGTGTACGGTATACATGATTATCACAGAAACTTTGACATCACAAGTATCTTATAATCACTAGAATTCGTAATGCATCCAGCATGACTAACAAAGGACGTCCTTGAATTTCGAGTCGCTGACTAGGAATATTAACGTGATAAGTACACTTCCCAGGACTTGTTCAACAGGCTAGAAAGTCATAAAATGACATGAACATTTGACAAAACATCTTCAGAGACCTGCAAAAAATGCAGTACTCTGCAACTTTATTTCAATTGATGAAATATGTTGCATGAGACTATCAATATCATTGCTAAATATCAATGAGGTCACTCGAGCATAGTTTACTTTTCAACCGCTCCTAGTGGCTGTTTCCTGACTTTCGGATCTGCGTATGAAACTCGCTGTGTCGTCTCGAAGCTGTTGTACTCGTCCTTTTGACTCTGGTGATCAAGTTCTGGCTGGTGATGTGGGAACGCGTGTGGCTGACGAGCTGAACAGAGAGATAAAGAGCAAAGTATTAGGGAAAGTGTTTTGAAAGAGGAGATGGAGATTCCACGTCATGTGCTTCAGATCTGCTCCCACATGAAAAATATATGGAGAGGAAGATAGGCCGAAGGAAGGTGACTGTCTTTCCGAAAGCTGATTGTGCTGTGACTGCTCCTGATCAACTTTACAGTAAATTTCATCTGGCCAAATTGAGAAGAGAGGAGTAATCATGTACCATTGGAAAGCATCCCATATTTTTTACCTTTCAGATGTTTTAGCACCTCCGGAGGCGAGTAAGGCTGAGTGTTGTGGCTTGCATCATATGATGTCTGGAAGTAGTGGCCATACTGGAAAAGAATTAAACTTAATTCAAAAGACAAGAACAATATTCCAGACAACAAAAATGTTCAGTTACTGTTTTTTAAAATGTAGTACCTATATACAAACCACCATACACAAAGATAGTACCGAGGTAAAGTCACAACTAATAAGAATTTATTCATCTACTATAACTAGGGGTCCACGCAGGCCCAATACTCAAGTGTTGGTTGAAGGTCACATTACAGTTTAGTTTGAAGACTTACATGTATTTCAATTAAAAACAAGTCCCTCTTGATGATCTAGTTGTTTTGTTGACATATCTGAATTCTAGTATGTCTTTAAAAATATTTGAGATGGATAATTAGGCCAACATGTAGGTGCAAAGTAAATCAGGCTAAGAAAACATTGAAAGCATGAATGGGAGAATGAATATTATAGGCTTTATTGATCCATCAAAGTCAAAGAACTAAGGAATCTGGACTGGCCTACCTGGGAGGGTAATCGTTTTGATTGTCTTTGCTTGGCTATGTCGAATCTTTGTTCATTCCAATTCCCAATCAAGGTATTATTAGAATACGATGTGTCCTTAGTGGTGCTTCTCCAGCCGAATTGAGTAAACTTTTGCTCATCATGAGTGTGGGTCCAAACTTCTGCCAAACCAGACGACCTAATCATAGAACGAAAAGGCGGATCTTGTTCTAATTCAACATTCGACATTTTACACTTTTATTCCTGCTTCCTTGAAAATTTGATGAAAATCAGAACAGCAGTTTTGCCGCATGCAGTGTTTTTAATAAGGGAGTTGTATCCCCTTATTTCCCACTTCTGACACAGTAGCGTCGTTCGGTTGGGTGGCAACGGGGTCATGACATCTTCGCGCACACGCTCCAGGCCGCGGGCGCGTTACGTGGCTTTGTGGAGCGTGTTGTGTATGATGCTGCCGGCCGATGCTGCCCCCTCTTGAGGAGACGATAAACCTCTTAATTGACAAATGACGTAATTGTAGCTATTTACTACAATGACTTGATCAGATCTAGATAGGCAAGCTTTAGAATGATAGTACAACCTCAGAGTTGATACGAAAATAAGTGAAAAGCCGGATGAAAATGAGACAGTAGGTTGTGTGGGATAAAATTTGTAGATTTAGGCTCAATTACTCCACCCCCCCCCCCCCTCCACAATTTGTTATCCTTTTTTATTTCAGTAATCTGTCAACTGGAAGGAAAACCAGTGAGTGATTATAGTTAAGTGGAATGGTTTTTAGTACCCAAGTGATGATAGTGTAAGGCAGTTGCAGAAAATCGGCCATTTGTGAATTTGTGGCCTTGATATTGCAGCACCTCAATAACATAGTAACGAGGCACATACACATACCTGGAACGGTGACGTCACATCAGTGGAATGACTATATTACCAGCTCGCATTCCCATTGGTTGAAATTATACTTATACAGGTTCTCGATCGTCTTTGTTACGGTTTTAGAATAATAATTAGTTGCAGGGGAAAAGACATCTTTCTCCAAAATGCGAGGTGCAATGACGTATGCGATGCAGTGTTACCTTGGAAAATACATTCTACAGCATATGCACTCTCATTTTGGAAAAGTTATCGTCTAGTTTGGGGTAATTGGTGCAAATATCAAATAGTCTGGTTACCTACTTTGCATAATTAGTGATTGAATAAACATACCATGTGACTATTGCGGATGCAGTAGCCAATCAGTGGCGACATTCTCAATCTATGGAATGACGTCAATACGCACTACCCAATCACGTAGTATTCAGAGCCGTGCATATGCTCATTCACTTATTTCACGGAAGGGACAAGACCAACTCACCACAAAATATCGGACAAGACAAGATACTTTGGGACCATCCAACAGTAAGTTGTTGTTTCTGAGTAACCACTCTACCGATTTCTTGCTTATTGTCACCATTAGAACACTTTAATCGCTCCTATCGGAGCCCTTTACCCCGATATACACGCTCATTGTTGTAATCTCACCATGTCTGGGCAAAAATTCCGCAGACATTTTCAGAACGATTCTCCAAATATCCTGCTCAATGTTGCCGAATTTAGCGCATTCTGTCAAAAGCCGTGAATGAAGCCATATTCTGGAAAACCTAAGCTTTTTGCTGGTACCAAACTTGTCCCTCGATGGGTGGGTTTTGTTGATGCATTTTCTTACGGAATTCACCCAACCCATGTCTGGCGAGCTAGAATTGCGTAGCTCGGTGAAATTTTTTCTGGGCCATTGTACGGCGGTGTACACGTCCACATAAACAATGTGTAAGTCTGAGCTGACAGTCATCGCTCTCCACCGCCTGAATTCTGTCAACATTATGATATCCGGGTGAGAATTGGGGGTCATTAACATGTGCTAATGTTGATAGTTGGGAGTGGGTCCTTGGGTTTACTAAGTGTGAGGTGTGGGTCCTAGGGCATGACACTTGGCGGATGGGTCACGAAGTTAGAGGTGTGGGTCCTTGGGCAAGACACTTGGTGACTTGGCATGCAGAATGAGAAGGGTCACTAAGTGTGAGGTGTGGGTCCTTGGACAAGACACTTGGCAGAAGGGTCACAAAGGTAGTGGTGTGGGTCCTTGGGTAAGGCACTTGGCATGCAGAAGTGTCACCAAGTGTGAGGTGTAGGTCCTTGGGCAATGCACTTGGCAGAAAGGTCACTAAATGTGAGGTGTGGGTCGGCCTTAGGCTAGAAAAGGAACAAGAAGGTATGTTAAAAGTTATAAAAGACTCGGGAGGGGGGGCAAATTGGCAATCATATGAGATTTTGGCGTTACGTAATCATTTATCAGGCAAATTCAATTGTGCCATTAAGACTGGAGGGTGTGTAGGCCCCTATCTTATATCAAAGAGTTCTTGTTCCCCCAATTGTAAGGGCACCCACGCAGCACCCTGCCATTCTGATTTGGGGAATGTCATGAATGTCAGACCTGGGCGATATAGGACACGGGGACATTCATCATTTTTGAGAACCGATGGGGTATTGGGAAATGAGCTGGGACAGGACACCAGTTCATAAATGCCAGGCGGTGGAGAGTGATGACTGTCAGTTCAGACTATAGTTTTGTAATCCATAGTTTTCCAATACCCGTTAAACTTAAATTAGTAACCAGTACTGGTCATGTTTGTTTGTACATGTACACCCGTGAATAGTTTGACGTACTGTGAGATGGGAGAGACCCCTAAAATGGTGACTACGTGTGGTAACTCTATCTTTCATACCTAGCTGCTGCCTAGCTCTATAGACTATAGAGTCCCTGTAGAGTCTGTCCTCAAGTAATCATTTTGTTTCCGACAGGCAACTGGAGTTAACCATGACATATGAAAGTACAGTAGTACCTCTCTATTAGGGACACCCTCGGGACTGACATGTGCTGTCCTGAATAGAGGTGTCCTGATTAGAGAGGTCAAATTGAATGGAAACAACTACTTTGGGACCAAAACTAGTGTCCTTAATAGAGAGGTGTCCACTAAGGGAGGTGCCACTGTACATTTAACAGTAGAAAAAACTTTATTCAAACAATGTACTTGAAGTTGTTAGTGTCTTCAAATGTCATCTCAATGACATGTGGATTTTGAAATTTACTTTACATATATCTAAAAAATGACCTTAAGTCATGATAAACTCTAGTTGTCTGTGAAATTTGAAATTTTTTGGGTAATTTCCAAAATGATGAAATGGCCATCGATATTTTTGTAAACCATCTATTCAACCCTCTGTGAATAAGTATGGTGTTTTCCAATGGGAATGATTTTTGCAGAAGTGGTTTCATTTTCGGTGAGGTTTTGTTAGTCATTGTCTAAACATAAACTTTAGTTTTTCCATTGCATAATATTGCCAAAGCATTCTTGACTAACTTGAGATTGCTTGGTCGGCCTTATCAAATTTATCAATTGTCTGAAGTTGCTAAAGGTCAAGTGCATTTTCACTCGGTCATTACTGCACTGACAATTCATGAAATGATATTGAAAGGCCTATTCCTGGTGAACATGTTCCTATTATTTCGTTAATGTATCTTATTTCGTTCCTGGGCCTTTGCTGGGAAATGCTATGTCTGGTTATAAATATTGCAGGTCAATATTGTGATTACCTTGGTACAAAAAACACTTCTTTTTATAGTGTTGCAGGACGACTTGTCGAGCATGTTCTATTTTCGGAAGTCTTTGTGTAAAACACTTGGCACTCTATCAATTTAGATTGAGCGGTGATGAAATAGAAAAGTTCATAGTCCACAGTCATATTGATTGAAGCACAAACAATAACAATGATAACTACCAAGTAGGATAAGAGTAAAGAACTGTTCTAACTGCCATTCAAGTAGGGTGGAGCTCAACAATACCATACCATGAAGGTCACTCAATCTTTACTTTCATGCATAGTAATTTGGCTACATAAAACACAATGCCTACTGAAGATCTTTCGTTTGATAAAGGCTAAAGTATGGAATTTTTGAAAGCATTGACCAAGATCTATCACCTTTTGCAGAAGTTTTCTCATCTGATTTCGTTGTTTTCACTTTTCTCTTTGCAGATGGTCTCAAACGTAGGCAATGCTGAGGCGCAGTAAGCGATCCCGTGATCGCAAATCTCCAACCGAATCTACCTCAAGTTCTTCTGCTTCAAGTATGAAGAGCAAGTCTCGACGAAGAGCAGACAAATCGGACGGGAACGCTGGAAAACGGGATGACAGTGATCGTTCGACGGCAACGGATAGTTCAGAGGAAGCAAGTGTTGAAGGAAACCGTAAAGTTAGCGAGAAAACAGAAGGCCAGTCTGGCAGTGGAAGGCAAGGGTCGGGATCAGATATAGAAGCACCGAGCACTCCTAGTAGCAGTGGTCGAACAAGCGCCACAGCAGAGGTGGGATTGTTGGGCTTGACACCTGGTGATTCTGGTATTGAGAAAACTCCAACCCCTACGCCGCAAGAAGGGAAAAGAATCATAGCGAAGCCGCCAAAGAAGAGAAAGGGAAACGATTTCGAAGGCGAAGCTGGCCAAATGATGGAAACGCGGCCACATATCGATTTGTCCGACTGGAAGGACCACCGTGTCCTGGCCAGGAAGGACCATATGTATGTACCTGGTGTCATCAAGGTGATACACCAGAATAGTCACTTGGGTGTTCTATTGGATTCGGACAAGGACTTTACATTCTATAATTATGTTATTGAGACGAGAAGTTTGGACATCGTTAGTGACCATTCTCCTTCTGCCAGTATGGTGAACATTGGTAGTAAGGTCTGCGTGCGAATCAATGCTGATGTCAGCGCTTTCTATGAAGGGAAGGTCATTGAGAAGAAACTGCAGCCTGTGAGCTACCATGTTATGATCTGCAACAAGGAGGCAGCACAGGGAATGCAGGATGTTTGGGTACCAAGAGCGATGTTGCGATTGTTACAGCCTCCATGGCACGAGGATTTGGAAGAACTACTAGAGCAGTTGGAAACTGTGTCAGTCAGTACAACATCTCCAGGTGTTGTGTCGCCAAAAGTTGAGCAGTCACCAGTTTCAATGCCTCAGCCGCAGATCTCTCCACAACCTCAGCATCAACCCAAACCTCAACCGCCACCACCGCAAGTGCAGATGCATGTGGCACCACCATTACAGTCGCCACCTCAGCCACTACCACAGCCACCACCACAGCCAGTGCCACCGCAGATGAGGCCATTGCTGGAGCAACCCAGTCCAAAGGAACAACACTTCTATCGGGATCGGGATCGGATGGTGGAGTTTGGGCCTGAGGATTCTGATGAAGATGATGATCACCAGGATGAAGTCTCGTTTGAATCGGAAGGGTTCTCAACTCCAAGATCTGGGAGCATCACACCAGCTCGTGGGAAGGGGATCTGTACGAGTGCTGGAATTAGCGGGGGCAGCGGGAGCAAGCAACCGCCAAAGAAGAGAGAATGTGCCCGAAGCAGGAGTGCCCAGTCGGTTGAAAGTCGTGCAAGTACACCACGTTCGCCCATCACGGCCCAGAAGTATAAGAAAGGCGACGTGGTATCAACACCGAATGGTATACGGAAGAAGTTCAATGGGAAGCAGTGGCGACGTTTGTGTTCCAAAGAAGGCTGCACAAAGGAGAGCCAGAGACGCGGATACTGCTCACGCCATCTGTCTTTGAAGGGTAAAAGTCTGCGAGCAGCTGCGCTCACATTCCCTGGTCGTAGAAAGGGAGAGTTGAAGGAGGGTCAGATCGAGTGGGAGGATGCAGAGGGTTACGGTGACGATAGACGTCTATCTGGACGATATGATGTTCTTGATGAGACTGAAGCTGCTAATCTTCTGGTATCACTCGGAAACTCCAGGTCCACAACACCAGCATTTTCACCAACACCGGGCCAGAATCCGATCTCACCACACCACTCGGCATCACCGCTTGGATATCGTAGTGGCTCTGCTTCCACCTTCACACCGATTTCCCCACACCCTGGGATGTCGCATGCAGGAATGATGGCATCGCCAAGACGCTCATGGAGTGCAAGCACTCCGAAATCTGACCGTTCATCTGGAACTGGTGAACTGGTATCTCCTATCACTCCACGTCACAGCACTGGAAGCATCAGTGCAGCCTCTTCATACCAGGCACAGATGGAGCAGTATGGAATACATCTTGAACACAAGCCGCATTTGGATCCGATGAGTCGCATGGGATCATATGTACATCCGAAACAGGAACAAGACTCGGGAATCGAGCTGACCTGCATGACTCCGACATCGGTCAATGCAATGGTGCATAGTGGAATGGCACAGGGCCAAGAGATGCACACTCCGCAGAAGTATCTCCCGCACTTGAAGGCACAGATGATGTATGAGCAGCAGAGCCCGATGCATAAATCGCGGGAAGAGGACCAGGTGCGGTACGAGCAGCGCATCATGTCGCGGCAGAGTTCAAGCGAGGCATCATCGGCGAGTCAGCTGTCAACGGAGCAGCAAGCACTGGACAGCTTGTTCAAGGTCGTGCAGGACAAGTTCCCGCCTGGTCCGTCCTCCGCTGCGGGGTCGCACCAGATTCCTCACTCCTCGACGTCATCGTCCTCAGGAAGCCAAGGTGCGATAACCTTGCAGGCATTGCCAATGTCGGCCGTTGCGCTCCACCCCACGCCAGCCACGTTACTCCCCGTGATGCCCGTCGGGGGTGAAGCGAGGACAGACAGCAGTCCAGCATCTTCTGGAGGAGACACGAAAACGACTGGTAAGTTGAAATCTATATCATCTTACGTTAAAGTCTGCTGCCAATTACAAGGGGTAGGTTCGTTCACCCTGGTGATTGGTAAAGTCTTGACTCAGAAAAAGCATTTTAGATGAGAAATGTCTTTGGTATTCTAGTTTCATTTTGTGCCTATATGCTCTTAAAGTTGACTTTGCTCCCATGTTCCTTACCTCCGATCATGATTTTGAAAAAGAAGTGTCGAGACACATGGATAACACACAATGAACACCGTTAAAAAACTCTGCGTCATCAATCACTATTATAACATTATCTTGACTCAATGACTGCTTACAGCGGTGGGCGTCTGTAACATGCATTTATAAACCATTTCATTTACTTCCTCAAATGTCATTCATTCTTCTCTTCGTCTTCATGAATGTTGTGTTTGACCATGATATCATTCGTTCATGTCTTTCTTGTTATATTTTCGTCAACTGTTACGCATGTGCTTTGCCAATACATGCTTCCATTGTGTGTCGAAGATATCCAATCACCTTTATTTTAGTACATAAATGTACATGTTGTGTATATTGCAGCACTTTACAGCAAGTATCTGTACATCATGTACATCATAAAAGGAATTCAGTCATGGACTTGGCAAGGGGAGTCAAGTGACTTGCCTATTTGCCTATTATTTCAGTGGCAAGGCTTCAAGCGCAGGGGGAAGGTACCTTATCCCCTAGGTTTCACAGCCCTTGTTCAACATGATCTGGGGACCAGCTAAAAGACTTTGTTGAGTTATAAGTGCATTGTTCTTATTGCAAACATAATGCAATTGCGAGAGCTTACATGATAGCATGCAACTCTGAATGCTAGTTGCTACTGCAATCCTTAGCGGTGTAGCAGTTGCTGATATGTGACAGAATATACATGAGCATGAGTGTGCATACTTCAGAGTCAATATGGAGGCCACTTGTTGTCGGTTGTATATAACATGCATACTAGTCTAGAGTACGAGTGAGAGTATTATTCAGGCCTGCAGAAATGTTTAGCATTGGTCTGGGAATTGTGCCAGGAAACGCCGTACATTCCTTGGGCACCTGATCACGGCTCAGAAAAACCTGGCCAATCACTGAGCACATTACCCTGGATTCCAGCTATTTTGGGCCCAGACTGACATGTTTCCCTGATGATGTCATCAAGTTGCCATGGCAATATGTAAAGTGGGCAAAATGGCCCAGCCTGATTGGTGCACCATGTAAATGAACCTGGGCCCTGAATGTGTATAATTGGTGTGCATAAAAGAGGTCATTACAGGTCAGGGGCCTGACCGTTCAGGGTTGATCTGATTACTGGGAATAGACCGATGCAGATCAACTCCTGGAGCTGAGGGCATCTAGGGTTTGAGGGAGTTGCAACTCGGGGATGGGCTAAAATTGCTTGCCCGGCTGTCCGCTTGACCCAGTTGAGCTGATTGCATCATTTTTTCCGGGCACCATTGGGTCCAGAATCCGGGCAGGCATTGTCTTCATTGTCCATGTTATCACTATCTTGACAACTTGACGGGCAAAAAATGTATGGATGCAATTTATGTATTAGGCCCTAGAAAATGTACAATAGTACAAATGATAATGAGGTTCAATTCTTTAGGTCACATGGCTTGGCCTGGGTCTGAAAATTGGTGAAAATCTGAACTTTTTGTGTTGTGTAACCTTTTCGACCTTTTTCTTTACTTTGCGTCTGAATTTATCAGCCTGGCAGTTTTAGTGCAGTGAGACAGGCTGAGATGATGGTCCTCAGTAAGGTGCATAGAACAAATTGCAATAAATTATAGTTGTATCTTTTTCGTTCCAAGAAGTGGGTCCAGCTATAATTTAACACAGCCCAGATGAGACCCTGGTTCTGGGAAGCTGAGGATGCTTACATTAGCTCAAAGAAGAAAGCTATCAAACCATGCGTTCCTTTGTGGCCAGTTTTTTGTCAGAAATGTGTTGTTGCAGAGATGAGGGGCAGTTAAGGTTACCTCACAATGGAGGGTAATCCAGGGGCTTGATCGGCAGTGACCCTACTGGGGTTTAACTGAAATGTGGTATGTGCAACTTGGAGAAATAGTTTAACCCCCAATGTTGGAGGAGGCATAATCTACCCCTTTGAAGGTTTTGAAAAACGTTTTTCAATCTGCGTTGCAGTATTGACAAAAGTTTTTAAAATGTCCTTCGAGGACACCAGATACCAAATCTGGACATTTTTATTTCAACTTCTGCCAGTCGTTGGGCTGATTCTTGTGAATCTGTGAAAGTTGGTCTAATTCGTGCACGAATGAATTTTTAAGATTTGGAGATAAATGCCTAACTTTTCATATTTCTCCTATCTGATAATCGACAACCGACCCCTATGTGCTTGCTAATTGTTTGCCTGGAGTTTATGCATGCACTAATTGATCAACTGCTACATGTATGTATGTAGACAATTATACACACAGTGTGTTAACCCACTGTTAGCAATAAACTGAGGAAATCTGATGGTGGCAGAAATTAGGAGAGAAAAACCGAATTGAGCCTGAAGCCACCGACAGGGTCTGTTTTGCTACTTATCAACTCAAGATTGTTCACTTTTCAGTAAATTTTGAAAAATGTTTTGCATTTTCTCAATTTACCAGTTATAAATTTGATGAAATGTACTTTAGACAAATTGTGATCTAAAGCGAGATTTCCAACTCGGCCTTGAAAACGGGTGGTCTGATTGGAAGCACAAGATGTTTGCTGCCTAGACCTGCAAGTTATGCAGCAAACAATTCCCTTTCAGTCAAAATCTTTAGGCCTAAAATCTAGTGGAAAACTGGTCCGGTATAGGAATCAAGGACATTCTGAGAACATGGGTCATGCTATTGAAGATCTGCCTCGATAAAAAACAAAATGACGTTCGTAGAAATACCCTGGAAAGGTGAAAAGAATGTGTGGGCGGGAAAGATATTTATTTTGATAAGTTTTACTAAGCAAACAAAACAGGTACCCAATTTGTCATGTATGTAAACAGACTAGGTAAAAACTGTCAACAATTTGATAAGACCACGAGAGATATTGAAAGTATGGGGTCATACTTATAACAAATGTATGGCAATGGTCCCATGAGCAATGATCACTTGCACTTTGAAGCGGTATTGTGACCCTTCTTGATCTGTTGACTTGTATGTTTTATGATCCAAAACATCTTTTAGGGCAACAAAATAAAATATACGAAAACAGGATACAAAGTCAGTGCCTGTCGGCTGGGCATAAGTCTGAATAAAAAAAAGTTTTGAGAACTGCAACTTGTAGCTATAGTGAGAGAACGAAAATTGGCAAGGCCAGCCCGTGGTTGTAATGACGCCTCACCCCTCGGGACTTGACCCCTAGGAGTCTGGCCAGGTCCATGTGAGTGGTGTTTCTCTGGACGCCTCTGCACCATTGTGCTAAGGTGGAAAAAAATAACAGTGTTTGTCAGGGCACTCATCTGCGACAAAGGCTTATCAATTGGTTGTGACCTGTCCACTACAAAATACGATTCTCTTTTGTGTGGGACTTGTTTTCGTTCTATATTTAGACATGATGGCACTACAGGTGGGGATGACATTTTGACAGTGTTGGTGCTGCCACCTGGGTTTGATGTGACAAATTAAAAACAATCACTCACGTTATCTTATTTCAGTCTGCCCACTCGATCCCACATAAGTGTTGTGCGTGGTAACTGAAAACTCTGGTTATAAGGTATCAACAGTCAAGAGTCATTGCAGTATCAACAGTCGACTCCTGTGCACTCACGTAAATGCGTCAGTACATGACTGCCATCACAGGCCGCTCTTCTGAATCACGGGCGTGTGAAGATGCCAGATCAATCAGCTCGATTAACTGCACAAGAGTCTAACTTTGCTTTTGAAACCAGTTTGTCTCAGTCAACATTTTGAGCCACTCAATACCAATACACTGTGTTGTTTTTAAGAAAACTGACCATGTACCAGCTCTAAAAACTAGTCTGCGATTTAATACAAGATAAGTAGGATGACACTGTATTGAAACTGAACGTTTCAGTACTAAACATGATATTGATAATTGTCAGCCAACGCAAAACAACAGCGATACACATTACGTTTCTCCCCAACAGGTAAAACAAAACTCAGCTGCTTAGTTGATGAGATATACAATGTATCTTCAAATGAACTAGTATCAGTAAACGGAGATAATTGTTTGCCATGGTGATGTCTGGAAATATCCCAATCACCATGTTTGCCTCAAAGCTCGACACAATGGCTGTCGTACCGTCAACTTTGGCATTAGGGTATTTTTCGCCAGGCATTTCTTGTAACGTGAGTTTGTACTGGTAGGAGGATGCACCACATATTGTGATACTGGGGTTTAGTGGAGTCTTATGTAGGTGTTCACTATGAATATGACTTAAATATCTTTTAGTCCTACCCCTGACCCCCTCTCCCCCCCCCCTGCCCCCTCTCCCTGCATCGAGTATATTTCATGGTATCATTGTACTCATTCTTCTTCAGCGTTCGCTCTGCACTTGGAGGTGATTTTCTCCAGGGAGTATTCATCCTCCAGGGCGGGATGAGTGTTCATGCGTGCCACTACGGTTATGCGCCAATTGGGTTTATTGGCCTGGTGACTCCAACTTTGGCCAGAGGTTGATTCCACGCAAGCAGTGTCCTGCCCAAGTAACACATCAAATTTGTAGGAACAGTTGCGGGATGTGTTCTCGCCATTATTGCTTTTTGTTGCCAAATTACATTGTGAAGGGTGAATAATTCAAACCCTTCACATCAGTTCAACGAACATGGTTGTAATTTTATCCGATAACTTTTACGGCGTCACTCAATGATCAAGCTTTGAGCCACCCACGTGGTTGCCACGGAGACCTGCGTTGTCGGTTACGTTGGGTTACGATAGTCTTACTCCAGCTCTCACGTACGATCGTTTTTCAATCGTAATTTTCTGCCCTTTGCCATTTGGAGAGTGTTCGTCTGCGTACATGTACTGGGTATATAGATTCTAGTCATGCAAGGTGATGTTGGTCCTGCTGGAGATGAACAAAACTTGAAATTGCCAAAGTTCAGTCTCTGTTAGTCAGCATACGCTTATATGGAGGGATGATTCATCGTTGATCCAGGGGTTCACATCCCCTATCAATATTGGCCTTTCTCTGCCCAAAATGAGAATAAAAAGAATTTGTACCTTAGGCCTTTGGTTTTGCCTAGTTGTTTCGCGAATATTTCGCATGAATGAGTTGTCGTCACAGAATGGATTGTGTCCAATTGTCAAAGTTCAAATTACGTTGGGAAATGTCAGAGTTGTAGTAACTCTCTGATTCATGACGTAATTAGGTGTCCTTGGGGAGGGAGCAGGGGAGAGAGTATACTTGGGGCTGAGCAAATCATGATTGACCTTGACGGTGAAAATTTTTCATGAATTTGGTGTCTTGGGAAGGGATTGGCCATGTCGTCAAAGTCGAAATTGTTTCTTGAAAAGTCCCAGAGTAGTTGCAGTTATAGGTGGCTGTTCCACAACATCATTATGCCCAATAGGTGGAGGAAATGACAATACAAGAGTCCGGGCCAAAATTTGGTCGTTTAGATTCGGTGTCGTCAAAACTGTCCTGCCCGTTGTAAGTGTGAAAGCAAATACGTACCTTTCAGTTTGTTTGTTGAATCATCAACAAGTGTGAAAGTTGCGACTAACGTCATCAGAATACCAAAATAAATGGTGAATCACTGCTGCATCCAGGGCTAGTTAGCAACGTGCTGAATATTGAATCGACAAGCTGAGGGTGTTGTTTTGTTGTGTGCATTTCTTGCTTGGAATCTTCAATGAAATATTTGCCGTGGAAAGAATTTATTCATGAAATGATATTTCGAATAAGAGGGGGGTAGAGAACTTAAATAGGTTGTTGCCGAAGTGTATATTTGCAGGCGAAGAAAATAATTGATGTTGTTCAATTCCAAGTCTTATATCTTATCTTGGTGTGTCTCTTTTGAAATAATTTTTAAAGACGTACCAAAAAGTCAAACATTGCCCGTGCGTTGGTGTGTTTTTTGTCGGTAATTTTTGTTCCGATTATTTTCTTCCTCTACATGTTTTACTCTTTTTAGATTATAATTTGACTTTCAACGAATTTTCTTCCCACTATTCATTTATTCAACTTTCCCTGTGTAAGTTATTCTTATGTTATGGTTTAAATTTATATTCACGTATCCGTTTTTCAACTTGTTCAGTCGTTCAGTTGTCAATTTTTTTCCTGTTTGTCATTTTCTTTTCATACGTTTCCCGAGTAAACTGAGCATTTTTTTTCATTTCAAGGCCAACCCACTCAGAGTATAATGACCCTAGGCAAATGTAAGTTGTTGAATATCTGCTAAATGTTGTCGTAGATGTTGTAGCTTTCAGACTCAGAGCATGAGCAAGTTAGAGAGGTTTTGATTGGGTATGGCAGGATCAGCATTGCCTCGGGATGGCGTTCATGGCATGTGTCGTATGCACTACTTTCCAGACAAGTAATTAGTGCAAAGAACATTATTGGTTAGATGTTTGTGTGGATGGCTTTCAGATTTTCTCCCTTGTTAGACACGGTCCCCATTCAAACACAAAAGATGTTGGATCCCTTGTTAGACACGGTCCCCATTCAAACACAAAAGATGTTGGATCCCTTGTTAGACACGGTCCCCATTTAAACACAAAAGATGTTGGATCCCTTGTTAGACACGGTCCCCATTCAAACACAAAAGATGTTGGATCTCTTGTTAGACACGGTCCCCATTCAAACACAAAGGATGTTGGATCCCTTGTTAGACACGGTCCCCATTCAAACACAAAGGATGTTGGATCCCTTGTTAGACACGGTCCCCATTCAAACACAAAAGATGTTGGATCCCTTGTTAGACACGGTCCCCATTCAAACACAAAAGATGTTGGATCCCTTGTTAGACACGGTCCCCATTCAAACACAAAGGATGTTGGATCTCTTGTTAGACACGGTCCCCATTCAAACACAAAAGATTTTGTCTCCCTTGTTAGACACGGTCCCCATTCAAACACAAAAGATGTTGGATCCCTTGTTAGACACGATCCCCATTCAAACACAAAAGATGTTGGATCCCTTGTTAGACACGATCCCCATTCAAACACAAAAGATGTTGGATCCCTTGTTAGACACGGTCCCCATTCAAACACAAAAGATGTTGTCTCCCTTGTTAGACACGGTCCCCATTCAAACACAAAAGAAGTTGTCTCCCTTGTTAAACACGGTCCCCATTCAAACACAAAAGATGTTGGATCCCTTGTTAGACACGGTCCCCATTTAAACACAAAAGATGTTGTCTCCCTTGTTAGACACGGTCCCCATTCAAACACAAAAGATGTTGGATCCCTTGTTAGACACGGTCCCCATTCAAACACAAAAGATGTTGGATCCCTTGTTAGACACGGTCCCCATTTAAACACAAAAGATGTTGTCTCCCTTGTTAGACACGGTCCCCATTCAAACACAAAAGATGTTGGATCTCTTGTTAGACACGGTCCCCATTCAAACACAAAAGATGTTGGATCCCTTGTTAGACACGGTCCCCATTTAAACACAAAAGATGTTGTCTCCCTTGTTAGACACGGTCCCCATTCAAACACAAAAGATGTTGGATCCCTTGTTAGACACGGTCCCCATTCAAACACAAAAGATGTTGGATCCCTTGTTAGACACGGTCCCCATTCAAACACAAAGGATGTTGGATCCCTTGTTAGACACGGTCCCCATTCAAACACAAAAGATGTTGGATCCCTTGTTAGACACGCTCCCCATTCAAACACAAAAGATGTTGGAACCCTTGTTAGACACGGTCCCCATTCAAACACAAAAGATGTTGGATCCCTTGTTAGACACGGTCCCCATTCAAACACAAAAGATGTTGGATCCCTTGTTAGACACAGTCCCCATTCAAACACAAAAGATGTTGGATCCCTTGTTAGACACGGTCCCCATTCAAACACAGAGGACGTTGGATGTCAGGGAGTTGAAGGTGACTGTGGACTGTTGAATCCCTCATGAAAGTATACTGACCTGCTGAATTGGTTAGAATCAATGAGTTTGAATTCATATCAAGTCTTATTGTTAAAATGAAAGTTTTTTCTTCGTCTGACCTTGTGCCGTCTTGTGTGATTTCAGTATATCATGCCTCGGAGAGAGAGTCGTTGGAAGGTATAACTTTATGCATGCATATTATGCTTGCTCTGGGAAGATGTCTGTTGTTTATCAGAGGGGCCAAAAATATGATCGATGACACATTCTGGTATTTGTGGGCTATGTTGGGGGGGGGGGATCAAGTGCAGTCATTAGGCAGCCTCCTGGACACCCCTGGGATTATGGAGATCTGGTGGTGGTGGGGGGGGGGGGAGGGGCATTGCGCATTGAGCATTGGCTGAGGCGTCCAACCCCAGAACTTCAGGCAAGAAGTACACCCGGACTTAAGTTTTGGGGAGGGTCCTTAAGGCCTTGTTAGTGTGGTGTGGTCATCATGATGCCAGAGTAGGACTGGGAAGTACTTTCAGAAAAATCTGGGGTGAATGTTTGAAATGTTGTCGTATCTTAGTAGAAGTTTTGAAATATTTTATCTTCTCGTGTTTTTTTTGGATGTTTTTCATATTATCTTCTTATTCATTTTGCATGAGTCTTTAGTTACTGAGATGTTTTTTTCGAGTTAAGAAGCTTGTAAGAGGTGGCCGGCTAAAATCTAGTTCTGCCAGGTCTTAAACCCCTTTGGACTTCTAAAAATGTTTATGCGTTTTCTGTTGTCGTTTCATGTTTCTGTATGTTGTCTGTCTGTCTCTCTGTCCGTCCGTCTCATGGTCTGTTAGTCCGTCTGTCCGTCCGTTCTTTTCTTGTTAGTTGTTTTGTAAAATTGCCCAACCATCCAATAAGCTGTGTTTCACGGGCTGATAATGAGCTGCGCTTCAGAAAGAAATATTAGCTCCAAGCGTGGCTTGGCCCCTCAGGCATTCATAAACTTCCTATCCCTGCTTGCAGTGTAAAGTGTCTGGAAGGACTACATTCATTGCAAGTAGCAGTTGTTGAAATAGGCCACGGAAATCCTTTCCAGCCCCCTGGATACCCCTGGGAGTACCAGTGTACAAGCTAATCTGGTTTCCAGGTCAAATTCAGATAATTCTGGGGACTCTGAATTTTGCAGCTTGACCTTTTGTTTGGCACTAGCCTTATAAGAAAGGATAAGGAATCGACTTAAACATCCTTAATTTTCAGACGAAAAATTTGCAGATTTTAAGATGTAGGGTGGCCGGCTCCTATGAGAAGAGACTAATACATTGATAGATTCATTTCAGAGACAGTCGTGCAAAAACAATAGCAGATTTTATTTTGTGTACATGATGGGAAATGATGTTTTTCTCATGTACATCTTAGTGCATGCTTGTCTACATTTTCACACTTGCATCTTCTGTGACACCATCCATAACTCTTGCCCTAGCATGCACAGACGAACGCTTTCTAACAAATTCAAGCAGAAAAATCTAACAAAAACTGCCACAATCAGAAAAATAAATTGATGAGCGGTTGTTTATTTTCACGACTGGCAACTTCTCTGAAATTTATTTTCTGAAATTTTTGTCCTTTTCAGAATTTCACGGGGAGTTTTTCAAGTTGGAAAACACCCGAAAAATTTCATCACTCATCTTTTTCAATCATTCTCACTGAGATTTCATTCTCATCTGCTCATCAAAGTTTGGATTTTTACCTCCAGGGGGCATCGCAAACTTTCCTAAAAAGTAAACAAGTCAAGTTCTGGTGATTGTTCACTCCAAATAGCGATTGTAGCCCATGGAGTAAAAATCCTGACGTTTCTGCGGTAACAGAAATCACCTACTAACTGAAAATTAATATGCAAATTTTTGCCTCCAACGTCGTCGTCTGATTGGGTAAAGGGTTGATCTGTGTTGATTGGTGTTTTTTCAGTCGTGACAAGTGTAGATGCTCGTCCCATTCCAGTTTTTCCCTGGCACTCACTGGTCCCGTTTCTAACCAACACGAGTACGCAGACGTCACCCCCGGCAACCGCATCGTCAACACCCCAACTTCCGACTCCCACGACCACCACAGCACCCGAGGCAGTTGCAGAGGAGCAGTCCAGCCCTTCACCTATAGGTAGGTTACTTGTGCCATTTTGAGGCTTTCACACTTTAGGAGCGTGTTCTGCTCTTTGGCCAGCATCTGTCTGCTTGACAGAAAAATTGAACTAAAACTACATAATATATAAATGATGGATGGGATCTTTGGATCATGGGAAGATGCCCACTTCTCGATCAAAATATCAACCATCACTTGTCTTCACCTTCAGGTGATAAGGTCGACTTGCCCCCGGTCGCAGACGATGACGACGATGATGTCTTCGTCACCATAGACGCACCACTGGAGGAGATACCGCTGAAACGCCGGACACAGTCACTAAGCGCGCTGCCCAAGGACGACCCAAAGAGCCCAAGGAAGGTATGTAGGATTGTGGTCCAAAACCCACAATTTGCAATCACATTTGAAGTGACGAGAGGAGAGTTTCTTTCAATATCAAGAATGTCACTTCCTATGTGGCTGTAAGTGCGAGAGCATCCATCTTGATTTCATTTCCCCTTGTTAAAACTCTTGAATCAGAAAGGTTTTTTGTTGTCATTAAACTTCTCTGTAAGATATCTTTTGATGCAAGTGGTTTCCATTCAACTTTCCAGATAAAGGACAAGGAGCATATCCGACGTCCGATGAACGCCTTCATGATCTTCAGCAAGCGCCACAGGGCGTTAGTCCACCAGCGCCACCCTAATCAGGATAATCGTACTGTCAGCAAGATCCTCGGTGAATGGTGGTACGCGCTCGGGCCGAGAGAGAAACAGAAATATCACGACTTGGCCTTTCAGGTGGGTAGAAACAACAACATGATATGGCCTCCCTTATTTGAGGTTAACCTTTTGATCGAAAGGGAAACCTTGCCTAGATCACACTAGTCATGACTGCTGGGGTAAGATATAAGACTCACTGCTAGTGCTGCGTCAATCAGAGTGGCTCAATGTAATCAACCTTGTGAACCAGCAAGGTGGACTATTTGCGTAGGTGGTGTCACAGGTAGAATGTCTGACGTTATGTATTGACGCTCTTTTGATGTAAAAAGGCTACAAGTAAACACATTGTGGAATCTTACAGTTTTTCTCTAACAGAAATTGGAGTTCCTGTCATGTTTCCTTGTGTATTATATGAGGTTGTCTCAGTCTCATCTGAACTTATATCTTCTAGGTCAAGGAGGCGCACTTCAAGGCTCATCCCGACTGGAAATGGTGCTCAAAAGATCGTAAGAAGTCCAGCACGAGTTCTGCCCAAGGAGGACCGGGTGTTCCCCGGAAAGGCAGTACATCGGAGGAAGCGGGGCCAAGTCATGGACATGGTAAGGGAAGGACATCGGCTGGGTTGACATCTTGAGTGTCGGGTGGAACAGTTGGAGTTGGTTCCTTTTGTTTGTTTACAGTTGGCTGCACAGTGGATGTTTCTTTTGACAGGAACTGCCTCGGTGTTTGTTTTGTTGCATACTTTTGGAGGAATACGTGTGCACATATCTTGTGAATGGCACACAAGGGGATAACGTGGTGTTCAACAAATGATTGGTTGTCGTACCTAATTGATTGACAACTTGATTGTCAAAAACCTACCTGTGCTGCCATCTGGAAACTCACACAGAAACCAGCTCTAACTTTCCTCTGCCTCTGATGTAAGCATCAAACTATGCTTATTGTGCCTGTGGCTGCCACGACTTTAAATCAGTGCGTTTATTTTGTATTCTTTTAGTTTCGCGCCATAGTTGTTGTTCCGATTTTCAGTTTTTGTCATCTGCCTCGTTGTGTTCTCTCCCTCACACTGACTCCCTGTCATTTCACACGATTAATCACGACTTTATAGTTTGAATTGAAGGCTTTGTTGGCGAGATTGTATCTAGTGCCGAGCCAAAGGTTGAACAAATTGAGTTTTACAGAGATTTGTACACAGTATGATTCTAGTTATTGATATTTTCCATTGCACGTATTCGACCAAGTGTTCACCAGGAGTCCTATAGCTTTTAGGAGTCAATTCATTTTGGGGAATAAAACAAACAATTGAACATAAATAACCTGGAGAACACTGGGTCCAAGCAATGATGATTTAAATCACAATGATATTGAGTGTATAACAAGTGATGAGAACAATGTGTAGAAATTGGATTTTAATCGAACTTCTTCGGAGAAGTCGACTTCCAAATCAAGTTGTCAGATCAGCTTCAGTTTTTACTGTCATTTGACACGAATAATATTTCTTGCCAGGATCAGGTCAGCCGCTGCCTTCTCAAGGTCAAGGTCAAGGTCAGCGGCAAGGTCAACCCCTCCCGGCCAGTCAGATCTCACCAGGGTCGTTCCTGGCCGCGCCAATGCCGTCGCTTGGAGATTACGAGAAGAAGCGATCATATTCGACGTCTGCTGTGGATATGGGGAGTGACCACGGAGGAGGGGCAGGTAGTGCCCCCTATATGACACATGTTAGTAACTACATTGTATACGCTCGATAGGCTGCCGTGTAGTTCATTTCCTTTGTGCGTCTGCTTGAGATATGACAATCTATGTTCTTTGAAGACTGAATCAAGATCACTGTCGGTAGAAGTCGGAACGAAATTTCTAGATTATGTTTCCAGTTACACATGAACATTGATAAGTGACCTAGTATACTTATTCATCTGCATGCGTGACCAGATACAACATCGGGAACTATAGTTCAATCTTCTGCCAACCCTGGGCCGGATTCAGAGTCTTCAGAGGAGCAGTAATAAGCGTTCACTTTCGTGGCCAGTCAGAAATCTGTGAAAATATTCAACAAAGGTTATCTGTGAAATATTCACCTATTTCCATAATTCGTTCCAAATTCACGACTTTGCAGGCAAATTGTGATTGGAAATTGGTGAAGTCGTAGAGTGTGAACTTTCGTAGGAGTTTTAAAATGAAGGCTGTGAAGTGATTTGGAATTGACGAGTTTGAATAAAACCACTTTCACAGGTCTGTCAGGTGAATCTAGCTACTTGTACACATATCGCCAAAACTGCTCTATCGGTCACTGCAAGTTTTGATCCACGCTGCAAATTTCCAGCACTTATAGTCAAGCAGACGTCACAAACCCGCATTTTCGAGGTTCTTTTCCTTCCAATTTTCATTTTGTTCATTTATCTATTGTTTAGAATGAGTAAATATTTTAGATTAGAATGAGTAAACTGTAGCAATTTATTTCATTACCCCCTTTATTTTGTGATGATACCCCTCCTCAGTTTGCTAAATATTTTTATTTATATTTGCTTCTTTCCTTTTTTTATACCGTCAACTTAATGATTTGTCGTCATGGAAACTATCGATCTGTTCAAAGAAATATTCTTTTTTTGGCGTGTTTATTTTATTTGAGTAAAAAAAAAAGTTGAACTTATGATATGAGTGATTTATGGATTCTTGTAAAAAATACAAGATTTATCATTTGAATATATCTTTTAAATTGAACTTTGTACATTGTATGGAAGCCACAGTGCACTAACTGTATTTGATAGAACATAAACAAAAAAAGTCTGAAATCTTCTTTATCAACAAAAACTATCAATATGACCATTTGTTTCAAATCCTGATCATCGCTTTCTGATAGTCCCATTAAATTTCAGTTTGATTGTAGTTTTGGCTAAAAAACGTGTATTTTCTGACGTTTTCTCGAAATGACCCACGGTAACCGTGTGTTGCTGTCTTTTTCAGCTTTCACCCTCACAGCATCCGGGAAACTTGCAAGGTGCTCTGGACCAAGAGCAGGGCCAGGGCGCTATCATTCCAGCTCAACTCAAACCTTCTTCAGACCATTCCCGACCTATCGCTACTAGTGGCAATAGGCGGGATTCGGTCAAAATGGCCGCCGACGATGATGACGACGTTAGCGATGACGAGAGATTGATCATTGGAGACGCAGATGATATGGGTGAGATACTGAAATTGATCAAATTTTGTTTTAATCGAACCCCACACTCTGTGCTTGAGATATTCTTGTAAAAGTACTATTGTGACTCTTTTGATATCAGGAAGTGAACCTTTCTTCGCAGAAGTCTTTGACCTATTGCATTAAAAGCAACAACAAAAATCTTGTCCAAATTGGGAACCATTTTTAGTCTGACTCATTATATTCTTTACATAAAAGACAATTGTAAAATCATTCCTAAACAAAGATTCTAATTCAATTCTTAGATAACGATGATGAATTAGCTGCAGCCGATACTGGCGGCATCGACCTCAACTGCAAAGAACACGTCTCGGACAGCGATATGGACAGCCAATCAGAAGACGAGGCCCTCATCGAAAACAAAGCGTTTCCACAGCAACGATTCTCTCCCGTCATGAAACGCGTGTCACCGTCGGACGTCACTCTACGACCGAAGCCTATAAAAATGAAACCGGACTCGCCGATCCGGGGTCATTTACGTAATCACAGCTTACCACATCGCTCATTGGACGATTCAGTTTTATTACCCCGCCCATCTTCAAACGGTTCAAGTTTCCAACCAAAGGGGGCAGTATTTAAAGTGCATTCACCTAAAGGTAGGACCGGTAGCCTTTCTCAGTTGGACCCAGTTTACGAACCTCTTTACATGGAATCTCCTGCTAGTGATGCCAGCAATGGTGAATTATTAGTAAAAGTTTCTAGTCAGCGCCCAAATCAAGTGAAGACAATACATAATATCACTGTGATGTCAACGGACGATAAGGTGATTTTGTCGTCGGATTCAGAGACTCATTTGGGAGCCCAGAACGGTGTTGGTCCGATCATGGGCAAGATGCCACAAAAAGCTCCAAAGCCACCTCCGTTGCCAGCGTCAAACATTCCACAACAAGTCAGTAGGAGTTCGGTATCCTGGCAACAGGCGGCGCCACTAACACCTCTGACAACGCAGGTGTCTAATACGTACACGACGACATTCAAGTCGATCACGACGCCGATCCCGATCGCTTCTAAGCCTGTGATGTCACAAGTGAATAACGGCGGCCCGAAAACGCCACTTGGAATCGCGCCGCAAGTGACAGTTCAAGCGACATCACCGTTAAAAAATGTTGGCACGTTTTTTGTACCTGGCGCACCCTATATTCTCAGTGCCCCCCTGACTCCGACCGCTACAGTGAGTAGTGTCAATATTCCGAAAGCCTTGACTCCAGTGACTGCTGTACCACAATCATCGCCGGGAAATGGCGGTATGTTAACTGCAACAATACGGAATCTGGCGCCGCAAAATACTCAGCCAGTTTCTGCGCCTTATACGACACAAGCTCTGGGTCAAACGATGCTGGCTAATGTTGTGTTTAAAGGTAGTGGCTCTGGTGCCATGCCACAAAGCCCAGCGCCTCTCAGCCCTGCGCCAATCCGTGTGTCAACACCTACTCACGTGCAGTACATTTTACCGTCATTGACAGTTCAAGCAACCCCAGGGGGGAAATTACAGAACGTCCTTCACATGGCTTTGCCAGGCACGCATGTTCCAGCCGGAAATATTCAGTTGACACTACCGAGCCAAATTCAGCAACATGCTCAAATTCAGGGGAATAAGATTCAGTTGACGCAACCACCTGGGGTCAGTGTCGCTCATCAGAAGGTCATACAAGCACCCCAGAGCCCGGGCCTAGGAGTTTCACAGTCGCCTCAGCCACAAACTGTGCAAGTGATCCAAGCTCAAAGTCCAAAACAGGCTATGGTCCAGCATCCACAAGTGGTTGCCCTTAGTAACCCTTCGGTCACTGTGGCAACAAGTCAACAGATGCAGCAATACCAGTATCAAGTGCAGCAGTACCACCAAGCTCAAGCTCAGCAGCAGGCGAGGTCTCAACAGCAGTACCATGTTCAGCAGGTTCAGCAACAACCGGTTCAGCAGCCTACCACACAGCAGGTCCAGGCACAACACCCCCAATCTCAACAACAGCAAATTCAGCAGCTCCAGCGACCAGTTCAGCAGCACTCTCCTCTGCCTCAACAAAAACACCTCGTCAGACAGCAGACGATCCCTCTATCACAGCCACAGTATCAACAGCAACACGTGCAGCAACAGTCCCATGTGCAGCTGCATTCACCCGGGCAGCAATCCGTGCAACACGTGCCACAGACGTCAATGCAACACGTGCCGCAGACGCCAATGCAACACATGCCGCAGACGTCAATGCAACACGTGCCGCAACCCCAACCAACAGTGCAGTACGTGCACGTGCCACAGCATCCAACAACAGTGCAACACACGCCACAGCACTCACAACATCAGGTACTTCAACAACAGGCTGCAGTGACCCAGCAGTCCCAGTTACAACAACAACACGTGCAACAGCAGGTTCACGTGCCGCAGCAGCCAACGCACGTGCAGCAGATATCTCACTTACAACAACAGCAGTCACATTTACAACAAGTTCAGCAACAACAACAATCACATCAACAACAGCCACAAATACATCAACAGTCACATTCACAACAACAGTCACATTCACAACAGCAATCACATTCACAACAACAATCACACCAACAACAGCAATCACACACACAACAATCACACATACAACAACAGCAACAACAGTCCTATATACAGCAACAGTCACACCTTCAACAACAGCAACAGTCACAATCGCAACAACACATTCTCCAGCAGCAGACGTCGCCATCGCAGAGGTCACCGCAGCCGCAGTATCAGGTGATACCAGTGGAACAGCTGTCGTCGCATCAACAAAGACTGCTGCTACCCTCTAACAAGTGAGTATAAACTGTTAACGGTTGCATTGTTCAATTATTCTTGAAGACCTTTGAATCGAGCACAGATTGGCCGAAGTTTGAATTTGACAGGTGCCGTTTTCTATGGCGCTTTTATGGTATTCATTTTCTGACTTCAGGGTCTCCTATGTCTCACCGAACACACCCACGACGCCCAGCACTCCTCTCAGTAAGCATGGCGATGGAGTCGCACCAACATACATCAGCTACATTGCAAACGTACAGCCAGGTTTGTATTTCTTAAAGATTCCAATCCCGGTTGAAAAATAATCTCCATTATACTGATCTGCTCACCGAATATAGTGAGTACACACAAAGAACTGGCAAATGGTCTTGACAACCGGATCTAATATTTGATTGGACACTTTATTTCAGTGGGAGGCCAATCTCCCCAGCACGTCATCCTCCAGCCGCAGCCCGTTCGATCCCCGGCACCCTCCACCCCTCTGACGCCATCTGCTCCGGCCAACATCTCTCAAGTGTCCCCAGGCTCCGGTCAAACCATCAAATACACACACAATGTCCACAGTCCACCACAGAGTCACAGTCCTGCAATTTATCAAGGTAAGTGTGGTCGGATCAACTGATGAGCTTTTTGGGGCCGTGAACGGGGATTGTAAACCTGTTCCGTATCTGTTGCAAATTGTATTGGCATTTGTCTGTTAGTTGAGAAGCTCTGAATTATAGAACACTTTTTGATAGTATGAATTTTAGGTAGATGATGCATGTATGTGTTATAGTAGTTCCTCAAGTTGCTTAATTTCGGTAACCGTCATGTTGGTGCATTTCTCTTCAGGTGGGATGAATATCAAGGGAGATATCGGCTACGTAACGAGTACAGCCTCCCAGCCCAAGCCGCTGCGCGTGAAAGCATCCGTAGCTAATATTCCTGTTGCCACGGAGTCACTGCAGGCAGTAGCTCCTAGCAACAAAGCTCCAGTGACTCAGACAACTGGTAGTCTGCGGCATGAGGTGATGGAGCAGCATCCGCACACGCCGGATCACAGCAGTAGGAGATACTTCTGTAAGTATACATTCATACATTCAGGCATGCCGATTTACCATGTTTGTTGATTTGGCCAAGGCACCTCTCCTTCAGTAGTCAAAGGAGGGAAGATTGCACATGTATGTTTTGTTGAACTAGGTGTATGTATGAGTATTCAAGTTACACCCCCTTGCAATGATCAGGTGAGACTGCAAAATAACAAATGTCAGTGGGAAACTGACAACTAGATTTTCAATTTGGAGAGGAATTTTATGATCGACATTAATTTTCACTTCATCTTGCCTCCTCTTGCAGTTCCCTCCCTGAGTGATATGAACGTCCCAAGTCCCATCAGCGATCGCCCTGTTGAACCCTCAGACAGCCAAAACAATGAAGGAAAACCCCAGCGAGCCTGCAAGGGCAAACGTTACAAAGAAATCGTGGCCGAGAGTGGGTTAAAGGCGTTGAAAAGGGAGCGCAAAGTCGTACATAAATCGTCCAGTAACGATTCGAGTGATGACAAGGTGTCTATCCCTCCTCCGTCACCAACGCGGCTTCAGCCTCCATCACCCATGCAGCCTCCCGCTGCCCCGCCTCCGGTCAGAGATCCATCGCCAGATAATCGTCGGGAATCTCAGTCCAGTTCACAGATGTCAGTGCCGTCGGTAAGCTAAATCACTATCAAGGTCTGATTTCGCAATTTTAATGATTTAAAAATCTGCTATCCCATTGTGTGTGAATCCAGAGTGAGTAGTTTCCTTTCACATATTGTCAACAGTTTTCGTTTTCATTTCAGTCAAATGGCAATGGGCATCCAAAACAGAAGCCAATACCTCCCCCGATCCAGTTACCACCACCAGGGGGCATTCCAACCATCAGTATCTCAAGCAGTCCGCTCATTCCCCACAGCCCTCTCGTACCTAATAGCCCACTGCTGAGTCCACGGCGAGCATTCCTCAAACGCAATATCGACGATGGCATGGAAAAGTAAGTTATTGAAATTCACTGAAAACCGCTTGCATGGCCTTGATTCCTTGATGGGAGAGTCCTCAGAAGTTGTTTTGTTCTTGACTGATTTTAACTTTTGTCGTTTCCAGAGTTCTAGAGGATGTCGACTTCGAGCGCCAATTTGGAGAACTGCCCCAATTCATACCTGACAACTCTGAGAGTGGGACGCCACTGCCACAAAGTCCAAGAGTATTGCTGGGGACGTACAAGAAGAAAAGAAAAAATGGTAGGCTCTAACTTTGAGTCATTTCTAGCTAAGAGTAATGTTCAATGTTCTGTTCTTAAACGTAATGTTCAATGTTCTGTTCTTAAACGTAATGTTCAAATTTATATCTTGATTCTTGTTGATATCTTCAGAAGATGGAGAGGAACTGTCCATGTCGCCAAGGGTTCCTAAAGTGCGGCGAATGTCAAACAGTTCTGAATGCGGCACACCGAAGACGCCGAAAAGTGGACGATTTGAGGACACGAAGTTCTTCGGCAGTAATTTTAATTTGGATGCATTGGCGGAGGCTGCTTCTCTTCAGAGACAAGGTATGTATATCAAATTTGGTTCTTTTATAAATAGAAAACGAACGCATTTGTATTGGGGACCTAATAGCTTGTTGGGTGGCATAGCCTGGATTTCTGGAGGTTCGGTTGTTTTGTCTGGGAGGGGTCTCGATTCAAATCCTGAAAAATTCAGTGTTACGAAGATGGGGCAATGTCGGGCAAAATCTTGTAACTTATTGTGTGTCATCTCGTTTCTCTTTTTAGGTCTGTTGGCTGATTTCAGTGACTGTGATCTTGGTTCGCCCCGCACACCTAAAACACCGAGCTCTCCTGGGTCGTACTCGTCTCTGCGGCGGACCCTGGACCAGCGACGCACGTTGGTCATGCAAATGTTTGAGGAGCATGGATTTTTCCCTTCGTGTAAGTCTTAGCCTTTGTAGTTTGCAACAACTATTGCAATTATGTGTCACCACAGAGGTACTTGGGGTTGTCAAGGCTAAAAGCCTTTCCTTTCTGCTAGAACTGGGATGGATGGTAGGTACAGCATCTTGGACCTGTACATCACTGTGATTTTGCCTAAGAAAATCAATATTTAAACTGGTAAATTCTGCTGAAATCTTCCTCTTTCACTGGTGAATCTACTTAGGTTGCTTTATCCTACGTGTGTATAAACCTGGAAAGTAGAATTGTTCAGTCTGTCTTTAACATAGCTCCGTCTTCTTCTTCCAGCCCAGGCAACTGCTGCCTTCCAGAATAAACATCATGACATCTTCCCAAGCAAGCTGTGCCTTCAGCTAAAAATACGCGAAGTCCGACAAAAATTGATGGCACAGACAACATTTAGTACGGACCCGGAGAATGCCCAAACAACGAATACCTTATCGGCTAGCAATTCTGGTGCGCCGAACCAGTCAATAGGTGTCACTGGAAGCCAGGTGACGCGGCCGTCTAATCCGAATATCGGGCTGGGGACGTCCCCGTTAGTTCAGGGGAATGCTGCACCAAGTTCTGCTGCTGGTCAGTCGCAGCAGGTTGATTTGAACTCGAACACAACGGGGGAGAAAGGACCGGTTATCTTCATGGAGCATGAGTAACTGTTGATGTGTGTGATGGCGCTGTGATAAACTGCAATAAGACTGGGCTTTAACGGATTGGCATCGCTGAGGCATGTTCATGAGATAGACTTCTGGTGGAAAATGATCTGGACATTGTTTCTCGTTTGTTTGAAAGCTTGTTTAAGAGCTTTGAGCTGTATGGGTCGGACAATATCTTGTGGACACATGAGAGAATTTCTCGGAGAGTTCCTTGAAGGCACCATCAAGAGTTTGGTTGTCAAACTACAGATGATCTCACAAGTGACCAGAATCGTGATAACATGGACTGATAGCGTGTTAGTTGATGACCGTGTCGAGTGTCAGATAGAGTTTTGTACTTGTGATTGATAAGAAAAACAAAGGGAATTTCATTCTCCGCAAATTTCAGTATGAACGTCTATCTGAAACTCGTGTTTACTCAAGGATTGCAAAGATTAAGTCAGGGATAAAATATTTTTTAGATGAGGCCACTATTTTTTTATGTGCAGACTGATGCATAGAGCCTACCTAAGTAAGGATACCAGTATTTTTTCAAACGTGCTAAGCTGTGATGAATTCAAGTATGTCCCAGTTGCTCAATCAGCATTAGAGACTAGACTACTAACACTAGTGTTAGTTTAAAAACTGAGCATTATCTCATGTAGTTAATGCTGCTACTGCTAATGAAATTAAGACTTGACGTTACTGCTGTCACTGATTGAGCAACCTGGATTCCGATTGTGCGACCTGACCCAGATTGTTTATCAAATGTTTTTGACTGATTAAGTCATGTTAATGTGATGTACAGGAATTGCATGCAAACGTGGAAATAACAATTGTTTCAATGAATATTTTGCAGCAACCTGTACATAAACTTCATACAGTGATCTTTGTGAGTCGGAATTCATCTGATCAATTTTGTGTCAAATGAAAGATTCAGGATGCAAGTGTCTGGTCAGAAAGCCAATTAAGGTTATCTATACTCCGCACATAATCATTTAACATCCTTATGATAGTTACTGAAGGCATCCACCCCAGATTCTCTACCACTGGCAAATAAAGTAAGACCATTTATATTGGTACACCCTGTAGTTTATGTTTTCCACCAATATAGAAGATTTTCAAACCTATTTGAGGTTCGGTGTATGACAATGGACGGGGTAATGAAGATATGAAATGGTTCGAGTTATGATTATAAGGACAATTGGAAATTTGGTTTTATATATGAAGATTGTGCTACATGTTTTATGAATGTTTTTTGATTTTCAAATATCATGTCAAAAGACGATAGTTTGAAATGACTGGTCTAATTGGGTCGCAAGTAAGGTATTCTTACTAATGAGGCCCACCCTAATATTAATATTGAGTGCCATTTGTCAGTGAAGTTAATATTTTAAGTTCGACTTAATCTTCATTGTTGTTTTGTTGATGAGTAAATTGATTGTGTCCTGGGCTGGGTTTTACCGGTATCCATCAACCTTACCACCCCATTCCATACATAAACTCATCTTTTTAAAATGCATGAGAAGAGTCCATTCAGAAATGTGGGGGTGTTCCCATTCAATTTAGGAAAATACTCTCATAACCGCTGTGATGAGATGAAATTTTCGAATGCTTTTATGTTGTGTCGGTTATGTTTAGTTTATTCCCGTTGTCAGATAAATGATATCTAATTTGTTGTCAGTGCAGCTGACAAGTATCGCAGTGGCTACAATCTATGCCTGCCATTTCACATAAAGGACCCAGGTTGTCTTTTGCCAAACAAGGTTGGACTCCTTGTAAAGGTCGAGGTCCTGGTTTTAACTTACCGGTACCCCTGTTATCAATGCCCTGTGTCTTGTTGACCCTGACCTTGTTTATCCTGGCCTACTGGCACACTGCAGACAGACTTCGTGTATGTATTCAGTTTGATTTAGTTGCAAATATAAATACATGTGATGTAGTCAGTTTGGTCTCTTTATTGACTGCTGTAAATAGACTTCAGTTCGGTCAGCTGAACAGTCAACTCTACTAGAAGAATTAGCACGACCGAGAGGAAAGGTCACATGCTCTTGTGTCATTGTCTTTGCCTTCGCGGCATTGGAATATATTGCAGGTGTTTTGTTTTCATTGTAGGGGAAATAGACAGCAATTGGAGTAAGATCATAGCGGTGTTGATGGGCACAGAGTCAAATGTGTTGAAACAGCTGAAAACATCTCTCGAAGGAGGGGTACCTATAGTAAGAGAAACTGCCTTGTCTGTTCAGTTGGTGAAATATAGAGTGAATAGTCTCTCTAGCATGTCTGCTCTATTTACTCTACCATACTCTATAGAGGACATGTATCCGTAAACATTTGTATCGTTTCTTACATGTACATTATGTATCTGTTCATCATTATGACACTTTTCTATTTCTGTTTTGTGGGTGTGTTTCGTCATTCTACTCAAGATCTAAGTATTTACTTATTGCTGTTGTTTTGAGAAGTCTTTGAAAAACTTTGTTGTAGTTGAAGGGCTGGTGTTTGTCACTCTGGGTGGATGTAAATTTGGTGTTTAAATAAACTGGCACCAAGGGTTTAGTGAGTATCTTCTGTGCTAAATCCCTTATATTGTTGACACCAACTTTAAAATCACCCTGGGAACTTTGGATATTTCTGATTTGAAAGAAAGATATTGTTAACAAACCTGAATAATATTCTCCAAGCATGAACAAGGGTTAATGAATGCTTGAAACCGTAGCTTTACCTTGACTTTGGGCATTCCAAATAGAGTTGTGCTCAGGAAGTAGACGTAGCTACAATATTCGAGATATTTGATATGTCTGGTTGCCATGGTGTAAGTCGGTTTCCATGGTATTGTTTGGTTACCAAGGCAACTGAGGAGTAGTCTGGTATAGTGTTGCTATGGTGACCTTTCCTCCACTTAGAATATTTGACCAACTTGTATATATGCAAATGTAAAATATCCTGGTCTTTGCATTTTATGTGTTCATATGATCCATATGAATATGATTAAAAAATATTTATTAAAAAATATATCTGGTTCCTTTGCTATTCTGTAAGATCCTACCAATTGATTCTCATCCAGGTAGCCATCTGATGTGTGGTGGAATAATGCATTACCTGATACACAAGGAGAACCTCTCTACCTTGGACTGGATGAGTGTATGACCATGTGCACAGTCGACTGTTATATGGGAGTATATGTGACTCGCTCTACCAAAACTAGGCGCTTGTCGCATCTGAACTTGACAGGTTGATACGGATTTGTTGTTCATTTCCCTATTGTAGACCTTTTGTGAAATGTGACACAAAAGGTCTACAATAGGGAAATGAACAACAAATCCGTATCAACCTGTCAAGTTCAGATGCGACAAGCGCCCAGTTTTGGTAGAGCGGGTCACATGTACACCTTTCCAGAATTGGGGCGCTGAGTGTCTAAAATAGTGATGTCATAAGGGGAAACTAGGCCTTATAGTGGAGGGACAAAGGAGATAGTCATGGTTGACCAACACACTTGAATGCCTTTAATGACGGACAAGGGGGAAAAAGTTAGTTCCAATGCAAGCCATCAATTACGGGAAGCATGTATACCCTAAGTATATACTTGTCTAAGTCCCCAGTTGATTGCAACAGTACTCTGCCGTGTTATTCTCTGCTTTCTGAGGTGGCATTTCGTATGTGTCTCTGTCAATATAGGTGACTTCTCATTCCTACACTCCGAGCTATAGGCCTACCAGACATTCTCGTCATGTGAATAGTTGTGACAGACTGATCTGAGAAGTCCTCCGATATCCTGAACACGGTGCCAGGCTGTTAATTCACCACCTTTCACCAAGTTGATGTCTTGCAGTGTATCTTCAAACTGAATAGTTCCAACAATTACACAACTGAGATGGTCTCTGTCACTACAGTGATGAAATTAAGCCTCTAACCCCAAGGTGTCCTCCATCAGTTGACCTTTCAGGAAAATAACGTCAGACCACTTCTTCCGTGTTACAGTTATAGTCCCAAGTCTTCGACAACCTGCAAGATGTGCATGAATCCTCGGTCAAAGTCACTGCTGTAGCCCTTTTTCCATCCCAACCATTTCAGTCTACTCACATATCACAAGCAAAAAGCAAAAGAGTCACTAATTCATTTCAATACCTTTATTGTTAAAAAAACATATAAATAGCAAGACAGACGATAAAAACACCTTATGATAATTGTATTATCCAAACAAATTGTCACAGATTTAAGTTTATTCAATCGAATTACATTTTTTCTGTGTATCTGTAGAGCAATCGTGATATTGACCGAACATCTGGACACCTTGACATAATCAATGTGGTCAGACTGGCATTGCTGTACATGAAATACCTAGCTTGATTACCATTGTAGCTAGAGGCATCAAACAAATACAATAGCATAAAGTACAGTTGCCAGTCTCAAAATACAAACTTCTTACGCTAGAACAAAGGCATGTCAAAGCTATTTTTAAAATCTGTACACCCACCTAATATGTATTGTAAACAATGCATCTAAATCGTTTCTCAATCCTAGATTACACAATAGCATTTAGAGAGCTAACAATAGTAGAATGTGTTACTGTACATGATTATGCAAGAACAAACTCAAATACGTATTTACCCTTCAATGCCAGGATGAATTTCACCAAATTGAAAATGTGAAATCAACTTCACCCCACTCATGGGGAAGCTCTCACCGAGTACTTTCGAGTACCAATGAGACATGGTTTCAATAATATATCCGATTTTCAGACATTTTCTATCTTGAGCAAAATCCCAACCGGCAGTGAACGGGTTTATGTCATAACAAAACACAATGCTTAAAAGAATATTACTGTATTTCAAAAACATGTATCATTTTAGAGAGCTGTTTGAACCAGGGGTCAAGAGAGCATCACCCAACATTCCAGGAGAACCAGTCTCCTGTGAGAACTACAGACCTCATCCTTGTGGACAAACCTAACTTCAACCACATGCAATGTGAAGCTACAAGCAAAATATCACAAAGAAAGCCCCACTTTACCTGTGAATTCTATCGAGAACTAATGCCAACAGCATAAAAGCACACGCACTGAACATACATTCAGTAGAGCATTTGCTAACAAAACGATAACCGACAGCACGTATTAATCCATACTTGCTGATAGAGATGTCTTCCAAAACAAAAACAGAAAATATTCAATCGACTTCAAAATTTCATGATATCACCATGAAAGATCTGCCAGTATAAGTATTTGAATCTATAGGGTACATGTACTTGTATGAACATTCACACGACAATCCTGAGCAGGGTTGAATGCTCACTTCTCGGGCTCTGCACACAAACCCCTGTGACATTTCCCCTCATTGGCTGTAATACAGGATGCTCTCAAACAGGTCAATCTCAAAATATTGCACTCTACAATATTACATGTATCAATGACATGAATAGCAATCTTTTCATCAGACATGTCGGAGGCTAAGGAAATTGGTCACCAGGAAGTACTACATACATCCTTTCACAAATAAATCGTGTTCATAAGGCTTGAGGTAAAAAGTATCATTTGGACAAAAAAACGCTGTCCTTGTTTACATAAGAGTCAGAAATATCTAGTACAGTAGAGCTTTCGTGCAGTTCTACACTCTGACTGAGTGCCTCCAAATATGACAAGTCTGGTGACAGTTTGACTTGTCGGAAGTCTGATACAGCGTTACTTTGGTTCAGTGCTAGTACTGGCCCAGCACCTTCTAAACTGGGTGCACTGTTGTGTAGTTCAACAGCCGGACTAGTACATTCCATGATACTAGGTGCACTGTTGTGCAGTGCTAGTACTGGCTCAGCATATCCTATACTAGGCGCACTGTTGTGTAGTGCAACAGCTGGACTAGTACCTCCCATACTAGGTGCACTGTTGTGTAGTGCAACAGCTGGACTAGTACCTCCCATACTAGGTGCACTGTTGTGTAGTTCAACAGCTAGACTAGTACCTCCTGTACTAGGTGCACTGTTGTGTAGTGCAACAGCTGGACTAGTATGTGATATACTAGGGGCACTGTTGAGCATTCCTAGAGCTGGGCCTGCACCTACCAAGCTAGGTGCACCGTGTTGCAATTCTAAAACTGGCCCTGCATCGCTAAAGTGCAGTGGGTGATGATCTGAGAGAGGAACCTGAGAGGTACTACTGCTGCATGCAAAGTTTCCAACAGGGTCCGCCGTATCTGGTCCAGTCATATGAGAGGATAGTTTCAGAACCTTTTCATGATTACTTCCATGTGCAATGGAGTCCATTACTGTAGTATTATTAAAATGTTTATCAGAAACATTCCGGTGTGACTTTAACTCATGACTGGGGCCCACACGTCTATCATTTCTTGACTCCCTAGCAGCATATCTATCCTCCTTTCCTGAATGACTTCCAACAATTTGCTGCAGTGCTCCACCTTTGCTTTTGAAGCTTGCATTGTATGTCCTTCCATAGTTTTCCTCCTCAAATCGTGCAGCACATTGGTGCAGCTCTTGACCATGCATTTCATGGTCATCGAATCCAGCCATGCTGGCGTTAACCTCCCTCACAGTCACATGTGCCCAGTCTGAATCAGACCTATGTAATATAGACACGCCCACATCTGGCTTGGGTCACACGACATGTGTACTGCTAGGCCCGGGTGGTCCAATGGGGTGTGTGTAAAATGGACACAGCCAGGTATACATGGGGCCTGGAATGAAGTTTGAAGAGTTTTAATATCAGGGAGACTCTGTTGATATGGAGAGCCAATTATACACCATTAAATAACAGTCAGGAGGCATCGCTGTCCTCTTATCAGTCAACTACCATCACCCCATTGTACTCAATTCTGAACCATATAGAACTTTTATTGGCCAAACTAACTTAGGACACGTGACAGATTCGGCAGCCTGGTGCCCCCTGGGACAGCAGGGCGATTTTCTGGTGCCCCATGATCCAGCATGGTGCCTCAACAAGCTGCCCAGAGAGTGAGTAGTCAGAAAGCTCTGCATGCCTAGTCTTGGGATTGGCAATGCTGTCCTCAACTGAGGGGTGGCCTAACAACAGTGTAAAAAAAAAACACAAACTAACTCCTGTTTATCAACTTACCATTCCCAAACACGTCTGCCAGTAAAGATATTTTCGGTCGCTTAGCTTTTCGCGGGCCCTTCCGCTGTATGTGTTCAACGGCTGTCTCATCATGGAGTACTGCCTGCATTTGATCACATCCAATAGCGATGACGAATAAACCGAACATTATACACTCAATCACGAGAATTATGGTGTGAACTCTGAAAGATAGAAACACTATTTTCATATAGTTTTGTACTGAAATGAATAGTTTTAGAATAAAGTTTCTTTAAGTTTTAACTTCCAAATGGTTCCAGATCAAGAACCATAGAGAGGAATACTGGCCAAAGGACACCACCCTGACCACAAAACTCTGCGACTCTATGGCAAAACGCTCTAGGACAGGCGACTTGAGGGAATTCTGTACAACTTGGAGGACTTACATGCGCATATGTTTGGCTTCTTTTGACTTCTCACCCATCGGGTCTAGAATCCATGACACAACAACTAAAGAGATGGCATATAAAGACGCCAGACCTGAAATGACAATGGCATCAGTTTAGACTTTCAAGTCTACATTTCATCGAGAAAATTTCAACATTGATGTTGAGATTAACTGTTCTCATACCAGTATGTACACAAACTGTGCCTTCAAACTCAATGGTGGGCAGTCGCTTTGTGATCTTACGCCCTGGGTGTTCGGTACGACAAGGAGCTGCCAAGAACACCTCTACTAGAAATTTCCAAGTACCCAGACCCAATTAGACCAAGCTATACAGTGATTAGTTATAGGCTTACTACAATGCACCATAGAATAGTTACTCTGGACTGATTAGGCAGGGCGCTTTAAAACTTAAGATTGACACTGAAATTCACCTACCAGTATAAAACAGAAACTGTATAAAGAACTTTTGATTATATTCACCAACACAATTGTTGATCCTGAAAAGATGTGAAAAGATTAACTAATTGAACTGACAGGTTGCGGAAAATGGTTGCGTGTTTATCCTACTTCATACAGGGCTGGGCCTTGCATGAGAGAACAGACCTTGAACCTCTGTGAAATCTATTGTGACTATTTACCTTTTGATCACAGTTTATATATTATAATCAACCTACTATGAGAGATTACATGCTGTGGTTTGATGGTAAGCTCTCTAGACATTTCCATCCCAAGGTAAATGTTGGGGACAAAGTGAGGTCTGCTCTAGTCTTACAACTTGTCACAGCAGAAGATGTCAGAAATCGTGGCTATTAATAAATGTTGCGAGGATCAACTCACCAAGGACAGTGATGGTCCATCCGACGAATACATCGCCGACATATCCGACAATGATGAGCTCTTGGCGGCCGATATGTCTCACATTTCATGCATACTGTCCACTCATCACCACCCTGGAAAGAAACAAGCCGAAAATTCTCCGCACTGCTTATTTAAAATGAAGGAGTCACACATGAACCTGGTAACCAGGATAACCAGGTGTATTGGGACCAAGACAATTCCCAGCCAATACTCACCTTCTCTACTTTCTTTTGACCGGAATGGATATCACTGAAGTCAATGTCCGTGTCTGGTAGAGGTATGATCCCTGGGTCGGACAGCACCGCTCTCATGTGTGAGAAGATCAGCAGGAATAAGACCGAGTTGAATCCCAGTGCATTGATTGAACCCCACAACCTGAAAGGAGGTTTACTTGCGATGAAGGCAGGAACAATACAAGACGTTCTAATTGAGTCTGAGAGAAAGTGCTTATGGTTATTTGCTCGATTCCCTGCACTACTGCAGGTGTCACTCTCTGTTAGTGTAACACGTACGTGTTTGTCTGGACCACCCTTGTAGTTTGTACCCCCCTGGCCCTGGTATCAATGGGGCCCATCTGCAGGCCTCATTGTTAAACAGAGACCTTAGCGTAACCCAAACATGGCCAATGGCCATGATTTCTTCATGACGCCATTGACGGTGTGATGCTCAATCCGCAATCGGCTGATAAGTGATAAATGTGATGGGTGTGGCACGTCGACACACACCGCCGTCTCGGTCACTAAATTTGGCTGTTGATCATTGAATTTCTGAAACCTTATGTTAGTTAAACCTATAAAGCAACAGAGATGACAAATTCAACAAAAGAAGAAGAGAAATGCCAAAAAAGTAATGAGAGGAGACCTGTTCTACAGTTCCACTAAAATTCAACAGGTGGCGCCACAGCCTTTTTCCGAGATTTTTCGCTTTTACGCCCATCTTTCGCACCAAATATCTTGACGATTTGACCATCAGTAGTGAGGGAAACTTACGTATCTGATAAAGTAGGCATAACCAGATGCCTGATTACAACATAGTCTGCATATAATACTGAGATATATGTGATTAACACGCAAACAATGCCGCACGGATCAGTCCGAAAAACAACCATTTTGCCTGCCAACGAAAACACAGTTTTCCATTTTTCTGATTTGTCTTTAAACAAAATGTTGTCAAATGGCTAAATTCGTTGAAACAGGTGATATTTTATGCCTTGAAAAATATGAACATAATTGTTATAGACCTTTTGTTCTATTCTACAAATTTGACAGGTGAATTATTTTTATTTTCTGGCCAATGGGATTTCTTATTTTCTGCCAGTGAGGTCAAAAATCAACATGGCGATTTTTTCAGTTTTCATTGTGAATCGTGCGGGTGGTTTAATCTATGATTATGACCACTCTGCGCCTAAAACAGAAGTTGAATACACGTTCAGCTATCCCTTAGAACCGGTTCTAAAGATATTTGATGAAAGAATTGTCGTAGCTTTCGGTCAAAGGGATGGCGTGAAAGGTGAAGACCCGCCCCTTCTCTTGTGTTCTGTAGTGCATTGGCCCTGTACATTTTGTAGGCCAACATTCAGGGTGTTACAAAAAATGATCAGGTGATGAAACTCGGTGGTTTGTAACTTATTCGAAGGTGGTCTGCATCAAATATCGTCCCAAGGCCAAAAAAATGTGTTGTGGGCCCTACTTCACCATGTTCACTTGCATAATAATTTTGTTGTGTTTAGTGAGACTGTCAAGGCTAAATTAAAAAAAGTCGACGTGTCACACTCAGTGTTACTGTTGTTGAAATTGAATGCTTTTATTGCTTGATTGTTTCTAACCATTGCATGTCTTCCATTTCAGTTGGCCACACTGTCCTTGGGATCAACGGCATTCCTTCCGCAGGCCGTTCATTGGAAGATGGCCGTGACATCCTGGAGACCATAGCCAATGAAGAAAACTACCCGATCGCCATTAAATTTGGGCGGCCGCGGCTAACCACCAATGAAAAGATAATGTTGGCTAGCATGTTCCATTCGTAAGTAAGATTATTAAATGTAGTCCTGAAATTCACAGATTCTGTCCAGTCCACCTGAATATTGCCTGAATTTAAACTAAACTCCGGTTAGTGTCCTGTATACATATGTCAAGTTAAGTAGCCTACTTTGACCTGGCTAGTCACTGGACATAAAATGCTCACATGCACTGACGGAAGTTATATCTAAAATTTGTACTTGTTTCACCTTTATCACTATGAATGTATTGTATTATAGGAATAACCTATATTCAATAGAATAGTTCCTCATATGGTTCTGAAACTGGTTATTATAAAATCGCCATACTATTTTCATTCACATTCCAGGTTGTTTGCAATTGGCTCACAACTTTCTCCGGAGCCTCGGTCTTCTGGAATAGAGGTCTTAGAAACGGATACATTCAAATTATGGTGCTCACAAACTCTAACTGGTTAGTTGTTCCGCAGCTACAAACGGAATAGAAGAATCTAGAATAATATACATAATATGGGAGGAAATTTACCTTTATGACCAGTGAAGCTTTTATTGAGGGAGATTTGTCAACATTTTAAGGGGTTTTCACATTATACGAGCATAAACAAAATGGTGGAGCGTAGACCAGACTGGCTAGGCACACAACAAACTTGTGAAACATAGCTGCGTCCCCTTAATTTATGTGCTATAGGTTCTATTTTATCTTCCAGGAATCAAATTTATCATAATCTCCGACCCAAAACAGACAGGATTAGAAGCACTCTTGAAAAAGTTGTATGAAGTCTACGCCGATTTTGCCCTGAAGAATCCATTCTATTCCATTGATATGCCAATTAGGTAAGTTCATGAGTTATTGGTGTCTCATCTTGAAAGTGATACAAAAAGGAAACGTGTTTAAAACCCAGCCATTGTTGGATTGTTCCACCTGTCCTCTTGAGAAGTCTGGTGGGAGCAAATTACTTTTGAAAAGAAGATGCTCTTCAAACAAGTCGAGAGGTTTCAAATATTTCCAAAAATGTACATTTTGGACGACTCTTCAGATGCATTGGGCTCTATTGTCACAAAGCCCTTTCTTCAGGATGGTGATTGCTTGGTAATTCTCAAATCACGCTGCACCAGTTGATAAGTTGTAAAGCGCTTTCTTCCTTGTATCTTCAGATGTGAACTTTTCGACCAAAATCTACAGAGTACAATAGACCAGGCAGAAAGATTAGGTGTGGCAAATATCTGAGGAGCCAAGGACCAGGGGTGGTTTTCTGTCTTGGATAAAAGAACTGTGCTGTGACTACTGCCAGGTGTTTGCATTAACGAAGACGGAGAGATGACCGAAGGAGAAAGCCGGTTACTTTGTCTAAATGGGTTGACATGTACCACTGTACTATGAAACAAAAATGCCACGAAAACTTTTGTCAGTTTGTGGTGCTGAATTAGCCAGTTGGGCTGCATGTTTGCCTTGCATTTTGAATAGGGGAGCAGAATAGACAAATAGAAAACTTTTTAGGGATTCAAAAATTGCGTTCAGATTCTCTTGTTTAGAATCTTATGTTGTAAATAATGTGATGTAAATTATTTCAATTGTTCATATGTAAATACTAAATATAACATAACTGTGAATGGAAAAATGCTTTGTCTTTTTTTATCAAAAGACCCCCCCCTCCTGGTTGTTTTATCCCCCCTTTTATTGCATCGGTAGATTGGCGCCTGAATTGGCGATGAAATTGGCTCTACCATAGTTCAAGTGACTTCCGCAGATGGCAGCACCATGCCAGCGCCTGGAATGGATGGGCGATGAAATTGTCTCTACCATAGTTCAAGTGACTTCTCGCAGATGGCAGCACCATGCCAGCGCCTGGAATGGATAGGCGATGAAATTGTCTCTACCATAGTTCAAGTGACTTCTCGCAGATGGCAGCACCATGCCAGTGACTTCTGGTAGATCGCAGCACCATGCCGTGTCGCGCCAGCGAGTTTTTTTACAGGTAGGTTCGTACCATTGTGTACATTGACAGCCAATCAGAGCTCAGTAACTTCGCCTGACGTCATCAAGTAAGAAACGCACGTGTTGTTATTCAGTAAACAAGATCAGCGATGCACACTGACAAATGGTGCGAGTTCGAATCTCGGTAGGACTTCTTTTTCTTGCTTTTTTTTCATTTACTTAATTATTTTAATAATAAATTTCTCTTCGGAAATGTACACAATGTACACAATGGTACGAACCTAAAAAAAAAACTCACGTCGCGCTCGTATTCCTGCTGGTGGGAGATTGTGTCTGTCCTTTGACAGATTGGGCGACAGTCCTCCATGGCTATCTTGTATCAATTCACCTTTCCAACAAAATCGACCAGGTTCCAAATCTCTCCACCAAGAAGCACCGCCGTGTCAGTCCTCGGCCTGGTGACAGTCGAATCAATATCACGCACTTGAACCATTACAATAGACCAGACAACATTTTTTGTTAGTACGTTGATCAAGAAAACATGAAATATTTGGCGAGTGCGCCGAACTAATTAGCGGATTAGTTTATTTGTCACAGACAACAAGCTTCTGGCCCGCGGGTTCTGGCCATGCGGAACCTGCATCAAGGACAAACTTCACGGTGACCAGGACGAATTACTACAGGGGACGGCGTTCGTCACCAGAACAGGACCGTCCTTCTGAGATTGAGAACACCAAGGAAGGAGAAATTTATAAGCGAGACCTCTACAATGCTGGATTATTTATTCCGTTCGTTGGTTTAGGATTCTGGATCGGAACCAGGCCTGATGATATGGAGCTTTACAGGCTTTTTCACGACTTCATCTTGCCTTGGATTTTGATTGTTAGCAGAGCTCCGGGATTGGGAGGTAAGTTGTTCAAATATCATGTTCTCAGTTATAGGTATCATCAATGATTTAGTTCACGACCAGAATGCAATGCATGCCAACGCCATGTTGACTTCACCGAGACATTGGCTTCTTTTTTGTCTCCAGTGGCTTGGAAGCTCACAGAGACAGAGTCCCCTCCAACTCCACGGACTCGTTCTATGGAATACCCATCTGTGATAACAGCATGCCCGTAGTCTCTTCCAACACTTGTTAGTCAGTTTTAATGACTTTTCACTTCAGAACTTTAAAAGTGTTTGCAATATATTTGACATTTCCTCAAACACTGTCAGTTTCAAGTAGGCGGCCAGCCCGTGACATGTAACAATGCATGGAGGTATCAAACACTTGGAAAAGCGGTATAAATTGATCCACAACAGGATATCCTTTGCCATGATTCACACGCTGGGTGGGTTGTACAGCTGCTTGTCCTCGACGAACGGTTGAGATAAAGTATCGGAATGAAACAACATTTACTCAGCTTCCTGGCGTAATACATTGCACCAACAAAGGGAAGTTACTTGACTATTACCGTTAAAATATTTAGTGCGAGATCCGTAGCGCAGCTACTTCAGACGGTTGAAGGACTGGACTTCAATTCACGATGGCTAGCCTTTCTGACATACCGCTATTTTGAAACATGTTTTTGAAAATATACTCTCCGACGGGTACCAGTGTGTTAAGAAGTGATTACCGTGGCCTATTACTACTGCACTCATTTCTCTGTATTACATAAGTCTCAATGCCCAAACATAGTCCCTCCAAAGCTTGCCATATTCTTCAGCCTACTACAACCTGGTTTTCAAGACTGGTGACTCTGGCACAGACGAGGATGTCTATGCCCAAATCATCGCCTACTACTCGAGGTCTAACATCAAGATTCTGAAGGTCAAGGACAAGAGTTTGAGTTTCAAACCAGGGAGGTAAGATTCGATTTTGACAAAAATACGCTTTTCAAATAATAACATTGATGAAATATATTGCTCAACGGTAGGTTAATTGATTGAAAGAACGAACCGATCCTAAAAAGTTTTCCATTTAGAGATTCATCAATTTATGGTGACACAAGATACTATTAGGTAATAGGGTGGTTAGGATCCAAGAAACTAACGTAAACGTGAACGTACATTCCCAAAGATTTTGAAGCCTCGGGACAGTTCTCTCAGGATACGTTTTGATATCGTGAAACAACATTCTTTAATTTCAGTATTGACAAGTTCAGTGTGTTCACAACCGACTATGGGGTCATTGAGAAGGTGGTTGTCGGGCTTGCGAAGACCCCACCCGACAGGGAATGGAATCTCTCTTCGGTAGGTTGCTATAGACGAAATCAAACTTTCAAATGGGACGGGCGACGCACTGGGAACACACCCGAGCGGGGAACGCCGACTGGGTATGACAACTTACAAAGCGTTGTCCATCAGATATCAAAGTGAAAAGTTAGTCTGTTGTCTAATTTCTCTGTGTTTCCGTCTTTATTTTCAGGTGTCCATTATTGATCACTTCAGAGATGACGTCATTACTACCAACTCGAGCAGTTGGCTGCTGTCAAAATCAACACAGACGGAAGTCACCATCGATTTACCAGGTATAAAGTTACCCCGTCTATGCACAAATTGCGCCGACAGTTATGATAGGTAGTAAGTGTGCCTATTGTTGTTGAGTTTTGAATTTTGCAGCCGCAACGAAAAGCTGAATTTACGTTGCAACGCCGTACCGGTGTAATGTTTTTTGTGGTCCCTATATCTCCGTCATTCCATACAATTGACAGCTCACGAGACTATTACTTTTCAAAGTTGTTTACGTTCTCAACCTGTGCTGTTTTTACCTCGGAGGCATAACGATATTTCAGTGAATGGTTTCTGGAGTATGTGGGCCCCTTGGAGCGCTTGTTCCCAGTCCTGCGGACGAGGGAAAAGCACGCGGGTGCGGAGATGCGACAATCCTAGGCCCACGCCAAGCGGCGAAGACTGCAATGGAACAGACACGGAAGGCGTGGAGTGCAGCACAGATCCCTGCCCAGGTAGTCCAGAATAATATCACTGGCGGGTTTGAACGAGCAGTATCTCGAGATAACCGAGACGCCATTACTGCTCCTTTAATACCTAGCATCTTAGTACATAGCCGAAATGCATGTATCACGCATATGAAAAAACCATATGTAGCTGAAACGAAATTGGCATCTTTGTATGTTACCATATTAAACTGGTTTCCAACTAAAACGACAGAGTGGTGACAGAGTGGTATATGTTTGGCTAAGAATTTGAGGGTTTTTTCAGTGACCGGTGGTTGGTCAGCGTGGTCACTATGGCAGCATTGTTCGGTCACGTGCGGCAACGGGTTCCAGTCGCGGTCACGGTCATGTGATAGCCCTGCTCCAGCACGTGGCGGCGCTACATGCAAAGGAAGCGAAGAGTCCGCGAAGCCTTGCAAGTCACCCATAGAGTGTCCAAGTACGTGTTCGTAGAATCATTTTGTAGTCGTGATCAACAAGAAAATCAAACTCATTACTTGTTTTATTCGAACGTCATATCAGTCACTGGCGTATTTGTTTCCCTAAATCCGGTTCGGTCCAACTAGAGCCTCCATTTATATATATACGCTTGTTGATCAGAGACCATCAATAGAACTGGACCGGCTGATAGAAGACACAAAACGCCTGCTGGTCTGGATTGAAACTCCATATACAGTGTGTCATCTTTAGAAATATGTGAACGCTAACATCCTATTTTTCAGTCAACGGAAACTGGGGTGAATGGCAAGCATGGAGCACATGTTCAGTCACATGCAGTATAGGGACGAGGATGCGATCACGTGACTGTGATAATCCCGCTCCTCGGCATAACGGGCGTAGCTGTGAGGGGTCAGCGATACAGACGGAACGCTGTGATTCGCGGGTACAGTGCCCAGGTGAGTGATACTCCATTATTTCTTAGGCTCTTTTTGGACATTCCATAGATTACAAATTCTTACACAGCAGTTGAAACCAACGTGTAGGCCTAGTGGTCATCCAGTTCTCGAAGGAGGAAGCTCATGGATGGATTCGTTTGACTGACACCGCGGCTCCTATGAGTGTATTAAGAGCCGTGCTCCTCGTTATAGTTGATTACAAGCAATTCCTTCTCCTTCTGTGTGCCCATTATTCAATCTGAAGCACAAAACTTTGAAACTTTTAAGCCTGTCGGCGACGGTGGTTCACATATCTGGGTTGCTTGCATTGCGGAAAATTTGTGGAAGACAGATCAGCAGATATAGCATCGTTCATTGAATATTGTCTCTAGAGTCCCAGAAGCAAAGTTCGTGTGCAAGAGTTGAGAATCTAAGAGAAAATGGAAATTACAAGTCCTTCGGCAACGGTGGTTTTTGTGGTGTGTATATCGGGTGCTTGTCACACACTTAATGTTATTCGCGATCTTTTTTAATCTTTTAGTCAATGGAGGATGGAGTTCGTGGAACGACTGGTCTCAGTGCGCCGGGAACTGTGAGATGGGTAGAACATCACGGTCCAGGTCATGTGACTCGCCAGAGCAAGCGCATGGCGGCCTTGATTGCCCTGGTGATCGAGAAGAGAAGAGAGAGTGTCCATTGAAGCCCTGTCCAGGTAGACCTATTCCACTCTGTATAAAATCTCAAATCCCAATAGTGCTTAACTTGGTTGACATTCCTCGCAATTGCACTGGACTTATACTAATCAAGTTTTAGTTTTCCCGTTTCGAGAGAATGGGCAAAACGAAGCTAATGAAAAAGCCTTCGGACAGCCAGGTTCATGCTCTACCCTGATTTATCGGCCATGTAATCACCAGACCTGAAGAAGGCTACGTCGTCGTCAACTACATGTATCCATTACTCCTGGTAACTAAGTTTTCACAACAATGGCACTTTGCTACCATCTTCAACACGCATCTTCAATTTCAGTTCATGGTTTTTGGGGGCCGTGGAGTCCTTGGGATCAGTGCGATGAACACTGTGGGAAGGGGGCGAGCCGCCGCCGCAGACTCTGCGATTCTCCAGCACCGAAGCACGGCGGTCGACCATGCGCTGGAGATAATCAGGAGATAAGAGAATGCTTCCTAAGACCTTGCCCAGGTGACCACACGTTTGTCAATTTATCGAATTTTCTTGATTTTTAGGAAGATGCAAGTGCGATCCCAGTCGATTTTAGTATCAATGGAAAGTAGCATATGCATATATAAATTTCTATCTTTAAAGTACCATTATTTCTAATGTTCTTTTTAGTCCATGGCTCTTGGGGACCTTGGAATCCCTGGAACTCCTGTTCAGTGACCTGCGGCCCTGGCTCACGTAGTAGGACGCGCCTCTGCGATAGCCCTGAACCAGCACATGGAGGCAATTTTTGCAGTGGAGAAAGCATGGAAAGAGAGGATTGCAAGATAAAGAATTGCCCAGGTAAAATTTTTCATTCACAAAGTTTGAAGTAAAGCGTTTGAAACTTCTTCTTGAACAAAGTTGATCACAAACGCACCAAGGCTTGACATGATAAAGCTGATTGCTCTGTCTTCCAGTTCATGGCCAATGGTCATCATGGAATCCATGGAGTCCCTGCACAACCTCCTGCGGGGCTGACAGTAGCAAAACACGGACTCGAGCATGTTCTTCTCCGCGCCCGTCATTCGGAGGCGACTCGTGCCTTGGTGACGTGATGGAGAAAGCCCTTTGTATGAGGAAGCCGTGTCCAGTGCATGGTTCATGGAGTGCTTGGGGTCCTTGGAGCAACTGCTCAGTAGCGTGTGACAGCGGCATCAGAACCCACCAACGCCTCTGCTCCGACCCTGCACCACAATATGGCGGTCGAGGTTGCAGAGGCAAAGATACTGAAAGCGAAGTTTGTGAAGAGAAGTCTTGTGTTGGTAGGTATGGCACTAGTCAAGACAACGCTTGTACCACTGTGAGGTTTCATGACACAAACTCTGAGGCGATATGGCACTGAAAACTCTCGAGGACAGCCGTCTTCGTTACCAAAACGGACTGACTGTCAGCTCGTATCTCAAAAATTCCGATCGAAGAAGAAGACGTCGTTTCTTTGAATACACCAGTCGACTTCCTGTCGAAGCACTTGGATGTAAATCAATTTACAAAAGTTCAGCTTTTCTGCTCATGTTGTATTATTTTCGAATCAAATACGACGTCTGTGGAGAGAGTCGGTCAAATAGCAACATGTGGAAGCACCAATTCTTACATTTCTTACCATATTTTCAGATCCAGAGGATAATTTCAAATCGGCGATGGCTGATTTATTTGGATCAGATAATGAGGTACACTGTTGTTCACATTCATTTTGATGTTTTCTTTGGCAATGCACAATTTGTTACAAGAGTTTGCCTTTGGGAAAAGTCAAATATGAACACGTTTATCTGATTGTGAAAATCGCAGTTCTTGCAAGGCGTCTTCTATAAAGGCCTACACGAAATTAGAATCTGCCGGGGCAAACGACCAAGTGAGAAAAGGTATGAAAAAGGGCACCTGTGTGGAGAAGGAGGGAACCCATAGCAAGATTATTGACCACAAAATACGATTTATACCCTAACATACCAGGAAAGAACATTCATCCAACACCAGACATTATAGCCTTTATCCCTTTTTGCCGTACAGAACGTATTTTCTCATTTTCAGAGCCTGTCGCTCGCAGACGTTTCATCAAAAACCGACGACCTTTTCAAAAGTTTGGATAGCCTCAACCGGAAGTATGTAGTCTTAGAAATGGATGGCTGCCAGATTGGAATGGCCCAGTTCGGAGACAACTCCACAAGACAAACGGTCGAAACTAAGATGATGTCCCTTTCGTTTGGGGCAGATTTTATGAACAATATTTTTGATGCGACGGAGGGTGCCGTCAAACTTAAGGTCAGTTTGAAGTCAACTTTTTCTTATGACTTTCTATTGGACAAAATGTTATAAATGAACGCTCCTAGAATACTTGCTTCTGTTTCTTTCTGCAGTTTGCATCATTCGATTCCACAAAACTGAAAAAAGGCAACGAGACAGAAGAGCTAGAGGTGGAATGTCCCGTTGTCAAGCTACAAATAGAACAGGAAAGCGGCGCCAAGGTTGAAGATGTCAAGGACGTTGCATTTGACCTTGGCCTTCCTAACACTGGTGGACCCAAAGAGGATGACGTCATTGCAAACAAAATGACCTTGACTCCTGGGAAAAGCATCACACAGAATGTAACGATTGTGACCAGAGGATGCACGGTGCAGGCATTCTTTCAACTTCCTGATGATGTCATATCCGATTATAGGTTAAAGGTCAACATCAACGAAACTGCGGGAGCAGAATTTACCATTTTCGCTAACAAAACCGTGGAACAAACAGGCAGAGGGGAGCTAAACGTTATAAATGTAAATGCCTACTTTCAAGATGGCGCAAGCAATTTGATCGTTATGGTACCAGGAAAGCAAGCAGTATCAGCGCCATTTAATGCCATTATGTCACTGACACTATTCCCGGGGACGAATTCATCACATATAATCAAGAGGCGCCACAAAAGGTCGATTGAAAATGATACAGATGTTGGAAGTTCTGTTGGTCTCGGCGCAGTGGCGTTCATCCCCAAAATGCTGGACCCTGTCACCAATGAGTGGATAGAGGTCCCCGACGGGGTAAGTGTGCTGTATGACCCCCTTGCTTATGTGATGCCCATGGTTGGTATGTTGCGGGCGATGGTTGGCCAGGTTCTTTCATTGATCGGTCACGACTTGGCGTATCTCTAACATGTATTTGTTATCTTTTCTCGGCTCAATCTCGTGGCTCTCGGGCAAAACCGAAAGTACATGTACATGTATTCGTTAGGAAGCTTTTCGTGCGATAGCAAGTCTTTCGTTTTACATTTCAGCTTGAGGTCTCGCGAGATTCATCCATCAAAAACGTGAAGTTCAAGAGCAACTTCTTCGGCTGCTTCAGCGCTAACATCTTCGTCCCTCCGAACACGATAGACTTCAGCGCAGTCTTTGACAACTTTGGCGCCAAACTCGCGGAAAACTTCACGGTTCTTCTCTCCATCTGCATCATGGTCGGCTGCTTTATCTTCTGCGGGATTATCATGCACAGGAAAGACAGAAAAGACGATATTCTGGTGAGGTTTTTTGTTCTATTTTCCAATGTTTAAGCTAAACATGGAAATAGTTCCAAAAAAGGTTTAAAATGATTGATTTTATGACGTGCCAGACAGTGTATCAGGCATGCCTTTTTGTTTTTACAGTTCCAGTTTGAGCCCCTGGCTGACAACGACTCACAACACGTGTACACATACACCATGACAGCATTCACGGGCGTCAAAACCGGAGCCGGAACTACGTCACGGATACACTTCGAGCTGATTGGTGAATGGGGATCGACTGGACATCGTATCATGTCGGATGGATTTAGAGAGGTAGGGACAAGACATGCTGGAAAAGTGACCGAGCGTTGACAGGTGAACGGCGATACCGACCCCGTTACTTTTTTCAAGCCAAGGCAACATACATAGCAATGAATTCTAAATGCAATTGACAATTGATAGCCCGGTCAGAACCTTTTTGCGACGAAGAATTTGAAGTAAGTTGCTTTCCATCCCCCCATAGCAGGCCTTTGTGTTATTCCCAAAACACAGTCAATCAAAGTGATTGAGACTATTTCTGAAACGAGACAAAGGTCTATGGGAGAATGGCTGTTATCAGAGTCTGTTTTTTTCCAGAATTTTGCCACTGGGTCGGTCAGCAACTTCGTTCTAACGACACAGGCCCCACTGGGAAGATTAATTCGGATGCGCATATGGATTGAAGAGCGGGGTCGAAATCCCGACCCGGGCTGGTTCCTGGAGAAAGTTAATGTCGAGGAGGTACACATGGAAAGAATGTAGGTTTTTATTCCTTGAACTTCGCAGAGAAAATGATAGTGGTTGACCGATGCTTTGAATCTTCATGGAAATCAGGGGCTGCTGATCGCTTCTCCAGCCTTGCACACAAACTGCTGTTGTGACAGAACTTAAGCAAATGAGGGGTAATGTTTCAGCGGTTTCCTCAGGATGAATTTCGTTGCTTGTGAACCGATTTTAGGGGGACTATTTAGCTTGTAGAACCAACCGGACGTTTTGTATCTACACAATCTGAAGACTACTGGCCGGTAAGCAATTGATTGAAGCGAAATGTTGAAACTGTTCATGGGCAAATGTTGAATTCAGAGTCCTTTTGAAATGAGATGGTTGTACATCTTCAAAATACAGGGCAAGATCGTCGAGTCTTGGCCTTGGATTGGGCAAGTTCCATCGCAAAGAAACCTAGGACACGCGTCTCCATGTGATCTTCCTTTCAGCTTCACCTTCATGTGCAACCAATGGTTCGACAAGCGTCGAGACGACCACAAGACGTCCCGAACACTGCCTGAGATTAGTCACGATAAGAAATACTTGGCGTTCATTCACAGGTAACACATTTAGCTTAGTTTCCTTCGAATAATTGTGTTCGAAGTTGTTGAAATATAGTCTTTTCGGGATGCATCAGCTAGTCTTTGTTACCAACAGAGCTGGTGATGCAATCTTGTTCAGACGTCCTCTGTTGGCAGTTCACCTACACCATCACTGCTTTGCTTATTCTAGTACATATTGTAGGTGGAGTAGTACAATTGGCCACAATACAATTATCATATGGTCTGTGTATATTATCTTGTACCCCTTTTTCCTCTGTAATATTATCCTCTTCCAGGTCAAAAGTAAATGGAGCAATGGACAACCACGTGGTACTCTCCCTGTTCCGTAAGACTGGCCAAAGCGACTACACGCGCACCCAGCGTCTCTCAGTCTTCTTCTGTATGTTGGCTATGGTCATGGTAGCCAATGCCATGTGGTTCAAAACTGACTCAGTAGAGGGCGCTAATGTCAATTTTGAGGTAAGCGACCTTTGAGCAATTCATCCGTTCATAATGTATCCGCTCCGAATTCGTCAGATAATCAGCAGGAACTTGGGCTTGCCTGGTACGTTCAACCCGTATCCAAGTGTTTCCATATTGTATACATGACCTTTTCAGATCCAGCTGGGCCCTATGACAGTGAAATGGCATGAGTTGTACACAGGGTTCCTCTCCGTGATCATGGTATACCCGCCGATGATGGTCATCGCAGAAATATTTCGTAGGACGAAGAGATGGAAAATGAAGAGGAGAAGCCAACTGGAGGTAGAGTTACGAAACAATCTCTTTTGAGAATTGGAAGGTTTATCTAATGAAACATAGAAATAGTTTGGGTTTCTGACAGAATTCAATGAAACCTGTCGATGAACGCGGAAGTTGTCTCAACGTATAAAACTATAGTCTGTGAAGGGACTTCACCGTATTCCAACTGCCTCTAATGACGTTATTTCCGTTCCAGGCACGTGACGCGCACCTGTTGCCAAGATGGTGTGCCTTCATTGCCTGGTTCTTGGTCTTTGTGACGCTCTTCCTCTCCTTGTTCTTCACCTTCCTCTACAGTATGCAGTGGGGCCCGGAGAAAGCCAACGAGTGGTTGAAGACATTCTGCTTGTCGATATTTCAGATTGTATTCCTCATGGATCCAGTTGCGGTAAGTCTGGAACTGTTTGACGTTGTGAATGATGATTAATTGTAAGATTAAGATACCGGAAGATAGACGGTGTGTGTCTGAGCAGAGTAAACATAATAAGAGTCTGTATGGAGAAGAAGGGGACAATCTTCCTTTCAGATGATTCAGCAGCGAAATACACGGCCTGTTGTCTCTAAACAAAGCCCGCTCGCTCGCTCGTTCTATTGTGGTATTGAAGAGTCATCAGGGCAAATCTTACGAACACCGACCCCACGAAACCACTTTCATAGGGGTCGAGTAGGCCTGAAGGCGAGAGCAAAGAAAGGCAATGTCAATTTCTTGACATGTAAATGTTCTTGTCTTTTTAGTTGTTACTGACGTATCTGTTTATGCGGAAGATAGTCGACGGGTTGAAAAACTCAAACAAGGTGTCCCACGCTGACATCGTTGATGGTAAGAATGATTAAGTTCTTTCATTCACTGCACTGCCTGCGGTATGATTCATTTATCTCAAATCACATTACTGGGACGTTATCAATTTCCCTCGTCGTTAGTAACCTGCACAATGCTTAATGGTGTTTCTCCATTTTCAGGTATCTTGGACAAAAACAGCGCCCAGGCGAAACGGATGAAGCGCGAAAGAGAAAACCAGAAACGACTCTCAAGCACCATCCGGGAACTTACACTGTTTGTCATGTACCTCTTCCTCCTACTGGTCATCTGCTCCGAGTCACGTGACTCGTTGACATATTGGCAAAACAAGGCTTTGAAGGAGCTTTTTGGCCTTTCTCCTCCACCTGAGGTAAGCTGCAGGGTGTTGTACCGCCATTTGGACACTACCAAGCTGTTGACGATGCGGCACACGGGTCTAGTTGTCCACATGTCACACCGAAGTGGATCAGGTCACTGGTCTTTTTTTCTTTCAGTCAAGTCCTTCACTTCGTCAATCCAAATTGTCTTGACTAATTCGTTGGGCGTGTCAGGCAAGATTGTATTCGTTAGTGTTCCCTTGGCTCTCATAACGTGGCCGAACCACCTCAGCTTTTCTTCTCGGCAATGACGCCCGATGTACTGGATGACCAGCCCGATGTACATGTACTTGATGACCAGCTCTCTTACTCAGAGGCTGGTGTACATATGGATGGAGTCATAAAGTGCAGGTGATATGTTCCTTTCTTCTACAGCTGTGTAAAATGAAGACCTTTGACGAATACTGGGACTGGGTCCACAAGAAGATTCTGCCGAATATCTACCCGACTGTTGGATACAATAACGAAGAACTGAATGGCACCGCCCTGGACTTTGTAACAGGACACCAACATTTGCGTTTAGGACCTTCCAGAATAAGACAGAAGAGGGTCAAAGAGGGTAAGTTGGATGATATATAATCGTTTTTTGGTGACCTTAGTTGGTACAAAATACATGTGTACAAAATAACTTCTTCAACACCTTTTCAGGTTCCTGCAGAGCTCCCATGAGAGAATTGAGGAGACTTACTCGTTGTAACCCAGGCTACAGCAAAGATTCCGAAGACAAGGCTTCGTATCTCCCTAATTGGGTAAACGTTTCTGCAGATCTTCACAAGAAAACTGAGAAGTCCGACCCATTCGTCCGTGCATTTCATTACCGCAGCCCCGAAGAATTGCGAGCACTTCCGGTAGCAGGTGAAATCTACGAATACGATGGAGGAGGTTACGCTATCACATTGGGGACGGACTACGCAGACGCAGCCGCCATCTTTAATCGTCTGTTTCAGACAAACTGGTTGGATGAACTCACTCGATTCGTCATAATCGAGTTTACGCTTTTTAACGGTTTTACGAATTTATTCAGTTCAGTTAAGATCATTGCTGAAGTACCAGAGACTGGTGGGATATTCATCATCCAGCAAGGCGTAGAGACCTATCGTCTGTATAACTATGTTGGCGGTATTGGCCTCGTTCTGATGATGATCCAGAGCATTTGGCTCGTTGTTGTTATGGCAACCTGTGCACAGACTGTCATCGGGATTTGCAAGCATCGGGGGAAGTTTTTCAAGAACTTTTGGAATGTGGTTGAGTTGACTAATCTGTTCTGTGCCATCATGATCCTAGTAACATTTTCGATACGGATCTCGATGACAATACATGCAGTTGAAGAACTAAAGAACAACCAAGGTTAGTGTCATAATATCTCGAACCAAATCATGATTGGTCTATTGGCACAGCAACGAAGTTTCAGAAATTTCATTTCAATTTCAGGAAAGTTCGTTATTTTCGACTACGTGATTAGCTGGGTGAAAGCCACAGTCCTCTTCCTCTCTCTGGAAGCCTTCATCAGCATCATGAGGCTGTTCAAATTCCTAGGGTTCAACCGCCACATCGCCATGTTGTCTGCTACACTGAAGATATCGGCATTTGACGTGGCCTCATTTAACATGCTGTTTGCGATCGTCTTGATGGCCTATCTTACTGCAGGTTCGTTGGAAATTACAGTAAACCGCCTCCGGCTAAGGTCAACTTCTACATTGCGTCTAGACCTAGTTTGAAACTCCTCCTTCTCCCTACATGTTTCCTTCTCATTGCTCGTTCGTTAAATGGACCCAGCGTAACGTGTTTGGCTGTTCCCCATGTTCCAGTGCTTCCATACAATGAACAGCTAAAGAGACCATGATTTTCAACACAGAAAAAAGTATCAATCTGTCTTTCCCTGTTCCCAACAATGAGGGCAAACACACAGACACGAAATGTCTTGTTATCTGATCATCCATGTACAGATGTAAACATTTTCATTATCATCATTATCATACCCCGCACCCAAACTTTTCAAACTCCAGCACATACTGATTCCGGGCGTTCGAGTACATGATTATTATGAAGTAGATGTGTTGTTTCAATCATCGCAAATCTGCCTAAAACGGCAAGTTTTCTCAGGTACGGGTACGGCAGTGGCGTGCGTCTTTTTCATTGAAACCACCTCGCACGGCCGGCACCGACATATATCGTCGTTGATGATGGAGAGAGCGGTAGCCGGTACATATTGAGCACGGTTCACTAGCAGTTCAATGTGCTCATGACGTGACGAGAGCAAATCTCACGGGTGGGGCGGAAATTCGCCATATTGCTAACATCATCAGCGCCAACAACTATTTCTTTTGACCCTGCCGGAGTCTTTCAAAACAACAAATGATTGTGTCTGACCCTGCTGGCCTCGATTTTGAAAAACTTTTAAAAAAAGGTCATTCAAACGTTAAATCAACTGCAAAGATAATCTTTTATATCACTGAGGTATATACATACGATATGTTGAGAAAAATCTGTACAACTATCGAAATATACGATTACTTGGAACTATTTCGGCTAATCACTTTGCCACCTGCGCGACCTTGTCACTATTGTGGCGCGCTCGTTTGCATACCGCATATAAGAGGCGAATAAAATCTCCATTTCATCATGAAAGCCTTGACGGTTCAGCGCTGAAGGTGTTTGACTGTGGATCGGCTGGTCACGGGTTCGACCCCCGGTGAATCTGCCGAATATTTTTTTCGAAATAGTTTGCTTCCTCTTCACAGGTCACATGTTCTTCGGTCACATGTACGGCATGTTCCGAGACTGCTGGCGGTCATTGGAGGTCCTCTTCGGGATGTCTCTCGGCCCTCTCACATTCAACGATATCTTCGAAGACGACCACAACGTGCTGTACCTTTCGAGGACTTTCTACACCACGTTTAACGTCATCGTCAAAATAGGTCTGCTGAGTCTATTTATTTCGCTTTTAAATGACACTTACTCCATGGTGTTGGCAAATGAGGATCTCTATAAGTATGATAAAGAGCTTGTTGAGCATATGAGAGAGAGGATCAAGTTACTGTGGGGGATCTTTGAGGGGCGGTTGACTTCGGCGATCCCAGAGAGAAAGAAGGAAGAGAAGGAGCCTCAGGGTACGTAATAACTGTAAGGGTTTTGGAAACAGCGGGACAAGTTCATAGGTTTACAAGGAGACAGCCTATGAATACACAGCCTCACGCAAATTAAATTAAGCATGATGTCCACAGGCTGTTTGACATGCGAACAAATCGTTCATTTTGGACCAAATGTACGTCCTCTCCCGATTGTTCTCATCAGATAGTCATTCAAATTTCCTCTACTATTTAGATCGCCCTGTTGAAATCATGGGAAGGAAGAGGTCGATAATGATCACGGACAACAACCTGAAGTCGATGCTAAAGAATGTCGACGAGACGGGTGAGTTTTGATGCGGAGCAGATTGTAGTAAGAGAAACGATCCTTCTTTTCAGGAGTAAACCTGACCCTAACAAGAACGTCGCTTCCGCTCCTTGGAAGCTGGAAGGCCCTTGGGATCCGCTAACTTCGACCAATCTTATGACAGTCATTTTGTAAATCTAGTTTTGAATTGCTCAGATTGTATAATTGCATTTTGTGGGATGTATGCAAATAGCTTTAAACACCAAGCCACAGTCAAGCAATATCTGTAGTTGTGACCGGGTCGTTGACGATTGGAACATTATTTTGCTACAAGGCTGAAGAAGATGGTATATAGGTTTCAATTTTGCATCATCCATCTAGTTGTCCGTACCTTTTCTGCAGTAAGCAAAGAATCCGAATGAATACACCACGAAGTAATTTCTTCTTTGCAGTTCTTGCTATCACCACAAGAGTGGACCTCATCGAGTACCTGGTCACCCAGATGGAAAACAACATGTCCGTCGGCGAAAGATTCCAATACTTCCGAGATCTCGACCAGACGAGATTTTGCAAGCTCGATCCAGGCGACATCTATGAGCAGCAAGAAACAACTTTCAATATTTGCAATGACGTCACTTCGTCACCTGATGAAAAGGATGTAAAAGCAGTGACGTTTGCTACCAGATTGAAGGATTCTAACTCACAATCGGAACTCACCAAAGACGTGTCCCTGCAAGTAAAGTCTAAGGGCCTACAAGGTCAGGGTACGTTGACTCTTGAGGACGAGAAGTGGAAGTATAGAACTAGTGAATGGAATTACGACTTGAAGACCGAGGATGGACAGGTCCCAGACCCCTTAATCGTCGCGGAAGTTGGGACCTGCTTGTTTCATCCGAATGTTTCCGAATCTGTCGTCAACGGTAACGAGACTCTGATCCACATGCCTGATAGCGACTCTGTTGGCTTGTTGGATTCCGTACGGGAGAGTGACCGGGTCGTGGGACTTGTCCCCATCACGTATTCGATCCCACACTCTGGCGATCTAAGTCTGCCTGCTCCCATACAAAAGAAACTAGAAACCATCGGAATCATCTTGGATGGAGATGGTACAGATGTTGATGGGGAACACCACCTAGCGATGCCGAACGATGCTGAATTTGGACAACACCAGGTGGCGCATTCAAGCCAATCTGGTCTGCCCCCAATCAGTCCACCAATGGATGGCGCTGGTGATTGCCGCGAGATCACGAAATTGGACGATGAGATCGGGAGGTTGAACCTCTTCCAGGATCCACAGCATAACTATTGTGAAATGGTTTGGGATGGGTCAAATGATAAGATACCCCTTATTTTTATGCCGGATGAAAAGTGAGATTGTCAGATCCTGCAGTATTATCTTGTCACTCCCATCAGTAGAGTCTGGTCTTGGCTCTAAGCGCAGACGGCGGATGGAGTAACAATACTTTTAACATTGAAAAACGTACACCTACTTGAGTGTTAAACACAGACAATTATGAACACGTGTTGTTGTCTTTTATCGTTTGTTAGATTTATTAAAACATTGAATTCTAAAAATTTTGATATTTTGACGAATACATGTAAATTTAAATGAACTGAGCTATTTGAATAATAAATCGGGTTACACATTGCCGTCATCCAGCTGGGGTTGGCGCATACTGTGCAGAAGTGTGGTCAAAGTAAGGTAAGTTTTAAAGACAGTAACACATCTAAAACATTGCTAATGGGTATAACTGTTTTACAATATTCATATCTTCAATTGATTCTAAATGGGCTTAGCAGTACCATTTTCAATGACCATCCGCGGGTGGTCATCACATTCATTCACTTCCTCATCATCCCCCCATGACGTCATCACAATCGGCATCTTGAACCATTTCCTCAATCTGGTGGAGGTCGTCCTGTATATCTTCGTCAATGGGTTCCAAGGGGCGCAATAAATGCCGACAGCATTCGTCCGGATCGAGATTTCGATTGGCACCGGTATGTCTGACGTCACCATTAACCAATCCTTTCGGACTTCCCAGCAAACTCTCAAAATCGTCTGCTTCCTGTTCTGCATCGATGACGTAAACACCTCTGGTGGCGTCACCTTGTTTCCGTCTATCTTGTTTTTCCGATCTCATGAAAAGTGCTGCTGCTCCGCAGACCATAATGGTGACGGCGACGCACGTGGTTGCAACAGAAACAATGATGGTTGTCTTGCGCGTGTAGCTCATCATCTTGTTGAGATGGTCGTCTGCTACTGACGATCGGAGTGAGGCATGTCGGGGTAAGGCTTGGGCACCTGGGCCTAAAAGGTACAGTTCTCAATCAGACAAATCAAGAATGAAAAACGTTCGCGATTTACAATGAAGCAGTCATCAGCTTACATCTCTGCATGAACTTCATGGCTGGTCATCACCACAGATGCATAAATCCGAGTCATCGCCATCAGCAACTGCAACTCTTTGTATTGATTGGTAGGCACCACTCCAGAACATGGTGTTCGTAGCTGTGACTTACAGACCTAGTGTTGGCCAAGTAAGACACATAGACTTGAGGAAAGGAGATTATTTTTAGCAAATCGTAGGCCTACTTCTGCCTTTTCTCTTTTCCTTACTTGCTCCCTTTTCTTATTCATGAACTGCAGTTAAACTCACCTTTCGTCATGATAGTAACATTCTTCCAACTTGAAAATCCAGCCTCGTTCACTGATCTGATTCCAACAAGATACGTGGTATCAGGGATAAGGTTGGTAACGTTGACGTACACCTCGTCCTCTGTTTTTGAAATTGTGATGTATTCGGCTAAAACATAGAATAGAAGATGAAAATGCAGCTCAGGTCATAGGTGAGCAGTTAAATATCTGAAGGGACTATTTTTCAGCAGAGATTTTCAATGAATTTATTGAAAGACTCTGCCTACAGGACCTACCTTCATGGTGGTCTGCCCATCTGAATTGCGTCCTGGCAAGGACTGTGACGGTGACGTCCATCCCAAGCGCCAGCTCTCCGTTGTAGTTCAGCGAAGGAAAGATGAGGAGGTGGATAGAATGCGACGCCACAGACTCGGTTATGATGTCAATGGGTGGGTTGGGAAACTCTGAAGAGGAAATACTTCAACTAAAATTCACTCGTAGCCTCAGGCCCGTAGCCTTTTTGGTTGGGCTATTATGTCAGTCTTGAAATCTTAATGAAAAACTCGTTTTTTGTTGTGATCCTTGGGGAGCATTTCCCCCTCCCCAGCAACGCCCCTGAGTCCGAGTATTGGAGTGGGAGCCGTGAAAGTTATTGAATGGCGAGGTATGGGTACAGAGGCGAACAGTCTACGAGGCCTAATGGTGACTGGGCGAACATCATGCTGAGGTCATCTTACCGGCCTTTGAGAGATGGCGTATCCCATACGCACTGCCATGGCGATTTTTCGCCTCACAAGTGTATAGGCCAATAGTTCGCTTTTTAGTGGAAAAGCCAACCTGAAAACGAATCAACATATGCATGTCATGAGTTGTGTCACTTATGAAAACGGCTGAGCCCCCTCCCCCACCCCGTACGAGTCCTCGAACTGTTCCTACAAGTACGACCATATGGTGACAAAGACATTTGGGGTACACATCTAAGAAAAAACACCTCTCGCAACTACCTCTTTTTAAGGGTCTAGTTATATCCCCCCACCTTTAGAGAACTCTTCATCATGCGCTGAGATAGGATGACGTCACGCCCCATCTTGTGTGTGATTGGCTCGTCTCCGACATACCACGTGACCACTGGAAGGGGCAGACCCGCGAACGTGCAGCTGAGACGCTTGGTCTCGTTTTTGGCGATGAAGGTGTTGGAAGCCATGACATCGGCGACAAAGGGGGCAACTGAAAGAACAGTTTCCATGGTTACAGAATTCACATGTCGATTAAGACGTCAGGTTCCGCGGTAAGGTGACTGATATTTGGACGGACCCAGACAGGTTGACCGCCATTACACATTTTGGTGTTGTACATATGGGCATCTCCCAAAACACGCGTTGTAAAACTCGAACAAGGTCCTAAAAACACTGTTGTCAGAAGCTTTTTCGAATCAAATTGACTTATTTTATGAAGCTCCTGTGACGCAACCTCTGGCCGTTTATACGGATGCTATGATAGAATCAAGCCGGAGAGACACCAGCTGAAAATAGCTTTGCATATACTTACACTCTACAGTTATAAACCCATCTCTGCTGGCGTTGCCGTGAAGACCACGTGCCGTGCAAGTATACCCCCCGGCGTCTTCTCGAGTCGCCCGGATGATGATGATGGCTAGGCCCGTAATATCATCCTCAACTTTATTCGTTGGTTGAATCCGGACCTATCAAAAAGAACATGGTCAGTTTGAGAGGGGGGAGGTAGAACACCATTTTTTGTCCAAAATCTGTCCCATGAAAATGAAGACGGATACAACTGAAAGCAGTAACTGGACTTCTCCTCCAGAATAACTTAGCAAGATCAACAGTGCCTGTGCAGACTGCTGTAAAATCTATCAGGAGACGTCGTGGATTTCCCATATTAGTTTATGACTCCCTGGTTGTCTGGACCTTTTTCAGTAATAAAGGATGAAATTGTCACACAAACTCACCCTTTCGTCTGAAAGAAGCGTTTCTCCATCGAATTCCCATACCAGACTACAGTTGGCGCCACCTTTGAACAGACACGTGAGAGACACGGCCTCTCCTTCAACCACAGTCTTGTTTTCGACGAGGATTATTGAAGGGGGATCTGAAAAACAAGGATCGTAAATTTGTCACTGGTTTATTGGGACAGTCGGCATTTTGTCCTATATGACAGGCCTATTGGCCATGGATGTAAATTCCTCTTGCAGATTGGTCCTTGGCCTCATCCTATTGTTCACTGAGTAATAAAAAAGAGACCAATGGAATGGTCTTTGGAATACTTCTGCCATCTGCTGTTGACACTTGCCCCTTGCCTCCGGTTGTTGAGACGCCCCCTTACCCAACGCCTGCTGATATGGGGTGCAAAATGTGAAACTATAAGCATACGCCAAGAAGAGAATGCATTCAAAAGTCTCGTTTTTTAAAATGAGATTTTCCGTTTAATACTACTATCAACTTCTTGATACTACTTGTGTTAGTACAAAACGCCGTGTTTTGGGCGTCTTACAAAAGTATAAAATACTCTTATTGATCTGGCGCTCCATATGGGAATTCCCTTCTATTTTGATGTCTATTTTAAGCCACAAGGGTACTTCCCAAATTTACAAATGGCCGATCGTGATGAAATCCTCAGCTGATGAGGCAATAAAGTGCGAATTTCGGCAGTCTTCGTTCCTGTGATATTGACATTATCTGCACGTATGTATAGAAAATAAATTTATCTTCAAATTAAACTAAGATTTTAGGCAAGAAATGTTGGAAAGGTTATGAAAATGTATTATTAGTTGACCCACAGAATGCATCTCGTGACATTTTTTATAGATCCAGATGACTTTTTAAATTGCTCCTTGCTGTCAATGGCTTTGCCTTCCTGTGCGTAGATTGTTTTTTTATTCATTATGCAAGTCTTCCCTTGATTCTGTCTGACCTTTCCTTTCTGGTTTTTTCAGGACAATGGGGTGAGTACATCACTGACACACATGTGACTGCTGGATTCTTCATCTTTATGGAAGAAAACTGGAATATTAACATTTGCCTCTATCCTGACAAGGTCTTGAGTGGTATATAGACATGTAACTTAAAATGTCAGTTGTTACTGTAACGTGACGTGACGTCTTCGTAAACGTTGTTCCCAATCAAGTGCATGGATCTGTAGTTGCATTGTACATGTAATCGAATATACATCATATTGTCTCTGATTTAATTGTAAGGTGCTGACTTGCATTATAATTTATGTTTCAGGTTCTTTAGGAAGTTAATAGGAGGGGTTGTAGTGCTTGTCGTTTTCATCGTCATTGCTGTTGTTATCTACATATGTTGTCGGAAGAGACGTAATCGAGGACAAGGTGGGTTGAGGCGACACTATTTACAGAAGTGCATGTAAATTGTGTTCACCTACACACCAATGAGGACATGGACTTGATAAAATGCCTTAAGATGGCGCAGTCAGTCGCGAACCTTTTCAGGACTTCTGCAAATTTCACAATGCCCAGAGCAGATGACCTAGTTGACGTCACATGAAGTTGTACGAGACGTGCTAACGGAGTCAGTGAATAGCAAAAGCAAACAAAGTTTCATTCATGCTTCATGCTTCATTATATCCATTTCAGTTCTTCGACAGAATGATCAGCCGACAGTCGTACAGTATGTCCCAACACAAGCATCCCAACCACAGGGCTACGCTGCACAACCTCTGCAGCCTTGTCCCCAGCCTCCTGGGCCTGCAGTCTATCAAACGCAGGCCATGACCTACCAAGCCCAGCCATACCCACCAAAACAAGATCCCTACCAGGGTCAGCAGGGCTACCCGCCAAGTGGAGGACCGCCATACCCACAGGGTACACCGTACCCACAAGAAGCTGCTCCTTACCCACAGGCTGGATATCCAGTAGGAACAACTCAAGGCTACCCGACTGGAGGCTACCCAACTGGGGGCTACCCGCCGAACACAACGCAGGGTTATCCACCAGGGGCTGCTGCAGGATATCCTCCACAGCCATATGATGTCCCACCGCCATATGAAGATGTCCAGAAGTCAGCCCCTTCTGCTCCACCATCTGGATATTGAGAATTGCGATCTCGTAATAGGACAAAGGCGTGTTCAGAATTCTTTTAGGATTATAAAGAGATGATGTTGATGATGGTATTTTCCTCATTGGGCATTGTAGTCAAAGATACTCAAAAGCGCCCTGCAGACAAGCCCTGCCTTGTCTTCTCTAGCAGGGTGAGGCCACAAAAACTTTTACTCTTCCACTGAGTCATTTTTAGTTACATTTCCTGTCTTGTCGACCACAGTTTAGGCCACACCAATTCAAAACTTTGGACAGCAGGAAAGGAGGCAAAGGAAAGAGGGAGGTGTTAAAAAACTTAGCAATTGGTGTGGCCTTTGTGTTCACTGAGTGATATATGTTTTATATGAAAATGAAAGTCTCTTGTCAGTCGGTATATTTTCCAGTTTAAAAGCGAGAATGAGTAAAATATTTGTCTTCAAATTCTTGCTATAAGTCAAGTATTGTTTTGTCGCACATACATTATGGATACTGCCAAAGGTACAAGTTGTTAAAGGCCTTCTCTGTTTGTTAAACTTGAAATTTGAACTTGAAATTAAAAAAACATATTGATTATAAATTTCAACAATGCCTTTGTGTAGACTGATATACAAAGACGATAAATGCCAAGTTGCAGCAAATTTGCATGTACAATAACTGTACTATGGCAGTGTTTACCTGATGAATACAAACAGCGAAGGCCTTAAAAGAATAAATGTATTGTTTTCCTATTAGTGGAGTGGTTTCCTTTTAGAATTGCCAGTCGAATCTCAAAAACCGTTTTATTCATGTCTTTGTCACATGTGAGTAGATTGACACTAAAGTAACTCATCGTGTTGTTGTACATGTACTTGTATGGTTCTTGTATACATGTACTTGTATGGTTTTTGTACACACGTACTTGTATGGTTCGTGTATACATGTACTTGTATGGTTCTTGTATACATGTACTTGTATGGTTCTTGTATACATGTACTTGTATGGTTTTTGTACACATGTACTTGTATGGTTCGTGTATACATGTACTTGTATGGTTCTTGTATACATGTACTTGTATGGTTCTTGTATACATGTACATGTATGGTTCTTGTATACATTTACTTGTATGGTTTTTGTATACATGTACATGTATGGTTCTTGTATACATTTACTTGTATGGTTCTTGTATACATGTACTTGTATGGTTCTTGTATACATGTACTTGTATGGTTCTTGTATACGTGTACTTGTATGGTTCTTGTATACATGTACTTGTATGGTTCGTGTATACGTGTACTTGTATGGTTCTTGTATACATGTACATGTATGGTTCTTGTATACATTTACTTGTATGGTTTTTGTATACATGTAGATGTATGGTTCTTGTATACATGTATATAATTACTCGTACACAAATCTGTTTGTACATAGAAAAAATATTTATTAGAGATGTGTGGATGTTAGTTACAGTTACAGAGCAATAAAAGTTGCATAATCATGGTCTTGTAATAATCCTCCTTGTTGCTATTTGGAGGCAGCGTGAAAATGGAATGTGAACAGTGTCTGTTGCTTTTCTTGCAGGTAGGGTATTTGAAATACATGTAGTGCACAACTTTTTCGCAAGGATATTGATGAAATGACTCAGACATTACAAGTGGCCTCCAAATGGCCATCCATGTCTGAAGTCTAAGACCCTCAAGGTCTCGTTTGCTAGGAGTTCTGGTGTTTCTAAGTGCCCAGCATTTTGACCCTCAATGGTATTGACATTGCACAGCTTCCAGACAAGGTGCATCAATTTGGGCTGAGGCTACGGAGGCAATACCTCTGGAAGTTCAGTATGAGAGTTCATCTGAGCTTTAAGTAAAGAACGTTTACTTGAAAATAAAATGTATTTATTAAATTTTTTTCTTCGTTTTTGACTTGGCATACTTCTGCTATTCTCTCTTTAAAATGCTAAATCCAAGCCCCTGAAACCGTCATCAAAAGGCTACCTCCAGTATCGGATTCTCTTCAATAGGAGTCTTGGCCGCTACAATGCTATTCGTGACTTCAGCGTGCGAGACTGCTTAAGGCTATGCTGACCATTCCAAGCCATGCCAGTATCAAAAGAGCATCATGATTGTACCGAAACATCCAATTGATAAATCGCCTCTAACGGGCAGGTCGTTGCATGATCAGGTATTGTCTATTGATTCAAGACTGCTGATTGCAAGCCGTCCGCCTTGAACAACCAGGTCTTTGACTTCGCAAGACTGCTTCTCAAGGTGACATCAGCTGAGCCACAGGGAGCCCGGATAACTCGACGTCGCCATCCACAGCTAGACTCCTATGCAGTGCATTTCGTCATCCTGATCGTCTTTCCTCAATGTAAAGGACGAGGCCGGTCCACTGCGTCCGGAGTGTATCCACAACTAGCTCAGCAGACAGCCGGCGACACACGGTCATGTTCTTCTCGCGTGAGATCATTTCATTCTAAATGGGTTAATGTTGTTGATCAAGATTCATAGGCCCCTGCTTACTTTCGAAACCTTTGTGAAACGGCAAGTGCCTGCGAATACCTTTAGAATCACGCCGCACAGTGTTTTTCACTGAGTATATATCCTTACAATCCGCGTCCCCGTTCTAGTTGACGTTATGTGTCATCCTGGTCATGCTTGGCGCTTAAATAATAAGCTTTCCGTCAAAGAAGATATAAATATGAATTTCAAGCAATGAAATACAAGGCCCTGTCACGCTTGAAAGACCTTGAAAATATAAATCAGCTGTTCAAATGTCAAAATGGATTGCCTAATCAGAAGCCATTTGCAAGATAGATCCACCGGCTGGGTCAACACGAATCATGTCTTCGATGACTGCTGCGTATTTTGGCATCTTCTGCCTCCTTCTTTTCGCATTTCTCACTCATTTTGGTAAGTTGCTAAACTCATAATTTGTTTAAGGTTGAATTTGAATTGGCCTCATACTAAATCCTTTAGGTCTCTATATTTGAGAGTTGGCCTAATTGCAATTCTTGTATCATGAATGCCAGAGGCCGAGATGCGTTCCCTCGTGCCTAGAAATACCAATTACACCAAACTAAATACAATATTTGGGATGCCAGTGGCATAGTGGGAGAGAGCGACCGGCTTGTCATCGGTAGGCCGTGGGTTCCGACCACTCGGTATGTTAAGTGGCCAGAAATGGTATATCCTGGGGAAATCCGGGCAGGGGTTCATGCACATGTTCGCTGCTCCGGCGCTGCACAACGGGCTTGGGACCTATCCAGGATCTGGTTTATACGAGTTCGATATATGCGAAGCTTCTGGTATTTCTCGAAGCTGCTTGGTTTCGATCGCTCACCATGGCGGCCCAGGAAGTCCAAAATTCCTCGCCAGGCTGTCCAGAATGTCCATTCTGCGCTGGGACAAGAATTGGCTGCTGACTGGTGTTGTGATCTCTTTTCAGTTACAGCCGACGAAATCTGCTATGCCTTCCAAGATGCTGAATTAGGCGCTTTCTTCGGACAGTTTCGCTGTGCCGAGTTCTGCTGCGGAAATCAAAACAGAAAGTACTGCTGTAATCAGTGTCGGAGTAGCGTGTATCAACATGACTGTCCAAAGGAAATTACTGGGTAAGTAACGTTAGAAGACTATCCGAACTGGAGAGGTATTGATTGTCTCACCGAACCCGCGGGAGTGGAGCTCAAATGTTGGGCGAAACCATTCGAAAAAACCTTGTGTAAATGCACTCTGCGCCAACGTTTTGAATCAGCGGTTTGGGTTAGTGCAAAGCGGAAGAAGCAAAAAGCGTTAAAATCCACATTTTCATCATTTAATTTAAGGTGTAGAATAGGAATTATCACCTCATTGTTGGGTATTGTCTCAGCAAAACCGCGAGGGTGGAGCTCGTAACTAAACATGATGCTCAAACCATTCGTTGCAATAGAAGTGGTTCATGATATAAGACATTGACAGGGCTTTCTCAGACATTTCAGCTCTGAAGGATTTTTCAAATTGATCAAATTCTCTTTGGCTGACACTTTTTCGTCCTTTTAGGGAGGTGGTTGGCGGCACCTTGACCTTCATCATCACCATCGTCGTTCTCTTCGTGGCGGTGATGGCCTGTAAGTGTGGATGCTGCAAAAAGAATGCCCCAAATGGTAAGCGAATCGCCGGGGCCGTGCTACTTTATGCGCGGTCGTCAACAACTGAATGTTTCTTTTTGCTAGGTCCGAAGGTGAGGGCATGTAATTTGAATGCTTTGGTGTACAAAAGACCAACACGAGCAAACCTTTCACTATCAGTTATACAGTATACATGTATATGACAATGGAGTTTGCAGTGCTGGACATGCTTCTTTAAAAAGATAAGAATACGTTTTTATCACTATGCATGTGCTGATAGTTTTCATTACATATGCAAAACGCCGATAGACTTAGATTTGTGTCAGTTTATATCCTTGGCTTTTTTCAGGAGAAAATGGCACAACGCAAAATCGTCTATCTTCCCTTGCAACCCTCCTGCCCAGTCCACAGTTGCTGCGTAGGGGACTGGTCCCAGGGGCAGCGTGCTTAACAAAACCTCCTCCCTACCCTGGAGAGTCACCACCGCCGTATTCAGAAGCAACCAATCAAAATTTGAATTCAGAACCAGATGTAACGGTTTCTGATCTGTCGCACGAACATGACGAAGCATTATTGTCTGCTGGGAATCAAACATGCCATGATGAAAGTAGAAGTAGGAATATAAACTCAAGTGACTCTAGTGCACATAGAAACGTGGAAACTGATAACTCTGCGCACCCGTTTGCGCCAATTGATGCAAATGATCCTCCACCTCCTTATGTGTCGACGGAGAGAGTATGATGTCACAGTTGATAGAAACTGACAAGACTCATGACTAAGGACAAAACATTTGATTTTTTGAAAGTTTGGTGCCAATGTGCTTGTATTGTATCCTTGAAAAACTGAATCCGTAGATTTTTTTCATGTCTTGATCGGATGTTGTCGACGAAATAGTATCAAAATGTACAATGTATTGTAAATAAAAGTTACAAATTTTTAACACAAATGTCTCAATCGTCTGTGCAGTCCATGTCAGGTACATTGAATATACGAAATTTACTTTGAGATGTATACAAGTCGTACAAAATACCCTCTGGTAATGATGATTTATAGTGCGTGACAGCCGACCACAGGATTTTCGTTTTGCAGGTCCGATATTAGGCCTATGCTTTGTGTTGTGACTAAAGCACACTATCGATAAATAATATGAATGGATCAGTGCATAAACTTCAAGAAGAGGACATGTTCAGTTAGGCCGGCGTGGATCGGAGCCTGTCAATGCCGGCTACAGTTCAGTTTGCTATTGTCCATATCAAATTATTGACAGTCGTGATCAACCTCAACACGTGGGATCCCATGTTGGTCCCTGATGCTATGTTGGTCCCGTCAGAGATATTTCAAGACGTTTTTATTTTGGGTTGTTTACCCAATCAATGGGGCTAAATCGATTGAATGAAAAAAAGGTCAATTGTGAGTGATGCCAAGTATTGGCCTATACGTGTCCTTCATAGAGGGTAAACATTTTCTTATCGAGGCCTCATCTTCTTTGAAAATCCAACCTGTTTACATCCAGTTTGTATTGAATAGAAAATATCTTAAAATCGATGTCAGACATTTTAAAAATCGCTGGCACAAAAGAAGAAATCGGACAGAACGGTGTGAATTTACAAGTACGCGGATCCCATTTGGATAACATGGCCTAGACAGTAAGCCTATAGTATACCTTCAATTATGGAGTAATATACTGTTTGGATCTGTGCATATTTGTCTTAATATTCTCCTGGAGAAAGGTTGGTGATATTTTGAGTACAATAATTGTTTTTGTGTAAGATTTTGTAATTGAACCTGAAATATGTTTGGTTTACCGAATATATAGAAGCGTATAGTGTCAATGGTATAGCTCAGATTGAACTGCGACACAGATTGGTAAAAGCGTAATAACTCGTCATCTTGTCTTTTCAAAGCATTTGCAGCTGACAGAAACTTCACCACCTGCTCCAAGGACGGGGTATCAAGAACTGCACACAAAATCGCGCCAGCACCCAGTGCTGTCGGTCAGGCTGTAGCCTCCGGCCACATGCCATGCCGCGCTGAAGTCCTACCACGCTGCACGGACAGTGCCTCCAACAAATGTGGCCCAATCAAGGCGACGTATGTTTTGCAACTTTCTCCCGCTATCTTTCCTCTCAATTTTCCATAAGAAAGCAGTTTTAGTTTGAGCATTTATGACATTATCAAGTTACTATATAAAGTGTTCAAAGAGAAATTCCACCAGGCGATGATTAAAGAAGATTACTAACTCTTAAGTGTAGCATATTTCACAGTAAGATTTTAGTGCAATTCTTATTAAAGATAATATTCTAGGTAAGATCTTATTAAAATTTATATCAAGAAAACTTACTTAACAGGAAAACTTGACCAAGAACAGGCCTAGGTTGGTTTTGTAGTTGTTGTTGTGAGAGAAATTTGGCAACAACCTTTTCAATTTCAGATCTCCGTATTCGACCAACTACGCTACATGCTGTGATTCCATCCACCCCAACTGAACACATGGAACCGACCATTGGGTAAGTTGATGATGGGCTGAAAATCTTGCTCGTATTACAGGCAATTAGCACTTTCTTCTGTCATTGTCGTACATGTGAGTGAAATTCAAATCCATATCCAAATATGAATTTGAACTTTTTTTCCAGTACGATCATTGGTGTATCTGTCGGCGTGTTTGTCTTCGTGCTTATGGTGGCGCTAGTGCCGCTGTTCGTCATGTGCTATGCTGCTGCCAAGACGGACAAATTGAGGCGCAAAAACAGAATAGGTGAGCGGCCATCTTGGCAGGCCATTTTGGGCGAAAAAATTGATTTGCAGACTGTGCCCCTCGCAAATTAGCGAAGCAATTGGGGTAGGAGCCGATTTCATCAAGTTCTCGAGCGATCGAACATGAACCTGCATGGTGGTTGGTATCAATATTTGCCATGAACATTTTGATAAGACAGTAGAACAATTGGAAATTAGGGCTAGGTCCGAGCAGGCTGAAGAAGAAGGAAGAGATCATTTACTTCATTTATATTTCCCCGTGTTTTTTCAGGTGTTATTGCCCGACCCCCGCCGTACAGTGAGGTAGCCCGGCCGACCAGTCCCCCGCCAGCCTACAGACCACCGACCCGCGGCCGGGCGGGGGCTGAGATCTTTACAATCCATGCTCCACCGGATTATCGATGGACACCTCTACCCGGAGAAATGCCACAAGTTTTATGAGCCATACATATATATATTTCATGAGCTCGATACATAAGTATGAATGAGAATATACAATACATTAATCTTCCTGTCGCAGGTTGTAAAATAGAGCGCTACTGGCGTTTGAACGATACTGGAAAATCAGTCATGACGGATATATTTTCGAAGCAATTCAGGAAGTTAGTCTCACCGTTTCTATTAAAAGGTGACGTGTGAAGTTAAATTTAAAAGTTGTACATAGAAATATAGGTGTGTATTTATCTGCGAATCCGCCAGTTGACGAGGAAGCAGGTTAAAGAGATACATGTACATTGGTCGCTAACAGTGTCGGTATAGTCACAAGCCTAGCGGCGGTAATCGTTCACAGATTAAGAGCATGCAGGGTGCAGGTAGTGGAAATGGTTTATAGATATTGTATAGCACTAATTAACATGGAAATAAATGCAAAGTTTTTTAAAGTGTTGAAGTTTTTGGTTTTATAGTCGGACATCAACTTCCATTTAGGTTATCATCTGACTTTAAAGGGATTCTATCGGCATTAGCTAAGATAGCTGTATAGTACCCCCAGGTATATGGCACGGCTTAACCCGTCGGCCATTAGGGAATTCCTTTATGGCCCAGTGGTTGGCGCGTTGGCCCCAGAGTGGAAGTTAAGCAACGTCGAGCGCGGTCAACCTTTGGATCGGTGACCGGCGCGTACAATACATCTGGCAGACCTTCCCACGCGATGCGAGCTCTGGATTTGTAGTTCGGTACTGAGACGCATGAAGCGCTAAGTAGGATCGCGGACGATCCATCTCTGTCCGAAGGGGGAATGATGTATAGTACCCCCAGGTATATGGCACGGCTTAACCCGCCGGCCATGAGGGAATTCCTTCATGGCCCAGTGGTTGGCGCGTTGGCCCCAGAGTGGAAGTTAAGCAACGTCGAGCGCGGTCAACCTTTGGATCGGTGACCGGCGCGTACAATACAATAGCGTTTATGGCAAGCCAAAGCGGAATATATTCAAGACTTTAGAATAACCATTCAAGAAGTTAAATATAAGTTCAAGAAGGAAATATATGTTCAAGACTAAAATATGTTCAACCTTGAATCAAATGTTTTCAACCTTAAATAAAATATGTTCAACCTTGAACAAAATATATTCAACCTTGAATAAAATATGTCCAACCTTGAACAAAATATATTCAAGACTCACGTGACCATATTCAAGACTCACGTGACCATATTCAAGACGCACGTGACCACAAAATTGATGACGTAGAGCGTAGAATCTGTGGTACTTCTGATGCGTTCTGTTTCACGACGTGATTGATTGCCTGTATAGCCTTAACACTCAAACATGTCAAAAGACAACGAGAATCCGATACAGTGGTATGAAAGGTGATAGGCATTGCGCATTTTGAACCTATAATTTGCCTGATATGTCTGTGAAACATGTATCGACTCTGACATTCACTCGGCATCCATGTCATGATGTGTAGGATTACAGTACATGTCAGGTGTAGGCGGCTAGGTACGTGTACAACCATGTGTCAAAACCTTCGTGCGAACAATTCGAGCTCCGAAACGCAACACAAGTACCATGGGTTCGGGAAAGTCTGGACGCGGGTTCGGGAAAGTCCGTAAAGCATCAAAACATGAGCAACTACGTCATCAATTTTGTGGTCACGTGCGTCTTGAATATGGTCACGTGAGTCTTGAATATATTTTGTTCAAGGTTGAATATATTTTGTTCAAGGTTGGACATATTTTATTCAAGGTTGAACATATTTTATTCAAGGTTGAACATATTTTATTCAAGGTTGAAAACATTTGATTCAAGGTTGAACATATTTTAGTCTTGAACATATATTTCCTTCTTGAACTTATATTTAACTTCTTGAATGGTAATTCTAAAGTCTTGAATAAATTCCGCTTTGGCTTGCCATAAGCGTTACACGAAGTTGCTATTAAGGGGTCTTTCCCATCTTACAGTACCGGGAATTATTCAAACTTGTATAGGATGATTAAACGAATATTTCCATCTGAAACAAACATGACGCACTAGCCCTTACAGTGCTTTTTATTAACCTTAAGATGACCAATTTGATCCCTGTTCGATCCTACCTATAGTCCCCCTTTGACATATCGACAGCAGGTTTATCTGTGCCGTTGACGTAGAACATCGAAAGACCGTACTTGTCGTTGGCAAGATAAACTTGGATACTCTTATACTATTTCAAAACGACGGGACAAAGGAACATTCGGCGGCCTAACTCGAAATGATTATCTATCAGTTCTTTCAATGGGTACACTATAGTCTCGGTCACATGGGGACTTTGATGACAAATCCTTACAGAACACCTGAAGTGCGACTAGCCTTATAGATCACGACCTGATGTTAATCATTCCTAATGATGTTTTGAGAGTAGAAGAGTAAAACTGGTGTATTTGGTTTAGAAAATTATGGATCGTCTAAGTCTCCACGCCATTATTTTAGGGATAATTGTAGCTGGCCTGCTGATGAATGTCTCTGGTAAGTAGGCCTATATACTCTCTTAAAAATAATGTGGTGATATTTCACTCTTTAATTGACTGAACATTCACATGCAGTTACAGAAGAAGCCTGTGGAGACGGTACAGTCCTCCTCTTCAACAACTTTCTTCGGCACAGTGCTGGTTCAGAAATGTTGATGTCGGCGTGCTTTCTGGCAGATATCTTTGTGGAGAAGACACCTTTGAGAAATACGACGTTGTGGTTGAGTTTTCGGGCTTAAGTAATTCTGAGAATTCTATAGCGCTAAATCCCAATCCACATCATTACCCCACCTACCAGCCTCAAACTCGCCCCAGTGCCGAAATTTAAAGGAACGAAATCAGCGCCTCTAGTGTCAAGATTGCTATCAGCCTGTACTTCCCGGATTCAAGCTCAACTCGGTTGGTTTCCTTTAATTTCAGTGTCGGCGTTCACCTACAATACCTGCAAAGGTGTGGGATTCAACCGTTACTGCACCAAAGCGGCCTCCGCCACGTGCTGTCATTCCGGGTTATACGCGAGCGCCTCCTGTTGCTCGTCAAAAAGAATCTACGCCCGTTGCACCAACACGAATATGAAGAAATCATTTCGATCGTATTCGACTACGACATGCTACTCTGCGGCCAAGTCCTACTGTTGTCACTTGGGGTTGAGTTCGTCATCTTGTTGTGGTTCGTTTTGGTACACGTACTATCGAAGCAGGAGTCAAGCGTTGTCTACTGTCGCTAACACCGGCGTTGGCATTGTAAGCTCTATTGGGTAAGTCGTCATCGGACTACATCTGCATCAGTTCTTGTGACGTCAGTTTCAATTACCTCAGGCTGCTGCTGAATAGCATTCCGCGAAGATGACGTCACTGCAGCTGCTGCCCTCTATTTCCCCATCGCTGAATTACAGGCAATGTCGAACAAACATGCGGTTTCGTAATGGATTCAGGCTTTCTAACTAGGGCAGTTAGATTCAATCTGGCACATGTCCGAGTGTTGGAAATACTACATAATTGTTCTGAATATTTCTCTCTCTGACTCTATGGTATCATTCATGCTAAAAACAATGCAGGGTCAAAGATAATTGACTTTGAAATAAGCTCAAATGCGTAGAAATAAGTGTCGATGTCCGACTGTCACGTGACTAAAACGTCATCAATATGTTATGCAAATGACCTTGTGAGCTATAAATAGTAACTTCGCGGGATGCTACTGATACCGTTTCTCATCTACCCTACAGTGGTATCTCCCTCTGGTTCCGTACCTGTTGAACATTGAAGTTAGGTTTTACACAATCAAAGTTATTCGTAACTTGACGTTTCAAATGGTTATACCATTCTTCTTCAGAAGTTAGTCTGACCGCTAGATGTCGTTACGGACAGACGGCTCCGATCCCACACGCGACTTAGTTGAATATTGCTTTCAGGTACATTGTCGGCGGTGTCATTGGTGGTATCTTCTTCCTCATTCTCCTCATCGTGATTCCGGTGGTGGCATGCGGCGTCTGCGCAGCGTCAGGGTCTACCAGGCATCATAGAAGACGCGGTGTAGGTAAGTTTGGCCACGGTCACGGTGTAACATGTTTGGTTGTTACCATACTTCAGTGTTTCCATGCATTAGACAACTGGAGAGACCGTTGCTTCTCAATAGGAAAAAAGATCTAGAGAAAAACGTGTTCATTCTCAAACAATGAGAGGAATTACTCTTTGTCAAACCTTCATTCTCCTCTTCCAGTGCACGTCAACCAAGTGGTGCCTCCACCGACACAGCAGCAGTACAACCAACCACCGCCACCACAGAGCTTTGGTCAACCACCACCGTACAGCCAGGGACAGGGGTACAACCAGGCACCTCCGCAGCAGGCCATGTATCCACCACCCCAGTACCCGCCACCCCAGCAACAAGATCCAGCTTACCCACCAATGTAGGAGACGGGCAACGGCCAATGAATAACAGAGCACAGTCGCGGATGGAAAAAAACATCCACAACGACCTGACCTGTTTCCGTAACTTTTGCGTGCAATTCAAGTGAGCAGGGTCGGAACGACGTCATCAATACTTAGAGTTCTGGTCATGCGAAAGGAGGATGCGCTCGGCTCACTTCTGTAAATATTCATCCTGAGCTTCAGCGCCTTTCACTCGACACTCACCGATATTTTCAAAAGCACAAACAAGAAATAGATGATGTTTCGTTACACTGAGTCAACCATTTCTGTAAAATATGCCGTTATTATGCTAATAAATGATAGCTGCGATCACTCTGTTGTTTCTAATGGATTCTCACTAAGAAATATGGTAGTAATTGCGACCTGCTGGAAGCTGTTTTTGTATGGAAAACCATAATTTTATGCCCGAGTTGGTCGTCTAAGATGATTGCATGCCTCAATAGATCGGTAATTTATATTGGACACGCTCAAGAATTCTGTGTCAGTCGTCAATCGGTTTTTTAAACGACACTGAGTTAATGAAGCATAGCCATCACTTGAAGCCATCAACAAAACTCTAATAAGGCCAACTTCAAGATTTATTTATATAAGGTTCAACAACGCCAACTACACAGAGCATATCTATATATCGTTTTGTTAAAGGTCTCCAACAACGACGACGATCTTTATTCATAAGAGACATAAAAGCTGGATTTGAAAGAAAAGGCTTTCATACCTTATTCTGATAGCGGTGTAGTTTTCATCGGAAAATTTACCATCGCATCTTCAATGATTGGGGATTAATGCGAGAGAGAAGGCTGATATTTCAGTGACTATAACACTGGTCGAACTCATTGATTTTGTGAGGAATAACTGATAAGTTTTGAATGAACTGTTACTAGAGGATAAGATGGAGAGGTTCATGAAACTCAGTGTTGTCGTGTTGGTTCTGGCAATATGCATATTTGCATTCCTACCGTCAGGTAAGTTTTCAACTCGATGAGCCGTTATCATCCCCGGCAACAAGATTTATCAGTCACTAATTGCCTTCCAAATAATTTAGGTCTTTATGGCGGCATTAACATGGACATCGATAAGATGGCTGGTTTAATTCTTTACTCAGTAAGACTTCATTATAGGACGCCATGATCTCAACTTCTCAAATTTCACTTCCTTGTACAAAGGGCCCATATTTGCATTTTCTGAAAGAACCTTTGACGTCACTAACTGGAAGATTTTGGAAAGAAATTTATGGTCATAAATCACACCATACAGACTATTCATGTACATTACAAACCATAACATTTTGCTATGCTTTGGATATGCATCATTTTATTTGCAAGTCACCGTGGCCTATAAAGTTATTTTGCATGGCGACGAGGCTTCATCACTGTTGGCGACCCGCGAACTTTGACATTAAGAACACGCTTTTTTATAAGCTTTTCGTGCGTCAAATTGGAACCTAAGATTAACACTTGATGATAAACTGCATAATAACAGCCAAAAAATTACATCGTGGCGATTCTATGATTTCTGAATGTTTACAAAAAGTGGTCTGCCTGAACTTGAACTTGCTACATAATCTGAAAGAGCATCCTTTATGTAGATTTTGTTTCAAGGCCAAGAGTCAGCTTCTTTATGACCTTTTAGAACTGTTTGACCTTGACCTTGACGCCCAATGTAAAGGTTATTTGACAGGTGAATCATGGTTCCAGACCACGAACTACGTATAGTTTCCAGATACCACAGATGAGATGAGTGTATTTTCATTTGACCTTGACCATTGACCAGTCTCTGATGAGCATAGATTAATTTTGTCCATCACCCTTATTTTTTTCAGGTAACTCCCGTACCTATAAACGAGTGAAGCGCGCCGCGCTTTATGGAACCTATTACAGAGCAAGCTACAGCCGTTACTATTATAGAGCAAGTTATTACGGTGGCAGCTATTATGGCACTAGGTACAGCGGCGGTGCTTCAAGGTAAGTGTGTACATGTATAAGCATTCAACTCATCTCGTAGCCTGCGATGCCGAGAATGCTGTAGTTGCGAGAGAGGTCCCGTGACGTAGAAATGTCAGGTTGCAGGCGTCAGTGACGTTGTCTCATCTCTACATCCGCCACGCTCTAGAGATGAGAACCGTTGGACAATGGACCCGATAGACAACATTTAAAGAGGAGCGTGATTTGATATCATTGATCGAATACTTTTGACCTGAAATGTTTGCCATCTGGCCAGGAGAAGGAATTAAAGGGGGCCTTAATAAACAAACATTGATGACGTTTGATCCTGCGAAAATCGAGTTCCTCTTACAGCATGAATAATTTCGATTTACTGTGAGATAAGAGAGACCCCTATCGGCGTCTTCATAACCTCATCTGACCTACCAAGCTTCTGCTTACATGAGTTCGAAGGAGGAGGAACAGAATTATGTAGAGAGATTCGTATATATGGTCTTCACATTTCTCTTTTCTCCATACATGTTCCCTTATTTTTTCTCATCTGTCAACCAAACCGTCTTTTTACACAAAGACAAATATGCCCAGAATATCCTCTCTACAAACATATGAGGAATTATTTTTAATATTTATTTTCATATTCGTGTTTGTCATTTTCAGCCTAACTATCGGCCTGGTGGTAGGGTCCATCACTCTCGTTGTCATCATTGTCGGGATAGTGCTCTGCTTGAAATTCTGCAAGCGTGGGCAACGACAGAATAGGGTTACTGCAATTCAAGGTAATATTGACTAAGAAATGTGCACATATTATCTTTGATACGTTGTGACCTTCTTTCAAGACAAGTCTTTAGTCTTCCCCTTCCGGCTTGGCATTTGCAGCAGGCAGTGTACATCACTCTAGGAAGCACGGGATAAAACCACTTTTGATGTCATACTACAAAATGGTTAGAAATAATCATAGTGATATTGTTTTTAGATTTGCCTGCATGCAAAATATTGAGGTACATTGTATATTGTTTGATGATGATATTTCTATTGTAGGTGGAACTGCCAGGCAACCACCCCCAGGGTACGCAGGTCCACCACCCGCGTATCCAGGATCGCAGCCACTTTATCCGATGCCCACGCAGCCCTATTCCGTCCAGCCGGGGCCAGCATACAACCAGGCGCACCCCGCCCCACCGTACCCACCGCCGGCTGTCGCTAATGGTGCGGTGGACGCCGCATATCCCCCTGGTATTCCACCGAAGTATTAGAATAGAGAAACGTGATTCATGAAGCAACGACCAACGTGGGGTCAGGACAACAGAAATGCAATTTTCACAAGGACTCGCAGTTATTGAAATGTACAATTATGCGACCATGACGTCAACATGTTTGATATAGTGTTTTTCATATATCGTTCCGGGCAAAGGTGATTATAGTTGAAGTCAGGAATGTGACCAGATCTAAACATTTTACCAAAAGGTGAGTGGCAGGAGTAGCGCAGCCTACCAAGTGCCAACGACAAAATGTAAAGCGGGTCAACTATGACACTGACTGCCCATTGGCTGAGTAACATTACAATTTGTGATGAGAGGTCAGCCAAGTACCTGCTCTGAAAAACACTATAGCCCGAGTAAATACTGTTGTTATTGTCGTAAGTTAAACATTGTGTATATATACATGTATTTTCATTGAGGTGTTCATTTCAAATAAAAACAAACAACAACAAAAACTGATAATCGTTTTTATTGTCGATCACTTTCTGAAAACTTCCGTAACTTAAAAAAGAAGCTATATTTCCATCGGGCGCCGGTTGGATCATGGAGGAACTGTCTAGATCGGTTAAACCTGAGGCCTATACACGTGGAAAGAAGTCCGTGACACTGTGTGCCATGCAGTGGTATATCTCTCAGGTAGGCCAAGACCTCATTGGTGCCAAAAGTCATTCACGAATTTTTGTGACGCACCAATACTGTCATTATAATTCAAATTTACCATGAGTGTGGGGCATCGGAACATTGCCAAAATATCAAAGAAGGTTATTGCATAGCAACAATGCATATGCACAAGGAAGTTATTGACGTAGGTTAAATCAACTACGCAACAGTCAGACATCTTGATATTTCCTACCTAAGATTATTTCATTGCCTTATACACATTACCAAATTTCTCGAGGACACTTGGGATACTAGCACCCATTCTAGACTGAACGCTTTATACGCCGCAAAAAAAGCTTCAAGATACGAAGTAACCTATAATACCGTCACAAAGTTTCAGAAGAAACCGAACGGAGTCGTGTAGACTTTGATTGGAGATGTCTGCAATGGCGTCGCTGCTGAGACCGCGGTGTCTCGTGCTCGTCCTATTCGCGGTTGCGGCGTTGCCATCAGGTAAGTTATTTATTTCAAATCGAAGTTTGATCCAGATAGCATGGATGGGGTCGGCTATGAAGATATATGGGCCCAAATGAGACTCCTCAACGATACGTCGTTCCATGTCAAGAAATTAGGGCGGCCATTTTGAATCCGCTACTCCATGAGTGGATAGGGCGCCAACATCATTCGCCTTTTACACGTTTTCTGACTAATAGGCGCAAATCGCGCTCGTAAAACAAGTGGACAAAACTCATAACTTGCGATTGAGCCTAAATAGAATCCCGTCCCTTAAATTTACATGTTATTGATACATCGGTGAAGATGCCTTCTTATCTTTCAGCATCCGTTGCCACATCATGCCGCAGCAATAACATCTACAAAACCTGCTACGGATTTGACACTTACTGCTGCAGGTGGACCATCGGGGGCACTTCTTCTTGCTGCAGATACTCCGAGTATAGCTACACCAGCTCTGTCTCGCGTTATGGTAGCTATGCCTCCACCTCCTGCTACAACTTGTTCAGTTACAACAAGTGTTACAAGGCCACGGACTCGCGTTGTTGCTACAAGACCGCCGGCTCGTCTTCTTCTTGTTGTAATTACTCTGAATCTCGCTTCACGTCAAGTTTGTACAGAGGAACAGACTCTAATATTAGTTCAGTCTTGATTTCGTAAGTGCACTCTATGTTATTTTTCTCTTGTACATGGCGCTTACAGGTTTAAGAGCTTCAGAGAGAATTTTGAAGAGAAAGCAGCAAGAAAGCAATGCGTTCATGTCTCCAGACTGCAGGCGTATAATGGGCGGGCGTATGGGGCTTTGATATAGGGGGGTACTACTGGGTCAAAATGCATTTCTCAACTCAGCCATCGCAGGTTGGCTGTAGCTCAAACCGTTGGCGCAGTATTGGATTCAGTTTGAACTTTCGCAAATGGCCATATTTCCTAATTTCGAGTCGATATCTAGTGAACAAGCTCGTTTTCAATCATTAATGTATGTCTTCAATCTTTTCTTCTCATCTAGTATTGATAAAGTTCGAGTCATTTCTTTTTACTAGAAATCGACCCATGTTTTGAATGACATGTCTTGCTTATTTCTTGCAGTTACATTATCGGCGGTGTGATTGGAGGTATCATCTTTCTCATCCTTATAATCGTCATTCCAATTGTCGCATGTGGCGCATGCGCGGCAGCCAGTAACCGAAACAGGAGGGGCACAACCGTCGGTAAATATTAATCTGCTGGACCTGTAAAATGATTCAATTACCACTGCCTAATAGTCCCAATCAGCTTTGCGTCGCCTGCGTAACTGTATTCAAACCAACTACAATTCAACATCAGGAAAGAGGTTTAAAGTGACAGTAAACGTTTTGTAAAAAAAAATAATTGCGAAACCTCTCCCAATTTATTCTGTAATAGCCTTTGCCTCACTTTATTCTTTCAGTGACCTACAACCAGCCTAATCAAGCGTACAATAACCAGGGATACAACCCGGGACCTCCACCGCCTGGACACGGCCAGCCCCCTCCGCAGGGCCCTCCACCGCCTGGCCCTCCGCCCGGATACAGCCAAGCGCCTCCCCAGTATGGCCTGATGTACCCACCGGCGCCACAGTATCCACCACCGACCGCAGTCGACCCTGCCTACCCTCCAAATTAGAGTCAGCTAGGACCATAAAGCTTCAGATCCGCCTGCCCGTCACAAGGATGATAACAGAGCAACCAAAAGCCGACAAATAGCGCCGGTGTGACAGCGGATATAGTCCCCCTGGAGTCATAGTCCGGTAGCATTGTATTTGACCAATTAAGCAGCATGATCTATTGTACCGCTAACCCTAACCAAAACATTTAGCAATGCGGGCTATTGTTACACGGACTATCAGCCCTACGACTACTATCCCCGCCACACCGGTATAACAGTAACAAATGCCCCCCTGGAAAAAGTGTCCGGCCCTATTGTATTCTGCAATATGGTTCTAATGAGACCCTGACCGTCAATAGCTCAGAGATTGAAGCGCATAATAGATCCTTTGTTCCCCTGGCATTCTATCCTAGGACATTTTAAACTTCTACACTTCTACAACGGTCATACACTGCTGGTGATATACTATGTTCACTTTTCTTCTTCTTTTTGTTAAAGTCTGATGTAAGTACGGTGTAAATACTAAATATGTATAGTTGATTTGTAGTGTATTTATGTGCAAGTAACCGTATTGTTCACGGTGAGTAACACAAAAGAAACAGACAAAAGGAATGGGAGGGCCTTGTTTTTATTGTGTTACAATGGTAAACCAATACTTTACCGACCGTGTGTTCATTTCAATAAAAATTTCGCTTTGAGAAAAGACCGCTTTATCAGTAACTCCTAAATTGACGCAAAGGACGAGCCTGGATCATAATCTCATGACCATCTGAGAACATGGTGCCGTAAACCCATTGTCGATCAAAATGGAACCGAATGCTTATGGGCTTATTTTGAGGGCTGATTTCATAAGCGGTCTCAAATCAGTGAAACTACATGCATATACTCCGCCAAAGACAGTCGTTCCGTCGTCAATCTTTTCTGTTTGCAAGTCCACACTGAAATATATATGTCCCAATCGCATGAATTAGAGGACGTATACTACGTCAGGCAGGTTGGGTTTTATATCTATTGAATCGCTTCAGTTCACTGCCGTTTGTAAATAGAAACAATCAATAGCTCGAACCGGATATACTTGAACGTAGTATACGCATTATGGCCAGAGACCTCTATTAAAACCTGTGTGCATTACGTGTACATTGTTGTGCATAAGTTTTGGTAAAAAAAGTACACATTGGACCAATCAATCTGCACAAAATTTTATATGTGTCAAGAAGAACCCTTTCCCAATAGCATAATAAAGTTTAAAAACATTCCAATACCGATTGCCTGAGAAAAAGAGATTTCCGTACACCATATCCATCAAAACGTCACTGGCGCATTGATATGGCCCTGTCAAAGTACAAGTTCTAAACTGACCAGTGAGACCACATTTTCTTAAATATATTATCAAAAAGCATATTTCTGTGATGGCCTGACTCTGTAGATTAAGAATCAACCACAGATTGAGAATTAATTCCACTTTGGTCCATCCCAGCCATGTATTTACCACAACTTGACATTTTGATAAGCTCTATGTGTGCCACACTTCCGGTCGTGGATGAATACATGACTCTGCCCTTATAACAGTTCAGATTTGGCTATCCCCTCGGGACTGACAAGTGCTGTCCTTAATAGAGAGGTGTCCTGATTAGAGAGGTCAAATTGAATAGAAACAACTAATTTGGGACCAAACCTGGTGTATATCATCATGATTATACAGTATGAAGTCGCCGCTAAGTGCCAGCTACGCCTACGCAAGCTTGGCCAGGGTCGGGGACAACAACATGCCTTCACGGTCAAAGACGCCAGACAATGATGTATGCGTGATATCTGACCAGGATCCCTTTGGAATTTCCAACATAAACATCCCAACTCAACCACATCAGCCAAAGACCTATTCACTTTTTATTGGTTCTACTCATCAACTGTAGTCCAGTTATTCCATGACAATAATCGCTGCATACAAACGTACAGGGCTATACCCCCAAGTAGACGAGTCCATTCACAATACCAGTCGGGCACGTTTTCATACCGGTTATACACCGCCGGCTTTAAAATATACACTTGTTAACCGTTAATAACGAAGTGCCATTGGCCGGTTTTTCCTGTCTGTATAGCATGATATGCTTGTGACGCACTTGTCTTGGCCCTATTATATTTCCCCTAAAAAGAGTTTACTGTGTACAAGCGCATCATATCCAGACCCTGCTATACCGTCAGGAGGAGGTGCTCAACCACTCTCTTCTAATCTGGGTGTGAATGTTTGGTCGTGGTTCCTTGGCAAATACCCTTGATAAGAGTACAAAATACCGCTTTTAAGTTGTATTTAAGTGGGTGATCGACGTCAAGGCGAGACACGTGTTGTGATCTTGTGATCATGGAATACGTTACTACAAAGCAACACTGATAAAACTATTTTGATATTGCACAAAGAAGGTTTATAGGTTTAACGCCACTTGGCAACAGCAAGAGATATTCATTCGTCCTGAATGAAAGTCATTGATTGCAATAAACACATTGGTGAAATTCCGTGGCCAAATATCACGGTTGTTTTGAGTCTCATATAATAGCAAGGACACCTTGGAACAGCGTAGGACTGCATTGGACGATCGCGGACCAAATAGCCGCCAAGACGGAGCCTAGTACGATTGTGTCTTTCATTCTCGGCGTCGTGTAACGAAGAGGAGAGTGGATTTGTGAGATCTTGCCATGGAATTGCTGCTGAGACCGCGGTATCTCTTGCTGGCTTTGTTCACGATAGTGGCGTTAACATCAGGTGAGTAATTAGTGACAGAATTCGTTTTGAATAACCAGACCCGGATCAAAATTAGTGCTTTCAGTTCAGTTTGTCTCGAAGGTTAAAACGTCAAACATGTCAGGTTGTCCAAACAAGATAATGCCAACGTTGGTGTCAAAATTGGTTTTGAACAACGGCCGGTGTAGAAGTTTAAAATGTCCTAGGATAAAATGTCCGGGAACAAAGGATTCTATTATGCGCTGAGATATTGACGGTCATTGCCTCTATAGAACCATATGCCATAATCTGTCAGAATACAATAGGCCCGGACACTTTTTCTAGGGGGGACACTTTTTACTTTTACACCGGGTCTTGATCTAATTAAAATTGGGGTTTTATGTTACTAGTTCAGTTCGAAAAATGTCAGATTCTACTGATGTTTCTCGCGGTGACTAGAGAATAGGCATAGGTTCGTAAGCCTTATGAGGAGCTATGAACGACCAGAGTCTTTCAAAAAAACTTTATTTAAAAGACACTGGAAAGCCCAAGTAATTACGTATTCAGGTATAATACTATTGAAATTTATGTAAAGCAAAATCTTCCCATATTTTAAAAACTTGTATTAACCAAGATCACACTTGGGATATCACTGACCCGCGGGTCGATGACCGACACACGGTCACGGTTTGATGAGAATAGCGCAGCATACAAAAATCAGTTAGCTTCAAGATAGGCCTCACACGATATGAATTCAGATACATGTACAACGCATTCACTCATTTTCCCACTGTATAAATTTTGCCAGACAAAGAAAAATGGGGTCAGCTATATGAAAAACTAACAATTTTGAAAGGGGCACATATCTTTCTTCATGGACCGCCAGCTGTTTAGGAGTGCTGCACTATTATAGGCCTACCTACCAAAGAAATACAGCTTGTTTATGATAGGCCTGATGCTCGCCCACTCGATAAATTATTCACCAAATATCCTGAATATGCCCTCTGAACATACACGCTATATAATCGCGGCCTTATGCAAGACATATGACCTCAGATAATCGCGGCCTTATGCAAGACATATGTCTTGCATAAGGCCGCGATTATATAGCGTGTATGTTTTCACAGTCATGTAACGTGTCTCTCTTTGAAGAAGAAACAAGTCATTTCAAAAGAACGAGCTACACACAATTCACAATTCACGATGTCACTTTTCACCCTCACGGCGTGTCAGTTAACTCGTGAAAAATGAAACATGACAAGTGACAACGTGAATCCTATGTAACTCCTGCCCACTGGTTTTATTTCCTTCGGATCCATGATATGTCGAGGGTCTAAATATTATAGGCCGACACCGCCGCTACCACATTTTAACACACGATTACAGCACACGGTACAAGTAATACTAACTAAGAAACTAACTGTTTACCATAAATGGCGAGGATGGGAAACTGACTGCAGCGTTGATTCAAACTCCTTGAGCTTGCATTGTTGATGTGTTTTATACATTTTATGCATTTTATTTTCCAGACACACACGCCCAGGGCGGGTTCTGCATTAGTAACCTTAACCCTCTCATTTGCGCCGGAACTACAACCAGATGCTGTTACTGGACGATCACCAGTGGATCATGCTGTAATAACGCAGATTATTCCGCCACCAGCTCGCGGCGTGTCCTCGGCTACACTTCCCTTTACGCGTATACTTCCTGCTACGACTTGACAAGCACCAAAAATTGTCACAGAAGCACCGATTCGCGATGTTGCTTTACGGCCCACGGAGCGTCGTCGTCGTGCTGCGATTATACCGCGTCGAAGCACACGTCGAGTCAATACAGATTGACGGACCTCGGACCAAACAGCGCCTACATAGGGTAGGCGCATGCTTTTTCTATTCTAAAATACGTTGGTATATCTCCAATTATTGTTTCAAAGGAAAAAAATATTAGCTTCATTTTGAGTGCAGAGACTTTTGGTAACTCAACCAATACACTCCTGCATGGGTTATGAACCCAAAGCGTCGGGTCTATGTTGAGAAACGAAAACCCTCCAGGGTGAAATTGCGTCAAAATGACCTCGCCAATTGCTTGGGATTTGACTATAGATTTAGCTTCACCCTCGAAGATTTTGGAACCTCAGCTGCCGTGTGGTTACACCACGTGTACAATGATAACTTATAGGGTCTAGTGCATTGGACATTTTCGTCAGAAGGAGCTCCTTCCCTAATGATATATTACTACAATGAACTTGTCCGCCGTAGGGCATGTTTTGATAGTTTCTTGAACGTTTTTTTTGCAGAGCGATCGCTGGCGGTGCGGTTGGAGCGGTCATCTTCCTCATCCTCATCATCCTCATCCCGGTTTGTGCCTGTGCAGTATGCTCGGCCAAGAAACAGGCCGCAATGGCCAACAGAGGAACAGTTGGTAAGTTTTATAAACATTGTGGGGGTGCCGTACTGGTTACCAATCTCCCAATGGGAGGATAGCTAGCATTTGCTCCGCCAGCGGTAACAAAGGTAGTTACCGATGGCAAGGCTTGGAGATTGACCTGTTACGGGCTCGCCGGAAACCTTTTTTTTTATTGGTTGAAATCATTCAGTGAAGAACAAGGAGCACATTTCAAATAGTCTCTAAAATTCGCTTCGCTACTTTGAAGTATTTTTTTTTAATAACAATGTTAGAATGAGGTCAAAAGTGACAAATGTTAACTTCTGTCAGGGGTCAGAACAGAATTGAAAAAATCACTTCATCGGCATCACGTTTTTTTTAGACGATTCCCTATTCTCTGGGTTTTTTTCAGGAGTGGCTGCCGTGTCCTACAATCAACCTAACCAAGGCTACAGGAACATGGGACATAATCAAGTAGCTCCTCAACAGGGCTACGGCCAGCAGGGACCTCCGCCGGGATACACCCAACAGGCACCACCCGGCCAGATGTACCCACCAGCTCAGCAATACACACCTCCTCAAAACCCAGCCTACCCTCCAAGTTAAAGGCTTTTGCCGTCAGTTAGTAGCCAAGAAAATGACACACGCTACTGGCCTGCCATTTTTAGCAGATTTACGATGACTGAAACAGTACACCTACATTGTTGTCTTCTCATATCTATTGTGTGATATGAATAAAGACTAGCAAATGCTTTTCTCTGAAACTCCATGTACATTTACACTAGGCCTTTCTGTACAAAATTGAAGTAAAAGCATTTGCTAGTCTTTATTCATATCACCCATTATATGACAAACCCGGCCCACTGCAATTCAGTGATCGGGAAAACTGATACATATTGTAATGCATGCATGTAGCATGCATCATGATCGACTGCGGGTGTGGCCTGGCGTTAGAAATAGGAAACAGTATAGTTGCACCAACAGTGAATATGTGAGAACGAACGGTGCAACCCTTTAAGAGTTCAACCAATGACTCAATTCGACTTAATGGTTTATCAGCGGACTGTACAAGCATGAAGAACGGCTATGGCTGTATGGACTGGCGAGATGTACAGTGAGATGGCAAGATACACCTATTGGAGATTTTATGTACTCAACCTGATTCTCACCTTGTCTTGTGTAGTGTAGAAGAGTAGAAAATATTATCGATTTCACTAAAATTCAGTGGGACATTTTGTCTCAGTAAGTTTTTTCTTTTAAGGCGTGGAGCACATTGGAGCACCTTAAAGCACCTTAGAGACTTTCAGATCGTTTTAAGTGTCATTGATCTCCTTTTCATTAATTTGGCACGATAAATATTCCTATATGGGCCTACTATAAATATGTTATATAGTACCAAATCATTTACTCGTAAATAATTATTTCGTATACTGTGTATTTTATTCTATTTTTTTGTTGGGGGGAGGCGTTGTCGGAACACCCCCGTTGCTGTGATAGATACATCAACATGTTTAAAGAGACAGAATATTTAAGGAATTTAAAAAAATAAACTTGCATTCTGTCACATGAATTCTGTGATATGTTCAGCTATGTCTTAATTGTGTTTGTTTCACCTCCGTTTTGTTCACGCATGCATTATCAGACAGTAAAATCTCAGCGCCTGCAGTCCCGCCCGTTGGATAAGGCTGCGCCATGGACCCCGGCCAGCCCCTAACATGGCACAGAGACCACCAATTTGACCCCAGACGCTGCCTATAAGTCCCCCGCCCCTTTAACTGCAAAATTGTGGACAAAACGCAGTGAATTGATTCCACATGGTCCAGTCTCTGGTCGCATATGGTGAGACCCGCCGAAAGGTTCGCCGCTGTACATACAATGCATGAGTATACAATGTAATGTGTGCATTGCATCTGCGAACTTTTGCAACAGATGCCACTATGATCAATACATGACCAGGAACATGGTGAGATGAAAATGGTTTACTAAGCGCGAATTTGCTGCTCTAGAAGCATGAACAAAATTGACAAGGCTTATGTAAAGGAGTGCATGTCTACGGTGGCTGGAAAGTGCCATCATTATTTTTTCCGGAATATTTCTTTTTTTTTAATTAACATTATTTTTCTTAAATAAAGTTGTTTTTTTAATTTCCGCCGCGTGGCGATAATTATTACCGCCGCGGCGATAATTATTTCCACCGTGCCCGAAATTATTTCCGCCGCGTGGCGATAATTATTACCGCCGCGGCGATAATTATTTCCACCGTGCCCGAAATTATTTCCGCCGCGTGGCGATAATTATTACCGCCGCGGCGATAATTATCGCCACGCGGCGGAAATAATTTCGGGCACAGCGGAAATAATTATCGCCGCGGCGGTAATAATTATCGCCACGCGGCGGAAATTAAAAAAACAACTTTATTTAAGAAAAATAATGTTAATTAAAAAGAAAGAAATATTCCGGAAAAAATAATGATGGCACTTTCCAGCCACCGTACATGTCAGGTATCTTTTCGTTCAGTTAATAACACGCACCATGCTTCGAAAGATCTGGTCTGATGACAAGAAAGCCGGTTCAAGAGAGCTGAGAGGAATACTGGCTGGAGGACACAAGCCAACTGCAAAAACGATCTGGCTCTACGATCGGCCTCTCTAGGACAGCCGACTCTTGTGCATTGATCGACCACTGGCGAAATATCTAGCGTGCATCTCATACTATTCGGAAGCGCCGGCAAGAAAGGGAGCGAATACCGTTTTGTTGTTCAGTTGGCATTACGGCATTCTGTGCATGGAGGAACTGAAAGTTTGAAATAAGTCAACAGTTTCAGGATAAATGACTGCTGTCATTAACCCATTGAAAATGTCATCATCGAATAATATTGACTCAGCTGATATTATTCCTCGACATATCAATTTTATTTGATACTTAGCATTTTGCCATCTGCTGGTGTTGACGGAATTAACTTAGTGTCGATCGCGTGCATGGCAGTTGTACATAGGTTTACTGAATAAAAGTTTTCATCAGGCCCACACTTGAGGCAATAACAGAACGTTGCCGCTTGACGACAACAACTGCTCATTCTGACAATTCCGGAAGCAATATCGATCGGAACTCACCCCCAGGGACTCCTGATTTGCTCGAATCTCTTATGAGCACGGATGCGACAGGATTTGACAGAATTTGACACTTTTGATTGGATAAAACGACCGGAAATAGCCAAAATTCTGCTTCGAGAAATCCCAGAATGTAAAGTTGGTCGAATTTACCAGCTTGGAATCTGTAGTACTAGTAGTACCAACCACCACAGGCTCGGATTTTCTTATAGGGCCTATAGAAGCGTTCAACTGAGCAAAGTAGAGACCAACTCTTACCAAAATGGTTCTTGAGTGTCCGCCCCTGTTTGCCAGTGGCTGGGTTCTCAAGGAGTGTGGTTTGGAAACCTGTCTTGCCGAGGAATGCAGGTAAGTCCAAAACTAATCATACCATGGCAAGCCATCGCATGATACTCCCATGTCATATAAGAAATCGAGAGGCGGAGTATATTGAAATCACAGGTGCCAGGATGGCCACAAAAACTACCTCTTTTATTCAAAAAACGCTAAGGATCATTCACTAAAACGTTTTTCTCGTCTTTCCGCAACAAAGGCTCTCATTGGTAAATGTCATTTTTCATTTTTGAAAAACCGCTGCGACGTGACATGACACTTGTGAAAATCGTACATTCTATATAGCCTATAGCGTAAATCTATTCCTTTATTTCAGACTAGATGGCGGGTTTGTGGTAGGCATATTCGCAGCTATCATTATCATCACTGTGGGAATATTCGGTTGCTATTTGCTGTTTCTGAACTCAAAAGAGAAGAAGGAAAACCAGAGGAAAGCTAATGGGCCGCGGATGCCTCGGCCGCAGAAAAAGGGAGTTTTTGTTTAAATTGCTTGTTGGAGTAGGACGCGTGCCTCGACCCCCAGGAAATAGTCTCGGATTTTTCATTGGTTGTGTTGTGTTGTGTAGTACAGTAAAGTTTATTGTCGGGTACACAGGTTTGTAACGTTAGCTTGTCTGGTTGTACACGACGCCAATAATTCTTTCTGTTTACTTGCCGGACAGAAAAAAACGATGTATGCGAACGGCGTCGGGTTTTAAATGGGAATGAGGGGAAACGACGATTAGTATTCAAGAACTAAAGGAAAAAGCTGCTCACTCCTTTAACCGCCCGGTGTGGCGCTGTTGTGACACTTGAGTCAGTATTTCATCTGCAGTCGGCCTATTTTCGATATCACGAACAATGTCCGCCCAGTGAGGAAGGCATCCAGTCTTGTTCACTATTGACATAGTTACTGGATGTATTCTGTAATGGACAATTAATGTATTGTCTGGTATACGTCTGGCATACTGGCATAGTTTCATGGAAATCCATCATAACTAATTTTATCGTCATGATGTGAGACAGAAAGCTGAATATCGATTCGTCGTATAGCTGTGTGCACATCATTCATTCGCATAGCTTACCGATACTGCATGAACACTCCATGCTATACTCTGTGTATACATACGTCATCGGCGTTCATGATATTGGGATTTAAGGCGTATTCTGATCGGAGTTAATAGTATATGTATTACGGAGTATATTCGATAGACAATCGTCATGGAAGACAGATTGGAGATAATCAATCCGGCCGGTGGTCATACCGTTTGAGAGGATAGGCCTAATCTGTGAGCGGACACCCAGCTACTAGACCGATAGACCTTTTCGATTGGTACATTTTCTCATCAGTAGTACAGTGGAACCTCCCTAAGCGGACACCTCTCTACTAAGGACACCTCTCTATAACGGACACTAGTGTTGGTCCCAAATTTATTGTTTCCATTCAACTTGAGCACTCCAACCAGGATACTACTCTAACGGCAGTACTTGTCACGAACGTGTCTTTATAGTGGAGATAATCTAATCTAGGCCTACTACCACCTGGAGTAACTTTGTTCAGACAATATACGTCACTGATGCAAAGCTTGGCGAACTTCATGTATAGAACGTGGAAGAACTGAGAGCTTATTATCATTTATCATATGTTGTAGTGATTCTCTGAATTGCTGAAGGATACCCCATTGACAGTCGCGACTGTCGCGACGAAACAGAACAGTCAAAGGGATAAGCGAAGAGGAAGGAGGCCGTTGTTTCATCGTTTGCCATGGCATCTTCGACGTATTCTATCCAAGCCGTTACCACGAACATCATTGCAATGCTATGGATATTCTTACAAGGTAGGTACATGCACATGTTATAGTCTGGTTACTCTGAGCTAGTACATGTATATACTATACAGTAGCGGAAAGGTAGGCACATATAATGGGCCGTTATTGAGTACGTTTTCACAATTATCCGGGTTTTCAGTACAATTCCTCCTCATGCGTATCTGTTTTTCCCAAGCTGCAACTAAAACGCTGCCTCGTCATCAAGATCGCACTCGATTTGAAAATCAATTTTGGTATCTCACTCGGATTAGCCACACATGCAGTTTTTTATCATGGTCAAGATGTCACGTATTGACCGCGAAAGTCCCTGACACGTTTGGGTAATGACCTTCCCTCGTGCCGGAGGGATGTCTTCGCTGAGTGTTACCATGTAGTCTGAGTGTTTCCCCTACAATAGATCAGGCTTTGAAAGTACCAGTAGTTGTTTGGTTCGTTGTCTTCCTTTCCGTGAATAGAATAACAATGAGGGAAACTAACACTGAAATGTCGACGATGGATATTTCACCATACGAATCTTCACCTAACTCAGTTTTCACATCCTGGCACCAGTGGTTTTCAATATCCTCCGCCTCTCGATATTTCAAACTTATTATACGAATCTCAAGATGAACTTTTCATCGTTTCAGGGCAAGCTCAAGCAATGACTTACACGACCTGCACAAGTAGATCGAACAATTCATTCAAAACCAAAATATACTGCACCAATTTATTCTCCACGAGATGCTGTTACTCCAAATGCTGTGATCGGTGGGACTATTACACGACCTTCAGATTTTCTTCCTGTAAGTCGGCATATCGGCGTTACGACACATGCAGAAATGGCTTGTCAACATATTGTTGCAGAAGGCGTGAGTATACCATTGGTCTCCGAACGATCTTATATATACTCGTATCTCACCTATCATCTGAAAGTAACGCTTCAATGGGCAAAAAGTAGTGCGACCACGTTTCATCACGTTGCCTTGCGAGTCAGCGTTTATCATTAACACAGTAATTTCATCGCTCTAACCCCGTTTCATTAATCGCTACGAAATCGTCCAAAAGAGTCGGAACATGACGACATTCTCTTGGTGTCGCCAAATCATTGTCGTGGACCCAAACTGAACATTTCGAACAGAATCAGACTAACTCAATATTCAAAAACTGTCTTGTAGATCGATAAAACTATAGAGTTCTTCGTTCTCTCTTTCAAACAGGATATGGTACCTATTCGACATGTTGCTATTCTTCAACACCATGGTGGCAAACTTCGTCAACAACTGATTGGTGGTCGACGTCTAGTACCACTGACTGGGGTAGTGGTAGATCCAATGGACCTTCCCTTGGGGCGTAAGTAACTATCATCCAGCAGAAATTGCAATCCTCACTTGAGAACTCATCCTGAAATTACCAGTGATTATCAATATACTCCGCCTCTCGATATTTTGCCATACGGGGTAGGAGTATCGAAAACCTGTATCTCAGGATGTTGAGAACTTTGATTCAGCGCCGCGATCGGTAGAATTTGGAAGCAAACTTCATTCAACGACACATTTTCAATAATTTATTGGGGATGCATTCTTTCCGAGTTGTAACGTTGCACGATGTGTATCGCCACGTCGTGTGAAGATTGTGCGGCCACGACTGGATCTCGTCTATCTATGCGCCTCTAACTTGGAGGGGGCTATACACAATGTATCAAATAAGTATGTTACCGAAATAAAATTTCACAAAAAAGACATATTAAGATTCTTGCAATTCACTCTTACTTTCAGGATAATTGGTGGTGTATTTGGGTCACTAGTGATTATGGTGATTATCGTTGTGGTCAGCGTCATCTGCTGCAGCCAAAGATCTGCCAGCAGGCAAGGCCGGGTCCTTGGACGAGGTAAGGATTTACGGACTTTTGGTCCCAGCCTCGCCCCGAATTCACCATAGTTTGCCGATTTGTTCGTTTTAAGAGCCCATTGCGAAAAAAAACGAGATCCAGGGGGCGTGGTTGATGTGAGGTGATTGGTGGCATTGGTACAAACTTCAAACGCCCATGTGTAGGGCTACAACAAAAATATTCTTCCTCTTCTCCTGAAAATTCGCACAGCTTTAGTATATCGCCAAGTTTTGTAATGACCACTTATTTTTTGATAATTGATAATTTACTCTTTTATCAAAGCAATTTTGTGTGCATGAGATAGCAGGCTGATGGCTGTGCGCTCAGGATATAGTATTCACCATGTTCTGGCCCTGGTGCCGAGACCTGATCGAAAGCCCAAAATTCCTGCTTGAGGAATGGCGAATCCGGCCACCTGGCGGACATTTCATCTCGGTGACCACGCGCCTGGACAGTCGCTTGCAGAATGCATAAGATATCCCCGTCTGTATTTTTCAGCAGGGAATACGACGATTCCGATGCTGGCTGGCGCGCAGCCAACAACGACAACTGTGACGCATCACCCGTATCCTGCGCAGCAGCAGCCGGGTGCATATCCGAACCAATATCCTCAGGGTCCATATCCGTATCCACAAGGCGGGCCATCATACCCACAACAATCCCTGCAAGGCTCGGCCCCATACCCGCCTTCTACTGGCGTCAATGGACCTCCACCGCCTTACGACTCTGCCCTGAACATGCAAACGGGCTCTAGTATGACAGAACTCCGAGCCCAAAATCCGAGTGGAACTGTTCCAAGCGCCCCCTATCCGCAAGGACCTGTCGGTGGCGCCCCCTATCCGACTCAGCCGGCGGGGATGCCGCCTCCTCCACCACGATACTGAACGATTTTAATTTAATCTTACAGTATTAGTATTTGTATCATAATTGAGACTATTGCGGGGATGGAAGGACATGTACAGTTCATGCAGATTTTAGAGGAACAAGCCATCGGCAGGTTTCGCCACTCTTACGAACGGCGAGGTACGAAGGTCTGTTGTCAGCAAGTGCATGAGTTCATTTACGCAACGGCGGCGTACCTTCTGAAAATGTCACGGGAAAGAAACGGATCAGGGAACTCTTCAAAAACCACCGTCGATGTATTCAAATATACTTTGTACTGCGTCATTCGTAGCTGTTGGTGATGGTTGCGGAGCCTGCCTATAATAGGAACACGTGACCTTCTCCGAGAAGCTGACGGGATACGGTGGCTATAAATACGAACAATTGAGCATACATGTTATGTAGTTTGTACGTTTCCCGCTGACCTAAGTGCTCTTAAGATTGCCGCCTTCGCTGTAAAATTGCCATACATGCTTAAAAAGGTTGTGTATATATATATATGCCAATTCTTGCTGTGATATAAAGTGGATGTTGCTTTGCAAAAATGATATTAAATATAGTCAGGAGACAGATAAGTCAGATTAGGTTAGACAAAGTCGCCACTAGGGGTCTGTCCTGTCTGACATTACAAAAAATGTATATCAATTCCAAAATTATTCACACTTGTATATGAGGAATATAAAATTATTCTAGTCAAACACAACCCAGGCTGACTTTGTATATATATTGCTCAAATGGAGACTTCTAATAACATCTCCCAACTCCAGTCTGTAGTCCCCTCCCCTCATACTGATTGATCAAACAGATGGGCAGCTATTTTGCCTACGACCTCGGGCGTTGCAGTCTCCCAAGGACAGAAGCAGAATCATCAAGACCCGTCGCCGCCCTACTCCCAAGGACAGAACCCGTATAAACGCAACTACAGAGACCGAATCCACAACCACCGGGAGAGAACTCCAACGCCCAATTACAGGGGCCGGGGCAATACGACCCAAGGACGTCCCAGACTCCTCAACCGGCTTACAATCCGCAGCCGCCGCCTTATAACGTGTATGACTCCGTTGAACCACATCCACCACCGTATGAAAATGGCCTTGAGATGAAAGCTGGGGTGGCGGAGTGATTCGGTCAGCTCCAGCAGTCCCATCGGCACAAAAATACTAAAGGGGTTTATATTTGTATTTGCAACATAGGTGTACATTACCAGAACATGTCTCACAACCCTCGTCAGTGATGGTAATTCTCAGTGCTGCCATCTTCTAATAGCAATACCACCTAAACATCTTGTCTTCCACTGGATGGCTTCATCGTTGTTCTCCCGAACAGACTGGCAAATAGTCTTTAAACAACATCATGTACAATGACACTTTGTGGTCATTTCTTTACAGAGTTGGTTTTTTTTTCACTTCATATCATTGCTATTTTGAATTACATTGTGTTCCGTCTTTAGTATCCTGTCTCTGCATCTGCTTTCATTATTTTGTTGCCTTAAAAGAGGACAACGTTAAGTCGGTGAAGATTTTGATGGAGATCACCCTCACGAAAAAGATATCAGATTCACCATGGCAAAATCGGAGTTTACAATGCCCACCATGGAGAATAATCTGAGTTCAATTTGAATAACAAATTTACCTCCTCAATCAATGGGTCCAAAAGTGTCTTCAACCATCAGAGACCAGACGCTTTTCCGGGCGTTAACGAAAAATACAACTACCACAACGGACATGGTTTGGGTCGTTTTATTGTCTGGCATGGAAAGGTCTTTTCGATTGCACCACGAGTACATTTCGCGTAGTCGGTGAAATTTAGGTAATTATTGTAAAAAATAACGATATGAGGGTCAAAAGACTGTCAAATTTATCGTTTAAGTTGTTTAACAGTATATCGAGAATGTGTTGTTCTATTCTAGAGCCAGTGATGTTTTGTAAAATATGGCTCAAGGTGCTTTTTCGGCAAGTTCCTTCGTTTGCCCGGCCCCGCTCGTTTCTATGCACTGCCGTGTATTTGTAGTGCATTGTATACAGTTTCTATTGGTGGAGTGCTTGCTATGGTTTCGAATTTGAACTGGTCGTTATGGGTGTTGAAGTCCTTTCTGGCCTAACCTTAGAAGTTAACGATATATTAGGTTCACATTGTTCACGCATCCTAATTCTTGTTTTTGTCCAAAAAACTGAAAACAGAAGATGAGCTGGGCTGGACAAACTGAAACTTGAACTGCTTTGGCTTAGTTTGATAAACATTTGCTGTACTGCCAGTGCCAGTGAGTGAGTGTCACCATTTCCACTGCACTATGCAGCTTGAATTTATAATCCCCAAACACAAGATTATTCAGATGAAATATTCATGGGGTAGGCCCCTGCCCAAGCCAACAAGCGAAAGTCGATAAATCCATTCTAGATGGCACAACAAGGACAAGGCGTTGCCCCATCATCCATGCCCATATATGGCAATTGTGCCTTTTTAAAGCCTATGGCTGTGCTAAATATGGCCAATGCCAGAACATGCAGAACAGACGAATAGCCACTACCTCCTTTCCCACTAGAAATCGTAGTTTACAAACGTTTCTGGTGAATGATAAACAAAACCTGCGAACACTCGATATCTTGACATATTTGCGTGAAAGGCTACAACCCACTTGTGAATGGTTTCTGAATTCAGCGACGTTGGAATGATACCTGCATGTCAATTGGCAGATAGCCGTAGGTTCCAAATAAATAAACATTCTCATGACCAATGGTCCCGAAAGTTTCTTTTTTCAGAAACGTTAGTTTATCGGAAACATTTGTTAATGAGCCCAGCGGTGACCATTTTGGAATCGACTTTGTGAAAAATAATGGGCTTCCCAAGTTGGTGAGACACTTAACTGCAGACAGCAACCCCCTTATCATCCACCCAAAAGTCAGAAAATATTTTGATAAAGCGTCTTGCCTGAGATACGCCACCTTGGGTCGGGAACATGGCTGTTCTTATAGCACATCTCCAGGTGGTGAGCACAATGGCCCCCAGTCGTTTCATGGTTGCTCTTCCAGTCCAGCAAGAAGTTGGTATTAATTGGAAATGTGAGGCCCAGCAATGTTGCATCATTTCCGATGGGGAGGTTTGTAGATGTTAACCACCCAACACACCAATGCATGCATGCTATAGTAGCTAGCTAACCGTCCTGAATGCTAGTAGACGCTACTGAGCAGGAGATCACCAGAATGGCAATTTTCTGTTGTCATGCTGATTGAGGCCATGAAATAAATTTTTAGATTGATAATGACAATACATCACTGTCCTCTCCAATTTATGCCTCTGCCCCAATCATTGATTTGAAAAATCGAGATGAATTCCCATGCGTACCAAATTTTTCAATAGTGATGTAATGAAAAATCTAAAAGTTTAGTTCTATAAATTTATGCGGGTATGACCTGCTGCCTTATAATCAATCGAACACAGAAGAAGAATCCTGATTATATGAAATTTGAAGAATGTTGAGAATTCATGTTCTGATTCTCCAGGGTGGTGATCGTCTTTTTTTGCCAAGTCAGAATTTTTGAGGCAATGATGCAAAACAGGAGGGCAGCGCTGGTATTGTCTCTGATGCCGTCGCCAGTGTTTATCTGTGGCCACTGACTGTGAATAACAGTACCACGAGTAGCATATCGCACTCGACGCAAATTGCGATCAAACGAGGCATACTTTTTGGCAAATTTTTTCCTCCTGGTGTATGGAGGATTTTTCGATTGTGGCCTGCTGACTATTTGAATCCTGTGGTAATTGATTGCCGTAATCGCCTCGGCTGTGCCAGATATCGTTGGGTAAGTTTCTATTCACATTCGTACCAGTGCATTTTAGCTGCTGTGGCCAAAAAATAATTGCAGTTGGTAACTAACGAACACGCATTTGGCTCAGCCAAATAGCACTGCAACGCAGTTAGCTCCAAGAAAATGCTTACGCCTCGGCTCAAAAGTAATGTTCTTTTATTACAAATGCATATGCAACAATTGTTCAGTGGAGACTTCAGACGTGTCATAAAAATAATTTTTTAGTAACCGTTGGTATTTTGCCATCAGTGTAACCCTTTCTCTTCTCTTAACGGCAGTACTGCTTCCCTGGAGAATTGGAACGGATTTATTTCTTTTTCATATCATAAATCGTGAATAAATCTTGCTCTAGCTCAACTAAAGCCTCAACAGGGAAAAGTTGACGCCTAACTGACTATTTACACTGTTTTCGTTATTTCCAGAAAACCCATAAAAATGGCAGATCATGTTGATGAAGACTTCAGTGGTGCTGCATCCGGAGCATCTAACACCTATCCCATGCAGTGCTCCGCTTTGAGGAAGAACGGTTACGTCGTCATTAAGGGACACCCATGTAAGATCGTTGAGATGTCGACATCAAAGACCGGCAAGCACGGCCACGCCAAGGTCCACTTGGTTGCTCTTGACATCTTCACTCAAAAAAAATATGAGGACATCTGCCCTTCGACTCATAATATGAATGTGCCCCATGTAATCCGCAAGGACTATCAGTTCATTGATGTAGAAGATGGTTTTCTGAGTTTAATGGCTGACGACGGAACAACAAAAGAGGACATCCGTATTCCTGAAGTTGCCACAGATATTGGGAAAGAAATCCAGGAGAAAATAGATGGTGGTGAACCTTTCATGATCACTATTTTGAGCGCTATGGGTGAGGAGGCAGCCTCGGGTGTTAAGTCTTTGAAGTAAACATTTAGAAAAATAAAGTATCCTGTCTGTTGGAATACAGACATTGACTTTCATTTAAAACCCATGGAAGGATTACTGGATTCCAAACATTTTTCTACAATTTTGTGCCATTCTGGCTAGTTGGCTATAAGTCTAAACTGTGTTTGTGGCCTGAAGCTCTGCAGCAGAACAATGCCCACTGGTGCCGAACGTTTGCTGTTTCAACTTGGGTTCAGGACGTCAATTGAAATTGTGGGGTTTTGAAGGAAAGTTGTATGAGCAGATGTGTCCTCCTTTGGATAACAATGAATGTAGATGTACAGGCAGAGAAGTTATGTTCGTGTAACGCAGGTGGCTCCACATTCAAAGGAGAACACTTTCATACAACATCTCTTACAAAAAAGACAAAGTGGAAGTTTTTAAGTGTAAACATTCTCATGAACCTTTTCAGTGTTGAAACCCCTGAATTAGTGTATACGTTTAGCACTCTTCCGAAACATAATAACCCAACTTCTAGACTGGACCACACTCCTACCTTCTGCAATGCGAGGTTGAGGATGCAAAACTGGCCGGGGGGGGGGGGTCAAGGGGTTCACACAAAGTCTATTGTACATTACATCAACAGGCTAGGGACTTGGAAACCCCGTCCGTTTTATTCGACTGAGGTTAATGTAGAGCTGTACTCATTTACTGCAGCTAACAGTTGAATAACAGAGAAATCTTTTCAGTTGGGGAAATTGTGTATTTTCTCACTATTGGTGGTTGGGGCTCGAATATCTTTTGGGATTACAGGTTCATCACTGTATAGCGTGCCTATAATTTTATTCCATGTTATCAAGACTATAATCATGTGCTTATATTGAGTGGGTTACCGTAATAATGTAATGTAAGCTTTCTAAAAAAATTGTGAGACGGTAAAATAGTTTGTCCAGTACAGTCCTAGATATGCTGGCAATGTACAGTTCTAGATACTAAATATATGTATGTATAACCATTATGAATATGTTATTCAAACATTAGGTCTTCATTGCGTTCAACTGAAGAGTCTCATCGCCGAACAAGATATGTGCCATATTCAACATTTTGGGATAAGTCATACCACAGCATTATCCTTATGATGACTGATCTGGCCTTCAAATCCACACCACTCTGGCCAACAGTAAAACACACCATTCTGGCCAACAGTAAAACTATTATGAAAAAAAAGTACAATACATTTTCTGTTAAGATTCCAAACTTCAAAGCCATTTTTCTCAATGTGACAAAAATGGATAAACAGTAGAATCTCGCTATTAAAGGGGAGTTCATATGACTAACGTTTCGGCCGACATTTTACATATAGCAAAAATTATTTTGGCTAAGATGATCATGTGTGACCCACCACGACAAAATGAGTTGCATGTCGCACAGAAGATGAGCCTAAAATGACACCAGGACATAATAGAAGAAATTGATATGCTCCGATTTTACAAAAGGCAGACAATGGTGAAATGAACAACCAGTCTGTCTCAACCTGTCAAGCTCAGAGCGACATGCGACTCATTTTGTCATGGCGGGTCACATATAAACCAAATTTCTGATAAATCCAGGGAGTTTTTTTGGTGAAACGGACACGGAGTTACCACTTCATCATCTTTGACTGGAAGTGAGTATCTATCGATAGTGCCAGGCCAGGCCAGGCATTTTAGCCAAAGGCGTTTAAAAAGGGATGATCATTTTGTAAGGTAATGCCCGTAGAGAGCTCTGTTGGCCAGTGCTTTTGCTACCATCTCTTAACAGTTTGCATTCATTTTGTCCTGTAAATTGTCATATAAAGTAACTTGAAATGACATCTGAGATTCGTTGTTTTGTCTTGTTGTTCATTTTCTTGAAGTTATGCACTTTCCAATGTATCAGGAAGTAGAGGAGTTTACCTGCCTCGCGCTGGTCTCTATGCCGTTGGAGTTTGAAGTACTTGGAGTGAGCAGACGTTGGGAACAAAATGTCTGCTACTGCATTGGCGGACTGCACTCAGTCATGCACTCCTAGTCATGCATGATGATATTTCTTTTGTGAATCTTTCGCAAAATACACTGCAGTACATGTATAATCAAGTGCGGTGTTAACTCTGTTATATTATGAAAGTCGGTCTTTGGTGCACTGTCAATGATTTTGGTTCAATTTGAATGAACTTTTCAGGGTCATTTTGTGGTTTTCTGACGTCTTGTTGCCGGATCAGCGCACATAGGGTATATGATAAACTAACAAATGTGACTATTTATGTTTTCAGGACTTTCATAATGGCTGATGAAGAGTTCGCATCTGCCGGGTCCGGGGCGTCTGACACCTTTCCCATGCAGTGCTCCGCTTTGAGGAAGAACGGTTACGTCGTCATTAAGGGACACCCATGTAAGATCGTTGAGATGTCGACATCAAAGACCGGCAAGCACGGCCACGCCAAGGTCCACTTGGTTGCTCTTGACATCTTCACTCAAAAAAAATACGAGGATCTCTGCCCCTCGACTCATAATATGAATGTCCCACACGTGTCGCGTGTGGACTATCAGATGACCAACATAGACGACGGGTTTCTTACCTTAATGGATGATCTTGGTAACGAGAAAGAGGACCTCAAACTCCCTGACAACGACATTGGTAAGGAAATTCAGAAGAAATTCGACGACGGTGACTCGTTTATGGTAACTGTGCTGACTGCTATGAAGGATGAAGCTGTCGTTGGGGTCAAAACCATGAAAGATTCCTAAACTGTGATTGATACATATAGGATGGAGTTTGACAAAGTACCGTACAACTTAAAAAGTCGACTCTATGAACATTCCAACAAAACTGGACCGTCAAATTTACAAATGGAACGAAAATTAATAACTTTTGAGCTCTTTTGAAGTACGACTCTATTCATGCTTAGGAGTACCGAGTCCTTCCCTAAACAGTTTTTTGAATTTTTCAGTGAATTTCGATAGAATGGCTTATACTTAGTACTGTAAAGTTGGTCAGGATATGTTGCTGTTCTGAAATGGACGGCATCTTTACTGCAATCATATTTGTGCTGTTATATGATGATGAAATTCCAGTTGGGCCTAAACTAAAAATAGTTGTGCTTCCTGTAAACCTGGTCCCCAACTTACTTAATTGGCAAAGGCCTCCTGTTTCTGGAATCCCAGCTTGTTTTATTTTTGGCGTTTTAACCAAAAGTGGCCCAGCTCGGCCACTGTCTGAATTATGATAAGTATAATCATATTAAGTATTTGCGGACATCTAATCTGTTATCTTTACAAGGCAGTCAGAAAAGTTGAGAACGTTTCATTGGAACTGTGAATGAATTGTCTTGTGCTTAGTGCGACATTTTATAAGTCTTCTCGGCCTGAAAATCGTCAATTTATCGATACAATGAAAATATGGACAATGAAGATACATTATGTGCTGGATATTCGAGAAAAGACGGCCTTATGAGTCTTTGTCAATGTATAGAAATTTTGTTTGTTTGCAATCGACATCATTTTTTATTGTGTACTGCCTTCTTGCAACTTCCATCCGGAAAGGTACTGGATTTCAGCAAAAAAAATATGAATAAACCTTTCAGCCGAATTGTGAAATGCCTCTTCGCTTGAAATATATCCTGTATTCATGTTGATGAATTCAAGTTTGACAAAGCGCTGATCTTGGAGCCTGAGAGTGTTCAGTGTCATTTATGCAGCAGTCCTACGGTCATATTGTTAAACGGTAGAACCTCTCTATTAAGGACACCCTCGGGACTGACAAGTGCTGTCCTGATTAGAGAGGTCAGATTGAATGGAAAAAACCAATTTGGGACCATAATTTTTGTCCTTAATAGAGAGGTGTCCGCTAAGGGAGGTTCCACTGTATATTAAATGGATATTCATATGATTTCGACAAAAGATAGTCTCCAGGAAATTCTGAATGTTGCATCGTGGACAGGTGGTCCAGAAAGGCATTGTCCTGTGTAAATATCATCAGTGACTAGCCCATTTCTGAAGAAAATGGCACTTTTCTAAAGTTTAGAAGATACAAAAGTTTTTTATGCCCTGTTCCAATTGAGATGCTACTCATAATATGTGCTCGATATCACAACAGACCGCAGCGTGTTCAACTCGCAGGTGGACATCGAAAAGCTTGGTGTACTGTAAAATCGGTCAGGAACCGTCAGGACTTGGGTTGTCGCCTCAGTCTGTACACGACCAGAAAAAACTCAATGACAACAATGGTCCTCTTGCCAACTCATGGCAACCAATAAGGGTCTCGGGAGTGGTCTGCCTCCTTAAGTGTTTTGGCCTTCTTTGCCACTGTACGAAGTTGTAAAAGTTTAGTAACTGTTAAAAAATTATCTGCCTCAAAACTGTCTTCATTTAAACTTCTATATATTGTGGCCTTTGATACAGTGTACAAAACTCTGAAAATACAGTTGGATTGCGTTTGATCTGATGGTTTTAGTGATTTCTATTTGATATGTGGAGACCAAGACCTTTCTTTTTCCAAGTTCACTTCATCTTGCCCTAGCAAGTCTAATCTCGCTTCCAAGTGGATGTATCCCTGCATGGTGGTTGTGACTTTGTCCCCAAAAGACCAATTTTGGACGAATGGAAATTATAATTTTATCAAAACCACCGGGTAACCATGATATCGCTTTCACTCAAAGTGGACGTATCCCTGCATGGTGGTTGTGACTTTGTCCTCAAAAGACCAACTTGGGACTATTTCAAATTACACTTCATCGACGCTTTTCCAACATAATCCAAAGATTTGTGACGCACGCTCACTACATACAGTCCAAGACCCGTTGCATAAGAAAAGCCAACCAATTGTAATTGCTTGAGAAAACTATACTGTGAACAACTTATTGCCAACAGGATTAGGCCTATGGAGAAAGTGGCCAAGCTTGTGTACAGAAAGATTTTGAAAGCGGCCGCTCTTTCGTATTTCATCTGAAACCATGGTCAAACACACAGGAATGATGTTGCTTTTAGCTTGGATACTGACTGTGGTCTTTTTCAATGGTAAGTACAGGCATGTTTTCTTTTTTTAAAGTTAATTATACAAATAAAGGTAACCAGATGACTTCATTACATGTACTGTGTAACAAATCCCATGCCTGGTGGCCGACGTTAACCAAATTCCGATGCATCCGTCTACATGATACGTCCGTCTAAGTTGTGGATCTTAGCCGTCCAGAAGGACCTCTCGTACACGTGTTTAAATTGTGACGGCAACTCAGAGACGTTGCCAAACCTGGCCTCGCTATGGCCTTAACCGCTACCTCCCCCCGCGCGCCCCGTTTTCTTCCTTGTGAAGATTGACGTTCACCGCCGGGGAGTGGAAAATATCACGAAGATGTAGAACTGAACTTCCTATTTTTCAGGAGTCACAGCAACTGAATACTGCTCTTCCTACTACGACGACGTCTATAATTATGTTTCTGGCTTCACCTGTAGCGACTATTGTTGTGGATCCTACAGCTACAAATATTGCTGTAGCGATGCCTGCTCCAGCATCAGTCTGACTGACTGCTACACATCGACAGTGACTACAGTCGCGACCACATGGTACGTAAAGACCGACGTGTTGACATGAACATGTGCCCCCCCCCCCCCCCCCGGGAAAGTGTCCTTCCCTCGATGATGTGGCTATGATATAAAGACAAAAGTATGTGGAAGCCAATTATCTTCAATCAAAATATGACCAAATGCTCTTGCACCATTCCCGCAGCCTAAGCGCCATTCCTGCCATATGAAGTGGGATGGTTTCCGTCCAAGTTTTGCTTCGTGTAAGACAGCGATGGCCTCGACGGCATCCCCCACCATTCTTCTATATTGTTACCTCACTTTCGTCCCCAGGGTTATCGTTGGCGGTGTCATCGGCGGCTTGATCGGCCTGGCTATTGTCATTGGCATCATCGTGGCTTTGGTAACAATGTGTAAAGGAGATCTGACTCAAACCAGGGCAAGAGGACGAGGTAGGTACCATCTGAACAACCAGAACCTTTCTTTCCTTTCCTTTCTTTACTCATCTGACGTACATACCACGCCAGACTACCCCCTTATCCATACATGATATCTCCTTCATATTCATCTGAAGCACAAACCATGCCAGCCTCTTCTCCATACACGATCTCCCCTTCTTATTCATCTGGCACACATGCCACGCTGGGCTGTCTCCTACTATATAAACACCATGAGTTAAGATAAGTAAAGGATTTATACAGTCAAGACAAAGTCTCTTCAAATTTGAAAGGATTATAAAATAAAGGAGGAAATTCGTTGAATACAATAGTTGCGCGTCCGTCTAATTATCCATGCCGGTAATGTAAGATTATTAACATGAATATTCTTGTTTTCTTCCAATAGTCCACCAGACACCCATAACCGTGGGCGTCAATAGTACCACTGTCGTGTCTGGGAACAACTATCCCCGTGCGCAGCCTACTGCGCCTCCACCTTATCCAGGACCTCCACCAAACAGCGGCCCCCCTCCAAGCTACGCCACAGTGACGCCCAACACCGCCGGTGTGACGACAATCTACCCGGGTTCGGGGTATCAGATGACCACCACAACATACCCCGGGCAGGTTACAGTCCAGCCTCCCCAGCCTGTTGGGAACCAGACGAACGTCTACCCAGCGACAGCTATGCCTTCGCCGCAGACAGTCGCCTACCCAACCCAGCAGCCCAGTCAGACGTACCCGCAAGCCCAGACGTCGTATCCACAACAGCAACAGGTATGAGAGTTAGAGATTGTCCCATACATAGCTGGTCACTTTCTGGGTCTAAACAATGCCGCAAGAGAGGTGTTCGACGCGTTATCTCATTAGAAGCTTACATGTACATTACGACGGCCGTAGACACCAAATTATCCTGTACCGCATCGGTTTTTCCTCCATTGCCAATAATCACTGGTAATCTTGATAACTCGATGAAGGTCTGACGTTACCTAAACTGGCAATTACTGTACATGATTTGTTTCAGTATCCACCTCAAACTCCCGGGGCGCTAGAGATGTATCCACCAATAGCGAACTAAAGGAAGAGAAGGCCCGGATACGGAGCAAGAACACAATATTAACTCGGTCAGGAGTAGTATCGGCCTTTAAGGACAGTGGATGAGCACCTGGCATCTGGAATGTCCGTGCCACCATCGAGATAGGCGCACGGCTCCTGGTTGATCTTGCAGTATCATTGGAATGGACCGATGATAACGGCTGGACGCCTCCATGGTTTCGTTCTGTTCTGGATGTGACATTGTCTCTGTTCCGCCGATTACGGGTTGATCAGTTTTTGCGCAGTAACAGACGTCTTGTATCAGAGAAAATGATGTTATCTTTGTGATATTATTTTAATTTATATTACCTGTTTATGAATTTTTAACCTGCGCTCTATGAAGTGAAATCCTTGTAAGATGTGATTTTGTGCATGACGTAGATTAAAAACGTTTCCGAAAATAAAACATGCTTTTCGCAAGGGATTTCTTTTTTCTCTACAATGATGTCCCCGTCCCAAGGGACCACTTTGTGGTAGGACAGGAAGGACTGATATAAGGACTGGCTAGGTTTTTGACCTATACGAACAAAATTAGTCACCTTGTTTATAACTGTTTTTCGAGATCGTCTTGGAACGCGCGTCATCGAGTCAACACAATGGCCTGAGTAATGGTTTAAAGGTGGCTTGCGTAAGGGCAAGTCAATACGGGTCCTTAGACCACATTCACACTGAACCTGCATGGGTCGTGTAAGTTTAGAATGTAAACAATGAAAGGGCCTTTTATAAAATGTTCAAATACTAAGTACATATCGGTAGCGTCTGAGTACCATACGTATGTTTTTAATATGCAATCTTGGACTTGAAAACTAAAATTTGCTTGGGACAGTTTGGGAATTTTTACCACAGGGGGCCCTTTTCTTCATCACGGAGGATTGAAACGATGTAGAAGGATGGAAGTAAGAGGAAAGATGGTGCAAGTTTCCGTTCTCGAGATTTTTTGACGGTTCACCAGTGACTACCCTTTGACCATCGCTCCGACTGCAAGAAGAGATGGCGGCCACAGCTGAAGACACAGCGTAAGTGACACCTTTTTTTATCTGTTTTCCCCAGAAAAGTCATGGTCTCTAAGTTGTCTATGGGGAACAATCAAAAACATTACACCGGTAGAATAGTGTATTTCCCGTACATTGTAGCATCACGCTCTGGTCCTATCCTTGTTTCAATTCGGTATGTTCTTCGACAAAGTCTGGCGTGGCGTCAACACAAATAGTAAATATTCATCTTCTTTTTTACAGGTTGTCAATTGGTCTAATAGCCGGCATCCTCGGCGGCCTCATAGGTCTGGCCGTACTGTTCGTGCTGCTGGGCAAGTTCTGTTCGTGTATCAACTGGAAGAAGTGCAAGTGTGCGCGTAAAAAAAAGGAAGACAAAAAGGGTAAGCGGAGTGGATGCATTCTGTTTTGAGAGAGAATAAATATAGTTTCTCACGTAAAATATTGAGCCGAGGTTAGTGTTGTTCGATGGGAGAGGGTTTGCTGACAATGATAACTGCATGCTTTTGCTTTTCAGAGGAAGAAAAGAAAGAAGAAGAGAAGAAAGAAGAGGAGAAGAAAGAGGAAGAAAAAGCTGCCGCGGCCGAGGAGAAAAAAGATAGTCCGCCGGAAGAAGTGAAGCCCGAGGAACTGGAGTACCGGCGGCCGCCGACAGCCGCAGCTGCGCCTGTGCCTATCGTCGCGGCCGTGGCCATACCTGGGCAGGTCGAACAGGTTGGGGCGCCTCCGCCTCAGAAAAGGGATTCGCTACCACCACTTAAAAGACTTGTAAGTCTCGATTTCTCATTCAACCTTCTACCTCAGTTTTCTTCACCGTGGACACGACCGTAACTTTTAGTCCGGAAGCCATGGTGCTGAATCTGGAATAGCTAGGCTCTCATAACAGACGAATTTCCTTTCACTTGAATATCGTTATAGCCAATCAAAAGCTTTCAATCATGTTCATCGGCAAAGTCACAGAAGTCAGCCAATCATGATTTACTTCTGACCGCATGATCGTGTCGTCCAATCAGAATGGTTAAAACCTGCGTCACCGGTGTAGTCATCAGCTCTGACCCAATCACAACGCGTTAATTCTTAACGATTTAGGTCCATTTTGAGCAATTGCTATCAGAATAATGGTAAATTCTTCGCTCATATTTGTCTTTGTTTTCCAGCCTAAGAAAGGAATAAGTTTCGGCAATGGATTTGATACGTTCGTGGATGATGACCTAGCACCACCCCCGCAGTACAACCTGTACGAATACGAAGTCAACAGACCTGTAGAGGGTCTGGTTGGACAATTTCGATTCAAGTCTCTTCGCGAGCCTCAGAAGTTTCATTATGAAGAAGTCAAGGTTCATGGTTATGTCAAAGAAGCGATGGACATAGTGTGATGCGCTTTTTCTGCAGCGAATTGATGACCACTTTGCTAATATATTCGCCCGTCCCGGCCATACCTATTCGCCTTTGGCAAGTGTTTACCGAAGGTGTCTCCATGGCAAAACTTTGAAGGTCACGCCGGCCGCTGCAGCAGTATGAAACCAGAGTCGTTCAAGAAAGATATCGAAAGACTCTGGCACATCGAATGAACAGTGTCTCCTGTCATTGTTTGGATAACGCTTGAAAACGTCCGTAGGAGATGTTTTGTGATATCTTAATTCTGATTCGTCAAAACTTCCACGTATTTATTAATGTACTGTTATTACAATGTATCTTAGATATTAAAAAAGACTTTGTAGAACTTGTCTAGTCGTCCTTGTTGATTTCCCGTCACGCTTTTGCCCTGTGTTTACTTGTTTCTTCGAACTGCATTGTTTGACTTGATCGCGACCATGAGGACGATTGTATTAGTGGTCTGAAGGCAATCATTGGCAAGCCGGTTAATAACCTGATATATATATATGCAAAATACTTGGCTGGTAAATGTCAACACTCATGGTGATGCTTCTACACTGATGCTTGAGGCCGACTACGGAGTCAGAAGAGCAATAAACCCAATTGGCGTCTTATCGTAGTGGCACGTAAAAACGGTGTCTAAGTTTCCGACACCATCGTTAGTTGGATTGTTGGTCTTGACTTTAAGTTTTGAGACTAAATCTTCTGCCACATCGACAGGTCAAAGCCATGGACCGAGGCCAAAATAAACCTCCGCGAACCAAGCGGGGGGCTCAACAAAATCTTCTTGCAATGCTTTCTAATCGCGCGCAACGCATTCTAACCAAAACATACTTTGTTTATACACGTACACTGGTTGACAACAAAACGACATTGAATATCCCTTTCTGATAGGACCTATGGATCGTGCGTATGGTTTCTTTAATCCCTTATTCCAAACATGGTGAAACACTGGACGCCGAGCTGCTAAAATGTGGGCAGTATTGGAGTCGAAGATAGGGCGAATATCGACCCAGTTGACTTCATGTTTGATGCTAGCTTCTCTCGTTACTGGTGAGTTCATTAAGATCTTCGTATGGGTTTATTCAAGTGCTTCTATACATACTGACAGCTCGGCTAAACAAGTGTAATTTCTGGCTTCGAGATATTGACAAAATGATAGATAACCAAGTTATGCAGCAATAGTAGATTTTTACCTCGTTGGTGATCGCTAATCTGAGCTATCCCCCCCCCCCCCAAAACACGACTTTCATAAGTCTGTACGTTTTTCCGTCACCTTTCTTCCAGTAACCTCTTCAGCCGAGACATGCACAGCCTATACTGACGGGACTGGGTACGCCAGGCCAGCTTTCGACTGCGAAACCTATTGCTGCGGGACTAGTACCCTGAAGTATTGTTGTACAGAGTACTGCTACAGCACGTACTTTTCGGGGAGTACGCCGTGTATAACGGAGGAGGACGCATGGTAAGTGGTATGAGTATACGTTTCCTCCACCTGCGGGCCACGGCCTGTTCATACCATCCTATTTGGTATAGGTAGCTGGTGGAATGGATAGCTATCGTCCATAGCAAATGGCTGCATGATCAGTGGTTCCTTCTCTTAGCGTCTGGATGTTGCGTGTTCGCACATAGACTTCGAGGAGAGCAAGTAGATTGGACAACACCGCATACAGATAACTCATTGAGAGAAAGCAATACGATATCCCCAAATGTCTTTCCTCCAGGCATGATGAAGAACCAAGTGGTAGCGTATAGCGGTTTTTACACCTTGACATAGTTTCTCTTTCCTCTCTTCAGGAATTCTGTGCTGATGATTGCTGGCATCCTGGCAGGAGTGGGGGCTGCTGCAGTGGTCTTCATAGTCTTGGCCGTTGTTTGCGAATCATTGAAGAAGAAAACAACTGGTAAGTCTACACATGTATAGATTTGTTTAGCTGATGATGCCACAAGCAATCTTACTTAAGGCTTTGGCTCTGTCATCGCCAAGTTGGTAGCAGACGTTATGTTGTTTATCGCCTGTCCTGTTGAAAAAAGTATTCATATCGATTCACACATTTTGGTGCCTGCTTGTGCGGCTTGCCATCACCATGGTTACATTTTAATTGGCATTCCCGTGAATTGGCTTTCAATAACCTCATTTTCAGGTGACGACCTTGAGATTGACAACAAAAGGAAAGAGCGCCCAACAATTAGTTTTGAAGCAGCAGAAGAACCTGTAATTCACCCGGAACCGGAACCGGAACAAGAAGAAGTGCCAGAACCGGAACCAGAACCAGAAGCAGCGCCAGAACCGGAACCAGTGCCGTATCAAAACTCAGAAATGGCACCAAAGAAGAAAGAACCGCCCTTGCGAAAATTGGTCCGACGGAATACGCTCCCACCCATCCCAGGGGTGAGAAATACTTCCGGTTTAAACTTCGTGGACTACCTTTTGAAGGAAAAAATGCATTTGAAAGTGCTTACCTTTTTTGGATGATATTGCCTTCAAGGTCAAGGTCACTCTTTGACTTTTTTTCGGCAGGGTGCTCACTGTGAATGAAAATTAAACTCAGATTTATTCATGAAAAGAGAAAAACTCAGAGGTAAAATGTTTTGGAATACATTTTTTTAGGGCGACAATGGCTCGACGCTGAACTGACAATGCCGTGGAGGTGTCAATTCCTTTACCATTAAATCTAATCACTTCGTCCTAATTTCAGCCAAAACCAGTCGGTGAGGCCCATCCACAAGCTGCAATGCCAGTTCCCACCACGGAGCCCCGATCGCCGACCCCACCGCAAAGCACTCTCTACGAAGACGATGTATTCGGCGCGCCAAGGCGGTCGAAGTATACCTCCCCGCGAGCAGATGAGAAGGAATACGTCAAAGAGGCGTTGGATTACTAATATTTTGTCCCTTCTGAATCTCCCTTTTAGCAACGGCCCTGCATTTTATCTTCTAGTCCTTGACGAGTTCCATGACGGTTTTTGGCCCGTTTATTTTGACGTCCATCAGTTCATTAGCCGTTGATAAACATGTTTTAGTGATCGCTGCTACTATGACCTCATCTGTATTCTTCGTTGTACATAATCGTGTTCATATGTAAATAAAACAAGTTTTTAAAAGAAACTGGCTGCTTTTTCTTTATTTTTTTTCCGTGGCGGTCAAAGAACCGACACAATCTCAATGTCCGGGATTCCGAACAGAAACGGGCCACATAGGATTAAGTTCCTCCTGGACACGCCCCTGATTCTCCAAGAGATGTATTTTCCGCTACTGGCACCCTCATCATGTAGCTGAAGATCACGCCAGAATGGTACAGACCAATTAACATCACTTCAAAGTCGCAACATGTGTTGAAGGAGCCACTGGGGTTATTGATGGCATGTGGGACTTACCACATGCCAGATCAGGGGCTAGTGAAGTCTGAGATCAGAGCTGTGCGTCAATTGGAAACCTATTAGCTTTACAAAGAATATTGGGCGAATGTAACGGAAGTAGGAGAACACCGGAGACCCCACACACTTCTGCCGGCATGCACCTCGTTTGATTCGTTTTACTATATGCCCTAGCTCCCCTCGCCCCAAACATATCCATTTCTATCCATTTACAGTATTGTGCAATTGTCTTGACCTGAAGTCTTGACTAATATCATTCTGCCCAACTCATTGAGTCACACCAGTGGTATTTCGTGTCAAAACTTCAGTGCAAAATTCGCAGTTATTGGTCACCAGGCTGGTCAAATAGGTTGACATAACTAGACCTAATTTGGCATTGGAGTATACGGGAAATTACACACACAGTGTTGTTCTACTACTGCAAACTGAACTGTGCGTGGCGAGATAAATGACGTCACGACCTTCTCCGCCTGACACTTAATCGATATGGTAATCGATACGACAATACACACAAAATGGAGTAGTGTACGTGCATAGCCTATGCAAAGTAGTACTGTATAAACCACGATGTTCTGTGCTACGATTGCTGTTTATATCCGGGATTTATAGTGAACTATAACACTGGAGGTTTCTAGAATGTAGTTAGGAATAAGATTTACGTAAAAGTTATGGATTTCTGGAGGTATAAACGGGTATTATGGGTGCTAGAATCTGGAGTGGCAGCTCCGGCATTGTTAGGTGTGATATTTCTGACATTTTCTATAAATTATGGTAAGTTGTGCCATTATTCCGTATAAATAACATCCCATATCTATTCATATCGTGTCTAGGTATTATCATATATCTGTTTAACCCTTTAGATCACCATGTTTGAACGTTCATTCGCTTCGACCGGATATTTTTCTGTGAGAATCTGTGAGAATCCACTGCAGCCGAGGTTGGGTTATCGTCTGCTAGCCTCGTGACGTAATCACAGGAGGCTGCTGCCAAGATGATTTCCCCCGGATTTCCCCTGTCCATGTATGTTCGGTCCCCCCTGATAATTGGCACTTCGTGGCTGAAACACCCTCACAGTAGGCCCTAATTCTGGACCTGCCAAGGTCATATTCATAAGCATTATATTGTGTAACTGAGGGCCTACCACACCCATGCCCTGCCCCACCCCAATGCGTGTTAATAAGCTTGAAGGGGTTTGCGCCCTTATGCAGCTGTCAGATACCCCTGGCCCTGGTCAGGCGGTCGCCACTTTGGATTTTTGTCGAAGGCTAGGTTTGGATTCAACCTGAACTCCGTGGCAGCCCTAGGTGGGCCCCTTACCGGGCGGGACCCATACCAGGCGGGACAGAGTTAACACTGATGACCGCTGCATTCGAACAATAGGATTAGAACGTCATCTGCCATGTGCAATATGCCTATAGACTAAACTTCTTTACACTGCCGTGCAACTTTTTTATATATCATATTGGAGTGCGTCATGCCAGTGATCTAAAAAGAGATACTTAGTTCCCTGGGTATCAGCAAATCCTTTAGAAAATGTAATTGATTTTCTTTTTCCAGCCTCGGCTAAAGAACAGTGCACGGCTTACTTCAACACAACGGGTGCATTGATTCCTGGCGAAGACTGTGATGAGTTCTGCTGTGGAAGCGTTTACAAGAAATACTGCTGCTCGAATTGCTCACTTAGTATTAGTCAGAGTGGTACTTGCCTTGAAGAGGAATGGGACCCAACGGGGTAAGTCTCATTGGGAAGATACCGGTAGCCTATGCTATGATTTATATTGGAATCGTCGTCCGAAAGTATACATACACATGGACACATTTCCATAGGAAAACACGATGTCTAAAGTTCTAGATGTGGTAGTGGGTGCGGTAATGGGGGTGGTATGTGGATGCATCCAAAAATGTACACAAACATTTGTTATTTTTAGTAGAATCAGAAAGCGCCAAGCCTCTTCTATCAGTTCCTCGTTTAGAGCGATTCATGGCTGCATCATAAAATGTACACAAATATTCTAGTAGCGGGTTACCGACGTGCAACGCCAATGGGTCGGCATGACATGTCTCAACATCTCACATGAAACAGAGTTGCTGATATATCACTTGTTCAAAACGAGTTCCTGTTGCCCAAACATGTAACAGTGACACAGAGTATTCAAAGCAGTACAGTTTAGCATATCCTAATCTCATTTTCAGCACGATTATCCAAGGTGCTTTTATGGCTCTGTGGTTTGTAATTATACTGCTTGTTTGGGGCCTTCAGAGTAACGGGTGCTTGGACACTGGGAGGTGTCCGAGAAGACGGAAACATATGCCGGGTAGGTTGTCTTACTGGTGGAGGGTAGATGATGTTGATGCTGCCCTAGCTTTACGTGTTTAGAGAGTACGAACTGGGCCGAGAAGAGCAATTTCCTTTGTAGTGGTGGTCGAATTCGTCAGGGCTTTTTCAGTCGGAAGAGGCACCTGTTTGTCTCACTCTGAATTCCGGATCACCACCGCAATGGCATGCTGACTTTTCTCAGTACGGTACAAGTACCCCCAGAACATGTAGTAGTTAGTCGCCTAATCATTTTGCACTACAGCACACTTTTTTCGTCTTGTTCATTTCAGCACTATAGTACAATGTGTCTTCATTGGAATTTACATAATAGGGGGCGTGGTTGTCACTGTTTTGGCCTTACTGGGAAAATGTGATGATCCTGAGACAATAAGGATGAGAAACCAAATAAGTCCGGTGCAGGTCCACACACTCCAAACACGCATCCCTATAACCGATGCCACGCTCGCTGAAGCCCAAGGTGGGGGTTCTACATAACTGACTACAGCTGATGCATGCGAGCCTTTCAGCTTCTCTCCTTGTATTTATGACCTTAACTACCCTTGAGATGCCAATGATGTGCAATGAACCTTAGACTAGATGTAACCTCATGCCATTGACTTTCGGTTAAAAATGACATGAAGGCTCCAGGGAAGAAGTTATTTGAAGTCTGATACGTCTGCAGAAATCTTCCATGCTTCTTGATCTTCATCGAAATTGCTATTCTAATCTAATACCACTATACGTTTTTCAGGTCCACCGCCTTCGAAGTCTTACACTGGTGCCTATCCAAAACAGGTCACAATGCCTGCTTCTCTCCCTCCTGATCCGCAATCTATGCAACTTGCCGAAGAAAGCGCTCCCCAATCCTCGCTCCCGTTCTCGCGACCCCAGAGCGATGCGGGATCAGACGCGGATGATACTCCAGCAGCAGACTCCGGTTTAATCAATCCTTCAGACGCTGCAATTTTACAAATTAACGATGGTCCTTCCCACGATACTGTGCCGATTATTTCTGACCCGTCAGTATCGGATTTCGACGGAGAGACACTGCATTCCGTGGAGGTTCATCCTGAGCCAAGTCCACGTCGAGACTACGGTTCAACAGAACAAATCATCCCGCTGGGGAGTCGGGAAGCAGCTGGATTTGAACAGAACAATCAAGCATTTGTAGACACGCCGCTACATGCTCCGAAACATCCTGGACGCTTGCCCCCGGTTGATCAGAATAGGACTGAAACCCCCTCTAGTATTGTTTTATCTGTCAGGCCATCGCCAGAGCCAGTCGAACTAGACATGTTGAATAATCAGCCTCGGGTAACATGATGCCAGAGTTGTACATTGCATGTATCTGAAACGTGGTTTAACATCTTTCGAATGTTGATTTCCTGAAAAGTACTTCATGGTAGTTGTAGGATGAACCCCAGCAAGGAACCCTATCACTTGGTACATGGATATGTCCTAAAGCCTACGTGGGTGTTTTAAGATGACATCAAATGACTTCGGGCACTTTTTACATCCTTACTCTTTGGATCTTGAGGCCTATGGCGAGTTTGATTAGTCGGGATTTCACTGCTGTCTACCCATCTATAGCTGACTGAAGGGACTTGACAAATTATACTCCCATCATTCGAATAGATGTCATGACAGTATTAATCTAGTACACATGTATTCTGACGTAATGCCCACAATCCATTTAGACCAATCAGCGCAGAACATAAATCATTGGGATCATCATTTCCTCTTTCACCGTCATGTAATGTACATATTCCAAATCTCTGAAAGTATTTCTCATCTTCATACTGTGCCTATCTTAACAAATGACAATAAACTTTGTGATTTTCTTAGTTCTTGTCGTGTCTTTTTGTCTTACTATACGGTGCTATGATAATCTAATCATTATGAACGGGAGGTCTTCTTTCTGATAAACCCAGCGGTAAAGGCCGACGTAACAGAACGATCTTTTTGTTAGAATAAATACTTTTATTTTCTTGAATTTTACATACTTCTGAAAAATATCCACAATATTTACTTCTGAAAAATACATTTGCATAGTGGGAAAAGTTATGTCTATAAATCCAGCTATTCAAAATTGAAAGAATTGACAAAGCGAAACACAGAGGAAGACCAGCGTTAGAGATATTGTAACATCCGATTCAGAGCCGCTGATTAATAGTGGATGGATCAGATTATTTGGGTCCGTGATGCATGTCAATCCGCTCGGAAGTGTCACCACTTTTGGCTTCTCACAATGGTCCTTGTTAGGCCCCATGCAGGCGGCGTAGCTCATCACGTGGGCGATGTAGGCGTTGTCATGGAGACCGTGAAACAGGTGCGCCATTGGTCCCAGGGCATAGATAGCTACGTCTTCTGCGCTGTGGGTCTCGTCAACGACGGGAACGGGGGCCTGGGCCTTGTAATTCGGATCCGCTGTGGACAAAGAAAGAAGAGTACGATCAATCTCATTGTAAACCTTCCTGAGATTCAAGGCTTTTTCACCCCTTACGTCCTGTACAAAATAATTGCCCCCATCTCGTAGCAAAATAGTACTGTTATGTAGGCCAAAAGATTGGCCGCCCCTTCCTCCGGAGCCTCGGCCTCCGTCGCGTCAGTACCCTCACCAGATGACCAAACGGTACGCGAAATTTTTTTCTGCAGGATACTTCTGCCACAGTGTACATCTGACAGCCAATCACAATTGGCGCGATCTTTGACGTCACACTGTTTATTTATGCATGATAATGCAAATACAATGGACGATACCGAGTCGCATGCCGAGTGCCACTTCAACTGTGAATGTGACAATAGTTCATTGTCTGACCCCAATTATGCTCAACTCAAGGTTTGTGTCGTAGTGTTTAGGAATGAATTGCACAGATTCATTGTAAAATTGATGATATTATGCGTACAAAAGAGGCATCAGCTGATCTGATCGCTACATTGCAGTGCATGCATTGATTTGTGAAATTTTAAGGGGTAGTGACACTGACAGTGTTGCCAATGTTGATAATTATTAAAGGGACAGTGTATCCGATGTCTGCTGTTTGTTGAAGGTATCAGGCCTATTTTGGTAGTTTGAACATTGTTGAAGGGCCATTGTATAAAATATGTAAAGTCCTTGACTTTACATATTATACTCCTCTAACCATTTGCTAACTTGTTCTTTCCAAGATTATCAGAACACGTGGCATTGTTGACATTATTGCGCCATGTGGAAAGATGATGTCAACAAAGACACGTGCTTGCCTTGAATTCTGATTGGCTGTCAGATGTACACTATGGCAGAAGTATCCTGCAGAAAAAAATTTCGCAAACGGTACTGATAAACTAGGTCAAATAAGGAGTAGTGCGCGAACCTTCGTCCGTATAGGTCATGTTACTGCTGGTCAGCCTATTCTGACTTTATCGTGAGAGACAATATACCGAATAGACTTTTATCATCGTGTTATCATTGAATTCAGAGGATACTGATATTCCCCTGGAGGTGCCAACACGACAGGACACTTACAAGTGTTCACTCCGGTGATGTTGGCGCGCCCATTCGCCCCGAGAGCATACCCAGGTCCATTACCATAGACGATGGTTGTGTAAGGCATCTTGTCTGTTGCCGGTTCCTTGTCTTGCCCCGGGAGAGCAGTCGTCAAACCTGGAATAGACCCATGGATTACAGCAGCTGTATATAAATCTGTCGCAAAAAGGTAAGGCGCCATTTTAGTAGAAGGCTACGTAATGCCATTGTCGATCCAGGCCTATCTACCCCCTGAAAGCTCTTCGTTGTGGTCGATGTTATCAAGATTAACCCAGACAAGGCAGTTGAACAATAACACTTTGATAAGACTACAGAACAAAGAATTTAGGATAAGGTGCGAATGGGCTTTGTTTCAAGACAATCCGCGTATTGGGCATCTGAGAAGAGATGAAAATGGCAGGAAGAATAAAGTTACCGAAGAGAGGGTTGCCTCTTGGCGGGTATCCGCCCATCATGAAAACGTGTGAGTGATCAGCAGTCACAACAATGAGAGTGTCCTTGGGGTCGGTCAGTTTGAGTGCCTCGCCGACGGCTTCCTCGAATGCCACGCCGTCTTCGATAGCTAGCCTGGCTTTTCCCGCGTGGTGGCCGTGGTCTATTCTGGCTCCTGGTTGAAAAGATATGATGCTAATAGTAAATACGAAATGCTGTCGTATATAGTTGTTGAGGGCCACACTGCAGCAGCCATCCTCGTAAGTATTGTTCCGAGGATGACGTATTCTATAAAATCGAATTGAATATACACAATCGTTTGATCCTCCTATCTTTGCCCTTGTTCCTGATGTTGCTTGCGTATGGAAACTCTTCGCCAATTACAGCTTTCACAGCAGGGCGTAGTGTCCACACCCGGCGATTGACACTATTCGATCGCTTCCCGGTATCTCGGAACTCGGCACCAAATTGCAGCGAACAAAGACGAATCTCAAAGGCGTCGAGACGTAAGGTTTTTTGTTCCCGTACTCGACGATACTCACCTTCAACCAGCAAAAAGAAACCCTTGTCATTCTTCTGCAACATCCTAATGGCTTTATTGGTCATCTCGGCAATACTCGGTTCTTTCGGCTCGGCATCCTTCTCACGGTCTAACTCGTACATCATGTGTGAATTTTCAAATAGCCCCATCAGATAGTCCGTCTTCGATACATCAATGCTATCAAAGTCCTCTTTGTTCCAGACGTATTTGGCCTTCATCTGGCGGTTAGCTTTATCCTTCTTCCATTCCTCGATCAGATTACGCCCATCTTTCCTTCTACCAGTCTTCGACGGGTACTCCGGATCTGCTTCAGTCTCGGGCATGAGGCCGCGACGACCACCACCAAGAAGGACCTGGAAAGACAAAATGTGATCTTTTTCAGCTTTCGCTCTGCGGACAGTAGGGCGCGGTCAGCAGAGGGATTGAGTATAGTTATCATGGAGGGACCAGAAGTCTTGGCTAACCTACCGTGATATTTTGCCCCCTCTCAATCAACTGCGCTGCAATATCTTTACATTTTCCCAGAGCATCTGGGGGAAGGTTGCTGTCATCTTCCCACTTTCTTGAGCATGTCTTAGCGTAGGCGCCAGCTGGGGTTGCGTGGTTAATACGGGCCGTTGTGACAATACCAGTTGACTTTCCTGCAACAAACGAGAACTAAGAATCAAAGCCAGAAATCTAAGAGATGACGGAAATGACTTTTGGCAATCTACTACAAATTCAGTTATATCACAATGGTAACAAACTACGGGACAGTTGCAACACGGTCGCAGCTTGTCATTTTGGCACAGAAAGATCACAGTGTCTCGCAACAGTTTGATAGTTGGCCACAACATTTTGGAAGAGACAACACATTGAGTGCATTCGGTGGGGTATGCATGAGCTGTTGTCGTACCTGCTTCCTCGGCCCAGTCTCGCAACGAGGGCAGCTGAGCCTCTGGGTTCTCGGAGGAGCAGTTCGCCCACTCCACCGTGTCGTCGTAGGCGAGTAGATTGTACCTTGTCTTCACGCCAGTCTGAATGGCTGATCCGGTGGTGCCCGACTCGGCAATCTGTCTGTCTGTGGCGTAGGTCTGTGGAGAAGAATGAAATTGCAGATCACGGGGCAATAATGAAAACGGCCTCATACAGGGGTTTCCGAAAGTAAAAAGTGGGGTTAGTTCCAGTGGATTGACGAATCGAAAGTGCCGAATTCTGCATCTCCGGCGCGCTCATTTGGTAGGCTCTAAAGTGGGGTTAGGTCCGGTCTTATTCAAATTCAAGATCAGCGTTTTCTCAACTCTACGATAGCGTATTGGATTTGGAAGTGCAAAGGGGTGTATCTTTCGTGATACCTACCTTAGCTAAGCCCAATGCCGGAAAATCTTCAAAATTGAGTCTTTCCTCTTCGCCAGGGTTACCCTTCTTCTGTCCCTTTAGGATCCGCATGGCCGTGAGGGTAGAGATGCCCATGCCATCCCCAATGAAGAGAATGGTGTTCTTGGCCACGCCATAGTTGTCTTGGATACGAAGAGATTTAAGGAGATCCTCCTGTTCTGCTTTCATCCAGTTTTCCTTGGCTGAAAGTTCAAGGTCATTATGGTAAATTTCCATGACTTGATGAGGGGCGGTGCGGTCAACATGAGATTTTCATCATTCCACGTGAAGCATTGGCCATACCACCGTTGTCTTGGAGACGGCAAGGAGTGCCTGCCCTGCTTTCGTCCAGTTTTCCTTGGCTGGAAGGTCACTGATGAACTGACTTTGAAGGTCATAAAGAGCTTTTATTCATGAAAACGACCGGACGTTCTTGACCGCATCAGCATAGCTTGTCTGTTGGTTCCGTTTCTTTGACTCAAAGGTCATTTGAAAGTCATTGATGAATTGAGGTCACAAGAGGTTTTGGACATTTAATGCGTTCAAAGTCTTGAGGGTTCATCAAAACTTGAATTTATTGACAATCATCACAGGCATGTTACATATGATTTCTCTTCTGTGGATGATCGATATCATTATTACAAGCCGTCACACACTCGCTCTGGGGTGACACTTTATTTTCGGCAGCACCTGCTGAGATCTTTTATGTAAGGGCCATGTACAAAACTATAGGAAGCATTAGAATCATCCGTACAAGCATCATTCAGCTGTTGCCAGAATTGGTGAACATTTTATCGAAATACACAGGGAGATAGCTTTTTAAAACGTGATGTCTAAAAACTCTCATCTCGGGTTCATAAACTGTGAAGAACCATGACAAAACCTTATTGAGGAGCGAATGTACTTTTTTCTCTTAGTTTCGACCCAATGCCCCCCTGTTTCGAGTTTCGACCCCATAGCCCCTGTTTCGAGTACATGTAGCTGAATTCCAAGTGAATGCTGTGTTTGTGCGTGCCTGGACAAGGAACTATGTCAAAATGTTGACAAATGGTTGACGAGACATAGATATTCTTATCCTCGTTTCAAATCTATGTATCGCAGGCCAGACTGACTAAACCCTCACTGCGGTGGCTTCACCGCACCTGTCAAAAATGCAAACGGCACATAGAACTTCTGAGGAAATTATTTGATAAACCCTTAGAAATAAGGGTTTCCTGGTAGCATCACCAAAACCTATATGACACCATATTTCAGCCAATGTTTTCTATAAACCGCTGTCTTTGGACGGAGTCGAAACAAGTCTCTCTCCGTAGCGCTTTTTTGGAGAAACTTAAAGAATATTTCCACTCAGTAAAAAGTCATGCAGGGTTCTGTGGAAAACCGAAAAGAGAAAAAGTCATTTAAAATCGTCTAGAAAAAAAAAAAAAAATTTCTAGAGATTTTTTCTCGAGTGAAGGTGCCGTTATGGAGTAAATGGCAAACTTTTTATACTCACGTTCGAGTTTCCTCTCATTTTCCTTCACCAGTGGCTTAATCTGTTGCCCGTCCTCACCCTGGAAGCACTGGCCAGTCGGGAAAAATAAACCACAAAGTAGGAAAAAGCATCCAAGAATTCTCAACGAGTCCATCTTGAAGCGTCAGGATGTGATTAGTCGCTCATTCCCAGGCCAAACTAATATCCGTCGCTTCGATATTTGTATATATATAATGACGTAAATTATGATGTCATATGTTGTAACAGCGTTGTTATGGAAGAGCAGGCCTCTAAACTGGCTTTGGTGGTGATAAGGTCCTTGATAACGACCCGGTAGAACAGCGCCACTCAGCCGGAAGATCCTTCTCTAAACCCTACGGCCACGTACATGAACTCCTTGAAAAGTTTAAACCTAAAAGAAACTCTTCGTGTTTTGTTCCGGCCGGTTTTGGTTGACAAAATAAGCACGAGCATCACAGATATGATACTGAATCATATTTATCAAATCTAATGTGAACTGCGTCATGAAAATCGACTAAAATCATTTGGAGAAAATGAATTTCTTGACCCGACTTACGGAAATCAACAATCAAGACCTTATTGTTTTTCCAAGGAGATTTACTGTCTTGTAATGTGATCGGCATGATGACCCAATTCGTCGATCAAACTCTCTGAATAGTTCGTGACAATAGGGCGTACAGAGTCTGTTTTGTAACAAAGAAGAATGGCATCCACCAGCCAGGAGAGTCATTACTTCCTGTACATATATGTCATGAAGTCATATCCATCTTTTCAGAGAACGGGGATCTCGGTGGGCGATGGGCGATGGGCGTTGAAACATGGGGAAAATGTCTTAGCAACTGGGCGGAGGAAAGATTCTACGAGAATAATGCCCAGGTACGTGTTTTTACAATTTATTACGAGAAACGTGTAAAGCTAAACGCAAAATACAATGTTTCAATAACTTGCAGGCATTGGTGAAACATTTTCGATCCAGGAATGCTTCAGTGCTTTAGATAGAAAGTCTAAGATGATAATCAATACATGATAACATATTTTCATTTTATGTACATATCAGATAATATAGAACATCAAAAGAAAATTCAAAATTTGTATCACAGAAGAACTGGTATTCGATGGCGGCGAAATTGTAATATCAACTGGTCTAGTAAAGAAACAAGCACCAGCATGATATCAAAATGATTTAGATTACGGTTTATCACGGAAAAAACGTATAAAACTTTATTATGTATCAATGTACTTGCTGCATGGTTGTGGTCAATAATGATGAACCAGGAATGTAAAAGAGATTGTAGAAGAAATAACATCTAAGTATCTACATGCTACACGTTTAAATATATCCATTCATTTGGATTCCTGTGCCAGATATCATCACAGAGCCTCACGATGTAACCCCCCCCCCCCCCTCTCAATTACCCCTATCACGGAAGAACGCAAAGATTGTATGAAAAACTGGTGATGCCTAATCTAAAATTCACTGAGTTAAAAGATCAACTGTCCGAGTAATACGCACGCAGACAACAGAACTGCTGAGAACTCGGGACTACACCCAACTGCCGAAATGATTTTTGGTTCATCTTTTGCTTCAGTCGAACATGTCAATGCGACAGGAATCTTTATAGTCTCTGGCCTCTCGCAATGGCCCTTGTTTGGGCCAATGCAGGCGGCGTAACTCATCACGTGACTGATGTAGGAGTTGTCGTGGAGACCGTGAAACAGGTGCGCCATTGGTCCCAGGGCGTAGATGGGCACGTCTTCTCCGCTGTGGGTCTCGTCAGGGACAGGAACAGGGGCCTGGGCCTTGAAATTCGGATCCGCTGTGGACAAAGAAAGAAGAATCACAACAGAGTAAAAAGCCTGGTCGCTGGCCAAAGAGAAAGAAGTAGTTTAGGAGTGGTAAAGTATTTGGTACCAACTAGTTTCGCTGGAAATACTGTGGAAAAATAACAGGGTAAATATGTTTAGTAAGTGATCGCTTGCTGCGTACGGATACTCATTTGCGGCGATGTGCAGAGTAATGCTTACATGTATTGGTCATGGTGATGTTGGTTCTCCCTCCTCCAGGTCCGATCACATACCCAGGCCCGTTACCATATACAATGGTGGTGTAAGGCATTTTGTCTGTAGCCGGCTCCTTGTCTTCTCCTGGGAGAGCAGTCGTCAGCCCTGAAAAACAAATCACCAGATTGACAGACTCGCCACACGTGGTGCTAATCATGGTCATGACCTTCCTCCTACCGCCGCCATTTTGGGTCACGTGTCATACCATAACTGTCATCTCCCGGTCACCTAAATCCCACGCCTCAGTCTCATGAACCAGTGACTTGCACTAAAAATGCAAAGCACTGGAAGAATTTAAAGAACAGACAAGCACTATCAAAAGTAGCTGGCCGAGCAACTTACCGAAGATAGGGTTGCCTCTTGGCGGGTATCCACCCATCATGAATACATGAGAGTGGTCGGCGGTCACAACAATGAGAGTGTCCTTGGGGTCGGTCAGATTAAGGGCCACACCCACAGCCTCATCGAAAGCCACTCCGTCCTCTATCGCCTTTCTAGCCTTTCCTTCGTGATGGGCCATATCAATTCGTGCACCTGTACGTAGATATTAAACAAAATTAAAGCAGAAATTGTTGGTTTTTGTTCTGGTGAAATACCTCCCAAGTTTCATCATTTCTCTCGGTGTTTGGCTCCTCCAGTTATTGCACTACCATCTGGAGCAAGGGACTACCATCTGGAGCAAGTGTCAGATTTCGTCTACCTTGGCTCTACTCAAACAGAAGATGGGACATCACTGAAGGAGGTGAAGGTTCGAATTGCCAAAGCTACAGCAGCCCTGGCAAGACTGAAGAGGATTTGGCGAGATAGGAACATCTCTATGCAGTCAAAGCTTCACCTACTAAGATCATTGGTGATCTCGGTGTTCCTCTATGCTGCTGAGTCGTGGACGCTGAACACTGAGACTGAGAAACGCATCAACGCGTTCGAGCTAAACTGCTACAGAAGGCTTCTAAACATCCACTACACGTCACACACCATCAACATCCAGGTCAGAGGGCTGGTCACCCAGCACATTGGACGTCACGACAGCCTGTTGACAGTTGCCAAGAAGAGGAAACGGAGATGGTTTGGCCATGTGACCAGAGCCAAGGGAACCCTTGCAAATACGATCTTGCTGGGCACAGTTGAGGGAAAGCGAAAGCGAGGGCGCCCAAAGAGGATCTGGATGGAGGACATAAAAGATTGGACAGGACGTAGAACAGAGGACCTGATCCGCCTTGCAGAGGACTGATCCCTATGGTGCCAAGTGGTCATGCATGCAGCGTCGCCCCAATGGCCGAACAGCTGCGGGACATGATGATGATGATGATGAGTTATTGCATGAGGGACACCAGACACCTTTCAGGCAGTTCTGTTATAGTTTCTGCCTATAGTTTTGGGGAAAGGGCAGAGTCAACACCCAAAACAGTAGAATTGCAGTTAAGTTCCGCAGTGCTTTCTGTATTAGACATAAAGAAACGCTGTTATAAGTTACAGGCAAGAGTACAAAGGTATTCGTGCAAATGCTATAGTTTACGAATTTCATGCAACACTCACCTTCAAGCAACAGAAAGAAACCCTTGTCATTTTTCTGCAACATCCTAATGGCTTTATCTGTCATCTCAGCAATACTCGGTTCCTTCTTTTTATCCCGGTCAATTTCATACTGCATGTGAGATCGCTCGAATAGTCCTAAAATCAACAAAATTAACATAGGCTAGGAACAAATTTCCTAGGCGCTATGTTATCATCAAGTGCAACGGCATCGCATAGTTTTAACTCACAAAAAGGAGAAATATGCGAATGATGCCCGACGCGTGGTAGGAATGCTTACCCATCAGATAATCCGTTTTCGAGATGTCCACCTTGTCAAACTCGTCTTTGTTCCAGACATATTTGGCCTCTTTGTTCCTGTCTGCTTTGTCCTTTTTCCACTCCTGTTGTAGAAAAAAAATTGACGGATGTATTGCCGATATAGATCTCTCTACCCACTCCCAACCCTGAACTCCGAGCCGTAGCTAGAGGGGGCAGGGGGAAACCCAAGAGTCAACAAAAATGGTGTGTCTAGAAGTCCCACCGCCCCCGTTGACCAAGAATCCATCTACGGGCCTGTAGCTGCCCCTTCCTTGCCTTCAGCATCATGGCCAACCCTCAGGTCCCAACTCTGCTCCTCCCACAATATTGGGAACCATCCAAGTCCTTGCCAATGCTCCTACAATGTACCTCAATCAGATTCCTCCCGTCTAACCTAGTGCCATTCTTGTCTTTGTACTCTGGGTCCGCCACCGTGTCAGGCATAAGACCGCGCCGACCTCCACCTAATATCACCTGGCAAAACAACAACAAAATGATAAATTTGCTACAAGGCCTAGTCCTTCCATTGGGTTCTATTCACAATGTTCTAGTGTTTGAGGGCTTCCAGAGAACATTGGCACGTGCAGGGGCAAGCATCCCCCAATACCGAAAGTATCATTCACCGGAACGAACCTTTGAACCCTAAATGGGGCCTCCTGATTCGCTTATTGAGCACACCAGTGAGGCAGAATGTGACCGTTTTGATTGGACTTATCCTAAATTCCGCTTTTGGAAGTCACTGAAAGCTTGGATTCAACTTACGTTTATATTCTTACCCCTCCCAATCAATTGAGCGGCCAGATCTTTACATTTTCCTTTAGCATCGGCGGGCAGGTCGCTGTCATCCTCCCACTTACGAGAACAACTCTTGGCATAAGATCCAGCCGGTGTGGCGTGGTAGACCCGGGCGGTTGTTACGAAGCCCGTAGACTTGCCTGAACAAGAACATACATGAACGAAATAGTTTTACTGCAAGTTGCTTGCAAATGCTCATGCAGATGTGGATTTAAGGTTGACTGAGTAAGTCCTGACGGTACAGGAACACAAACGCTGGCCATAAGTTGAAATTGTCGATTTCGAGAAGAGGGCTATGGTTTGCGTTAGTGCTAGGGCCAAGTTATAAGGCATATCATTGTGTGAGGTCCTCTGGGCATCGTCATCTTGACCCTCATTGTATTGGCATTGCTCAGCTTCCTGACAGCGCGCGCCAAGATGGGCGGAGGCTACGGAGGCAATACCGCTCAAAGTTCAGTAGGGGGCATCGTAAGGAGCAAAAGATATGTGCTTCAGGGATCATACAGAAAGAAAACGTGTCCGCACACCTGCTTCTTCCGCCCAGTCGCGTAAGGAGGACACCTCCGCCTCGGGTGTCTCCGTGGAGCAGTTCTGCCACTCCACCGTGTCGTCGAAGCCTATCACGTTGTACCTCGTCTTCACTCCCGTCTGGATGGAGGAACCGGTCGATCCTGACTCGGAGATTTGACGGTCTGTGGCGTAGGTCTGAAAGAATTTGTAAGTCTATAGTTGGTAACAAAGTCTTCTTGGCGTAGGGCCATGCCGGAACCAATAAAGAGGTAGGTTCCTACATACTTGGATGAAGGGAACTAAACTCTTTACCTTTGCTAGGCCCATCGAAGGAAACTTCTCAAAGTTGAGCCACCCTTCCTCGCCTGGGTTTCCCTTCTGCTGTCCCTTCAGGATCCTCATTGCGGTGATAGAGGGGAGGCCCATGCCATCACCAATACAAAGAATGAGGTTCTTGGCCACGCCATAATTGTCCACCTGGCGGAGAGATTTGTAAAGGTCTTCCTGCCCTAATTTTATCCATTTTTCTTTCGCTGAAAAAGAGCAAATTTCATGGTCATTTTACACAGCATTGCCAAGTAGTGTTATCAAGATGTGTGGAGCTAACATTGTCCTGTAGTAGACACCCTTCCGACGGATCACAACTAATTAAAAATGCATTTCTTGAGTGGATTGGCTTTCAAAGGACGAAAAGGGGTAAACCGGTGTGACTTTGAAATATCCTCGGATAGAGTGTCCGGGAACAAATGATTTTACTCTGCGCTTCAATCTCGGATCTCGGTCTAGACATAAAAAGCCGAGTGCATGAGGAGGCTAAAGAATCAGGTCCAGGGCATAACGTTTGGGCGGGGTGGGAGAGATCAGTACATCATACCCACCGTACGCAAATTTTGTCGATTTACACAGATCGATTATACGCGCGCACAAGTGTTCAGGGATGATACAAGAGATGTATTAGGAACTATGGCATTGATCTGATTCTTTAGTCAAGACACTCGACGTCCTTTTTATTCGATGATCATGCTCCATCGGACACAACTTTTTTTTTCATAGTACAAAACATCATACTATGTCATGACCTAAAACTTGGTGTCACCTGATACATGCGACCGCTGGCGGCCATCAAGTTTGATGCCCTGTATACTACTCTTGCTTAAGCCATACCGTAACTGCTAATCTGTATTCTTCGTCAGAAAACGACAGGACAATTCTGAAATCTTACCTAAAAAACACTTTTACTTTCAACTTACGTTCAAGTTTCCTCGGTCTTTCATCCCCGTACCTGACAATTCTCTCCTCTGCGCATTGGATGTTATGGAAAAACAAGGCCCAGAGGACCATAAAACTTCCAAAATATCTCCACGAATCCATCTTGACCGATGGGCGTTTGTCAGTCGTAAACACGAAAAAGAACCCGCATGCCTATAAAAAATACTTCTCACAACGACTGGCCCACTGACACACTTGACCTTATGATATACGTACAATATATGGATCAATGATATACCTTGAATGCGAATGGTTAAAAATGAATAAGATTATCAAGATGGAAATAAAGACTGAACACGATCGGTATGCATGTAGCGCGTAGCTTGCTTTGACTCGGAAGAACCATTCCATAGGCTACGCCTCTCCATGTTATTTTGTATATGACGACGGAGTAAAAAAGCCTGAACCTCAGGATGCAGAAGAAGAGGCTGGCGTTTTCTTAATCAGATATTAATGAGTTTATCAATATTCTTTGCAGTAGGTTGAATAGTCCTTTGACAGGAAATGTGAAGCGATCAGAACCTGGCCATCTTATAACGTGACAGCCACGTTTCTTTATTAGATGCATGGCGTAGTTCTGTAGGACATGCGTAGCGCTCAAAAGTAGAAGACGAACTATAACATGGGATCGAGGGTTTGAACGGCACCTTGCGCGGGAGTCTGTGTAGGCCAACCGGATGTTCATCAGGGATCATCAAATTAAGTGACGTCACAAGGTCAAGGCCACTCAAATACGCCTCCCTTGCATTTTATGTCAAAGAAAGCATTCACCGCCGCATGACCCGATACTACGGAATCTGCGGATGCTGCACCTGATGCAAATCTCGGCCAGCCCGGGCCACATCTGTTAGATTTTCATGAAGTATATGCATTCCATCATCATCAGATAAACAAAAATATATCTACCTTGATGGCAATATCAACCTATTCATACTTGATCGTACTCATAAAGACTTAAAACTCTCCCATCGTGGAACAGGCAGTTTCAAGATCGCTCCTTTTGCTGTCCCCCTTTTGGATTTCGTAAAGAAAATGGCAAATACGTTTGGTTGACGTTCTTGAAACCCTTGGATTGGAATAATTGCCAACTTTGGAAGCTTGGGAGATTTCTATCGAACATTGCTTTCTATCTCCTTATTTGGATGTACATTTAATGTGTTTCTCTATCAAAATCATCTTGAACGCACACCTTTAATAATACATAAGTATATATTTACATCAAACGAAATTGCCGTTCCAGCGTCCAGACGTCATGCTATTTCCATGCGTTGAGTGAATCACGCATCACTGAGCGCAATAATTCGCCCTACAAAAGTAGTGCACGGAGTTTACCGAGCATTCCCGAAGAGGAATACGTCGATTACTTTCAAAGAATCCTAGTGTGGATGGTTTTATGACGACGCTTTCAGTGGAATCATTGGAGACTATATACTTTGGTGAGTGCCGTGTCCGCGTTGGGAATTGACGGTTTCCGAATTTCTTAGAAATACATTTATTATATACAATGACTCGATGTGAATAAGTCTTATTCCCCTAGGAATATCAAATGCTGTTTTCTTAATTAAAGCAGAGACTCTGTGAGACTCTTTCGTTCGAAATCTCACGAAAATACCCTTGATCAAATCTTACTTTAATTTGGTGATCTCTATCTGCCTCTCGATCTTTCGGCTTCCGGCACGTGTCCGGAACTCTTCAGTGATAGAAGGCGTGAATTACTTTACGTTTTAGTTGAAACAGCACGCTTTACCAAATGACTCGACAAAAGTAGGAAACGGCTTATGGTTCTAAAAAATGCATTTATGATTTCTATGTAACGGAAGGATGTCTTTAACTACTAGAACACCTGTGGGATTTGCTCTTGTTTCATGACGGCTGCCTTCGTCGCCACAAGCGGCTCGTCACTAATTCATGAAACAAACCTCTTCCATGCTAAAACAGCATTGAAAAAGGCCACGTGGGGTTTAATAAACTGACGTGCGAAACTCAGTAACCAAGTGAATGTCCTGATATTGCATGTGAACCACTTCAAATAACGGATAGTCAGGACAGAGGAAACGAAATACGTGTTTGAGTAGAAGGTGAAACTACCACTGAGGCTGATTCAGATACAGTACGACAATGTCATCGTTGGAAATACAGAAAGTATTGGGAGTGGTTTCTTTCGTTTTATCACTTCTACCATTTGAGGGTAAGTACATGTACTTGGTATTTTTGTCGTTTATTAATCGTCTTTATTTTGGTCCTGTAATGGTCCGGCCATCATGTTCTATCAGTCGGCCCAAAGGTCACCGGTTGGGCACCGAAAATAACCAAAAATCCTAGATGTATCCTCCCAACGAAAGTATTGTTGATGACAAAAGTTTCAAAAGTCAATGAGTAGAATCCTTAGTTTTGTATTTTTGTATAGGCATCTACGGTAGTAAAGGAACACTTTTTTCATTGCATTTCGTTTTTTGACATGCCATATTGAAAAGTCGGATGTCTGACTTCTGAGGCCGACACCGGAACATCAATTCGCGACATTCAAAAACAGCCGCGTCAAAATATGACGATGGTTTTCCTGAAGCAAATTGACCTCATCGGATAACTGAATCTATTCAATGAGAACCAATTTGCTAAACACTTCATTGATAAATTATTCATCAGCTATACGTGATTCTTATCTCTATAGAGGGACAATTCTTTTTGATCCATCCTATCCTCGACAAACTTCTATGTACATTCACAACACCTACGAGTGGAAATGCATGGGCGATTCCAATAAACTGGAAATGCTTCTCAATCAACTTCACCTCAGGTGTGGGGGATTCCTACATACACAGAAGCACGTGCATGCACATAATTAGTACTGGTCTTTCATCCAAACGGAATGAAACGGTTTATCAATGACTCTCATCAAGTAATAAAAATACAACTAGTTTTCCCAATGACGTTGTTGCCCGCTACTTATAGTAACATTCGTCTAAAAATAGCTGGAAAAGACCGCTTTGGCGAATCTGTAGGTATGATCCAACTAATAAGTCGGAACACTTTGAAGAAATAATAACAAAAATATTCATATAAATATATAGGGTGTAGCGTGGGTGACGTCAAGGTGGGCCGCGTGTACTTCAATTTCGTTTCGATGAGGAAGGAGCGGAGTGAAGCTATCAGGTAGAAGTCCCTGGTTTTCAGCCCAGTATTACTTTTCAGCTGAAAAAGGCAAGAGAATGACTTGATACAAACTGATAAGTTTCTGCTCCGCTGTTTGACCTCGTTTTCCGGTGGTTGTTATCGTCGCCGTAGTCCGCAATCGGTTCCTCTTCGTTATATCAAAATACAAACATTGAGCTTTTTAATTCCTCTACACCATCCCCAAGTGTCACCGAAACTATAGGTGTAGGGAGGGGTTTGATGATGTTGAGATTGCTATCCAGTTATTAAGTTCGCGCTATTCGCTTCGGCAAACTAGAGCAATGTTTTAGATGCGGAGATCTACATTATGAGCATTTCCAACTCATTCCCTCTGCTTTCTTCCGTCAGTAGGTCAGAGATGTAAACCGTAGGGTGCAAAATACAAGCTTATCACTGATATTTTTTCTCGCTTCCTAAATCTGGCTTGCTATCTAAACTCCCCTGCCATGTTGTTGATGTAATCCAAAGTGCCTGAACCGACCAACGACAGATAGAATATAAAGACTTACTTGTTCCGAGTCGGATGAAAGATGAAGTGAGATGTTAAACTGTACTAAACATGTGATTACTGCCAGGTTAAACAAGTTTGATTTATAGCCTTAACTTTGACACATCCAAGTGGATCTATTCATTACTGAAATAATGATGAGACCCTAACTTTTATTGTCATCATTTTTATGACGGGACTGCTCAAATGCTTTTTGACTGAGTTGCGCGTATCAAAACGGGACCACATTTTTCAGAATATTTCAAATAGGCACAACGACATTGTGTTATTTTTACCACGGAATATCAGATGGTACCATTCTAAATTTCACATCGCGAGCTTCTCAACTAATGGTGGTCTAGAGTGCCATTTTTTTCATTTCGAAAGAATTGGCGACAATCAGAATGATGTTTAAAGTACATATATATAAAAATGAATTTTCAAGTACATATATATAAAAATGAAGTTTAAAGTACATATTATAAAAAATGAATTGATAACTCTTTCAGGCCAAGCCGGTGAATTCTGCGATGCTCATTACACGCTGGACGAGAAATTCAGGCCAGGGGTTTGGTGTGCTGAATTCTGCTGCGGCGGCGACGCCTTCAAGTATTGCTGTCCTGAATGTGGAAAGAGTGTCTTCAAGAATGACTCCTGCATTAGCGTGGAGAATGGCCCGCACAGATCTTCCAGCGAAAGGTAAAAAAAACTTGCTCGAAAAGCCTGGCGATACGTTGTTTAGTTTTAGAGCAATTCTACTCTGCTATCAAAGTCTAATAGGGGCATGGTCTCTCTACCTATTAATCCCTCTCCAAACATTGCATCATTCAGTTGGACTAAATTTAATTTCTTTTCATTACCCGCGTTCACACCGGTGTGGAAGTTTGAAGTGCCCTCGGATAGAATGTAAGGGGAACAAAGGAATATATCATGCCTTTCAATCTCTGCGCTATTGACATTCGTGGCCTCTGTAGAACCATATACCATAATAAGTCAAAATACAAGAGGACACATTTTTTTTCAGGGGGACATTTTTTTTCAGGGGGACATTTTATACTTCTCCACCGGCATCCAATCCTGATCCTCGCCATCATTTTTTTATTTCAGCGAGATCGTTGGTGGCGTCGTTGCTGGTCTGTTCATGGTGATCGTGATATTGGTAGTTCTGGTGACGTACTGTGGAGCGAAAGCAAAGGAGGGTAACCAAAAGAAACAAGGTAAAGTAAATACACTTGGATGTCAAAAAAATGTCCATCTTATTACTCTGTGGATCACGTATTAGTAAATTTCAAATACTTTTCAATAAGCATCCATTGGGTGATATGAATAAAGACTAGCAAATGCTTTTACTCCGGTTTTGTACAGGAAGGCCTAGTGTAAATGTACATGGAGATTTAGATAAAAGCATTTGCTGGTCTTTATTCATATCACCCAATGTCATCGGGATGTTTCTGATACGTCGATGTCACTTCGCACAAGATGAAAGATGATCCCATTCGAAATTCCGGATATAAAATGTGTCACCTTTCTTTTTTCTAGAGCGGCGACGTCAGAACGCTGGAAGCCCTAAAATAGGTCTCGAATGCCCGACTGTGGTCGTCATAGAAGGCCAGGATGGAAGGACAAGGGTCATAAAACCACCCAAACACATCGACATTTCTCGAAAGAAATGTCGTGATTCGCCTCGGGCGGGGTCTAGTCGCAGGAGGTCGACCGAAGGCCCGCTTTCTCCCCGTTCCGAAATGCGTGTACCTCCGAGTGATGTTCGGAGGCATTCGGCAGATGCCCCGAGACCGGGCGGGAAAGAGCGAGGACTTTCTGCAGACGTTCGGAGGCCTTCGGCTATGGATGCAAGGAGGGCCACCCCAAAGAGTGATCGCTCTCGGCCAAATAAAAAACACGTTGTATTGTCAATCTCGAATGGACATAGTGCGAGTCAAAAACAAACACGCGGGGATCGGAATAAACCTCGCCCCGGACATGCGCATAGATTGCACGCATCTTCCGGTTTGAACAGAATTTGATATGATTTTGACTGTGTTTCTTTGGAGAACTTCAGAACCTTTGGTTAGCATTTGCTGGGTTGTGCATTTTCTTCGTGCAGATGCGCGGGTATATCTAGAATCGGCTGGTTCGAACAATAGAGCCTAATTTATGCCCTTTTTCAGCCAGCCTTCTTCGTGCCATAGCTTTGTCAGATGATGCAAACATATACATAGTACTATTAAATGGAGTACGAGTAGCTCATGACAATCTATAAAGTCACAGACTTCTATACACGTCCGTGATAACATGTAACAAGTTCATGACGTTTTCAATATCATCTATAACTTTCTTTTTAACATATCGTAGAACGATAGCGTTTCGAAATGCGTTAGCAAGAAATACACAAGTCTTATTCAGCGCGTCGCATTTCGAAAATATAAATGATTTATAAATACGATATCTGCAACTAATTCCGAGAGTTATTTTGCCCTACCGCACAGTTAAAAGAATTCAGACCTAGCCCAATACATGGCCTATTGTCTTTAAACAAAGCCCGCTCGCACCTATACGCCTGAATGCGCACTTCGTTCTACAGTCTGAGAGGGCCATCAGGGGAAATCTTGACCGACCCCCACGAAACACCTTTCAGGGTGATCAATAGGCTTAAACCGGCAAGGGCATAAACGTTATGACGGCTTTTTCAGTGTAATGAAAAGTACTTAAAGGTACCTTAGATACATTTTGCGGTCTTTCCTTCCCAGAAAAAACGAAAACAATTGGGTGTTGTGTAACTTGTGCCCGCTGCAAAAAAAGTGTGTCAAGCATATCGGCATATATTTTCTGCGCAGTATGTAGGTATTAAATCATGTCTTGTCATATCAGAGATGTTTATAACAATAACAACGACTGATAGGGTATGTATTGAAATGCCACCAGGTAAACAAACCATGTACATATGGTATATCCGAGATCATGGTGATGTATGCTATGACAGTTGACTATGACAATGTGGTGCATTGGGAATACATCATCACGTTAACATGCATTACAAACCATGGAATCATGAATAGGATTTTGATAAAATTGGAGAAAAAATGACGGCCTATTTAGAATCGCTGGGACACGGATTGGTCAGTCTGGTGCAGACCTGCCTACTGGTCTTCCTACTTATTAATTTCGGTAAGTAAAAGTGAAGAAGGTTGAATGTCATTTTATAAGATTGGAACTTTTTGATGAAAAAATGCCTTAAATCACTTTAATTGGCAAGGTAGATTGCAAATACAAATGTATGCAAAGGAAAGTCATCAGAAATTTCATATAACAGACCTTAAAAGTGAAAATGCAACATGCAAGTCTGACTAATAAAAGCTCTCCTTCACGAATGTCCAGAGGTGCTCACGTGACGTCACGACGTGACTGCCAATGCATTTCCTTTACGTCGTGGCCACGTGTGACGGCCAAGATGGCCGTCATCATGTGACGTCAGTGAAGAACTGCTCGTATAATCTAGGTGATTGCGCCCCTAAACCAACGCTTAGCTCCTCTCTAATTAGATTTTTGACTTAGCCCTTATATTGAGAATCGGGAATAGTTAAGAAATAACTGCCAAACTTCAGGCTGGTCGATCTTCTACTTCCTTTTTTGATAATTTAGGTAAAGCTACTGAGTTCTGCCACGAAAAAGCCCTGAGTTATCAGGAGTCTGTGTTAGTACCTTATTCGTGTCCGTCCTATTGTTGCGAGGACTACAGTCCACGCTACAAGATCTACTGCTGTACTGATTGCACCAAGAGCCACGCTACACAATGTTCAACTCACGTGCGAACAGGGTAAGTGAGAGAGGAAAAACAAGCCTGTCGGCGGTGTAGTTCACTGCGGAAGTTTGTAGAGGTATAGGCAGGCTATCAGGGATAAAACAACACCAACAAAACGTTGAAAATGCAAGATCCGATGATAGATCTATCACCAATTGCTTTCATGGTTTAGCTACAATATAGGCAACAAGAATTTAAATGAAAACCGATCGGCGACTTTGTAAACTAACTCGATAGCTAACCGACTCGTCACAGATTACTTTAACCGAATACACGACCTTCATACAAAATTCAATTTTTTCAGTGCGATAGTTGGCGCAAGTCTGGCAGCAGCGACCTCTTTTATGTTCATCGCCTGTGCGACCTGTGTCGCCTGTTATAAATGTCGGACGAAATACAGAAAGCGACAGCAACGGCTGAGGGCTCAGGGTAGGTAAAGCTTGGACTCAATCTTGCTAAGCCCGCTAGAGACTGGCTTGTAAGAGCGGCGGTGGCGCTCGTGGTTACAACTTTGGTGTGGAGACTCGGAATTTTGCAAAGAAGGCCCATGTCGGATGAGACTGAAAGCCGTTGTTCCTTGTACCGGTGTGACAGCGGATATAGTCCCCCTGGAATCATAGTCCGGTAGCATTGTATTTGATCAATTAAGCAGCATGATCTATTGTACCGCTAACCCTAACCAAAACATTTAGCAATGCGGGCTATTGTTACACGGACTATCAGCCCTAGGACTACCATCCCTTGCACACCGGAGTGTCTATGCCAGGACAATCGCCATCATCAACATCAACGTAGTCCTTTCGGTCCCTTAGGTTTTCTTAATGCCTTTACGCGTTACTAGTGTTACGCGTTACAATGTCTTCTCTATGTTAACCGGGCCATAGACAACTTATACATGTCTAGCTCTTAGGAATGTTGATCTATCCATGACTCGTTCATTTCAGCCCGTTCGTCCCAAATATACAGTTTTCCCGGCCACTCCGAAAGACTGCACACGTCAGGAATAACAGATCCTGCGTTGGGATACATAGGTCCTTATACTGGCGTAGGACATTCGGTCCGCCTTGATCTAAATGAGACGCCAACCTTCTCACCGACACCGCCGGCGTACTCTGATGTGATGGAGCCCCCACCGCCTTACACATCAGTCGTAAGACATCACGGCGGATATATGAACTACGCAGGACCGGATATGACGTCTGAGACCTACATTTAGTAATCAAAGATAGAACAATTTCAGATCAAATCGGTAGCCTGAAGGTGACTGATATACCAGGTATATCAGTCACGTAACCATGCCCAGGAACGAACAGGGTATGGTTTTACTTCGCGATAAATGTATTTCCCGTAAAATCATAAACAATGCAAATGTGGTGTACATGTTGTAGAGACACCTATTGGCGATTTCGTGCGACTTTATCTGGCCAACCTGACTTCTGCCTATGCCTTTAAATACAAGAACGCTCATTGTCTCTGAGCTCTGAGCTCATAACTGAGAGAAGAGGAAGTGGGTAGTGATAGTCGTTCCGCGTGTACATGTATGTGTATATCTGGTGCCGTGATGACCAAATAACTCATGTTTATAAATAAGATGTATGCCCGTAGTAATATTATTCATGTAAATAGTAAAATAAGTACTGTAAATAGATAGATTCTAATTTGTACTGCATGTTTGTGTGATGTTGTTGGATCAACTTGTCCCATGTCGGCACATTATCCTCCTGGTCACTCTAGTGAAATCCTGCGACCAGGCAAGTTGTCCGATCTCTCAAAAAGTATGCCATTTTTTTACACAAATAAGTGAAGCAGGTACTTGTTAACCGACTGTCACAAGTGCTCGAATATGTATCGCTAATATCAAGTATATTTGGTATTATGAAAGAATACAATGGGGGTTGACCTGGATTCGATAAGATTTAAAGGTACACATGCATTACCTGTCGAGTCATAGCTCGGGTAAAGCGAATTAACAGTAGTTTAATTGTAATTACCAAGTAGGGGACCTAGTCTATTCAAACAAGCCAACTTTACCTCAAACGACCTGTTACTTTCAACCCAGCGCAAAAGATACATCCATAACTCTTACCGACGCATGTCTGCATTTTACTCTCTCAAGCTGCTTACTCCGAAAACTAACTGACACACGCGTGTTCATGGTACGTCCCCTTTAAGATTATTTGACATGATTTGAATGATTTGGCAAAGGTGTATATTTCGATAGAAGTTTTTGGGTAAGATATCGTCAGACAACAAGGTTAGGCAACATGGCTGCCAGTGGTAAGTCATTTCAGATCCCTTTTTACGATTTTCATACAACTATTCTTGGTGTACATGATTTCTGTATGCCTTACCGTATATTTCACCTTATCTGTAAACAATGTTCCTTGGTATATCAGCTTTTTTCACCTTATTTGTAAACAACAGGTTTAAGCAAATTTGTATGCCTGATAACTACACTCTGGGAATGTTAAAACTGCATCGCAATTCTGTTTTCCTGAGCCACCAGCAAATATGAACGGCGTAGGCTACCCCTGGTTGTCGGCTTTCTATCAATCTTCCGGATCTCATCTCCTCATCTGATTCCCCAGGACGGACTTCGTCATAAGTTTCAATCAAGTTTCAATTGTACTTAAGGTGTCTCGGGCACATTCTGCCAAATCATCAGGAATGCGAAGGGCCACGTAGAGAGCGTCCAATTCTGCCCGACAGGGGTGTACTGTTGCCGTGAAAGGTTGTATGACGCCCTCACGTGTTGTAATGACGTCTCGAAAAAGGTGGACACGCTGGACCTGGTTCCCGCTGGAGGTCAACCGAAGATGGAGCCATCCACTGATGATGGTTCTTGCATCAGCATGACGTATTTCTGGTAAGTAGGATGTTTCAATAACAAAGTTATTAGCCGTATTCCTGGCAACCTCCCCCCCCCCACCCCTCTGGGAAGTTCGGTTCTGGGAACGAGAAACTCCGCAATGATTGATCATGGAGCAACATAGAGTTCTAACGAGGTAGCAATGTTTTCTTGACATACTATTTCCGAGAGAGGTAGAGCTGTGTCGTATGAATCGACTCGTCCATGCCTTCCCTTGCTAAAATGACATCGTTGTGATATGATGCATTGAATACTTGACTTGCCAAACTCAGAAATGCAGCGCCACTCGCGGACAAAGATAGAACAACTCGACATTTTTTTCACCGGTTTTCGCTGCGCATGCGTACCAGCCGTCATCTTTAGTTGATTTCCGCTTTTCGTGGTCATGTTTATAAATCTTCTTGGTACGTCTGTTTCTTAACACGTTATAGTTATCAGATTGCTAAATTATCTTAAATCATGAGCCTTAAAGAACTTTTTGAACTCTCAAAAACTTACACAAAACAAGTTCAGATTGCCGCCATTATTAGTTTCCGGATGGCTGGTACGCATGCGCAGCGAAAACCGGTGAAAAAAATGTCGAGTTGTTCTATCTTTGTCCGCGAGTGGCGCTGCATTTCTGAGTTTGGCAAGTCAAGTATTGTTATCGTTTCAGGATCGGCATGGGGTGTTTTCTTGCTGTGGTTCTCCTCTTGCTGATTGTCGTCGCTTGCATCATCGGCAAGATGCGGTCAAAGAAATCAAGTAAGCAATGATTCAAGCGTTCATACCAAGGGGTTATTTATATGCCACTTGCCATTTTTCCCATAGCAAAATAAAGGCCATCTTGGTATAAACCGGCTTGCTTCTTGATGATTGGCTGAATTCTAAAGACTGCAGCAGTGAAGCAGGATTGCGTGCTTCTAATTGGCCAGTTCAACGAGAGGTCAATTCTGCTTTATGAAGGAAAGGAATCACTTATAACAGATTTGCATGGCTATGTTCCTTTCTGTTGCACACCGGAGGCAGCTTGTTGACCGGTATCGCCCCTCTCCTATATGAAAAGTCATTGGATGACGAAATGAACTGCCACCATGAGTATCCGTTCGATTACTATAGTACTTGATTTGTGTACATTTAAAATGTTTTTGCTCTCCGTCTAGGCAATTTCTCGCGATTTGATGACCCAAGTGTCCAACAATCTGGCAATCCCTACCCCTTGAAGATGATGGAACATGGAACATCACGGGAGGATGTCGGGACAGGTAATGTCAACTACGCAGGTCCGGAAATGGCATAGCCTGTTGACTTGATGAAGCTATCAAAAGAGATACTCTCTGTGTGTTTTTGGAGTCTCAGCGAATCGATGACTGTTTTGAAGCTGTATTCAACCCTTTCCGAGTTTTATAGATAGTCATAATAACTCGTATGTCTACCGGTGTTCACAGCGGATGGACTTTTATACACCGGTTTTCTCTTCACGGGCTAGCTCTTATGGACCACATTGACATTTCTCAACGAAATTAATGCAAATAAACCGACACGACGTGCACAAAAAGAACGATCTGTATAAAACTTTTGCTATAAAACTTTTACTACAAAACTTATCACATGTATCGACCCCATGTTTCAATTTTTTTTATTTCGGAAATATATCTGATATTACTTGGTTAAGAATTGAACCACCCAAAAATCCAGCGATGTGCAAAAGCGGCCCAACGCCAACCTCTCCGTTCGTATCCCTGCTGACGTGCCTCTCGTAGGTTCTCGTAGGTTCTCGTAGGTGCCTCTCGTAGGTGCCTCTCGTAGGTTCAGGGATTTTGATAATGATACTGGTGTGGTTGCCACTTTGATGGAGGGCCTATGCCAGCAATAAATTATAGTCACTCTGAAATTTTCGCGCCGCTTATATTCGGAAATAACGGTCATTCGTGAAACGCCGGCGAAAATTGGCGGTTCACAGTATAGCTTATACCCTTGTTGATCCAACATTTCATATCCATCATCTCTTCCCTTTGAAGTTGTTTGCCATCGCCGTTTATGAAACACTACCGCTATTGACAAACCGAAGTTTCAACTTTGATAAAGTATGTGAGTGTCTGTTATTAATTAGTCGCTCGTTTAATTAAGCATCGTCGACTGCCATAAGTAAAGTATGAAAACTCGCCGATTCCGGAACATATTGCACGCAGCTGTGCTATATTTCTGCTATTTTGAGAATTTTAGTTCTGAAAGTCTGAATATGGACTTCTTGTTTGTAGAGGAGATATCGGCCTGGACCAAGTCAAGAGTCAGTTTGAAACGCGCCTTCTTGACAAGTGTGTGGAGGGGCACTTTGATGATAGGTTTTTTTCTGATTGATGTCTCAAATCCCCGCATGTGGAAAGTGCCGAATGGACATGACTGGTGGCTGAAGACTGTGATGCCACCTGTAACATGCTGTGTAAACCAGCATAATCTTTCAAATGGCGTACAGGTGACGGTTAGCAAACATATTAAGGTATACTACAATGTTACACCGGACGCAGTGGAACGGCCTCGTCCCGTCACCCGTCGCCCATGAGAAGATACGAATGGGATGACGAAATGGCCTGCCTCAGGAGTCTAATTCACCACTTTACCACAACACACCTTCAGAAGAGCCGCTCTAATCATGGCTGGGGGTGATGCCACCGTCAAACATGTCGACTTATGAACATCTATATCACCTCTCGCCATGGACATATTATGTGAATAATATTGGAAGATGGCCATTGCTGATATTTATTGGAAGATCTTGGCAGTAAATCTGACTCAGGGAATATGATCAGTGCCAGTATCAGCCTTGAATGCAAGGAGCAATGACTACACTTTTCCAACGATTGCGACACGTCGGTGATGGCGTACAGTTCAGAGAAGGTGCCCTGACGGATCTACCATATAAGTGTTACTTTAGATCCATGGTGCCCTGTCCCCATCCAGGCACCAGTGGTTTTTAAATTGGAGAAACTCCAAATTTAGAATTTGAATTTTAAATTGTCGCGTTTGTGCCCATTAGTTCACCCGAGCATATTGGATGGATAAATGAGTCCATTTGATATGGGGAGCCACAGAGTGCTCATCAAACGGAATCTGGGAAGAAACGGGAACACCCTTGCTTCCCTTTAGAGAAGCACGAACGGCTCTCGAGAAGAAAGATATTGACGTCCCATTAGAAGTGGTCCTGAAGTAGTTGCAAAATTAGTGCAGTTTCCCTCTAAAAGCGTTCAAGAAGTAAACATGTCGAAAACTTGCTCCTTGAACCTAAACACCCTCGGAGGGTGAATCGGGATGGAGTACGGTATATTCTGACGTTCTCTGATTTTGGACTGTCTATTCCCATATTGAGATATTGGCACACGACAGGGTGGAGAAGTCATTGTGACATATTTAAACCTACTATGGGAATTTCTCTCTTTAGTCACCACCGTTGGCATCGAATATATATGGCATTGTGATATTCAGAAATGACATAACAGGGTGTCAGATAAAACGGTCTTACCTGCAAACGCCACCTGGGATGTCCAAAGAAGTATCAAGAACATGGCGGATCCCATGATTGGTGAGTTCGGATAAATTCCAAAATGCGATTTCACAGAGATACATCCATTGCACAAAAAGAATTGTAAATCTAACGAAGTACCAACAAGTTATGGCATGCTACACCGACTTTCTTACTATTGGTATATCCTAGAGTAAGTGGTAATCCGAAATATTGCAATATATGTAAGAATCTGTTTTGTTAAAGAATTAAAGAACACGTGTAAAGTGTTCCGTAGGAGAAGCCACGTGGTCGGAGAGACCTTTTGGACGGGGTTGATGACTTCATAACTTCGAAATTCCCTGTAAAAGTATTGTGATGGTTATCCACATCTTTCACGATTTCGTTTGTAAGAGGTTGATGACGCCACATGTTTACGTTTCTATCATGTTACTCATTGGCGAATCGATTTAATTTTGTTCTGGCTCTCATGCTTAGATGGAGAGTAGAATTGAAATAGAGGTAAGATAGAGCCCAGAAAGGTCGAGGACAGGCCCCAATCTTAAAGACGGTCTTTGAATTAAAGACCGTCTATAGTAAAATGGCCTGTTTTCCACCTGTTAAATTGACCGTCGTCTCCTGTAATGTATTCAGATTCTCAACGCCCTGGGGGGGGGGGGGGATTCTATCATGCGCTCTTAGGTCTAATCACAGAGGAGTGATTGGTATGAAGGGACGTACGCCCCTTTAGGTCTCGTTAGGGAGTTTTTTCCGAATGTACGCGATGATGACGTGCTCCATTAACAGGACGTAACATTTATTTCAAAATGGGTTTCCAAAGTGATTGCATGAGGACAACCCATTATTTTGTGTCGTATATCACTGGAAACGCCTGATTCCCCTGATTCTGCAGGATGTTAATTCGGGGATTTTATTTCTTTAAATAAATCATAAGCGTCGCATTTGTTCCTAGCTCTGTTCACCATCCCAAATAGCCATATTGCCAATTGGGCCGGACAATCACGGAAAACACCAAATATTATACATTTCCTCCTGAATAATTCTTACGGTGACCATTCTCCCTCGAAAGGTAGTTGCTTACACTACACAAAAATCAAAAAAAATCGAGGGTCAACCATTGAACTTTTGAGATATGTTGAATTTTTCACAAATCAGCGAAAAACGCACCAACTGGCACTGGACGGCATTTCAACACGGGGCCGACGCACATTCCAAGTTCAGTGTACACATACGTCGGCAACAACAGTAAAATGTGTAGTTTCTTGTTAGCCGCCTATTGAGTAGCGCTCTAGGTTTCAGAAACTCCAAAAAACACGTCTTTGCCAACCCAACTGCTAAATCAGCACTGGCATACTGTGAGGACCAAGAAATCAATGATCTTTTAAGAACTACGCTTAGCGGTTGGCCGCGCATGAATACAAAAAAATTCCCTAATGAGACCTATGAAATTGGCTTAGGCGACAGTGGCGCTGTCCCGTGGCAGAAAATAGAACTGAAATCTTCGTCCAAAACTCTCAGTTCCACTTTCTACAGCTAGGTAGCACCACTATCGCCTAAGTAGGGGCGAGGTGACGTTACCGATCAGCATCCCCTGCTTTGGTACTTTGGCGTTCAAACACTCATGAAAAATAAAAAAGTTTGACATTTTTAACATTTTGGGGCATGATCGTGCCCTTTATCTCGCTTTTGCGTGGACTTTCTTCATCTCTTGGCGTGGGTCGTTATTGCACGATGGCAACAATTCCAAAGAGGGCTAAGCCAGGGCCTGGACACGGCGAAGACAGATTGATTTGGGTGGATTGTGAGGTAGAGTTCATGAGACTTGAGTTGAGCGGCAGCCTACATCAGTTTGTACCCTACATGTATGTAGGCCTATACATGGCGTGGTTGGTGCTTTTCGCCTTTTGGCATTGGCAGAACAGGCGCTTTGGCAGGGCATCGACATTGGCATTGGCGACGGTAGCCTATGCTGTAGTAGGATGCAGTCTGACCCGTCATGGACATCCGACATGGGACGGGTAGCCGTGTGAGTTAGTTCAATCAATCCCCTTTTCCTAATTAAATTAGCGCCTCTAGTAGTCATAGGTCTGTTGAAGGGCAAAAGAAGGGCCGGCTTTGTTTGATAAGCCTTTGATGTTTCTAACATCACATCGATGAGTCATGCATTGAAGTGAATGACTCTTTGGCCCATAGGCATAAACATTGATAAGTAGTATAATTGTGCCTTCAGACAACTTCTTTCAAGTCTTTGTTTGATCATTCAGATGACTGGGCTGGATATCAACATCTGTCACCTCATCGAAGCAGCCTGCCTCATCACGGATAAAGACTTAAACATTGTGGCGACAGGTCCAGAGCTCATCATACACCAGCCAGATGAGATCATGGACAACATGAACCCATGGTGCAAAGATCATCACGGAGAGGTATTATATCATTTCATTTTGAAGAGGGGGAATGGTCCCTTTCGTTTTCTTAATCTGGACGCCAGTTATGCAGCCGAGATTTAGAATTTCCTGCCTGTCTTTAATGGGATCCCTCCCCTGCTGAGTCTAGGTCAAGAATATTGCATTACCCAAAATCCTTCGCATCAGATCGATCTTCACCTCACTTCACAGCTAAATCCTTAACCTTTCTTTTCAGTCAGGACTCACTGCAGCAGTGAAGGCGAGTAAAATTAGTCTCAAGCAAGCTGAAATGGAACTACTGTCATTCGTGCGAGAACATACACCCCAAGGTGTCTGCCCCCTTGCTGGTAATTCTGTCCACGCCGACAAGAAGTTCTTGGACAAATATATGCCAGACCTCATGAAGCACTTTCACTACAGAATAGTTGATGTCAGTACTATCAAGGAGCTTTGTAAGAGGTGGTATCCGGAACATTATAAAAATGCACCACAGAAGAAACTCTCACACAGGTTGGTCAATATTGCAATCTCGAAGGATATGGTTCTTGAAAACGAGAGAAAAAATTTCTTTATTTTGTGTGTTATGAATGGATGTGATTGAATCGGAAAGCTGTCACAACCTTGCCTTGTGTTATTGTTAATGAACTAAGACACTGTCACAACCTAGCTTTGCCAGTGTAGGACATAGTCACAACTTGTTTTTGCAAGCTTTGGACACTGCCACAACCAGGTTTAGCCAACCTAGGACGCAGTCACAACCAACTTGGTCCAGTCAAAGATGACTCCGAACCTAGTATCCCCCCGAGGGACAATGTCACAGCCATGTTTTTCCAGGCAAGAATACTGTCATAATCTTGTTTAGGCCTATTCAGACTATGGCACTTGCAGCCTAGTTTATCCAGACTAGAAAAAGGGCACAGCGTAGTTTTTCCTACCAAGGATGTTGTAACAATTTTAATTCTTTGGCCAAAACCACTGTCAATACTAAATTGGTACATCTGAGGACAATGTCGCAACCTTATTACACTTCTACTTCAGGGCCATGGATGACATCAGAGAAAGCATCGCTGAGCTAAGATACTATCAGAGAGCAATATTTATTCCAAGCAACCATCATCCAAGTGGCATTGGTGAGCGATGAACTGTTGGAGATGCTTTTTCAAGGACGATCGTTTTGCTGCCTCACCAAATAACCCAGAAAAAGTCATTCAAAATGAGAGTCTTGTCCCTTGAGAATAAGATAAGCTGACAGTTATACCCTTGGCCGCAGCTACATCTAATTAGAGGTCGGAGGCATCCACTTGATAGTTATTGTACACACCTGTAATACGTGGCTTGTGTTCAGTTCAAAAAGTTATGTGAAAGTAAAAATCATTTCTTAATAAAATAGAGTGTTGTCACTTCATTTCAATTGGTAAGGACGTGAGAATCATAGCTTCTTTTCCTGATTATGCATTGGTCTCTAATCTCTTGTTGGCTGCATTGGTCTCTAATCTCTTGTTGGCTGCCTGGTGCAGCAAATGATTCTGGCATGAATGGGGAAAAGAGCTACAATGACTACTAAACATGTATCATGAGTGTCTGAAATTAATGCAGCCCTGCCTTTCCACAACTAACGTTTAGCGGCTATACTGTAAATACGACAAGGGGCCGTCACGGCTTCAATGCGTCCGTCCCGGCATATCATCAAAAGGGTTAATAATAGATCTGACTTCGTGACACTTTTGAGTCTTTCCCGTGGTCGAGACAGCTCCTGCTCGAGGTGACAGTAGATGTACTCAACATTAGGAATGTCTTCATGACACGTTTGTGTCTTTGCCCGAGGTCGAGACGGCTACTGGTCGACTGTGAACAGATTCAAACATACCGCCAGATCATTGCGAGCTTTGACACATCGGGGAACCCCCCCGATTGGGAAATAACAGGGGAAGTTCCCGGTTTCATATCAAGAACCAGATCAAGTTTCATTCAGCCGGAACGGACAGGTATTCATGTCAATCAAATGATGTGTATACATATCCGTTGTCACGATTTTATTAACAGTCCACTAATACATGCAGATGATGAATAATCATTTCGCTTGCACGTTCGAGTCACGAATTGACTGTTCGATCACAGATCCTGAGATTCAGATTGGCAGAAAACGTATCCAAAAGGAGACAGGTTGTGACCAATTTTCGAACGATAGCCGGGTTGGAATTATGAGCTGGAACGACGCGTCGGTAGGTGTATCGTTAATATGGTAAATTGTCGCTTGCAAGTAGATTACACTCTCCCTGGTCTTGCCAATCGGTCAAAAATATTCCTTCAAGTAATTTGACTCAAGTGGTATTAGGCTATTCCACGACGCGTAGATTATGATATTAGGTGCCGAATCTTATTGTCGATGGCGATATGTATGATGATATATATTGTTAGGTCGGGTTAAGGACCATCTTGACCTGCAATGTTTTGAGAGGCATGAGGGATCGTCACTGACCTCATTCTTTTGAACGCTCTTCATCATGCATGATGAATCCGTGGTGCCAGGCATGATTCCCGGGCATGATTCCCGGGCATGATTCTGCTGGATGTCAAATTTTGGTCATGCGGACATGTTCGTGCAGCGCAGGCTTACACTCCGGACGCAGTTGACCGGCCACGTCTTGTTGTCCGATCATAGACTCCCGGCAGGTGCGGATCCAAGGAGGTGGGGGCGCATCGGCCGCACGCCCCCCCCTCCCCCCAATTTTTGGTCAGCAAACATTGTTTTTGTCAGCCCCAGGGGGTCCAGATTTCACATTGGGAGATTGGCACACGCGGTTTTTACCAGTTTTATCACACTTTCGGTTTCGAGATCCACATCTATGATCAGATTCGCTTGCGCAATTAGTCTCAGAGTCATCGCCTTAGCGATTGGCCCTGGCAGATCTGACCTCAGTGCTAAAGCAAAAGCGGGAAAATGAGTCCTGGGAAATGAACGAATGAGGTCTATGTAACTTCAGCCTAACATGTACTAACAGGCTTCTTGGAGAGCGGGTTGTGCGGGTTATCCGTATTTTACCCATATTTTCAAAATTGTCTTGCCAGGACGTTTCGGGACGTGACTCACGACATGGGTGTGCCTTTGTCCGCGTCAGCAATTTTTAGTTTGAACGAGAGATAGCTCTCCTTATCGACCGTGTGGAACATTGTACGACTGTGCTTGATTCATAATCGTTGGATGGTGACTGCTCCAAGATGAAGAAGTTCTTGAACATAGTCAACGATCGCAAAAAAGGGATTGAAGACTCATACGAGAATTTTATTCAGGGGTGGACAGTAAGAAATTTTGTGTAATCAACGTACATGTACTACTACTAGTGAAAGCCGGAGTCTTATACAGCTTGGCAATGGTAGGCTTATACCTACGCCTATACCTTAGCCGCGTCCTTAGTCTTGCGTTTTCTTCAGCAACTCTGCAGACAGCCTTCTGGCGTATTGGCATTGCTCAGAGTCTCTTCGATGAAATCGTTTCAGTAGGTCTACAAACCTATACAAACCTAAAGCCCCTAACTCAGTAACTGCACATGTAAGTAAAATAAATACCACCAATTTCACCCCCATCTCCTACCTTAAGAAACCCTTTTCAAAACAATGGGAAAACCCAAGTCCGCAATTGTTCACCATTTGAATTGCGCACGTGGGTTTGTTTACAATTTCATTTCCCGCGAAATCTTAAAGATCACATGACCTGCTAACGCAGATTGGATATAACGCTAGTGTACACAACACACAGAAGATACACACGATTTCGGTCATCCTAAACAGTGTCAATCAGCGCCCACCAGCGTCCACCAGGTTTAAAGTCGGGTATAAAGTCATCAAAATAAAATTTAGTAGCAATAAACGAAATAAGTACACCATAAAACACATTACATGAAAATTTCATGACATCTAAAATCACAAGGCCCCTGAAAAGTGTAGTATTGGGAAGCCCTATCATTGATGACTTTAAAATGCCTTCAAGTTTAAACCTGGTGGACGCTGGTTGACGCTGTTTAGTATAACTCCACGATTTTGAAGAAATCTGGGTCAGTCACAAATATTTGTTTTGGATACAATAAATGAATCTTACTTCATAACTTTATGTTCTTAACTACTTTAACTTCATGTCTGGATTACTTAGAAGTTATCTGAGTTTGTGTAGTTGTTAAGGAGTTGGTGTGAAAATAAGAAGATGGGCGATGAAAAAAACAACACAACCGACCAGATACACGTACATTCTGTGTAGATTTTGTACAGCCAGGCTGGATGAGTGTACATTTCAATATAGACCCTTTAATAAGCTTTACACCAGACAGAGGAAGTCACTGCGGGTCCAAACAAACCTAAACATAGGCACAACAAGCAAAAGATCATGTGGTGTGCCACCACCATGCCATAGTTAGTACTAGTAGCCTATAGGCCTAGCCCTAGACGAATTCGAAGAAGACGAATTGGTGCCAAAACAAATCAAATTAATGCGCACACTCGGAACACTTCAGATGCCCTAAGCCGACTTCGGACAATGCCTAGAGACACGGCGATCCTTTGTTCAAGGTGAAACGCATGACTGGTCAGTGCCAAAACAAACTCCTTCGAATTCGTCTATTATTGATGAGTGCAGATGTTTTTTAGTGGAACAATAACTGTCCTTTATGTTGTCAGATGGTTGTCAATATCAAGAATGCTACTTATCCTGGAGTCTGAAAGTTTAACCCCTTCCCAAGTATGTTTCAAACAACTTTTGATCACTTTTAGGAATCGAGGTCGAAGTTGAAGAAAATGTCCGAGCTCAGTGATGAAGACCCGCCAGCATTGGTGTCGACAGACGAAGAGGAGGATATCCCGCTCAAGAAGAAACCAATGATCGGGCCAGAGATCCCGGCTGCATTGAAACGTGATGGTAAGTAAAGGGTGGCTGCCTGTCACGTGGTGGGATCACTCATGCCTAGTCATGTTTCTTGGCTCCTGCCTTCAATTCTTTAATTACAGTGTCTAGCACCAGTGATCATGAATTGATAATGTTTTGATATTGTTAGTGCTAGTCACGAATTCATCGGAAATTCATGAGCCGAAAAGTTGACTCCGCCGGCGTCTCTGAATGAAATCCTTTTAGGTCAACTAATTATGAAACCCAGACAGGCAGGCTCAAAGGCCTGCTGCTCAAAGCCAAGGCCTACTGATGGATAAACATTTCACCTTGGAACGGCCATGTCATACAGGTTGATCTTGGTAATAATAGAAGTACATATCTCCTTCATTTATATGGACCTGTCGTGTTGATTTCAGCTGAGGTGGCAAAAGATTTGAGTGACTACATAAAAAGGAAGGATTGTATGAAACAAGTGACAGATTCCTTACGAATTTTAGTCGTGGATCCATTTTTATTTGGCACGGATAACACGACGAAGAAATACAATAAGGCTTGGATTGCTGCAGCCTCTCAGAAATTTGGTTTCCCTCAATCTGGGTAAGATATGGAAATGTTTTCTACAGTTTGCTCACGAAGACCAACGCAGAATGAGGCGACACCCACTGTAACCCCCAGCTCACAATAACCCCCAGCTCACAATAACCCCCAGCTCACAATAACCCCCAGCTCACAATAACCCCCAGCTCACAATAACCCCCAGCTCATAAGTTAAGTTTACACCAGTGTTGATTAAGATAAGATTTGTTTTGAACAACTGGGCCACGTGTTGAATATGCCATGTTTTCTTCTTACAGGGAGAATATAATGCACGCAGTCCTCCGCTATGAGAATAGGTTGGCTGTGCAGTTGCTTGAAAAGGCCTGCGCAGAAGTAAATGATTATTTGGTAAGTTGTTTGTGTGACCTAAACCGTAAGATCTTCCAAGGGCTAACATATCTTTTATTGCATGCAGTGACTATTTGATTGTCTCTGCTAATAAGTGCAACATAACTAACCATAATAACTAATAACATGAAAGAGAAGGTTTTTGAGCTTTTCAGTCAAATTGTTAAGTTGTGTGGCTGCATTTCTCTCCACGTTTTAACCCATTCCACTTTTCAGTCCGAGCGAAAACTTGACACGTTAAAAATGTTCAAAATCAGCGACCAGGTCCGAAAAGATTATAAAGATGATAAATTGGTGCATGTCGATCGTTATTCTAATGAACGCGTGGTCGAGGATATTTGGTAAGTGACCACCTTTCTTTAGTAGACTATCATAAAATCAAAAATAGCTGATGACCCCAAATCACCAGGCTTTATGTGAGATTTTGCCACTTTTAGATGATAAATGTAAGATGCTGGTGCTGGCCAATAAAGTAACCAAGTGAGAAGTAAAATTTCTGAGATAATTAAAAAAAACCTATGCCGAACATTTCTCTAATTCGAAAATGTTTCGACTTTTCAGCTTACGGATAGTAAAGGCTTTTCCAAAGGAAGACTCGCTTAATTCGGCCGCTAAGTTTGCTGTTCTTTATGTTCTAAACACATGTAAGTTATCCTCAAGGTTGTTTTAGTGTGACCAGAGTGAAAGAGAAAAAAACTGAGCTGTTTTTTGTGGTAACCTGTCCATACCATTGAATTCATCGCTGTTCAGAGAAAAAAAACTTTTCAACTCCCCCAAACTCAAGTGAATAACGAAAGTCGTTATTATTTCAGGGACCTTTTTTGCCAACCAGAAATTCCGTTTTGATTTTGATGTGACTGGTGAGGTAGACAAGGATAACTTGTCTCAGACTGGCGAAGAAAGTCGCACGCTAGGGAATGAGAAGTTTAAGGAGAGCAGATTTGAGGAGGCCATTGGCCACTATAAGAGAGCTATCGAAGAAAAGTGAGTCTTAGACGAATCTTGGTCGTTACATGTTGGGTTCCGTTTCCTTAAAAAGCAACCTTATTTTAGGACACCCCTTAGTATTTGGTCCTACTCTGCCGCAATAAACAAGGCTGAAAGTAATCGGAAGGCTGTTTATTTTGCAATAAAGACACAGTAAAGCATTTCATATTTCTAAAGCAGGAAATCCCAGGCTCCTGTGATGCAAATTTACACTGCTAAGATGTATTGCACATGCACTGAAATGTGTTCATTGCAATTCAACTTTTTTGGCACATGAGCTTTCAGTTGGTGAAAAACTCGGGGAGAAATGCAGCCCTTTTTATAAACACGTGCGTTTGTTTTCACAGTTATATGATCAATTTATGATAAATTTTTTTCAGTCCTCATAGTCATGTTTATTATGGTAACCGAGCTCAGGCTTATTTGCGTCTGAAGAAGTTCACAGAAGCGGCATCAGATGGGAGGAGGGCCGTGTCGCTGAAACCTGATTGGATCAAGGTAACCACCATCATGTGTCCACTTTATTAGTACTTGGTCCTTGTTGCTTATCATACACTTTTGATCAGACCCCTTTCCACCTAGCACATTAGTAGGTCTCCCAGAAAAACTTTCAGACGGCTTGTTATGGCATTTCTTCAGTAATTGTAGTATTTTTTCTCGGTGATTCCCAGACAAAAATCATATAGTTCAGTCGTATTTAGTACCACAAGGCACATTTGACCTAATTCTGCCTGTGCGTCCCAAAAGGTTTAAATGCCATACATCTTTTGTAGCTGTGAGTGACCTGATTTTTTGGCCTCTGCCACCAAATGGGCTTTTCTAAAGAGCTTTGATCCACAATCGATTATGATTTATCTCTCTCTCCACTCCAGGGTTTGTATAGATATGCAGAGGCACTTTTCGAGTTAAAATTCTATGACGAGGCCCACAATATCAACAAGCAAGCAGCTGAGGTTCTGAAGCAAAGTGGTGAAAATGTCAAAGATCGTGACAAGGTGGAAAAACAAAGGGAGAGAATCAGGAAAATGATGACAGAGGACAAGGAAAATAAAGGTGTGTTGTTGTTGTGACACTTTCTGCTTGCTTTAGGTGGGATTAACCACAGCTGTGCTAGCATACACACGTGTCTTATCCTTCTCCATTGTTTTCCATGCAAGAACAGCTTGGTGCGAAAGACACCCAGCTTTTGTAGTTGCTGTCTTGTAATCCTGGTTACTCAATGAATCACTCGTTGTTTTATTTTTCAGTTGAGCCTATCAGCAACAAAATATTGGAGAAAATGAAGGAAGAGAATGGCAAGACAAAGTGAGTACAAGCAAAGACAATTAGGTGTTGTTCAGCCAGCTAGTTTTATGTCATGCTGTGAGTACAAGCCAAGACAATTAGGTGTTGTTCAGCCAGCTAGTTTTATGTCATGCTGTGAGTACAAGCCAAGACAATTAGGTGTTGTTCAGCCAGCTAGTTTTATGTCATGCTGTGAGTACAAGCCAAGACAATTAGGTGTTGTTCAGCCAGCTAGTTTTATGTCATGCTGTGAGTACAAGCAAAGACAATTAGGTGTTGTTCAGCCAGCTAGTTTTATGTCATGCTGTGAGTACAAGCCAAGACAATTAGGTGTTGTTCAGCCAGCTAGTTTTATGTCATGCTGTGAGTACAAGCCAAGACAATTAGGTGTTGTTCAGCCAGCTAGTTTTATGTCATGCTGTGAGTACAAGCCAAGACAATTAGGTGTTGTTCAGCCAGCTAGTTTTATGTCATGCTGTGAGTACAAGCAAAGACAATTAGGTGTTGTTCAGCCAGCTAGTTTTATGTCATGCTGGTACCAAGTCATTATAGTATTGACCAGAGTTGACTTCATACCAGCCAGAGGTGGCCACCGGAGCCAAATAAACCTAAACAAACAAGAATCGAAACAGCACATTATTGTTTATTGTGGCTCGCGATGGCTTACTCGGAGTGTGGCTGATACGAAGTTGCCTATATGGCCAGGGCGTCCGATAAGATTCTACCCGGCAAAAGAAATTGTCAGAGTTTTGTCAGGGAGTTGTAAGACGGAGTGAGATTTGATTCAATGTTGATGAATGTTCATCTGTACATTCTATTCTAAGCTTTTTATTGTACAGTTTTGAAATCTCCCAATAAGTCGTAGATAAAACACGACTTATTGTTTATTGTTGTCTTTATTCAACGGTCTGTTATTTTCTAGAAAAACTGTTGAGAATGTCAAGAACACTGCAGACAAGGTGCAGAAGAAAAAGAAGATAGAAATTGAGGTTTGTAGAAATGACTTGATATTATTATGTGTACTGTCGGGGGATTTTGACGCGGGAAGCACCTAAACTGCCATGATTTTACAGATCATTATTTCGTTGATTCAGTTGATCCAAGTGATTGGAGAAAGAAGTTCTCCAAAATCCTTTCATGGGATAGATAAGTTGAATACGTATTTTGATATACAACTTTTCTGTTTTCAGAGTGATGATGACATTCCTGCACTGGCGTCTGCAGAATCGTCGTCCGAGGATGACGACGTCACGATTCTCGACCGCGCTTCCGAGATCAAGCTCAATGATGAGTTGAAGGGTAGCAAGCCCCGGGATCATGATGAGTTTAGGATGCATGTAAGTCAGCAACTGATGGTATCGAAAAATGTCATATAACGCCGGAAGGTCCGACGCTTTTGAATCAACAGCTGGAGAAAAACACTGAATTTGAATCCACACCTCGGACATTTCAGTGTCCTGTCTTTTCATATTCACTGGTTTGTTTCCAGCAGGAGCTCCAGATGGAAAGACGGAGGAGAACTGAGAAAGTCATCATTGAAGACAAGAAGAAAAAGGAGGCAGAAAGGCGTGAGAAGATCCCGGTGGGAATGATCAGGAAGGAGAAAGAGAAGGAGCGGGAACTGGCTGAGGCGAATAAGAAAGTGGCACCGGAGAAAAAGAAGGGGGTAGGTTGATCATATTATGAGTTTTATTGCAATAGGAGGTATATCTGTCTGAAGTACATTCGAACCTCCCGTAGTGGACACCGCTGTATCAAGGACACTAGTTTTGAACCCAAATTGATTCAGTTTGACCTCTGTATTCAAGTCGCCTCTCTATACAGGACACCACTTGTCATCCCTGATGGTGTCCTTGATAGAGAGGTTCTACTTTGTGCCCTTCCTTTTGTAGCCTTTGAAAACTGGGACGTGTGCAAATCCGGTGAAACTTCAGAAGAGTAGTCGCGTAAATGGAACAGACGCACTCCAGAGTGTCAAGAAGAAAGACATCGAGAAGTTGAAGAATCTGATGGGAATGGGAAGCCAGGCGTTGCTCACCTTGCGGAGTCGGAATGCCATTGACCACTATACAGAGGCACTGGACTTCATCATGAGCAAGAATCTGACAGTAAGTTTGAACAATCTTTTGAGTCCCGATCTTGAGGTGGACGGCATTAGTTGATGGCCTGATGTTCAAAAATTTGTGACCCGCTCTACCAAAACTAGGCGCTTGTCGCATCTGAACTTGACAGGTTGATACGGACTTGTTGTTTATTTCCCTATTGTAGACCTTTTGTGAAATGTGACCAAATCAGTTTGTAATAGATTTCACAAAAGGTCTACGATAGGGAAATGAACAACAAGTCCGTATCAAGCTGTCAAGTTCAGATGCGACAAGCGCCTAGTTTTGGTAGAGCGAGTCACATTTTTGGTTTTCCACTCCACAAACAGGTTATTGCTAACAGCGACACTGTCCCTGATTGTTTCTCTGTGTCCTCTAGTATTTCAGTTTGGACATCCTTGACATGATGATACTGAAATATGCCCACGGGGTGGCACTCTTGGAAGCAGGCACGCTTCAGGTAAGTTACAGAACTTCATTACTGTAAACCCCTTTATTTTTTTTTTGTGATGGGAGTACAATCACAATTCACATACTTCAGTGGCCAGAATATGACTTTTTCAAAGTAACAAACAACACTTTTATCGTTTGCGTGCGAAAACATGACAAATATTGTTATGCCTGACTCGTCCAAGCTGAGCCAGGGGACACACCGCATGTGAAGACTAAGGGTTGATTATGTAACTGCTGAAACCGATCTACCTTAGCTTCATGTTACATACATGTATATTTAGCATTAGCATTGACTGGAGTGGTAATTACCATGCATAACAAACGCAGTCATGAACTCATCATTTATAGCTTATCACTTCCATATAGAGAAACAACATCCTCACTTACTGGTCATCATAGCAACAAAGAATTGAAGCCAATGGAAATAAAGTAGATATTTTACACCCTTGTCAGATTATTATGTATGCTATCGTAAATCCTGACATGCATTGTTATTTTTTCCAAATTATCGAATTTTTCAAAACTTGTCTGTTGCTTTATGTGACCGTCTGGTTTTTCAGGGCAGTGTTTACGAATCTGTATGTGAGGATTGTCTTTCCTGTTGTTGTGGTGATCAGTTTGAACAGATTGTGTGGTGTCCATTTATTGTAATACCTACATGTATGACGTTTCTGTGCGTGTGGGATACCTGGAACTCTCGAAATTCTGATGAATTATTTTCATGGGCGAATCAGGATGAGCAAACAGTGTAAAGGCATTTTCAAACAGGAGGTTTTCCCAATTGTTGCCTTATCCAATGAATTTCAACATACATTTGTGTTGCAGCGCATCCTTGACGGTATAGCCGCGTTTGAAGCTCTCCTCAAAGACTACCCGAAACGGTCATTCCCATTGGCTTATCATGGTATTGGAAGAGGTTACATTAAACAGAATAGGTAGGTAAATCAGAAAAGTGTATGCCGTTATATTTTAAAACTGAAAATCTTACTCAACCCCAGTCAACTTCAAACTTCTGTTTTCAGTGCTGCCAATTGCAATGAACTTAGGTTAGATGATGCCATTAAAAGGGACACTGACAAAGATTAGTTTCTTTCTTTATCCAGCTCAAAATTGATTCATTACCGAAGGAATTTGATTTGATGCCATGAGTTTTCCACAATTTTCAGATATCACGATGCAATTGAGCACCTCGACCATGGCTTGGCCATCGTCAAGAAGAATCTGAACCTTACCGTGCTGACATGGCCAGGGAGCTGTGAGGTGATGAAAGAGACGCCACCAGGCATGATGAAGGAATCATTCGAAGATTTGCTCTACTTGTGCCGCTACCCGCCTCACCCGGATGCCGTGTGCTTCTATACGGACTGCCATGGCTTCTACAAGAAAGAGATCTACTTCACCGACCCAGACTTCCAGGTTAGAATTTACTTTTGAGGAATGAGTTTACAATCCTCGATCATGGCAGGTTCATAATCAGGAGGTCAATGGTTCGACTCACTGAATGATTACCACTGTTATGCCTGTGTCCTTGAGCAAAACTCTCAACCCAAAATTGCTTTTCCTTCGAGTGACTCAAAACTGAGGCCCCTTGTAACTGATGTCTATGCCAAGGCAAGCAAAACACTAATTGCCTTTATTGCCATACTCATTATTTTTCAGGGCTTTGTTCGTACCGTCTGCTATGCCAAATGTATGATAGACTTTCACATCACCTGCTGGAAGAAGTTCCGTACGGCGGCCGAGGACCGGCATTCGGAGAAAGATTACCTTGAGAGGCCGTGTTTTACTCCCGACTGCTATGCTTGTATCGTCAAGGTCCTCATATATGACAAGGATGGCTTGGCAAAGAAAGAGGTAATATATGGAAATATGTTATAAAGCTAGGGATTGACATAACTTTAGAGACTAAGGCCAGTTTTCTAAACAAGTTGAATTCCAACTCAACTGGCCTTTACAATGAGTGCCTTAAAAATCTATTCCCAGGGATGTGATTTCCGCTTTTTAAAAGAGGTTTATTTCAACAACAAAATGGGAAGATCTTTGTCTCGGTACCCCAAAAATAAGCAGTTTTGAGGCATATTTTTGCAAGTAAGGGCAACAAATTGAGCCCAAATATTTCTATGCAAATAGCCCTGTTTATATTGAGTTTGTTTTACCTCGAAGATTACGAGTGAAATCGACCACCGTCATAAAAAAGGCGGGAACAAGCCGAAAGTAAGACGGGAATTAACAAACGAGAAGAAAATAAAACGGAAAGAGGAGAAGAAAGCGCTCCGGATACAACGGAAAATGGAAGCCAAGGCAAGAGAAGAGGAGGAGCATGAAGAAGACATTCTCGAAGAGCTGGAGCGTCGGTTCGATGAGAGGCAGACTGAGGAGTCTGCATCAGGGACAACAGAGGATGTCGATAGTCGCAGTCATACAAGTGAGTGTTCCTACTTCAGATTTTTTTCCCTTCTGACTTCCGAGTGTAGTTTGGATGGACTTTGTTGAAGATATGGTACTGATTGTTGTTCTCTTTTGCAGCAGGTGGGGGTGTCGCTGAAGAGGATCCTCTGCCCAAAGAGAAGGATATGATGGTCCTCAAGAAAGAACTGAGTCCCGGAGAAAAATACAAAGTCGTCACGGCAAAGAAGGTGAAGAGGAAGAAGAAGGACAAGACAAAAACAACGTTATCCCTGGATGAATTTGTTAATGTTGGGAGGGACAATGCACAGGAAGAGTAAGTAACCCCATAAAGTGGCGGTTTGGGGTTCCGCCCATCGGGACGAGCTGCGCTCACACTGGAGCCACATGGCCTTTTAGGAGTATCAACAAGGGGGAGAAAGGCACTTTAATGTTCACCTTCCCCTTTTCTTTGTCAGTGATGACTATTGCATGGCAAAACATTTCCTACTTCCAGCTGTCTCCTCTTGCTGCTAAAATTCTTTGATAGGCCCTGTTCTTCTTCTTGCAGTGATGATGAGTATGACCCTGACAAGCCATTTTCTGTCCCATCCCAACTACGGCCAGAGATCGAAGCGTTTGAGAACTGCCACTTTGGCAATGGGGCTGGTGACTGTTCTGTTGCCCTCACCCCAGCTGAGGAGGAGATAGTAGCAAATCTTTACTCGTAAGTATTTCAAAGAGGTACACCGTTCGTAATTACTGGTGGTCCAAGAAAATTTTGATCGAAATCATTAAAAGTCTGGTGATCTATTATGCTAAATGTGTTTTAGCGCTATTTCTAAGCTCAGTCTTTCTTGATATCTAGGTTCTTTGAAGACCATCTGAAGGCCACAGGACCAGTCTATCTTCATGACCAGACCCTGGCACTTGTAATGGAGGATTTTCCACCAGAGGCAAAGGACGTTATACGCAAATACGATTCATTGTCAAACTTTCTGCTTCAAAATTTAAAATTTGCAATGATGGACGAACACTTGTGTCTTCTGAAGGATTCTGCCAAAGCGAAAAAAATGGCAGTGGAAAAAAGACAGCAAGGGACTATTAAGTATCAGTCTTATTCCCAAAGTGTTAGTGCAAATAGTGATGTGCCTGGTGGTCCAGTGATTCATAGCACAGGGACTTCATTGAATCCGACAGCCATGGAGTTTAGTCCATCAGGCACAGCTTTGAATTCAGACAATTCGGAAAGGACGCGTCATGGTGATTTGTGTGATTTTGACTTGCCACTGGCGCCTCCTCTTGGAAAGACAAAACAGCGGAAATATTCAGAGGATGAGTTTCCGACGTTAGGTGACGGTGGAATGATTCACTCAGTTAGATCGGACAGTGCATCGCGAGCCTCGTTGTCAGATTCTCTGTCGTCGTCATGTGACGATATGAAAGGGGATGTGTTGGACTCCAAAAGTGGTAATGGTGACTACCAGACTAGAGGTGGTGCTATGGAAGTGCCCCCTTTCCTATCTGGGCCGCCTGGGGCTGCAAAGAAAAAGCAGCCACAAACTCCGCGTAGTGGTTCATTAGATAAGGTCCCGCCGTTCTTGTCGGGACCTCCTCTGGCACGGAATGCTGCTGGGTCACCCAGAATGGGGTCACCGAAGCGGGTGTCGCCAAGACCTCCGGAGAAAATGGAGCGTAAACGTAGTATTGCCGACGACTTCAAGCGTCAAGTTCTAGAAAAACTGCAAAAAGAGAAAATGGACTCGAGCAATGCTTTTGGCAGAGAGGATGACTTTGGTGTGGACGCTAGCAGTGAGATTCCGCCTTCGGCTTTTGGCAACAGGGAGGAGGACTTGGCTGAAACGTATCAGTCAGATTCAGAGAATAGTTTGGACGATTTAGACGGTGTTGACGACGTCGTCGTCAGGGCAACTGATACGCAGAAACTTGATGGTGAGGACTATGATGCGAATTTGGACGCGGATTTGAATAAGACGTTTGAGAAGGCGGTGGGGAAAGGCCGTAGTGCGTCGAAGACGATCTTTGATCAGGCACCAGGGGTCTCTCATGATCCGTCAATGTACAGTTGGAATGTCAAGGAGATGAACATTGTGACAAGTCGTGCTCCTGGAGGTAACCAGAACAATATCAGAAAGCCTGAAAATGACTCTGATAGCCTCTCTCATAAAATGCAGTTGGCAAGAAAGGCATGGTCTACTGCTGATCAACCTGGAGCCGGAGAGTACTGCAGCTTCCCCTCTGTTCATGCTGGGCCTGGTTTCGGTGGCTCGCCTTTTGAAATCCCGACAAGTGCGTCATTCTCGAGAGAAACTGACACAAACACAGCGGACAAATTTAACAGCAATATGGGATTAGATGACATAGACGATTCGAATATGCTTTATGAAATTTTGGATTCAAATGGGGATGATAAACATTTGGATAATTCTTCAAGACACAGTGATTCTTTTACATCAGATGTTAATATTTCCACGGAAAAAGATATTGACCAAATGGATGAGGATTTTGTGCACGAATTTTCATCTTCTGTCATGGACGGTTTGAAGCGTCATTCTGCTTTTGCGGATAATGGCAATCTCGCAGATTTGGTGCGCTCGACGATCGAGAAAGACTTACAGCGGTGCGCCGTATCGAAAGCCCTGAACTCGGCAATGGGGACTCATTTTAGCGGGAGTAATTCTGGGAGCACGGCCATCAACAAAGACTTCTTGCGCAAACCAGCTATCCTCTGTCGTAGCATTGCTGTTCAGAGTGAACCATTGACTCGATGTCTCGAGCGTGAAGTTCAGACAGACCCGTATGAGCCGTACAAGTTGGAACGTGACGCCCTCCAACAGCAAGTTGGTGAACTAGACCAGATGTTGGCACAAATGAAGAATGTATGCAACCAGCAGAGACTGAGATATGGGGAGCTCAAGGATAGCTATGAGGTAACCTTTCTTTCAGAGATTGTTAATGAGTTTATCAAAGTTAAAGGGAACTGAAACCGCCAAGCCAGTTCGTATGACCTCGTTTTCATTTCCCGCGTATCGGGTGATCAGAACGAGGCATGAATGAAACATGGCGCCTAGCTGTCAATCATTGAGTGACGTCACTACTATGGAATTTACTACGAAAACTCATGAATGAAAGATCGCATGACTCACGTGATTCTCACATGATTCTCAATAATAACAAATTGAACTGCGCATGCTCGGGCACTGGGGACGGAGCTACAAATCTGAACTCGAATAGGAAGTTGGAAGTTTGACTTTCTTGGGCGGTGAAAGTCGAAAAGTCGAATAAATCCAGTTCCCTAAGAGCTAATTCTTCTGACCATTTAGTGTGGAAATGTTGATGGTATGAGTGAGCCAAAGTGAAAGCTTAAGAGAGCGTGTTATGACTTGGAAACAAACAAGTTTGGAAATGTTATGATCATTTGATTGAAACCTTTCTCATTCTAGGATGCCAAGAAACACCTTGTTAACCTGAACAGTTTGAATAGTGAAAATGAACATGAAAAACTACAGCTGAAGCATGAGTGCCATAATGCCCAAGAGGAAATCAGGAGAATCAAAGAGCAGCTCCATCAATCACAAGCTCAGGAGCAGAGGTGGGTCTTCTGTGGCTCGAACTCTCAGCTCGCAGTAAAGCGGTCTCTGGTTCAAACTCCACAGTTGGTGTGAGATCTTAGGCAGGCCTCTTTGTCTATGTTGCCTTCCTCTTCCCAGATGTATAAATGAGTGCCGGTCTCAATCCTTAGGTTATGACGCTGAATGAGTAGCTCATCTGAGTTATGCTTCATGCGAGGACTTGCGTGTTAAGAGAATTTGTAGTTTGCCACCGGAAATCTTTCCACGGATTCAAAAGCTAAGCCCGTTTTTTGGGGATCAATAGATGGAATAGCAAACCTGAAGTAAAACCCAAGAAGGCATCGTAGTACTGCCACAACTTATAAAAAAGTAACTTCCATTTCAGCATTTTGATGCGTATGAACGAGCAGCAGCAGACGATGAATGATATAACACAACAGAAACAAGAAGAAGTTGAGAGAATGACCGCTGAACGCAACCTCCACATCAACATCATCAGACAGTTAGAGACAAACGTCCAGCAGACCGTAGCGACAGCAAGGGCTGCCGAGGTTGAACTTTTGGAATTTAAACTTGACATTGGGATGCAGCTGATGGACAAACACATGAAGGACGCTGATCATTATTTCACCAACTTGCAGGCCGTCGTGAAGAAGTAAGTTTTGTCAAGTATTCCTCCTGAACTGGAGGTTTTTGCTGTCTCACCAACCACTGCCAGGGTGGAGCTAAAACGTGGGCGCCTTGCTGAGGTTTTGGCGAAATGACTGCTTGACCTGGGCCCAAAGACAACCTTCGCACAGCTTAGCAGTTGTCCCAAGCACAACTTAGGACACACAAATGTTGAAGAATGCAAACTGTCTGGTTTATTTTAACCACAATCCAGGAAAAGAATGTTGTTCAAGTCTCATTGATGATTCAGAACACTTGAGCTATTTTCTCCCTTTTAGGTTTGAGGATGGAAACCATCCAATTCCCCAACAACTATTGACGTCTGTCGAACAGTGGCAGAAAACGAAGGACTTGATCCGTGAAACTGCGCAGAACTGCACGCAGTCTTTCCAGGAGCAAATACAGAGCGTGAAGGAAGGCACGATGCTTGCTTCACTACCAAAGTTGGATCTTCCTCGAGCTCCACCACCACCAGACCAGTTACCTCTTCATATAGTGAGTAAGGCTTGTGTGAGGAGATCTGGAAGGACCAGGCAGATTCGGTTAACAGGGTAATCCTTATGCCTGGACTTCTAACTCCAATACCAGACACGTAGCAGAATGTCAGAGTCAAATGAATAACATGTTTCGACTATGATACATGTAATTGAAACGAATCGCCACTCTTGTTACAAGTACAAATATCTTCGTTTTCTAGCTTCGTCCACCAATGGGCATCCAGTTCAATCCCGGGCAAGCCCCAGGTCAACAGCAGATGTCACCGACAGAACTTAGGAACAGCCCATCACCAACCACACAGCTGCTAGGACCTGTTCCACAATCTCTGCCATCTTTTGCACAAATGCCGAAACAGCCACCGGGAATGCAGGCTGGAGGTCGTCCAGGTGCGCCACCTGGTGGAAGGCCGCCTAATCAAGGACCTGTACCGTCTGGAAATCTTCAACAAGCTCAAGCGCAGCAGGAACAGAGTCCAACGACGTTATTCCCGCCACAGCTGAAGCCAACTGCGACTGTTAACCAAACAGGTACAACAGATCTCGGTTTTTCTTTTCATTCAAAGATGTAAAGCTACTTACCCAAGGCTATTTGTAAATAGGATTGGTTGCTGAAATATACAGGATGTACTTGAGTTGCGTTTCACAGAAAGTCATGTCTCCTGCAGGTCAGATTTACAGAATGTCTCAAAATATTATGTTTTCTTCTTTAGGTGCGTATTCCTCCGCAGCGAAAGTCTTGTACAGGGATGCTGGTCTTAAGAGGCCACCAGGTTTCCAAGGTCCATCTGCTGGTCCACCGGGTATGGGTCTACCAAGTCAACCACCCCTTGGTGGTCCTGGAGCCGCTCAAGGACCCCCATCGCTGGCCCCTCCAAAGAAAACAGCTGCTCCAAAGAACAGTTTTGAGAAGATCATGGTCAATCTGGCTAAGATGTTCCCGAATTATAAGAGGTGAGGATTATTCCGAAATTCCTTTTTGCGGTCAAAAATATGACAGATAATATCAAACTCTCACTCGGTACGGATTCCTTGAACAGCAAGAAATTTTTGAAAATGTTGATTTTTATCACAGGCAGAATTAGCTCCAGATATTTCGACTGAACACTATGCTTTTGTCTTTTTCCAGACAACAATTGATGGGTTTTGTGCAGAAGTTACGGACAGTGCGAAGTGGTTCCCTGACTGGCATGACCCTGGATGACATCATCTTTGAGGTTGCCAATATGATCCTCGAGAACAACCCTGGTGCCGTCTCTTCCGTCAAGGTGGTAAGGATTCGATTCTCTTTCTCTGTGCATGAAGTGCTCAGTTTTGATAAAATGGAAAAAATTTCAATGAAAGGGTGTTATCATCCAATGACAGCGCCTAATCCCAGTGAATAGTTCACCCACTGACACTTCAACTCTACTTTATGTGTTTATTTCAGGGTCAGGGAGGTGCTTCAGGATTGGCGACCTTCAACGATAGTGGCTCATCATCTCCAAGCAGTGGCTTGGTACGTATCAAGTGTCCGCAACTCCTGGCCTAGCATCAGCTGTAGACATGACGAAGTGCAAACTGATTCACTGAGTGGACTAACCATCTCTATACAGTGCTTGTGTATCGCACATTGTCAACAGCACAAGCCTGTCACAACATGATCTCTGGAAAAGTGGAAAACAGTGGAAATCGTTTCTTCAAACAAACTTTGCTCGAGTCAACCATTGAACCCAACAAACCATGTGTGTTTCTGGCTCTTCCTATGCTGTGCAAGCAAGCTAATCCAAGACAGGTGTTAACAAAGTGATTCATACTTGTCTCCAGGCCAATCTGCAATTTTTTATTTTTTATTTTTTTTTAATCTATCTGTTTGACCACTATCAAACTGTTTTAAATCCAAATATTTGCTTCTAACTCCATTGTAAAGTGCCTTGGAGCATGCTTAGCTTGTACAAGGCACTATAATATCCAGTATTTATTATTATTAATTATTATTGTTTTCCCGGTGGACATCTCTCGCAAATTCATACAATTACCACTACACCAGTAGTGCGACTTATGAGCTGTCTTGCAGATTGTACAAATATATAATCTTTCTTTTTCAGAGTGGTAACCAAACGCCTATCAGTATCTTTGAAGACGAAGACCCTTGTGTCATCTGTCATGAAGAAATGACACCTGGGACATTCGTGTCGCTTGACTGCCATCACGTCTTCCACGACGAGTGCATCCGGAAGTGGCTCCAGGAGCAGCGGACCTGCCCCACTTGTCGTAAATACGCTCTCCTGTCTGATGAGTTTCCATCACTAGGATAGGGGGTTCAGGAAACATGCCCAAATGAGTCACAACCAAGAATTCTTAGGCCAGACAGATGAAAGATGTAACTTGTCTCTGAAATGACTTAAGGGATTATCAGAAGCCAAGGCTACGTGAATTTGATACAAAATTGAAGGGATATTCATAGACAGTTAGTGGATTCAAAGACACTTATGTCTCTTCCTATTAGAGAACTGCCTTGATAGGTTATGACTACAAGTGTTTGAAGTTAAGAGCTGTCACAAGTTGTTCCTGAGCAAACTTTTTATTTTCTTTGCAATTTTCAGTTGAATTTAGGCCGTTAAATATGATGCATGTCCCTGTTCATTCAATGGAGTTACATGTAGTGTCATGTGCAAAGCATACACAACGCCAGTCATTCTGAATGTTGGTGTCAAGTGTACATTGTGTGTTTTAAATTTGAATAAAATGTCAGTCTTGATTTAAAAAGATGAAATAGAGTACATTTTAGTGTCAATGTTGTTGTATTTTGTTGGTGTCTTGTTCATTATGGTGCTTTTTGATACGAAATAAGTGCCTATTGCTTGCAGGTAAAGTGACATAAGTTCTTTTATGTGCTACACAGGGTGTCTCTAAACTGTGGTCTCGAAGAGTTTCCAGCTGGCCTCCTCCTATTCCCTGTACAAGTCATCAAAGTTTTGTCGGAGGACAAATTTGAGTTGTTTTTCATTACATGCAGATCAGAGAAGGAATTCTAAAACACTGAGTGCAGTGTAGCAACGCACTGTGTCTCATTTTGGTGGCAGTAGTTGGTAAGACATCATTATGGCTAAGAGGCAGTCTTGTAAATTTACAATATTATTTTAATTTGACTGGTAGGGGCTTTCAAATTTATTTTATTGCATGGAGTATGTATTTGTGCTAATTAGAAATCGAGTGGTAGAAGAGATACATGTATTTTAAACGAAGAAACGTTTTATGAGCATTTTGTTAACCTGCCATTTGGCTTTGTTTTTGTATCAAGTCCAATAATAAAGTCTTCCCATCAGATTCTTGCTAGTTCTTTGATTGTTTGGATGAGTATCGGGAAAATTCCTTGCCTGTTCTAAAATGTTTGAGACGACGGGAAGTTAAGTGGAGGCATAGGTCGGTTGAATGTGGATTTTTTTTTCTTGTGATGGCGAGATGGATTGAAAATTGCAGTTGGGATTCCACCTAAAACTAAGGTGAATATTTGCAGTCATTTCATACATTATCCACGCTGGCATAGACGTGTATAGTGTGTCACGACAACCTCCCATTGGAACAGTGTTGCATTATCACTAAACCGTTAACCAGGAGAGACGCAGGGAGTTGCATCGTAAACAATGACAATGTAAACATACCTATTAAACCCATTAAACCTACCAAACCCACCAGACCAAAACATAAATGTTATCCAAGGAATTGGTCAATAAGAGCAAATACAGTAACATGCACACTGTTAAAAAAGGTAATTCAATGTTGTACTGTTTCACTTTGCTGACAAATCTCCCGGTCTTCGGGCCGTCTTTCGAATTTTACATGCACCCGCTGAAATTCTCACATGGTGGCAGAGACAGTAGGTCGAGTAAGACTTGACAACGACGATCACCGCTGACGACGCTTGGAGAATGTTTGCTGACTTCTGCTTGGAGAATGTTTGCTGACTTCTGCTTGGAGAATGTTTGCTGACTTCTGAAATGGCCCCTCTCTCATTTCCCAATCTCCTTTCCGTTTACCTGTCTACTTCGGAAATGACTCTGTCTCTGTTGTCCGATGTACCGTTCGATCATGCCGTTCGATGTAACTTACTTCCTGATTGAGTCATTGACGTGGATCTGCGTTTGATTCCGACTGTGAGAAATGGGGAGAATAACTCGCTACGAAGTGGTGTTTTCTAAGGAAGATGCGATATTCCAGGCTGGAGATGAAGTGGAAGGCTTTGTTTATTTAGATCTCAACGAGGAGTTTAAATGCAGAGGTTGGCATTGACCCCACCCATTCTACTCTGGTTGGCCTAAGAACTTTGCCAAAGTTTCGCCCCCAACCACATAGTGAAAGTCTATCCGAAATCATCGCTTACTAGTGTAGGTTAGGCCTACTCCTTAGGCCTACTGAATACTGGGTCGGAGAGACCTAGGCCTACCCCGGATTTTCTCGGGAGTGGGATGTGCCCAAAAGCTTAGGTTTTGCTAACTCGTACCGTTTGAAATGAAGAGATACCACAGGTTGTGGTTGGGTTAGAGCAGCAGTAAATTAGAGGTAGTATACAGCTGACCTCTACCTGCACTGCTGCAGATCTGTTGTTACCACCACCAGTGCTGCACTGTCAGTGTTAACATTTGTGTAGTGGTCAGATGTCCGCAAGTTTCTCCTACAAAGATTGTGTTTTTCTTACAGCTGTGAGGATACGGTGTTCCGGCGAATGCCATACCTATGTTGATGATGGCAGCTCCTCTGAGGATGAATGGGAAAACTATTATGAAGAAACCATCACTGTCTTTGGGAAAAGTATGTACAGTAGAACCTCCCTTAGCGGACACCTCTCTAATAAGGACACCCTCTCTATTAAGGACACTGGTTTTGGTACCAAATTGGTTGTTACCATTCAATTTTACCTCTCTAATCAGGACACCTCTCTTTTAAGGACAATACTTTTCAGTCCCGAGGGTGTCCTTAATAGAGAGGTTCTACTGTAGTTCTAATATTCGGTGCTGCCCCCTACCTTTAGTGTCAGGAGGGACGCGATTGCGCATTCTACTTTTCTTCAGATAAATGCGCTTTATTAATTGGTCATCATAGCAAGATCGGAAAATTCCCCTGAAAACTAAATTTGTTGGTACAAAGTTAATCGCCGCATAAGATTACCTACTACCATAAAGTGCATTTCTATTTTCCTGGACCAAAAATAATTATGAACAGTACCCATTCAATTCAAGGAAACCCTGCATGGTGTCTGCAGATTCTAACTTTTCAAATCTGTATTTCAGTGAAGGGACAGCCAGGCGAGGACCCAGTTCTTCAACCTGGGAGTTACGAATACCCGTTCAAATTTCAACTTCCAATGCGAGGTTTACCGTCGTCTTTTGAATACAAAAAACAGTATGTTCGCTACATGGTCAAGAGCTTCATTGACATACCGAGAAAATTTGATAGATCTGCCAAGAAGTTTTTCACTCTTATCCAGGTGTCGGATCTTAATCAGGAAAGAAATGCCATGGTAAGGTTTGTAAGAATAACTTTTCTGTAGTGCACACCAATACAGATATACTCAATAGGCCTTCTTTGTGCTTATTATCAATTGGCAGTAGACTTTTTTAACATTTGTGCCAAATTTAAAGGTTATGAATGTAGGCCTATTATAGTTGGAATCCTCACGCTTTTTAATTCAAGTTTGATAGTGCTTTCGCCAAAATGAAAAGCTCACTAAGATTCATGGGTCGCAGTTAATGGTTTTAAGTAATTTTATGTAAATATATTTCAGAAATCAGAAATAATTTTAAGTAAATGTATTTCAGAAATCGCAACGGAAACAGGCTCAGAAGTCAGTGGGGATGTGGTGCTGTGCCGCTGGATATCTAGACCTATGGATGCAGATCCCAAGGACTGGTTACGTTCCTGGCGAGAGCATTATATTAAAGGGTGAAGCAAATAATCACACCACTCGAGAAATGAGCGCCACGACGGTTTATCTTGCGCAGGTATGAGTTTCTGAAATGTAGTTATCATTATCATAAATCATAAATCATAAATCGTAGTCCGTGTAAACTTTCAGCTCTTGTCAGGAGTTTTCAGATATGACCCAGACAAAAATGCCAGATTGTTTATTCAGGAGCATTTTAAAACCATGGCCCAGATATTTTGTTTATCTTGGCATACAAGCTGCCACATTATTCATTATGGCGGAATGTACATATATACCCAGGGGCATTCTATTTCCTGTCATTGTCAATGTCATTGAACATTTGCCATGATATTAGGTCATATGTCTTCTTAAAGGGGGATTCTAGGCATGAGCAGGGTGTTGGCTATCTTTGGGTGACTGATAATATGTGCACAGTGACATCACTGGGTCATGTGTGAATCGTGCACTACAGTGGAACTTCCCTTGGCAAATACCTGTCTGTTAAGGACACTCGTTTTGGTCCTAAATTGGACATCTCTCTATGATGGGCAGCACTTGTCAGTCCCAAGGGTAGTCTTGATATAGAGGTTTCCTAAGCATACAAACATCCTGTGTTATGGTAGCGACCCTATTGGTGACTTTGTGTAACTTTATCTTGCCTACCTTGCTACTGCCTACAGTGACCTTAAATCAAGGGAAATGCTGTGTCCAGATAACCTTGCAAGTGGAGAGGGTTCGATCTTGTTTTTGCAGAATTATATTTTTACTTTGCAGAATATCAAGGTGCGAGCGCATGGAAAGAAAAAACGTTATGGTCGTAATGTCGTCGAGATAAAAAAACTCAAGTATGCTCCGGGTGAAACGTGTGTTTGGGACAACCAGCCGTTATTGATTCCTGCTGTTGCTCCATCGTTCCTTATGGGATGCTCACTGATTGATCTGTACTATTCTCTAGAGGTAAGTTTTGACCTGTACTGTATAGAGCAATGCATGAGTTTATGATTAAGGAATTGACACCGAACGGAAGGTATTGGTTGTCTCATCAAAACCGCAATAGAGGTGTCTTTCGACTTCACAGTCACCAATGACGACACCCGCTAAGTTATCTTGGAATAAATTGTGGCTATTTCTATCACACCTAGGTATCAGCAAGTCCGTCAGGCCCGTCGTTCGACCTTGACCTCTCCTATGACATCATCATAGGGACCGTACCTCACCGTGAGGCCCTTGCGATGGAATCAGCTTACATGCCCCCGCCTGCTGGTCCAAATATGGTGAAAATTGGATTCGAGGGCCAGGCCCAGGGAGGTCCACCGCCCTCGGAAGGTCCGATACCGTTATTGCGTAAGTTATAAGTACAGTAGAACCTCTAAGAGAGGTTCCACTGTAGAAGACTAACTTTGCTACTGAACATCATTTACATTGAGATGTTCACCAACAATACCACAGATCTGATCTCGAAAGCCAAAAATCGCTACCAAATGAAATCCTATGCAATTCCACTTATTGCCTTGAGAGAATAATCCTCAGTTCATTCACCAGTTTGCAGCATGTGTTCTATTGATAATATCTTGGCCGTGCAAATAGAAAATCTGTCAAACTGTTTGGAGAATCCAACCTTGGCTAACACGTCTCGCTTATTTTTCAGCGCCACCATCATATAACGCCTGCATGTTCGGCGAGGTTGAACCAGAGGACAAGAGAGACAAGGGTGCCAATGCAGAAGGGAATCAGAAAGACAAGTTTGCACCCAGATACACTTATTACAACTTCCAACCTAACCCCGCAACATAGACGGAATGTGTAGTGTAGTCAGGCACATGACGATTATGATGGATGGTTCCTCATAGTTTTTATACCTGTATATAAACTAGGTCAGATATCTCTGCAGTTCTGTCTGGCCTACCTTGTCCAAACAGCGACCAGAGAGAATCTTAATACTTGACTTACCAAACTCAGAAATGCAGCGCCACTCGCTGACAAAGATAGAACAACTCGACATTTTTTTCACCGGTTTTCGCTGCGCATGCGTACCAGCCATCCGGAAACTAATAATGGCGGCAATCTGAACTTGTTTTGTGTAAGTTTTTGAGAGTTCAAAAAGTTCTTTAAGGCTCATGATTTAAGATAATTTAGCAATCTGATAACTATTACGTGTTAAGAAACAGACGTACCACAGTTATAACCAGTTTACCTGTGTGAATTTGCTTTCACTGCGTGTAGAACAGTTGTTTTTCTCGTCCGTCGCCGCGAAAGATGACGGCTGGTACGCATGCGCAGCGAAAACCGGTGAAAAAAATGTCGAGTTGTTCTATCTTTGTCCGCGAGTGGCGCTGCATTTCTGAGTTTGGCAAGTCAAGTATTGAGAGAACTGACAAATTGGATCAGAAGGCTGTTATAATCGCAAATGACTAATGTAGGCCTAAACACTTCAGTATCAATTGTTCATGCAATATCAGCTGGATAAGCAAAGCTGTGTTATATTACCGATAATAATGTAGATGTGATAGTACAGTAGAACCTCCCTATTAAGGACACGCTCGGGACTGACAATTGCTGTCTTTAATAGCGAGGTGTCCTGATTAGAGAGGTCAAATTGAATGGAAACAACCAATTTGGGACGAAACTAGTCTCCTTAATAGAGAGGTTGTCCTTAATAGAGAGTTTGTCCTTAACCCATATGTGCATGGCTGCGGCCTACGCCATAGACCAAACAAAGGCTGAAATTGCATGGATACGGAATTCCCCGTATCGTTTTTAACAGTTCGAATTTACCACGCTAAAGGGAATTCCCCGGGAAATCCCTTTGTGACACCATTGTCTAAGTTCAGCATGGCCGTCCTGCCGATCTTTTGAGTAAAATTTCTGTAAATTTTCGCTGATTTAAGCCATGATTTGTCCAGGATCCTGTTCATGGTTGCCAAGGGATACTGTGGGAGTTGGATGACGCTAAAGAGTGTGTATTTTTGTGTTTTTTTCAGGCTAAATAGCGGTGTTTTGTCCAGCTTTTTGCTTCACGTAGATGTTTTTGCTGCAGTTCAGTGTGTGTGAATGTTGATGAGTGCACAAAATGTATAATAGCAGCAGTAGTGACTCGGATGATGATATCCCCTTGGCCCTTTGCAAAAGGATTTATGACCAGAATAAGAGGGCTGCTACTGCTCTGAACCGGGGGGAACTTTCTGGGATATTCTCAGATTCAGGTTCTGATTTGCCATCAGATGACGATTTTGATAATGATAAAGGCCTAGACCAAGTAGCTGACAATACTAGGTATAATACCGATAGTGATGGTGGTAGCCCCAGGCCCGGGCCTAGTGGTAATGGTGCACTCAGGAATGGTGATGCCAACCAAATGTCATCCACTGATTCTGCTAACTCTGACAACAATGCCTATGGGGTTGCAAGTGATAATAGTTTTGATGGTGGTATGGATCCTAGCAGTAGCAGTACAGACACTGAAGATAATCAACCTTTGATTCAGCCGCCAGCTCGGGGTCGTCAACCAGGGCGAGGGAGAGGACGAGGTCGACTGCCGGGAAGACAAGGGGCTCGAGTGCGAGATGTAGCTCCCCCTCCTAGGGTATGGACTCACAGATTGGAAAATGTTGTTCCTAAAAGGTATACAGGTCCGGCTAAAGGGCCTACCGCAGACTTTTCTGCTTTGAATGTGACACAGACATTTCAGCTCTTGTTCACCGATACTTTCCTTGATGAAATAGTCCACCTAACAAACAAGAATTATGAAACAAAGAAACGAAATGAGCCACGTAAGAACAAAACAAACATGGAGCCTCTTACTAGAAATGAATTGAAGTCCTGGTTTGGTGTGATCATTACAATGCATCACACCCTCAAGATGCTCAGCTCACACTTCGAGAATTTCGGGAGGAGTTGAGTACTGGACTTGTGGGTGGTCGGTCATACCGCAAAACCCCTGATGCTGCTCCACGTAATGATGACCAACGCCGAGATCACACTCTGCAACATGCTCCTCAAAAAATGACAACTTCTGTGAATTGTAGAATTCACATGCAACGTTGTGAGACATCATATATTTGCAGGGTATGTGAGGTTAGAATGTGTCCTGATCCCTGTTTCTTTAGATACCATTACTTTGACAAGTTCGAGTATGATGATCCAGATCGACGCAATAAACCAAAAGTCCGTAAGAAAATGAAAGTATAAGTAGTTCTGCTTCACTCATGATAATAAAGGAATCATTCATTCATACTTGGAATATAAATTACTGCATTGTACTGTGTGTATTTTGTGAACATTGCTTTTTGTGAACGTTGCTTTTTAGCTCACCTCTTAGCAGAGGTGAGCTTATCCCATACCGTGGCGTCCGTCGTCCGTCGTCGTCGTCGTCGTCGTCGTCGTCGTCGTCGTCGTCCGTCGTCCGTTAGCAGGGCACGTTTCGTAACTGTTAGAGCTATTGAGTTGAAACTTGGTACACATGTACCCTTATGTAATGACACCTTGGAGACCAAGTTTCGGTCCGATTCGTTTCATGGTTTGGCCACCAGGGGGCCAAACGTTAAAAGTGAAAATATGCAATATCTCCCTTAATAGTAGTCGGCAAATTTTGAAAAAAATATGGTAGGTACTTCTAGCAAAGGTGCATCATATATCCTCCGGGTTTTTGATTTGACCTCCTTTTCAAGGTCACAGAGGTCAAATGGTGTAAATTGGCCGTTAGGATGTAACGATGGCACGTTTCTAAACTGCAATGACTATTGATACCAAATTTGGTACACATTTACCCCTTAGTCAGGTGATCTCAGGGACCGAAGTTTGGTCCAATATGATTCACCACTTGACCACCAGGGGGCAAAATCCAAAAACCTTAAAAATGTGATTATTCCTTAACTTCTTGCCCGATTGCCACCAATTTGATATCATGGGTACATCTAACCACTATACAGTATATGTCACGCAGGTTTTTAATTTGACCTTCTTGTCAAGGTCACAGAGGTCAAATGGCATAAATTCGCTGTCAGGCCGTAACTATGGCACGTTTCTTAACTGCAATGACTATTGATCACAAATTAAGTACACATGTACCCCTTGGTCAGGTGATCTCAGGTACCGAAGTTTGGTGCGATCTGATTTGCCGTTTGGCCTCCAGGGAGGGGGCCAAATCCTAAATTCTTCAAAATGCCATTATTCCTAGTAATGACTTGCCCGATTGGCACCAATTTTATATCATAGGTAAATCTAATTCTAACAACCTTTCAATGTGTCACCCGGGTCTTCTTTGATTTGACCTACTTTTCAAGGTCACAGAGGTCGAATGTACTGTAAATTGGCCATTTTGGGGAAATTGTAATTGCTTTGACCTACATCAAACCTAACACTACATGACACAATACCATGCTCTTTATCCATCTTTCCTCCACATGAGGTGAGCACAATGGCCCTGGCCATTTCATTGTGAATGCTGCAAGGTGGAGGGTTTCAGTTGTGCTTTAGCTAGCTGTGTCGTCTACGTATTCGTTGTTCTATGTTCTTAGATTAGTGGATATTTTTGTAGCATTACGATTATCTTGGAAATTTGGATATCACACAATAACATTTATCAGTTTTGGGATTATTCACTGTTGATTATGTCGGAGAAATTGAATATGTAGTAGATGAAAAGTCAGGATTCGATGAGTTCCATTTTTTTTTTTAGTTCATACATTTTACTTTACTTTATTTCAGATTTTGTTGATGCACAATTGGTCAGCATGCATTTTTTATGTTATTTTTCTACTGTTGTTGTTATTCATTTATTCAAATGATTTTGGAAGTGGTATAGCCTTTTCCAGAATGGTTTCCATGCATTTTTCTTTCAGCAACTAACTACATGTAAATTTGACAATTTTTCAGGGAAAAATTGGACCGCCAAATAATTTTCAAAAGTCTGCTGTAGTAAAGTTATTGGATATTTTCCTAATTTTTTTTCTGTATTGTGTAGCAAAGAGATGCCTCTGAAAGCAGCATACTTCACTTCTAACATTCTGCATCAAGAAAAATTTTTTATTGCCCTCAGAAATGGGAACTTTTTTTTTTTTTTTTTCCTGATTTCAAGTTGTCAAGTGTACCTCCACCTACATTCATGTAAAAGATATTTCCCATATTTTCTTTACAGATTCAGAAAGCCATTTTTATACTCTTTCTAAATATATATACTTTGTAGGGTCTGTCGTTGTCAGAAAATACTTTTTTCATCATTTTTGTATTTGGCATCAATTTCTGCCGCGATGCCAGGTATTAGGCTTGCGCACGAAAGGGGTTTTGGAGCAGAAAATGGTTGCGCACTTATGGGTTAATAGAGAGGTTGTCCTTAATAGAGAGGTTGTCCTTAATAGAGAGGTATGGTTATGGCATATTTTTGGACAATTTCATTGACGCTTTTTTCTTCCCTTTGGCCATTCTTCTTCTTCCAAAGAACTGTCTAGCCTCAACTGGTTGAAGATAGTTGACAGACGACTCGGTCGCGAAATAATTTTACGCCAAACACTTGCGTACTATATAGAAAAAGTAAAAGTGAATGGGTAAAAACAAGACCGCGGCTATTCTTACGACGATCCCTAATGCATTTTACATACAAACTACTGGTTATTATTACGACGATCATTTTCACCTTTTTGGGCCTTAATCCTAACCCTGACGCTCACCCTGACCCTAACACTTACTCCTAGCACCAACCCTAACCCTAACCCTTTCTTTACACTAGTCTTATCTCCCTAGATCCTCAGTTTAATCTCTGAAATCGCATAAATCCTAAGTTACGACTAGTCGTAAGAATAGCCACTTTGTAAAAACAAATAAAAAGTTGAAGTCACGGGATTAACAAAGGTTGAGGTCATCATCCAAGTTGACACTTCAACCTGAATCCATCCTGAAACCTTTAGAAGTAAAATTAGCTGCTCAATTAGCACGACCACCTGAGCATTTCCGACCACATATCGAACCCGGGACGCAGGGTACTTGTTGTACATGTATCTAGTCTACTCCTGTAAGTGTATGTTCAGCTGAGTGCTATATAGGCACAATTCATCCTCTGTTAGAATCGCATGTTTTATCCATGGCCAAGATAGCTGATAAGCTTTGTTATAACTATATGTATATGTAATATTTTACTTCATAAATAAAAATGAGCTTGTTTTATAAACTTCTATAGTATTTTTTTCTTTACCATTCTCCCATGCTGACTTATCGGTAGTGAATATCAGTCCTCGAGTCTCCTCCTTTCACCACTGATAACTCCCGCCATGCAGCTAATCTGTCCCATGCACCATCATGAAAGGGTGGCCAATCAAATTGAATGACGGCCTGAATTGATAGTGCCAACCTCTGGATCAGGTTACCCTTCTTCTATACAACATGCACTGTGCATTCGGGTCAGGTCCGCTTGAACACCTGGTCTTCAATTATGATGGCTTTCAGTGCGTGTCTCGTGCAACAACCACAAGTGAGTGTAATGTTAGTGCTGTTGCAACATAGGACTCGTGGGAAAGGAAGGGAATGTAGGGAGACCACCGATAAAGTAACAGCCCTTCTGACGGCCGATCAGGGGGGAGTTATCGGCGATGAAGGATGGATATATGCACAACAACGGTGGATCGGCATGCATTCTCCAAGCAGGTCGTAGGATTTATTCTTTGCCAACACTTATTTCCAAGATACCATGAGCTATGTCTCTGGTCTTCTGCTGGTTGTGCTATTGTCTCTGCTATCTAGTTGCAAGGTTGTGACAACACCCTTTAGTTTCTGATGTGTCGGAACTGTTTGTTGATGCAAAATCAAGTATCTCTATAGGTACAGACTCTCAATAAATTGAGAGACTGGTCTAAGCTACCTGGCTAAATTCTATTTTTAGAGCAACATAAACAGCACGTGCGTTTGTTTTGACATGTGCTTTTGCTTTGACACGTGATATGCAAATTGGGCTGGTTGGCAACATGAAAACAACATGGCGGATGTAAACTTTTCTTTCGCGACCGCTCAATAAATATCGACAAAAGTCCTGAATAAAACAAAAAGCAAATAATTTTGGACATTTTTAATTGACGTGAAGGTAGAGAAAATCATATGCATAGTTGTCAGTGCTGTGTTTTCTGACAGCTCTCGTTTCTTTGGTCATTTGGTGGTTTTATGAGAACAACTCGTATGCATGCAGCGCTCGGCGAAATGAACTGCACTCCGTGTACACATACACTGATGCCGATGGGCTGATAGATAAGACTGAACAGGTGCCCGTTCAGCCTCAAAACACGATAAATGTGTTGTTATGTGGCCAGTCCCCTCTTTGATGTTGTCCATCCACGTTTTCCTATATGTGTCCCCACTCCCTCCAATGACAGACATGATAGAGTCGGTTTGGAGACTTGGACTTGGTTGGTCGGACTAGGAGAGAGTGAATCATGTGTTTTCGGTTCCTGTGCTGATCAGCTATAAAATGCCCATGGGTATGATACGAATACATAAATTGCTGACTTGTGTATTCCCTTCCTTTCAGCTCGCTAGTAGTTGACCATGGAGCTTGACGAGAAACTCCGATGGTTGGAGACAAGGATTAGCTCATCTCTTCGCCCGAGGCAGGAGGAGCTTAAAAACATGTTCCTCAGCGATGAAAACCGATTAGCCTTCCACGAGTTCATGAATAATGAAGATGTACGGCGTCTGTTTGTTTTCATAGTTCCACCGAGGAATATCGTCGCATCACTTCATCCGCCACCGGAGCTCAAATCCAAGTCGATATTCTTCCTGAAGACAGGAAATGGTACAAAACTCACCAAAGATAACATGAGTAGGTATACTATAGTCGGTCCTCTGCTGGTAGTTTTTCCAGATTGGTATAATGATGGTGATAATGAAAGAGCATGTCCTTCAAAATCTAGTGTTTTTTCAGGTGACGAAGTATATTACATGGACTGCTCAGAGTCAACCTTGCAGCATATTGACCTGCTGACGAGAGAAGTCTTCCTGCCAATGTTGTGTGTTGACCAAAATGTCGCAATAAATGCTGGCGTGAACTCGGACAAACTTATGGATATCTTGCACAGACTGATGGGAACTGTGGAGACAACAGAGGGACATCTCAAAGTACGTTTTGTTCGTTGGAAAATTCGCAGGGCTTGCTATCACCATCAACGAGTGTCCCTTCACCAGATCAGTTTCAAAATTGTACAGTAGAACCTCCCTTAGCGGACACCTCTCTAATAAGGACACCCTCTCTATTAAGGACAATGGTTTTGGTCCCAAATTGGTTGTTACCATTCAATTTTATCTCTCTGATCAGGACACCTCTCTATTAAGGACAGTACTTTTCAGTCCCAAGGGTGTCCTTAATAGAGAGGTTCTACTGTACAGAAAAGCCACCGTCATGGAGTAAATTTAAGCACTTCGACCTCTTCTACTTGGAAAGCCCTCCCACGTGATAATTGTTTCAACTTTCATGAGTTATTTTGAGGTCGGTAGTTTTGGTATGTAGATTTGTGGGTTTATGTCACATCGTAATTATATTCTTAAGCTCCTGTCTTCCAGGGTGAAATCGTGTTGTCTCTGCCATCCATTGAAGTATTGGCAGAAGCTGCTGATGCTGTCAATAGAAGAGTGGCAGTTTTGCATGTCCTCGAATCGACTGTCATATCGTGGATAAAACAAATCAAGGTGAGACACTCCGAATTTACTAGCTCTTTGAGGAGCTTTGTGGTGGACAGCATGGCCCAAATCTGGGCCATGACCACATCTCATATCATGACTATGATGATGATCAAATAAGAACAAGCTACAGTGTTCTCGACTTGTTGATGCTGATGTTGCCAATTGCAACATATGAAATTCTCTTTTCCATTTCAGGGCGTGTTAAAACACGATCCAGTCGCTGACCTAAACCGTCTCAGTGGGAAGCATCCCGGTCCGTTGGATGAAGTCAACCTCTGGCAGGAGAGACTAGAGAAACTCCAGTCAATCAATGCACAGTTAGATTCCCAGATAGCGAAGGATATCCTCACCAACTTGGAACAAGCGAGCAGCCAGTATGCTCAGTCATTTCTCAATGTTAGGAAAGATATCAGCCAGGTTAGTAGCAGGATTGTGCACAGTAAATTTTTTTGAGTTTTCCAGTATTTGAGAATATTTCAGACGGTTTTTAAGGTCCCCAAATGTAAAATCAATCCGGACCCGTTCTCATTAATAACCTTGGTAGGCAACCATTCCAGGAGATGAAAAACTGAGACTTGAAAAAGTTCAAGAGGAAGCATATTCTTTGTCAGTGCAGTCTCATAGTTGATTAGTTTAACTGTAAAGAAAAGAGGGAAGTTTGAAATAAGTTAGATATCGATTTTTCAGGCCATTGAAGACACAAACGATAATCTAAAATTCCTGCAGACGTTGATGCCGTGGTTCCAAGATCTCCACGACGCCACTGACACGAAGGAGTTCCTGAAAATGTTTGGACCACTGGTTCACACAGTTTTACTGGTCTGGTGCTATTCTAGGTCAGTGAAAAACTTCATATAATGGGTGCTTCATTTTGGCTTTGTCTCTAGCCCTTTAGTCTTCGCACTCAATGAGAAATTGTATATCAAATTGTGTTTGATCTGCTACTCATATTGCTAGTGGGATATTGCCGGTCAGGAGAACATTAGTCCTCATTCTGAGGAGTAGGATATCAAGACCAAACTATGGGGATGGGTGCTGATCTTGGTGTGCCAAATTTGGAACATCAACTGACTTGAAAATTGGCAGTTTGCAGTAAATGCCAAGAAGGAAAAGACGATACTGATATTGATTGCCAATTGAATCAAATTTTTAATTGTTTCAGTTATTATCACCAAAAGGACAAATTCGCCAATCTGCTGCGAGTTATTTCTAACGAAGTTGTCCACAGAGCTCATGCTATGGTTGGAGAGGATATCCTTAGAGAACCTCTTGAGGTTAGTGCATATAAAATTAACTTTTACATTCTGCATTAAGTGGTGTACTGGACAAGTCATCACTCTGTCTTGGATTTCAACGTCTATAGCGTTCTGTGACATTTTCCACTTCTGGTCTGTAGCCTATCTGTATATATTTCAATCCTTTTCAGTCCTATTCCAAACTTAAGGAGGCGCTGCGTGTTTGTGCTGCATTCCGTGGCACGTATCTTGACGAGCGAGATAAAGCTGATGAAATCAACGATAGAAATAATGCGGAAAATGCTGAAAAATTGTAAGTTCTAGAACCTCCAAGTTTTTGCAGCCATTAAATTTCATTAAAACCTCAGTTTTGAACTTGAATATCATATCTCCCTAAGGTATCTGGTTGAAATTAAGGCCTCTTTATAAAAGCAATCTGAGTACGCTCAATTTGGATAAACTAACAAATCGACTGTTATCTTTTGCAGGACAAGCAAACCCCAAGGCCCCCTCTGGTCGGCCAAGATGTACGGCCCGTTTGGTTACATCCCTCCCCACTGCATCCCCAAGAAAAACAAAGAGGCAGACCTCAACGAGGAAGATGACATCTACTCCAATAGCCCATGGCCGCCGAGGAATTCAAAGTGCTTCCAGCTGATCAACAGTTTTATGGAGAGGTAGGTCTGGTTTTAAAAGTATTCGAAGGCCGTAAAACTCCATCATAAGAAGCAAGGTTTTCTGGTGCCCTGAATTCAAAATGTTCTCCAGGCATCAGATTTCTGAAGATCTCAAAATTTCATTCCCCAGTCAATGGTTTTCTACCTATTTCTATCTATTTGGGTGGCGGTGCAGAGATTCCAGGCTGCACAGATTGATTTGAATATATGTAATCCCTTGCAGAAATTGCTTGTTTTTGAGTGCAGGCATGATGTTCTCAGCTATGTGTTTCACTGCAGTTTGAACAGTAGTTTAAACTTCAGAGATCTGTCATCAGCTGCTGGCAATACAACTTAAGGTTATGTCTTTTGTTTATCATCATATTCACGAATCTTTCAGATGTAACGATGTCCTTGAACTAGTTCAGACAACGCGCCATTTCCGCCTCCTCGCCGACACAGCCAAAGTGGGCGGCGCCGGTACCAAGAGCCTTGACGCCTTGGTCCAAGAGGTCCATGTTCAATACACCAATGCTACGAGGGCCTTCTTCGCTCAGGTGGATGACGTCCTCAAGATTGACGGCTCACAGCAGTTTGAGAGCGCTTTCTTTACCTTCAGGACAGTTGTCAAGGTATGGTGTTGTGGATAATACAATATTTCAGTGCCATGATTGTCACTCTAACGTTGTAACTAGATTTTAGAACGTTACCTTAAGTTTAAGTAGGAAAGACTACCCAGACCCCAGGCCACCCCACCCTCCAGAATGACTGAAGTCAATCTGACTTTCTCAGAAATGACATATGATAGAAAAGTTCTGAAGGAAGGGACTTGAGAGATTGAATGGAAACCAATTTAGGTCCTAACTACTCTCCTTGATAGAGGGGGTGTCTTTAACAGAGAGGTGACTGGTATGGGAGATCCCAGAGTAGGCCTATCATATGTAACTCCAGTTTCTTTCTTTTTCTTTGAACTCAGGACCTGGAGAGGAAGTTGGCTGAGATCCTTCGCCACAGTTTCCACCAATGTCCGACCATCGGTGCCCAGCTGAGGTTGTTGGAGGTGTTCGAGGGAATCAGCAGCAGGGAACTCGTTCAGGTTGGTAGATTAGTTGATTACCTTTCCTCAGAATCCGTCATCCCTCAATGGCACACATTTTTACTCCAAATATGACATATGTCAATCAGGTTCTCCACCGGGTTTTCTCAAAGAAGGGTGGTACCCTTGATATTCAAAACGTTTTGCCAGTTTGTGTGCAACACAAGGTAGGGTGGCCAGCAATTTAATGTAGGGTGGCCCCATACAAACCCTTTACAAAGTTCTAAAGCAAGGAAGGGTAGGTCTTCCAAGGTGGTAAGCTGCATAGGTAGGGAAGGACGCTATGACATTGACCTGTGGAGAACATGGGTCAATCCCTTTACTCAAGGCAAATTGCACCTCCATTTTGACAAGTTCTGTTTCTGTGCTATAATTGACACTCCTAAACTTGATTGAATAATGTTGTAGCACTCTTGTCAAACTGATCCATGTTGCACCTTTTGTCCGTGTAATTGCACCATTTAACTTTTCTTTCCAGTCTATGCTAGGTCTTAGGAATGACATGGTACATATTGTGTACAAAATATTGTGGCAAATTCTCGAATAATAAAGCTTTGAATGAGTTTGCCGTGTTAACATTTTTGATGGGAAAGTGATATCGCTTTGGCCTTTTGCTGATAATATTTCCAAGGAAACAAGAAACACTTTAGCAGGCATCACAATTGAAGCAGTTTTATGGCACATCCGGAAGTTAGATGTCAATAAATTTTGATATTTTAAGATGATAAGTCATAATTGATTTTATGCCTTTTAATACAGAATTACGTCGGAGCTAATAACAGCAAGGTAGTTTAACACTAACACGTGTGATTTTTTTTGCTCACTCTCACATTTTTTTTACAACATACTGTAGACATTTTCACCGACTTCTTTTATTATTTGTGATTCGGGCGATTTTGCATGCTTTGATCTAGGTTTCTTGCATGGCAATGGCATGAGTGATAATGATAGGTAGTGTAGGAGCCCCACTTTTTCATTTGAAAATCATTTGCTTTGGTTACTTAGGGGGTTTGTGTATTTATCTTTCACCAAACAGGAAGAAAACTTCTTTTAATTTGCATGATGCATGTTAGATCAGGGTCTGATACCTGCAATAGACCACATTCGAAAGTCAGCCTGCAGGTTTTAACAAATGCTCAATACATGTCCGCCCATTGTACATCGGCTTGTGTATTAAGCATTGGTAATCAGCGGCTGGCCAACTTTTGAATGTAGTCTATTACGGTATAAAGATTGAGCTAACCGCTGTTTGATATTAATTTCTTTATGCAATTCTCTATGGATTGTGGGGTAAAAATGTCTTCAAGTGTTGACATGGATGTCTGTGGATGACAGTGGCAACAATTTGGGAGAGTTCATCAGAGGAATTTTCCCTTTGTGTGTAAGAGTTTTCTATCGTTCAATATTCTGTAGGACTCCATTTCATCTAGGTATACAGACGTTAGATTTGCATTTAAAAAGCCCTCATTCAGGCTTGACTGTCATGATGACATTCAATTACAATTCAGCTTTATTTTGACCATGATACATTTGCAGGCAAATCTGAAGGATAAAGATAAAAAGTTAGTGATGGCGTTCACCGACGAGCTGATTCAAGTGCGAGGGATGTTCGACCTGCACAGTGCTAAGCCACCGATTCATAAGAATCAACCACCACTTGTTAGCAAGATGATGTGGGCCTTCGCACTCAAGGAAAGAATTAGGGTAAGGAACTGCTCTCCAGGTCACCTAATAGCATTCCGCGAAGATGACGTCACTGCAGCTGCTGCCCTCTATTTCCCCATCGTTGAATTACAGGCAATGTCGGACAAACATGCGGTTTCGTAATGGATTCAGGCTTTCTAACTAGGGCAGTTAGATTCAATCTGGCACATGTCCGAGTGTTGGAAATACTACATAATTGTTCTGAATATTTCTCTCTCTGACTCTATGGTATCATTCATGCTAAAAACAATGCAGGGTCAAAGATTATTGACTTTGAAATAAGCTCAAATGCGTAGAAATAAGTGTCGATGTCCGACTGTCACGTGACTAAAACGTATCTTATGCAAATGACCTTGTGAGCTATAAATAGTAACTTCGCGGAATGCTATTATGGACCATATTGTCTTCCCACCAATTTTCTCACGCTTATTACAAATCAAATGAATAACTCGTGACAACAAATGTTTCAGGGTCCAATGGAAAAGATGAAGAAGATTAGTCCGCACTCTCTGGAGGGGGACCAGGGGTGGCAAGTGAGAGACCAGTATGCTGAGGCGATGCATGATATTGAACAGTATGAGAAGAAACTGATAGCTGACTGGGAGGAAGGCATCACAGCCGAGCTTACAGACAGACTCAAGCAGCCATTACTGGTGAGAGACCGACTCCAATAGTTTGTTGGTTATAGAGCGAGTTATAGAGCTATAGAGTTAGAGTAAGCGAGTTATAGAGCGAGATCCATATGTGCTGTAGTATTTGTCGTGACTGTATTACCTCAGATGTTGCTTGAAGAGGGTGTTGTTGTTTACTTGGTGATTACCTTAGATCACTCCATGAGGCAAGTTCTCTCGGGTTTACCTGTTGTCGGGGAAACAGGAGTTTGATTTTGGAAGACAAATCATGTCGCAAGGGCAATCTGTTCGTTGGTGACCCAGCAATTCCTGTGATGAGTGTTATCCATAATCAAGGTTTTACTACTAATCTGATGATAATTTTGTGTTGTAGGTTGTTGAAGAATTTGAATACACAGAAGAAGATGAGTTCCCACCTCCCCCAGTGGTCCACGTTAACCTTGACCCTCAGCTTGTGCTCCTGCTCCGAGAAATCCACCATCTTTCTGAAGAGCCATTTAACATCCACATTCCGCGGACAGCGCGGGAATTGCTGAGGAATACGAATGCGTATGATTTGCAGGTCACGTGCACGAGATTGGAGACGATTGTGTCCAAGTATAACGCTGTCATGAAGTCAGTGACTGAAGTGGAGCGCCCTCTCCTGGATAGAAAGTTGGCCAAAATTGATCAGGTTTGTTGAAAGTTTCTTCTAGTAGCATGATTTTTAGAGTTGCTGAATCAGTTAAATGATGTTTCTTGGTGATGATGAACTAATTTCTTGCTCTCTCTTCAGCTGTTCGAGCAAGGTCTCTCCACCTACACCTGGAGGAATGAAGAAAGCAGTGACTTCATCGAGGAGGCCACAGCGCTCGTCTGCCTTGACGTCCATCGCAACCTTGACATTATTCAGACAAACTGCCGCGAGATCACAGAGATTACGATGTCCTGGTCGAAAGGGACGTTGGATGTCTTCGCAGCCAGGAATCTAGAGCGTAGCTACTTGATGCATGAATTGATTGAGACTCAGAAGTGAGTAATGCCCATGATTATATGTGATCACCGAAACCTTCAGCCTACATCTCTTGACCTTCCTCATTTGGCCTTCCTTTTTGGTTTTCATCCTTTGGCCTTCCTCCTGGCATTGGCTTTGGCCTACCTTCAACCTTTGGCCTTCAACCCTTTCCCTTCCTTATTTGACCTTAATCCTTATTCGCCTAAAAATAAGGTGTTGTTAAACCATTTTTGACAATGACCACAATCATTTATGTGAAAGTTCTTGCTAGTGGCATCTGATGGTAGACTGTACCAATTTCTGATATTCTTACTCTGTCTTAAAACAACTCCTCGTGTTGTTTTGCTTTCAGGAAGCTTGATGAGGACCAAGAGATGGCCATTGTTCCCCTGGGGATGAAGATACACAACATTGTTTCCCTCTCATTCGAGGCTGCTCAGATCAGCAAGGCCTCGCCCGCCTGGGAGGACTACGTGGATTACCTTGACAATATCGTGCTGGACGGTCTCAAGCAAAGCACACTGACGAGTCTCAAGACTATGCTCAACACGATGGTGCAGTCAAATTTGGATGAGGTGAGTTACGAGTAAGCCTTACTTGAGTGGGTGTTATGTATCCATAAGGTGGCTTAGCACATTATACTGACCAAATTCTGTCTCAAAAAGTTTCGTGAAAATGTGTCAAAGTTTCTACATACTCACTCACTCTTGAAGATTGAGAGACTGGTGATACAACACATCACATGTGCTTGACCTGACCCCCTCAGTCCACTACCTGCGGCAAAAAGAAGTTGCCAGTACATACCTTCTGTCCTTAAAATGGACTGTGAAACATTGGAATTCAAAACACGTTCTCCAAAATCAAACTGATGGTGACTGAACAGTGCATCCTTCTTTCTCTAAATTTTGGATCCATTCTTTCTCACCGCAGACTAATTTGCCATTTCAGGTTGATGCCATCCCAATCCTGACCATCCGTCTTGAGCTGATCGAGGCCAAGGTGGCATTCCGGCCCCCTCTAGACAAGAGCACATCCATCACCAGCGTCCAGGAGAGCGTCCAGATGTGGTTAGACGGCTTCATCAATCGCGGCACTCTCGTCAAAATGATCGGAAGAATGGTAAGTTTCTTCAGGCTGTGTTTAAAACTGTGGTTCGAGCTTGTGATATATTCTCATGAGACCTGTGTGATTACTTAAACTGAGCGGGTAGGATCACGAATGGAACTGTTGTGGACGAGGTTCATTTATATTACATGTCTTTCAGAAGATATAAATTTACTCAAAAATTATAAAAAAATCACAACACAAAAATTATAAAAAAATCACAACACAAATGATTTCATTTGAGAACTTCGCAAAGCATGGTTAGTCTTTTTTTTTTCTTTGATCAAGATTCTCCTCTCTAAATTGCAGTATAATTTTCGTAAAAAGCAGGTAAACTGTGTGTCAATTCAATTTGATCTTTTCAATCAATGTTTACTTTAAATACTCTTCATATATTCTGGATACAGCACAGAAAATTCATTTGATATTGGTGTTTTGAATGTCACTGCACTTAATTTGTTGATATGCAGCCTGTCCAAATATTTTTTTCACTTGTTTTTTTTCTGCTCAAAATGAAGAAACATCAGCCCAAAAAAAATTTTGGCTTTGAAAATTTTTCCGAATTTTGAACTTATGAAAAAATTCAACTCTGAAGGATGAAAAAATTTCTGAATCAAACATTTTTTTCACTTTTTTTACTGCTCAAAATGAAGAAACATCAGCCCCCAAAAAATTTTGGCTTTGAAAATTTTTCTGAATTTTGAACTTATGAAAATGTTCAACAACTTTGGTGGGAAAACTTAATCATGCATTTTGTCCCCGTACTTCAGCTGAGCGCCAGGCCCTTGGGCCTCTTGTTAAGTCAGCAAAATTGATTTTTAATGATTATTTTCTGCAGGAAAGTTACAAAGACTACCTAAAACAGGACGAAGAGGTTGAGCAATTGATGGAAAAAATCACAAAAGTCGTCCAAAACAACGCAGAAGAATGCACCAAACTTTTCCAACTCTTCAAAGACTACTCGTTCCTATGGGAGCAGGATGTGAACCAGACATTCAATGAATTCCTTCACGGGAATCTCTCGCCCAATCCGCTCCGGGCGTCTGCCCAGTCGCACGCTGGTAAACTTCGACGTCTGGCATCTGCCAGGTCCCATGCTACTTCAAGGTGAGGACATTCTGGTCACATAGAAAATGTATTGAAGACTTGTCTATGGATTGACAACGAGTGCTCATTGTCAATCCGTCTGGCATCTGCTAGGGATCAAGCTACTTCAATAGATAAAGGTTCTGAGAAGTGTTACTTGTGTTACAGTTTTACAATGAGCACTATCCCCGTGGTTGAGTATGTTCCTGCCTTAAGTTAAGCAAGAGTCGGTACCATTAGATCAAGCTCTTTCTGTAAGAGTTGGTACCATTAGATCAAGCTCTTTCTGTAAGAGTCGGTACCATTAGATCAAGCTCTTTCTGTAAGAGTCGGTACCATTAGATCAAGCTCTTTCTGTAAGAGTCAGTACCATTAGATCTAGCTCTTTCTGTAAGAGTCGGTACCATTAGATCTAGCTCTTTCTGTAAGAGTCGGTACCATTAGATCGAGCTCTTTCTATAAGAGTCGGTACCATTAGATCAAGCTCTTTCTGTAAGAGTCGGTACCATAAGATCGAGCTCTTTCTGTAAGAGTCGGTACCATTAGATCGAGCTCTTTCTGTAAGAGTCGGTACCATTAGATCTAGCTCTTTCTGTAATCATCCAATTCAATTTCAGGACGTCCTCCGCTAAGAGCAGTATAGAAGCCGCGGGAGTCATGGGTACAGCTGAACGTAACTTCCTGACGCCAAAAAACAAACGCAACAAGGAAGATTCGGTGCCGTCGCTGGACGAGTTTGACAGTGAGATTGACATCTATAAGGTATGGCATTGGTTCCATGTTCCTTCTCTTTGGATTGTTTTCTTCTGGTTCACCCTGTAGATGTTTTGTACCAGTGGCATTGCTACAGGTCAATCTGGTACTTCCAGTCATCAAGTAGCCACTTCCAGTAGCATGTGGTGGGTCCCTGTGAGGCTTGGGCCTGGTGTCCTACCTACCTGTTGATGAACCATAGGACTGACACCGTAGTATTGAATGTTGTCGTTTGCACATCCAGTTAGATGCTATACCTGAAATTGACAACACAAATATCTTAGTTCACTCACTTTCACAAATAACTCTATCATTTCCAGACTGCAAGAGATGAGATCCAGGCACTACAAGAAATTGAAGACATCGGATGGCTCCGAGTCAACATGGAGCCGCTCAAGCAAGTCTTGATCACATACGCCCAGAAGTGGATGTGGACGTTTACCAAGTATTTATCGGATCAGGTGACACAGATGCTCGAGACTCTTGACGAGTTCCTGAAGCGGATTGAGCCGGAGATCGAAAGTATCACTGGTGAAGAACGGGACACTGCGTCGTTTATGAAGATGATGAGACTATTCAATGAGGTAGGGTGAAAATCAGTGTCCAAAGATATTGTATTATTCAATGAGGTAGGGTGAAAATCAGTGTCCAAAGATATTGTATTATTCAATGAGGTAGGGTGAAAATCAGTGTCCAAAGATATTGTATTATTCAATGAGGTAGGGTGAAAATCAGTGTCCAAAGATATTGTATTATTCAATGAGGTAGGGTGAAAATCAGTGTCCAAAGATATTGTATTATTCAATGAGGTAGGGTGAAAATCGGTGTCCAAAGATATTGTATTATTCAATGAGGTAGGGTTAAAATCAGTGTCCAAAGATATTGTATTATTCAATGAGGTAGGGTGAAAATCAGTGTCCAAAGATATTGTATTATTCAATGAGGTAGGGTGAAAATCGGTGTCCAAAGATATTGTATTATTCAATGAGGTAGGGTGAAAATCGGTGTCCAAAGATATTGTATTATTCAATGAGGTAGGGTGAAAATCAGTGTCCAAAGATATTGTATTATTCAATGAGGTAGGCTGAAAATCAGTGTCCAAAGATATTGTATTATTCAATGAGGTAGGGTGAAAATCAGTGTCCAAAGATATTGTACTATTCAATGAGGTAGGCTGAAAATCAGTGTCCAAAGATATTGTATTATTCAATGAGGTAGGGTGAAAATCAGTGTCCAAAGATATTGTATTATTCAATGAGGTAGGGTGAAAATCAGTGTCCAAAGATATTGTATTATTCAATGAGGTAGGGTGAAAATCAGTGTCCAAAGATATTGTTGTTAAGAATAATGAGACAGTGCGCGTGTTCATAGCATAGCAGGCCGTAAAGATATTGAAGTTGAAAGGTTAGTGTCAAATGAAGGAGCTTTTGATGCGGCTGTTTTGATTTTAGACGAAAAATTGTGTCTGCCCTCACTCCGAGGAAGACCGCCCTCGTGATTCTGACAAATTTTTTAACGGTCATAGTTTTTTTCTTGAAAGGTTGAATCATTTGATGGAGAGGTATGTCATATTTTCGTGCGCGCGGTTTCTTGAAGTCAGTTTTCAATTCTGTTGCATGAACTTGTTTACTAAACCTTAAGTCTTATTTCATTTTGGATGTGGTTACATTTTTCAGATTTTTGATATTTTACCTTTCTATATTTGTGGTCATGAACAGCACAATTCTTTGTTTGGTGTGTCTATTCAGTCTAAATGTAATACTTTATCTTCTCCATTCAGCTTTTCGAGTCATGTGAAAAAGTCATTCTGACATTCTTTCAGTGAGGCTTGTGTTGACTTGTGCATTGCCAGTACGGCCTCTGACAAACTTTGGCACAGATGTGAGAAGCTAAGTTATGGATTGGATTTACGGAGAAGTTTGACGGCTAGTTTTCCAATTGATGTGATCCAACCTTTTCTGATTTCAGGTCTCAGCTCAGCAGTCTGAGATGGATGGAAAGTTCGCTGCAATGCGTCGTACCGTCCTCTTGCTCCAGAAATACGGCCAGACCTTGCCTGAAGACACGGAGCAACTGTTCAAGGCTGCGCCGGGACGGTGGACCAACTTACGTACGAAAGTCTCTCTGGCAAAGCAGAGGCTTGGACCGAGGATCCAGGAAGAGTCTCGGGGAATCTCACAGGTATGCTGTCAAAGATTTTTTTAGGTCTTCACTGAGAAATTGGGTGCATGAACTTAAAACAACCAGTGTCCCCCCTCCAAATGTACCAATTTGGTTGCAAGATTTGCTGTAATTCACTCTGAGTCAGACTCAGAGTTGGATGTGATCAGCCTCGATAGTGATTTGAATAACAATCTTAGTCATATCTTTAGAACTTCTGTCCTCAAATTATCAATTGTCCATTTCTAGGACCTGGCTTCATTCGGTGAGCGTGTCATTGCGCTACACCATGAGCTTGATAGCTCCGATGTCTACTGTCGCGACTGCAGCATTGACGACGCCTGGGAGATCATCCAGGCGTTCATGAAGCGGCTGGTGGCCCTCGAGGGGGAGGCACAGGACCTCATAGAGTTGCAAGAACTTCTCGAAGCGTCCGTCGTCAACTTTTCCATACTTCCACAGTAAGTGACCTCCTGGTACAGTTGTAGAATGATTGACAGCCAATTATGTCAATCAGTTAGCTGCACAGTATTAGTTGCACATTAAGTGACTCATAGATTCTCTGTTCTTTCTATGAGTCATGTTTTCTATGTCTCTTGGGCATTGAGAAGCTAGACGTCTAAATATGTAGAGCACGCATAGATGCAATGTGTATACTCTTTCTTAAGAGTTTTGAAGTTTTCTTGATTTTTCAAGAAAAGTTTCGAGATTTTTTCTTTGATTTTTTTCAATTCTTTTTTAATTTTTAAAAGAACTTACAACTTGACTTCTCTTTCCAGCTTAGTAGTGTAAGTCAGGTTTGATCTTTAGCGTAGGGCCTGCTTGTGCAGATTTTAACCCGAAGTCATATTTTTCATACATTTTATCATCATGCTTTTTCAGATATGTATTCCATTTGAGAGAGCTCGAAATGTAATATCACTATAAAGTATAATTGGGTCCAAGTTCTTGACAAATACAAACTTTTGCTCATATTACCTTTTTTCTTGCTGAAGTGTTCCAAACCTGAATGAATCTTTACCTCCCGTTGCCCATTTTCGAACCATTCTTCCTACAATCGTGAGATATCCAAGAAAATACTGATCTTCACGAGACACAAAAAGTTGTATTTTGCTAGAATTTGGACAAGACTTAAAGCTACAAAACCCCCATGCTGACACCCTGTTTTCCTTTTACAAACCCCTGGCTTATTTTATAGGAGGGATTGGTTTTGGTAGCTCAGTTTAATGTGTCAATAAAGTTGGTGATATTACGACTACAGCCATGATTGTAATAACAATAGGGTATTGGAACTCAAGACAAAATGAACGACACATCTCTGTCAAAACATGCAACATCTTAGTCCGAGCTACCATCATGTAAATAATTATATATTCAACAACTAAGAGTAGAATGGTTAACTAATACTCGGCCAGAAGTTAATTTCTGTGTACAAACTGTGTTCATACAGCCAATATACAGTGGAACCTCTGTTAGCGGACAACTCTCTATTAAGGACAACCTCTCTATTAAGGACACTAGTTTTGGTCCCAAATTGGTTGTTTCCATTCAATTTGACCTCTCTAATCAGGACACCTCTCTATTAAGGACAGCACTTCTCAGTCCCGAGGGTGTCCTTATTAGAGAGGTTCTACTGTAGTTCGCATAACATAACATGCTTGTAATCATCTCGAACACTAGACTATATATGATGGGTAAAGTATTCGGAGAGCTGCATTTATAGCCCAGTCTCTTGCTCACTGTAGCAACATGACATTTCTGTGTCAAAGGTGCCTCCATATCCCTCCAGGCAAAACAGTCCCGAGCCATCCTCTTCCAACTCCTGTGCTCACAGTATCGGGAGCTATAACATCCATCCAGCATGTCCGGCCTTGTCCCCTGGTTTCTGCGCCTTAGAGAAGAGTTGAGAGTGCAGTGGCATTGTATATTGCGTCTGCGCTGAAAAAACCTTGGTGGTCCAGATACAAAATCCACAATTTATAAGTCCCCTCTGCTTTTTCAGATGTCGTCATGACTTGACGAATTTGAAACAACTGTGGCAGACAGTCCGGTAAGTGGAATTTTTTGTCACAGTGCATTTAATTTACTCTTCAACTTATGCCTTGTCATGAAACTTTATTGTGACAGAGTTTTGTTGAATATTACAAATTCAGACCTAATCCCTAATGAAGAATGGAGGGGAATACTGTCAAAAGGACACCACCCTGGCCACAAAGCTCTGGGGCACTTCGCCTGCTCTCTAATGAAGAATGGAGAGGAATACTGGCCAAAGGACATCACCCTGACCACAAAGCTCTGGGGCACTTTGCCTGCTCCCTAATGAAGAATGGAGAGGAATACTGGCCAAAGGACACCACCCAGACCACAAAGTTCTGGGGCACTTCGCCTGCTCCCTAATGAAGAATGGAGAGGAATACTGGCCAAAGGACACCACCCTGACCACAAAGCTCTGGGGCACTTCACCTGCTCCCTAATGAAGAATGGAGAGGAATTCTGGCCAAAGGACACCACCTTGGCCACAAAGCTCTGGGGCACTTCGCCTGCTCCCTAATGAAGAATGGAGAGGAATACTGGCCAAGGACACCACCCTGGCCACAAAGCTCTGGGGCACTTCGCCTGCTCCCTAATGAAGAATGGAGAGGAATACTGGCCAAAGGACACCACCCTGGCCACAAAGCTCTGGGGCACTTCGCCTGCTCCCGTATGAATAATGGAGAGAAATACTGGCCAAAGGACACCACCCTGACCACAACGCTCTGGGGCACTTCACCTGCTCCCTAATGAAGAATGGAGAGGAATTCTGGCCAAAGGACACCACCTTGGCCACAAAGCTCTGGGGCACTTCGCCTGCTCCCTAATGAAGAATGGAGAGGAATACTGGCCAAAGGACACCACCCTGACCACAAAGCTCTGGGGCACTTCACCTGCTCCCTAATGAAGAATGGAGAGGAATTCTGGCCAAAGGACACCACCTTGACCACAAAGCTCTGGGGCACTTCGCCTGCTCCCTAATGAAGAATGGAGAGGAAAACTGGCCAAAGGACACCACCCTGACCACAAAGCTCTGGGGCACTTCGCCTGCTCCCTAATGAAGAATGGAGAGGAATACTGGCCAAGGACACCACCCTGGCCACAAAGCTCTGGGGCACTTCGCCTGCTCCCTAATGAAGAATGGAGAGGAATACTGGCCAAAGGACACCACCCTGGCCACAGAACTCTAGGGGTCTATGGCAAGACTCATCAAACGGCCAACTTCTTTACCAAAAACAGCCTCACACTCTAGCGTGCATCTGATTGTTGTTTATTTCCAGTATGATCACCGAACAACAGAGCGAATGGAAGCTCCACCGCTGGCAGAAACTCAGCATGAAATTTCTGCGGGAGGAGACGGCAAAGCAACTCGAGATCGTACGCAGTCTCGCAGACGAGACGTTCACCTGGGACGTCTACATCGGTCTGCACGAGTCCATCCAGGTCATCCAGGCCACGCTCCCCCTGGTGGACGATCTGAGTAACCCGGCCATGAGGACGCGCCATTGGAAGCAGTTGGTTCGTGTGACGGGTGGCGCCCTCCAGATTGATAATGATACACTGAAGAGGATGACGTTTGGAGAGCTGCTGGGTCTTGGACTACAGAGTAAGTTGATTTATTCTTTGTGGAGTCTCCAGTTTCCTTCTACCTTATGTCACACGTTGCTCAGGTTTCTTCATAGCCTCCAAATGTTCTAAAGTTCAAGCGTAGCTCTCAATATACAATTGACAGCACATGGCGGGAAAGAACAGACCTGAATCCAAGCTGTGCCGATCTCTGTGTGAATAGCACTCCTACCGACAACTTCATGCTACAAAATTGAGTTTAAATTTTTTGCCTGTATTGAATGCTTACTGTGTTGTTTTTCTTTCAAGAACATGTTGAAGATGTTCGTGCTATCGTCCAGAGAGCTGTCAAGGACCTCAGCATTGAAAATTCACTGAAGTTTTACGAGGAAGTTTGGTTGAGTAAACTGTTTGAAATGCGGCAGCACGTCCAGACGAAGGTGATTGAGGCCAAACCCACAGAGGAGGACGGAGTGGTAAGTTTACTTGACCCTTTCGTTAGGAATCCTTGGCCTCGGAACAATAAGTCATAAGGTAGAAGTCAGCCTATCATCTTGAGCTCCGAGCATTGCTTGAAAGTTCCCTGTACATGCCCCATTTGAAAACTCCACCAAATTCTACTGATCCATAGACTTCATCATGCTCATGGACAACATTCCTTTGGGAGCTATTGTGATGCCTATTCCATCTCTTTTCAGCCTGACAACAAAAGTGAATCAGCCTCCGAGTCACAGCAGTCCCAACAACTTGGGCCAAGTCGCAACGCCCGTGCCACCAGTCGTGTGTCAAATCAGAGCGGGCATAGCCGTAACAGGCGGGCCAGTATCGCATCCCTGCCACCGTCCCTGGCCAACATGGAAATGGACACGACTGAGATCCATCTCCTCACCAACACGGACCCGATCTTTGATGAGCTAGAAAACCACCAGGTGTCTCTGCAGGCGATGCAGAGCAGCAGCGCTGCGGGATCGTTCCTCGACGAAGTCATGAAATGGCAGAAACGTCTGCAGACGATCGAGGCAGTCCTTGCCGTCTGGTTGGAAGTCCAAGAAAAGTGGGCAGAGCTTGAGGAGATTTATTCTGGCACTGACGTCAAGATGAGCCTGTCCCATGATGCAACAGTTTTCTCAGCCATCAATCGTGATTTTCGGCTGTTGATGAAAGCCACGGAGAAGAATCCGAATGTGCTGCAGTGCTGTTCAAGGAAAAGTAAGACTTGTTTTCTTTGCTTTTCATTCATGATACCAATGCTGGCTGAGGTTGGCGTTACTGGGCCTAAATCCTGACGTTTGAGTTGCATGTGTCTGTCCATTACATTTCTACCGATGTTGACTTTCCTATTCTCTTTGCAGACATCTTGGTTATCCTCGAGAAGATGAATAATCTACTGGAGCACTGTCGTCGATCGCTGCTCAATCATCTGGAGAGGAGGAGGCAGAAATTCCCAAGGTTTTACTTCCTGTCAATGGAGGATGTGTTACACATTGTCTGCAACGGTGAGTGAATGTTTTCCATATCGCTGTGGAATTTGGCTCTCCATATCACAGTGGAACGTGCCATCTTGCAGTGGAATTGAAAAAGTGAGCAATTCCTTCAGGTTTTACTTCCTGTCCATTGAAGATGTGTTGAAGAAGAGTTGCATTAGCCCTGTTGCATGAAAATGATTTGTATTTTTGTGAATTCCTTGCAGGGTATGACATCAACCAGGTCAACCTGTACATGAACAAGCTCCTGGAGAATGTTGGCTGTCTCATCTATGACAAATTGGAAGACTGCGAGACATGTAACTTCCAGATAACTGGAGTGCAGAGTGCCCTGGGAGAGAAGCTCTCGTTTATCGAGGTAAGGGTCGCATTCACTTGATACCCACAATGGTTATAAGGTCAACTTTCATCAAGAGATTCAGTTCTTATTCTCGTAGTCAATTGCATTGTTGTTTCAAACTAGAGCAGTGCATTTCCGTTCTTGCCTACCTGATTAACAAACTTCTTTTTCCAGCCTGTATTGTGTGAAGGCAACATTGAATCCTGGCTACCCCTCCTGCTTCAAGCCATGAAGACTTCCCTCCAGGTCCAGCTCAGCACAGCCATGGGTCTGGAGAAGCCTCGGCCCAAGACGCGTGAGATCCACAGCGCTGGAGCCAGGAGAGTCTCTGTCCCCTCCAGGGAGTCTCAGAGGGAAGGTTCCAAGCCAGGATCAAAACGTATGTACCTCAGGGCCTTGTTGCTCAATCAAAACAAACCTTGTCACTCATCTTGTCACGCCCCTTGACCTGTTTTCAGGTGGCTACTGTGCATGATCAGGGACCTGGGCTGTCTTTGATTCAGTGATGATAACGTCACTCATATACAATTGTGAATAGTTTTGGTGTTCTGTGAGATAGCAGAGACCCCTATCAGCGCTTTCATGTAACTTAATCTCACCTCGGAACTGACCTACTTACAGTTTAAGTACTCTTTTACTTCTAGCTGGAAGTCGTCAAGCTAGTCGACAGGAGCGTAAATCTCAGAACTCCCAGAAGTCAAAGAAAAGCAAGGAGTCTGCCTTGGAGCAAGCGCCAGCTCGCGAGGACAGGGAGTCAAAATCATGGACGCTTGATCACGTGACTGAGATCGTCTACCTGGTCACACAGATTCAGATGACACAGCAGGTTGAGCAGGCATTGGCGGACGTTGAAGGCGGGAATAAGGAGGCGATTCAGGTACGTCTGGGCCACGTTGTCCAAATGTGCTACTTGTCGCCATGTGATGTTTTGGGCATCAGGTCACAAAGAGAGAGAGACTTCAATATCTGTTTATATCTTTTTCAGTCAGCGATTGACAAGCTGAATGAGACCTTAAAGGCCACGGTGCTGATGTTGAAGGGTCTTGAAGGAGAGAAGGAAATGACCACCAGGAAGGAGAAAGCTGGCTCTAGGGCCACGAGCGAAGGTAGGTTTGTGGGCGATCTCACCCAAAAGTGTGGTCCTTCATCAAGGCGTCTGTCTTGTCTATTTGAGGCTTTCACATTCAAAACTGTGCCTGTTAAAGGAAAACAGACAAGAATATTTGAAAATTGGGCCATATCATTCTGTGATATACATCAATGAATCAACACTAATAGGATTGAACTTATTGTATGCACGGCAGAGATAACACAATTCACTTTGTAATTGCAACATCTTTTGATAATAATACAGTTAGTTGGCTGAAACTTCACTTTAACTTCAACATTACACGTGCAGCTGTGATCACCTGTGTCCACATAAGCATTTTATGCTGCGTATCATTGACCATACGGCTTAAGAATGGCTTCATGCATGATACGCAGCATTAAACACTTTCGTAGAAATAGGCCTCAAAACAAACTCTTTGTGAAAATCATTTCACGTCACTTTCCACGAAACTGAAATGAGCTTTATGCACCCTCACGTATCTCGTCTCACCTCACGTCTAGTCACATCACAAAAAGACCTCAGCCTATCAAAGGAGAAGAGCGAAACGATGTCAGAGAGTCAGTCGATCATGGGCCGGAGCCAGAAGACTGCATCAAACAAGGGCTCGATGTATGACCTCACATTGGATAATCAGCAGGCGACGATCCCTGAAGAGGGCTCCACTGATGCCGGTAAGTTATTGACAATGACGGCTTATTTCATAAAATGCCAGATTTACACCAAATAAGGTCACGTGATGGGTAGGACCAGAGAGATCTGATCAAGATCTTTCCAACGAATGGTCATGACAGTTGCTTTTGTCAGACATGAAGCTGTAGGCCAATTTCAATTGATATGTATCTGGCTGATTTGTAGACGCTTCCAGTGGTTTGGTCGTTTTTCAGTGCAAGATAATGCAAGCGTTTTCTATTTTCGAGAGTTTCTCCATTTTCAGCGGCAAATAATTTAAACGTTGCACCTTCTTTACACACACCGAGGTCTGGGGAGCAAACCCCCGGAGAGACGCAAGGTAACGCTTGCTAGAAAATGCTTTTCTAACCTTTCAGTTCAAGTCGCTTTGGTGGTTTAAGGTTGCTTGATAACTTATCAATAACACAGTTTCATTTCAGTGTCCATTTCTAGTTTTGTTATAAATTGTAGTTTCGTCACTGATGCTTTATCACAGGTTGTCCTTTCGTGAATGGTAGAATGAAATTTTGGAACGTTTTATGTTTGAGGCATATCCTGTTCCTTTTGACTCTGTCCCTGTCTTCAGAGCTCAAATCTATACTGTAGCGAGGTAGAGTTTGCAGAGTCAAAAGTTTGAAATGTTTTGAAAATGTGTCAAAATGCATTGTCTGGTTTCGTCCTGGAGTTTTCTCATCTTGTTATCATTGGTATTTTGACGCCATATTCTTCTCTTCGACAGCTCCTAATGAGCCAGCAACAGCCGAACCTCTCGACACCATGAACCTGACCGACATCCTCACCTCCATCGAAACGAAACAAGAAGAAGTCGAAGAAGCCGTCGATAATTCCGACGTGCGCCTGATGCTCTTCCCGAGTCAGATTCAGAAGATCAGTCATGTTATTTCCATATTGGCCCACCAGAGGGACCTGCTGTTACGGTTACAGGCTGCGGCAGAAGATAGTGACAACTTGGATGGCAGCTTTGATTGGCAGTCGCAGCTCAAGTATATCTTTGTGGAGGAGTCGAGGGACATTCTCATCAAGGTATGGTTTGTTGCCATTCTTTCAGACGGCCTCTGTAAGATGTAAATACCGTATTTTTCTGACTAAAGGGTGCACTCTACTAGACATGCTTCCCGAAATTGGTGGCTTGCATTGGAACTAACTTTTTCCCCCTTGTCCGTCATTGAAGGCATTCAAGTGTGTTGGTCAACCATGACTATCTCCTTTGTCCCTCCACCATAAGGCCTAGTTTCCCCTTATGACATCACTATTTCGGACACTCAGCGCCCCATTTCTGGAAAGGTGAAAGGCGCACCTTTGATTTCTCAGTTAAAATCCACAGATAAGGCGCACCGAACTATAGGGCGCACCCATTTTTCGAGAAGTTACCGTCATGACCGTCCGGTACTCAGCCATTACGGTAGTCAATGTGGAAGTACCGTTTTATGAGAGAACCACTGACTCTTTGGTAACGAGGCCTGAAGAATAAAACAAACAAATGACCAGATTAATGTAAGTCTTTGTAATTTTCAGTGCATGGACACAGAGTTTGAGTATGGCTTTGAGTACATGGGGAGCTGTGTCAGAGAGTCCATCAGCCGCATGTCGGAGGCTTCCAACCTCAGCCTCCTCCAGGCAGTCAAGAACTTCCAGGGTGGACTTTGTACTGGACCAGCAGTAAGTACTTTCTATGCTGTATCTTGAACTTTGTCGAGAGAGTTAAAGATATATTCAACTGTCCTTAGATTTTTTAGAATTTGACAAATTACTGATTCTCAAGGCAGATACTTCATGGTGTTGACTTCTGTTTTCAGGGCAGCCCAAAGCTGAACATGGTCCAAGACTTGAGCAGCGCCTTGGGTCAGCCCCTGTATCTATTCAACTGCTCCTTGGCAGTCGACAGCTTCATGCTACATGACATCTTCAAGGGTATGGCTCTGACAGGCTGCTGGGCCTGCTTCAATAACCTAAACCGCATCGAGCCAACTGTTCTCAGCGTCTTCGCACAACTCATGACGTCGGTGTTGGACGCCATGCGGGCGGGGAAGAACGCCGCAAACCTCATGACGGACGAAGTACAGCTGAATCCAAACGGGGCCATATTTGGAGTTTTGGATTCCGGGATCAAGGTCACGCCAAGCAATCCGGAGAATCTGCTTCTGTTCAAGTCCAGTTTGGCTTTGATTCCAAGTACTGTATTATCCCAGTTCAGGACGGTTTCCGTTGTCAAGCCGGACATCAACTTGATCGTAGAAGTGTTACTCTTGAGCCAAGGTTTCTTCAAGGCGCGTGAGCTGGCGCAGAAAGTCGTCGCAGCATACGACATCTGTAGAAAACTACTCGGGACGAATGCGCCAATTACGGAAGAGGTGAAGCTGGGGTCGGAATCGAATGAAGGAGCGCATGGTTGGAGCTTGCAGACGTTGCGTTACGCTGTTGCTGAGGCTGGTGCGGTTTTGGACGCCCTCTACAGCAAGAGGCTGGAACAAGAGGCTGCCGAGCAGCTGATGATCCTTGAGGGTGATGGCGAGGAGGAGGACTTGGAAGATCAGGGTCAGGATGAGAAGCATGAGAAGGAAGAACAAGAGAAAGAAGAGAAAGGTAGGTTGTTAAAAAATCGAACTCTTTGGCCAAATTAGTATAAAATGCACCTCAGCTTAGTGCAAATAAAAGCCACTGAGCTTTGAGATGGCATCCATAAAACTCCTTCGAAATGGACTGGTTCATGTTCTTTGAAGTCATTGAAAACAACTATAGTCATGAACTATTTTGAATTGTCTGATCATAAGAGTTTATAATTTCACCTCTGTTCATGCAGCAGGTCAAGGTAATGTCATTCACTCTCTCCCAAGGGACGAAGACTTTACGTCAGATTGTTTCTTCCAGGTCAGAGCGACGATATCCCTGAGAATATGATCAAGGATGAAGACGAAGCACTTGTTACGGCTCTCCGCAACACGTTCATGCCACGCCTTCAACAGCGCGACAGTTCCGTCTTCGGCACCCTCCTGAATGACCTTTGGCCCGATGTCGAGATCCCGTTACTCTTTGGCGGCGCCGATGATGAGACGTCGACTGGAGCGTCCGATAATCGCAAGGTCAAGGCTGTGGGTCAAAGTTCACAGTCGCAGAACAAGAGCAGAGATATGTCAATCAGAGGTACGTTGTTACAAAGTTTGTTTACAGACTTTTTCTGATCTTACCCAATTCACTTGGAGGCCCATTGTCTGTATAACAAAGTTTATCCTGTTTTCTGTTGATACTAGCCAACCTTATCCAACATTGTCCAAATGTCTGGTCCTATTATCTACCTAAGTGTTTGAAAAGTGTGAAATAAACTGATTTCAGATCATCTTTTTCTCATGTTATTCACCAAGACTAACAATGATTTGTTTCCTTCTAACATCTGCTGCATTGGCTATTTTCAAACCTGGTAAGTAAATTGGACCAAGGAATCTGCCTGTGGTCATGCATCTCGCCGACCTTGCTTATTGCCAAAACCGAGAATAACAAATGAAACATCGCCTGCTTACTTTGTGTTATTTCAGAATCCCTCGTTTCACCCAAACCCTACCACAACAAAGATCGTCGTTTTACCTTCGCCAAAGGCGCTTTCGAAGTCCCAAAAATAACCCGGTCCCAATCTATTGCAACCTCGCACTTTCTCATCAAATTCTTCACCCAGTCCTCCGGTTTCCTCCCAATGGGAAATTTCCTGTCTGCTCCGGTCCGAGGCCCTGGGACGACCACCCAGTTAGATTTCAGCTCCTTTCCTTTCCTCAACCGCAATCCAAAACCTTTCAATCGGTTTCAAGAAAATCGTGCTCTGTCCTATTTTAGAGAAAACCGCAATCAATCTCTACGTCCAAGTACTTCCTCTACAGAAAACCACGTTACATTCCGTGACAACCAAGATCTTAGAAGTTCTGAGTCCCGTCTTATAGAAACCCGTCCTCCTGTTTCAGAAACCTTCAATCTGAATACCCCTGTAGTTTCCCTCCCACTCGGCCCGGAGACGTTTGGTACACCACCTGAGGAGCAGCAGAAACAAGAACTAGAGAATATTGAGGATGCCATCGCCCTGGCAACGCACGACCTTGGACTTCTACCTGGCGCGGCATTCCAGTCTCGCGTGGCACAGCTTTCCCAGTTGAATGTCGCACATCAAACCGTGAGTATTCAATCCAATTTTCAAACTACCAACAGTAAGGGGACCTGTGTGTTGCAGACTTGCTGACTGATGAAGGATAGAGTGGAAAACTGGCCAAAGGACAGCACCCTGACCACAAAGCTCTGGGGCTCTGGTGAAACTCTCTAGGACAGCTGGCGTCGTTACCCAAATCTGGCAGACTGTCTGGCGTGTGTCTCAAAAACTCCGAATCCAGAAGAAGAGAACCTGTCAACTACACCCTGAAAGCTAAAAGCAAAAGGCTGTATGTCATATTGTTGTCCACACTTGTCTTTTCAGATCCTGGTTGTCGGTCCACCAGCATGTGGCAAAAGTGAAGCGATCAAGACCTTTGCGTTTGCAGAGCGTGAGCGAGGGAAGATGATCAGCGTTCAGAGTGTATTCACCAAGGCTGTCGAATCCAAGGAGCTGTTCGGATTTATGGACTCATCAAAGTAAGTTGAAGTGTCCAGATAGAACAGGGAACATGACGCCTATTGCCAATATGTCTTTGAGTTTACTATTTCAAACTAATACTGTAATACTTCATGGCGAAAGAAACCAACAGAAGTCCTGGAACTGTAGTTATTTGACAACCTACTCACACTATCTCGTTTTCCAGAGAATGGAAGGATGGTCTACTCCCCATGCTTGTCCGTAAATTCTGCGTCCAGCCGGCCACGAATAACTTTGCCTTCAACGCGAAGCCTTCCATGAGGATCATCCAGCTGGATGGTCAGGCTGACCCAGGTCAGATGGAGATACTTGAGTCAGTCCTGGCATCGCCTGGTGCCGTTGTGTTTGGGAACAACGAAAGGTTGGCAGTTGGAGAGACCTTACGCTTCATTTGGGAGGTGAGAACACTTTGTTTGAGTACCAATCCCTGAGATCTTTATCAGGGCTACGCACTGCCTGGTCTTTAGAAAGGCAGTAAGGTGGTCCATTTCTCATCAGCATCTTGTGGCCTGATCTGATTGCAGTGAGAGTATGCCAATCAGCAGATGTGGCTGGGTGCAGCCTTAGTGTTCCTAAGTTTGAGGCTGATGTCTGTGTCCTCTCCTTCAAATATCATGTTCTGACACTCTCTACCAGGTGTTGCTGTTGGTCTTCACACAGCTAATCAAGTCCCCCCACAACATTATTGCCCCTTCTTCAACCAGTCATCTCCATTTCGGTTACAGACTGACTCGATAGCTGATATGAGTCCCTCCCTGATGGCCAGTGCAGGCGTCCTCTTTATGGACCACACAGACGTCGGCTGGGGCATCATGTTCACACAATGGCTGGAAAACCGCCCGGAACAGGACTCGGACATTGTGAACAAACTCAGCGAGATCTACATCAACACCGTCCTAGACTACCTGACTCAATGTACCAAACCACCAATGCTGGGTGGGGCTCCTAAAGGGCTGCCACAGTATAAGAGGGTCATACAACATTCGGAGATCAACATCATTGCGACATTTTGCACTTTATTTGAGGTGAGTCAAGCACATAGATTGGAGTACTTTAAAGCACTTTGAGCGAGAGCATTGCAAAAATCACTCCTGATAAAACCCAGATTTGTTGCACTCATTGACCTGGAAAACTCTACCATAGATTATACAGCCATTGTAGAATGATATATCTACTTTTTAAAGCTTCCCTGAACTGTTCTTTTCAGGCCCTAGTCCAACCTTTCAATGACCTCTCAGTCGAAGAATACGAGCGGTACTTCGGCTTTGCCATTGTGTGGGCGTTCGCCGGGACCCTCGAGGTCGACTGCCGTGACTCATTCAGCAGCTGGTGGAGGCAGACGTTCGAGGAGTATGTCGAGTTCCCACCAGATGGCACTGTGTTTGACTACATGATCGATCCAGATAGCAAGGAGTTTGTCCGATGGGCTGATACCGTACCAGCGTACACAGCTCCAGTACATGAGGGGATTCCCTATGATGCGTTTGTGCATACTGTGGATACCGAGGTAGGTATTACTTTCGTCCATGGGCACGGAGAGCGGTGCATTTGTCAAAGATTGGCATTGTGGCCAATAGTGTCCTGTCATGTAAATGAAGGTACAAGATTCTTCAAAATTGTCTCAGTTGATGTAACGTCATATTTTTAAAACTTTCACTGAATCAAACCTTTCTCCCAGCAAATCTCCTACCTTCTCGGCCTCCTGAGTGACTACTGCAAACCGGTCATGATCGTCGGAGAGCGTGGCTGCGGAAAGTCCTCCATCGTGATCGACCGCATCAAAACCGTCTGCTCCGGAGAAGTTGCTGAAGTCCTCGCTTTATCCATCAACACCAACCGGTTCACAACTGCGCGGTTGCTGTACCAGAGACTTGATGAGCGGTTGGAATGGAAACACGGAAGGACGTACGTCCCAAAAGGCAACAAGAGGTTGATGTGTTTGGTCGACGACCTCAATCTTGCTAAGGTACGGATTTTGTAGCATAAAGTTTCATCAAGTACTTGGTCTGACCTCATTTTGCCTTGTAAATCAGCTTGCTAATTTTTTCTTTCATACCAAACTGAATCCTTCCCTTTTGATTTCAGACTGACGAGCATGGTAACCAAACTGCTGTGGAACTAGTCCGTCAGCACATCGATGACGGCGGCTTCTACAGCCCACACAACCATTCATGGCGATATGTCAAGAATGTCTGCTACGTGACGACCATCAACCCTCAAGCGACGGCAAGCATACCAAAAATGAGCCCAAGACTTCTGAGACATTTTGCAATACTGCATTGTCCTTTCCCAAGGTATGTGGATTCCCAGTTTGTTTCCCTGCAGTTGAAGTCTCCGGTCATTCTCATTCTCCCAAAGCAGACGACACCAATGACACAAATTTGCGCAAAAATTAAGATACCAGTTGAAAAATATTTGAAGAAAAGTTGATCGGAATTCATCAGAGTTCATCAGAGCGGCTGGTGTAGCCCATCGTATTCTATCCTGGTAACAAAACGGCTGGATTTGGGTCTGAGACAATTGTCTTCTTTTCAGTGGCAACGAGTTGAACTCGATCTACTCTACGCTGGCTCACACCCACTTCATTCCTCCAGAGACGTCTGCAGTTCATCTCACTAACATGCCTGGTCTTCAGATTGGACTTCATGACGACAAACTCAAGGTAAGTTACTTCATTGTTTACTGTTCCATGTGCTTGCTCAAGGTACATATCCCCATCTGTTTGACCCAGTGTATGAGATTCGGTGTGCCAGTAGCATTTCCATTTACAAGTGGACCTTGACACAGGAGTTTCATCCTGATCAAAGAGTACAAGTGTCTTCATAACCTTGTGATACCCTCTCAATTCATTCCTTTATAATTATCAACCTAGGGTCATAACGTCGTCCGTGATGAAGAAGATGCGTTGAAGACTCTGCTGACGACCTTGGTCAAGGTCACTGTGGAGCTGCAGGACAGGCTGCGCACTATGTACCTCCCCATAGCTCAGAGGGTGCACTATGTTTTCAACATGAAGACACTATCGACGATCTTCAGGTAACTTTTGAAACAAATCATATGTTCTCTTGTTTGACTGCTGCTTTTACTGCCGAAGTTTAACTCTTACAAATTTGTCCAAAGCCCCGAGATGAGACCCTGCCTATCGGTTCCCTGGGTATCCAGATCCACCTGCTGAGACTGTTTCAGCATGTTTTAATCTGAGTATTAAGTGATCGTTTCCATTCCAGGAACCTTTGTCTGTCCCTACGTCCTGGCTGTAAGCGCCTCTCCCTGATGCAGCTGTGGCAGAACGAATGCTTCTGGGCATACGGTGCTCGCATGATCAACGAAGTTGACAGCCAGAGGTACAACACAGCATTCAGGCGCGCGGTCAAGAAGGAGCTCACCAGTGATGAAAATGTAAGATGTCGCTGAATTCTTCCTAAACTCAATTAAAGAAGGCAAGATCATCATGTGACACCAACTGTTTGATCAGTGGGCTCGGGTTGAAAGTTCTACAGTTAAGAAAGTTAAAGTTTTATCCTCATGGCTTGTTTTATTTTCATTTCAGGTCTCTCTTATCCTGAATGAAGGTATGCCAGTCTTCAGCAGCATAAAACAGGAGGATTCCGGCATCGTGACTGCAGGGAACTGGCGTTTGAATCTCGATGATCAAGAGAACAAGACCGACCTGTATAAACCGGTCAAGAACATCCACGAGATGCGGGCGCTGATTACTGAGGCTGTTGAGGAGTACAACAAGGGCATGCCAAAGATCAAGCTGTCACTGTACAAGGTAAGATTTGAAGCAGCAGTAGGAGCTTCTCTGGGCTGGGGAGAAACTGCTGGGCAACAATGCATCTGTGGCAAATTTCTAGAAACAAATATGGCTGGTTCTTAAAGATAAAGTCTTCATCAGTTGATTGATTTCGTCCCACTTTCAGAGTACCATCGAATATGTCTGCCGTCTCTCCCGAGTCATCAGCTCACCACACGAAGTCGCTCATTCCATTCTCGTCGCCGAGGGCTGCCCAGGGAGAACGTCCGTCATCGTCAAACTCGCCGCTCACCTCTGCGGCTTCACGATCTTTCAAATCCACCCGAGTGCGATCGCACAGTCGCATGAGTATAAGATCGATCACTTCAAGAATGACTTGGTGCAGGCGTACAGCAAGGCTGGGGTCAAGGTAGGGAAAGTCGACAAATCTTAAATCGCTTTGAGAGAAGTTGGTCATTCATTTAGTAAATAGGAATGTTGACAAAAGCACCAACTGGTGATACAGTTTCTGTTGCAATTGATTGTATTTTGGGCTGAATGGTACGTTTCTGAAAATCTTCTGTTTCCAGGGTGACAAAATCCTGTTCCTCATCCACAAAGAAGAGATGCTCGATGCAGATTTTCTTGTTTTCATCCAAGAGTTCATCGTGACGGGAAGTTCCATCAGTCACTTGTTTTCGTTTGAGGAGCAGACGACGATAATCAACTCGATCAGGACTGAGGTCACACAAGCTGGGTTGACCTATACGAGGGAGGTCGCGTGGGATTTCTTCCTGAAGTAAGTGATTTTGCAGTGTTTTTAAGAAATCCGCGCATTACGTTATTTTTTTCCAAAAAAGAGGTAAAAAAAGTTCAAACTCGAAAGAAAAATTTTTGAAAAAAATTTTTGAAATTTTTGAAAAAAGTCGAGAATTTCCAAAAATTTTGAAATTCTCGACTTTCTTTTTCAAAAATTTTCAAAATATTTTTTTCTAAAATTTTTTCTTCTTCAATTGTTTGTATATTAACTGCCTCTGTAAACTTGTATGACAGAATGATGTGGCCAATTTTGGCGCAAAAATGGTCATTGTGGCTCTACTTCATGATATCTAATCTCGTCTGCTTTGTTTTCAGTACTGTACGGAATAACTTCCGTATCTGTTTCATCGCAACCGACAGCAGCTCCCACCTCCAGAAACATTGCCGTCTCTACCCGCAGTTCACGCAGAACATGAACTTCATCTGGATGCCTCACTGGTCCAAGTCAGAGCTCATCGACAACGCCCTCTACCACTTACTCGACGTTGACTGGATGAAACCGGTCCAGCGCGAGAACATCGCACACATGTTGGCCACGATGCACATCGTACTCCGACAGCAGGACGGACAGGAAACCACGTCTGGGGAGTACAATCACGTCACAAACACGTCCTATGAGAAGTTTGTAGAGAGGTACGGATTTGGATAGAAGTCAGATAGAAATACAAGGAATTGAGCCAAGTTCTAATCCTTCACCTCAAACATTTGGCTGATAATTTTGTGTTCTATTTCAGATTCATCTCCCTCGCCAACGCTCGCCACGCAGACATCCATCATCACCATGCCATAGCAAAGAGCGCCCTCGCGCAGATACAGCGGGAAAACATGCTGGCGACGCGGCTTAGGAAACAGCTAGAGCATGAGAAGATGGTACTAGAGGAGAGGAAAGCAGTAAGTTCAGATCTCGGGAGTTTTTGAGAAAATTTTAGAAAGAGTATGATTTACCCCAAAATACAATCAGTCATTACACAAATGCACCATAAGGGGGTTCTATTCTAATTGAGAGCTTTCCAATGAATGGTCATGTTTGTAACTTTGATAATTTCAAACTTTCATAGTGTGAGGGAGCAAATTATTCAAAGATTCCTTCTTCATTCCAGGGGACCGTTCGTATTCTTGCCCAGATTGGTCAAGACACAGCCATCACGGAACAACAAGTCAAGATTGTCCGCGTCCAACAGGACAAGATCAAGCGTCTCAAGAAACTCCTACCAGAGTACCAAGTTTCCCACGAGAGGGCGGTATATAAATCTATCGCTATCGTCATGGATACTAAGAAGATTATTACCTCCATCGACCCGGAGAGTTTGCAAGAGTTGCGCAGCATGTCGAAGCCGATAATTGATATCGAGGATCTTATGGCTGCTATTATTATCGTCTGTAAGTCTTTCCTTTTGATAATTTTTTGGTACAAATTTCATTGGAGTGCAGTCTGTGTATCTCAGATGACATGCGGCCCACATGTCTCAGTCAAGTTTTTACGGTGGCTGGGCAAGGACATGGAGAAAAAACAAAATTCTGGACCGAATGACTTATGAAAACGAAGAAAAAAAAAATTCTCCCAAAAAAAATTTTCTGGCATATCTGTCATATTTCACTTACAAAAACAAAAAACGAAGAAAAAATTTTTTCCTAGAAAATATTTTTTTCTTGCATTTTGCATTTTTGGGTAAAAAGTCTCCCCCAGATAATCAAAATGACAAAAAAATTTGGGGGAAATTTTTTTTTCTCGTTTTTCGAAAGTTGGCCCCCCTGACTTAAAAAGTCGTCCTGCCATAATTTTTTTTTCGATTTCCTTTCCCAGCCACCACACGTTTTTATATTGCCCCAGCAAAAAAGTTCAAACTTTTTCAAAAAATGATGAAATAGAAAAATTTAACAAAACTTTCCTCTTTTGCTTTCCAGTGAAATCCCCCTCCTCTGATTTAACGTGGCAAAAGGGTGCTAAACGACAAATGGCCAATCTCGAGCGATTCACCGAAGAACTTCTGACATTCGACGACAATCAGATGCCAGAATCCACTCTCCAGTTGGTGGAGTCATATTTGAAGAAGCCATCATTCGATCCCGACACCCTCGAACGAAAGACCAGTAACTCTGCGTGTGGTTCGTTGTCGCGATGGGTGAAGGGCGTGGCGCGTTATCATCGTATGATGATCAGCAAGGTGAAACCTCTTCATGCCAAGGTCGAGCAGACGACACAAGCTGTTGACAACGCTGAGCACAAGATGAGCAGTCTTGCGAACAAGAGAAAGGTTTGTTTATTTATTTTCATCATCATTTAGGCATTTTGGCCCAGAAATGCCATGCTTATTGGCGATTCACAGTTTGGCCTTCAGTCCTTTGACAGTGGAGTAACCTGCTACAAATTCCTTTTTAGCTCACCTCTTAGCAGAGGTGAGCTTATCCCATACCGTGGCGTCCGTCGTCCGTCGTCGTCGTCGTCGTCGTCGTCGTCCGTCGTCCGTTAGCAGGGCACGTTTCGTAACTGTTAGAGCTATTGAGTTGAAACTTGGTACACATGTACCCTTATGTAATGACACCTTAGAGACCAAGTTTCGGTCCGATTCGTTTCATGGTTTGGCCACCAGGGGGCCAAACGTTAAAAGTGAAAATATGCAATATCTCCCTTAATAGTAGTCGGGAAATTTTGAAAAAAATATGGTAGGTACTTCTAGCAAAGGTGCATCATATATCCTCCGGGTTTTTGATTTGACCTCCTTTTCAAGGTCACAGAGGTCAAATGGTGTAAATTGGCCGTTAGGATGTAACGATGGCACGTTTCTAAACTGCAATGACTATTGACACCAAATTTGGTACACATTTACCCCTTAGTCAGGTGATCTCAGGGACCGAAGTTTGGTCCAATATGATTCACCACTTGACCACCAGGGGGCAAAATCCAAAAACCTTAAAAATGTAATTATTCCTTAACTTCTTGCCCGATTGCCACCAATTTGATATCATGGGTACATCTAACCACCATACAGTATATGTCACACAGGTTTTTAATTTGACCTTCTTGTCAAGGTCACAGTGGTCAAATGGCGTAAATTGGCCGTCAGGCCGTAATTATGGCACGTTTCTTAACTGCAATGACTATTGATCACAAATTAAGTACACATGTACCCCTTGGTCAGGTGATCTCAGGTACTGAAGTTTGGTGCGATCTGATTTGCCGTTTGGCCTCCAGGGAGGGGGCCAAATCCTAAATTCTTCAAAATGCCATTATTCCTAGTAATGACTTGCCCGATTGGCACCAATTTTATATCATAGGTACATCTAATTCTAACAACCATTCAATGTGTCCCCCGGGTCTTCTTTGATTTGACCTACTTTTCAAGGTCACAGAGGTCGAATGTACTGTAAATTTTCCATTTTGGGGAAATTGTAATTGCTTGGACCTACATCAAACCTAACACTACATGACACAATACCATGCTCTTTATCCATCTTTCCTCCACATGAGGTGAGCACAATGGCCCTGGCCATTTCATTTTCATGTTATATTTCCTTCTTCAGACTCTTGAAGTGCGTCTCGCTGATCTTGCAAAGGGATTTGAGGAAGCGACCATCGATAAAAACGATCAGGAAGATAAAACTATCAAGATGGACAGGATGTTGAAGACGTCTGCTCGACTCAAAAAGGTAAACATTGTCCTCATACTTCCATATTGAAGACGTCTGCTCGACTCAAAAAGGTAAACATTGTCCTCATACTTCCATATTGAAGACGTCTGCTCGACTCAAAAAGGTAAACACTGTCCTCATACTTCCATGTTGAAGACGTCTGCTCGACTCAAAAAGGTAAACATTGTCCTCATACTTCCATATTGAAGACGTCTGCTCGACTCAAAAAGGTAAACATTGTCCTCATACTTCCATATTGAAGACGTCTGCTCGACTCAAAAAGGTAAACATTGTCCTCATACTTCCATAATGAAGACGTCTGCTCGACTCAAAAAGGTAAACACTGTCCTCATACTTCCATATTGAAGACGTCTGCTCGACTCAAAAAAGTAAACATTGTCCTCATACTTCCATATTGAAGACGTCTGCTATTTAGATTCTGTTGATGTAACATGCGTTTCATTGTTTTATTCTCCTCTTCCTAGATCATCAAAGGAGAACATAAGAAGTTCCAACAGATCTTCCGATCTCTCGCCAAACGTGAACAGTGCATCCCAGGCGCCACGGCAATGGCGGCCGGCTTCCTGACGTACCTCGGACCGTACCACTACACGTTCCGCCGCATCATGCTGACTGTTCATTGGCCGCGTTGTCTGATTGAGCGTGGAATCCCGCTCGTTATCGACAGTATCAGCCCACACAGAGGTGAGTGGTCAAACATCCTTTCAGAGTCAAATTGTTTCTTCTCAATTTAAGAAAAATGTGTTCTCTAACTTCGTATTTGATTTGTAGGTCGAGTAATTGAATGGTCCCTCGACGAACCCCGAGCGACTACAACCGGTGAACCGTTAGATTCGGAGACATTCTTTGGTAGCGAAACCGACGTTGAGGAGGAGGATGAGGAGAATGAGGCGGAGTCGGTGAAGTCTGTTTCAGGCAAGAATGACGAGACTGGAGAAGAGGAAGCAGTGGAGGCTGAGAAGGTTAGTGTATTGATGAGGTGTCCAGTTGGTGCCACTTATGGCCATTTATTGTCTTCTTTGTGGCAAAATTTGTGTAATGCCAATGAATGGTGATGTTGGGCTCTTGACTTTACACACTAGAGAGGCTAGTTGTTCTTATTCAGATTTTGATTTTGATCTCTTCAGGTTGAGGAAGAACAAGGCTCAGGTAATGGAGAAAACTTGGAACAAGATGGCAACCAGCAGGAACAAGCTGCTGAAGACACGGAAGAAAAGGAACCTGTGTCGCCGAAAGGATCATCGCCAAACCCCTCCGGTGGGAAACCCGACTCACCAGCCAATCAGAAGGAAAAGAAGAAAGCCTCTCCCACAGAGCTGGAGAAAATCGCGGAGGAAACGGAACCGTCTGAGTATGCGGAGAGTAATATGTCGTTGCCGATGTTGACGGTGGAGGAATATAACCAGTATGTGCGGAGTCTGATCATGCTCATCGTCGGGGAGCTGAAACTGTACGAGTGGCTGAAGAATGGTAAGTGAATCTGTCCTGTAACTCATCATCATTATCATCTGCATGCAGCAGACGATCTTACGACTTTTGCTGCCATCTGAGCATAGCTAAGGTAACTATCTATCATTTTAAACGATTGGAACGGGTGAATCTTTACCCGTTTAGGTGCTGGAGTTGTTCGAATTTGGTGTACCGTGTGTGCGGGATAGGACGTCAACCGTCCCTGAACACGGAAAAATATGACGTCTATACGCGCCTGCTGGTGTGAAGGGGTGAAGGAATAACCAGTATACAATCTTACTAAAATGTTCTTTCCAGATCTTGGTCCAAGGCAGATAGAGAATGCATCAATGATCGTATCATCATGGCAACGACCTCCATTCTTGATCGACCCATGCTCCGAGGGCATTGATTGGTTAAGGTGGCTGAACAAGCTCGTGAATGACATGGGAATTATTACACTCGACATGGAGACGAGGTCAGTTTTCTGAAATAGAATTTTTTTATAAGATTTAAGATTTGCAATGCTGCTGATGTCAGTAAATGGAACAAAATCTAGCAATCATGCATATTGTTGGGCAATAGTTCTCTGTCCCTGAAAAAAGATTTTTGAAAATGATGCAATGTAAAACTTTGTTTTTGGACATAATGATCTACAAACTTAACCAAGGCTGTTTTAGATGCTTACTTCTGGTCTGAAGTTTAAGACAGAATACTTAGTTTATCTTATCATTCACTAATTCATTTCATCCAGGGAAGGGAAACCAAAGTTTTTTAGGTATAGAAATTGCATGAAAAATATTATCCGCCTTAACTGGGGTTGCAGAATTTAATATGCCACAATCATGCCCCCCGCCCTGCCCACTCCTTGATACTTGGTGGACCTAAATATGTCAAGTGGATAAGATCTGTAGAAATAAGAGAGTGTCTTTTCTCTTCGGGGTCAGATTGGCTCCTTGCAAACCTCAAGGCGTTGATTTTTACTTGTTAAACGAACACACCATGTTGTGATGAATTTTGGTCCACCCTGTATAACCATTGACAGCATGTATACCTATTGGGCTCTAATGCGTCTTTTGCTTTTGGCAGATGGTATGTTAAACTCATTGACGGTGGGAATTTTAACCCCTTGTTAATAATTGTGTGTTAATTCGTGCACAGCGTTCTGATAATTGAACTAGATGCACCGTGTTGTGTCTAAACTCTTGTTTTAATTACGGTTTAAAAATTTCATGTAACTTTTGACGTGACAAGTTTTGAATGGTTCTACTAGTGCATGTCCCTGTTTTGTTTTGACATTGTCCTGCATGCAGTTGCATGTCTCCTGTTACACTAAAACCTGTTTGTTAACTCAAGTTTTGTAACGTTTTGTGTGATTTGGCTTAGACCAGGCCTTGTGTGAGGTGATATCGAAGTCACATATCGAGGTTCAATAACCCAACTCCGCCTCAATGAGTTGCAGTCGTGGCAAGTTTCTTCACCTCACACCATTTGCCTGAAAAAGATTCTGACTATCTAACTCAACCAAGGACAGGAAATAAACAGTAGAAATATCACCAGTCATGACAATGCTTCAGCCAAATTACACAATCCGTTTTGTTTTCCTTTTTGATTGGACTAATCCTAATCCGCACATTTTCATATTTACAACACACAGCATGATCCCGCACATGGTGGCTGGGAAGGAAACCGTCTGGAGGTATAATAAATATGTCGTAGAACCGTAGTCATCCTTTCTCCTGCAGGCCTGCCGACTTGTACACTGGGGAGTACAATGTACACCTCTTGGGGCCATTACACCTAATTCTAGTGATTGTACACTGAAATTGGATGGAATTGTCTCCAAAGTCTCCATATTGTACACCTTCTTATGCAATTTGACACCATTTTGTCCAAGATTGTACACCTTTTGAACGACGTCGGCAGATCTGCAGTCCTGTGTCATGTGTTTAATATCTCTTCCACATTAACATCTTAGCCAACTGTGTTGATTTCAGTCTTGACGGGGAATATGAATTTGTTGATGAGTAGGTTTCCATAGTCTTAAAACCCTTGCTCCTTCCTTGTGACTTGCGCTCTATATTTGCCATATAGAAAATGTGAATACTCTGGTGTAGTGTTCAGACCTGCAGCATTAAGGTTGTGGATTCAAATCCCTGCCATTTGGAACCTGTAGCACCTGGCTAATTGACCCCATTGAAGATGGGTAGAATCCTAGCCAGGCCAGGGGTTATAGAAAACCTTATCAGGCCTCTTGTTTACACCAAATGCACACTCAGTGACCCAAAGGAAGCCTATCAAGCCTGAGGGAAAACAGGTGTGTCCAAAAACATGTAATTGAAAGGCCTCATAGTCGCTGTGTGTTGTAGTTTGCTTGGTATGTGACCTCGGAAAGGGCGCTTCACTTCAATTCCCCATATTGCCTCAAATGCTTCATCTCCATCCTCCTCAGCAGGACCGGAACTCTATTTCTTGATTACTTTATTCCCTCTCTGCTTGAATTGGCCGCCATGGTAACTGAATGGCTTCAACTTGGCCATCTATTCATTATAAGACTTCTTGGGCATCTAGTCACGCAAAACATTTCGATTGAGACTGTTTTATAATAAACCTTCATTTTTGTTATTTAACCAACATGGAAGTTGATAGTGCAGAGAGAATATGCTTAAATATTCTGTCTGCTGGGGAGAATGCTTCATGTGCTGATTTTTAATGTGATTTTGCTTCAGGTCCGACCCACACCTCCTTGTCACTATTGAGAAGAGCATCATGAAAGGACGTCACATCCTCCTCAAGAATTGTGCAGAGGAAATCGACAGTGACATCATGCCGTTAATCTATCACCGGAACTTCTGCTCTCAGGACCAGGAAAATGAGGGTAGGTACCGCCATTTTGGCAAGAACTTGAAAACCTGAATTTCTCCAAAATGTAGTGATTGCCTATTCAAAACCTTGGAGGCTGTTCTTTGGAAGACAAAGAACAGATCATAACTCCCACCTATATAAATGGAGACAAGGACTGGAAAACTGTCCTAATGCAATAATCTACTATCTTTCCTCTGTTCCAGAACCACGCATGATCAAATTCTGCGGCCGTCGCATCCTGTGCCATCCACAATTCCGCCTTTTCCTTGCAACCAATCTACCGAAGCCGAAGCTGAGTCCTGATGTTGCGTCGACCACGGAGGTCGTGAACTATGGCACGTCTGCCGAGACGCTGATGGATGATCTGCTGACGCGGTCGTTTGCTCGAATTCGCCGCGAGTTGTACCTTGAGAGGCGTCTGGCGCTGCAGACAGCACAGGAGGTCAAAGGTGACTATGACTGTCGGATTGATAATTTGGCCATTTCTCATCAGCTGTGCAGTGACATGATTGCAAAGAACATTTTCCCCAGTTTTCCAATTTTTTAAAAGAAAATGCAGAAATTTTTGAAAAATCACTGAAATTGTCCATCTTCACTATGACATATATGACAACAGCTATGGGAAAAGGGATTTTTGTCAAAATTCTACAAAACTTTTTTCACTTGTTTTTTTTATTTCTGCTCAAAATGACGAAACATCATCAGCCCCAAAAAATCTAGCTTTGAAAATTTTTCAGAATTTTGAACTGATGAATAAGTTCAGCAAAAAAAGTGTTGTAGTCGAGTTTCTCAATTAAGGATGCAGGTTTTCCAGTGAGAATACCTTTAACCTTTTATCATCTTTCCAGCACTCCTGGTCCAGGTGATCGCCTTCATCAAACTCCAGATTTACAAAAATGTCGACTCAAAGGTTCTGTGGAACGAGCAGGATGTGGAAACCATCGCAAATTCGATCGCGAAGAAAGATATGTGTTTCGACACGTGGAAGAATTCCCAAAGTGTCCTCGGCGACATTGACCAACTCAGGGATGAACTTTTCCCCATCGCCCGCCGTGGGGCAACTTTGTACACCGTGATCCGGAGTCTTCCCAGCATCCGCCAGGAGTACCAGTTCACTCTTGACTATTTCCTCAAGTTGTTTGATGAAGCGGTGGGGGCCGAACCACCAGAGGAGTTCTACCATAAAGTAGCTGAGGTTCGTGTAGTGAGCGCTATTTTTCTTCTCTTTGTTCAATCTCGGCCGAAATATAAGCGAGCCGAAAAATTAGCCTCTCCCTCCAAATTAAGAGATTATGCCACTCTCAGACTCCACCCCTGAAATCTATTGATGTCTTCATTGTAGGTTGGTGAGGACATAAGCCTCCTCGAAACTCCAGTGGTCAGCACCAAGCAACGTCCCAGCAACGTGGACAATGTCGACAAGGAAAGGTCTGGTAGCGCCACCAAGCAGAAAGAGGAGAAACCAGATGAGGAAGTCGCTGAGGATGGGGCTGCGACAGAAGAAGGTGGGTTTTTGACATTGGGACGACATTTGATACAACTCTGTCAAAAGTCCATCCTATATGATGATGTTACCTTTTGTAGTGTTTGGAAAATGACGTAGATAAGAATTGCGTAGATGAATTCCAAGGTTTTTCAGCCAGTTGACGTGAAAAGATTTCATGATATATCAAATTCCTGTTCAGATTAATCATCAAGTTGAGATGTTGTGATTTTCTGACTGTTTCCTATAAATTGTGTCTCTATAGATGAAAGGAGACCGTCTGCTAGCAAACCAGCGAAACCCGACAATGGTACGATAAGAGTGAAATGCACATGCACTGCTATGTCCACAGCAATACATTTGAAGCAGATAAATTCCCCTGCTTTCCTGCAGATATTTCTTGTTTTATTGTACAAATCCTTTCAAAAATACAGCCTCAGCTTAGCTTTAGTTGGAGAAATATTGTAAATGTTTCGCAATGGGCTGTTTTACTTGTGGCAGTTTTGATAGTGGGACGTGTCATTGGCGAAAAAGGTGGCATCACAGACATCTTGTGATAAAAACTTTCTTGTGCACATCTTGTTATGAAAGTATTTTTCGACCCATGTATGTCGCCCTTGGTTTGAATAGTGCATGCCCAAATCAAAAGAGTTTGAACTGGGCAACACCACTGACTTGAATTTTGACACGAACACGCACCATGTTTATTGAGTGAGGGTTCGAGTAAATGTAGACCTCTGTTGATACAATTCTTTTGTGTGGTATTGAGAATTGTGATACTGCCACCAGGACTAGTAAAGGTTGAAGCTAAATTCAGTGTTTGAATCCGGCAGACGTTAGCTTTGAAATCGTCGCAGTTTAATACTCTTCCCACTCTTTGCATGCTTTTCCTCACCCTGTTAGCATGATGATCTATGAAATCACTCTCTCTTCAATTCTATAAGGTCAGTTGCAAATATGGCCCGCTCACAGTCTTTCTGCATGAATGAATAGGTCAGAGGCTGACCAGGCCTAGCATTGATGGAAAATGTCTGTTGGGCTGCGGAGGATGCAACCAAAGCAGTTCATGTATGTGCAGGTGGTCTCATACCTAATGTACTGACCTTATAGAAGTGAGAAGAGAGTATTTACCTGACATACTCCTCTATCCTATTTGCATGCTTCTCCCGTGGCTGATGAATGTACGATACGATCATAAAACTGCTTCTGTTTTCATACAGGGAGTTATTTACCGACCCATTCAGACGATGGGCTCTATGCACTGATTGGTCAGTTTATTTGGTTGTGGTCACATGACTTTATGTTTGTCCTTCGACTGTCCCCAAAAGATGGTTTGCTGAGTCCAAAATGACCGAGTTGAGTTGAAATTTTCTGGCACCATCGATTTGGGGACAGTCCTATGTGTTGGTGGTGATGGTTTTAATACAACGTTTCCCTATATCCCCTTACTGCCCATGTCTGTGTATGAAAATAAGTGTCCAGAGATTCAGAACCATCATAATCTGTAACTTTCCACAGCTTTAAAAGAACCAAGCTTCTCAATGGACCAGTATATTGAGTTTCTGGTGATCGGAAACTGAGATTTTGATTTTACATTTGTTTACGTTTATCATCGTCTAATAGTTTTGATATAACACAACATTCCATAATGTGTCCGTGTTTCAGAATAAACCGTTTCTTTTCAGCGATTTCCTAACTTGACCTCACTGATAATTGAGATGATAATACTATGCAACAGTGTTTGTTTATTTTGTGTAACTCTGATTATTTTCTAATGTTAAATTTGTCTAATGTGAAACATGAGAGCAACACTCATTGTTTGGGTGCAGGCTGGAAGTTAGTGGATGATGGGCAGGTACCTGAATGCCCTCAAGCTCTAAGAAGAAGACCTTATTGATTGTACAGTGCTTCCTTTAGTTTACTACAAACGACATTGACGTATTCAAAAAGAGATCCAACCACATGACTATATCAAAACTTAACGTTAAACTTTTGAGTTTGTTTAAAAATGAGTAAATAATTGATTCAATTTCATTTAAATTTGCAGGTGAGGCGTCGTTCATCCAAGCCATCACATCGGCCAGGGAAGCGGAGAGCCGCAGCCAGGTCATCAATCAGATCCGAGGTCATAGGTCACATGAGATCAGGAGTGAATTCCAGGTCACTGACGAAGTCGTCCACCAACTCCAAAGAGAGGCTACGGTCGAAGCGCAAGATTTCTCGCCGACAGGACGGTTTGGGAACTTCCCAAGTTTGCCGTCAGAGGGCGTTGAGTACACCAACCTGTCGTATAATCAGATCAAGCAGGTCGTTGATAACTTGACCACGACGGTTTATGAGAAAATTAAACAGTAAGTACATGGGTTATGGTTAGGGTTTGAGAATTGAGGAACTGGAATTTTGATTTCATCTTGGGGTAGAGGGCTGTTAGTGATTGCATCTAGAGTCACAGATCACCACCAGAGATCCCCATAAAACAAAACATATGGATTGATCCCTTATGAAAGACTGATTGCAGTGTGTTGTTTTAACCCCAGAAAAGCAGACGTCAGTTTCATTGCAATTGTTTACCTTTCCAGGAGTCTTTATGAAGAAGATCGTCTGCTCTTTGCCACGATGATGTGCCTGAACATCCAGGCCGAAAAAGACGACCAATTCCCTGAGAGTGAAGTCTCTCTCCTCACGCAGGGGAATCCTGGTCTTAACATACAGTTAACGCTCGCTGATTTCAACTGTGATGCACCGGTACCAACATGGCTGCCGTCCGAGCGCTGGGATGAGCTACTCTCACTCTCAGTGCTGCCCGGCGCTCTCGCTAACCTCTGTGTTAACGTTGCGGAGGACTCAGAGAAGTGGGAGGTGTGGTATGAGGCTTCCGAGGCGGAGAATGAACTGATGCCACTGCCACCGATACCCAAGACACCACACACACAAGACAAAGGTCAGTACTCTAGTTGTATCATCTGTTGTAACTTGAAATTCATCAAATGAAAAACTACACCAGTGTCTGCTGTGTGATTGAAGTAGAATTGTTCCTGATATCCGTATTCTTAATGAGAGAATCTCCTTTCCGTCCAGATGGAGACAACACCTCCAGACAGAGTGCCAGCCCAGATACCAACCAGATGTCTGACCTTCACCAGCTCATCGTCATCCGGATGCTCCGTCCCGACAGGCTACCGCACGCCATGTCGAAGTACGTCAGTCGTAACCTAGGCCTGGCGCCCCAGCCTGCGCCGACACTTCATGACATCATGGAGAGTATGGGGAACCACCATTACGGCATACTGGTGATGTTGCCCCCTGGAGCATCCAGCCCCTCGCAGCAGAGCATCTCTAGTATCAAGATGACAAAGGACTCCCTGCAGACGATAAGGGAGATGGCAGAGGTGGGTAAAATGTTTATAAAATCCTGTCTGTCTTTTGAAGGAACATAATGATTGCCCCATCAGGTAGGTGGAGCAGCATTTCCCCCAAACCCTTGGCAAAGCGCCCCGTGTTTGGCCTGCGCTGAGCTCCACCCTCCCCATGTTTAGCCAATACCTCCAATTCAGTAACAGAACCTTGAGTCAACGCCACACAGACCATTCACAACCACACCTCCTCATCAAAGAACTTTTCCTTAACCACTAATTTTTTTCCAGGAAATCGGCATAACTCTTGAAAGTGTCAAAATGTGTGAAGGTTGCGAGTATCAAGTAGGCGTCACCATCGACCAGGCTGAGAAGAACGACGGCTGGGTCGTTATCGAGGATCTACATCTCGCTCCGGAGAAATTCTTCCGAGAATTGAATTACAATTTGATTCGAGTGATGAGAGGGCGTGGTGAGTGTAAACAAATGTCTTGTGTTCTGTCATTGCAGCAGTGGTTAAGATGGCGGCCATCTTGGATTTGCTGCTCTTGCCTCCCTTGCTTTGTTTTTGGACGTCAGGACTGGAAGCACCTCAAGTTATGTCCACAGAATGTATCTGTTCATGTTTTGGGGCTGACTGTTGTTTTTGAAAGGTGCTGCATAACCCTGGAGACTCCGGGGTGGTCTTATGTCGCTTTTTCACCCTGACTTTTCTTCTTCCAGAGAGACTTGATGAAGAGAAGCGAAGCCGGAGTAAATTCTGCATCTGGCTGACGAGCGAGCCCAGCGCTAGGATCCCAACGTTCATGTTAAAGCGCCTCCACAAACTTTCCTGGGATAACGTCACGATGGACTTGATCAAAGAAGGCAGCGGTGGGACTACTAATGGTGGAGCGCCACCTGGGGAGGGAGAGGAGGAGACAGGATCACAGGCGCGGCAGTCGTACGGTAATGGCGGTGACAACGGTGGCGATGAAGCGCCATTGGAGCCAGAGACGCTGGAATATGCTCCGGTGAAATCTGTCCTCGTCACTGGTAAGTAGATTTGCTGGGGACACACAGATTTACTCCAAGCTCCAAGTTGTCAAGACCTGTTGACATGAACATTCATTCGAAATCTCTTGCTAAGCACTTCCAATGGTCTACACTGGTAGATCATCTTCCATGTCGACTGATACCAAATCTGAAATAATCTCAAACAAAGCTCTGGTAGGCCTACTCCAACAGGCATTGACGTGACGTTACTTATTTCAGCCATTTCCTCGTGTCTGCGATCGATCTCCCAAACAACTGCAGACAAGATTCAAGAGATGCCCAACGCACAGAAGATCCTGCCGTACATTTACGGTTTGGCCGTCTGCCAAGGTGTTTTCCAGGCGCGCCAAGTGTTTGGATGTCGCGGCTTGTCACAGTGGTATCCTTTCAACGCCGTCCATCTTCAACAGAGTATTGACATCTTATTGAAGAGCATCTATGGAGAAGAGGAACCAAGTATCGAACTCGTTTGTGGAAATATTTCCAAGATCGTCTCTCACGTCTACGGCAACATTGTCAGCAATGACTGGGATCGCGACTACCTGTCCGCCATTTTGAATTACATCATCAGCAATATGGAGAATCCCTCCATTCTTCTTGGTGACACAGAGATTCCTGTTCCAGCGGCCAATGTTGGTAAGACTCTCTCTCTTAAGTTTTCTCTCCCTGCTGTTGGACTCTCTGTAGTATTCTGTGTCTGAAATTGTATAGGGGCTATTGCATCTTCCATAAGTAGTAGTCATTCCTAACCCCATAGAAACAGCTCCCTGACTTGGGTGGGGCAGTCATTCTCCCCCAAACCTCGGCTACCATAGTACCACCTCAGTTTGACCTACATTCATCGCCACCCTGTTTGCTGAGACAACCAGTACCAACAGCAAGGTATCAATTTGCTACTTTTCACTTTCAGAACTGACAGAGTTTGGCAGCTGGTTCGATGAACAAATGAAAAACAAGGAGACCAATTCTGCAGCTGCACTCGACCTTCCGATGGATGTTGAGAGGGTGTATAATGAAGCCAGGTGGGTAAAAGTTTTGAGCATCAAGTGGGACGTCTTTGGTACCACTTGATCATGCATACAGCCAGAATTGTGGTACATGTATATGGATATCTGTAATCATATTCCATTCCCTTGCAGCGCACGGTCGTTCATCGAACATCTCGACAGACTCTACGAGACATCACGCATGGACACCGGTGACATTGCACCGATACCCTTCGCAGAACTCAGTATGTTCCGCCTAAGGTCGACCATCGAGCTTTGCATCGAGAGTCTACCGCCATTGTTAGAACTCGGCGATAGGTCAAAGATCAACAATGGAGAAGAGAGTTACAACTTCCCGTACCATTGTCCGAGTGTTTTGAGTTTCTCGACAGCATCTAGCGTCATGATGCCAGAGTCCATAGGATATGTGCTCCTGCAGGTGGGTTGTGCTCTCCGCTCCCAATCTTTACAAATCTTACATTACAACAAGCTCAGCTAAACTGATAATATACCTCGTAATGGGCACTAGGTTCGAATAAGATTTGTACAGCTGGGTGTGCCAAGGGTGGTTTGGCATATGTTGTTGTCTCTTCACCCAAATGCTGGGAAGGCTGAAGATGAAAACAACTCACATTTTGAATTTCCTTTAGGAATGTCTCTGGCTGAACTCCCTGCTGTGTCACATCCGCCAGAACATCTTTGAGCTCCAGCAATGCCTGTTGACCAGGCCGGACTCGATCTCGCCGAGACTGCAACCGACAGCGAAGAGTATCCAGCAGGAGAATGTGCCAATAACCTGGGTACATCCCAACTGCCAACCTTGTACCCATACATTATTGACCTGGCTTGCAGGTGAGTTGTTTTGGGCTTTCTCGTAATCCCGCAAAGACTTCACAAAGTTTTGAGAAAGAAACGCAGAACAGAGGTTTCAGCAGAATGTATTCACAAAAACAATATGAAGATTTATTGTCTCAAAATCTAAAATAGAGCTACAGTCTATTATAGAATAGAAAAAAGTCTTTAGAAGAATATCTGTATTTTTGATATCTTTCCAGATGTGAAGAAACGCTATGATCAGATGTACCGCTGGGTAAAGAATGGTATGGTCCCGACCTTAAACAGCGGTCCTACCCCTGCTCCCAGGGGACAAGTACGCACGATCTGGCTGGGTGGACTGGTCAACCCACAGGCGTTGTTCATGGCTCTCAGGCAAGAGAAGGCTGTGCTTAGTGACTGTCTCATCAACGAGGTGGAGCTAGTGTGTGATATCGATGACCGATCGACTTCACCCGATCTTGAAGAAGACGAAGCAGGAGTGTTCGTCAAAGATCTGCATCTGCAAGGTGCATCCTGGGACAGTGGGGCAAATAGCCTTGCTCTGGCCGAGTAAGTTGTCTTCCGCTCTTTTTCTGAGGAATCGATTTCTAGAAAGCCTCTGTATTGTTCTACAATTCCTTTTAAACTGCTCACTGAAGTCATGTTACGAGGTAGCTTTATCTTAATCTCGCAGAGATGGCCAGCAAATTGATAAATGGATTTCTTTTCAGGAGTGACGTGACCACACTTCCACTCATTCATGTGAAGGCCATCACAAAGACGAAGAACTCCTCGAGCCAGGATGACTTACAGAAATACAACTGTCCTGTCTTCATGAACAAGGCCCGACAAGTCTGCTCTCTTGTGTTGCCGCTCTCGTCAAACCTTCCGACGTCAACCTGGGTTAGATCAGGTGCCGCTCTCATCATTGACCCTGGTAAGTGCACATCGATTGGAATTCAAATTGATGCCGATTATGTCTTGTTGATGTTGCTCTTAAACATCTTTTTCTGCACAAACGGCAGACTTGAGGTCCAGGAATCTAGCTTGGTCTGACCTCTACACTGGAGCCAGTCGGGCATAGTTAAACCTCCCTGGATTAGGACTCCTGCTGCTCATTACTCTGGACTATGGTGGTATGCCTGCTTTTTCACCATCAAAACTACTTTTCGCAAAATTAAAGCATTGTATTCCATCCATTCCAGGTATCGCTAAAGGCAGCACAAAACGTACTAAGGCACATCGCACAATGAAACAAGCACAGATGGCGCTGTCTCCAAGAATTGTCGATTTCGAATCGGAAAGAGGTTCGACGGTGTCTCCGTTAGCAGCTGAGAAAGAAATTGACAAACTGACGCCATCTAATCTAACGGCATCGCAACAGTACTCGTCGCAGCAGTCACAGTTGTCTGGTAAGCCGTTCACCCCAAAGTCATCACCGCGTCCGCCAGCACTGCAGCTCGAACGCGATGAAAAACACCTGGAAGATGACAAGAATTCAAAGGCCAGACAGAGCTACGAGTACGTCTCGAAAGAATCTGTCTTGACCGACACGACTGCAAGAAGCAACCGCTCGGAGAAAGACAGCACAAGATCGCAGACATCTGACAGATATGCTTCGAAACAGAGTTTAGTGAAATCTGAACGTTCGACAAAATATTCAGAGTCATTTGAGGAAGAAAGTAGGACTGACAAGCAGAGTCGGATTTCTGAGAGGGTTGAGGATGATGCGCGATCCCAGAAGTCTACAACTTCCAGAGGGTCACATCGTAGCGATGCTGGGTCTAGGGTGTCTAAACGTAGTGACACTTCTAGAGCACCTAGTAAGTCTTCACGAGCAGGCAGTACAGATCAGAAACGATATTCTGCAAGGAGATCCGAGATGGGGTCGTCATTGAGCCAGAAATCTGCAGCAGGGGAGAAGAGGAAAGAGTCACCTGTTTTGCGGGGATCTCCAGCACGGTCCGAAGGCAAAAAGTCATCGGTCATGAAATCTGAAGGTACAACGTCACCTTCTGTAAAATCACACAGAGATTCACCTGTGGGGTCAGATTCACAAGCCCAGAAATCGCGGATGGAATCGCCAGCTCAGAAATCCAGGACTGTGTCCCCGGGACAGACATCGAGGACAGAGTCACCAGCACAGACATCCAGGACTGCTTCACCAGCACAGAGGTCCACGATCACATCGCCAGCTTCCACTGGCAGACAGTCAAAGACCGGGTCAGTAGGGAAGGCCAGCGCTTCCCCTAGATCAGAAACAGTGGACTCCCCAAGATCAGAGCGAACGGAGAGTCACGTCGCAGAGTCGCCAGCAAAGTCTGCACAGCCGCCAACACGAAATGCAGATGATACAGACGCAGATGATAGGGGGCGTGATTCTGTGGCTTCCTCTGTTATATCATCACGTCCAGACACTGTGAAGACGGAACCCCTGACGAAGGTCTACGCTGGAAACGATGGAAATACGCCATTGCCTCCAGAGTCGACTGACGGGCAAGAGCCAAGCACTAGGCCAGAATCGAAGACACCATCGGCCAAACTGTATTAAAATGACCTCTTTCCACTTCAAGAATGCAAATTTCCCATCTTGATGTGGATATGAGGGTGTATCACCAGTGTTTTTACCAAAATACAGAAGGGGTGACGATATTGCACTCTTTGAAAAGACACAACATTTTTGATATTTTTTTGGGACAAATATTTTGAAGAATTGTAACTTGTCTCTGTGATTGTCAGATATATACCAGCCCATTGTGAGTTTTGAATGAACTTCAAACTGTTTTGGAAATCCAAGCGGGAAACTCATTGAATATTGGATGGCACTTTTTGTCTTCATTATGAAAGTATCGGTCTGGACACCTATTCCATGAGGTGTAAAGTGTTTGGGTTTCTGAAAATTTTGGGCCACCTGTTACCTATATGACCTATTTGTCCGCCCACTTTCGCTTGCATTGATTTGTTTCATTTAATGAAGAGTTTCTAAATTTATTTACATTGTGTTATAATGAATATTTATTTTAAGCACTGTGTATTTATTTCTTCAATCATTTTGTATTTGACACTTTATGGGTTGGTCATGACTACTCTCTCATATAGAGAGAAAATATCCAGAATTCAATATTCAAATACCTGTATTTAAAGATAGGGGCCTACCGTGACCCTTTTTCAATGTTCATGAGATTAATGTTGACTAGTTCAAAATAAGGGCACCATGATTGGACATTATGAATGCAAAGTGCTAATGTTTACATTAGCAATTTATCAACCTAGATGATGTAAGCGCCCTGCATTATCTGGAGCATTTGACCGCATGAAGAGGAAAAGTTAGAATATGAGTGTAATCACTGTGTATAATTATCAAACACCCCTCTGAGCATCATCAATGTCCAAACGTTATCTTGGGGACATCTTCAATGTGAAGCCAAATTTGCCCAAATGTAGTCTTGATGGGGGAGGGGGTTTGCAGAGAGACTGATTTGAACCATTTTGTCTATTTTTGGCTTGACATAGTTTTGCTTCACTACCTTGTCTCCGTTGGGGAAGAAGGGACAACTTATTGCTTATTTTGGCTGAAAGTCATGACCAATCGGTTGAGACAATGTAGTGCTTCCTTGTTCTCATCAATTGCTCAGAACAAAACTCCATTTTGGTGGCAAGTCCCTTTGATAGCTGTGATGAAATACATGTAGAGACATTGAGATAACATTTTCTGCTTATAATCAGTCCGCTTCATCTTGCCATTTGCTCTTTGAAGACAATTCAAGAAATGATTCCATTTCCACTTTACTAAAGATTCCAAATTTGTATATTCTGTAAACTTTATTTAGGAGCTCAAAGTTTGGCACAACCTGTCTCTGTCTTTGAAGGTTGTGTCTGACAAAACCAACCATGATTGAAAAAAAAATATTTTGATAACATAAGTGAATTGATTAATTGTTGAATAAAATGTTTTTGTATGAAACTTAGTTCTCTTGTTTAATATTTGGTGGTTTTTTGGTGGTCTTCAATGTCAGCATCCTGAGAATCAGGGTTTTGACAATCCTGCGTCATAAACTGTGTCGCCAGTTCAGACTGTAAATCTTATTGAGATCGAATTAGCGCCACTTTCTTACATTAAAAAATGTTTTGTTTTATTAATGAATAACAAAATATGATCTTTATGAATAAAATTTGACACTTAATAGTGGATTTTAAGATGACTGTACGGAGAACTACAAACGCAGCGTAGGGCATCGCGGGCTTTGTGGTGATGAGGTAGCCTCACAGCAATAAGTTAGAATCTTCATCCGCGGTACTGCTTTTCAAGATGGTGGCAACTTACTAGTTCTTTATCTTGACACTAGAGGCGCTGATCGGCACTGGTAGCGCGTTCGATTTCTAGCGCCGCGCTTCGGTTAGCCTGGTACCACTGGCCACGCTTCGGTAAGCATGTATTGACATCGCTCAGCAGCGAGACAGCGCTCGTATGGGCGGAGGCTACGGAGGCAATAGCGCGGAAGTTCAGTACGGACTCTTCGGATCGATACCCCAGGTTTATAAATGCAACTTGTGCAGAATCGTAGTGACACGCAAGAGACGCACAGGGGAACAAATTCACATACGAGATGGAGACTGGTCTTAAGGGCACAACAATTAAGCTTCTGAGACGCTCCCTATAATATCGATGTATCTTATTTCATTTTCAGGGTCATGGAACAACTCTTCCCTCCGTGAAAAGACCTCCATGGAGTCTCAGTAGAACCATACCTTAACCCGACGTCACCAACCAGGGAAGGACACGTTTTCCAGTGGTCATTCCATTCTGCTACACTAGGATACGAATCCTACCAAACTAGAGCGCCACCTGTTCACAAATGGGGAGTCGGGGGGAAAACTCTGGTGTAAAAGCAGAAAATTTCCCCTGGAAAATGTGTCCGGGCCTATTGTATTCTGTCGGATTATGCTATAAATGGTCCTGTAGGCTAGATGGCCATAGCTCCAGATTAATGATAGAATGCTTTGTTCCCGGACATATCCCCGGCTGTAGAAACTCATAGAAAAAAGTTGTAAATTCTACTATAATAATTTATTGTTCAATAAAGATATTAAAAAAACAAGATCGTGATAATTGTCATTCTCTTCTCCTCGTTGACTCTAATTGACATCGCCAATTTGATTGGCCCATCATGAAGTTATGGAACGACACTTTATTAGACGGCGTTGGCAATTTTCAGAAAAGGCATCATTGCCAGGGATTTTCATCCCGTTTTACCAAACACTACCGCCTCTTCATATGCGGGAATCTCTAATTGGTGATACTTTCGTTGGAGCAAGGGAAGGGCGTTGGAGTTTCCCGCCAGCCACTGAAATTCCGCGTATTGCCGATTGGCGCTATTATGAGCTGCCATTCATGAATCTGGAACGAGGCCAAGCACGACTGTACACCGTATAATCTCATGTTTTCCCCGTAAATTTGGCACCTTTTTACAAAATATCAACGATAAAAATGGCTGATATGGGATTGGAGAAAAGAGAAGTCACATACTTCATGGTGAGTGGTTGCGTATGTGAAAGTGATAACTGTGTGAACAGTACTTTTCTCTCATATATTTTGCCTTTTGTGTTGATTGGTCGGGCGTGTTGATCTCGACCGAGTTCAGCGGAAATTTCCATGATTTTGTCACGTCGACCCCCTGAAAATATGTGCTTAGGCAACTTATTTGAATGAAATGATTTGTTATTTATATCTTAAACGTATATCTGCTATTTTGTATAGTAGGGTGGTGTTCTTTTGCACTTGAATTTCGTGTTTTGGAATGATTTTGGTGGTTTTTTGGACCACGAGATGGGCGAGTCCATGTGAGGACAGAGGGTGGTGAGGGTGGTGCAGTTGCCTGGGAACGTCACGTGGCAGCCATGGCACATGGCCGGGGAAGCCCCTTGGCCCTTTGACACAAAACTTCCTTGGTTGAAAGGCCTTTACTAAAAAGTACATTGTTAAACCGACTGGTGTACTTTGTTGATACTTTTCGATTAAATATACTGTACTTTGCTCAGCTGTGGTTGTTTTGAGAGAATGCCTGTACTGTTGTAAGACCATGAGTTCAACTTAAACAACTTGAAGTTGAACAAGGTTGAAACTATGAGATTGAAATGAGCATAGACATAGTCTGTAGTCACTCTCAAGATTCAGCGGTGATTGTAAGTAACGTTACACTGATGGACAGCAGTTTACTGAGTTATTGAAATGAGTGGAGCGGAGTCCATAAAAACAAAAAGTTGAAAAAACTAGCAATCTAATAGAAAAAACAACACTGACTGAGTGGTTTTTGTCCGTGAAATCTGGAACCTTGTCCTTTGTTCCAACTCCTGCAATATCGGAGTCTGTACACTATGAACCCTTGATCTCCAGTTGTTAAGTTGAAATGACTTTAAGTACAGTAGTAGTATGGAGTGAAGAAATGGAAAGGAGGATATGTTTGTTGGTCTACCAGAAAAAAAAGATTGACACTCCATCTCTCCATCAATACATTCATCATTCCTGGGTTAATTAACTAATTAAGTTGCTAATTAAATGAAGTTGTGTTTTGTCTAGACAACTTGATAACAGTACATCGTTAGTGTACAGTAACAGTAAATCTCGGAAGTTATTACCAGGCATAACATTAACCTGAATCTCACATTGAGATTGAGATGACTCATTCTGCTCCACTCATGTACAGGTCAGCAAAGTGCCAGACGCTTGTTCTCAATGAACATTCCAATCATTTGTAGACAAAAAATAAAGGTGTGGTTAAGCTGAAATGGCTGGCTGGCTACTAAATAAGTACTAAGGCTGAAACTAAAGTAAAGACATGATGATAGATCATACAATTGTCAAGATCTGTGAATACATATTTGGACTCTGTGTTGATCTCCATAGACAAACATCTTTGGCCTATTGTTCCCGTATTTTGACGTAGAGTTCACATCAGTTTGGCCCAAGAAATAACTCTCCAGCTTATTTCCATTCTAGGGTGACACAAACAACACCAACGGCACTGCCAAACAAAATGGAAATAAATCAAACTCGTGGCGCGACAAAATGATCGGAATATTACCGCGCAGCATCCAACACCGGGTGCGCAAACCGCAACCACAGCCGTGTAAAACGGCTGCGCCGCAAACAAAGGTAATGTCGGATGTTGTGGCGTGGTGTGGCACTATTCTTCCCGGCATAATCTGGTCTCCTAATGGTCTGCTAGGTGTTTTCTAACTGTAACGTCTCGGTCAACGTTGGCTGTTCTTCAATTCTGTTGCCATGGTTTCATTGCTGTTATTGTGACACTTTTTCAGAAATGATTGTTCTGGAGAAGTTGACTCCCTGTCTGATGTTAGAAGGGGGTCCTTACCCTCGCGTTGACACTATCAAAAGAGAATAGAGTGAGATCCAAACTGTCCCAGTCAGTCAGATTTGCATCTTTTTAAAAGTACGTTTGGATCATAAAATTTCCCATTTGCATGAAGAACAGCTGAAGTTGATCATTTTGAAATGATGGTAATATGGATAATGCTTCTTTCCTTCCCTAGCTCCCAGGTTGAGGTCCCAGGAACCTTTTGATGCATGCATTGTTGGTGTTGCTTCGTCACAGATACCACCACATCTCCAGCGGTTTTCTCTTGAAGTTGACGAGTGATCTCTGCGGTCTATTCCACTGGTCATCTGACATCGTCATTAACTGAATGTATAAACAATCTTGTAAATTGAAATACACGTATAGTGGTAATCAAATAATATAATCCTTAGCAGGTAGAATTTAAGTTGTTAGAACTGTAACAGGTATGTACAAAATAGTTATTGAGTTTGGGAGAAGTACATTTACATTTACATGTGCATAAAGTGAGGTCTAACTGGCATCACCACACGCACCTGACCCTACACATAGGGCCGAATTTACGAAGGGTGTTTAAGAGTTAGACGCGTGTAAATTCTACATAATCAGTTTCAGGGCCTAATGCGGTTTTCATGAAGAAACCCTGCAAGGCCCTGACTCTGTCTATTCAGACATTAAACGCTGTTTTAAGCTAAACACCCTTTGTAAATTCGGCCCTTAGTGTTTAGCGAGGCAATGGCTGAATATAACAACTGTCCTTCTTTCCCAACTTTTGTTTCTGACTTGATGTTTCTTTTAGTTTTGCTTGAACCCGTGGGGATTTGCAAGCTTTCGTGTCTTCTTTTATTTTCAGGTATTCTTTGTTTGGTGGGGCAGCGGTTGATTTTTCTGATGGTGCTCACTCGCGGAGACAACCAGACTGTCCCAGTCAATGCAATTCATACCAACCAACGATATCTCATTATGCAGATGTCATGGATCCATATCTCATTATGCAGATGTCATGGGTCGGCTGCAGCTGTTACTTAGATAGCAACATGTAAATTGTATTGTACACCCACCCACACTGACTACATTTATCAATTAATGCAAATATTTGAGCAAATCTAATTCTAACAATGAAACTTCTGATGATGCAATAATAAAAAACAAATGTCCTGAACTTTATAAAATTTGGAGGCCTGAGATTTAGAGGCCTGGATTGTTAAGGTTATACATGTTTTCTGATGTTTTCTGATGCAATATTACCTGCAGGCCTAAGCGATACCAGTAGGGATGACTCACTGATGGCGAGGACAGATGTTTTGTCATGATGTATATTGGAAGAACCTTCACCTCGCCTCTCGGGCTTTTTCCACAGGCATGACAGGTACTGTCATCGAAAAGGGCACTGTCTGAAAAAGGTGCTTTGCCACTGATGGAAAAAGGCAGGGTGCTGGGAGGGTGCCAGATCTCTTCTGCTGAAACGCTAATAGTACATGTATGTAGTATTTATAAAAGAGCTTGGCACAAATGTTTTGGTTTAAAAAGTAACTCTCGACTGGCGTTGTTGAAACATGGAATTACTTAGTACCTAGAACATCCCAGCAGCTCAACCTGTTGCATTTAGCTTATCAGGAAGAGGCCTTCACTGGCTAGCTGTGGCTGAAGGATTCCTGATGATAAGAAGGATTTATGAATCGAAATTAGGTTGCTTAACGATCAGAGATACCAGGGTAGCGGTAACATACCAGCATGTATGTACGTGTACCCTTGTAATCAGTACTGTTTTTCTGTATAGGGCTTGAATGTCTAATCTGGTGGTATAGAAAAGCTCTGTCTGGTGTAAGTGTGTGCACAGCGCTCAACATCGACCCCTCAATAGGCAGATGTTACCTTAATAATTGTAATAGCGCCATGAAGTAATGATCTGAAACAGCGCAGGGTAATCGTTATTCATGCCTGTGTTGTCATGCCCAGGAGTTTTAAACGCAGTGAATACAAGTATGACTGAGAAACACAGTCATTTGCTTCAACTTGGATTAAAAAAAATGAAAAAGGTGCAGTTTGTTGCCGTGAATACTCAGGTAGGATATTTATCTTTTCTATGAATAAATTTGTGTGATAAGTGCATGTGATTGAACCCTTAATGCATATTTAGGCCCCTCTTTGTAAATCGTTGTATTAAAGTACATGTACATTCACTAGCCCTTCTTTATGGTAGAAGTATAGTTGTACTCTGGTGGGTTCATGATTAGTCTTTTGTGTTATGATGTGATTTGAACAAGACTTTGATGCAAAGTAAGCCTGTCATCGGCAGTTGGTGATTGCATGGATTGTGAAGGATGAGGCAGAATGTTCAGGCCTCCGAACCTTTACCTGTTCAAGCCTATAGTGACAATCAGCGGCACCTAGCGTGGCTGTAGTTTTGCTGGTACCCTAGATTGCTTAGTATATTTTCCTCTCAGTATTATTTATGATATTTTTTGCACTGAAGTAGCTAAACTATTCACCTTTATGTGTTATTTTGATTCAGTATAAGCCACAGGCATTTTCTTCCAACTTGGGATGCAATCATCTACAACACCATCTCTATTCAGTGTTAGTTGATTTGTACTTAGTTAGTCTATCTTTTAGGGCAAACAATCCAGTATTATGTAAAAAGTATACGAAGTTTGTTTACAGGTTGGTTTAACTGGAGGGCTAACAAGCCACACCAAGGCAAACCACCACTCTGGCTTACCAGGCCCTCTTTTTGCGAGTGATTTGCTGTTTTATACAAAAGGTTTGTGTCAGCACCTCGGTTGTTTGGAGTAACGTTCGTGAATGACTGCATTTTAGCACCACATGAATGATACGGTGAACCGACACGTTGAGAAAACTTTAAAAATATTCGGTTTCTGTGAATCATGAATGTGAATCAGTGCATGTGTATCTAGACTAGAGTGAAGTTCCTCTTCCTTTTTCTGGGGAATTTGGCATTGACAGGAAGTAACCCACATGCACACACATGTAACAATCTCACTTCCTTTCATGAGTGGGCTCGACAAACAGTTGCTTTGAGCATAACATCTTACAATGGGTTTAGTTCATTCTGCAGATGGCAGGTGGTAGCACGGCGGCATCGCCTGGCAATGTGCCTGAACAGATAGAGGTTGCCAACAATGATAGAGACATGCCAAGTGTTGCCATTGCCATTGGATAGTTGATCGTTATTTGCTTTGTTTCGGTTTCTATTATTCAGGACAAAATATGCGTTAAGACTCAATGGTTGTGTAAAAACCTGATGGCGATTAGCGAGGACATGACCAATGGCGATGAATTGAGAAAATTATCCAAGTAGAATAGAATAGACAGGACATGATAATATTTGTCCATCGGCCTACATACTTCCCATGTCTTATTCAGTTATTGAAACAACAGGGTAGGTTACTAGTACCCCTGTATTACCAAGAAAAAAAATGCCAGGAAAATACAATGTACAAGGACTAAAACTATGTTTAGCTATTTCCTGCCTTGCTTGATGCAAATCATAATGCACAAAATATTCTGTCTCCTATCCGTCATCATCACGAATATAATTACAGCGCTGTTGAATAGTAAACCAGCAGCTGTGCTCTCTCTGCATGATGGAACTTTCCATCTCGGTGTTAGGGTCGTCATGGAGACCAGGCAGCGTAGGCAGTGATGGCACTCGTGGTGGTGATCCAATGACCAGTTCTGTTTTGTTGAAAATCTGATGTTATCTATTGGCCATGGTTGAAAGCCTTTCTCTTTGTCAAATGCTAGTGAACCTATTGGCAAGCTAATAATGCAAGACAGCTGCTTTCATGTCTCCCTGAGTTGGTTTTGAAGAGCTGAATCACTGTCCATGGTGTTCATGGAGAGATAACACTAACCGCTCGCCAAAGGATGATTTGGTGGGGGAGAGGGCTTGAGTGTAATCACTCCCCTCATACGAATGCCAGAGGCATTTGGCCCTAGGAATTTTCCCGGGATGGCAGTCAAGTGAACACTACAGCCTTGAGTTATGTGTGTAACCTAGGATAATTTCTGCAAGTCCATAAAAATTAAAAAAGCGTATACTATAAATCACCCTTTATGGTCCGGGCTGACCTAGATTCATCAACCTTTTCAGTTGTGCAGGCACTTACTGAATGAACCGTTAAGAAACGGGGACAAATGGGAGTTGACCAAAGACCCCTGGTGGGAGTTGATCAAAGACGGGACAAGTGAAAGTTAGCCTAGCAAAGTGGACCAGACCACGTGCTACTCTATTTTCTGAAAGGGTGGCTGAATTCACTTTTAAGACTTGATTGCTAAGGGAATAACTGTCAACTCTCTCCCCCTCCCCCATGCATGGAAGTTCCCCTTTCCAGGCCAACAAACACTTATGAACGCCCTTGGGGCTGGCTCGGCCATAAATTCAGCTGCAATTGAATAAGCACAGTATTGTTTACAATATTAATCCAGGACTAGGTCAACCAAGTACTCCCAGTTGCGGCGGATCTTTTGATGTGGATGGAGGCAAGTTTGTTGTATGTGGAAACATCGCACACATCTTTGTGTTTTTGGAAGGGCTAGCTTCTCCGATTTCAGCCTTGCAAGCGTAATCCGGTGAAGGATTTATCATTGCTGTAATGCAATTTCTCGATTTTGAGTGAACGTGGTCTTGAATTGAGTCTCGCAAGTGTACCGTCTGTTCATTCGTGTATGGCGAGTGTTGACTATCTCTTGGGGCCATGTCGGTCATTGGCAACAATTCATTTCACCCCCTACATCCACTGGCAATTGACGTCGTGTCAATCCTTGATAGTCACAGATTTCAGAGAAATCTTTGTTCCTAGGACCTGCTTGGCCTGCTTTTGACAACCATTATCTCCACGTTGCATGTTTTCTCTTCTGCACACTCCAGCTCTATTTGAGGGTTTAAAGCCTCCAGATTTTCTATGCGTACAAAGTTGGCTGTGGGACTTTTTGTGCAGAGATCAAGCTGTCACTTTAACTTGGCGTTGAAAACTCATAAAGAGTGAAGATATTGTTTTGTGTTGAACAATAAAGTTCAATTAATCAATTAGAACAACTGTTCAACCTTGACATTATCACCCATCCTCCTAGATAACCCCATTCCTCTCCTGGACGCAGCTGTATCCTCTCTTCATCACTTCCTGCCTCAGAAATCATAACCCTTTCCTTTGTTTCCATGCTGAGCAGTTTTTTACCTGTGGTTGAAATCAAGCACTGCACTAGCGTGCCAACAATGGGTAGCTTGGTTCATAATTTATTGAAGATTTATAGCAGAACTGTTCTTGCTTTGGATGCTTTTCCAAAAGATCTCAGTTTTCACCTGGTTCAAGCAAGTCGGACGTGTGCAAAGTTCCTTCTCACTTGGTCAATCGCAGTCTAGTCTTTGACTACCCTCTGTCAGTGTCCCATGATTGCAAGGGGAGGAGCATTTGGATAGTCCTGGAGCTGGTTTGGTCTTTGGGACAGCTGGAATTTTATGTTGTCTTTGTGGTGTTGTCGGAATTGAATCCAAGATGATGAGACGTGTCGGAGGTATATTTCTTAGGTATTCGTTGGAGTGACCTAGATTCTAGTCAAGCGCGGTGGTACTGGTGCTGTTCTTGCTGGGCATTCCTGTTTTGTAGAGCTCCCCTTGGCCATGGCCTTTAATTTCAGCACTATGAGTACCTAGTTCACCTTATCTTTCAAGGGCAATGCCTCGGACCTGCTGTAACCACAGCTATCGGCTGACAGCAGGCGTATCAAATGTTACCACAACTATCAGTGCATGCCTTGATGTATTGAGCCACTTCAGACCTTGCTGTGATTGTATTTGGGGAGAACTTGACTATCTTTGCTGGATGAAGTGCAATAAAAGTCGCATCGAGTTCAAGCAAGGCGTTCACAGCTGGTGTCAATCCATGGATCTAGCCCCTGGACCGCAACTTCAGATGCTGCCAAGTTTTGTTCCAGAAAAATTTTATGGTTTAGATTGTTTGGGATCGGATTGTTCTCTCTTTGATTTCATTTTTATTTGTAATTTGATGGGTCATTCGTGTCCTGGTCAATGTCATTGTAACGCTCTCCATTATCATCTGTCTGTTGCAGAATTTGATGTGCATTTTCTGTTGTTGTCAGAAGATTGGAGCTCAAACTTCTAGTGAGATCTGGATACATCAGTTCATAATTTTATACAGAACCTAGTGTCGACATTTCCAAATGACTAAACAGTTTACAGAGAGTGCATCAATTGTAAGGATCGATTGATTGTGAAGATTTCTAAGACTTTTGTCCGCTCTTGTTAAATGTGAATGCCAAACTTACATTCGGCAGTTGACAAGACTACATTGCTCTTTGACTTGCATATCGAGAGATAAACTTTAAAATGTCTGGCCGTCGTAGGAGCAGCCTTGCAAACCTTGCGAATGCCGTGCTGGATCGGACCACCCGGAGGGTCTCTGGAGCCGGTTACACGAGAGCCGGTTTGGACGAAACTGAATCGACCCTAGATTTAATTGCGTCGAGGAATGAGGGATTGGTAAGTTAGTTTGGTCTTGGCATGATGAAATTCTTGTACTTTGCTTCCACTTCTAGGTCCATGTGTTCCATATTCCATAGGCCAGTGGACAGATAAAGTACTTCAAAACCAGTACTGTTTGGGCCTTCTCAAAAACCACTTGAAACTAAAAGATAACCTAGTACAGGGCCTCATGTGGAATATTTCCATCGCAAATAGTTGCTTGTTTTGGTTTTGATTGAGTGACAGTTGACACCGTCCTCGCCCATTTGATAATATGATTGGATCAACATGAGTAACTGTTTTGGAATGACTTGTTTGAATGTAGTATTCACAACACATTTTCTACACTGGAAAGAAACGTATTGGATAAATCGTCATTCGTCGTCGCGCAGCAAATCTCGTCCTTGATCTGGTGATTCTGGTGCTGCTGTAAGTAACGATGATAAAACCCCATCATGACAAGGGAGACTCGGCCATTGCAACGGCCCATCAGGGACCTCTGAAGTCTTGCCTATCAAGGTGTTGGGAGAAGATTAAATCCTTCTGGTTATACAAGGTAAGCATGTCAAAATGTCCACACACCATGGTATCACTGCAGCCATGGTTGAGCTTCCCGAGCCCAGTGATGAACAGTATAAAGATGGTATGAAATCTGGTGTCAATGTCATTTTCAAAAGCCATTGGTCTGCTGCAATAAAGTTGTGAGGTAGAGCAAATGGCTGCAGATCGATGGCTTTTGGATGACACCCAGTGGAAAAATATAATCGTCTCAGTACTCAGGACTGGCAAACTGTTAGTGTTGCATCCACAGTTTTGGATGAGTTTGATGTGTATGTTGTCTGCCTCGAATTCAGTTACAGAGTTGACATTGTCTCTTGAAAAGAACTATGGGCTCGTTCGGAGACTGTAGGGTGGCCTTGATCCTGTCAATACAGTCCAAGGCTCTCTGACCTCAGGGGGCCATTATTCAAAGTAACCTAGTTTTATTTCTCTTGCATGATGATGCACTTACATTGAGGTCATCACAGATTACTTTGTAATAAATATTTATCACTTACCATGCTCGGACCATTCACTCCAATCTGTTCCACAAGATTTATGGCGAGCTTCATATTGTCATTACAATAATAGTTTAAGTTCATCTCGATTGAAATGATATATTGAACCATTGCCCCAATTATATTGTATTAGTTGTGACCATTTGGCCATATGTTGCACAGTTTTAGTGTTAGGGATAGTCCTCTTTAGTCTAATCGGCAGGCTGATGTCAGGAAACGATGTAAATCAAATGACATCTGTCTTGCTGGTGGAGTAGACAAGTAGGCCTATCCTCCATCATGAATATCATCAACTCACTGCTGCTTTAGGAGGAGGTATGTCCCTAAAAAATGCAAGTAGTGGAGGGCCCCAGAAAGTAGAGGGGCCTATCCCAATTCTGTGTTGGTAATGTGTCCAGTTATTTTCAAACTCAGAATGACGAATGTGAAAGTCAAAATGAAAACAAATATATCAATCTTTCATTCAATAATGTCAATAATGTTCAAACATTTTGTGTTTACAATTCTTTACCTGACATTTACTCTCATTGTGATAAGCATTCAACACTTCAAGTAATCAACACAAATGTTTAATCATTGACTTATGGACTGCACCTTTGCATTGACCTTTTGCAAATCCTGGACTGAACTTAAAAAAAACACTTAAGTTGATCCAAACCAGATTTTCAGTAATGTTGCCCAGTTCTCTTAATTAAGTGAGGCCACTCCCCCCTTGTCTCTTGAAAAAAGCCTGTAATTTTGACCACGTGACCTTGATGTTTTACCTTGTAACCTTGCCCGTTGACCCCGCCAGTGACCTATATCTGCTAACGCTTGCAATTCTTTATACAAATCTATCTCATAATGTCAATACCACACTGCTAGCTAACACTAGTTCAAAAAAACACCAGCTACACGTTCTGTTTCATGCTTGTTAGTCATAACATGGCTAGCCTGTACTGCTCAGTGCTTGCATAACAAACTAAAATAAACCTGTCACATCCTCGCGATGACCACATCAAAGCGTGTATGCTTGGCTCACGGCCAATCACGTGCTTTGTTGTTGTCATGTGATGGAGAAGAGAAATATTGATTTAGCGTACCATTAGCAATACAGTGATGCAGTTTAATCCAGTATAGCATAATCTCGTCTACTGATGTGATACGGCAAACGATATTTCTTCAAACTCTGTGAAATTTTGTGTTATTTTGACGTGTTATTTATCGTTCCGTGACTTTGTACCGCGTGACAAATCTACTTCATCTCAATTCGGGAGTTCCGACTTTCTCTCTCTCTCTCTCTCTCTCTCTCTCGAGAAAAACGACATCTACATTTGAAAGACTTGTGTTTTCACGGTGCTTCACCAATACATCGATGTTTACCTGACTAACATCAGAAAAACAGGCTTCCAAACCTATCCCCAAGCGATATCTGTAACCACATATCTATCTTCTGCTACACGGTATTTGTGAATCATTCGAAATTCACTCTCTGTTAGTAATCTAAGCAGCTCTGTGAATGGAATGTATCATCACTAGCTCTCCGTCTGTTGCCGCCATTGCTAAGCGCTAATGCTATAGGATATTTGGATCGTTACTACCAGTGTTCAGCTGTATTCATGGTGTGACTGTGCATTAATGTTCAATATTCCTATCGGTGTGTTTAACGGACTCATTATTGGGTGTCATCAACTCTAGACTTGGCAGTTTGCTCGAAACCAAAACGAGGTAAAGTGTGTGTTATCGTTTATCAGGTACATTTGTATACACTCGTTAGCGGACTCGGTGGAAATTTCCACTCGTTTTTATCAGTCTGCAACTGTAGCAAAGGAGAGCATAAAAGAATATGGGCATGGTGAAGCAACTCTTCTAGCTAGGAAGCAGAATAACGATTTGACATTTGCATCACATTGGAACTCTATTCAAAAATTTGACTATTTGAGCGAGTGGGGCTTCTTGTTGTTGTCTGACGTCAGCAATTCATTTCTGTGATGGTGAAATCGTTGGAACGGAGCCAAAGATAATCTCCAACTTCAAACACACGGTGGTCCCATAAGAGAAATATCTGGATCTAAAAGCTTTCGCTGAAATATTTGCAGCCCAAGGGCAAGTGGGGGTGTTATCGGATTCTTCAAATTCACCCTAGCAACGGAATTGGAATACAATACACTATCTCATCCTTTTTGAACAGTGTTGCATCTGATAGATAATTCTAACCTGAGATCCGTTTCTGCCTACATCAGGCTTCATACCAACTAGCGGCCATTGGAATGCATTTTGTCTTGATGTGACATTTGTATTTGTGGTGACCTTTAGAACGTAACACACTGTTAGCCGTACCTCACTGCAGCGAGTCGGACAAAAGTGCTGAGCAACTCGGAGACAGAATTCAAAGGGAAGCTAACAGTTGTTTTCTTGCCAAAGCAATCGGTATTCTTGCTGTGTCAACGTCGTAGCCGCGCTATATAATATCTACATAATTGGATTCTGTGACTCATTTCTGGCTTGATTTGGTCTTCTGCGTCTTAACGTGACTTGCCTCTCCAGACTGTGATTATCATGATGCCAACAATGATGCTGGAGAAGCCGCGGCTTGTAGAAAGCGTGGTTGCTGAAAAGTACGAGTGGATGTTAGGAAATGGATTACCGCCTCATAAGGTAAAGTCTATTGCTGTGTGTTTATAGTTCTAGTTGTTGTCAGTTCTTGTTTTTAGACATCATCTATCGTCCTGTAATGGAAATGTTGGAATTGGAATGCGGAGATCCAAGTCTGCTTGTCATTCAGTGTTGTGTAACTCTCGACTGAGAACAGTAGACAGGCCAGCAGCGGAATGGTCAACAAGATTTCTAGAGAACAGGAGTTTGGTCAGATGGTACAGGAGTGTTTGTAACAAACCAAACACCCTCCAGCCATCCCATTCCTTAGTGGAGCAGAGTTTGAAGCATGAAGATCTGAGATGTTAAAAGAAGAAGGAGAAGCTGGCAGGCCAGATAGATCAAGTTTTACGAACGAATGCTGTGGCAGATTTAGGGGTTAGGTGCATGAGGTGTGTCATCCCCTCCCCCCATTTCGTTTCAGGGCACCTATTCACAATAAGGAAATAACTACTTCTGATAAAAGCTGCCTCAAGGCAGAGCTGTGGGGCTGGCTGTCCCATGGTCTTAAATCTGTCCTGTAAGTCAACACTCCGACTTTGCATTCCACCTCTTGGTGGGCCATCATCTTCGGTGCAGTTTTTGATCGCATTCCTCTCTTGATCTAAATATACACCAACTAGGGCAAGTAGAATGAGTTCCTTCGCCCCTGATGTAATATATGTATGAGGTCATTATCTGTAGATGTTGCAGCTGGTCTACAGCTACTGTTCTATATCATCTCGATCTGCTCAGGTTCGTACTTCTTTCTTGTCTGCAGAGAAGGTGTGATGAACCTCTGGAGATTTGCTTTCATGATACCAAAAAAATTGTGATGAAGGTGCTGGCATTATGGGTAGGCCTTCTGCTCGAGGGTTTTAGTGCAATTCAATATCTTGATGAGCGTGTGCTTTACTTGTCCCATTAAATAGCAAGCTCTCAGTCAATCCCAGCCGGCTAGACTATTAAGTCCTCTGACCATTGGTAAAAGGCAAACCAGTGTACCTTTATCAAGCTCCTGTGCATCTCTTGGGCACATCAGAGTGCTAGGTGCATTCGATATGTTATGATAAATAATATCAGAAAGCTTACCTTGGCCTTTGGATACCTGTCTACCAATCTCTACCTGGTTGAAAGGTTAGCCTTGGCGGCAAGCTATGCAACCATCCTCGGTTACAACAAAGATGTGGAAGAGTTACACATAGCAACTTATTTTGATCTTGCTACTGTTGAGTGGACTGAAAATGGGATTTTTCTCCCACTTGCATGGGATGTTGTTCCATTGGGGTGTCATTCCTTCTCATGGAAGATAGAATCATGCTTGTCGGCTGACATGTGGAGCAGAATAACATCACTGTTGCCTAAATTCCTGAGCACTGTTCAATGTTGTGGGAGAGCCTAGTCAGGTTGACAATTAGACTTGGAATGGCCCAATGCATCTCTGTTGAGATAGACTTTCGTTTAGGTGCAGAGGTGGAAATATTTTTTGACAACTTGGTCCCAGGCACATGGCTGGCTATTGCGTTGTGATTTGAAATCTATGCTCAAAAAGTGTGGTCCGAAATCTGGTCCTTGCTTCCTAGGATCCCATCTGCGGTGACTGTGTTTGATAAAGAAAAGACTACTACAAGTAACGTAGTGCATTAGTTATTGTTTTACACCCTTGGAAGTCAAGATGGGTCCGTGAGGCTTGTGTTCTAACTCGTTAATCAGATTTTGTTTGCCTTTGTCTGATGTTGCAATCTCTAGCCCTTCAGCTGGTATCAGCGGTTTGTGAATGAACTAGTTTTAGTCAGCTTTTGCTTTTCAACCACTATCAACAATGGAACTAGTTTGGTCAGGATTTGTTTGCTCGAGCTCAAGTTGTAATCCAGTTCTTGACTGTTCTCAGAATACATATGGAAGAGGGGTCAATGATGTTTGAGTGTGTGTCAATGACGTTTGAGTCCACATTTCGCTGTACTTCACAAGATCAAGGAGTAGGTTGGAGAGGATAGGCCTAGGTGTAGTCAAAGCTTCATTTGTCAGATCCGAGGATAAGCTCAAAGTTGTCTTCATCTGCTTTTAACTAGCTTATTTGGCATTGAAAAAACTTTTTACTGTCATGGATCTAGCAGTTGAAAAAAATACCCCATGAATATAATACAAATGTAATTATTCGTAATGGACATGATTGATTCGATGATGAATGTATATAACTGGCCTATTTGCACTAATTGGCAACACCTCAGTTGTGATTAAGATTGAAGTTTATGCTTGGTCACAGCTATAGGCAATAAACAAGCCAAGCGGCGATGTAACGATCCATTTGAAATGTCTTTCAATGAAGCTCGACTTAGTTCTTAACCTTTGGGTGATTTTTTTTGGTATTGCATTGGAAAGATGTTGATACCAGTGAAAAATGTTAGCACACAAAGCGGTCTCTTTCACTCTAGTTGGCCCAAGAGCTACAATCTGCTGACGTAAAGTTAGACCTTTCAAATTTTATAGGCCCTGTTGAATTTTCTTTTTCTGCTGCTAAATGGCAATATTCTTGGTGGTCTTCCAATCTCTTTTGATCCAGTGACATTTGGACTTGATATATGTGCCAAATCAGGCTTTTGGAATGTGTGGTGGGGTAGATATTCTGGCATCAAAGCTTGATGTCTGGAGGTGTCCATTTGTTATTGAATTGAACTTTAAAATGTTGGCTGTTCTCCATGATGGACTGGAGTGAACAGCGGATGACTTCATGGCACGTTTGGTGACCTGTTAGTATTAACTGTAAATCAACGTGATGCTGTTGGGAGCATGCCAGTATTGTCGCTTATTTGGATTAAGATTCTCGTTAATCTGTAAAATAAGCTTATTAATCGGTGAATAAAAGTTCAGTTATAATCAGGGCAAGGTAAGCCTAGGTTCTTTGCCTGTTGTTGTCCTGTTTTCCGAGTAAAAAATGGTGTGCAGAAATTAAGGGTTATGCCCTGTTGAACTTGGTATGTAAATAACAGGGTTATTCTGTGCCAGCTGTTTGCTCCAGTGAACTTTGAGCAGTTTTCATCCGAATGACCTTCCAATTCAGACCCAATGGTTTTAAAAGCTTTTTAGTCCGGACACGTCATTGGGGGAGGTCTTGGGGCATTTGCCCCTCCAGTTTGGCAACGGTCCTGAAACTGGTATAAGCCACATGAGGTCATGACATTCTGACAACTTGGAATCCAATGAAGACTCTCGATCAATACTGATCAGCTTAAGTCGAAACTAATGGAAATTTTCCCAAGGTAGAGGCCACGTTCGCTAGTCGTGGAGATGCAGCTTACGTTGTCAGATTCGAATCGTCACGATCAATAAAAATAGGGTGCATATATGGCGTTCCCACATAACACATGTCATAGCATGTTCTAGCGACATGTTTTATTTTGGCTGGGTTCCTATTTCTGACCTATTGCACATTTTTAGAAAATTGACTTGGGATTTCCATAAAGTGCTGCCGCACCTCATCATTTGGCAAGTTTCCTAATTTTAGCCGACCAACTCTGCTGCATGATGTCAGCTCCTTTGGGCACCTACTGGCTCCAGCGATCCTGCAGAAGGTAGCATCCTTTGAGAGGATGTTGCTGTCCTCTATGGTTGCCCTATCCCCAGCAAAACGAAGGACTCATTGATGGACGTTCCGATGATTTAAAAAGGACTAACTGCAGCTTGATGTATTCGTTACCCAACATCTTGGACTCGGAGGCCCGATGAATCACGAAACCATTCTAATATTCCTCCATGCAGAAGTTCTCGACAGTTGCCTTGCAGAATGAAGTGATGTCTTGGTGACTCTGGTCTGCAGTTTCTCAGGTGGCTGCCACTGCACATAGAGAATCTGTCGTTGCTTAACTTCTGGGACACCCTGTGAAGCATCATGATAGTCACATGTCGCTGACAGCAGGTGGTCCAAATATGAATAGTGTGGCAGTGATGATAACTCTTATGAAAACATCTGGTTGTTTCGCTTTGCATACCTGGCACGTACAGGCTCGTGGGCAGTGGAAATTTACTGAAACTCCTGTATACCAGATGGAGGACTCCAGTGTGGTGTCGTACTGCAGAATGTAGGAATATATAGGAAAATTAAAATTGAATTTGCTGCATTTAGTTTCCGGACTCTGTGGAGTAATCCTCGTTTGTTAGTAATTGTTATATTTGGAATATCGGGTTTATCGGTCTGATTGAAATGAAACTGGATATTCCCAACCTTCCTCCATCTTGTGGTATTCAAGGCATAGTTGCTGTTCTGCGTGATTTTCACTTTCATTCTGAGCTCAGCCAGAAGTGTTTCGGTTGCTGTAGGCCTTCCGATTGCTGTAGGCCTTCCGGTTGTTGTACTTGTATGATTGGTTTTGAACAGAATCCTGTTAGATTTTATTACAAAATCGAATCGAGTTTCAATTACAAAATTTAATTCTGGTAGGCCGAGATCTCATTTTGGCCCAGAGACCCGCATGTGGTAGGGAGTGTAAAGATTGTTAGAATCAACCTGATATGAAGAAATGGAATCAAATCAAGGCTGAGGACCTCACTTTTTACACGGCGACCTGACATTTCTTTGGACACTGATAACATTTTAGGCCCTCGACACATCACGCAAAGGTTTTTCAAGGAAAACCTATGGGACATTGTTTATTCATGTCTGACTCCCTAAAAGTTAAGCATGGGTTTGTATTGGAACCGTTGGAAAATTCCACTGGCCAAATGTTGTTGAACTGCTCAGGTGAAAAAGGACGGTCTGGTAAATTTTAATTCAACCCTTGAGTTGGCACTGTGAATTTATTCTTTTCCCTCTACCTTTGACTGAAGTGTCTGTTGTACGTTTTTAGAGGCAATACACGTCGAAGGTATGTCCGAGTCACATTTTTACACAACCTCAAAATAGAGTTGGGGGGGGGGGGGGGGGGGTGCAAAATGACACTTACTGAACATTTTTGGGCAACATCTTGTTCAAAAATACATTTTGGTGGCTTCTTGGGGGAATTTGCTGCTCCCACCCTCGAGCTATGCCTGTGGTTCGTCATAATGCAGATGTTTTGTATGCTGCATGGTGACCAGCTTATTGACCAAGGCTACTGCTTCTGTTGTTGTTGTTATGGACTGGCGTCTGCTGTCAGCTGCTGCCACTACACTTATGTACATCCACACTGAAAGATATTGATTTTTTACCATACTCCATCAAAATATGGAGACGAGCCAAAAAAAAATCGATTGGTTTTCACTCAGCCATTATTTTGTTGGCTCCTATTAAATATCATGGTGTTTGTGCCGAGAGCAAAAGATACTATTTTCATCGATTGGCGTGATCAGATGTGTGTTCAGTGGGAAGAGATACTGTTTTATGAAATCCAGTTTCTGTCCTCGGGAAATGTGGTCAAGGCCTGGCCTATGTGAAGCGCCCACTAGGACCTCAAGCTTCAAACCTGCAGGATGAGGTTTGTAAGCTGTCCCTCCCGTTGATAACCCACAGTCGCTTTTCTGGTGTTAAAAGCAGGTCAGAGTCACAATGATATTGATCTGTGTGTCTCAAGAAGCCATTTCTGTGTCATCTCTCGTCCTACTTGAATATCTTCGTTTGAAAAGTAGCTACAAAAGAACGTCATTATTCTTACAATTTTGATCAGGTGTTTTTGAAATGTTATGAAAAAGTATAAAAAGTACTATATATTAACTCCACCATGCTTTAGTGTGCATGTTGTGTCCATTCAGAATAAGTTGTATACATGCACTACACCCCCAGCTGAGCTATGAAGTTACACTGTCCATACATGATACCTTTAAACCATTAATGAGGGCATTTCAATGTGACCTCATTCAAATTCAATACAATTGCCTATCCCAACTAGCCTTTTGTCTCCAGGTTTGTCTGTGGCTTGGTTCATGGGGGGTTCGTTGGAGGAGTGGAAAAGGAATTCACCAGTTGGACACGAGATATGTTGTTTTTTCCAACTGAGTGTGCGCATTTGATCGTTATGGCTCTGATTTGTCTTCTTCGAAAAGGCCTATTCACAAGCCATATCAAATTAAGGGACAATCCTTATGCTACATGTTGCAACTCATGGCGGCAAGCAGGGGTAAAATTTTCCTGGCCAGCTAAATCCCATACCAAAGTTGTCCCTTTACGAGGTCTCACTCCTGTATAGCTCTCTGTGATGTATGGAGGGAAACGTCATATCTTCACATCTTAAGTCCCTGTTCAAAGAATTGTTATGCATCCATTGTATTTACAAACAATCTGGCTAATAGAAATCCACCTGTCGCAGGATTATATGTAATAGTTCGAGAAATATAATCACAGTTCTTATATTCATGCAGGGTTTGTGTGCTCTCACAACAGGATACATAGCTGAACTCACTAAACTATAGTTCAAGATATCATCGAACTTCAGTACATTTCATGTAACATACACGTGGACAAATCTCAGGGACTGGATTTCCATGAATATTCTGTGATGGAAACTTGACAACTTGTGATCGAATCCAAGGCAGCTGTACGATAGTAGATATTGATACAAAGACTGTATTCGGAAGTGCATGTTTGAATAGGAGTTGATACAGAACTGCCTTGACTGTCTCACCAAAACCGCGTCTAACATTGGTTGCCTTACTATAACCGCTGAATTCAAAACGAGCCTTCGTTGGCGCAGAGTGCATTACGTTGTAAAGTGCAGTTCATTCTAAACCCAAGTGTTTTAGAATACATGTTCTATATTCTAATTGGATTGCGTCTTGGGATAATTGTGCTGAAAATCAGGATCTACACCCTGTTGAACAGAGTATAGGATAACAATAGTACTCCTTGTTCATGTATGAAGACTGGAAAATGGGTGATATCAAAGTGTATACGAAAGTAGATCAGAATGATGAGGAGGCTGCAAAATTGGTAAATATTGTATACCTCTGTCTCGGTGGAAGACTCGAGTGACTGACCGCGCCACGGAGCACAGGTCAACGTTATATCAGTACCCTATTCTAATGTGTAGTCGCTTTGACTTTCATCTTTTGTTTTCAAACCCTGTATTACTTTTAACTTTCAGAACTCCTGCACCTTTAACCTTATAGTCTTTATATATACATGCCACTGAATGGTTGCCAGTTTTGAGATCACACTACCAAAGTGGACATGGCAAATTATCCCTTCGAACCTTTCGTCTCATGTCTTCAAACATTTTATCATTCCAGGGTGAAATGGATGGAGCCGCCAAGAAGGTCGTCGACAATGTTGTCGCGGGCGACAATTCCTCCGACCAAGAATCGACTATCAGCCAAGACGAGAACAAGGATCGGGGCAACTGGTCGGGGAAATTGGACTTTCTTCTCTCTTGTTTATCATATGCCGTCGGTCTTGGAAATTTGTGGCGGTTTCCATATCTATGTTACAGCAATGGAGGAGGTAAGTAACAGTGATAGGAGCCAACACCTTAGGTCCTATGTCAATGGCGCCTGACTACAAGTGGGATGCAAAAATGCTCATTCTGTCTAGAGGAGGAATACTCCCGGGAGAATTGTACCTCCAAGCACATTGCTCATTTTCTGAATTTTTACCCATCAAGCCACTGATTAACTTAGTTTAACCCTTTGATTAACTTGGTTTAACCCTCTTCTCTTTATAGGTGCCTTCCTCATCCCCTATGTTATCATGCTGACCTTCACTGGTGTGCCGTTGTTCTTCATGGAGCTGTCGTTCGGCCAGTACGCCAGCTCTGGCGTTGTGTCCATATGGAAAATCTGTCCGCTCTTCCAAGGTTCGTATTATCACAACTTGCGTATTTCCACAACTACGCCACCTGTGATTGCGCTGTGTTAGACAAAGAAAGTTGATTATGGCTAGCTTAGCTATGACAAAATATCAACATAGTAATAATAATAATGAGTCTTTTATATAGCGCAATTCCGTGACACTATAGTTCTCGCTCAAAGCGCTTTGGGATATCATATTATTACCCCGGTCTCCAAAGAAATCAATCAGGGGTTTCAAGGAGGAACCAGAAGGCGCTCACTTGAACTCGACCAGTAGGGGAACTAAGCAGTGACTCAGCCGGGAGTCGAACCCACGACCTCCTGATCATGAGGCCGACTCTCTTCCACTGCGCTACCGCTGATCCCTGCAAGCAATGATGCGACATGTCTTCAACAGAGGTTGACAACATACTACTGGCTATTTCAATGTGGGTCGTATGAGTCAGGTTGAGGTAAAGTGAGGTGCCTCAGCCTAGTGGAAACACTGTTCTACACCTAGAAACATCTCTTCACCCTTGATATGTAATACTAAACACATGATGTGGTGGCATGCTCTCTCCTAAGGACATCGTCCTGATTCCAGAGGAGGTCAGGTCAATTCAAATGAAAATGTCCAATTCCTACCAAATACAGTGACCTTAAACTAAAGAGAAGTTTCCACTGTCCTTCACTTGGGGCTTTATCTTTATTATATATAAATTTATTGCATTGTAATGTGAAACAACAACAACATTCTAATTGGCCACGCAGAACAGATAATGACCTTGAACTATTAACCTAGAGGATGGAATATTCCTCTGTGTATCATTATCTAACCTCGCTGGAAGTCTGCCTGATCTGTTATAGTTGGTCAGAGTGCAATGAGTTTATATCATGGGTGTCAAGGGTGGAAACTTCCAGACATCCATATTTCATAACTCTCGGAAACTGTTTGGAAAACACCTGTAATTTTTTTTGTTTTTTTTAACACTTGGACACTCCTTCAAACACCTGCTGTGCATGCGTCAAACACCTGCTGTGCATGGTGTACTGTAGTGTAGTGTAAAATGACTCTAATTTTTTCCTAAGAACAAAACCAATCTCAGGAAATTGATTTGTCAGGCTCATGAAGGAGTCAGAGTGCTATTAAATCAATAGCTGGCTGGGGAAAAACACAATAGCGACCAGCGGGATCACAATAACATCTTGGCCTGACCAGCTTCGGCTGCCAGAAATAGATCATGACATGGCTACATTGTCAAGACAATCAATAATTTCTTGTTTCTCAAGGTGGGGTGCGCCTGATGACGTCAATCTCCGTTAATCCGTCGCCGTTTCATCGTGTTGTTGATTCACGATTGTGATGTTCGTGTAATTGGTGTCAGTTTTATATGGTGTATGACAGGTCACACAGACAGTGGGCAACGTGAACTCTGTCACCCATCTTAAGAACATGCGTGGGTATTTATCCCATCGAAAAATTTAATTTTCTCATTCCTGCGTTATGATTATACTCTAACTGATCCTGATGGCCTATTGGTTAAGACGTCCACCTCCTGAGCGGAAAGGTGATGGTACAAGGCCCCATGGGTGGGTTACTCTCTTTCCCATGCGGCTCGTTTGTTGGCCGCCGATCAGGGTACATACTGCCTTCTCGCAAGGCGCCTGGGATTAGACACAGGAGTTCGGAAGAAGAGTGCGTCTCAAAAGCCAAGTCTTGCTGGCCGATTCATTTGAGGCGACACTGAGAATAATAAACTATCTTATCTATACATAGTTCATTTGAACACAACACCATTTTTGATCGATCTACTTGACTTACATTTTGTCCTAACATTCAATCAATTCAGTGAAAGCTTTGAAGTATAACTGTATTGTGGTTTGGTGTACTTTTTAAAGTGGCGGAATAGATGGCAAATACCCTGCTGCCACCTGTTGAAACAAGATATCACCGCTCCTGTACCATCACGAGGCCGTTATGCTGCAGAATTTTGGTTTATATCTTCGGCGATTCGCTTCAATGTTCTGTGACTCTATCTTTGCAGGTATCGGATGGGGCATGTTTATGGTGTCCTTCTTTGTGGGCATCTACTATAATGTCATCATCGCCTGGACGCTGTATTACATCTTCGCCTCGTTTACGGCTCAAGTTCCGTGGGCCACGTGCGACAACGAATGGAATACGCCTGGTAAGGAATACAATTGAGCCGAAATCATGAAATCTCGTTGATTGCCTTGTTCAATAAAATGGTTCATCGTTGCCAATTTGGAATTTTGTGGCCGAGTCTTCACCTCCAGGTGAGGGGTTGTGGTGGTCCACTCCAAAGCTTATGTGAATGAAGGAGTATGGCCTCATGACAGCAAAGCTACAAAAAAACTTCTAGGCCTACTTTTAAAACATAACCACAAGTTTTCCTTGGCTTAAACCAATCTATCTCTGCTGATCCGTACCATTAGAGACCCTATGGTCACCCTGACGTAGGTTTCATCGCAATTTCCTTCCTTTTCAGCGTGCAGTCTTCTTGGAATAGCCGAAGCAAGGAATTGCACCAATTACAACGGGACGTACTTCAACCACACGTGTTTCACGATAGATGAGTATGGGGAGGATATGTTTTACCACGTGCAGAACTTGTCGAACTTGACAGAAGTGCCACAGCCAAAGAGTCCAAGCGATGAGTACTTCCAGTAAGTTTCAGGACAACTTTGGTTGAAATCAAATTGAGACAAAGTGTTGGGTTTTTATCAAAACATTTTGTCCTGTTTGTTACCTTACCAAATCAGTCAATGTTGCCCGAGCCCTTCTGGAGCCAAGTTTTCATGTTTCACAATGTTGCCCGAACCCTTCTGGAGCCAAGTTTTCATGTTTCACAATGTTGCCCGAACCCTTCTGGAGCCAAGTTTTCATGTTTCACAATGTTGCCCGAACCCTTCTGGAGCCAAGTTTTCATGTTTCACAATGTTGCCCGAACCCTTCTGGAGCCAAGTTTTCATGTTTCACAATGTTGCCCGAGCCCTTCTGGAGCCAAGTTTTCATGTTTCACAATGTTGCCCGAGCCCTTCTGGAGCCAAGTTTTCATGTTTTACAATGTTGCCCGAACCCTTCTGGAGCCAAGTTTTCATGTTTCACAATGTTGCCCGAACCCTTCTGGAGCCAAGTTTTCATGTTTCACAATGTTGCCCGAGCCCTTCTGGAGCCAAGTTTTCATGTTTTACAATGTTGCCCGAACCCTTCTGGAGCCAAGTTTTCATGTTTCACAATGTTGCCCGAACCCTTCTGGAGCCAAGTTTTCATGTTTCACAATGTTGCCCGAACCCTTCTGGAGCCAAGTTTTCATGTTTTACAATGTTGCCCGAACCCTTCTGGAGCCAAGTTTTCATGTTTCACAATGTTGCCCGAACCCTTCTGGAGCCAAGTTTTCATGTTTCACAATGTTGCCCGAACCCTTCTGGAGCCAAGTTTTCATGTTTTACAATGTTGCCCGAGCCCTTCTGGAGCCAAGTTTTCATGTTTCACAATGTTGCCCGAACCCTTCTGGAGCCAAGTTTTCATGTTTCACAATGTTGCCCGAACCCTTCTGGAGCCAAGTTTTCATGTTTTACAATGTTGCCCGAACCCTTCTGGAGCCAAGTTTTCATGTTTCACAATGTTGCCCGAGCCCTTCTGGAGCCAAGTTTTCATGTTTTACAATGTTGCCCGAACCCTTCTGGAGCCAAGTTTTCATGTTTCACAATGTTGCCCGAACCCTTCTGGAGCCAAGTTTTCATGTTTCACAATGTTGCCCGAACCCTTCTGGAGCCAAGTTTTCATGTTTCACAATGTTGCCCGAACCCTTCTGGAGCCAAGTTTTCATGTTTCACAATGTTGCCCGAACCCTTCTGGAGCCAAGTTTTCATGTTTCACAATGTTGCCCGAACCCTTCTGGAGCCAAGTTTTCATGTTTCACAATGTTGCCCGAGCCCTTCTGGAGCCAAGTTTTCATGTTTCACAATGTTGCCCGAGCCCTTCTGGAGCCAAGTTTTCATGTTTTACAATGTTGCCCGAGCCCTTCTGGAGCCAAGTTTTCATGTTTTACAATGTTGCCCGAACCCTTCTGGAGCCAAGTTTTCATGTTTCACAATGTTGCCCGAACCCTTCTGGAGCCAAGTTTTCATGTTTCACAATGTTGCCCGAACCCTTCTGGAGCCAAGTTTTCATGTTTTACAATGTTGCCCGAGCCCTTCTGGAGCCAAGTTTTCATGTTTTACAATGTTGCCCGAGCCCTTCTGGAGCCAAGTTTTCATGTTTTACAAAGTTTCCCTGATCTAATCCCAGCTTCTCTTCCTTGCAGTAACTATGTCCTAGACATCAGTGAAGGTATTCACCAGATGGGGGGCCTCAGGTGGCAGCTTGCCTTATGTCTGCTCCTGGCCTGGGTGCTCGTTGGGTTGTGCCTTATCCGTGGGATCAAGTCGTCAGGAAAGGTAAGTCTGGAAATTTACATTCTAGTAAAGACAATGTTTTAATTGCATGATTGAAGCTCACTCAATTCTGACCAGTGCGCCCCTTGCCAGCAGATGAAGTCTTCTTTCAATTTGCTCTTTTCCCTGGGTGCAATAAAAATTGTGGAATTCACCTCGTGCTGGTCTCCTGTGTGTGAGGTTCAGTATTGGAGAGCTCCGTACATTGAAAATGTTAAAATTCTTGGCAGGCCTGTAGATGCCAGAAATATGCTCCGAAAACTCCAGGTGGATTAGGTCCAGAAGGACTTCCTCTCGTCAAGGATCTCACTGGAGTAGGGGAACAGTTTGATAAAGAAGATGTGATCTTGTGTCTTTTCAGGCCGTGTATTTCACTGCCACTTTTCCATATCTTGTTCTCATCGTCCTGCTGGTGCGCGGGGCCACGCTTCCCGGCTGCCTCGATGGAATTCTATTCTACTTGACACCGGAATGGCACAGACTTCTCACTGCCAAGGTAGGTACGACCTGGATGGGTGGTGCAGGGTACCCCCGGCGTTACCCAGGGTCCTCTGGTGAGGGATCGGCAAGGCGTACCAACTAACTCTGGCTGTATACTTTGCGCAGGGCTCTCCGCCTGTTTATTTAGCAGCCAGACGTTGCTAAAGTTACTGGTGGAGGGCGCTGCATCCTTGGCTTTAGGCTGGCATGCCAGAAAAGTGCATTGTTTCATCAAACCATGAAAAAAACACTTCATCGAAAAACTGTTTTGTTGACTTGGCAAAGGATTAAAATTTTATACTCAAAAAAGTAGGACTTTGGTTGTAGTAGTGCTCTAAAAAGACAGAAGCGTTCCTCCATATTGTCTCCTATGGTTTGGTCATAAGTCCTGGGTTGTTTTAGACTTTTAGACGTATTGGAGGGCGTTTGGTCTCGGCTGATTCTGAACGACTTCCTTCTGATTTTCTCCACAATTCTTTGTAGATGGCAAAGGTTCTATTCCCTGGTGTCGTGGGAGAACGTCTGCCATTACAGTTCAGGCTTCTGCTTTCTGTTCTAACACGCTCAGCTTCTGATCGCATCAATCCCCCGAACTTTATAGTTTCTGTGATTTTTGTGCACATGACCGTAAGAATGATTCAAATCTTTCGGAAGTCATTTATTTTCAATGAAACATGTCCGTTTTCTATTTTTGACCTTACACTTCTAAATTTTTTAGTTGCCATTGCTATCCCCCCTCCCCTCCCCCCCCCCCCCAACTTTTGTTCTCAGACTAGACTAGATCATGCATGTTTTAATGCTTAATTTCATACTTGGTGAATTTATTTGGTTTCTGGTCTGGAAGGTGCCTTGCATTGACCATGCATGAGGTGATTGGCAAGCATTCTGATCATTCATTACCCTTCCTCAGGTTTTCTGAGAAAAAGCCAATTTGTGTTAAATTGTTATGCAGAATTACAGGACATCTTTACACACCCAGTGCTCTTTTACACCAAACATTAACTGCGTTTGTCCTTGATGAAACATTATGATCAGCATGATTGATCAGTGCTGGTGTAGTTAGTTGACCATTCTCAGAATTGATAATTTCAAACCTCAAGGTTTTCTCCCAATTTTCACCCAATCTTTTCTGATGAACTCGGAAGTTTATAACAAAAATGTTAGGCCTACAGTACACCTTTACTTTTTGGTGAACATGAAATTTATAATCCTTTGCCTAAGCTTTGTATAACAGTGTTTTGAATTGCCTTGGCCTCGATGGTCCCATGTCTAAAAATCTGCACATTTTGGCAGAATCTCTTCACAAGATGTTACGTGCCATCCTGGTAGACCGGCCGCCCTGACCTCGGGTTGCACCCCCTACTTTCAGGACGCCAAGGAACAGGTTCTCGCGCAGAAATCACCCGAGGTCACGGCTTAAGGTTACACCAGAATGGACAAAACGATGCGGAGAATCAATTCAAGAAAATCGTTCCATTGATAACATATTTTTGGGACCAGAGGGCCGATTAAACTTCAGTGAAAAAGGTCTGATCAGCAGAGTTAAACGCCTTGCTCAAATCTCACAACGATCCTGGAATTAACGCTGGGGGTGTTTAAGGCACTTCTCTGAGTTACTTCCTTGGAATCAGGTTGAAGTATCTCGTTTGGGGGGCTGATGATTTCGGTGGTGGAACCAACATGATTCCTTACAACGAGGCAAGTTGATATGACATTCATACTCAAATTCGAAAATGAGTGAAGATCTGACCCGTGACCCAAATGTGGGTTAAGTATTCCGAAAGAAAAAAACTTTGTAATTGCCTCTTTGAATTTCAAAGGTGTCCTTCTGCCGCCGAAATGATCCGCATTGGGGTTAAACCTCGTCACGTATAGTCTCGTTTCTTCATGACTGACCGCCGTTTTATTTTTACAATTTAAACAGGTCTGGGGCGACGCGGCCGTGCAGATTTTCTTCTCCTTGTCACCGTGTTGGGGCGGACTCATCACTTTAGCGTCTTACAATAAGTTCCATAACAATGCTCTCCGGTAAGTACACATGTGTGGCCTTCCAGTACAAGACCAGTCACGCGTTGCATTTTGAGAATTGTCTACTGCAAAGGAAGAGTATTGAAAATTGTCTCCCATTTTCTCAAAATGAACATCTGCGAGAGGTGATTGGTTTTGTTATGGACGGTCACATTTTAGGTGACCCAGGTGAGTCTGACACCGTGACCAATGGTAAACAGTCACGTTTCTTCTGAGATCTCACTATAAACTTTCATTCCAGTCTCATTAGTTGATGTGCCATGAGCTCGTCTCGCGACGCGACAGAGTACAGAATATCTTTTCAGTGCGGGTCCTTGTCCAAAACTACAACCAGTGCTGCATCGCTGAGCAAACTCTGGGTTATATCGAAAACAAAGACGCTGTCGGTGCATTCGCGCTCAAAGCGATGATGCATTTTGCTGCAGTTTCTGCCGGTCCAATTATGGCCCGGCAATTCTGACTTGGGTGGGTTAGCGATGCTGCTAGTGCTGGGCGGAGTTCCCGACAAGGACCTCGAATATAAAATTGCGACGACTTCAAATTTTCCCGCCTAAAATGAGACCAGTGAGTGCACTTCGAAGTTTTTATCAACCGTACGTCGCATTGGCAATGGAGCGTTCGTCAAAGATTAACATATTTTTTCCGTGTATACGTTGGCCTCATTCTCAGCGGGAAATGCGAGTCTTAAAATCAATCTGTACTAACTTGTGGCCATGTTTATTATTCAGGTTGCGATTACCGTAGTGTGGTGCGTTCTGTCGACAGCGTCGCCGTAACAAAATCCCCCTGACTTTCATGCATGTCATTCTTGTGTGCAAGCATGAATGGGCGTTCTCTTTTGAGCTTATAAAACACGGGCGGGGCCCCCGGACGTCTTTCGTGAAAATTTCGATCCCAACTTTCAAAAATCAACAAAATTGTTCATTTCCCCTGAGGTTTGATTGAACCTTGAATTGATATTGCGTTGGTTTATTTCAAATGTAATGCATACATCTTACTTTGCATTCATCACTAACTTCCTTGCTTTTTTACAGGTCACTCAGTAAGATATAACGAAACCCCCAAAAAATGCAGCCAATTTTCCGGCGATTTGCCGAATCTTTGCAAGGTCCTCATCTTTTCCTTCTCTCCTTTCTAGGGACTCATTATTTGTTGCCGTCGGCAACTGCTTGACGAGTATCTTCGCCGGATTTGTGATCTTTGGCATCATTGGTTACATGGCGCATGAACTTGGCGTCGGTGTTGGTGAGGTTGCACAACAAGGTGCCGGACTCGCGTTCATCGTGTATCCACAGGTGGTGACGAGGTTGCCAATCTCTCCCCTATGGTCCATCCTCTTCTTCTCGATGTTGCTGACCCTCGGACTCGGAACTCAGGTAACCACTAGTATTTCAAATAGTCTTGTTTTTGTGCTATCACTCACCAACAAACTTCCCCATATCCTTCAAAAAATAGTAACATTTACAGTAGAGTGTCTTGATTACAGAGGTCCATCTCACTTGAAATGACCTGAAGTGTCCATACTAGAGAGGTGTTGGATAACGGTGGTTCCATTGTAATGCGCTTACCAGGTCTTGGACAAGATATCTATAGATCCCTTCCCCATTTTAGTTTGCAGTTGTCAATACAGTCCACACGACATTACTGGACCGCTTCCCGAAGATCCTACGTAAAGGAAAACGCCCGGCATTTACGCTGGTGGGGATCTGCCTGGTGTGTTATCTGATTGGTCTAGGATGTTGTTCAGAGGGCGGCATGTACCTACTACAACTGTGGGATAACTACGCGGCCACGTACAGTGTCTTGATCATCGGGTTTACCGAGTGTGTTGCTATCTCATGGGTGTATGGTATGTTGATTTTAAACTTCCAATGGCAACATTTTTAACCATTGAGTTGGTGGCCCGATGAATCTGCCCAGGGGTTGCAGTCACTTGTGTGCCTTTTCAGGGCCTGTAAGGAGTGAAAGTTTCAATTTGAGATAAACAACAAACAAGGTACCAGTCGATGCCAAAATCTCCTGCTCGTAGCTCCATCCTTGTAATATGATTTGCTGGCTTTTCGGCACTTCATTCTAAACCATACAGAAACCTTGGAACAAATTTCTTCTATAAGTGTTCAGTTGAAATTCACAATCAAAATATCGGCACCTGGCATGATGTTTATAGAAGCCGCACCCTAACTTTAAAAAATCTTCCCCGCAGGTGTCGAAAGGTTCATGGATGATATTCACTGCATGTTGAAGACCCATCGGCCGTCAATCTGGTGGAAGATTATGTGGAAATTCGTCACTCCTCTCATTCTGGTGGTATGTATTCTCAAAGTAGCGAGTCTGCAAAAGTTTGGGCTGCAACAGTGATGTCGCATGGTGGCCACAGCGGTCATTACATAATCGACCAACTTGACAAGTGGCCAAAACTGACTCTGTGATGGCGGCCTCCGTGGACCTGTGCAGGTTTTTTTGCCCGAATGGCCAGCTGAACATGAATGAGGCAATGGTTGACATGTGCAATCTGAAGTCCGCTCAGGCATTTCTGTTCCTCAAACGATTCATGTGGCGTGTTTGACTGCAGTCAGGAAATGCTATGTCGTTCCAATTCGCTTTTGGTAATGTTTTAAATGGTGTTTATTTCAGTTTATCATCATCTTCACCTGGATCGACTTCAAGCCGTCAAAATACGGCACCCACGTGTTTCCTGCCTGGGCTGACGCGATTGGCTGGGTGATCACGCTGGCTTCTCTCTTGCCCATCCCGGCCATCGCCATCTATAAGGTGGTCAGATATGAAATACAAGGTCGAAACTATTGGGAGGTAGGTTCTGTGGTTGGTCAAAAGATGGCATCATATTGCCACTTCAGTGTATTCCCTGTTTTTTTCGAAATATTTTTCTTCGGGAATCCTTTATATTAAAAATGGTTACCCCTAAGCCTAATAACGAAGGCAGGTTAGTTCATCTCGGGAAACATTTCAATTACTCAATCCTTTGGTGCGACAGGCATATATGGGATGATAAGATGGTGATGATGCTCTGAAATATCTGTATTATCTCTTTCAGCGTGTCAAATCTTTGTGTAGTCCAACAGGCGACTGGGGACCCGCACTTCCTGAACATCAGTTGGAGCGTGTAAAATACGAAAGTCAAGGCCAAAGTCAGGAATCGGATTCTTCGTATTTTGAATCTCAACTACCTCTAAGTAAAAATTATGATGGCTCCAACGGCTCAAATGGTGTGAATTCATCAAACAATATTGCAAGTAACGGACTCCTGAATAATACGCCAACTGTCCAAGAGGGGAGGAAGCAGGGAGAGACGTCTATATGAGCATCAGGCCCGATGCAGAGAGAACGCTGTTGGATTCGAGCTGTTTCTGTGGAGGATGTGACACGGAGGCTGGCGTATGTGACCTGGGGTGGTAAAGGGGAAAAAGGATCTCTTGGGAGGAGTTCGTGTGAGCACGTAGTCTCAAGCATGCATGAACTTCGTGAGGTGTAGGCCAGCGAGGAGTGGCGCTCCGTGGATGCAGAGCAGGGAGTTTATGAATGATGATTCGCTCAAGCATTTTGTGATAAACACGTAGATTGTCTTTTGTCGACACGGAAATAACATGATCCACAACGCAATTTGTGATATAGGATATCTAGTGTGTGCCGTTATGAGTTCTCTTGTCTCATGAGCGGCCGCTAGTTTTTTTGCACTCTGATAAAATCTTCGCAATCCTACGTGGTGGAGAGGACTGGATTAGTGGAACATGAAACACATTACGTCCAAGACAAGTCAAGAAGTCTGGTGAAGAACTTGATAAGGAAAGGTAGATGTGGAAAAATTTGTTAATCTTTACCAAGAATTGGCAAGTGTTAGTAGTTTTGTTTCGACTCTGTCGTTTTGAAAGGTCTTGGTACAGAGTGAGCTGTACGGCCACCAGGTAGAGCTGTTAGATGGAGGTCAGGGAACCCCTATAGACAGGACAAGGGAGTGTAGTTGTGTGTTGGCATGGCAGCAGAGGTTTAAACTGGTTCAAATGCATTCTGATACGAAGTTGTCCTGTCAGAGTCTGTTAGTGTTTTCAGGGAAGATGGCTTCAGATTTTCTTCTGTCTACATATTGTTCAGCTTAAGATCATTTTGTATGATACTAAATTTGCCACGAACCACCTTTGTGTTGCAGGCATATACTCTGCCTAACAACCCATGGTGCGCTGGCCTCTTCAGTGTGGCTGTGGCAGAGTTCCTTTCTGTGTTTTCTTCAACTTTCCTTTTGCAAATGGTGTAGAGTAGTCATATTTTTCTTAATCGATCATCACGTCATGCCCAACACATATTGTACTCTACGCATGAAATTATACCGTGCTATGACGCACGGTGCCATTTATTCCTGGTGCCGGTCCAATACCTTGCTCGTGGTGCACCAGCTTGCGTGCTTCGGAGACCCATGGGGCTGTGCAGGCTGACAGTTCCCAACTTGACAGGTGGTCTCAGGAGAAGCCAGACCAAAATTGGACATCCTACCCTAAGGTGTAGGTCTACGGCCTCGTCACTAGGCGTGTAGTCGGATGCCCACGCACCCTTAGGATTAAAATGGTGATAGGCCATTAACATTAAGGCAGTCAAATGCTCAAAATAAGATATCTAAGCACAGCCTTCGAATAGTTTAAACCTCCGCTGCCATGATCCAGTGATCAGTGTTCGCCCAATGTGCTGGCACTTGTCTTCATTTTAAACAGCATTCCTCGCTTATTTGCTGCATTTTTTGTGAGGAGGTCGTGCTGTTCGAAATCACCTTCATACTCCAGTAGAGCTGTATATGTATGTAAAAAACAGAAAATCATTATCAAGTTTTGCCTTGACAACAATAGTATGCGATATACCAGAAACTTTCAAAACTTAGTCGAGGTAATTAGAAAACTGCTTGTAAATAGCCTTTCATTTCTTCCCTCGAACAGGGCTGTTGCCTAAGAAAGTACTTATGTCCGTATCATCAGAACGCCTGTGTCTGAGGCGGAGTCGTTTCCATGATATGGTGTTTGAGTATTTACTGTTAGCCAAGAAATGTTTGCCTTTTATTTTCGAGTTCAAATAATTGAAAGTGAATATCTTCTCGAAGTGACAGAGTGTCAGAACTCAAAATAAAAGAAGAATGCGACTGAGTTCTCAACTTTCAAAGCTGTAATTCAAATTTTACTCTTTCCTTGGCTTGAATGGTTTCCACTTGTGACGTCAGTTCGATGTTACAGTCTTGAAAAATGTTCCATAATTATTCATTTTGAAATGTTTAGTGTAAAAATAAACTCTGTGTCTCTGTTTTCGTCGTATAGGAATTTTAATATTTTTTTTTGTGTTGTGTTTTGGGAAAAAGTGGAAAAGAGAGCAAAAATACTAAATGCAAGTTGTATGGAAAAAACAGCTGATTTGTTTTGATGTAGTCCTAGTTGTCTGTATGTCCTGTAGGAGTGTGCGAAAGACTTTTGCGATGTTGCAAATTACGTGTAATAACGGATATAGATGATTCCCAGGAAGTAATGAAGTGACAACGTCGTGTCAACCGCTGAGTCGGCTGCCAAGTGGGGGGCTGATTCCATGACGTCAGACAGTTGAGAACTCTAATCCAAATTAGCCACCCAAGTCACATCACCATGACGCCATCATCTATAGATTACAAGCCTACGTCATTGCATTTAGATGTTTAAGAATAAGACAGCTTCGTATTCGCTTCAGTTGGAGTATCTTTCTGCTGTTCCAAGTTATTGGGCTGCATTAGTGTAATAAATGTGTATATGTTGAAATCTGTATAGAATAGAAACGCAATGTGAAAAGGGAAAAATCAACACTGTATAGTTTGTGTGAAGAAGAAAAAAACATAAAAAGGATAAAAGTTTCAAAAAAAGTAATAGAAGAAAAAGTACCTAAAGTCATTGCAATAATATTGCTTTGATGATGGGTGTAGTTTGTGTTGTGAGGCTTTTGGTGATGAAGATCCAGGGAAATCTTAGGCTTGGCGTGATTTCAAAAGTATGCCACAGATTTGAGTGAACAAATTGAGAGCAATAGTCAGTGTGACAGAACATTGGTGTTTAGTCGGAAAAGTAAACTGGCTGTGACATGACTTTCAAAGTTGTTGAGTTCTGCTTGAGCTCTTGATTGCTCGTTTCGGAGGAATGTGTGAAAGTTAGAGAAAAATGTTGATGAAAGAACCAGTTTATTTACATGTATCCCTGATTTAGTGCGTCTCCTACTTGAAATACTTTTGAGACCGGAGATTTTCTGTCAAAATGAATGACTCTCAATTATCATGCACGTCTGTTGATTGATCAATCATGACCTAAGACTAGTTTTTCAATGGGTCTTTTCAGCTGAAAGGTTTAAATGTATAATTGTGTCATTTTTATAAAATTGACCACACATGTAAATATTTCATTATTTCATATTCATCCTAATGTATATTTTGTAATATTTGAAGCTTTATATCAGCTTTTACTCTGGTTGCTGTGGTTAGGATCTAGATTGCCCAAATTATTTCAGTCTCCCCCTACAGAAATGGATACATGGTTTCCATCTCTTTCAATATGACTTCATACGGACTTGAATTGCAAAATGTGTTTGAGGATTTTTTATGGGGAATTTTTTAGAGATGTACATGATATTACTGTGTAATCGTATTTTGTTATGTATACAGTGCTCTTCTGTCAAGTCAGTTTTTTGAAGAAAAAAAATTGGGCTAATGAAACATTACATGAAGATGATGTAGCAATGTATTTCATCTGCATCAGAAAGGGTGCTATTTCTAATAATCTGGAAAACAGAGGCATAATTGTACTTTTCAAGCATTAACTATATTCCAGTTCGATACTGGGAAACCTTTCCACTGAGTGGGTCCTTCTGAAAATTCAAAACAATTTGTTGCCTCTGTCGTGTTATCTGTGGTCAACAACAAAAATGTGTGCTTGCCTTACCACAACAAACTTTGTGCTTACGTTGCCAAGAGTTGTTCAGCGTATGCATCAGATGGGTTACGTCTTCACCGGTTACATGTATGCACAGGCACTTTTGTCCATTTGCGTCACATTGACGAAAAAATGCCCCACAAATCTTTGGAGATTTCATGCAGGAAATCAAAAATATAAGTGAGCCTTATAAATTTTTGAGGAAATGCCCCACAAATCTTTGGAGATTTCATGCAGGAAATCAAAATATAAGTGAGCCTTATACATTTTTGAGGAAATGCCCCACAAATCTTTGGAGATTTCGTGCAGGAAATCAAAAATATAAGTGAGCCTTATACATTTTTGAGGAAATGCCCCACAAATCTTTGGAGATTTCGTGCTGGAAATCAAAAATATAAGTGAGCCTTATAAATTTTTGAGGAAATGCCCCACAAATCTTTGGAGATTTTGTGCAGGAAATCAAAAATAAAGTGAGCCTTATAAATTTTTGAGGAAATACAGCTGTTAAACGAAATGCTTAAGTTCAATTGAAAGTTCAAAGTCTGAAGTAATTTGAAATGCTTACTTTGCCAGAATCAGACCATACATTGCCAATAACGAGCTACATGTATTTATAGGAAAATACTGACCGATATTTCAGCCATTTTATTGGATAACAACAGTCACACACACACCTTGTTAAAGTAGTATATATATTGCACCATTCGTTATTTGCATCTCAGGAAAAACAATGCATTTTCCAGTATCTTACCAGTATAGCAAAAAACTTTTGTCAGGAACTACGCGTATCAGCCTTGGTGATCATACGGTAAGCTTTCGCCTGTTATATCATGACAATGGGACCAATATTTTGGTCAGGACATTTACTGTACAATAGTACAAGTCTCAGAGATGCTCGATAGACAGAAATAAAAACACATATTGTCACTTTTTGGTAGCATTCTTTATATTAAGAAAATAGTATTCATATGACTTGAAAATAATGTCTTTGAAATACACAATACTTTAAATTCAGTTGAAGTTGACAAGCAAGTTTAGTTTAAGAAGCACTAAAATAAAAACTTGATTATTGATACAATTTAACACAGAGCAGTTAGTTCAGAAAATTCGCAGGAATTCATGCACTTTGTTCGAACCTATTAAGTTCGATGGTTGTTGACAAATTCTGCCAGTGTTTATGTCTGGCCTGCTTGTGCAGCCATGGCGGGCGTGGTCATGTCAAGGATTGTCGTACTGGGAAATGGGCCTTCATCGTATTTTTTTGCACAACCCTTGTGCCTAGTTTGTTCCTGTGCAAAGTGAACAATGAATAAAATAAAATAAAATAAGTTTCTCTTCTGTTTTTCTTTCAATTGTGAAACTGCGACGTCGATATTGACTGCCGACACAACTCTGTCAAGTTATGACCGAGTCTGATATCGGTTGGCAAGCAGTCGTATTCCTAACATCACTTCAGTTCTCTGCATGTTCTTTACTTCACTATGCTAACAATGTATTGCTTGTAATTTTGTGCACCACTGGCAGAGAACAACCTTGAAGAGTGTTGACTCTCTGTCTCCTCACTGCATACAGCTCTTCAAATATTGGAAGCAATTTTCCGTATGAGCTGATCAGACAAGGTCCCCACCACAAAAGCACCAATGCTGCAGCTGCTCTTCCTGGGACAACCCAGTGTAAGTTGTGTCTCTTTCAACAACATGTAAGAGTTGTTGGGGAGTTCTTGTAAATTGAGATGGCCCCTCCATACTCGTGTTGCTGGGAACCGGGGGGGGGATCCATATTGACATGTGGCTCAAATCCCCCTCCGAGTCTCGTGGACTTTATGAAAGAACTACACCATCGCCATCTTCAGGGCGAGGGAGGAACTGAAAAGATCTAACCTTAACCAATGGCCTTTATGACAGACTACGCCATCGCCATCTTCAGGGCACAGTAGGAACTAGAACTACGCCATCGCCATCTTCAGGGCAAGGTAGGAACTGAAAAGACCAAACCTAAACTCATGGACTTTACGAAAGACAACGCCATCGCCATCTTCAGGGCAAGGGAGGAACTGATTCTGACCGGCCAAATCCCCGTTCGTTGAGCTGGTTATCGGAGTCTAGAACTATGCCATCGCCATCTTCAGGGCAGAGCAGGAACTGAAGTCCGGTCAAATCCCCGTTCGTTGAGCTGGTTATCGGAGTCTAGTACTACGCCATCGCCATCTTCAGGGCAAGGGAGGAACTGAAAAGACCTAGCCTGAACCAATGGACTTTATGAAAGACTACGCCATCGCCATCTTCAGGGCACAGGAAGAACTGAAGCTGTCCGGCCAAATCCCCGTTCGTTGAGCTGGTTATCGGAGTCTAGAACTACACCATCGCCATCTTCAGGGTGAGGTAGGAACTGAAAAGACCTAGCTATGGACTTTATGAAAGACTACGCCATCGCCATCTTCAGGGCGCAGTAGGAACTGAAAAGACCAAGCCTAAAGCTGTTCGGCCACATCCTCCCTCGTTGAGCTGGTTATCGGAGTCTCATGGACTTGATGAAAGAACTACGCCATCGCCATCTTCAGGGCGCAGTAGGAACTGAAAAGACCAAGCCTAAAGCTGTTCGGCCACATCCTCCCTCGTTGAGCTGGTTATCGGAGTCTCATGGACTTGATGAAAGAACTACGCCATCGCCATCTTCAGGGCGCAGTAGGAACTGAAAAGACCAAGCCAAAAGCTGTTCGGCCACATCCTCCCTCGTTGAGCTGGTTATCGGAGTCTCATGGACTTTATGAGAGAACTACGCCATCGCCATCTTTAGGGCAAGGTAGGGACTGAAAAGACTAAACCTAAAGTTGTTCAGACCCGGGAAGTTTTTTTTTTTTGGGGGGGGGGGGGCTGGAAGGGGGGTCATTTCTCAACCAAAACATAAAATATAGTAAAGGAGTGTAGCTAACATAACTCTATTGATTCAAGAAGACCATGTCTTGGAGAAGTTACTGCAAAAGACCTCATATGCAGCCATCTCTTATACTTTTTTTCTGGGGATCTGAAGAGGGGGGGGGGATGAAACACTGGTGTTTAAGGTGTTAAAGGTATACACCATTGCCAGTGTCACAGCTGAATAACATAGACCCCTGTCTGGAGGACATGACACTTTTGGCAGTCAACTTCTTGGCATAACAGCAAAAAAACCAAACACATGGATAGAATTGAAATGAGGTTTATTGCTCAAATGCAGATTAGGCTTAGAAAATGTGTCTTCAATATTTCACAACATTTTATAGTCCATCACATTCAGAATGCTGACACCATCCACCCTACCAGCCCGCCCAACCCCTCACAGCAACTCCACATCAGTATAAAAACGTCCGAAATTCAAGCACATGACCTTTATTGACCCCTTTTGTAACCATCAATACCAGAATCATTGCTATCAAACTCTTCATCTTCAGCTAGTTCCTCCTCCAAGGTAAGCACCTCACAAAATGTCTGATAATCAGAAACAGTCATTCCTGCACCTAACTTAGCCATGAACTTCTCATCAGTGGCGTCCATCATAGCAAGTAGAGAGGGATTCTTGAGACGTTTGGTTTGTTGGTTTTTGTCCGGCTGCTCAAATAATCCCACCCTCAACAGGAACAAGTGGCGCGCCTTGATATGTTGGAAAGGCTGACTCAGCGCATTTGAACGTACCAGCTGGGTGTACTTAACATTCATTGTGTCCACGATATATTCATATTTCAATCGCATCTCCTCTGGATCAGCTAGAAGGCTTTCAGGCCACTTCACAATCATGCTCACTAAGTCCTCATGATTGAACATTTCACCCAACCGATCGATTTGGTTTGTTAATATCTTCCTGTTTTTGATGTTCATAATCTGGGGAGCAGTGCTAGCAACCTTTATCACATCCTTGTCTACCATTCTGTAACCTCGCAACAGCTCTAAGACACCAATTATGGTTTTCCTATTTTCTGGCTCGAATACATCACTCACAACTGGCAGAATCTTAAAAGTGTCTGAAACATGAAATCCATAATCTGTGAGAAATTTCACAGCGCTTTCCAACTGATCTAGGTCCCTGACAACAATACTTGAATGTGCCAGCAGAAATTCCGTCACAGACTCCTTATTGGCTCCATAGTTGAGGAACAGTTCAATAACCATCTTCAATTTGGCCACATTGTTCAGGCCAGGGAAGTCTCTGTCTTGAGATTTGTTCTGTAAGTGAGACAGAACGGTAGCGACAGCTGATAGTTTAGAACCAGCATCATTTGTTGAAATGTCCACAGTACAATCTGAAACATCAGCAGACGATGTCACAGACTGCACACTGCTCCTTTCTGTACAGAAAGTCCTAATGGGACATGTAATACGACTACAGAGATTCTGAGATCTTTGAATCTTGTTCTGATGTGACCAACTGCAGGTATGGACCTGTCCAAGCAGGTTTTCGTTTATCCCAACATGAGTCGTAAGGAGGCTTGCTCTGTTTGTTGCAGGAAAGTTCACCGATGCAAGATTGATGAAAGAACGACAGGATATTCTGCGGTGAAAGTTTCCAACTTTGGATGGTGGGAACCACACGTTTCTTGGACGAAGTTGAGGCAACCAGCTTGACAAGAGGGTTGATCGTGCCATCTTCAACTGAAAAGACAATAAGAGAAATACATGTAGCTCAAATCCGATACAGAATATACAACTGGCAAGATAAAATTGTCCATCCGACCGAATGGTGCAATACCATAGCTGTAAGTTGTCCGTCCTTTGATTTGGAGTTGATTGTGACAATGTCTCAGTTGTGACCACACCTCAATCGATCAACAGAGACCCAGGGCCGGTTGTCTTGATATCATTTTTAAACAGTAGCCTCCGTCTTTAATAACCTCGACTAGCCCCACCACCGCTGCACTGGGTCATGCAGGCACAACCACGTCGTCCACACAATCTGCCAATCGGCCAACAAAGAAGTCGAAGACTGAAGCTGCTTTCGCAGAATACTCTATCTCTTATATAAATTAATCTTGTACTAAATTATCTTGCACCAAAAAGATCAGCAGAGTATAGAAAAGGAAAGATGAGACTCAAGTGCTAGCTCCATTAAAGCCCAGTGTGCACTGCCACCTAACAGAGCTGGGCTGAACTATTTCCAGGCGGCAGTGTAAAATACGTAATATTGGCCCTTTTAGCGAACGATTTCGCAAAAATGCAGCTGTTTAATGATATTCATTTAACACTTTATTCTCCTGCATTTAAAAAAATTGAAGAAAAAGGTATGAATATTTACTTTCATGTTGATATACTGAAATGAAAATATGTGTCATCACTTACTCCTCCGCCTGAGGTGCGAGCCTCGCTTTCAATCCAATATGTCAGCGCCCATAGAAATGTGACCCTGGCGTGAAAAAATAAAAAAGGTGTGTTACTAGGTCAAAATAGAGCTGATCGAGCAGTCTGATTGATTATAATTGTTCCTTGCATCTGTCTCATTACTCACATGTGTTACAGTGTGGTTTCCACGTTGATTTAATCAGTACATTGGCTGCTTTTCGGAACATGCTACCAGAGTACCGGTACACTGCACAGGATATGCTTACATATGATTATCGGATTTTAATCCAATGTCGGACAACATTTTCTGTTTAGGGGTCCTGCATGAATTCAATTAAGATCTAACTTGATGTGGTTTATTTATAGGGAGAAATGAGGCTGACACAGTATCTTCAGGTTGCTAAAAAAGCAAAGAAATTCGTTTGGGAGGCAAAAAACGTCTACAGGCGAAGTCCGTTACGATGGAAAAATGCCAATCTTGGTACAAGATTCAAGCAACTTTGGAAACACCAGATCTCGATCTATAAAGAACCACCGTCTTTTCAACCTCATTTCTTAGACGAGCAAGGTGAGAAAATAATTTAGATTTAAGGGACAATGTTTATGTCCTACAGCCTACACTCTGAACTCATAAATGTCATGACCAGGCCGGCGAGAATCCAGATCTAAATCATCATGTCATGTAATGCTAACAATATTTGAATACAATTGCGATGAATATGATGAGCGTCTTTATTCTTTTCAGGAATAGAAGTTGTAAACCCACTTGCAAGAACTCCGAATGAAAAATGGGAGCAGTCTGTCCCTGATGATCCAAGATTCATCGAGTAAGAACTGCATACAACACCACGTAGATATTAATATCTTAATCTTTTAATCTGCAATCTCTAAATCTATATTTTGGGTTGATCTCCATCCAAACAGAAATTTAGATAAATTCTTTGATGTAGCCATTATACAACACTTTTTAGTCTTTTCAACCATTTCAATTTATGTTGTGCCATTTGTGTATATTTCAGAATAGAGCCATCAGACCACCCAGATTGGCATGATGAACCGTTACTCTGCGTCAACAAACGTGTCCGTCTCGTTGAGGGTGAAAAGCAGGCCTGCATCCTGACCAAAACACAGCCGTTTGACGGTTTGCCGCCGTCTGTGCAGGAACTGGTGGGGAAGGAGGAAATACCATATCAGGTGAGGAGATTTTGTTTGTAGCTGATATGTACCATCAGAAAGTGCTCATCAAGAGCTTTCTAATGAATGGTTATGTCAATAGGTTTACTAATGGTACCATTGAATAGTGCTGATCAAGAGGTTTCCAATGAATGGTCATGTCAACAGGTTTACAAATGGTACCATTAGAAAGTACTGATATTTTGTCTATCATTCTTTGCAGGATGATCTGATGCAGCGTGCCATCCTACAGGCTCACTGCTGGGATACGACACAAGAGAAATTGCCAAAACGCTACAATAAACAGATCCCTGGCTGGAAATATAAAGCAGAGTGGGGAATTCCTCAGGAAAAGATTGTGTAAGTTCTTATGAAGCCAGAATACACTCATGGGAAATCATTGTTCTTTTGCTGGCAACATGGCTGCAACTTCACCAAATTCTTGTCACTTTCAATTAGCCTGAATGGCCTTTGAAAGTTTGAAACCTGCTTCCCTTGTTCATATCCTGGCTAACTAATCCAGCATGGATTTATCTTGTCCTGAACTGGCTCTAAATATGACCAGAATCTCCCTGACTACAGGGCCTGTTCTAACTATAAATTGGCGTTGTTTTATACTTGGCCCTATCAGACACAACCTCAGCTTCGTTCTTGCAGAGTTAAAATGGATTCATAGCTGTAGTGATTGAGGACAAAAGAATTATTGAGGCACCAGTCGGTACTTGTGAATAGGCCACCTCTCATACAGCACAGTAGATATCTCTCTCTGTCTCTTTCAGTCACATATTATACAGCAACATCCTGCGGCTATGTTCATCAGTGTCAACAAGATATCCAGAAATACTGACGACAAGGCGGTTAAACGAGGACGCTTATGTCAACACAAATTATCAACATAATGGTAAATGTCCTTCTTGATTCTTATTGACATGACTGAGTATTTCTCCAGTTATCTTATCCCTCTGTCTTCTGTAGCTGAGTGAAGTCAAATATGACAACACCACTTTTCACCTTTGTCTCAAATATGTTGTTTAATTTTCTGCAACCAACTTACCAAACTTTCATAAACCAAGAAATATATAACATGTGGGCTTATTCAAAATCCCTGTGCCCAGCTGTCTGTAGCAGCTTTTGTGTTCTAAGGAGTCACATACGATGTTCACAGGGTTTGAAGTTCTTTCCACCTGATGTATTTGAATGCACCCTTTTTGCAGGTACCCCCATCATGATCAAGGGCAGCCATCAATACCTCATTACCAGTGATCGACCCCTGGCACCCTTCGCTGATGAGACAATGGTCGATGATAGCGTCCAACACACAATGCCAGACCTATTTCCACTTTTTCCCACCATTGATTTACACAAGACGAACTTGTATACAATGGAAAACAACACAGGTTGGCTTGGGTTTATCTTTCATGGAAGAAAATATCATGTGTTCTACGAAGATTATGTGATAACAAAGAGAGATGCGGAGAAATGACAAAGGCAATAGGTGGATTCTTTGAAACAAAACAGAACCAAACACACTTTTCTTGTTGTGTCACAAGTTTAGAAACTGATTTCTAAATCGTTTGAGCATCACTGATCTGTGCTTTTCTTTCAGGTTGGCAAATGCCTTACTCGCATAACATCCCTCACACGTTGTTTGTGAGTAATGGGACGAAACTGTGGAACCCGGACCAGCTCAACGCCAACTCTATGATGTTCTTGTTTGGCCATCTCATTGCTCATGCGAAGGCAAAATACGGGGTAAGTTTATTGATAGTCTTCTTATACAAGTGAACCTCCTTACCCGACAGCTCTGTTAGTATAATAGAAGTTTATAAAGAAATAAGCTTTGTGGTCAGGGTGGTGTCCCTTGGGTCAGATTTTCGTAAAAATTCGATGATAAACTTGACCAATGCAGCCTTCCTAACTGTGTTTCATTCTCGTCCCTGACAGGCTGATGCCACAACTCTCCCTGAACCCATCTCAGGCCAGTGCGTCCACACAAACGGTATTGACTTCCATCTCATATTCTACCAACTAAACACCCTCGATTTCTCAAGCACCGAGGGCATAAAGAACTTCGTCTGGTTTGATAGGAGTAACCGATTATTCGAAAAACGCGTCCCGAAACGTGCGATGTTACGAAACACAAAATATGAGGACTATGATCCTGTGGTCTTCAAGAAACTGTTAGCTGTTTATTTAAATGGAATACCTCGTCATTCTTGAGTGTTGTGTGGGAGGATAGTGGACTTGAGACAGTATGAGATGCTTGATTCTGATATGCTGTATCTGCAAACATTTGCATCAGCCATCAGAGTAGGCGATGGTCCTTCTGTTCGTCATCATTGGTTGTGCTGGTTGTTCAGCTTGGGAACCATGATTGCTGTAGTCCAACCAGCAAGTCAGTTTTCCTCAAGAGTGTTCATCAAGAGCCTGGTAAATCATAGTGTGCAAACTAATGTAAATAGATTATAATAAAAAAAGATTTAAGTCAAAATACTCTTATATCTTTTTATACTGGCAAACATTTTGGACCTGAGAGGATGAGGAAGGATTTTTCCACCTGGAAGACCAACTTGATTGTGCACCATGTACCATCTCTTGTGAGTGCTCTTGGGGAATACTGATAAGCTGAGGGCTAAACCAAGCTCTGAGACAACCTATTGACCTACTGGTGTTCCAATTACTGTGTGATCTCGGTCACATCGACTGTCTTAGGATTATTAAATCCCCATCAAATGCCACAACTGACCTCCAAGTTCACATCTACGGCAGTACTCTTGTGGTCTGCAATAGCCTGTCCTGTTGTCACAACCTACCTCCAAGGACAGATCATAAGACAAGTTGTGACCATGAGATTAGGTTAGCAGGCAGGCTTCCTGAGCTCCCTGTCCAATGGTCTCTTCCGGGGATTGAATGCTCAGAGACACAACTAATTCCATCTGAGGACTTAGCAGAAGAGGACCTGATCGCAACTAACAACCTCATTACACTTATAGTCATGCCACATGCATAGCTTAGTTCCTGGTGGGCACAGGGTGAACTAAAAGGATTTTTTGGGTCACCCTGTAGTTCAGTCCCAGCCTGAGCCAAGAAGCCTGCCAGTTGTCACATGCCACCATGTCAAGGATATGTTCTCTTCTACCGATCAACATCCTGCAATGAGATCCTCCAGTAGTAGCCATAATCAACCTCCTCATCTGTGTTCAGGCAATATATCAATGAATTGATAAGCGACACAACATGTTCCTCTGTGTCTGCTCAGTCAATGGGTGATATGAATAAAGACTAGTAAATGCTTTTATCTAAAACTTTATGTACATTTACACTAGGCCTTTCTGTACAAAATTGAAGTAAAAGCATTTGCTAGTCTTTATTCATATCGCCCCATGTCTCATTGAACCAACTGAGTAGAAACTCCCCTTGCTATTCTCACAACTGGACTTGTGGCAATACTATTGAAGATGTGTCTCAGGAGGTCAGTTGTAGCATTGTCTCCTCTGGCCTATATTCACAATTGGTCTTCAGAAATGCAGGTGTGATGCAGGAGGTCGATCAGTTGTGACTGTGGGGCAGGAGACTGTCGCAGTGGTAGAGGAGACTGTGGCAGTGGTAGAGGAGACTGTGGCAGTGGCAGGAGACTGTGGCAGTGGCAGAGGGGGGACTGTGACAGTGTAGATGTGACCCAGGAAGTCGGTTGTAAAAATGGGATGGGGGCTTTTTCATCAGAAGACATCAGTAGATTGGATCATGACCAGATCATTCTGGTTTCAAATATCATATGTTCTGGTACGATGTTGACAGTGTCTGAGGCCTAAACAAGAGTGGGCTGTTTTATCTGACAGAGACGGTGTGAAACAGAACAAAGGAGATGACTTGTGAGTGAGGGAAGGGAGATTGGGGACCATGAGAGTTCCTATACTCCCTTTCCAATAGTCACCACTTCTCTCCTCACTTTATTGTCTGTCCTGATAGTCACAACTTTTATGAAGACTTCACTATAAAGACATGAGTTGTCTTCAGATGTGCCCCACCTGTCCCATTGTCACAACTGGTCTCCTGTTGGTGCATAAATGGACAATAACTCCAAAAGTTTTCTTTTAACTGGGCTGATATTTTCAGGATGTGATCGAACTGTTTGAAATAACCTGTGTACAAAATTTTAACTTGATCAGATGATTTTGATTTTTTTTTCGATGTTGGGCGACGCCCACCTCATCAGAGCACTAAAATCATCATAACTTTGGTTAAAATCAACTTTATCAGAATTTTTTTGCAGATTTTCATTGGTTTTGATCATATGAAGTGATGTTATGAAAATGAAATTATTCTGAGAAAAAAGTTGAAAAACCGCTTTTCGGAGAGCAAGGCTATTATAGCCCACGGTTTTTTTTCAATTTTGGCCAAAATTTGAGATTTTGATTCTATGGTCCTAAAATGTACTATAGGGTCCTCTGATGACAAAACACACAAAAAAACTGGGAAAAAATAATTTTTGGGGGGTGAAATTTACGGAATGCCAAAAAGTAGTCTGGGGTCCCTTATAAAAACCACCACAAATGTGAAATTAACATCCACACAAGGCTGATACTTTCAGAATCTCATTTCCTTGTACTAATTGACATGTATACCAAATTTGGTCTTGATCCGATCACGTTGACTTTCCTTAGCAACTTGGGTGACGCCCGACAACGAAAGGGCAGTCTGAATGGATCCTGGTTTTCTTATTTGTGAGTCTAAAAAGACATGAAGCACTCAGAATTTTAAGCTGAAATTTGGCATGAGGTATCTTTGGACATTGATAAACACTATATGAGTTGTTGGTTGAATTTTGATGAAAATTTGATGTGTTTTTTGACTCGATAATATCAGATTTTGAAGAAAATCTTTGAAAAATGAATTTTATTCACAGCTTGCAAGAGAATCGTGGGATTTTTTTCACTAATTCTGCATAACTTTTCATTCCCTTCAACGTGGTGCAAATCTTTTTCCAAAATTATGAACGGAAAGTACTTTTTCAATTGGTGATATTTGGCCCCGACTACCACATTTTGATCTCTTGGCATTCGAAGGGTTAAAGTGATTTCTCCTTGATGCTTGAAATATAAGTGTATAAGAGCAGTATTGATCAGGCCAATTTGAAAAAATTCGAAAAAAAACGATTTTTTTGATAGAATGGTGATTTTCATGTTTCGCGATATTTGGTAAATTATCACCAAAATATCGATGATATCAAAGTTTCACTCACAGGTTGATCTGTATAGGCTTTCATCTTGCTGCACAAAAAATTTCATATTGATATCACCTATCGTTTGCGAATGCTGACCCCCCTCAAAAAGGGCAAAAACAGCCTGGACCCTAGGTCTTAAGTGATCTTAGCTCCTATGCATTTGTACACATTAAAAAAATTTAAGACCTGGATCCAAGGAAAAAAGTCAATTTTAAGTTTTCAGGGGCCAAAATTTGTGAAATTTTTGGGGGGGTCTGGAAAACCATGTTCCTGAAGGAATATCGAGTTGAAAATTGGTATACAGGCTCGCAGGACATCACTGAGAAGAATGGCGGTGGTCTCGGCGCGATTCGGCCGATATTAATAATAGTTCTTAGTTCTGCCAAAAGAGGGCAGCACTGAAAGTTTCAATTTCATGGGATTTGAACATTCAGTGTCTTTGAGACACCCTGTATAGACCTGTAGAAGGGATTGGGAGTCCTTTGCTGAGTTGTCCTTCATGCTACAGTCCAGTGTAAGGTATCCAGTTGATGAAGGGGTCATTGGGTGCAGGTAATCAATGACAGCCAGCACATCATCACAGTCCAGTATGTATAGGGGGCATAAGGCTGTCAGACTTCTCAATAGACTGTCGCCTTGTTAATACATTCTCCCTTGTTCCATCTTGTGTCAAGGCACACACAAGATGATCCTTTGGTGGGCTTTCATTGGATGTTACTCAGGTTCATACCACAAGGGAACAGCCAATGGATAGCCTATGTCTTCTGTTGTCACCCCAGTCTAAAGATAGGGCTGGTCGAAGACCGTCCACAGTTAGTAACTGTGACCGGGGCCTTACAGACATACAGAGTGTCCCAACAATCCAATTACATCATTGGATGAAACACAAAGGTTTTCTGGAACATGCAGCACAGAGTTTAAATAAAACAGAGATTCGTATAAACTGATCTTGTTATTTAATTTCTTCCAATATTTCCAGAGAACAATACTATTAGCATAACAGTACTGTAACTAAGTATACAGAGTTCTAAACACATTGGACCAAACTCCAAAAAGGCCATAACAGTTTTTATCTGTTAATGGGCAGGAGTGACTTCAAGAACACGATGACTAGATGTACATGTATGATGGCATTATTACATATGCATCGTGTTGACCCAGAATTACTCCTTAAAACAGTCTTATTCTAGACCTCTTTGCATCTTTGAATCGTCAACAAGTAGAATCCAAGACAAGCACATTGGATTTCATAGGCCTACCGATGCCTGATGCAAAGCTCCAATAGGGGTGGCTAACCATTGAGTATATATGCAAGAAAATCACAGCATTTTGGCCCCTTCTTCCTGTATTCATAAGATAGCTGCCGTGTGCACATAAATACATCTTGTACCCTCTCCCTTTACAGGATACATACTTAATGGTTGGCCCCACAATACATGAATCACATCCCCCCAGTTCTTGAAGTGATCAAGGCTACTACTGCCTCAACTGTCAGCCTGATCACATTAATTTGTAAACATTTCAAACTAAACATCATTATTACCAATAACATTAACCATAAACTATGTACAAGTACTTTAGTTAAAGTCAAAGTACTCCTGTGTATCCATTCTTTCATAGTGATCCAGTATATTAACATGTTAGAAGTCATGTGCTATTACAATATAGCTTGACTTGCACAAAGGGGAGATAAAATTCAGAAGTGCACATGGTGAATTGGAACTGGGCCTTTAGAATTCTCTCAATCTTGATATAAACTGACGTTTAGAATAACAACTAACTTTCAACAGTGAATCAATCGCTAAATAACCTTTTGGTCTAACACCTTTATAAAAACAATCCACAGAACAGAGTTTTAGACCTGCATGTTTGATAAAATATACATCAAACTGTAACATTTGCCTATAAAGTAAGCACCTATTAAATTGATCTCATTTGAACCAAACACCGTTTTAAACAGTCGTATACAATCGGGTTAGATTTGATAATATCAATGAACAAGAGACTTCAGCACCTTGATACATCCCTTCCAGACTACTGGATCTCACAGGACCAAGAGCACTGATCTTGTGGACATGAGACCACTGGCAAAAATATATAAGACAAGCTCTTTTTATGTTTTTGCCACCAGCCCAGGCATATACATGGATTAAAATCATATAATTAGACAAACCACCAAGCAGAATTTGACAACTCCATCCACTTGTTGGGTGTACTGTAAAACCAGTCAGGAGCTGACATGTCCTTTTGATGGCAGAACCAAATTGGCTGTGGCTTTCTCCATTTCAAAGGTCTGCAGCTTGAGTTGTGACAGTTCCTGAGTGAGTTTACAGTAACAGTCCCCTGTACAGATGCATGTATTTTTATAAACAACCATCAAGCAAGTCTTAGTACTGCTTGTTTCTTGGATAAACGTATTGCTGTTTTAAACAAACCATTTGACAACATTTATCTCATGTAAATTGAAAAGATCTGTATTTTTAAGTGTAAAGTTTTACTATGGCTTTAGTCTTAAGTATTGATTTGCCCTAAAATGACTTCAAATTGTCGAAACACCGTCCTCCGTTAAAAGTATAATAAACATGTTCAAGTAAACACCATCTTGGGTTATGTTTTATCATTATTAAATCGATGGCCCCATATTTACAGAAGAGTGAGCTCAACATTCTCCTCAGTTTTTCTAAAATCACCAAAGTAGAACTGTACAAAAGGTATTGGTGATAGGAGAAAATATGAGGGGTGTGCACCAACTATAGTACCAAACCTTGCCAGAAGATGGCACTCGTGAAAATCTATTGAGACAGTCAATTCAACCCCGTATTATTTTGGTTCTTGGCACCTTTCTCTACAAAATGCAAGACAGTCTATTCACCTGTTGGTCACTTAGGAAACATAACAATCTGGCCCACGTGGCTGGTGCCTAAAGTCTTCTTTAAAACTAAATGATTGTATTCAGAGTTCTATTCCTTGAGCAAACCATCCACGTCGGTAATCGATTGTCTTTTCCGGCGACAACGTTGAATCTGCCATTGGACGAGTGAAACGAAGACGGGAATTATACACAAGCCACAGATTCCCGCCATGACGTAGGCGACCGTCATCAACGTCGTCTGATCATTCTGGGGCTTGATGTAGACGCACGATTCTATGTCGGCTGGAAAAGAGTGATGAGAAAGTTAGGACAGAATTTGTCGGATGAACCCAAGGGACCAGGGTGAGGACTGGCAGAACCCTTCATACATCAATCCTTCCATTTGCAAATACGGTGACCAAGTGTATTCACCCAGTCCATAATTTACAATCAGCCCGCCTTGTACAGACCCCAATGTGCCAGAGAATTTAGTGTTGTGAACTGAGCTGAAACTGGCGAAAAGAAAACGTCTCCTGAAGATCATCCCGAGTATCATTGATAGATAATAATAAGTGGGAGGGCATCACCAGGACAAGAAAATATGAAAGTATGTAAGAATTTGAAGCTGGGGATTGAAGGGGCAGTGAAAATCTGTCATAAACGCCGTTAAAATGATGGTTTGCGGGGTACTTTAGGTAGGTACACAGCAGCTAAGTGTCTTGTCCCTTGACCCCTGAAATCTAGAAAGCAGAAGAGTTGGACTAGGGCTACAAAAGGTCGAACGGAACCTGTTGAAAGACACAGAAATAGATTAGGTAGAGTATTGGCAGCATGCACGACCATCCCATCAGAGTTCCAGGAGTCTCCACACAAACTAACTAAAAGCTTGATCAGGGAATCGTCCTTTTATGGGACGAACTGTCACCAGGAAGGTTGATTTCTTTACCTGTGTGAAGGGCCAAGATTACCCCATCCTTGGGCTCAACATGTCCACTCACAGTGATTTAAGTGTCTCCAAACTTCACGCAGTACCGATTAATGATATTACATGTTCAAAGTTAATACTTCCAAGATAGATTTCTACAAATTTAAGTTAAGGAAGCGTCAAGAGAGTTCGTTTTGAAGGCACTTCCAGTTTCAAACACACACACACACTTCCGTGTCATTTTCTATAATCTCACATTCATGAAGTCAAGATTGAAGTTTTTTGGTGTTTTTGTTCACATAAGTCTGAGAGCTGGAAGTATCCCCACACAAAAGTTCAAGATGTCTGTTAGCTTTTATTCACATAATCGTCTCATAAGGGTCATTCAAGCCAATACAGCCACAGTACCCCTGACGTTGACACACATTAATTACTAAGTAGATTATCCCAATGGCTAGAAATAACGCTATCATTACGAACATGACTGAGAAACTCAGGCCCATTTTATATTGTTCATAGCTGTTGGGCATTAGCTGCTTGTAGTGGCAGCTGTGGGTTGGACCTGGAAGAGAATAACGGTGTGAGACTCGCCAAGACTCGTCGTAATATGGCACTGTCTGATTATCAGGCAAGGGGACATCACTCAGAGAGACTTCTCCTTTTAAAACACAACATCAATATCGGTTAATCCACTGAGCTACTCTGTGACGCCACCCAATAGAAGCAGACTCGAGCAGAACTTCATCTTTCCCCCAGACTTACCATTTACAGTGAAAGGTCCATCCACGAATGACCGTCTCTTGGTCACATCCCTGGCGTTACATTTCGATTGAGCAAAACCGACTTGTTTCTGCGCCCTGTCAAATACGACGTAGAATCCCTCCATGACGACAGCACCGAGTACAGTCCCAGTCGTTGAGGCTGTGACCGCAAACTTGAAGCAATCTTGATATTCTGATGTGTCGTATGAGTTGCCTATGGCTCGTAGATATTGCTGTAGAAAACGACGATTCATTAAGACATTATCAGACAGCAGAAACCTACCGCTGGCCACAAGCGAAAAACATGTTACAAGTGACTGCATGAACTCGACGTAAACCAGCCTATTAGGCCGAATCTGATCCTAGGCAGCTTGCTCGTATTCAGTGTTAGCTCTACACTTGGAGGCGCTATTCTCCAGGGAGTATTCCCACTTTGGCCATAGCTGGAGTCCAATCAAATGTCACATGGTAGGGTCTCATGCTTGCCCTGACATAGACACCAGATATAAGGAACCTCGGTTTTATGTCAAGGACTGTGAAGAGCCAAGAATTCTAGGTCCTTGGAAGCCACGCCGGTTCATCCAGAAGGGTTCCCTCGGGATCGAACATGGACCCTATTGTGAGGCAGCCAGCAGGGTTAAACACCAGGCTATGAGGCTCCTCAACCTATGCAACTGAGATATGATAACAGCGCTTACCTGAGGTGAGATGTTGATGTTGAATGTGGTATTTTTATTCATGAGTAAACTCATGGTGATCATGGGAAATGCATCGAATGGCGTGCGATCCTGTGCCCAGCAGAGGATGTCCATCCCCGACCAGAACTTATCCGGCGGAGGATTTGGGAGCACCTGTGAGGAGAGGAGAAGAGAACATCTGTCAGTGAAAAGGGAAAGAAAAGAGCGTGTGTTATCAGACTTTGGGTTGTTGAGACTGATGAACTGGAGCAATTGATGGCAGTCACTTCATGGGAATTGTGCACCGGTAAAACTATGAACGGAGACAAATCTCTGCTCGTATTTTAGGTAAAATGTATACATACCACATTGACCTCTGATCGTATTAATTGGACAAGCTGACTAAACACTTTTTTAGGCACTCGCAAATTTGTCGTACCACTGTCTACTATACTTTTATCAAAGTTATACTGAAAAGAAAATGAAGGCAAGCTGACATCTTCAAATTGAGTACCATACCAGCGCCAATTTTATGGGGCTGTCTGTGACCTTGAGAAACTCAATTAAAATGAATGAGGCTGTTGAGGTTTATGAAGTAAATTACTGGTTTGAGTACTGTCCCAGTGGGACGCTGAAGGCAGCCGAAGATCTTTTAGATGGTTACTGAGACTGAGGGAATGGCCCCCCGTTGGTGTGATGTGATTAGATAGAACACGCAAAGCTCATTGTGGGGACTTAAAGTACAAGGGAACAGTGAAAGCGGAGAAGCACAGAAGACTCAGCAACAGAGAAGAGGGCCTTTCACCGCCAGTATTGGTGTACCAATAGGAATACCTTACCTCTTTACAGTCCATTCCTAAAGTTCTTTTATTAACAAGTATATCTGTAATCACCACCTCATAGTACCACTCTTTATATACAGGCGTGTAGAAAAGTGGTGGATTATATAAATTTTCGTCCATGCCTCCTAAAATCTGGAATGATATAAAAAGGACAATGACATTTTTTAAGAGGATGAACTCGCAACTGCTACCCATGACTCCTAGATTGGGTGTCGGACACCTTTTAACCAGTGCACCACTTGGCTTCAAGATTTTCAGCAACGTTTTTTCAATGATGTGGCTAGTATTGCAAGTACATGCATGTACTTTATAAACAGGCTTTACTTCTCAATTGTACATTTCTCCAGGTAAAACAGCAGACGTTGGATATTTCAAACACCTGACTATGATTAGCCACCTACAATGAATCACTTCTTCAAAATCTTAGCCTGAAATTAAAACATGTTAGAGAAACCTTTGTTCTGTATGCAGGATTTATGATCAGTAGCAAGCACCATATCCAGGCACGGATGCAGGATTACGAGAAAAGGGGCTGCCCCGGGTGATTCACACTCGTCATCCTGGTCAATTTCAATAATATTTGAAGGGGTACACACGCCTGCTGCACCCCCTTGAATCCACTTTTGATATCCGTCTCGAGGGGGCACACTCTATCGACCATCTCCAACATCTTGTCATCCAAGATAATAATGACTCTCATTTCCCCTTCATGAATGGGTGAAGACCGAGTACTCACCAAAGATCCCCCCATGCTGACATCCGTCTTATTCTTCGAGTCCTCAATCCCACACAGCTGCATAGAAAAGATGTCTTCGATTTCTGTGGACTCCGTCATCGAATCGAAGAATGGCACTATTGATGAATCCGGCTGAAAAAAAATAGGAGAATGATTTTATGTCAAGACATGACATGGCGATTTTTAAGGGAGAATATGCAATGTCAAATGGGTTAGATTTGCCTTGGGAAAGTTGAAAGGGGCAATGGGGGCCAGTCCCAGGGGCAGGACTGAGTGCAGATATGTTGATTTGACTGAAGAAATGATGTGAAATCTCATGCCTGCATCTGACCTGCTCTGGCAAAAGGAGGTGATGGCGAGAAAGTACTGGAAGGAAAATCTGTCAGGAACACGAAGCGAGTCATTTCGCGATCATGAGAGATACAAATAGACGACGACAAAGCAACTAGAGCTGAAATAACACGACGCCATCGCTGAGAACCCGGCAGAAAAATACGTGGCGCCAAGGCGATCCACTTCTGCCTCCAAATGTGGTGAAATTGGAGCCGCTTTTTCCCGTCGCCATGTAAACATAACACATTCTACAAAATCAATAGTTGTTCTCGGTTTCATGATCAATGTGATTTGTCGGGGGACTAGTCTTGGCGTCTGACTGGTGCCAATTGCTCTAAGACTGTAAGCGATGTGATTAAAGGCCGCGTGTCATCATTTGATGGTTGATGGTCCCAAACAAAAGTTGACTTTCAAGGACTTAGGAAAGGCAAAGGTCATAAAATCGAGGTCCATGAAAGATTTACCCCAAATTGTGACACTTTGATTGACTGGAAGTCTGGCCTACTTAGGAAAGTCTGCAGACTGTGCCAGGGCGTTTTATCGTAGAGTCTACATTTGCAAGAAGCCATTTGATGGAGTGCAAATCAAACTTGTTCCCTTGTATACATCATAACAAGCTGTGCGCCGAAACGCAGAAATCTTGCCTGGCCTGAATGAGGTCCCATCAGAGGCCATACATCATGGAAAACCAGAGATGCTAACTGCGTTCATTCGTTAAAGAGCCCACGAGGTTTGTATGGCATTAATTCTCGGCAAAGTGCATTCACTTTGGTAGCAATTTGATAAACCGGAGCGAAATTAGTAACTAATCTCGGGACTATTGTTGTCTTCCAGACGTCATCAACATCGATTTGAGATTTAACCCTACAAGGTCTGAAGACATTTTAGATGACGGTAGGTTCTCTGATTGGCCTGAACGCAAATGCCTCGACCTAAGCCACAAAACATCTGATGCTGCTCGGGGAAAAATGACCGAAGAACACGGCAAACCCTGTACATACATCCCCCACTCCAGATGAGATATTAATATGAGGCGGTCGCTTATCCCCCGAAGATCTCGGCCAACATATCTCGCCAACGATCTCCAGTGCTCTTCAAACATCATCTGTAGTTTCCGCAAACATGGCAAAATGACAAAGTGCGGCAATATCACCGAGCCACAGAATGAAGATTGTCCCACAAGTATTTTCATGACTCTGATGGGAAATGTGGTATTTTGCACATATGGTCATGACAAACAGAACAGTTGATAAGGTAGACAGTGCTGCTAACTAGATCTGCTGGTATAGGCCTGATGAATACTGCCTGTGGGTACTACCTATCCCGACTCCTCATTAACTCAAGACTGAGACTTACTTTTCTTATACATCTGAAATCGTTAAACTCAGCATGTTGAACCCAGAACCGAAAATCAGTAAAATACACGAACTTCAACATCACTCTCGCACTGAGGTGAAATTAACAAGGTGTTGAGAACGTGATGAAATAGCTCCACATATGCCACATTTCCTAACTTTCCAAATGAAAAATGTCCCTAATCAAATTAGAGCGAGAATAATTTGAATTCCGAGTTGGATGTGCTTAGTACCCCCCTGCAGTAGTTTCATGACTTACATCTCTAATAATGTGATGGATTGGAACGATGCTAAGAGGCGTATGAGCGGAGTGAGTGATCTGGAGCGGTAATGAAATTACCGTCAAAGCAGGAGCAGCCAGAGGTTGAGGGATAAAGATGATAATGTTAGCATATTGAAGGGGTACACCATTCATGTTTACTGGTGGCTCTGGAAAATAGAATCCGGTTATTGGAGTCTTTGGGTTAATGACATACAGTGGAATCTCCCTTAGCAGACACCTTGCTATCAAGGACAACCTCTCTATCAAGGACACTACTTTTGTCGAAAATTTACTGTTTCCATTCAATTTGACCTCTCTAAACAGGACACCTCTCTATTAAGGACATCATGAGACAGTTCTAAGGGTGTCCTTATTAGGGAGGTTCTACAGTAATCTACTCTTATTCACATTATTGTATGACATTTCATGATTTGAGCTCCGACATTTATATTGATATAATTACACATTTGTGAAGTAGAGCGTCATCAGTAGCAGACATTGCCTCGTTAGATGAGTTATCTCCACTAATGAGCCTCTGATGAGTTGTGGAGTAGGCCATATTGATTTGATGGAACAGTAGTTCACCCAACCACTCATAGTGAATTGATGCTGTCATTGAGTTTGTAACCATCGATGTAAAATCTATATATGTTTCTGAACAAGAAATCTCAACCTCATAATCCGTCGCTGTCACCCTAGGACAGTGTAACTTGAGCCTCCGACAACAATAATATGCCAGTATCAGCCAATTATTATTCCACGGCCGCCAACTTGTATTCAGTCATCTGAGTTTCTGCCACGATCCTCTCATATTCAATTCATAACTTGGCCATAACGCAACATTCCTGAAACAAATCACTCCCCAAGGAGAAGTCGTATCTTATTTATGGATAACGGGCTGAGGGGTTGCCCGGCAAGTACAACTCTTGTCATTATTGAGAGCATTATGGGATGATTATAGCACCAAGTGTAATCAGGAGAACAATTTGCAAATGGTGTTTTCGGCTTCTGGCTTTGGGCAGAGCAAAATAGTGTTTCGCTTTCACCCAAGAGAGCCGGGACATGCGGGATGCCGCTGTCTGCTGTACAAGCCTCATGCAGGTCCTGGATTTAAGTTCCGGGGAATTTGGGCCTAAATCCAGGCTCATAACGTCCGTCGATTGGGACAGTTTGCTCTATCTGGTGTCATACCCACATATGCTCACATCTAGTAAATATCGAGGCATGGCTTCATCCGAAAACAATGATAGGCCTATTTCCTCAGACCCATCACTGACTTTCTTTAGAATCATTATGGATGTCTCAAGCTTCATCTGAATCCCTAAGAAATCATTTACCATTGTGCGCTTCTTCAGCATCATGCCCAAGTACTCTTTCTCAGAAGTATTGAAAAGCAATTCCACAATGGATCGACTCAGCGGGCTCATTAGGAGAATCCAACTACCTCCACAAATATTAGATATTCCGCCAATATTGTCATCAATGAGAAGCAGACTGATGGTAGCGTGTTACTGTTAGTTGGTTCAGCAACTTCAGTCAATCTTTGGAGGAAATCGACCGACGGCAGGGCAGGTGCCAGTATCATGAGCACTGGTGCTAATGCCCCTCTGCTCATGCCTGTAGTCCCCCTTTAAGACCATACAGGTATCTGTAAAAGAGTTTCATGATAGCCCAGTAATGGCTTTCATGCGCTCAATATGATTCAAGCTTATGAATTTTTCAACAGGGCATGTCAGAAAGCCAATTTGTATGCAACTGCAAAAAAGATCGTTGCACATGAGGTAATTTATGACAGCTTTGTAACAAAAAATGCCTTAAAAGCTTCCTGTTTGCAAGCCCCATACCTGGCAGGAGATATCAAGCATTCCGACCAGTAATTCCCCACATTACGAATCCCAACACGACTTCTAATCAAAGACGAAGATGATTGATCGTCTCTTGTGATCGTCTCTTGTTGTCGGGATATGAAGAAAAGCCCGAACTCATTTTTCATCATCTGTCAATGTCGTGGCCCAAATGACGCAAAGAAATAAAATCGTTTTGAATTCTATCTAAATCACTTGTCAAATCTGTCCCAGTGGTTCGTTTTGCTGGAATACATCAACTTGTTATGTGTTTTTATAAAATGATTCTGCTCTAGAGCAGATGCTATTCCACTAAAAGGAATGGTGTGGTTTATCGTGTGCTCTAAATCATGTCGGCTTAGAACTGTACACGTAGGTTCTGCTTTACAGGTGCTGATGCAGTTAACATGGTAAAAAAAGAACAGTGTGGTTTTAAAATGGAGTTAAACCATGCTGTCTTAAAGTGATACTATGATGTGATTTACAACTTTGCGGAAATACGTCCGTTTTTAATTGTTGATCACAATGTAAAGCTCAAATTTTCCATTTTTGATTAGATTTATTATAAAATCGCTGAATGTAAACCACCGCAACCGCGAAAATGTTCATGTTGTGACGTCATCAACGAAAACGGCATCGAAGCGAGCCGTCCGGGCGGGTTTAAACCATCAATTTCTAGAAAATGTGCATTTCGATTCGAAAACCTTCCCGATTTATGAGAAAGTGACGTAGTCATTTGTCAAAAACAGCTAAAACATTATATGGAGAAATTTGACATGAGTTACCCTTTAAAGCTGCAGGTACAATTCATTTTGCCACACAGAAAATTAGAGTACTGTGCTCATTTTCTTAAGAAGAATGGTGAGGTTTGGTGCAAAATCATGCCATCATTGCGTGATGTATCATAAGAGTTACTATCAAACCACGCTATACATGGTATAAGATTTGTCCCTGGAATTTTACAATTTGAACCCAAGGGGCTACATTTACCCAAGGGGCTACATTTACAATTTGAACCCAAGGGGCTACATTTACCCAAGGGGCTACATTTACAATTTGAACCCAAGGGGCTACATTTACCCAAGGGGCTACATTTACCCAAGGGGCTACATTTACAATTTGAACCCAAGGGGCTACATTTACAATTTGAACCCAAGGGGCTACATTTACCCAAGGGGCTACATTTACCATTTGAACCCAAGGGGCTACATTTACCCAAGGGGCTACATTTACAATTTGAACCCAAGGGGCTACATTTACCCAAGGGGCTACATTTACAATTTGAACCCAAGGGGCTACATTTACCCAAGGGGCTACATTTACAATTTGAACCTAAGGGGCTACATTTACCCAAGGGGCTACATTTACAATTTGAACCCAAGGGGCTACATTTACAATTTGAACCCAAGGGGCTACATTTACCCAAGGGGCTACATTTACAATTTGAACCCAAGGGGCTACATTTACCCAAGGGGCTACATTTACAATTTGAACCCAAGGGGCTACATTTACCCAAGGGGCTACATTTACAATTTGAACCCAAGGGGCTACATTTACAATTTGAACCCAAGGGGCTACATTTACAATTTGAACCCAAGGGGCTGCATGGTCATCCTCCCCCTAGCGGGCAGAAAACCAGCGCTTGTAACTTCTTTTGACATGTTAAAGAGAGTAAGAGAAGAGTGTACAAGAATGTACATGAATGAAATCGACACTCCTTAACTGCAGCAATGATACAAGGCTGCATGCACATACCCTGAAACAGCTCAAAAGCGAGCCAGTTTATCGAAAACCAATAAGACACAAAACTACAAGTTGTAAATCTCTCACAGGACATTTCCACCATCGATTGAATGCAAAAATACCATGACTTCAATCAAATTATAACGAAATTTTATCTTGTCTGATGCAAGAATTTATCAATTTCTATTAAATTATCAGCTTTTAATGTGGAGAAAGTAAATTGCCCTCAAATCCCATTTGGAAACCAATTGCTTCATAAAGCGGAGAGATATGCAGATTTTCTCCTCTTGAGTTTGTTCCATTTGTTCGTCTAGATTCCGTTACCATTTTATTTACATTTTTCAAGAGCCGTTGAAGCAACTCAAAAACACTGCAAAGTGGATCGAGCCATTATCGTCATTTTCGTTTACATGCGTATCTCGTCACATCGCAGTTTGTGGTATTGATGTAAGACGAGGCTGTTGAGGCAAAAATGAATATGCCTGACCCATTTCATCAAAAATATACAACCATTGAGTTTCCGGGGTTTCTGTCTGCAAGAAGCACATGTCTACTTCTCACACTAGCCATCAGACACCGGAAAAACAAAGCCGCATGAAAGAATGGTGATTGTCGTTCCAAATCCAACCACCTACATCGCAGTCGTTCCTCAACTTTGATATCATATTCATTCGATCTCAAATACACAGTAAAGGAGAAAGGTCATGAAGAGTATTATAACATCGAAAACATCCCCATCACAGGCCGCTGAACAACCTCATTTGAAATGCAACAAACGCGGTCAATTTCACGGTGATCGGTCCTTGCCATGTCAAGCCTTGATCGCCATGGTAACGTCACTTCCAGTCTCTTAGAAACTGAGCGATTTTGTGTTTATGTCCCAAGAGGCTGCTAATGAGGCGAGAGTCAATCTCCCGAGAAGTTGGAAGAAAACTTCAAGATCTGAATGGTCAGGCAATCTGGTGACGACAGTCTTCGTGATGTTTCACCAACATTCCTGGTAAGGCTGGGCTTACATGGAGTTCATGTTGACACTTGTAACATGTCATGTTTAAGAAGGAGCCAGTCATCGCCAAAGAGCGGGCTAAATAGGATTCTCGATGTAACTTTTTCACCATTGTGTCATCCGTGACATGTTTCAAGCCTAAGGTCTCACTGCCAAGACAGTTTCCGCTGCTATGAATGAGTTTTTTAACAACCGCTTTATATTTCATTTTGTAAGCACCAGCTAAGGAAGTTTGAAATCAAATTATCTCAACACCAATAACTTCCAATGCTCTCTCTGCCAATGTGAAATCAAGTTCCCACCGCAAACACATCATTCCCCGAGCAACAATATCGATGTTTTTACGACTGTTTGTGGCTGATTTGCATTCGAAGTGTTCTGCCATGCTTTGAATGACAATGATTTGCTGAATGTGAGGAAGTAATATGTGGAATGTACATTTCTCTTGCAAGCCCAGGACAACAGGGTGTCATTGATGGTTCAACTGCGTGATCGCAACACACTGGAAGCTTTCTTCGTAGACACCTCTCAACTGAGGAGACCCTCTCTATTAAAGACACTGCAATATGGTCCCAAATCGGTCATTTCCAAAAAACAACACACAGTCTCCAACAGCTTGTAGATGTAACAGCGACAAATCATATCACATACATTACCGACCATCTAATAAAATTCTGTTTCTTTGTGTAACTTCAAATTTCCTGACTGACGCCGCCCTACGGAAATAACTATCAAGAGTTTTTACAGCCAAGCCTGCATCGGAAATGTCTTCGTGTCTCGAATGACAGATATGGGAATTGCAATTCCGTACAAGGAGACAGGCAGGCCGCAACATGTCACATGATACAAACGTGAAACAAATCTTTTTTCTCGAGTTAGTTGCCGATGTTAGGATATGAAGTACATCTGGTGAAATATTACATGTCATTTGTAGGAAAGATAAAAGTGAACAAAATTGTATCAGCGGAAGATATTTTGAATGCTTTTCAATCTCATTTTGGCGTGCTTTTTACTTCTTTTTCATCAGCCACTTACTACAGTCCAGCAAAACCACAGGCACAGGGCTCGACAGTAGTGGAGATGATGGATGCCAGTGCTGCCCTCCAGTTAAACCCCATTTCTCCCAAATTTCCACTGTGGCATGAGGCAAAGGTGCCTGTCGCCTTCCAGGTTCAAAAAAATCTCAACTTACCCTAGCAATGGTGGCATAGCCCATTCCAAGAATGCCTTGCCAATTCGACCCGTTGATGAAGAACTTTTCGGAACTCCAGATTCCTGCTATATTAGCACGAACCAAGACGTTGGGGAGAGAGGTGAACTGCACGATATCGCTTCCTAAGGTCCCCTTCCAGTTGCCCTGGGTGTACGGCACATAGATGGTTGTGCCTATGTCTCTATACCCGAAGGACCTGGAAAGACAAGGTGGAATGAAAATTCAATTTCTAACTTTATGCGCAAATAACTTGATTACAAAACATAGGTAGGGCCGACGCATTGGAATCAAAAGCCGGTGAAACTTCATCACAGGGCCTACAACGAGTCCAAAAAATTTGACTGGTGAATATCAAACACCTCAGAATTTAGCTAAATTTAACTGGAGCCCTGCTTGGAAGGGCAAGAACATCACTAGGCAACTCACTTTGCCACTACCTACTCAAAGTCCCATCGCAAAGCCTTATTTAGCTGGTAACCATGGAAACATAAATGTTTTCCTTTCTTCCATATTTGCGATACATTGAGAATCTGAGCCGTTTGTCTCGGGTTGTCTTGGTGATTACAACCTGTGGGTGTTTCTATGTTACTTTTTAGGACGGTTTAGCGTTTCCCCAGATGCTAAACGACTGGTACACTTGAGAAGCTGAGAATACAGATGACGATATTGAGCAGATTTGTCAACAGTTTCTCATGTTTTGCACATGGGCGTAAAATGGCTTATGCGTCTTAATGCAAATACAAGGCTCGAACGAACTGGCATTTGCTCTTTCAAAGGTGAGCTGTTCCTATTGACAGCAAGAAATGCAGTTACACAGCATTGTCTGAGCAATCCAACATACTGATCAGTACTGTTTGAGCAATCCAACATACTGATCAGTACTGTTTGAGCAATCCAACATACTGATCAGTACTGTTTGAGCAATCCAACATACTGATCAGTACTGTTTGAGCAATCCAACATACTGATCAGTACTGTTTGAGCAATCCAACATACTGATCAGTACTGTTTGAGCAATCCAACATACTGATCAGTACTGTTTGAGCAATCCAACATACTGATCAGTACTGTTTGAGCAATCCAACATACTGATCAGTACTGTTTGAGCAATCCAACATACTGATCAGTACTGTTTGAGCAATCCAACATACTGATCAGTACTGTTTGAGCAATCCAACATACTGATCAGTACTGTTTGAGCAATCCAACATACTGATCAGTACTGTTTGAGCAATCCAACATACTGATCAGTACTGTTTGAGCAATCCAACATACTGATCAGTACTGTTTGAGCAATCCAACATACTGATCAGTACTGTTTGAGCAATCAAACACACTGCATTCTGCAGTAATCCTTATGGTCTATCCATCGTCAGTGACCGGGAAGCACAAGCCCTTTGGCTTATCCAATGAATATGGAAATGCCCCTTGGAGACGGCCAAAGATTTGATCAGGGTCGAGCGGCTGTCATGTGTCTTAAAATTGATCCATGCACTATCTCGGTGATATGACCGGTGTCATTTTTATCAATAAGTATATTGATTGCAATGGCTGTTGGTTGTGCCGGAGCAATTTAATGGTTGTATAAAACCCGATTAAAGTCAGGCTAGGGAAGAGAGGGAGATGTGGGATGCGTAGAGTTTATGTGCCATGAATGTCCCTGTGGTTTTCGGGTCAAGCATCTGGGCTTTTCATGTTTGGGTCCAGATGAAAGAGGGGACACCCGGCCCTCACATGCGAAAATCAATTTCAAGACTTTTCATCTGCAATTTCACAGATCGTTTTTGACCATGAGAAGAGCTGAGGGCCAACCCCCTTGGAGATGCATCAGGTTTTGATGTTACAGAAGTGCTGAATTCAAGTATTTTTCTAATAGATTTGTTAATTATTCATTCTACCAAATATATATCAGCATAACATCCTTACCTGTCTTTGTGGAAGTATTTGGTGATGTCAACATGAGGTGCTGAGGCCACAGCAAAGTTGCTGCTCCCAGTGTCAACTAAGACATTAAGCTGAAACAGTATCAAAGGGAGAGTTTAACATGACATAAAGGTCATTTTGAACGCCATCATCAAAATCTTTCAAACTACCATGGGCATTGAAAGACAAGAACAACTTCAAGTAGATTGTTTCAGGTTTTGGCGAACTTTTAACCACGTTTTGACCTGAAAATTTATCATTTTTCACTTGTTGTAATGAACCAATACATAGTACAAACAAATATCATAATCAATCATCATCAATAATAACTATTGAACGAAATAGACAGAAAATCAATTCCTAATCCTAATTTATACAATTTAACTCCTAATTTATATCATTTAAGTAGCACAAAACAACTCTGCATCATACTGACGACATGAAGGCATTGTCACATTCTGAACTGGCAACAGATGTCCAATTGAAAATCATGCAAAATTTATGCCGATTTTATTTTCGGATCCATACATACTCTGAATGTCACACTTGTTGTGAAAAATGCATACATAATGATGATGACATACTGTGTATACAAGTAGGCCTATAGTCATCAGAACAGAGTACAGTGATTCCGCATTTTAGGTCGCAATCGAAGGCAGCAATTGGGACATCGAATTTGAAATCATGACACTAGAACTAGAAAGCATGATGAAAATTCCAACCATTGATGACACCAACTGCGCCAAAATGACAATAAAGGCCTGATTCCACCACGGAAGAATGTTTTCCCACTGCAGTTACAACCGCAGCAAAACAACGCTCGGACAGCAGTTAGTAAAATACCTCCGGTGTGTGGTCTTCTGATACCACGGCATCTTACTAACTTTGCCCGCGGGAACGACCAAATTGTTTTTCACAGCAGTGACTGCAGCAGGAAAACGCTGAAGTTGGGGCTCAAGAGGTTATGCCTTATGGAGATAGAACATAAATCCAGATCTACAAAGTGAATGGATCAAATTTCATACCTTCTGCGGTGGCGTCCCAATCTCGACTTCAATGAAGTACCCCTGCCCTGGCTTGCCACTCAAGTTATCCTCTTGCTGGGAAAAGAATTTCACGTCCTTGATCCGTAGGGCCGCGTTGACAAGCCGGCGTGACCTCAAGAGGTTAACACGAATACCATCGCCCAAGGTCAACGTAAACAACAGGGTGAACACAAATGTGTAACGAAGAACTTTAGTCCGAAGACAACTTGGTAGTTTGGTCAGAACGGAACTGTAGACGGCCGCCATTTCCAATCTGATCGTCAGTGGCGACTCAGTGAGTCAGTGTCAGATGGTTCTACTCGTAAATGTCACAGCGCCATCTTGTCGTTATTTACTGCCCTGAAATGATAGATATTTCTTCTCAATATACATTACATTATGGATCTTTCTCCAAGCATTGATGTACATAGGCCTACATACTTAATAGTACTACACACACACAACCAAGTCCAATGTCGTGATTCTTAGCCTAAAGCTTGATAAAACCCCCTAAAACTTTACTTGAAAGACAACATGAACAATAAGACTATACATCAAAAATCTAACTTAGACACTTGGCCACAATATCCAACTGTTTCTCACCTCTTAGATAAATTCCACGACTAAGATAGTATATGAATGAACACATATCGTTATTATGATTACTTCCTTGCATTTGTCACGTTTGTGTTGTGAACGGCAAAACACGTAGGTACGCGGTTGAAAAGCAGCCACAGTGTTGAATCAGTCTCGGTACCAGGAGGAATCCTGCTGTACAATTAGATAGTGCTGCCATCTATATATAATTGATGTAACTACTTGAATCTATTTTATACAGGGCGAGTCATAAAACACCCTAGGGTATATTTCAATGAGCAGGACACTTGATGATGATGATGATCATCATCATCATCATCATTCAGGCGTCATGGTCCAGAATGGGACTTTTGCCTTAGTTGCTGGTTGGCGCATGGGGTCTTGCAAACCAATAAGAAATCAAATCAGTAAAACTCCTTGATGATGATGATGATGGTGATAATGATAATGATGATGATGATGATGATGATGATGATGATGATTTACACGAGAGCATTCTTGTCTGAACACATGCGGGAGGTGGACGGTAAACCGGATTGATCATTCCAATGGCCTAATAGGATGACACATTTTCTTTGGGACAATAAATAACCATTACACTGAACTACACCCGCCGAGAGGCTTGTTTAGATAACGCCGTATTTTGACCAATCAAATTTGAGGGAACTCGGTTTCCCCGAAAACAAGAAAGCAGCCTCGTTTTAGGAATGATGATTACTTCCTGTTAAATTTGGCGAAAATTTCGATTTTTCGCCTCAAATAAACGTCAAATTCTCCGCCAGAATGGAAGATTCTAAAGATCGTACACTTTGGGTCGGAAATGTATCAGATGAAACTACCGAGGAGTTGCTTTATGAGCTTTTTTTGCAGGTAGGATTTGTGATTTTGACCCTTATTTACGTTCCATGATTCTGACGAAACCCCCGATTCTTGCACTACATGCACGACACTGCATGTGCATACTGTGTACGGCATTATCAGTAGCCTATATCAATGTCTCTTAATACTCTTTGTTATTTCAGGCGGGACCTTTGGAAAGAGTGACCATACCCAAGGACAGAGAAACTGGAAAACAGAAGAAATTTGCATTTATTACATTCAAACATGAACACTCTGTGCCATTTTGTATCAACATCTTCGATGGTGTCTATCTCCACCAGCGCAGATTACAAATCAAGACAAGGAACGGATCTGTTCATACTTCCGGGAAGAATCCCGTCGACGCTGATAAGTGGGGGATAGGACTTTTACCACATCAAAGTAAAGGTCATGGATTGGTAAAACCAAAAAATCCTCCTTTGAATAAAGTTGCTTTAAGAAATGGACGCAGTTCGGACTCTAATAGTGAGAGCGACCAGGATACTTATAATAATAACGGAGATGAGTATGATACAAGAAGGGTTGTAAACGCAGACCCAGGTTTCCTCATGCCTCCACCACAGGGAATGCCCGTCCAGATGTTGGGATATCAGGGCCCAGGTCCCCGGAACTATCAGCGGTCACAAACCTGGCCAGGAGTTATGGAGCTTCCTGATGATCCAAACTCGAATAACGGTCCTAATAACTATGATTCCCGGCCGAAACAAAAATATGATGAAAGGTTTAATGAGCACGATTCTCGAGATGCAAGTCGTGATTCGCGGGAAGTTAAACGTCGCAGGTTTGAAGAACACTCGCCACGCGATCGTGATGGCGGTAGGAATGTCATTCGTGATCATGATCGGAGTCGGAGTAATAGGAATAGTAGCTACGATCGCCAGCGGAGCTACGAGCGCACCGACCGGGGTGGCCCTGTTGATAATCAGATACAGCAGATGGCTAATCTGCAGATGCAGATGATTCAGCAGCAGCAGATGCAGAATGTTCATGGGCGAAGTTATGGGGGGCCGTCTCAGCATTACTCTGGTAATGGTGGGTACAGGCGGTATTAAAAACCTGGTTGTCAGGCGACAAAGCTACTCTTTTGGAGAAGCTACTTTTACACATACTTTGACAAAGTTATATTCCCACATGGCATGGTACAAGCAAAAGGAACAGATGCAGTGCCTGCGTTACCTCCCGGTTATGCCTCACTCACCCTAAAGCAAGACTTGCCAAAGGTGGCCTGAATTGAACAACAGTTTTAATATTGAGATGACCTTTGGTCATGTACATTTTGTACCTTTGTAAATTTGTTAAGAATGTTTTAAATAGTATTTCACATCTGTTTTAGGCGCACAGAAATTTTATTTATGTGGTCTGTTGTGAGATGGATGATTTTTTCCCTGTACATTTCGGTATTTGAGGAGCAGTGGATCCTTTGGAAGTGATTGAGACAAACGGCCAAGCAGGGAGCCAGAAGGCCTTAAATTGTGAATGATTGGGACTACAATGTACTAGACAGTATCCACTTCAAAACACACTCTGACTTTGTCTGACAAATCCTTCGACCTTCTCTCTTAGTCTTATAAAGGCTGCTGCAGTACCTGTGTTGGAACTAAAAAGATTTTTAAATATTATTAGACAAACTAAAAAAAGAGATAATCAAGTTGCTTAGACTGATATCTTTGGATTGCTATGGAAATCAGGGAACCCAGATGCCTAGCTCAGAGTCTGAGAGCAGTGCGGTGGACTTGTATTCCAAAGTTTGTTGGGGAGAAGCCCAGTCAAAGCAACGTGATTTTTCTTGGTCTAATTAAATCAATTTTTCAGATATAGTTTACTTGATTGTTGAATCAACATTAGCAGAGGAATCACTGCGAGCTGATGATTGGCGTCAATTAACATCGAGCCAAATGGGCATTTTCTGTTTTTAACTACTCAAAGTACTTTTAGAAACTGGCAGCCAATTTTAACCACCTTTTTTGTGCTGGGCAGCTTTGGTGTAAATATTTACAGATCCATATTTTAAGATTCTGATTTGTCTGATTTATTATTGGGCGTCTGAATATGCTTTTAAGTTGCTCAATCATGAATGTGAGCTCGAGTGAGTATCAAAGTTCCTCCTATATTCTTGCCTTCACCTGATGAATTATTTCACATTGATGAATGATGTTGTCTGCGTATATATTCTGCTGATTTTCACTGGTTGTATTCATTTTGCTATGTTACGGAAAGCTGTAATTCTGCCTGTTCTACAAGTATGTCAAGGTCCTGTTTCAAGGTGATTTTAATGCACATGTAGATGTGGATGTACATGTACAATGTCTCATGTCAATTAGTTATCCAAGTTTTCCATACTGTATTTACATGTAGTTATTGGCCACACTAATTACCAACTAAAACAGACTAAAACTAAATTGCCGTTTGCTTGAAATTTCTTTCAAAGTTGTCAGTGACATTTATAAATGTCAGGGAAGGTTGACTTTGGTTGGTAATTAGAAGGACCCTTTATTATTTTTCTCATCTTTCACAGTATGTTCTTCCTTTGTTCTGTACTTCCGAATTATATTGTCCTTGGCACTTATGTTTTTTGGCTCTCACTTTTAAATTGCTGGTTATAAACTTTGTCTAGTGGTTGCTACTTAGTGGGTGTATAGTGGTAGTATTCTGTATTGTAATAAGTTTGCAATTTGAGATTGTTAGGAGTTTCAACTGTTGTACACTATGGAGTATAGGTACACTGTATCCAAAGATATTCTATCATAGCAATTGTGTCATCACCAATGAGGAACCGGCATTAAGATAAATGCCAGTGGCGGCGCCACAATCGATCGTACCTTCTGACGCCATGACGTCATTTTCTGGTCTGTTGACGTCGCATGAGGTCAATCACGGGAAACCATTGCGTACATTTTTGCACAGGATTTCAACAACAGAAAACGTGCCCAATAACTGGCATCGCGCATATTTTCCGCAAAATTATCTTAAGAAACTGATAGCTCAATAGATTTAAAACAGGAAGATGCAAACGTCGCCGAAATCGGTCGAAAATAAGCGATCGTTTTCGGGCTCAGAAATAACATGATAATGCATTGGAAATGGAGAGTTTTGGTATGATCGATTGCAGCGCCACGCGGCGGATAAATCGCGCCGGTTCCTCATTGAATGAGCTAATCGATACCAGGATGTATGTGCAGGCAAAATAACTGAAGTCAAGAGTCAGGCTTGGACTTTGTCCTCATTCCTAGTGAAAAACTCGAGGCCTACTTTGGCTGGTTTTTGTTTTGGGAATTTGATGAAACTGACAAATCTTTACCGTATTTGCTGCATTAACTGCACAGCCTGGTCCGATTGTCATCATCAGGCGTCCCGAGTTTGGCCTTTGCCTTAGTCTGATCTGTCATACTAAAAAACTTCTTTGAGGACTTTGAATCAATACATACAGTTGACAGAAATTAGAACAAAATTTCCCGATTTTGTACCTTGTTGACTGCGCATACTCATGAATGATCACCTCGGCCTAATCTGGCATGCACATGAGTATACCGAATACAAAATATTTGAATCTATTTCCAAATTCTGTCACTTGTGGCGCTGGTTCAGACCCCTGAAAGAAGTATTCTTTGTTGCCTTTGAAACTTCCAGCTTCGTTTTCTTCCATTTGTTATATTTTTTCATTCACTTGTTTTTTAAGTCGATTCACTGGCACTTTGGCTTATGTTTTTCTGTTGGTGGTCAGAGGCAAAGTGAGGTGAGATCACCCTAGCTTGATAATACAACAAACTCAAAGATTGACAGTTTGCTGTCGAAATTGAAAATCAAGTATTTGAAGAATTGTCAAGTCGAAACAACTCCCACCCACCCCCACCACCCGGCACAGTATTTTGCTCTCTGGCCAGTGACAGATTAAACTTTGCCACGTTATACCGAGTCTTTGATGGTTTCTGCATGTGAGTGAATGAACATGTATTTGAGAATGTGCATGTAGTTGTTATATATTAGTCCTGATAAAGTTTGTCTTGAAATGTTAGCAATATCTGACTCTGTCACTTTATAGTGTTGTTTTTCAGTCTAAGTCATCAACTTTGTATTTTTGTACTCCCTCAAGTCCAATCCTTGAACACATTGGATACTAATTTTTCCATTAGATATTCGAAAATATGCAAAATGGTGAACAATCAGGACACGTTATGCTTTAGTGTTCGAGCAGATTCTGTCTCGGGGCTACTTTTATGATGCATTTAATGATGTTGATGATTAATCGAAAAAGACTAAATTGATTAAAAAAACGTAAAAACTTCAGTCATCTGACTGTTGCTCTTTTGGGTTGTCCTAAAATATTGAAAATACTAAAATATTATTTGGCATGGTTTCTTGAAAATGACCGTGTTTTTAATAACAATATAAAGCATTTTAAGGAATTGAATAATTATTTTTTAACAGTCAATGAGTATGAAATTTCAAATAAATATAAGTTGATCTAATATACAAAATCAATGTTGTTTTTTTTTATTGTTTTCATTCAGTAGCCTGAACTTCACCTCGTAGAATAAGTGTTGGGGCTTGCAGGTACATGTATAGTGGATACAACAAAAGAATCGCCCTGAAAACTTATTCTACATTCTGTACAAGGTGAGTTGTGGCCGTGATATATAGGAAATTATCAGGTAGTATACCATCATTAGGCACTGTTGGAGTTGATCAAAAAGCAACGACTGTAGAATACCGACAATCGATTGTGACAGTTTATCTAATGGACACCAATGGCCATCAAAGCCTATTGAATGTGGGGTGCCGACAGTGTAGATTATGATAATACGACTACTGGCCACCGATCCCCACTGGCTGTGGAAAAGATAATGCAGACTGTGACTACATCTACTGGCTACCAATCCCCACTGGCTGTGGAAAAGATAATGGAGACTGTGACTACATCTACTGGCTACCAATCCCCACTGGCTGTGGAAAAGATAATGCAGACTGTGACTACATCTACTGGCTACCAATCCCCACTGGCTGTGGAAAAGATAATGGAGATTGTGACTACATCTACTGGCTACCAATCCCCACTGGTTGTGGAAAAGATAATGGAGACTGTGACCACATCTACTGGCTACCAATCCCCACTGGCTGTGGAAAAGATAATGGAGACTGTGACCACATCTACTGGCTACCAATCCCCACTGGTTGTGGAGCAGACAATATGGATTGACACAAGACAAGACATCTATTGACCAACAATCCTCATTGATAGTGGAATGCGGACTATGGAGACTGTGACAATGCATGCACCGGTGACCAGGGCATAAATGACTGTTCATCCCTCCCACGAGTCATCCGGGCCAAATGTATGAGCATGTCCTCATGAAGGTCACCTCATCCTGCCAGTCAACTACAAACTGATAAGATACCGAAATACTCAAAACCACAAAATCTTTTTTGTGTTGCCTAGTAGTACAGTAGAACTTCCCCTAGTGGACATCACTCTATTAAGGACAACCTCTCTGTTAAGGACACAAGTTTTGGTCCCAAATTCGTTGTTTCCATTTAACCTGACCTCTCTCATCCGGACACCTCTCTATTATGAAGAACATTTGTCAGTCCTAAGGGTGTCCTTAATAGAGAGATTCTACTGTATATGCCAAGTACATAACATTCATAAAAATCACAAGAGGTCAAAGTGGACTTCTTTGAAGGTCAAATATTACAGAAAAAGTGGATACAATATATAAATGTACATATTTTATTTTATGATTTACAAAAGATTTTACACTCTTAAGTGCAATCATAGGAGCCTTCTTGTCAAGACCACAGGTGTGTACCATTACCGTACATGCAGCATCCTGTTACAAATTTACACAAAAAACCCTGCCAATATTGTATAAAGGGGTTATCCCTTGGAAATCTCGCTTCTAGCCAAAGCATGCTGAAACCTACTGCAGCTGATTCAGCCCCGCCCATCCATCTGGTTGTCTGAAGACAGTGCAGAAGGAAAGAAACTACCCATCCTTTTCCAAGCAGCATATGGAACGGGTCTAAGTCAAGTTTACAATTCGGTAGACTAAAAAAGTGATAGCTTCTATAGCATTTATAAATTTACTAATTACCGGTACTTTACAAAGCGCGGTTTCTGTGACTATAAGCACACATATCATCAATAAACATTTTAATAAATAGAATAGAATCAATTGTGGAGGTCTGACAGAACACATACCTAAGCCACGGCAGATTTTATACCTGCTTGCATATGTGGATAATGTTGTTCACAGCAATAATTATTATGCTAGCTATGCTATGCTTCCAAACAAAGCTATCTCACCTCAAATGTCCCCACCCAACCCGAACCAGCCCAGTTCAGCCCAAAACACCAAGCCCAGCCCACTCCAACCAGCTTTCATCGAATAACAAAGATAAAGGAAGACAAAGCACATAAAAAGCTATTAACAATCAGGAAAACTTGACAAAAATTTCCATCAAATGGCACAATTATGCAAGTATAATAAAGTTAAATTTATAAAGCGCTGTTTCCATTTGAAAATGTTCAAAAGCGCTCCCCACTATAGTTGACAGTCATTAGTTGCGTGAGAAATGTTTTCTGAAAAGCTCAGTTTTTAGAGCCTTCCTGAACTTGTTCAGAGTGTCCTCCTGGCGTAGGCCTTGGCCGAGAGAGTTCCAAGCCAATGCGGCCCAAGTACTACATACCTGGTCGTGCTAAAAGGAGCACTGGTTTTATTCCTGAGGCAAAAGACACAATACATTATAGGTGTCCTATACAGCTTTTGATTTTCATTTTGAAATTCAGCTGTAGTCTATTTCACTATAAAAATTTTGATTTTTTTAGTTTTGAAAAAGCAAACTGTCCTTTTCATGTTAAATTCTTAAACCTCAATATCAGTGAATCAGACAATGGGTGATATGAATAAAGACTAGCAAATGCTTTTATCTAAAACTCCATGTACATTTACACTTGGCCTTTCTGTACAAAATTGAAGTAAAAGCATTTGCTAGCCTTTATTCATATCACCCAATAACTACGTAGTGCATTTCTTATAATTCAAATGAACATACATGTAGTCCATATACTCTTATACAACTAATTTCAAAGCGATTGTGATTAAATTAATCCAACCTATCATAATCCATTTCTGTTGGACAAGTATATCCCATTGATAATCAATAATTGTGCATCAAATACTAGCCGCACTTACACCACCTGAAAATGGACCACCAATCTTGGTTCGGGAACCAATGCCGCACCATCGAAAATCCACCAAGCGCTTACACCAGCGCTGCAGCTAGTTATAAAATCCGGCTACAGATGGCGCGCAAACAATAAGCAGAACGCGGAAAGCCTTGGCAGAAAGCGCCATTTCGAAAGCGCCGCCTGGAGCCGAACCATCTAACTAGCTAATTGCCGATCCATTTGCGCGTACACCACGACAAAGCCGAGCTTTTAACAAGCCGGGCGAATTTGGACCATCAAGCTTGGTGGGACAAATTCGCTCGGCAATTTGTATCGGCAATGGATTGCCGAACCAATTTGTCGCGGCAATGTGGTGGTGTAAGTGCAATTGGTCCACCAATATTTCGTGGTGTAAGCACAGCTATGATCAATCGTTACACATCTCGTAAGGATCTGATGGCATCTGTTTCCAGGCATGATACGTAGAAATTGTACAAAAAAACATCTGTCAAAACCTTGTGACACAACCATCAAGCAACAGCTCTCCATAAGCACTTTCCGCTGATCACCATCAGTTTCTTGAGTCTCGTTTTTGGAAAAAGTTTGGAATCAAAATGGCACCCTAATCATTGAATGAATGAATGAATGAATATAAGAATTTCTATAACGCCTGAATTAAAAGAAAAACTTAAATTCTCAGGCGCTTTACAAAGCAAAACACTCCCTGAAAAGGTGTTGTTTCAGGAGAGTTTTGAAAATGTCTATGGAACCAGCAAGCCTGATGTTGGAAGGTAGCTGGTTCCATAGAACCGGTGATGACTTGTGAAAAGAACGGTCACCAAAGGTTTTGCACTTAGTGCGAGGGACCACCAAAGTTGGAGCAATAACAGAGCGGAGATGGTAGGTGGAATGGTGCCTCAGTCTGACCATATCACACAGGTACGCAGGTGCGACTCCATGTATTGCCTTATATGTAAATAAAAGCACTTTGAAAACAATCCTGTATTTAACAGGAAGACTTAAGGTCATAAACCTTGACTATCAAGGTTTACTCTAGTTGCTGGAGACCTGCATAACATAAGGTTGAGGCCTTTAAAATATTTTGACCCTTTTGGAAAATTTTAATCATCGTTGAGTTAAGGTTTCTCGGGTCCCAGCAAAGGTGTATCAAGGAGCTTTACAGCGCGTAGAGGCTTATGAAGTTCAAAGATGATAATCTGGAAAAGATAAGGCGATCATTTAGAAGTATGAACTGTGCTATGGGTCCACTCTGAAGGCAGTAGAGTAGGCCACTATTAAGAAGACTGAAAACTTTTGAAGCAAGCAAATTTAGAGCAATTCTAGAGTGGAAGCCACATCGAGTTGGTGGAAGGAGAAGAGGAGGAAGACACTGTACGAGATTGAAGGGGACGCAAACCTAAGAGGGCCAACAGCATTGATGGATATGCCTGTGGCCTCACAACTGGTGCAATGGTAGACAGAGTCGCCTTGGTTATCTGTTGAATTTACCTCATTTTTGCCATGCCGCAGCAATGGTCCAGGTAGATATAATGTTTTTTGTGGCCCAACGTCCCAGTATCGACCAAGGTTGAAATTGTTGATGAACACAACACCTTTGGACCAACCCTGAAATAGAAATACAAGGTAAACTTTCAGTCCAATCAAATGCTTGTCATATTTCAACGCATATCTGATTTGGCTGAATTAATAATTGGGAAAGCTAAGTACAGAATTCGAATTTTCCAAAAATTTTGATCAAATGCATGAAGAACACCCATTTTGTGTGTCAGTGTACAGCTAACACCCCCCCCCCCCTGAGTCGCTTTGAGTCGCATTTCCAGCAGGCCACTATGTAACAAGTTCACATATGTACTGGGTCTTCAAGGATACTCACTGTCATGTCAACAAAGGTATCCTGAGGGGACACATCTGGAATGTTGAGTTCACCCGCATGCACAAATGGCATGTTCTCCACTGTTTCAAATGTTTTCCAACTGGATGACTTAGATAAACTGAAAATAACACACATACACTATTTCATAAAAGAAGACGATAATTCAGATGTCTCAGACACCTGACATTGACAGCCACAATAGTTAATTCTTGAAAATCATGCGGTTAAACATGATTTGCCAGGACATGGCATGGAGCTTTTTCATGGTGAACACTACATGGGCTGCCGTTACTGAGCATAATCAATTTTAGGAATTAGTGCCTATATCAGAACCTGCTCCAAGATAAACAACAGAAAGAAAATGATTTGTCGTACCTGTCTACAAATGGTTTTTTGAACTCCAGCGGCACAATCTGCCAATGTGTGATGATTTTCCCATCGACATTAACGTCTGCTACGAGACCTTTCCTTTGGGAATTAATCGACAAGTCATTGTGTCTGAAGTAATTGACACGACCGAGGTTTTCCACCAGGACCTCTAAATCATTCATGTTACTCATCTGAAATAATGATCAAGGAATACAATCATGATTAGAATCTTGAAAGTGCTGCCTTCATAGGAAAAGTGTCCTAATCACAGGTACATGGATAGCAGAAGTAAATCACAGATATGAACTCACTGAAGTTTAATTGAAATCGACATACCGGAATATTAGTTGTCTCTATGTTAAACTCCTTATCTTTCGTTTTCCAATCGAACGTTCCAAGATGGTGCCCGTTCAGGAAGACTTGTGCCCGATCCTTTATGCTGTGTTGGAACTTTAGGACGCGCCCCCTCGCTATGGCCGTCCGGTAGAGGACGAATCCATATCCTTGGCCACCATGGTTGTTCATGTCTAAATATTCCATGGGGAGCGTTCCTGTCTTGGTGGTGATCCCAATCTGTCAAAAGGAATAATCGTTAGCGTTGATCGAGAACCTACCAATGAACAATCATCTAAATAAATTCAAAAGGGTTTGCTTTTTCTTATCACCAATTCCAGCCTCTTGCCCTTTGCAAAGAAGTGATCAGTGATCACGTTGACCTGTGATCAATGTCAGACTCGGTGATTACTGATTTGTAGGTGTGCCACATGACCGAGCTCTTCACGGAGTTGTCCAGCTGTCCGTGCGGGATTTTCCACACTACAGAGAAAACGTGGCATGTGGTGCACCTCTTGGCAACTTGGGGAATCATTTGCTAGGGTGAAAAAGCCGCAATCATAATCCCAGGTAGCAGCAATCTAAATTGTTCATTTGTACGGCAGTTCATAGAGTAATCTCCAAAGACTACTTACTGTGGTATGGTGGAGCATATCCTTCAAGGCCATAGACTTTGTAAACAGCACCTCTCCATACGCTTTGGGTTTGATATGCACATCTAAATGTCTCTTAAAATAGGCACCACCTGTAAATGAAGATCGGATTTATAATTTCATGTTAGAGAATATTCATTTTGACTGTCTGGACTAAACTCCTTCCGAAGATGATAGTTAACTTACCTTCTTTTACACCCTGGGGATAAAACTTCTGCATCAGTTCCCGTATCTTGTAACACTTATCGGTTGGGTCGCCTTGTTCATTGAGAGCAGCGTCATAATCTGGAACAAATACGAAAACTGTGAGTGGGCCCAATAGCTCGAAAGCTGTATTTTCAAACAGATAATACAGCAGCTTTTAAACAGTGCTTTTCATAAACTAGCATCCGTTTTAGCGCCCTTGCTCTCACCATAATTTACGGTGGACTTGTATCCATGAGCAGCAGAAAATCAATATGACCTTACCATAACTAGTTATAGTGGGCTTGTAGTCATTTTTAGCAGGATCACCGTTGGCACCATTCCAGAAACCAAAGTTGGTCCCACCGTGGAACATGTAGAAGTTGATGCCTTGCGCTCCGGCCTTCAGCACCTCTCGGACATTATCCTCAAACTCTGAAATAATAACAAACTGAATGAATTCTATTCTGTTCTCATCAATAATTCATGTTCAATGGTATCTGGGTGATGATGCACACACCAGCGATTGAACAATCCAGTCTAGAACTCGCTGACCATCACCAGGATATCTGGCTGTGCCTTCTTGGACCATTCAAACCTGGCTTGGCCTGACACGAGTCATGACTCACGAGCCCAATGACAACTTCCTTTCAATGCCAATAACGCAGGCCCAAGTGGTCGAACGACCCTGTCCGGAAATCCCGATCGAGCTGAGCTTTCTTGGATCATTCAAACTTGGCTTTTTCCAAGTTATCTAAGGCCATAGGAATGATTAATCCTGTTTACCGTCCGAGTGATTTAAAAAGATGATGAGGTTTTTTTTCATTTTTCATTATTCATTATCGGTTTACAGTCTGATTTACTGGTCAAAACACGCGATTCAGCAAGTTCCAGTAAATGGAAATCAGGTCGGTCATCAACATGAGGCATTGAAAAATGTCATTATTATGATGAAGAGCCTACCCTGCCAAGTTTTTATTGTGTTTTTCAATCATTTAAGGTAAAGATGAACCACTGGAAAGATTATTTAAATAAAAAAATGATGGCAACAATAAAATAAATAGATTTTTTTTAAAATAATGAAAATATTTCATGTTCGCTCAGAACCCATGCGGGAGGTGGACAGTAAACAGGATTAATAATTCCCATGGCCTAATGCTCCAACACAAGACACGACTCAGTCAAACGACTTACTTTCAATGCTATCCGTGTGATGGTGCTCACCCCAGTGGTCGAACCACCCTGTCCAGAACTCGCCGACCATCAAAGGGACATCGGGCTGTGCTTTCTTCGACCATTCAAACATGGTTTGACCCCATCTCCACTCTTTGAAATTCACGACAGACGGCACTGAAACAGAAGGATGAATCAATATTTTGTCTGTAAATAAGCCTCGTCTACATAAACAAACTTTTCTTTGGTCGCAAACAGCAGGAAAATTGGAGTTTGGTCATGTTTGAAACAAAGCAAGCAGGAGTTTTGTGATGTGGACGAGTTGCGCAACACAAGGACACAGCAGCGCAAGTCTACCATTTGTGGCATTGCTCCCATATGACAATAAACATGAGCTTTTCTACGCCCTTTTTTTCAAGAATGACCCAAATTTTTTCAATCTAAAGTTGCAGAGTAATGTGAGCGTCCAGTTCATGAGAAGTAAACATACAAGTTGGTGTAAAGCCATGCTCATATCCTTTCCGTCCACCGAACCCGTCGGATAAAAACATGAGTTCAGTTACGCCTTTTTTCTTCATGACCTGAAGTGCAAGGGAGAAGAATACTGTATAAGGTGTTGTCAGTTGATAGAGGTGTTAGTCAAGGGAAGAAGGGCAGGTCAATTCCTGTTTCAAGTCGTCTCAGAAAGTTGCTATAACTTTCACACCTCATCCAGTCTCTCACTGGGACCAGAATAGCCTTGAACCAGCAAATATGATACCGTAGTTTTCATGATCATGCATGGGATAGTGGCGTCACTGTTGGTTGGTGACAGGAATGTTCCACGCAAACTCAAATCAGGAACTGACCTTTACTGTTATGGGACTGGCGAGGAAAAAGGAAATTTCAGAAAACTTCAGCGTGTCAAAACGAAAAGGCAGTCAATCAAAATGACATTTCAATGTGTGTTTGAGGTAGATTTTTGAATAGAAATTGATACCTCACTGTCAGCAATACTCAGGTGGAGCTGACACCTTGGTTTTCGCCGACATTTCAGCTCCACCCTTGCAGTTGCGGTGAGACAACCAATGCTTCCACTTGGTATCAATTCCTGGGCCCAAAATTTCCCGCTGATTTTCAAACTTTGAAAAAACCATCAATAGCAATAGCATAACATTCTGAAATTTCCTCTCAAGGTAAGGTTCTCAGTCCTGTTGGCAGGAGGGATGCAATACCATAGTACATACTAGAACCCACATATCCATGTTCATAAGCCATCCGACCATCGTTCTCCCCCTCTCCATCAGATACAAACATCAACTCCGTCACACCCTTACGCTTCATGACCTGAAAATCAGTCACCACAAAATGAACTATGGTCGCTCTAATGACACAGCATACCATGTTTTTGAAATTATCGGCATATTTCACAAACCAATTGCAAACAGCTACGGGTGAAATCAAATTAAGCTGAATAACAAATTATCATGACAATGCTAGCGACAACAGCTGATGAGATTTTAATCATCTTGTATACAGTGTGTATCAGTATGTTACACTTTAAAAAAATAGCTGTGCAGTTTCAGACAATTGGTTAATTTGGTGCTAGATGTAAGTAAAAACAAGCTCAGACTAACCAAGTCTGAAAAATCATTCATCTACAACCGGCTTTTTAATCTAGATAAAATGTGTGAAAAATGACAATAAATGCAATATGTGGCACTAGACTTACATCTTTGAGATAGTTCAAGTAGATATGGCTGTCACCAAATGAACCATATTCATTCTCAACTTGCCATGCGATGATCGGGCCACCTTTGGAGTACTGTAGGGAAGAAATAAGAGATTATTGTCCTTTTTGTTAGAAAAAGGCAATGTACAGAAAAAGCCATAAGTGGCTGGGAAAATTTGCCAGTATTTTTCTCTCTGTGACGGGTCACATGTAACATAAACCATTTGATATTTACCTGTAAGTCAATGAGCTGCTTGATAATCTGCTCCAGGTATATCTCGGTAGCCTTCAGGTAAGGTTGATACATCGTACGCACCTCCATGGCCTTGTCAGCAAGTAGCCAGCTAAAAGAAAAGCAAGAGGCTGATAAAGCTATACGCCAAACACATTCATGTTCGTCACCGCTTGAAAATAAATACTTTTTCTTGGTGCCAAGCATGGCTATGAATAAAACATCTTATTTTCAGGTTTTATGGCCAATGACTTCAAGTATCTATGGATTCTTATAAGGGCAAAACAGTCCCATTAAGTTGCTGAACACCTTTATATTCTACCATACTCCCTGGTCCCACTTGGCACAGATACATAGGGTTCGGGATGGATAATGACGAGTTGGCTAGCTTGCTTTGCAAGTTTAACAAAGCAGTGGATGTTGTGAAACCTACCTTGGTAGTCCACCATATTCCCACTCTGCACAGATATAGGGTCCTGGACGGATAATCACATGCAGGTCAGCCTCCTTTGCCAGTTCAACAAAGCGGCGAATGTTAAGGAATTCTTCAAAGTTGAATTGACCTCGAATCTCCTCATGCATGTTCCAAGGAACATACCTGAAATGTCAACGAAGGGGATAGAGCTGGGACTTCTGGATCCTTTTCAGAGACGTCCCTAAGTTGTGGGATGGTGATGGAGCTATCGGTACATTGTACAGACCTTGTTCCAAACACAGCGGCCCATATTCCTGCAGTAAGTTGCAGCTCGGGAGGATACCCTTTAACTGAACATGTTACTTAGTCCAAGAGCAGATTTTTGAGAAAGTGCGTGGTCTAGTATCAATATGCATAGTAGCAAAAGTAAGCCAGACTGGCCAAAGTGATACTAACGTCTCAACAGTGTTCAAGCCACATGCTTTTATCTTCTTCAGTCTGTCCAGCCAATAAACTGGATGAACTCTAAAATAATGCATGGCACCACTCATAATCTTCAAATTCTTCCCTTCAAGGTAGAACTTTGCATCCTTGTACATCAGGCCCTCACGTATCTGGGGTTTCTGAAAGAGATACTCGGAATATATCAATATCATCAATCAAAGCGCTTCACACCAACTGTCACTATTAGGTCTCTACAGTGAGAAACGATGAGTTGGCCATGGTGTTAAGATGTTATCAAGTTATCAAGCAACAACAGTAGAGGAACAGACATCAGGTTAGAATATTTATTTGGCTTAAAACTGAAAAGCAAAATACAAAACACCACGCCCACCAATTTTAAATGACGATGTGCCCAAAAGGAAGAAGACCCTTGGCTTTGCCCGATACGCCAGTACAACCCAGTCCCAGGGTCGAGTCGACAAACAAACCAACTTACTTTTACGGTGATGCCAGAAAATGACTCTAGAGCCACTGTCTGGTATCTTTAACCATGAAGATCTATTGAAATTAAAGAAAGATGGTTTGTTTTGCCGACCCGTACCAGACAGCATTTTCTACAACACACAGACAGTACAGAGATAAACTCGTTTACTAACATCCTTTATGATTTGTCCAACTTTTATGGCACGCTGATCATGCAAGTTTTCGATTTGCTGTTGGGCTTCACTTGGGTTCTGAAGGGAGGCTTTCGAAAGTTCGCCAGCCCCAAAGGTGATTCTGTACATCAAATACAAAGCTACACAGACGCACACTCCCACGCCGACCATCCGAATCGACAGCCTCCTACCAAACAAAGTCGCCGGGTTCATGTTTCTATGCAAAATTTCACGATCTGAATGAAAAAATGTGGTTTATTTCGTGAAATATTTCAAGAAATCCAGAAAAGATTATCAGACTACCTCCATTTTGTCCACGTTGCGCCTCCTTTTGCAAGTTTGAAGGGAGAGTCTTCTCAACCTCGTCCCGAATATTGGTAACTAAAAAATATGGAATACCGAATTCCTGGTACGACTCAAGGTACGACTGGTTGGCACGGCGTGGTCTTTGATCGAGACTTAACAAGCGTGTGACTTACTGTCAAGTTCCTAGGAGCTGTCACGACCATCTATTTTGTTGGCACACCCCCCCCCGCAACACGCGTTCTGTGTTCTTTGTTCAGTTCTTTTCAGTGGCATGTTCTGTTTGTTAATTAATTGTTTCATCATTTGACTGGACAGTGTTTACTTTGCTTTTTATCGCTTTTTTTCATATCACACCACTGAAACAAACATTACTGTGTGAGCGGCAGAAATGAAAAATAAACACAAAACAAACGGCATAAGAAAACAGACGCCATGAAAATACTTGTCGGCAATATTGAGCATGAGTTTTTATTATCTTTCTTCTTCTCTATATTAACCCATTCTCAATGAAAATATTCCTTTCTACATTTCAGACGAAGCCTTATTCATTAGCTGGTGACGCTCAGTCGGTCGCTACATCTGATCACTCCCAAGCGCTGAGCCGGGTTAGTCTCTGATTGCAACCTAAGCCTCTGGTGCTGCCTCAGTCTCGGGCGCTACCTCAGTCTCTGGTACTGCCTCGGCCTCTGGTAGTTCTTCAGCATCTGTTGCAGCTTCAGCCTCTGGCGCTACCTCGGTCTGTGGTACTACCTCGGTTTCTAGTGCTGTCTCAGCCTCTGGTGTTGCCTCGGCTTCTGCTCCAAATTTGGTCTCTGCTACTGCCTCAGTCTGCGGTGCTGAATCCATCTCTACCTCTGATGCTGCCTCGATGTCTGATGCTGCCTCAGCCTGCAGTGATGCTGTATCAGCCTCTACGTCTGCTGCTCCATCGGATTCGGGTGCTGTCTCAGCTTCTGTCGCTGGTGCTGCCTCGGTCTCTGGTGTCACCTCAGTTTCTGGGGCTGTCTGAGTCTCTGGTACTGCCTCTGTTTCTGCTGCTGCCTCAGCCTCTGGTGCTGCATCGGCCTCTACCCCTGTGTCGACTTCTGTTGCTGCCTCAGCCTCTGGTGCTGCATCGGCATCTACCCCTGCGTCGACTTCTGTTGCTGCCTCAACCTCTGGTGCTGCATCGGCCTCTACCCCTGCGTCGACTTCTGTTGCTGCCTCAGCCTCTGGTGCTGCATCGGCCTCTACCCCTGCGTCGACTTCTGTTGCTGCCTCAACCTCTGGTGCTGCATCGACCTCTACCCCTGCGTCGACTTCTGTTGCTGCCTCAACCTCTGGTGCTGCATCGGCCTCTACCCCTGCGTCGACTTCTGTTGCTGCCTCAGCCTCTTGTGCTGCATCGGCCTCTACCCCTGCGTCGACTTCTGTTGCTGCCTCAACCTCTGGTGCTGCATCGGCCTCTACCCCTGCGTCGACTTCTGTTGCTGCCTCAGCCTCTGGTACTGCATCGGCCTCTAGTCCTGCGTCGACTTCTGTTGCTGCATCAGCTTCTGGTGCTGCATCGGCCTCTACCCCTGCGTCGACTTCTGTTGCTGCCTCAACCTCTTGTGCTGCATCGGCCTCTACCCCTGCGTCGACTTCTGTTGCTGCCTCAACCTCTGGTGCTGCATCGGCCTCTACCCCTGCGTCGACTTCTGTTGCTGCCTCAGCCTCTGGTACTGCATCGGCCTCTAGTCCTGCGTCGACTTCTGTTGCTGCATCAGCTTCTGGTGCTGCATCGGCCTCTACCCCTGCGTCGACTTCTGTTGCTGCCTCAACCTCTGGTGCTGCATCGGCCTCTGTTGCTGCCTCAGCTTCTGGTGCAAGATCAGCCTCTACCTCCGATGCTGCCTCAGTTTCTGATGCTGTCGCAGCCGCTGGTGCTGCAACTGCCTCTGCCCCTGCATCAATTTCTGGTGCCGCCTCGGCCTCTGGTGCGGCATCGCCAGCAGCATCTACTGCAGCTGCGGGCACTGGTGCTGCCTCGACCCACTCAGCCCAAGGAGTTGCTTCAGCTTCTGCTGCCTCTCGAACTGCATCTACTTGAGTTTCCTCGGCTTCTCGAGCTACCTCGGACCCTGGGAATACCTCAGCAGCTGGGGATACATCTGTTGCCTCGACCACGGGAGTTGTCTCAACCTCTGGCGCTGCATCAGCCTCTGGAACTGCCTCAATATCTGGACTGCCCACTGCCTCTGAAGTTGATTCAGCCTCTGGAACTGCCTCAGTATCTGGGCTGCCCACGGCCTCTGAAGTTGATTCATCCTCTGGAATTGCCTCAGTGTCTGGACTGCCCACGGCCTCTGAAGTTGATTCAGCCTCTGGAACTGCCTCGACCTCTTGTGCAGCGTCAGCCTCCGGAGCTGTTTCAGTCACTGGAGCTACCTCTGCCCCTGCACTTGTATGAACTTCTAGAGCGACATCATCGTTTGGAGTTGCTTCAGCTTCGGCCTCTGACTCTGCTTCTGGAACTGCCTCGGCCTGTAATGTTGCCTCCGCTTCTGGATCCTCAACCTCTGGTTGTGCCTCGCCCTCTGGAACTTGCTCTCCCCCTAGAACTGCCTCGGCCTCTTGTGCTGCCTTATCTTCGAATGTAGCATCAGTTTCACCCGTGATTAGCGCATCTGGTGCCGACCCACCACGCGTGTCATCTCTCTCTACCAATTGCGGGATGATGGACTCGCTAGCTGCTTTATTCTCGTAGATATGTTTGGGCACCACTGTTTGGGCTTCTTCCCCTTCGCCCAGAAGGTCGTTGACAGCGCTATCAGTCTCTTCGGCTGACTGCTCCTGTGGTGTCACGTTGGCGTCTATCCCGGTGAGAGGTGGCACATCTAGAGGAGAAGATGCAATATTGTCAATATGGTGCACTGAAAATGGAAATCTTAACCAGTGGTGTTACTGGAAAATTTTGAAACTTTGCAAGAAGAAAGATCGTGCTGAGAATACGGTGCGCTTCTCGTTTCACTTATTCTGCGATCATATCAAACCCAGCGATTGTGTTTTACCCGCATACGAGAGATCTTTTTGTCGCATATCTGAGATCAATCGCAAGTAATCGCTCGTTTTTCCTGTTCGAGAAGATAAGTACCTGGTTCTTCCGCTGGTGTGACCTCTTCACTATTTGCCGAAACCTGACTGATGGTTTCCTGAACAACATTGTTGATGCTTAGTTTTTCCTCTGCAGTGAATTCCGCTTCCAGGGTCTCTGGGCCGGGGAGAGGTGTCGCAGCGTCCTCCCGATCAGCGTCGTATCGTGCTTCGGCTGAATGGGAACGTTTTATGTCTTCGGTGCTTTTGGTTGGTGTCTGAATCATCGGCCCTGACAAAGAATTTGTCGAAATGACAAAGAATTAGACATTTTGAGATACAACGGTAGCATAATGTTTTCTAAATTACGCACGTTTGTTGGAAACAGAGATTTTTACTTTATGAGCGCCATATTTCCATTTACAACAAACTCTCATGACATGTCTTCTTTGAAATATCAGTCAAGATTCACATGTCGTTTAGAAGTCCAATAGGCCTACTGCGACGACATTTATGAATGATTTGACTGTACCAAGGAAGATAGAGGACTCACCTAATTTTTCATTTCTTTTGTTCAGCTCAACCTCCAGGTACCTTGCTGCAAATCTGAAGAGGTTGTTTGGCTGGGAACGGACGATGGCTCGGCACAGTTTTTCCAGTACCTTTTGGAATCCAGCAGGAAGGCCGAGTTCAACCTCCGCTGGAGTCTTCAGGACGTGGTCGAGCGGCGTCGCAAAATCACTCATCATATATTTTTTTTATCGGCTCTCGTTTGCTGAAATTAAAACCGAAGTGGTGTAATCTTCGAAATTTGAAAATCGCTTGTCAATATTTAATATAATCTCCCTAAAACCCATTTTAGTTGCTTTCGTGTTTCTGTGCAGAACGCTAACGGGCGACGGGCGAATGAACTTTCAATAAAGGGGAGAGAAGCATTCGCACATCCAGCTATGCCATACTGCGAACCTCTCCAGACAAAGCTTCTTAGTGAGTGCGTGCCATACTAACTCACCGGTTTGTAGATGGTTCTTTCGATTTTCTTCTGACGCGAAATGGCTTTTTTGAAACCACATGTGCAGTGACGTATTTGCCGGGGAGAAGTCGCAACAGTGGCTTTGCGACGCTTGACGCGACGTAGCCGGGGAGTTATGACTTTTGAACACCCACTTGCCCGGTTTTCCCGATAGGGCGCCACTGTCAAATCGTTAAAAAAGTCGCTGGTTATGGATGTCAGATCGTGGTTCCCTGACCTTTGCAAACAATTTCACTGGGCGTAACCCACGCGGCGACACCAAGGACCGCTGGCTGATCTATTGATATGTTCGTAGCAGGGTGTCAAAGTCGGAGAGAAGAAGAGCCACTCTTCTCTTGTAGGGGGTTCACTTGGAAGTGTTTGCATTTGTTAGCCTATAAACACAAGATTTTAATCCTTCAGTCTTGGGTTTGGCGGAGAGAACTAATCTTACATAAGTCCTAGAACGATATCATATGTCTTTATGGCAATATTTATAACTGGGACCCAGTACAGTGCCGTTCTATCCAATATTCCTGGGGCTGTTGGAGAGGCTTCTTGTCTAAACAGTGCCATTCTGCCCCCTCTAAGGCATACATTGGTAACTTATCAATTGACTGCGAAATGAACGCAGTTGAACACAATATGAATAATTCAGTGTCGGTTTCGCCGAAAAGAAGGCGATATGCTATTATTTGATTGTATATGATCATGATAATTAGGAGACCCTGTGTGGGTGATTGATCCAACATGCTTTGATGTGATTGGAGATGGAAGTTTACCATAGTGTCTTTAAAGGTATGATAAAGACAGCATTAGTACGCTACCTGGTGCTGTTCTGATGGACCATATGGCCAGCAAAACTTAAGTGGCAGGTCTCTCTAGTCTTAATTCACGTTACGGTTGTCCAAGTGAAAGGTAAGTCTTGCTGAAAATTTAATTGGAAGGAAATCTTGATCTTTGAAACTTTTTCGTGCCTTTTGGGTACGTCTTCGTTCCGTCTTCAGCGCACCTGCAATTCCAGATTTTTGACGCACCAATTGTTGAGGACGAGGTTGAACGAAAAATCCTCATATTATTTCTTTCTGAAAATTAACTTCGATATTTCTGCCGTTTACTCGCAAAATACATTTCTGATCGGTATGCTATTGATACACTTTGTTAAATATGTGTTTCCCCCCTTAGTGACCATTCGACTTAGTGTACATGTTGCTGAATATGTATTTTTGTGTTGTTTTCCAGCCGGTGACAAGTCGGGTCCTGCTGCACATGCATGCGTGCATGTTGTTGTGTGTGTATTCATGGTAATGTACACAACACACCCATGACCTTGACCTCAGATGCCGATGGTCACTTTTACACCAGGCGGAGGAAGTCACTGGTAGCCAAAACAAATCTAAATATAGGCACAACGAACAAAAGAATATGTGGCGTGAACATGATCAATTTGTCTTTCTTTGTTGATGTTGTGCCTTATTCTGGCCGCACAGTGGCTTCCTCCGCCTAAGGACCACAACAAACAAGCAGCGGAAACATAAGTCGCATCGTCGCACACCACATGATCTTTTGTTCATTGTGCCTATATTTAGGTTTGTTTCGGCCCGCAATGACTTCCTCCGCCTGGTGTAAAAGGGTCTATAAAAGAAGACATGACATGCATGGCAAACTGATGATGGCAGATGGTGATCAGATGATTACGATAGGCTGCCAGTGTGTCCTCATCCGGGTTTTGACTTCTTCTTTATTTTCAGAGATGGTGTCCGCATTAGTAGAGATTGGCCTTGGGGTGATCACATGTCTCATTATGTGGACGGCCCTATATCACCTGATGCGATTTGTGCGAAGTTCAAAGACGTCAGAATGGCATTGTCGTTGGGTTACGATGATTCATGCGGCTACAGTTACGATATTGTCAGGGTACTGTGGTTTCATTGATGGACCTTGGCCATTCACGGATCCTGGTTAGTATGGAGAGTTTTAATTGTTGACAGAGCCATAGAGTTCACTCACCTCCTAGCTTTCATTGTTTGAATTTCTCCCTCAGAACTGAGGGTGTACAGAGAAAAGGAATCTGGGTGGGGGGGGGGGGGTCCTCGTTGAGAAGGAGAAAGCAAATGTGTACTGTAAGTGAAGTACAGAGCCTCGAAAATTCATCCTGAACTCTTGGAAATATAGAACTGAAGACACCCTCAGTTCAGATGGGAGGATGCAGGGCTTCCGTTAACCCCTTCAAAATGAAGAAAGGACATCTTGTAATTGGAAACCTCTTTCCAAGCTTCTGTAGTGTAAAAGGAGGAGAAGTTTTATGGGGCCCTTGAAAATCTTATGAGGGTATAGCGGAAGCCCTGAGGATGGCACTATTGATCAAGGGGTGAAATGCACATGCTGTCTGGACTCGAGGGCCACTCGAGTATTCAGTCATCTAGTAGTCTTTTCACTTCCTCACCATAATATTTATAAAATCTTGCAAGTTCGAGTTCAAAGCTTACCGCCTTCAGATGAAGAAGACGATCATTCCCTTGGTTTGCCAAACTAAGGAAGAGAGAACTGCCTTTGCTGGCGTGAGTAATCCAGTTGCCAAAACATATCTGAATTCCCTTGGCTAAATTTTGTTCATTTCACCCTTATTTTAGGCTCCCCTAGAACTCTGCAAAGATTGCTTGATTCAGGTAAAACCATCAATGATTGTACTCTGTAGTCTGTCTTTTTTTCAAGTATGTCTTAGGGTAGGTTTCCGCTGAAGGTGATTTTTGTCCACTGGCACTGCTCATGCAGAGCCAAATCCTTTGTTTGGTTGTGCACTGTTGCATTGAAAGACAAAGCCATAACATGATCCATGCAGTGGAAACCTGCTCATATTGCTTTGCAATTTTTGCATGTCGTTTTTTGCTTTTGATAGGGCATATCTAGGGTAGTACGTGTAACTATATGTGAGTTGCTGCAGTCCTGCACCAGCCTATGCATTGTCTCAACACATGGTAATTGTTTGCTTTATAACCATTGGTAGTGCTGGGAAGGCAGGGCAATACAAAAGGGCGGGACAGGATTCCATGCTGTATAAACCATGGTAGTAGAAAAATTGTCTGAAAAGGGGCTGGGTGCAAATGGGCACACAGAAAAGGGAAGGTTCAGTGCCCTTCTTAAGTTGCCAAGCAGAGTCACACCATTGCTAATTGGGTTACAGCTATACACTACAATGTAAAGAAACAAGAGTACTTCCTGAGAATCCTACAAATGATGTTTTATTGTGATAAGTAAAGCATTTGTCAATAGGATCGGCAGAACAATTCTCCTGGTTAGGCGTGCTGGGTCCTGCACGGATGGAGGATGCCTGGAAAGATGGGGATGGTTGGAGGAGACTGGCTCGAAGTCATTTATGACTAGTTAGAACCTGGTTGAGGTATCCTGTCGATACATTTCAGCAACATTCTATTTTGATGTCATTTTCGTCTCTTCACTTAAAAAAGTGCTTGCTTATTGAATTTGTAATAAGATACACCCTAACATTTTATATGGATTCAGTACATAACCTAACAATTAGTGGTGCTGGTCGAATGATTACTGGTGGAAGTATCATGGTATTGGGCAAAGTAGGCTGTGCCAAGAAAAAAAACCACTGGCCACATTCAGACTGATCAGTAAAATGTGTTGCTTCAGCTATTACAATACATGATACTGGCATCATGAAAGTCCTTTATATTAGGGTTAACTTTCTGGCAACAGTTGTGGCTTTAAATTTTGATAGACAAAAACTCCAGTAACAGCAGTTACAATGAACAAAAGTGTATAGACTATAGTCACGATGCCAATAGTTCGCAATAACATTGCAAGTTACATATATGGAACAGTCAGTGCTGTGTAGAAATCAGATCGATACCTAGAGACCAGTGTAAGAGTTATTTGGCATCCTACTGAACCTTTGACACTTTAACTTTCCTGAAGTTTTGTTTCCATGTTTTGGTACCCAACCTCACCACTTTCGTCTTCATGCCAGGATGGTCTGTTGGCATTGCACCAAGATCCTCATGTTTTGGTACCCAAACTCTCCACTTTCGTCTTCATGCCTGGATGGTCTGTTGACCTTGCACCATAATCCTCGTGCTTTATGCGATGTTAGTGTCATACTATGTCCTGCACGTGTGTGAGATGAAAGACTTTTACATTTACTTTGCCACTGAGCACAAACGCCGAAAGATTTACCCCCACCCCAGCTTGCTGCACCCATGAGGTCTCATATGTGAATATACTTGATGTTCATTGACTTGATCTGGTTCTTACTTTCAGGCGGGCCAAACACCCACTGGCAGACGATCACAGTTACCGTCTGTCTTGGCTACTTCATCTTTGACTTGACATGGTGTCTCTACAACAAGACAGAAGGTCAGTTACAACAGCACCCAGACCAAGTTCATTAGTGGATCTCGTGCAATTATCGGCATGGGCCTTTTATCAATCAGTGACATCTGAGGTCATGCCAGCATCTGGCTTATTGTGTTCTGTTCAAAAGTTATCGGGGCTGCTGCCATATAGATTCACAAGATAAGCAAAAAAACATCTGTGCGCTGCAAAGTTATTGTGATAATCATGAAAAAAATCATCGTGGATATTGCTTTGTCTGACGTGTGCGATAATTGTAGAGAGTTGAATAATCCTAGGTCTCAGTTGAATAAATCCATCATTTGACGTCGTCTTTTCATGTTTCAGGACCAGTCATGCTCCTTCATCACATCTTGAGCATCTTCGGCATGACGATGACGCTTCTCTGCGGAAAATATGGCACAGAGATGACCGCCGCCATCTTTGGCTCGGAAATCTCGAATCCGTTCCTGCAAATGCGTTGGTTCATAAAAGAAACTGGGAACTACCAAACGTGGTATGCCGAGATAAACGATGCGCTGTTCATGTCCTTGTTTGGATTCATGCGGATTGGCGTCGGGTCGTACCTCCTGTACACTTATTTGAATCATCCGCGCCCCGATTCATTAGGTCGGTTTGGTGCGTTGGCGCTTTACGCTATATCTTGGATCTTCTGGATGGGGATATGCCGCTACGCTGTTAGGAAATACATGAAGAAATATAAGGCTATGAAAGCAAGGACGGTTGAATCCGAACATGAGAAAAAGAACGGGAGGTGTAAAAATGGTGGTGTGGAGCCAAGCGGCTTCGATCGTGAGCAGGTGGCCACTGTGACAAACGGTCATGCCACCAAGTCTAAGGCAGAGTGACTTGATAATGAATGATCATCTTCATCGTTATTGCTGCTCTCCATTTTACATTATTACCTTGTTAAACAGGCCATCGGGAAGTGATTTCATATGTTGATGAAATTTCTGCCCAAGTAAAAATTCTTTATCGGCATTCTGTTTGAGTTTTTTACTGAATCTCAAACCTGTTTTTTCCAAGCATGTACTTATTCCGGTGAAACTGTTAACATGGTTGATAACCTACATGTACTCTTATTATCACTTAAAGTCCTTCGGGCGCCTGGCTCCCAGGTTTTCGAACAAATATATTCCGTTTCTTGACTTTGCCCTAGTTTTCTCTGGACAAGCACTACAGTGCTTTCTAACTTGTCTTCGTCTTCTACCTGTTTTCATATCATGTGTATAGTCGTTTGTATGGGTATTGGATGATGTTTGAGATGCTGCCTTGCATTATCAAGGTATGGGTCAACATTTTGGGTGGCGGGGTGAAGAGCAGTTATATTTTTTCCATGACGATATATCTCATCTCGGACAGTGTTCGCATTGGTAATGATACCTTGAGTTAAGATGGTTTGCCATGGGTGCAACTGTTGCCCTTCACAAGATGTGTTATACATGTAGATCTCTTCCATAAGTTATGTTATTTTCCGCCTGCAGTAGTTTATGAAACATGAGTCAATTTTACTATCCGAGGTATCTTGTAGGAATGCTCAGGACACCTTCGCTCACGCAGAGCAACTTCCAAAATGTTTCTGACTGCTCTTGACCTAGTCTGGTCAAGGTTCAGAATGAATGTTTAAAATATTTTAATTATTGGTGATTTTGTAATGACGAGTACACACCTTTTTATAATGATAATTGGTGTAGACTATCAATAAGTATTTGTTGTTTTTTCTACTATAAAACGTCGCTCTATTTTGAATGTATCTTGAGACTTGTTTGTCAGGTCGTTGAGATTTTGACTTTGACTTTGTTGACTTGATTGTTAGTTTAATTAGGCCATACAAATTTAATTGTTCGTTTTACAGATTTCCCGCTTGCCTAAGATCATGAATATTTTTACTTAACCGCTTGCCTAACTGAGGTCTAATTCTAAAACGAATTCAGAATCTGAATTCTGAATCAGCTTTTTTGACCTGCTTGCTCCTCCTGGTGTGTCCTAAAAGAAAAAGTTAAACTAACAATCAAATCAGTATGGCCTGACTGTAGTAGTGATTATTGTGTCACATTAGATATAGTGATAATTTAAAGAACAACGAACTAATGCAGTTATATGTAGATCAACAGATTTTTCTCTTATACTTGAGCTGTGAACAGGGAGATTATTTAGATCAAGGCTGTATTGGCAGTCAATGACACCTTCTCTAAATGATGTCATATTTGGTCCGAGATTGATCATTTTGATTGTGTTTTACCTCATCAGGACACCTCTCAATTCAGGACAGCAATCGTCAGTCCTTGATAGAGAAGTTCTACTGTTGTATCTGTACGTGCCATTGGTTGACTTAACGAGTCCATTTCTAGAATGGAAGTGTAAATTGTAAATATTGTATTGAATGTCACATTGAAAGATAATGCTTGAAAATTGTTTCTTGTATTGTTATATTGATTCATCATGTTTGGTTATGATGTGCGACGTTAAACTGTTTCAAACATTGTGCATAGATAGGTTCAAGTCTGACAAGTATCTGTGGACTCTTCACACGAATCAGTTGATAATGTGCATCGCATCATGCTGCACGGCAACCTCAAATTTTGGAGCCGAAGCTTTTGATTGAGCAATATTTCTCTAGTCCTTATTCCTTGTATTAATGCAAGTATCAATTCGTGTCTTGTACCCCCCCTCCTCAAGGGTACGACACCTTATCACCCTATAACGACATCTTAAGACTCAAGCATCACCCTTTTTTCACCAATGCTACTTTTTCTTTCGTCAAGACATCACCATCAACAATATATCAGTTATCACCATCATATAAAGTAACCGGACTAATTTTACTGGGTAAGGCTGTATGTTCGACAAGACATCGACACATTAGCATCCTTATTCTTTCCAGCTTCGCCAAATTTTCACTAAAGGAAAAATAAATACTACTCAAGCATCGGCAAAGATTAGTGGTGATAGCTTAACTACCCTTGAGGAGGGGGGGGGGGGGGGGGGGTACAAGAAACGAATTGATACTTGCATAACTCTTACCATAGAATAAAGAGATATCAATTCAAAGCCCTAAGAATAACAAATTTAACAAAGTATTATTTTAAGATATCAAGAATGCATTTAAAATGTTTTTTCAGTATTTATAATATTTTGACAAGTGCCAATATAGCAAGCAGTTAATAATTTCATTTGTTTTCATCTTTTTCATTTAAGATTGGTGGTAGTGCATGATCAATCAAATTGCAATATGCTGGTTATAGTTGTGTTATCCGCCCGATATTAGACTTAAACACTGTGTAGACAAGCAATTTTTGTTGCTACGACAAACGATTACAATTGTTGCAATGTGCAACAAATAGATCTCTCCTCTGTGTGCATAGCTGGTAATCACTTAGTTTTAAATTGATCACATGTCACTACGATCACCGATTCTTGTTGCAGGCAGCTGCGATGACCACTGCACACGAGGAGTTTTTGTCGCTTGCGATCATGATTGGTGGTCATTACGACAAAAGTAACTTGTTTGCAGGGTCCATTAATTATTTAAATCAGAGGACTGCAAATTTGGCTGTAAATGTACCACATTGTATGTAAAAAATTAGAACAATTATCGGAGGTAAACAAAATACAGTGAATTATTTTCCTCAGTTTGATTTATACTTGTAGCTATGCATGTCAAGTCTGTGATTATGTAAACATTGTCCGTCTTGGCAGTGTTTTTTTCACAAAGTCTGTACTGTCCTGTAATTTTAAAATATTGTACATTTTTCTGCATATACTTATTGTTTGGTGAACAGTGATAGGCCTACAGACGATAACATCTCCTTATCTCTGATATGATAATTTACCTGGGAGTGAATCATTCATAGTCGTACTTCCACCTATCAAATCGCCGTGTCTTTTGCGCTTACACCTATGAATTGCCGTGTCTAAATAGACCCGTGTGTCAAATCCCCGTGTCTATTAGCCCCATCGAGCTCAATGGGGCTAATTTAGACCTGTGTTCAACACAGGTTTTTTGATAGGTGGAATCTGAATAGACACGGCAATTGCAAGTTCCGAGATCCGGTGACAGATGGCGCGGTGTAGTTGCCTCGGTATTGCGCATGCGAGTTTGCCTCCAACGGGAAAGAAACACAGGAGAGCTCCTTACCTACAGCGAACCTGTCGCCGGGGCTATTAATTATTATCTAACACCACTGATAGGTGTAAGTGCACCCCAGGTTTTTTGACACACTGCGAAGATACGGGTCTTGAAAAAACGCGGGGTTTTATGATAGGTGGAACTAAGACTCATGTCAAATGGTTCTAGACATTCTGAATTGCTGGCTTTATTTATACTCAGTACATTGTATCATCATCGTCAGTGATAATGTATTGCAACAACAGAATCATGTTCTTGATGGGGTGATAATGCAACCCTCCCAAATAAGCCGCGACAATTATTCTGTGAATGACTTATGTGCATATCTCAACAGTGATGCAAGTGGACCAGTTATTTTTACGAGTTCAGCCTCTTGTGTTTTCCAGGGAAGGTTACCTGGTGAATTAACTAATACAGGGCTGACAATTTGGGGATTTACGCTATGTGTTTTCTGAACAAACCCGAAGATGTCTTATCTTTTGTGAATGCATCCGTTATATTTTTACACGAATGACACATTTTCTCTCATGTTTAGTTTTTTTTGTAGAATAAATATCCCTGCGTGATCAATATAAATTTGTTCATTTCCTTTAATTCCCTGTCCGCAGTGGCCCAATCTGAAGAGGAAAACACTCAAATAGACTTCCGCTCGAATCTGAACAACCGATGGACCAGTGCTCAACAAACTTCACCAAAGGAGGAAGCCTCGTTGATTTACCCGAGGCCAGCCACACATTTTCAGTGCATGCAGTGGGTGCAATCAATCTCCCGGTCTTCGGTCCGTAATGTAGTAAATGACATACACCCGTTGAATTTCTCACATAGTCCCTCTGCCACACATATGCAATATGGATGCGATAGTGAAACTAAAGATTAAAGCAAACAAAAGAACTCAAAAGTTATAACATTTACAATTTACTGCATAACAGGTAACAGTCTCATATCTCGGTCTCTTGTATTCTCTAGTTGGATATCATTTGTGGCTCAAGGCCAAATGAATGGGATTTCAGAGTAGATTGGAACCTTAATTAAGGGTTGACCAGAGGCACCCCCTTATTGTTAAAACTTGAAATCCTACAAGCAATGGGAACTCTTACAAGAGGGGGAGTCACTTCTTAGGTTTCTACAGAACTGACTCCTACCCTTTCACTTGCCTGTGGTCAACCTTGAAAGATGCAGTCCCAAATGTCAAGCACCTATAACACACGTATAGAAACTCCCATAACACACGTATAGAAACTCCCATAACATACGTATAGAAACTCCCATAACACACGTATAGAAACTCCCATAACACACGTACAGAAACTCCCAAGGAAGCTTAGTTTATTTCGAACAGTGTCTTTTTGAACAGCTTTTTTGCACGTTCATTATCGTTCTGGCATGGAGACTTTCTCTCCTGGCACAATCTTGCATCCTAAAAATCCTCTCCCAGACCACGTATTCGGAGTGAGCGTCAGCTTGACCATCTCTTCTTTTCTCAGCACGGTTATTTTTATGGGTTTCTGCAAAACAGATAAAGAGCTTTGTGAACAACGGAGTCATTGATATTCAAAGCAGCATTTAGATAAGTTGTGCATCAAGTTGGCCCCACAGAACACATATGAAGACAGGATTGATAAAGTGATGATATATCAACCGTTGGTGCCTTGTGTCCACCCCTGGTCTGTCTCGACCACACAGACCAATGAAGTAGTAGAAAGCTAACTTGAAGATCTCTGACTATCACTCCTCTCTGTCTGATCTCGATAATGTATCTGTTTCTATTATCAGTACTTTAGCATCACTTACCCCAACGCTGTGTTGTACTATTGTTGCAATATTTTGTAAGTTGACAAAATTCTGGGCAGTCACGGAACCAAATTCCACCAGCTCATCACATTTTTCAAGTCCCTGCAAAAAAGTTACAAAATCAACCATAAAGTACGGCGAAAAGAGGCCCATCAGTTCCAATAGTTAGATTAAGTCCAGATCAGAGTATTTTTCTTCATAACAACTATTTTGATATTTTGATTGACACATACGCCTGGCAGCATGAGTTGTCACTCTGCCTCTGGATTGAACAGAGAAGCAATTGCAATTGCCTCCATCTAAAAACAATGCTACTACATTTAGACAAACAAAAACAAGCTAGCCCCATGTTAAAACCTCGGCTTAATTGCTCAATCGACCAGGGCTCTTACTCACAAAGCAGCCACCCCTTCTAAAACAGTTTTTATCTGGCAAGACGGCTTGTCATCATACATACAGCTGCCTGGGCTGGGGAGCCCTCATCTACTAAGTCAACATAAGCAAAGGTTGTAACTCTGCCAGGACAGACTGGTTCAATCTCCATGGACTCTGCATGTTCTCCTTTGGCTGCTGCATGGACCTGGTATAGTCCTTCCTCAATCTCCTTCATCAGCTCCTTGTGATCATTTTGTAGGCCTAAAAAACATGTATGAATACTGAAAATGACCCGGAGCCTGGTAACCCAGAGCTATTACTCCAACATACTCAGGGAATCGGTGGCTAAATTGATGAATTCCCAGCCGTCTCAATTGTTACTTGTCCTCAGACTGGTCTATTTCAAAGTCAGGGCCCAACATATGTCATGTTGTGGCATTGGCCATTGTCTTCAACTCGGATATCTGCCAGGGTATCTCTAAGCTTGGCAGTCACCTTGACAGTTGTCCTTGCACAACCTATCTGAAGACCTTTTCCAAGCCGCACCTGCCCCAGACCAGTTGTAACATCTCAATCTATCTGACAGATGGATGGGTCTTGGACTCAAAGAAGTCTCTACAAATCTGATGTTACACTGTAAATTTTTCCATGATCCATCAACAGCACTGTCTTGAATAATATAAACAAGTTGACTTGACTTACAGATGATTCTGTGCCTTGCATGTCTGACCGAATAAATGTCAATATCTGACCTTGGATAGAGCTCCTCATCAATGAGAGGGCCATCCATTCCGACCCCGCCTTGCTGGAAGAAAAATAAAACTGGGGCAACTCCTCATACAAGCTCAACGTTTCGGTTTCCAAATAATCTACTGTACTGGTACCCTACACTGGATGTGGTATGGCTAAATTCGAAAAAATGACCTCATTTTTCCACAGGACAAAATCTACTGTTACACCACACTGTAAAATGTATAGCAATGCTGAGCAAGGTCAGGATGACTTGGCAGTTTTGCCACAATATCAATGTATTCCGGGGTGTTTAATGCTTAAATTCGAGGAGAAATCTGATAAAATGATTCTTACCGACTGCAACAGATCAGAGAGTTCCTTAATTTCGCTCTCAATGCCATCCTTTTTGGCCATCAACTCCTTGACTTCTTGAATTTTGGTTTTCGACTCCATGGCGGCTGCCATCTTGGTTTTTCCTGGTGTCCAGGGCATGATGATATTTAGATACACTGTTGATATACAGGGTGAAGTGCGATAGCTTGTTAGAGACGAGGTGCAATCGTGTGTCCATCTCGTGGCCGAAAGGTAAACTGACAGTGATATTTTATAGGGGAAGTCGACTCGTCCGGGACGGGTCTGTGTCTTCGGCAGGAAAAACGGATACAACCAAATTGAGAAATGGGAATTTAGGGGAGAATTTGGAAGAAGTAATCCTGGGTTAATAATCCAGTTCTGGCTGGTCCAGGAATATGTGTGATGGCCAGTTCTAAAGATAGTCCTCAGATGGAACCACGAAGACACAAGACATATAACCTGCGCTTGAATTCGTGTTGGAACTAATAGTAGATCCTCTCTCTCTATAGGATGTCGTTTGAAACACAGGCCACTTAATCAAGGGTCGGTAAGGGGTTACAAGATTGTAGAATATCCGTGAAGGGTAGAAGACGGAGAAGGAGTCCACAGAGATACTTCGAGACCTCTTTGGATTTGTTGCTCCCTCTTCTGCCTCAACCGTTTTACAATGTTTTGACCCCTTACTGACACTTGATTCAGTGTCCAGTGTTTGAAATAACATGAGATAGGTCTTCAGGATTCTCACGGACGTACACTTCGGACGCAGTAGACCGGCCTCGTTCCTCACCATAAGGAGACCAAATTAGGATGAGACTATTATGGTCAAAATATTCTCCTGCACGATCGTAACCTAAGACATGGGTCTCTAAAGCATCATTGCAATGGGGTGGGACAAATTTTATTGGGGGACACGATCTACTTTCACACAGCTTTTGACAGTGGCTAATGTCGTACAGGGCCGTATTTAACTTTTTTGTCCAGGGGGGGCAGTGGGATAGATCGCCGAAGGCGATCCGGATGCGCCGCAGCCGCATCCGAAAGGGGGGGTCTGGGGGCCCTCCCCCAGAAAAATTTGAAAATAAAAGGTCTGAAATGGCATTTTCCTGGCATTTGGAAGTGTGAATCAATAGTATTTTTACTCTAAAAAAGGACCACTTGGCACTTTTATGAAGACTAGGGTCAGGGCACTGGACTGGTCAGATTATAAGGGTTGCACCTGAGTTGATAACATCTGCTATCCATATGCTGCTATCATGCTGGTAAAGCTATGGCTAAGATTAGTTTGTCTTTTTATTACTGTCTGAAAATTTTTTTTTCAACATTTATTGCACAGGGGGGGCAGCTGCCCCCCCCCTGCCCCCCTCTAAATACGGCCCTGTCGTAGTCTTCAAACATGCCCGATGACCTGATCGAAGCACCGCTTTGCCTTTGACAAATTGGGTTCATTCATCTATGAGCATTTTTATGTCGAGTTGCATGTCTTTCGGTAAAGGAAGCTCCAAATTTGACTTGGCACACAACATTAGACATGGCGGAACATCCGCTCATTGCAAAATCATAGGGACTTTGTAAACCGTTTTGGTTAATTATGGCCTCGAATTGGATTAAGGATGGTCGGTCTGTGCGATTGGCGTTGTCCCTTGTTTTGAAAGAAGTCAGCCGAGGTAGAAATATTTACGGCCAATTTGCTTGTCAGGCATGTGGTGTCTCCTGTCGCAACTCATACTCCAAAGCAGGCATTATATAAACCACATTACAACCGCCTCATCACACTGCATGTACTTTCACTGCGCTGGAGCAGAGTCTTTCAAATTTAAGGATATTTCATTAGGTCTGGGCTGTTAGCAGGAACGTAGATGTTAAGACCTTACGCCACTATTGTAAATAAATTTACTGAAGACGATAACGCTTAGTGCAGCTACGCCGTTTGGGTCTGTCTCCGAGTATACGCCACTTCGTGTGAGAAACTGGCCCTGGTCGACAGACGGAACTAATTTGATAAGATCGAATAGAGAGATTGATACCATGTAATTCCAAACCGATAAAATTACATTTTCGACCAATCCAGCTCAATATCTCATCCTGACAAGTTACAGCCACTTGATAGGATATTGAGCCACCTGCCTGAGCGCAAATCGGCACCAGGCGATCTGTCAATAATATTTAGAGGTAAAGCAGTCAAAATCACCTTTCGATGTTTAGTGTGAGGTGTTTTAGAACCGAAATAGATTCCTCTCTGCGTCGTATTGGTTTTCTCACCTGACACAACTCGGGCGGAATGTCAGTCATTCCCCAGAGTGATTTCGCCAAAACCATCGGCGAGGCGCGCATCGGTCTTGGCCCACATATTTGCCCCAATCTCGCTGTGTTTGGTGGGACAACTAGTACCTCCAGTTCGGTATCAATTTCTTAAACCAACACATTTGATTGCTCAACTATAATCTGAAGGCACAAAACTAAGATTGACACAATCCCATGAGCTATCAGAGTAATGAAATGCCTTCCCTTGGAAACGATCACGATCCAGCGGCAGATGAGTTGAGTCTAACGAGAGACATCGATAGTACGCGAATCGTCCGGATGGGTTTCGGTTTCATGCGTGGCATGTGTCTCCAGGATTAACGGTAGGATATACTCAGGATTTCAGTTTCAGATACTTGCTAAGGAGTGATACCAGGTGTGATACAGATGGAAGAGGTAGGAGATGTCATCAACTGTAAGAAGGTGTTTTCAATAGCCGGTGTGTAAGAAGCAGGGAAAGGCAACATACTGAAAAATTTTCAAATACATCTAACCGCAATAGAGCATGGTATACGCAAAGCGCTAAGCGGTTATGATTTGAAAAATTCCGTATACTGTTAGGTGAGCTTTTATAGGCAAAAGTCTAGGGAGTAAATAACGTGAGGTGATCTATAAGGCAACATAGCAATGATAGCTGATAGTAGAAGTGATTAGAAAACCAGTCTATCTACAGGGTGGCCCAGAATTATTGTCTCTCAAACAATGGGTACACAATATAATTATATTGTGTAAGGGGATATAATTCTGGGCCACCCTGTAGTAACTGCCAGGAGTGAAAGTATAGGTTAACCGTTGAACAATCCGGCGAGTGATATAACTCTCTCAGGAAGAGCGCAATAGCGAGGGCATGATTACACGAGGGCTTAAAGTGAATACAAGAATCGTGTTTCTCCACGAGTATACCTAAGACAAATATTGAGGAATAGATAGATGTGCCTCCCTTGGGGAATCATTATTCCCGTATAAATGTCCCTGACATACGCAATGTTATAAGTGATTTCGCAGCATATCCGGTTAAAGGCCATGTTCAGACAATTGACTCTCTAGGCCTGTGTTATTGCGGCTTCGTTAGTTGGAAGTTATATTCTGGAGTGTTTAGACACATCGATTTGGATTACTCTATCCTGGACAAGTTGCTGGATATAGAATGGTTAGTATCTTTTACTGTCTTACTAATGAGATTGTTTTTGAGGACAATGTCAGGTCAACGTGGGGATGAAGAAGACATATTACTCGTTAAGCAGTCAAGTTGAAGAACGAGAGTTCACTTCATGGTATAACTGTGACACCAAATTATCCGATGGAAAACATTCATATGATAGTCTTCTCAATTGAAAAAAGCGGGGATGGAGAACAGTCCTTGACTATTTTCGTCATGTAATAATGTTCTTGTGGAACGAGGGTATGGAAATGGTTTGTGGATGACTTCCCAGCCCGATATAGGTGAGATGTTAGGCGTTGGTGTAGAAGTTTAAAATGTCCTAGGATAGAATGCCCGGGAAACAAAGGATCTATTATGCGCTTCAATCTCTGAGCTATTGACGGTCAGGGTCGTCTCTATAGAACCATATTGCAGAATATGATAGGGCCGGACACTTTTTCCAGGGGGGCATTTGTTACTGTTACACCGGTATGGAATCCACTACATTTTAGGTTCCGACAGTTATGTTTTCCTTGATAAGGCGATGAGAGGCAATGTTCTTGTTTTTCCGTTGTTAGAAAGACATCCGCCCAGATGTTGTCGCCGCTCAGTCAAAAAAAATAAGCAAAATAACAAAGCAGTCTGTTTCTTCCCTCTCCTTTCAGGATTTATTCTACGGGGCCTTGGTCTTGCTGGCCCTTGTCTACGCCGGGCCTTCATTACAGGTAAGAACAGGGCATCCAATAGGGTATGGATAGATACCCCTCAAAACTGTATGGTCGTCGCTGCTGTATGATTATCACTATCACAGCCATGGCGTACAGTCACGGACAAAGGTTTTTGAGCTTTTGAAAAACCTGTAATTTTCGACCATCACAAATATGCACCCCGTAGAACTTTTTCACAAAAACCATTTGTTTTTTTTTCATTTTACCAAAAACATTTGCCGTTGTTGTCTATTTGTGTTGGCTGAAAAATGATAAAAGCTTTTCAAAAGCTTTTCAGAAGCTCAAAAACTTCATTATATCTAGGAATGTACTCGGATTGCGAAACCTACCACTATGACAGTCTAACACCCGCGTATTTTATATTCGGCCGAGCAGAACTCAAGCCTTCAATATCGTGACGGACCCGCTGATTAAAGCAGTTATAATGTTCCATGCTCAAGTCTCCAATTAGTTCGGCATGACACCCTGAGTATAGTATTTGAGCGCGGAAAACTTCTGGCATCAACGCCGCCTCAACAAATCTTTTCGCGAGGGATGGTTCGCGTGGTCTCCTATTACATTTACCGACATATCATCAATCGATGTAATATTAGAAGCAACATTTAGACGAGGTTCTTTTTCTTATTCATTTTGAATGGTACCTCGTTCTTGCTGACGAGAAATACCAAAAATCTTGAACTCGCTTCCTAGTTTGGCCAGTCATTATACATGTGCAAGCTTTCACACTTGGACAAATTTCTGTCAAATACATGTAGCTCCGTGTTTATACGCTAACTAGCTGCAGTTTGGAGTAAATACCATAAGTTTGAAGATGAGGGTTACAATCTCTTCTGTTTGACTTGCCGAGATTAGCTGAAGACAGTAAGCTAACATCCTGAGATTCGGCCTTTTTGACCTGTTCAAAATATAGACAGGCACCGCTGTTTAGTAGGCCAGGATGGTAAGCTAATGAACCGACGGCCTGAAGCACCAACATGAACATAGGCACCGCCATTTTTTAGGTAAGAAACAGCCCAGACTAATTAATTCATAAGTCGACAAAAATACTATAAGATTTATTGTCTTATGGAAAGAAATCTCGCCTGCGTCGAACAGTAGTTTTTTTAAGTTGGGAGATTGGATGCACATTGCCGATGAACGCGGGAATTGATTTCTACATCATGAAATACAGGGAAGCTAGTTTAAAAAAGTCATACTGCCGTGCATATTAAAGTGTGTTGGAGAATGCTTTTTGATTTTAAGTGCATGGACCAAGATGGTTGTCTAAATCAACTTTGTGAGAAAGCCCCTGGAGAATTCTATCTCCTGCTGTCTCATCAAATTTAAAATGTCAACGATGGCTTCGTCGTTCGATTCCCCTTGGGATATTACTTTGCCGAGAACTTCTTATCGTAGCAGTAGGCTGATAAAGTTGAATTATGAAATTGGGAATAAACATATGGATAAACGATGGATCCTATAATATGTATCTTACGAAGTTACCAATGATTATGAAATTATGACTCTTGAGGCTTAAGGTTAACTATGCGCAGGAATACCAATCGCTGTCTGCACGTAGAATATGCAATGGAACGCACCATGAGATGCTACATCGTTGTGTACGCACATGCTTGAGATATTATCGTGGGGGTTGTTTTTATAAAAGCATAAGAGAATGCAGACTTCCCCAAAAAAACACTGTACATTTTGTACAATACGGCATATCAACGAATATGATAAATGGCCAAACAATTACAAGACAAACTAGGCCAGTGATAAATATTTTATGGTATTTTTTCTCAAGTTGGCGTCAATTTTGATTGTCATCTGCTAATTAGGGCACGACCCCGTTAAATTAATGGGATTTCGGTGGAAAAAAGCACTAAAGGCAAGAAGAATGTTCTTTGTATCAGTATGTTGTGTTTAGTGTTGTACGGGACCTGTAAACATGTTTGAAGTTGAACTGAAGGTTCAAACCGTCAGAAGCCAAGGTAAAAGCGAACCACGATCTCTGCATCGCTGTTTGATGACAGAACTCCATTATTGGACCGATGAGATGTGGAAAAAAGGATCATAGCAAAGGTGCACTAATATTATCGCGTTTTGACTGAGTTGACTGATTCCATCAAAGAACGTTGAGCGTCTTTATAACGCCGCCTCGAGGAGACGCGTGACTTATCACTCCATCCAAAGTTATTTGACAGTTTTGCTTTCTTCGGTATCAGTCATAGTTTGTAAAGTTCGGGTTCAGGGACTCTCATCAAGATAATAATGATACTGATAATGATATCAATAATAATAATAAGCACAAAAAGAATACGAATGTACATGAATGAATAGATAACAACAAAATGAAGAGAAAAAGAGAGAAATATTTTGTGGATTCACGGGGAGTCGAACCCGCGACCACTTGATCGAAAGTCCAGCATTCTAACCGTTGAGCCACCAAGGCTTTCATGTCAGGGTGAAGATTTGTTATTAGGCAGTTATCGCATCCCCTATATGAACAACGTAGTGCGAACTGCGAAGGTCTGTCGTGTCAACAAGTCCTAAAAACAGGTAAATAAAAGTGAATGTCGTCAATCCTCTCTCAGTTGGCTTGGCTGACTATCATGATCTATCTCCTCACGAGATGCAGGAGAGGGCACGATTGACTGAGCCGAGTCAAGATTGACCATATCATGCCGGCGAGCCGGTATCACAACACGGCGAAGCATCGGTGTAGGCGGTGGCTTTGTACCCTCAGTGAATTGATCCGGCAGAGAATACCACGAAACCCCCAACAATCCATTCAAATCATCCAAAATATCGGGCAATGCGACGAAGCAGCGATCTGGGTGGTGGCTATCATGAAGATAGCGCGACCCAACAAGCGAATGAAATGTCGTTTTTCGCTTTGCATCAAAACACAATCATATCTGATAATAGGCCGTATAGAAATCCAATGTAGACGTAGAAAACGATAATGCAACCGCTGTATGACCAATTAAGCCAGGGCCATAATCCCCTGGTGGATTCTCCTCATAATGTTCTGATGGTGACCGCAGTCCCTGGAGACTAGCTAATGAGCCGTACACGCATATCAGTGGGTTCTCCGCTGATGGATTGGGTCGCCGTTCTCAAACCCACCGGCGATCTTGCAATTAGGAGTGGAGTCAGGAATGCATACATCGCAGCTAAATATGCTACGCTGGTATATACTCAGGTTGCTATCGTCTGAATTGGCCCTAACTTTCATTGAAAGTATAGTTTGTTACCTGGCGGGGTTGGTTCTACCAATCCTTATGCCTTTATATGAAGATCCATCCCTGATTACCATTTCAATTTGATAATGGAAACAACCAGCTAAATGAAATTGAACGTTAAGCTTTTTTCTCTCTTCTGAAGCCATTCAATCAGTGTCAGAGATAATTGACATGTCAATCTCCTGATTAGGCTGTCAATCAAATTAGGCGACGACATGATCAATTTGAAAACTGATCATTCTTTGGATCCGAATCCCTCTCTAAGGAATTCTCTGAAAATCCTTTATGAAATGGAGAATTTTGACAGTCCTCTTTGAGTCTTCTTCTTTCACGAGTTGATTTCACTGATTTGGCAAAATACCAACAGATTCAATTTTTTTATAATGTTTCGCTGCGCAGTTCTATTCGCAACAGTTTAATTGCAAGGATGCTGTAACATTCTCGTCTTTTTCTTTTTAGGGAGCCTCTGCAAACAGACACGGTGAGTGACGTTTTATTCTCTGGGATCAAAACACCACAAAGCCGATGACAGACTATATGAACCGGCAATACTGGGGAGGAGACGATCCCGTCCTCCGCAGCGGGGGCAACCGGCGGATACAGAGCGTAGCTCTTCGGTGATATATCCACCTGAATTGCAACTGACAATCAGCGACAGTCAACCCCAATTTATAGAGGAATTCCCTGTGTCTCGGAAACGGATATGAATTTGATGGCAGGCAATCTCCGTTTCCAATATCACAATATTTGCCTGCTTTGTGAAACTGTCAGACTCACTCAGTTAATATCTATCAGTAGAAGACATCTGCCGCACTTGAGATTGGTCTGTATGTGATTCAAAACACCAATTGGTATCAGTTTGAATAAGATTCGCGTGAAAGGTTTGGGACGTTTCGGGTTGCTGTTTCACCGCATCGTTTAGCGTTCGCCATTAATGGGTTGAAGTCAGACGTGTTTCGCAGTTTTGTGTCCAAGCTTCAGGGGTTGCAGTGGTCTGACTGAACCGATTCAAACAGCAACACCAGCAATGGGTGAGAAAGGGTTGGGTACTTTGCAAACATAATCAGACGCTTGAACTGATTTGCTAACTGAGAAAGAGGCTTATTCCCCCAACAGCAAATGTTAAACAAATTGACAGTCAATTCGAGTCCTCAAGCTTTGAATGATCGATGGCCCTGCCTGAGTGACGGTCAACAGCAGACCAGAATCCAATCCCGGCGGAGCTGACGACTCAGAATCGGAATACTTATCGCCAAACGGAATCTATTTATACAGCGCCAATCCGTACGTACCAATGTGATGGGGATCACCACTGTCATACCAATCTGCAGACCACTTCGACCAATTCCACTACAGTTAATTTGATAATAGACCGCAGACGACTCCAGCAGCCGATATCTCTCCCAGTTCCAAGAACAGTTAGTGCGATGTGAAAAAATCCCTCACACGGCAACTGAATTGAAATGAAAATTAAATTGACAAGGCATCACTGTGAAATTTATTCAAACATCCGTGTTTGACAAAATAGATTTAATAATGTCATCTTTAAGACACGTTCAATATGTTTCGATATAATTTACCGCACAGTAGGCTCGATGTTGGCGTGGAAAAATATTTTAGAGCCCGGATGTGCCTTCGCCATGATACTGGCGGCCATCTTACGTATTCATTACTGGAAAATAAAGGCATTCTTAGAAATGCTTTATCGCATATCAGAATTAAGAAGGTGATGAAATTGACAAGGGACGGAAAAAATCTAATTCCAAACATCAGATTATGACAGGTCTTTTCTAGACAGCATCGATGGAGCCCGACACCGGATTGTATTTTTCCCCAGTAGAATAGCTCCGTTCATTTTAGTCGCCGGAGAATGATAATAGTCGGAGCATGCAGAAATTGCAGATAATCGTCGGAGATGATGTTATGGAGGTAATTGCTGGTTCCTTGTTTTCTCTCACTCCGCCCATGAACAAAGCACCAAAATCAGTTGTCCCGCCACGCGAAGGTTGCCGAATGGAATCCCTCTCCTCATGGTTTTATTGTCGGCGCAAGGCAGTACATTTTTGACATGTTACTGCATTGGCAATTCTAATGAGAGACTTTTTCACCCCAGAGCGGAATAATGAACTACTAAGGCAGTAGAGATATCCATTCAAGCAAGCATTCATATTGACCATGATGAGGAAAACGTCGTTCAGTAGTTGCATCGCCATGGCAAACTGGCAAGTAATTTCATATTGCCAACCGGGAAGTAATTTTGCTACGTCAATAAGCAGTAAAATGTATAGAGGAGCGACAAGACACAGATACATGAAAGAGACTAAGAGGCACATCATTGTGATTTGACGATCCTTAGCGCCCTGTGAAGTATTTTGCTGACCGGTTCCACCCATTTGTTTCCGAGACTTCGCTGATCTCGCCATGCTGATGATGATAGTTGTATTACAAATAACCAAAATGGCAAACGGAACGTACACGACTAATGTATTTTCCTTGATGATAACAGCATCTAAAACGGCTTTCCAGTTCGCACCCTCTACCCTATAACGACAACGGCCACCGTAGCTTACCCCGAAGACGATGGCTTCGATAGGTATTAAAAGACAAAATACTATTAAACACGAAAGCGCAATGGCGGCTTTCCTGACCATGAAGAGTTGGACTGCTTTGAGTGGAACTGTAACAGCTACAGCCCGCTCTATAGTCAGTAACAGTAAGGTGTATGTCTGGAAATAGTCCTGGACAACAAAAAAATAAACAGTGAGTTTACAAAACAAATCGCTTGTCTCTATCGGAGACCAGGACTCCACGAATCTCCTTGTGATGTAGATGGTCTCACAACATGCGAGTACCGTCATGTAAAGGTACGCCGAGCTCTTCCCGGCCTTTGGCGCGCACCCAAGAAGAGCCAGCCCGTTACCTATGTAACACAACGGGACGAGGACTAAAAACGAGTGATAATATATTTCCTGGGAGATCTTGAGTAGAAGCGACAGGTAGGGTTCAATGAAGAATCTTCTACGGTCGCATACCAGCTCACGAGCAGTCGAGGTAAGGTCAAGGATAGGTGTGGTGACGTCATCACCTCGCCAGCTCCCATTGGCCAGCTCGTGACCTTGACCTTGTGGTGTGATTGACTCCATCTTGTTTGCACTAAATCAACCCTTAAGTATTGGTTGCAACAAATGCATTTGTCGGTGATGAAACGACGTCAAGAAATTAACGGAAAGAAACAAGAATTTGAAGGAAATCGAAAATCTTGATCCGTTTGTTGCTGCGTGAATGGAAATGCATGTACCAAGAATGACAGTGTTTGCTTTATGTACTAATTTCATCTGAAAAGTTAGGAAGCAAAGCTGACACTATCGTAAGAGATCGTATTCATCTTTTGAGTTGTAGAGGGAACGCTTGGAAGAAGGATTTAACATTATGTAGCCTTCGTTGTTGTTACTTCACGCGTCCATCAGTCAACGTCGGCGAAGGCTGCTCCAAGATTACCTTGACGCCACGAGGACCTGTCAGAGCATCGAGCATAAAAAATCTTCAGGCTGAGGCGCAGTACATCCCCAATCGAAATGCGCCTATGGTTCTCTGTTGGTTCGTTTTTGGGCTTCACCAGATCGACGACCCTTGCCCAGTTAGAAACTTTGATAAACTGAGCAGGAAGACGGGGAAATGTTTGGAGAAGGAGTGCTACGCGCTGGACTCTTTACTGTGCCCGTGTTAAGTCTTGGCATTCCGAGGGAGACTGGCCTGGGCAGTTTGACGTGGAACAGCAATATGGGATATAGAACTGCGCTAGTGAACCTTGGTGATTCTCATAACTGAGCTTGTCAACATGGGAAAGATATGTTATTTGTGTTATCAACAGGATGGAATGGCGTTTTTGGGTTTGATTCACAACGTGTGTTCATTTGGAGAAAGGACTTCTTAATACACTGTGCAGAGCACACAAAATCAGATTGAGTCAATTGGAGTCAAATGCTCATTTCGTGCGCACTCCACAGAATGGCAAACGTTACAAGAAGATTCCTCCAGTATATATTACAGACAAGTTAGGAAAATGCGATAACATATAAAAAAAGCTATTTCGCTGAAAACTCCAGATTGATACTTTCTTTCCGCTTGACTTATCGGAACTGTTATCGTAACGTTTTAGAAAATTGCTCTTGGCGATTCGCTGAGCTTCAAAGGTACGTTTTCCGATTACTCCTGATCGAATTGCGCTGGCGAATGGTAGTGGTTGGGAAAATATACACCTGGGACACTTCCCTGGCTATTTTTCTGTCTCGCTATCACTATTTTCCCGGTTGATGGTCGTTCATATAGAGTAAAAACTCCAGAGTTCCATCCTGCGCCCGCACAATATAGATGCAAAATGGAATGAGATGATTTCGATTGTGCAAACAACTTGAAACCATGACACCTAACCCAACAATTATCAGACACAGTAGACCAGTAACGGCAGAATTGCCCGAGGCTTCAGCGGCCAACCCTGTAGCAAAGTAATTACATCAACACCACGTAAAAACACATTGCTGGCTATGTTATTGATCTGAATTTGTTGTATCAGTGTAGATAACCTACAGATTACCCGTACAGAGCGGAAAATGTATAAATGTCTAATGCACTAGATATGCACTGTTACACTTGTTTTTTTTATCATTACAGCTGACAAGATATGCGAAAATGTCTTCTGCGGTGCTGGCCGTGAGTGCGCCCCGGCAGATCACGACACCCCGACTTGCGTCTGCCAGGCGGAGTGTCCGCCTCACAACCACCCCGTCTGTGCCAGCGACCACAATACCTACATCAACCACTGCGAGATGCACAGGGCTGCCTGTTTGAAGGGGGTGAAGATACACAAGAAATACAACGGGTCATGTCTCGGTAAGTCTAATTCAAGTTTTTAGTTAAAGTGTATTTGGTACTGGAGGTGTGTTTAGATTTGAGAGCATACAATGTTTCTTCCTTCCTGGTTTTACCATTTGTTTTCAATACACTCCGCCTGTCGATACCTGGACGTAGAAGTAAAGAAAACCTTATCTTAGGATGTATATTTTCGTGAAATTGATAGCAATGTCGAGCAAAGACCCTGGTTATGTTACGATTGGTCTGTATCTGGTTGATGTTTTGGCTTCGTGGTAAAAAATAAAGAGCACACAGACACAGCTAAGAAGAAAGAATTTGCCGTTATCATGTTCCATTTTGTGACTTGGCGTCCAATGTTTTGTGAAAAACGGTATCTGTTTTCGTGTTCCACGCTTTGTTTGTCCTGACATTCGGAAGGGGGTATGGCAAGCCAAAGCGGAATTTATTCAAGACTTTAGAATTACCATTCAAGAAGTTAAATATAAGTTCAAGAAGGAAATATATGTTCAAGACTAAAATATGTTCAACCTTGAATCAAATGTTTTCAACCTTGAATAAAATATGTTCAACCTTGAATAAAATATGTTCAACCTTGAATAAAATATGTCCAACCTTGAACAAAATATATTCAACCTTGAACAAAATATATTCAAGACTCACGTGACCATATTCAAGACGCACGTGACCACAAAATTGATGACGTAGTTGCTCATGTTTTGATGCTTTACGGACTTTCCCGAACCCGCGTCCAGACTTTCCCGAACCCATGGTACTTGTGTTGCGTTTCGGAGCTCGAATTGTTCGCACGAGGTTTTGACACATGGTTGTACACGTACCTAGCCGCCTACACCTGACATGTACTGTAATCCTACACATCATGACATGGATGCCGAGTGAATGTCAGAGTCGATACATGTTTCACAGACATATCAGGCAAATTATAGGTTCAAAATGCGCAATGCCTCTCACCTTTCATTCTTAAGGCCGACACCACTGTATCGGATTCTCGTTGTCTTTTGACATGTTTGAGTGTTTAGGCTATACAGGCAATCAATCATGTCGTGAAACAGAACGCATCAGAAGTACCACAGATTCTACGCTCTACGTCATCAATTTTGTGGTCACGTGCGTCTTGAATATGGTCACGTGAGTCTTGAATATGGTCACGTGAGTCTTGAATATATTTTGTTCAAGGTTGAATATATTTTGTTCAAGGTTGGACATATTTTATTCAAGGTTGAACATATTTGATTCAAGGTTGAACATATTTTAGTCTTGAACATATATTTCCTTCTTGAACTTATATTTAACTTCTTGAATGGTTATTCTAAAGTCTTGAATAAATTCCGCTTTGGCTTGCCATAAGGGGGGGTATAAAAACGGCTTGAGAAGCAGATGCCGTGGTTCTCCTCTAAGTGTTTCTTGTTCACCTGAGACAAAACGCCGACATCCAGAGACAGCTCCTGTCCTCCGCCACTTCAAGTTGTAATAGGAAAGCAAGGCAACTGACCTTTTTGTCTTCCGATTCACCGACCAGAAGTCTTCTTCTTTCATTTATGCAAAGTGATGGTTCAAGCCATCATAAGTTCGAGAAACGTACATATTCCAATAGAGTTCTGGTTCTCATTTCTGTAAATCTGTCTGTATAGCGACGGAATGAGTTGTTGGCCAAAGCTTTTTCTAGGAGCGTAATATCACTTCTGATCTAGGTTATATCTCACTTTAGGAAACTAAATAAGAAAACGTTCTAACCGATTGATGATCCTGCTACTACTCGGAAAAGATCGGAATGACCCAATTGATGAATGATCAAAGAAGCTCATTAACTAAGATTCATGAGACCATCATGCTGAGTTATGAGACAATTTACCTGATCGGAGTAAATTGGATATCATTCTGTCAATAAAATAGGGAATAACTGTATAAAACACAATGTATAAATCATCCCGATCGGAGCAGGACAATAAATCCAAAGAAGAGACTATATACAAGTGCAATTATCCTTTGGCAGCTCTCTTAACTGATGTAGTACGTGATTAAATAGGTGTATGAGATCCGTTTGTAATAGACTTAAAGTGCGATCCTATTATTTGTGTCATCTTTACCTGCCTCAGGTCTTGTCTCAGAATGCCGTATAATGTAACAACATATTGCATTCATTACAACTCTTGGCCAATAACTGACTCATCTGATACTAATGCACCGACAACACATAGATTTCTTCTTTTAAACAAGATAATAGGATGAATATGCACCCCATAAGGGTTTTCAGTGAAATGAAAAAAAACTAATGTTTTTGAACTTGTGAAAAACCTCTTCGGGTGCATATTTGTGTTGGCCGAAAAACCCATAAAATTTTTCCGAAAGCTCAAAAACCTTTATCTTTAGAGTGAACCCTGCTATCCACCATGCCTCTTCTATAGAGTATCCATCCCGTCTAGAAAATCATTGGTATCGGAATTCTCTGCTGGAAGTCATTTTCTTCCCTTACACTCGCTACACCGCTGCTAGAGGTATCAGTCTCGTCTAGAAATCACTGTTATCTGGATTCTTATCACAGTATCTGAATCAGTAATTTACTCGACCAAATGAGAGTTAACTGTAGGGCAGGAGTGGGTGTGCATTCTAACCAGGGAGGCAATCACAGGAGGACATTCTCGTGAGATGGATCATGAATAAGAAAGTTCAATCAGAGAAAGAAAAAGTAGAATATAGACGAATTAAGACGGAGTCAGCCAAGATTTCATACCCCTACAGCCGAGTCGTGTTGATGTCCCAGTCGTCGTGTCCGTGGTTCCATCCATACCATTGGCATGAAAACCGAGGCACACTTCCAGAAAAAAAGGCTTTTGAGCTTTTGTAATACCTTTTTCGCAAACAAAAATATGCACCCCATGAAGGTTTTTCGGTGGAATAAAAATCCCTAATGGTTTTTGAGATTCTGAAAAGCTCTTTACTTCGCTGAAAAACCCTCCACAAGATGCTAATTTATGTTGGCTGAAAAACCATTAAAGGGTTTTGAAAAGCTGAAAAACCTTTATTTCTTAGAGTATAAACGGCTACTGATCGGAAATGTTTAGGTTGTAGCGCTGCGGGGTTAAATGTGATATTGGATGTTAACCTGAGCCTCTATCGCTGTTGATATCCGACTATAAACTTAAATTTTAGCTTCAGAACTCACGGCTGCTCCTCCAGCACTGTCACGAGAAACCACCGGAAAGAAAGCGCTGTGAAATTCTAATCAATTCACTGTTCTGTAAGTCTTCATAGAAGATTTGACAGGGAAATTGAAATCATAAACCCATCGTTTGATATTTTAAGGCAAATAACTGCCTCGTCTGTTCTACTTGCTGGTGCCAGTTTCATAAGCAGCTTAACGCTGTTGGTAAATGTGATGCTTCTTCTTCCGCGATTGCTGAAAGGAAAAGATTACCACTATGTTTGATGGAGGCAGGATCGGAGGTTCGATTTTAGCATGTCCTTATAAGCCCTGGCGACATAAAGCTTTGGTGTTATGATATTCATATCTTAGATGCTGTGTTCATACCTGCTAATGGTAATGATGACGGAGGGAAGTGAGGGAAATGTGCTGTGATGTTATATTCAGTTGACATGTAGGCATCGGAATAAGGATTCAATTTGTTATCTTCGAGCTATAAATGGTTTAATGACGGTGACTCTTACAATTTCAGAGCGGGAGAGTCTTCACTGTACTGATACACGGATATCATGAGAACCTGTCAAACAGCATCAATTACCAGCGTTGCATGTTTAAAAACCCTTTCAATCTGTTAGCAATCTTTTTTGTCAAACGATTGCATGTTAAAGTTGGATTGGTAAACGGTTAACGCACAAAACGTTTTACAGACCTTTGAAGAAGATGACGATGTTCAGAGTGTGAAGTCATGAGACATTCTACCCATCACGTAAACATTGCCTTAAAGTATCGATGTCCATGTAAATACCATCCTTTCACTTATATGGTATGTTCGCGTTCTCTTTTAACAAACCAAGGTAGATCGAATATCGTGAGGGGTGGCATCATTTCAAAGGCGTGTGATTCAGTACAAACAGATCTAATGATGAAGAATGGAATCACAGAAATCGGAATCCGACTTTTCTTTCGTGTTTTTGCGTTCAAGCCAACATGGAAAAAATCCTTTATGTTCGAGTTTGGCTTTGACTGGTGATCCCTTCAAAGGATGATCAGTTAACATGACCGTATATCTCACAGTCAAGCGCTTCAGGAAGCCGCTTAATGCGCTTCAGGAAGCTGCTTAATGGAGGATCAGGAACGACACTATCAAATGCCATCAAAGTGCAAGTTTTTATATGTATTTGAGTTCTCCTTTGAGAAATGTATGTACCATTAGCGTGGGTTGGTTTACGTGACCGAATATCATCATAGCCAAGATCACAAAACCGTAAAATACAAAGTGGGCTTTCCTAGAGAATTCCACTACAGAGCCCCAGAGCTTTGAGGTCAGGGTAGTGCCGTCCTTTGGCCAGTATTCCTTTCTATTCTTCGTTGATATCTATAGATAGTCCTCGCCTCAGGACATTCGTCTGAGAATTTGACAAATTGAGAGAGCAGCACACGTCAGTATTCATTGGCTTCCCCGGCTTTGAACTGCTGTCTATCATTGCCTGGGGTGGTCATAAGGTTCATGATATAGGCAAATAAGAGTTGTCGGCCCGGGGCAAGTCATTTTGTGGATATTAGCCTTGATTATCAACGGGCCCCGCCGGGGCTCTCGATGGGAGTTGGTTTGGGTAAGATTTATCGAGCTAAGGCTCGTTTGGGGTGGAGGGGCTATCGAGATAAGATATCTGGAAGGCATTACAAGGCCATGTCCATGTCCCCTGCTATCCCCTGCTTGAATTGTGTACTTCTTAACCTACAGCATGTGACTGGCTATTGGTCGATCCAAAGGAATGGTACCTTTTCTAACATCATCTGACTGGTCAAATCCACTGTCGACGAATCTCCGTAACAGCTCATTTGATTGGCTATTGATCCACACAACCCAATAGTGGCTCCGTAGATGAAATTTCGCAAACGATAACGACTAGTTTGCAAATTCCGTGAGGCTTTGAGCAACTGAAACCAGTTGGATTTAGCGCATAATCTACTAACTAATGGTGGAACTTTCGAACAAAGTTGTCGAACAGATACGCTCTCTTACATGACTGATACTCCCAAAAGTTTATCTTGTCCCCTCCATGATAAATGATGTGTCATGGTCATGGCCGACTCTATCCACCCCAATAAACTAGACCAACCAAGTCGTGGATCTGACGGGATCTTCTCCAGTCGACCCCATCGCAGTCTCTGCTTTAATTTCACGGCCCATTGTCTCCCAATCTTTGCCCATGTCGCCATCGCATTCTTCTCTTGGGGAATCCTGATGACTCTATCAGAAGCATCACTATTGCTCAACTGAAAATACATTAACTGATAGTCTATCACTAACCGGGATTACGAAATAGCTCTTAAAATCGGCACTTTCAAAAATGACAAATCTTAATGGAAAACAATAGCTTTCTTTGTTTCGTTACAGTTGAAGAAGTACAAGATACTGATGGAAACCAAGCGCTGAAGCCTCTCGTCTGCTTCGAGATTGAGAGGAACGAACTCCGCCAACTCCTGATAGAGTGGGTGGGAAAGGAAGTGAAATCCGATGGATGGTCTACCAGAGGTAAGCCATATTTGTTGTTATCGTTGTCCGTAACCACGGTTTCTATAACGGCCGTGACAGAGGCCGACCACCTACAACTACTGTTTATAGACTGGGTGAAAATGAAAGGGAATGGAGTCGTTGAATGTAAACAATTAAGATATGAGAAACATACGAATTGGCTACACAGGCACATGCATGTAGTGTAAGCCATACTTGTTGTTGGTTGTGTTGTTAAATTGTTTGTGTTCCATGGCGGCCGTGACAGGAATGACAGTTTCACTAATTAAGGGCACTATTGCCGACAACGCAGATCGATACTACAATAGCTTTAGCAGGGAGTTCAAATGATTTCCTAAGGTGTATACTGGTGCTTATTAATACTGCTTTGAACTATTCGATCAGAAGCGAAGTACGGAGCGAAAGGTTAACAAATCTATGACGGAATGTTCCCTTCATATCATTTGTAAACAGAACATCAGAAACAGCTCTGCCGTTATTAATTGCACGTCCTGTCGGATCTTGGTTTATCATGTTCATATCAACCAAGAAGAAAGTAATATAAGCCAAACGCTCGTCTTCCCAAATATTTATCATCTTCATCATCTTCATCTTGTTCATCATAGAATATTAAAGTTACAGATATCTTCCCGTCATAGGTCGTGTTATTGGAAGATATTCTAAAGACATTCTGTGTTATCAAGCATCGCATTGACTGCACACGATGAGGAACTTCTTCTCCTTTTCCCGATCTCGACATATTTCTTGCATTTTTTATTGGCTTCTGCACTTCTGCTTTGCAATGTTACTGGCAAGCTGTCGGAGACTTGGAAGCAGCATGATCGACACTTCTCGTCATGACTGATATGGGCGTCAATGTTTGTGTATAGTTTCTGTCGGAGATCAGTCTGTTTTGCCAGCTGGCATACGAGAGATGTCGAGCATCCCATTGGCAGTTGCTTAAAAGGAAATGATGTATCGATTCATTAGGCAACAGTTTCCATCCAACCACACCTGCTATCTGAGAACAATTTATCCTTTATTAAGTCTATTTGTCATGCATAAAAGTATAGCAGCTGAATGGGTTAGGTGGACTATTACCGATATTTTCTTTATGTTATACAACATTTATTTATACGAAGTCCGCATCCTCACCCGTCATTCGCAGATCTGCTAGAGATAATGGATAATTTCATTTTCAACTCTCAAATTGGCTGTGGTATATTATTGTAATGGGCAATGTTTTTGGCCGCGTAATCAAATTGTCAAAATCAATTTGGCAATCACCAAGAACTCCGCGCAGAGTCAATTATCGTTTTAGACTTCAATCGATTTAATGACTTCCTTACTGAAGAAGACAGTGAAGATCTCCCTGTTCTAGCTACGACTGTGCTAGGTGTCTTTACTGGAGACTAGAGGCAAATCGGCACAACCGAAAAACACTGAGTTCCAACGCCTACAGGTCTCTGTCACATCTTTAGTCCGTTCGTCAATGTTTCGCCACAATCCTTTGGGGCTTTAGAGAGCGAACTACTGGTAGGATATTCTTGAGTTTAATTGTAACTGATCATCCCTTCGCGACCAAACTCTTCATTTCTAAGGGTGTTGACACGCAAAATCACTGGAACGAGATTGGTGACAATGGCCGTGTTTTTCATGGCCCTGATCTTTTGATCGCCATGATTGTCTATCGTGGAAAACATGCTATTCCCACTGGGATTGTTATGCATGTTTTTCCTCGGTCTCCGCACTTGATGATGATGATGCTGTCACGAGATATTGACGGGAAAGTGTTATCTTTCTGCTACGATGGATTTCGAGGCAGCTGTGTGATGGGGGAGAGTGTTTGGTGAATGCTGAGTATCACTGCTGCAAGTTATCAATCTTTATCCCCTAGGAATTCGCAGTGCACTCTTTGAGTAGAAGTTTATGAGCTTTTGAAAAAGATTTAAAGGCTTATCGCCAACACAAATATGGACCTCGTACAGGTTTATCGATGGAATGAAACATCCTTAATCCCTCTATGGGGTTCATATCTGTGTTGGCCGAAAAAAAATTTACGTTTTTTTCAAAGCTAAGCCTTTACTTCTAAGAGACAGTGTGCTTTGATATTCGTCGCCAAGCACTGCCCTGCCATTGCCAGAACATGAGAAAAATCCATCTGCTTTTATTACAGGAATTGGTTTCCGTAACAAGATATGAAAAAACACCGTACTGCACCCAGAGTCTTTCAATTATTGGAAGACTGCTGCTGCACCCAAGTTGGTAAGACTTAGCAAAAATTTGCAATACAAACAGCTTGCTAATGAGATCGTTGGCAAACGGCGGAATATTCCGGAAATATCCCAGATTTAAAAACCCAACCTTAAACTACACACTAATCTGCATTAGAACCGTTCCTTGATTTATTTCATCAATTTGTCGTCTGTTATTGCACGGAAGGCGACTATTTATCACTTACTGTTTGCAGAGTCTTTTTATTGAAAGACTCTGCTATTTGGTGAGCTACGACAACATGCGGGAAATAAAGACGATACGGTGATAAAACGAACGAAGTGGCTTCTTTCTATTACTGACAATTACTAGAAAAATAACCAATAGCGTGCGAAAGAGACGTGGTTTTCTTTTGGCAGAATCGCAAAACCCAGCGGGCTATTGATACTAAAAAAAATCACAATGTTATTACTAGCATTATTCGGAATCTCATGATACGCCCCTGGTGTAATGTTTCTGAGTAATGCCATTGTTTGGAGAACGCTACAAGGTAGAGTGAAGCGTCTCTCTGTGTCATGACACGACTTTTGTCAATATGGTAGGGAATACTGTTATAACAACAGAATCCCTTTAACCCGCCTTTTCTATCTGAGGTGAGATGGATAGCTACTTCAGCACTAACTACTGCAATGCTATATGTTGCCAAGCTTTCACAACGAGCCTCTCAGCAAGTGTAGCACGTAGCAAAGAGAAAAGCATATCAAAAAGTAGCATTTCGATCACAAGCAGTTACAGTTAGCACATGTTTGATCCTTCGAATTTGAAGGCAAATATACTACATGTATATCACCAGGAAAGTCCCCATGAGGATATGTATTTTTCATGACAAACGGTTACATTCGCTAAGCCGCGTTGACGGATCAGACAAGATGTTAGATTTGGAGTTAGTATAAAAATGAGAATACTTTGATTCTTTTTAACACCAAATAAGAGATATAAAAAATGATGGCATGTGGATGCAGCACTGGCCACTACATGTGCCAAGGCCTGAGGCGTCATTCATCATAAATAAACATTACCGTGGTTCCTCTTCTGATGGTAATACAAATTAGCTAGCAACTGGTTAGTGCTCAGCAGCAAGAACGAATTTATCTTCTGCGGCAACAATTTGTTCCTTGGGAACGTGAACGGCTATGACGGCAGATGCAACACCAAACATGAAAGAACCATCTGATTTTACTGCTGTCAGGCAATTGTCTCCAAATCGCATCAATTCTGGCAATGTTTTGTTTGATCAGATGTCTCGCATCAGCTGCTAGCTGCTCTGTTTCCTGGCGTTGACAGTCAGGAAAGCTGACAGGTTTGAGGAGCATCGGTGCAGAAACATTGCCACATTGGCGCGTTTCGGTTTAAAAGCGAGAGCTTGATTAAATTTGTAACGCGCCACGACCATTTCCCCAGAGCATGTTGTCACTGAATCTAGTGAGAAACGCTGGACTATTTTTTCGATACCCAAATGGGTTTTTGCCATAACACACGTCAGTTTGACGTAGCTTTCCCAATTTAGCTGACTTGAGATGAAGAACATTTTAATAATTCCCACCTGGGATTCGCGAACATATCTCTTGTGACAAATTTTGCCAATAGTGATTCTGCATCTTTCCTCAACTGTAGTAACTGCTTTCAATTGTGCTGGCAAGTACACAGAAAGCACACGATGACACATTTAAAGGTGAATAGTTGGCGAATAGTTGGATGGGTGGGGACATTTGTCTTCATACGTGGATGTCACATAGTTGAATTCTATCATCTATTTGATGTGGTCGAACCCGAGACCAATGCGTCATCATCATAGATTGAAACACTAAGACTTATAGTACCATCACGAAAATACCGACAGTGTCACTATCCGTATCTTTGTGTACTTTAACCGCAGCCTATTGGGGGCAGATTTTCATTGAGCATGTCATGTAGATTCATCCAATCCTAGCATCCGATTTTCTCTACGGCAATATCATCTAAGCTAGTATGACATGAATAGCCAATTGCCACTCCCGATAGCGCCAGAATGGTGACCCGTGACATTTGAATATCTGGAAGAAAATTCCTATCGTGAACAGTTAATTCAAAATGTAAATCGTTCTAGACAACGTGACGAAATTAAAGCTTAAAAGTCATCATGCTAGCTGAATCGTAAACTGTTGAAGAGCTATCGTGTATCAGCTCAACCGGAAATTAATCCGACGTTACAAGCTTCGAAACCAGGGGCGACACGTCATCGTACTGGAGTAGCAAAATATCGACTTCAGGCTATTAATCTAGTTGAAAGGTCGTATCCGGCGTGGCTGTCGGTGTCGTGTCGAGATCGTGAGGAGATAGTGCTATCAATGTGGCCTTATCTTTGCACGTCCACGCCATCAAGAGTCAAAATCAGACTTAACAGTCAGGTTTCGAAAATTGGTTAGATCAAGCCGGTTGTCGTTTCGGGACTCCGTCACGGCTGCAGAACTGCTCTGTACATTTTCACATACATATTTTTTTCTCCATCGATTCAAACCTTATAGTCATGAAGTTATCACAGATGAATAAATAACAATTTAACTATATGATTGCAGCAAAAAGATTCCTTTGAGGACTTTTGTATACGGCTATGCATGCGCACACCATACTCAGCTACGATACTCGTTCATACGCATGCGTAGCCTGATACAAAACCTGGATCTTCTGCCGATTATTGCGGCGCCTCTTCAAAGTCCTCCAAGGAATATTGACAGAGGTTTCGCCCTTGCGAGTAGCAGCTGTCATTACAGTGACAGGGGTTGCCAATTCCTTTACACTTGACACCGAAGCGTTGAGCCACCATTAGCAAGATGTCAATAAAGTGGACTCGTATGAGCCAATCAAAACAGATTCACGCCAGTCGCCAATTTCCTTGCAACTTTAACCCTTGCGATGCTCACGGTGTTATAGGCAACATCTCGCGTAGTTATTCTACAGACTGTTCTACTGGCCCTTTAGAAGAGATAATTAACCTCTTTTTTGTTTCATTTTAGGGAGAACATACAAAGAAGCGGTAGAGGAAAAGTTCATTACATGCGACACTGATTTTGATGATAAACTCGACGCCAGGGAGTTCATCATATGTATTGTCAAGAATGATTCTATGAGCATCGAGCATGAGGGACGAGAACACATAGTTAGGTATGTGTGCAAGTTCAAAATGAGAAGATAGGTACCACTTGCTCCGGAACAAAAACACTCGGCCACATTACCGTGACCACCAGATCGAAAGTCCAGCATTCTAACCGTTGAACCACAGAGGTTTTTATGATTCTCTTCGCCTCTAATAGCCAGACTATGGCGATATGAACCTTGTGTGAAATACAGCGACATTTTCATTTCACACAAGCTTCAGATCACCATGATGTTGAATTCGTTGTGAATTTTTCGTGTGGTTTCCACTTTGATGGAGGACTTGCCAGCTATAAATAATAGTTGTTTATAATCAAACGTTGCCTCGGCTGGTTCCCACTCTTACATTGATATTTTAGGGGCCTGTGCGTGGACGCCCTCATCGTAATGGCAGACAAGAATGACGACTGGCGTCTAGACTTCTTCGAGTTTTTCACATGTCTTGATCCAGATTTCAAACCTCCAACAAAACGTAAGTAGTATAGGGGTCAGTTGACGGACATTGCCTCTACATGTACACCATAATCCGTCAGAATACAATAGGGCCGGAGACTTTTTTCAGGGGGACATTTTCTACTTCTATGCCAGCTTACTACCAGAAGGTGGAGCTGGCTTACTACCAGGCAGCAATTTAAGAGAGTTACTTGTTCACCCCTTTTCGTACAGGACGAAGCACAGTTCCCTATATCCATCCTGTTAATCGCCATTTCCAACAACACCATAGAAAAGCTTTAGTCGGCACAGCACCAATTTTCATCAAGTTGTAAAAGTCTTACCCTCAATGAGTTAACTTCTCAAATAAGGGATCATACCCATCAAAAGGTTTTCTAATTACAAAGACGTCTAAGCAGAATTCCAATAAAACCGTATCTATGGCAACCTTTGTCAATTCGTTTTCACAAGAAAGTGCTTCCTTTCTCGTCAAAGGAGCATTATCTAAAATACTTAAGAAAGACGGGTAGCTTAATGGAAAAATGTTATTCTTTATCCTTGATTCTCCACCAGTACGTTTCTATCATTTCTTTCTTGGTATATATCTATCACTTTGATGTTTCAGTCTGATGCACTTTTTTACCCACCTCAAATGAAGTGCACAAACATTAAAGAACATGGATCAGTATTATAGGCAAATAGAAATATACTCAAATAAAATGAATAATCTCGATTTATGAAAATCCTCTTAAATCCTATCCTACTCAACAAGAAGAAGCTGATAGGTTCTTGCAAAGTTTGTTGAATAGCCATAGTGTATTTGGTTGTTGTTGCTAGTAATATAGGCTTTCCACTGACACCGTTGTTTCAGGGTGTAGTCAAGGGAGAACCTGGGGTTTGTCTGACAGTATTTTGTTTTCAGAATGTTCTCTTGAAGACGATATGTACGATGATGGAGCAGAGGTAAAGATGGCTTGCAATAAATGGTGAGTAAACTGTTCGAAATGTAAAATAGGCGATCTGTACACACAAAAAACGTAGCGATAGCCAACCAGCTTAAAATATATACCACAACATCGTATCACTAAACATGGCAACATCATAACAGCGTCATCCTCATGCTTTAGCAATCACCCAGCTGACATTTTCTCGCAAATCCACCACGAAATTGAATTTATTCTATTAAATTTATATCTAAGCGAGGCTGGATTCCGACTAACAGCGTTTAAAAGTTTTCTATATGTAATTTCGACGAGTGGTTTGACTTATTCGTTGTCATGATTCAGTCGATTTTCTCTTTAGGAGAGTGTAAACATTTTCTGTGTCACAAGGGTACATGGAGCACGCTTGGGTTGGGGGCTACAATCATTAAATGAGAAAATATTATTGACTTGCTCTACGGGTTCTGTCAAGTACGATTCACTCAAGAGAGTAGTGATCAATCGGTGTTCGGTACGCATCGCGGAATGGGCCTGTTCTCTTTACAGTCTAGCGTCAGATGCTTACGATATGGCTAGCTACAGCAAGTACAATCGTTAATACTCGTTCATAAGCACCTTCGATCACCCTTCTAAAAGCAGGTTGAAAAAATTGATACTGGGTTGATTTAAAATGGACTGGTTAATCATTTTGCCCGACCGACACTCCGAATCGCAATATATTAATTTGTTTGTATAGAGCGCCACAGCAACAATAATTGAGGAAAACGTCTATCAAAATACCATCTAACCTGACATAAGGTTGAACTCTGCATTTAAATCCTTCATTTATGTCACTTATTTGATCAAATTTGACATCGTAATCTATAAGCTGTGTAATAAATCCTTAAAGACCACTAGCTGTGCCATTCCCCCGTCAATTTCAGAATAATCTGCCAACGAATCCTCGCACTAATACTGCCTGCTGTCAGATATATGTCATTAGGTTTGAGGAAAGGCTCCTGCAATGGTGATATAACTCTTCCCTAATATTCTACTTCTGTTCTTGTTTTGAGAGGGTATCATCGTGCGCGGGATAACAGATCACATGTTGGAAGCTAGCGGCTATCCGTAGCTTTTTCCTGAATAAAGAATATAGGGCAATATTGAGCGTGATAATATCCTTGTGAAGAATTTCAGAGCAATGATCCTTTAGTGTGGGCAAGTCTTACAATGAGCATCTTTTTCAGTGATGATCTATTCTATCTTTGCAGTATATGCGCCTGTGGTAATTGGGTTTGTACTGCAGTAATATGCGATAACGACGAAGAAAAAACTTTAGGTGAGTTTCTTGCAGTGAGTGGATGGGCCATGAAGGGATTTGACTGTCACCACTTGTTTTATCATCTAACCAGCTAAATGCAGAATGTCGGCACTGTATGTATAAAGACGCTACTTCATTTTGTCTAGCAATAGGTATTGGTTGACAGGAGAAGCCATAAGCTTTGATCACCATTAGGTAATTATCTGTTGTCACTCAGCAAAGGGTACCTGATACCTTCCCCTATAAACATCATATCTGTTTGATATTCAGCCATTAACAATAATGGACCACTCCCGAACAAAGCAGAGAGACAGAAGCTGCTACAGGGCTTCAAAGCCAGCGATGACGTTGATACCGAAAAGGTGAGTAAGTGAACATTGGTGCCCAGGTGGATCTGATGCTTAATTGGTTTCCTTGGCAGATGACTATTGATTGAGAATCATTGCCTTCGCCAAGTTCATTCGTGGTCGACCGCTGGTGCATCCCCGTCTTCTTGGTAAATAGTAACTGTGGGTTACAGACTTTAAGCATTTTAAAGACAAAGGTGACAACTAAATTACCACTTCCTGAGGGAAGGAGAAACCTTTGATCGGAATAGCGGATGGGGAGGGCGTCAATCTAATTTCCGGGATTGAGCTGTCACTTGAATTTCTTTTAAACGAGATTACAGCGTGCACCTTGTAGAAATATTTCAGTGAAATGAAAGTCTAGTTCACTGGGTTTTTTTCCGTAGGCGGCATCCTTGGCATTTAAAGGAGAGTACATGTACATCGAGTCATACTTCTTGTCCTCTGAATGTGTGGTGTACGTGCGATTCCATGTAGCCATATCTGGTCGTAGCTTGAAACATTATCTTGGCTTCACAAGAAAGGATTGTCAAATATCCCCTTCTAATTATCAGTTGTCTGTTTCTAGATAACCAAAGAGGAGAGAAAAAGCGAGGAAAGTGATTTTCTTGAAAATTTCCGAGACGTGAGTAGACCTAATGTATCTCCAAGAGAAACATCAAGCCCTTAAGGCAGTTCATGTTCGTGAAAGTGTAGTTTACCCACAGTTCAACATGAAACCAAATACCACTCTGGCTGGCCAATCGCGAGTTTTCGGACATATGGTCACCTCAATAGATTTGGACAGGTCTTCCCTCCAGCCAAATGATAAACTTTATGCTCCTGTCGCGGTACACGCAACCCGGAGCCGCAGTCAGTTCGTCACGTTCTTGGCGACTTGGCCTCGTCATTGCCGCTAGCAATGGATTAATCTCAATGTACGATGGGGGCCAAGCCGAGCCTGCTCGGAACCCGATCTTCTTTCCATAGCCAGACACCGCGGATGTTTGTGAAGATCTTCACGATCAGAGTGCTGATGAAGTGCCATCTACCTTTCTTATGGATAAGCCACACATCCAACTAAAACCTCACTCAACGATGAGAAACCTCATTATTTTCTTGAATGGGTCTAAGATCGAGCTATTCCACTGCATCCATCAACGTTGCAAAATCTCATTCAATGCCACCAACTTTTACTTTCAGCCCGAAATTTAAATTACTGTAACGGAATAAGAAAGAGACCATCAACACACAGGAACAATCGATCAACCACGACTTCTACATTTCCTCAGTCAGGAGAAAGAAGAGTTATCGAATACTGGTGATGAAAATAATCAAAAGATGATAAACTGTGAAAAAAATACTCAAAATACTTTTGGAATTGATGAAGATAGCTCTGATCGGTGCCATAAAGCTTTTGTTTCTTCGTGTTTATTTGCATCTCAAGACACCACGGGTGTCGCAGAATGAACTTCTGTTTAAAATTGAACTGGCCAAAATAGGGTGTTATCTTGCGGGTCAATATAGACCTGAAGATTCAGTTTGTACATTGTGTGTTCTTTGTAGATATGATGTAGGTATAGATTTGTAATAAACTTTCTTTTGCAAAGAGTATCTTCTTTGTAATGATAGCACTGATGCTGATATGCAAAGTTTCGGACACAAATGAGGGACGTCCATGCCAAAATACTGCTTATTGCTCATGATTTCATACATGAATTTGATAACAACATCAGAGGTATTACTTGGGACGACGTTTGGGGACAGAGGTAGTCCTTCTAATACCATCAGCCGCCGCCACATTTAAAAAAAACCCAGTCCGCCTCGTAACCAGATGGCGATAGTGACGAGGTCGCGCAGGTGTCAGAGTGAATTGGCCAAAATGAGCGTTCTCCTCAAAATAATCATACATTTCGATATTTGTACGTTCTTCTCCCAATATATCGTATTGATATATCTCATTGATTCTATAAGGTTTGAAGCTATTTGTTTATATGGCTTGAATCGAGGTCAAAAGGAATAGCTTTCGGGGCCAGTGACGTCATCAATGGCGGTTGACTAAAGTTCGGGTACGTCGATTCTCTTCTGTCAGGAATCGAGCCCATGAATGATAGCATAAATATCAATACAGATGTATATAGTATGCTTGACCGAGCACCAAACAGAGCGCGGACTGACGACAATCGTCATAAAACCTTTATAGCAGGTGGGGGTTTAACAGTTTCACTTTCTTTCGTATATTTTAAGGCATTTCATAACTTAATTCATCTAAAAACGACAGCAGCTAAAAATAATTTGTTGGCTATTTGTATAAAACAATACCGTTATCATTTTGAAATATGTTATTCAGAATGTGGAGAGGATTTATCATTTTAAATTTTGATTCGGTAGGGAAAATTCGAAACCAGGAAGTTAGTGACAGTGCGTGTACTGTAGATCGAGTATAGGCTTCCATGGTTGAGTAATTTGGATGGTCGATTTCGATCTCTGTAAGTCAAAAATCTAAGGTATGGTACTAGTACAGACTCAATAGTCACAAAGTTCGCACAAAACCGACTTCTGAAATCGCAGGAAGTGGAAAAAACATTGAATTAGATGGATCGAAAGACCTTTGAATTTCAAGATGGCGTGATTATGGAACGAATTTTTTTGTATAGCTCGACATTTCTTGTGGCGAGTGGTGTTTTACTTTCCGTGGAGCAGGCATTATGACGTTATCGTCGGAGGATGTTCATTTTCGTTACAACCGTGGCCGGGCGATCTTGTCAGCAGCAAGTGACAAAATAACTGCAATCTCCACTAACCTTGGCAAGGATGGAGTCATATACTACTAGCTCCTCGGTAAGCTGCTAAAGAACTATACCAAAATCGACCATAAGTTGGCGGAACATATAAATGACGTTGGTCGTGCTCAGTAAGAGATCATGCAAGAATTTTAAAAGGCAAAAATATAAGGTGTTTCATAGTGTCCGCGCCAATGCTGGCAGCAAATTAGGAAGTCGAGCGCTTTATGACGTCATTCCCCTTCTGTCTGACATAGACCTGCATGTAAAACGTAATTTTTCATTTTTTAGCAGAGTCCACTTGACAATGAAATTCAGAGCGTGGTAATAGGTTGTCTTTTCGTAACTCTTCTTGTTCTTATCGGCATCATCGCAGGCCTTATCATGTGAGTACAGCAGCTAAACTGGTAACTTTAAACCATAGGGAATACCGGTATAACAGGGTTATTGATTTTATTTGTCTGTCTCAAAGTGCTTTACAACAACAACCACAATATCATTCGCTTCCCGCTGAGGTATTCTCAGGTATCTTGGAGCATGTTCATACATCATATCATTTGAGCTCGAGCTGCGAAAAACAAAGCTTAAATACTGTAAAGATCTTTTTACCTCTCCATTCACTGATATATCCCTAAACCCTGTGTCTGTTGCATTATATTAAGCAACTGTCTTCTGATTCGTTTTCAGAAAACGCCGTTATTGGTACAATCGGTGTCGTTTGTACTACAACGCTCCTTCACCAGCAAACCAAAACGAGAGAGCAACACATGTGTATGACAACGAAGTTTTTGTTGAAGATGTTTCTTCATCTGAGGGTGACTATTCAGAAAGAATGCAACAGGAAGATTCCGAGGATATGGTATTTTATTTGAACCAGTCTTCCTCTGTTACAGGTCAAGACCAAAGTTCAGAAGAGCTGGAGACTCAGTTCAACAGGTCTACCACCAGTGGTGACCTACAGGGAAGTTCACCTGACTCGGAGACAGACTTGTATAAGTCTTCCTCAGTTACAGGTCAAAACCAAAGTTCAGAAGAGCTGGAGACTCAGTTCAACAGGTCTACCACCAGTGGTGACCTACAGGGAAGTTCACCTGACTCGGAGACAGACTTGTATAAGTCTTCCTCATGGCCAGATCGAGAGTTAAAGTTTTCCGTAGCAGAAATTGGGCAGGAAGAATACGAGGACACAGGAACAGAACCAAATTCGCCTTTTCAAACTGAAATCCCGCAGGATGTTTCAAGGGACGTGAAGACGACTGTATTCAGTGTGTTTTGTCCAGCTGACGGCTCAGAAAAGATATCGACTGACTCTTTCCAAGCTGAAGTTGAACAGGAAGGTTCAGAGAATGCAATAAATGGAAGTTTGACAGTTCATCTGATGGTATGTGAAGGAGGTTCATTGGACGTGGGGGCAGAAGCAAAGACTGTGTATTCAGTAGCTGAACTCCAACGAGAGGGTTATGAGGATGTAGAAATCAAAACGGCCAGGCATTCAGCAGCCAAAGCTCAACAGGAAGATCCAGGGAAACTGCCCACCATAATGAATTGTCATCCCACAGCTAAAGTCCAAGTAGGAGCTTCCAGCGAATTGCAGACCGAAACGACTCTCGCCACTACTTCTCTTGTTGATGCAAAGGAAGAAAGCCCAGAGGAATTGGTGGATGTACTCAGTTTTCCCATTCAAGTTGAATACCTTTCGGATAGTTCAGAGGACACGGAGGCGGTACGGGATGGTTCTTCTACAGCTGAAGTCCAGCAAGATGGACCAGGGGACTTTGAGACGGTACGGAATGGTTCTTCTCCAGCTGAAGTCCAGCAAGATGGATCAGGGGACTTTGAGACCGTACGGAATGGTTCTTCTATACCTGAAGTCCAGCAAGATGGATCAGGTGGCTTTGAGACCGCATTGAACGGGCCTTCCATAGCTGAAGTCCAGCAGGGAGAATTAGGACTCTCGGGGATTGTACTGAATATGACTTCAGGTGGAGCAGAGCTTGAAAGTTCAGAGGAGGAAGACATCTACACCTGATACCGAACTCATCATAGAACATTGGTGGAAAGTCATATAGAATCGTAGCGGCAACAAACAAGAAGCCTTCCATTTTATAAGGTCATTGGCCCTAGAAAGGCGTGATGCCAGCCCAATCAGCGAAGCTGAGTTTCTGTGTTCATAACTGTATTCATAACGTTTGCTGGTTCTTCTTTAAAACCGTGTTCCTAACGTTTCTAGGTCTTCTTTAAAACTGCTGATGTGCTGTGACTACATCCCGCGTTTTGAGAGAGGGAGGCGAAAGTCTATGGTGTTTTTAAGTTGAAGTACACATGTAGATTGATAGGTGTCAATTTAACACAGCTTTTTCGAGTGTAAACAAAGATAAATGACTTGACGGATGGTATAAAATATAGATTAGTGAATATTTTTTTCATTATTTTACACAATTTTTATTCAAAAACAAATCATACGAAGTGAAAAATTAACAGAACATGAATATTTGACATAGCAAAAAAATGTATTTTATTATCAAACGAACACAATGGAATATGGCACAATTAACACTAACATGTACTAGCACTATGTACACTATAAGTGTTTGGGAATATAATGATGCTTTTTAACACTGAATTGGTGAGAACACTGGCGTAAATGACAGTTGAACACTAAAATATATCACTAGTGTCTATAAAAACTCTTTACACTATCATACTCGAACTGTAGGTTACAATTTTAAAGGAAAAAAGCTCCACAATATTGATACAAGAGTATATAGCCAATGCTTGATGTCTTTCGATGGGTGAAAAATCCTCAATTAGAAAATGATATTAAAGTCTCTGAGATTCTGGAACAAAAAATCCCATCCCTACAGGTGTTACAAGGAACAAAGAACACAAAAATACAATATTCCAGGAACACTATGAAGTGGCTATTTTTCAATAGGCGTGTGTTTATATCCTCAACACAGAACAATAATGTATTACAAACAATATGATACATCATATGATACAGATAAATTCAAAAGTGAACGGATATCACCATTAGAATATCACATGTAAATAGTCGCCGAATCGGCGATCACCGTCCTTGCACTCGGTCGCTGTTGTTGGATGGTCGCTACGACAGCAGAAAAATTTACATGATTAATAGATAATGCCTGAGGAGGAGGAGTAGGTTGAGAATTGGCCGGAATCTTCGCCAAAACGAGAATTCGGGGAGTCTTAATTCGTGGCTTTCGTTCTTCGCCTATTTCGTCGCCGGCTCGGGTGGTTGCGAAACCCACCAGCTAATTGCGGCTACTGTTTAGACGTTAAACCCTGATAAACGGGGTTTGAGAATCCAAGGTCACCATTGTAATGGATGTCTGGCGTAGCGTAGATATTGAGCTCTGGAAGAAAGGATATGATATAGATATATCATCAAGAATTAATTTTGATATTATGATACCGGGTAGCTTAGAAATTATCTTTCATGAGAGACCGGCTTAACAAAAATATGGTTGCTCAACCTGAAGTTAACTTCATCTTGACAATTCAGTGGCCGATACTGCCTCATGTGTATGGTCTTCCTCCAGTATATTTTGATACTGTATGCTTCAGATTTGAGTAACAAGCAGAAAACAATACAAGCTTACTTCTTAGTTTCATGATGACGCCCCGATGACGACACAGATTTATCGAATTCTGATTGGCTGAGAACCTGTGTACAAATGTACACTGTACTGCCAGAAAGGTTCAGGAAAAAAATTCGCGGCAGGGACCTGGTTGTTCAAAACACGTTTTGTCGCAAACGCTGGCGTTTACTTAAATTGGCCACCTCTCCATTAGCATGCCCGTAGACTCAATTGTTAACAACAAAAATAGTGACAAAACTTCTTTTAAACAACTGGGCCCTGAACAAAAGAAAATATAACGCCTCGTGAGCAACAAAGACATGTTCCCCGATTATCCTTCTACCGGAAATCTATTTGAAGAGCCATCGGCTGTCACGTGATCGACAGATGACCAATCATAGAAGACTGAGAATTTTTAAAATCTAAACAAACCTGATATTGGCCTTGCTTCAGCTCCTCCACTCATCTGAGCTGGCTGGTGACCCATCTCTTGGGCTGTGGGATTATTTGTCATCGTCGAACCCTCCCTTTTCCGAACCCGCCTGTAAAATACTAACTTGATTTACACTCTGCCCGCACTGTATAGGCCTAGGCAAGATCAAAACAACAAACCTATGCTGTACGAAGAGTAAATTTATTCACAGCCTCAAGTCCCAATGTCAAATAAGCAATCTTATTGTCTTTCAAACGAAACATTTCAATGCGAGCGGGACTAACAATTATATTTCTTTGGGCTGAGTTGTTCAAAATCACGTTAGCTTTAACGGCGCCGTTAAGTCTTAACGTGAAATTTCTGATTGGTTTATCTGAAAGAGATAACTTCCTTGAGGTTACTTAACGTAAACGTTAGGGATAACCTGACTTTTTGTGCTTTTTAACAACCGGGCCCTGGAGGCGAAATAGTGCCGATAATTTACGGAATAAATCAATTTCATGAGCGGTTAATGCAAGTTTAAGTATTCGAAATATTACAATGAATGCCGTGGCAACATTTTGGATACCTTATACTATTTTGCTAATACATGTATAGGGTTTTTAGTGAGCAGTAAACTGGTAGGCCTAATTTGAAACTGCTTTACACGTTGTGCGTTTCAGCCAATCAACTGCTTTGAATGTCCACTTGGCGTCTAAAACATCACGAGTTGCGTTGGAGCCAATCAACTGCTCTGGTAAATATCCATTTGGCGTCAGAATGCAATCTCCCAATGAGATGAGATCCGCTTCATTTGCCTCTTTAATCGGAAGAGGCCTAATATACGCTGGTACTAGTATCATTGAAAAAAACCATTACCAATGCCGAGGGCCGAGGCTAGAAGATTGGCCAGAATGATGTCATTTCTTGGTCCTTGGCGTAAGTAACCTACCTGAGGACAATCACAACGCCAGCAACAACAATCACAATGATGATGACCCAGGGAACCGTTGTGGTACCAATCAGGATGTTCTTCAGCTCATTACCTGATCCACCAGCAGCAGGAGCGGAACCTCCCGCTTGTCCTTCCTGGTTGGGGAGGTGGGAATTGGAGCCGGAGTCCGGTGACGTTGCCGGAAGAGGATAGGATGAGGGTGAAGGTTTTGTTTTTGTTGTTGTTGTTGTTGTCGGTGTTGTTGTCGGTGTTGTTGTCGTCGTCGTCGTCGTCGTAGTAGTCGTCATCTTAGATGTCGCCTAAGAAGTTGGAGAAGACAGTTGTAAATTCCCACAATTTTGTGTTTCAAATGTCGACTCGTTGACACCGATTCTCATCCTAAAAGCTTACTGATGGATTGTAGTGGTTACTACTCATTGTGTTCGAAGTAAAGAGAAGCTATGAACCTCCCGGCCAGGCCTACATCAAATGTCGGCTCTTCGTCATCATCACCGGACAATCACACAACCTGCTCGACCGTACAGTGATACCAGAGACTTAAAAAAAGCTTGATTTGGTGGATACAGAATCGTGTCGGAGAGGGATGGGCTGGTGTCTAAACTCCAGCCCGCATATACTGCAGGTCTTCCCTCAGCTGTTGGACTAAGCAGACCAGACGTGGCCAGGAGCAGACCCGAACAGTGCATGGAGATTGTGGTCTCCAGACCGCCATTTCGTGGCTGCTACACCATTTGAGTTTGGTGGCCGGTATTCAACCCACACATTGAAGAGATCGTTGGCAAAGGAGGTTAGACACACCTACCAGTGTTGGGATAGGGTATCCGAGTGCACCGTTACATGCAACGTTGAAGGTGATCTTGACAACGGCTGAAATTAGAGATGAAACTATGAAAGAAGAAATAACTACGCATCACATCCAGTCTTCTCCACCACGACCCGTCGATGGCTCTCGAGCAGGCCACGCCTAGAAGTGAACCTCGTTGCACTTGTGTGATTCAGTGTCACGCGTGTGAGACCTCAGTCTCGCTCTTCTCTCGCTCAAAAGTTTCTTGCAGGGCTGCAGCCAGGGCCGAACATGTGTTCATACAACTATTTCTCACCACCTCCAAGGACTTGCGACAATGTACAGCTATCTGCATCTGGTAAGTGTTTACCCCAATGGCAAGACCTTTAGTACTTACTTAGTACAAACCAGTTTGAAATCTCAAAATTCTATAAGTTTTCCCCAGCATATGTGGCGACTTATATATTGCTGTGTACTTACATCCACTATCGATGTGCATCCAAAACCACCCATTATTTCTGGATTCTGGTCTGAAGTAAATAAACACATCGGATGAAATGTTCGTCAGGGTGATTTTAGTGTATTCTCCTATGTCTTCGATGTGGTTTTCTCGCTTCTTCCCCCATCTAAGGCTTGGTCCATCAGATGAAAGCGACAAGGAATCGTGCACGGATAGCGTGAAGTTGTAGAGAGAGTGCGGGTCTGGTAGGCCAGCAGGAGACAAACGGCATGTGCAATTCGTAGTCCGATCAAAGTTGGTCAAGCCATGCGTGGTGTACCCTGTACTGTGCAAGTAGAGTGGAGTCTTCTCATGCTTCTGGGAATTGGAACACAAATCAAATGTTCGTAAGGTCGCCAAGTTAACTGAAAGACAATCAGACAAAATAAGTAACAATCAATAGGCTTCAGATGAATTGCCCGGTCGAGTTATTGTAAGTTACAGTCTTGCTATCTGGAGGAAATAGCAATTCTGGAAGATAGTCGAGTTTGTCGTCAGAGCAGAAGTGATTGTCCAGCGAACGTACAGAAGAAGGAGATGGCGGAAAGAGTGAAGAAAAAGGAGAACCAGAGTTTTGAAATCTATTGGCCAACAAACAGATTTTTACGTAAACGTAAAATCAATAGTGTTGCATGGTTCACTGACAGAAAGTGCACATTGAGAGCTTTCTGATAAAGAATCTCGTCGATTTGATAAGTCAGGTCTCGGCAGAAGATTTTCCGTCTCTCGACAAATCCGAAAATACCCTCTATTCTAGGGACTCTATCTAGTCTGTCTGAATGGGCTTTTCCACCGTACCAGTACTTGACACCTTGCAAGCCGAGGTGTTTTGAACCAACTTCTCTGCAGACCTTAGTCGACTCTCATCCAGCCCTTTTACTCAAAGTCATCGACTTACCACACGTGTAATTTACCCTCACAAAGGTACCTCTGCGGATCGGCCTCTTACACCGCCCTTGGTATGCAAGGTTACAATATATCCAAAGATAAGAAGGGTCTCCTCTCGTCCATTTCCTTTCGTCAGGCGGTTTTTGGCAGGCGAGGTCCCTTTGAACTTCAATGGAATGCAACAGTATCGTATTCGGGGAGGGACATCTTATCTCTAACGTCGTTTTCTGTGGCGAACAGATTTCTTTCACTATGAAAAAGGAATTCATGCTCAGAATTGAAGACAAGGATAAATTAAAGACAAATATCAAAGGTGTCAATGCCAGAACATGGCTAAGGCGAAAATATGTCCTATTCCAAGTCGTGGTGGTGGATTACGATGTGTTCAGAACATGGCTAAGGCGAAAATAGGTCCTATTCCAAGTCGTGGTGGTGGATTACGATGTGTTCAGAACATGGCTAAGGCGGAAATAGGTCGCATTCCAAGTGGTGGTGGTGGATTACGACGTGTTCAGAACATGGCCAAGGCGGAAATAGGTCGTATTCCAAGTCGTGGTGATGGATTACGATGTGTTCAGAACATGGCTAAGGCGGAAATAGGTCGCATTCCAAGTCGTGGTGGTGGATTACGACGTGTTCAGAACATGGCCAAGGCGGCAATAGGTCGTATTCCAAGTCGTGGTGATGGATTACGACGTGTTCGTTATATCCGTCGTAAGCGCAGATTCAATTTGGAATTTAAAATTTGTAAACTGCAAGTGGGAATATCGACAACGATGTAAATTAAATTGCATACTAGTGTGTCACTAGATAATGGTGTAAGTCGGGGAGTGAGTAGGACATACGACATCCAGTGAACGCGTTCCCACGAGTCTGACTTGTTTAAGATTGTATTTCATTTTTCGAGAGCAGGGAGTCAAAAACACTGCCTCTGCATGTAATTCCGCTGTTCAATATTACAATAATTCTTACCTAAGCCTAGAACTGTCAAAGGCAGCAGAGCCAAGATTACGACAAAGAATGAAAGCCTCATCGTTCCAGCTCTTGTGTATTCCTAAATCTATTTCGCCCAAAAGTTGATGTCGAGGTGGCCGACTAGCTCAACCAAATTCAACTACGAAGAATATCCAGGTCGGGATAAAAAAACCCGCACACAAACAGCAGAAGTGTGTTCATGTATAATAGATTTTAAGGGTATATACCAAGTAAAATGATATAGGTATGGGGCATTGTGGCACCTTTCATCAAAATTTCGATTGACGTCATCCAGCCTGGCGAAGAACCAACTGGCACTGAAGAAAATACAAGGTAAGCTAACATGTACTACCATCCTTAGATCTGGAACGGGGCTATTCAAAATAAAACTACCAAACATCGTGACAATGACTCATCATTCTCCTTATTTGGATATTGATATCCCCACGGACAAGTCCGTGATATCGCAAAGAAACCCTCATTATATACCAGTAGTCTGTTCTTTTGATAAACCAATCACCCGGAACTTACTTTATTGCATTCGATTTGGATTTAGGTCAAATAACTCATCTCTAATCATATGATCAAAACGACCATTGACACAAACGTTTAACAAAGTATTCATTATTGCATATGCCAAAACGGCGAAAAGGCTTTAGACAAGTCTTTCAAATCGCAAACTATCAATTCTCATTGCCAACAACTAACTTCTTCAAGCTCTAATCATTTTTTTGTGCCATAATAAGAAGCATGATTTGCCATATAATTGCTGTATCGAAATATGCTCGCCGATCGCATTTTTCGCTCATTCACACGAAAAATCACGTCTCATTTATTACTATCGTAAAAAGCAGCGACGTCGATACTTATCGTAGTGTTGGTTTGTGCATTGGAAACATCAGCACCCGTCACCTCTGAGGTTTAGGTGTAACAGACGAAAATGTCCCCTGGAAAAGTGTCCGAGACACCAAGGGCCAAGCAGTAAACGGCGTTAAATAATAAAGAAACATCTAACTTGATTATGCGAAAGTTCATTTATTTCACTCGATATAGTTTATTAAATTTACCATATACCGCAACATACTAATGACAGATATGCTTCGATTGTCTTGGATACACAAAAAAAAAACGATCAAAAAGAGGATATCACCTGTATCTTAACTCTTTCAGCCCTAGCCATTTTTTGCGGTGAGATGTATTTGTACTCATTTATTGTAGTTCGGCCTCAGCGTCGATGTACTGATATGCTCGAAAAACTACACCGCGGACGCATTGGCCTGGCTCTGTCCTGTCATAAAGATATCCAATTAGGATGACTCAATGGACTGCCCCGGGGGTCTACGGAAACCCAGAGTCAGTCGTTACTTCATCCCCTCGCAGACTCGGTCTTTAGTGCCAAGTGTTGGCCTGAAGTTCAGGATGATATACTGAATGTCCTTTCACTTGTTCAATTCCACTACACAGATGCTGATCTGTGTATGATTCCAAGGACATTTCCTGCAGGGTCAATCCACTTCACTCAAGGACCGAGTTCAACAGGAGCAGTTTGGTTCCCAAGTTTAAATTTCGCCGCAACGGCAAACTGCGATGGTTTCCGCTGTCGTGGAATCACTATTTTACTGTTCCAATTTTCTATATAGGCTACTGTCTATTTCTCTAATAAATTCAATGCTTTTATTAAATAGCCTTCAACTCTGTTTACTACCATCACCACTACGTGACGCCCTAATGTTTAGCGTGTCCGTATTCTTCGGATGATCAAAATAAACCAGTTCTTTTGGTGAAAGTGCTAAAGCTTTGTGGGACGAGTGGTCTGCCGCTCGGCCACCAGGTGTCTCTGGGATGAATTTTGGTCTTCCGCTCGTGAGGTAGAGGCTCCGGTCCACCCTCACGCATATCAGTTCGATAGGTGCTTTCACCGGCTTGGCATTTTCCAGGCGTTCTCGTCGTTTTTTTCTGAAATGATGACAAATAAATAACTAAAGATCTCAGCTGAAGATGTTTCAGTGCTAGATTTAGTGCGCTTTGTTTTCTTATCATGGTAAAGTTACGAATCTACCTTAAATGGCCAAACCAACGGCGAATCCTACCGTAGAGTAACCATCCTCGACTTGCTTTTGTAACCAGAAGAGATGAGGCCACATGGGGACGAACTGACTTGGTCTGCAGATTTTGGATTGGCCGGTTACTTACCTGACTAGTACCACAACCAAAATGATAATTGTGATCACGATGACGATAACAGGCACTAGGTAGTAGACACTAAAGCTGGATCCAGGTGTTCCTGTTGGAGTCAATGCCGTTAATCCATATGTTGTTATTTTCGGCGCCGTTTCATTTTTTGATGTTGTAGTTGGCAGGTTTGTTGTTGTTGTTGTTGTTGTTGTCGATGCTGTTGTAGTTGTAGTAGTTGTAGTTGATGTTGTCGTCGGGCATAGAGATGGTGATATCGTTGGGCTTGCCGTGGGAATCGTCCCTAGCTTTCCATTACAGGTCAGCAATACTGTTTCCGGTGCTGCTGAAAGCGCAAAAACATCCTGAGATTCAGGTTTTGATAAGCCTTCGTTATCCTTAGTATATATACAGAAATATCGAGAGGCGATCGGAGTATATTGAAAACCACTGGTAGAAAATGGTGTGTTTACACTTTCCAGCCTAAACGGTCCTAAACGTCTGTTCTCGTAGATATAGCTACAGAAAAAGAAAGTTTATCTATGTACAAAAGCGATGAGAAAATTTCTATCAACTTGATCTTTCTAGATGGCGAATTCGGAGTAAAGTGACAACTGTGACATGAAAACATCGCCTATGCTCAGCCCTCCTGAGGGAACTACTGGTCTTCGATGAATTTACTTTGATGGCAGCACGGTACGAATGCGAGATTTAAGGTTCTTAAAGCATATCATATCCCCTATATTTTTTTTACGAAACTGTTCAATACTATAGACCTACTAGGCATGTTCTCTTACCATTGGCCATGGCTTGCGTTTCGACTCTAATCCACATATAAGCTTTTCTCCCAGTGAACTGGGGTTTGAATATCACCACCATACCCTTTCTAGTAACGGAACGTTTGGCCGCCAGATAACCGACTTCATCCAACACTGTCGTGATATCTTCTCTCCCACCATTCCATTCTATTCTCAATGACTCTGGCATCGACGTCAGCATATCAAGAACCGTCAACGTGATGTCACTTCCGGATGCTGTAAGCAGCCTGCACGTACAGTTTGTCTGTGTTGTTGTTGTGTCGAATTTCGGGTAGCCTGGGGTGTGAAGATAAAATGGTGTCGGTACGACAAATCCAACATCGGAGCAGAGATCTTGCCTGTGCAGGGAAAGACGGTTCACTGGAAATAAAGAAACGAAGCTTGTAAGAGAAGGTAGAAGTGAGCGGTAGTAATACATACAATCTCAAGTATGATGGAGGAGTGGGGGTAGAAAGTATTCAAAAAATCATGACACAACGTGTTTCTAGCATGAATGGTATCATTCCAAAGGCCACTACGAGCTAATGCAATGGAATTCATTCACTCGCAACTTCGATTCCTGAAGAAAATACTTAAGGATGCTTAGGCTGAAAGCTGCATGGAACGGAATTCATTCACTCACAACTTCGATTAGATGCTTAAGGATGCTTGGGCTGAAAGCTGCATGAGTGGAATTCATTCACTCGCAACTTCGACCCGATTCCTGTAAAGAGTGCTCAAAGGGCTGAAAATTGCATGAAAAACTCAATACTTTCCCCAACTATCAAGTTACGGGGGGCGTCCCCTGGATCCGTGCTTACACATAACTGCTGAACCTTACCACAAGTGTAAAACACTTCCAATCGGACTGCACTGTGGTCGTGGTAGGTAATGGGCGTGCAGCTTGAACCACGGAGGTTACAGCTGTTCCATACCATGTGTGATGCCGTATCATTTGGCTTCCAAGCGTCAGTTGAGGAAGTGGCGTTGCAATCGGTCAAGATCTGGCTCTTCGATTCCTTTATAAGGATGACTGGTGCGCATGCTTTGGGGCAGTTTATAGGTGGATTGAGCGTCTCGGACTTGGTCAGGCAGAAGGTTGCCCTTTCTGAAAGAAAATAACGCTCCGAAGTTGAGAAGTCTTTACCACCAATTATCAACGCGTATACGGTTGACAAATCAACATCTTTGATGATTCCTTCAGGCATGAAACTGACATTGATTTGATTACTTCGGTGATTGGCTGCAAGCAAATGCGCCATCACCGAGGCATGTTGATATATGCAACTCAGGCATAAATCGGGTATAATCAGGGAGATGCCTCGGTTTTGGCCCACATTTTAGCGCCAACCAATACCACAGATACACCAGATCGGTATCTTCTTTAGTTCAAATCATTCCCCATATTTCGCATATACAGCTCTCTGTGGACAAACGAGTCAACTTACCATCTTTACCATAACAGGCAATAATGAACAACAGCACTCCAACAAGCACTGTGTGCAGAATACGTCCATCCATTTTGATGTCGAAGATCTAAGGTTAATCCACTGAATGTCTCAGGGCGAAGCGGTCTGTTTTGGGTAAATACCATTAATATCCATACGGTAAGCCTTTTTCAACACATCTAGTTGAAGAAAGGATGACGTTATGTTTATGTTTGAAACCAGGAAGGTTTTGGAACATTGGACATTTTTATGAACAGCTCTAAAAAATTTTTTGTCGCTGATCGCTGAAGTGTCCTCTTCAGAGAGATTCTATCTTCAAAACGTCTCCTCAGACTGTCTCCTCAGTTAACACATGACAAAACCGCTTTGTTCTTGCGCGAATAGAGAGAATAAAAAAAAGGATGAAGAAATGGCTTTACTCCTCAAGTAACGGCGAACCTAGGGTGCTAGTGGTCAGTGGTACCTGTGGAAACGATGTAGAACTGAACTGACGTGACTTCAGTATATTCTCGGAGATATATAGCCTAAGTCGCGATTTAAGCCTGGGCGACCATGCTCATTGATGCTCGGAGAAGTCCAGTTGTCATCCTCGACAGTCTTCCTTTTGGAGGGGCGAATGTGATCTGCAGTTCCTCTGGAGGTACTAAGTAGGCTATTGCTTGAAGAGGTATCCTGTTCGTAACCAGGTTTGTGCTGTCACCAGTACCGATACATCCTTCAACAAGCGTGAATGAAATATCTTATCAAATGTGACAGTTTACATGTTTCGATACAATCCTGAATAAAGATCGAAGTTCATTTGTTACGAAAGTGCCCGCCAGGCGAGTGTCGTAGGGTCAGTTTGGGTAGAAGCGTCCAGTGATTGACGATTTTCTTGAGATCTCCCAATCAAACGTTCGTCCATGGCGACAAGTGCCATCTCTTCGTTTCCTCGCCAGAGTGCATTAAAAAGAGCAAGAGGTTAATCCAGCAGTATATATGTTATCTCATGTTATGTTGACCATCCTTCAATTTCTATTCCAAAGTTAGGTTTTTCAGTGACGTGCTCTTGCAAAACCGGTGAGTTGAAGACTTCAGAGAGGAACCTCCGTGGGCTTATCGCGTCTTTTGCTTTCGATTTATACTTAAGAAACAGCAAACAGGCCCAAACAAGGTTTCTGAATGGGATCCCAAAAACACATTGAGATCAATGACATAAATTACGATCCACACCCACCGCACTAGGCCGGTCGAGATTGGAGATATACAATGACTATCACAATATCCCATTATAGGCCTATGAAGTGTAAAAAACTGCATACGAGTAAATATCAAAGAAAACCCCACCAAACATATCTAATGACTGTGATTTATGATGAGAATGCCATATGATATTGTTCATTCCACTGAGAAAGATCAATTACTATCCCGCTATATATTCTGAACACTAATGGTGTAAAGATGGTACACTTGTCATTGAATGAATATATAACAAACTAGCCCGTAAACGTTGTTCCCAATCAAGTGCATCCTTCACTGACGTCACATGATGACGGGCCATCTTGGCCGTCACACGTGGTCACGACGTAAAGGAAATGCATTTGCATGGCCGTCATAACGTCACGGCGTGACGTCACGTCACGTGAGGAACATCTATAGACCCATGCATTGGGGACAACGTTTATGAAGACGTCGCATCACGTCACGTCAGAGTAATGTAAAATCGTCAGAGCTGCAATGCATCGTGACGTGAAGACGGCCAACACTATGTAAACGTTGTTCCCAATCAAGTACGCCTACATGAATGTATAAGCCAGGTAGACATCTGGGAATGCTTATATTCACGTCCCAGTGTCGAAGATGAGCCACAAAATGAGCAAAAAGGGGCACCTGCATGGAGAAGGATGATGCGGCGCCAGCTTTTCGACATCCTAGTAGTATAGTAGGTAAATTTTTGTTTGGTAGGCCTATTATGAATGATCAGAGATGGCGATAGGCCTAGGCCTACACCTTTTAGGCTCACAATGTCAATAGCCTAGGCCTATCACATAGATTTCAGAACCTTGATCCTGAGTGAGGAAAGAAACTGACTCGAACACTCGGCCACGGCCATTCCAGAAGTAAGAAAAGGTGTCGAAAATTAATGGAAAAACAAAAAAAGATGTAGCCTAAAACCATAACCTAACATTTTAGACCAGTTCATTGTAAATAAATAGCATTTCTAGTTCTACATTTACATGTTTAAGAAGATTTTCTTACAATATCTAGCTTTGATATATTCAGTTTATTCCACTCTTATTATTTACTCATTATCTATGTATAATAAACAGTTATTATTTTCGGCTCATATTTGTGACTCGCTCATCCAAAATTTCAAAATGGCCGACAATTGTTAGTTTTTTTCGAGCAGTGGAGCACGGTAAAATCAAGTTTTTCATATGAATTTCGAAATCTAAATGCTACATAAATGAGTGCAAATGAGAGAAGACTATTTGTACCTATCAGTCACCAACATCAACATGCATTGCATTGCTGCATGTGGATGTGTTCTGCGCATATGCAATGCAATGCATGGTGATACCATCGCCATCGGTGTATACATCCATGGACCATGTAGGCTAATTGTTAAGGAGCCTGGTCCCTTGAAAAAGTTGAATTCATGGGGCTAAATCTTTAGTCGAATGGCGTGTTGTGTTAACCCCTGTGTTATGAGGCTTCTCTTTAGTCTTTGTCTAAGGGCGTCTCTCAATGTTTATCTTTCAACAGATACAATCCAAGATGTGTGATGAGATTCATCAAGATGTTGAGGACAAGACTGTCATGTCTGATCGAGGAACACTACCCAAATCAGAATGTGCTGAAAGAAAACACAGCCCTGATAGTTCTGCTGAAAAAATATGGTCAACTGGTAGTATCATATCTAATCTTCCAGAGGATATTGCAGCTTGTATACCACCAGATGTGGATTGTGGAAACTTGGACGGGGTCATGATTAAGGAGTCAAAAACTGCAGAAGGAGGTGCTCACCATGTTGGTGGAGTTGCCACAAGTAGTTGTGTCTCACTCTTAGCTCCCTTGGTAAGTATCGCTATGCAGACACCTTTCTACTGCAGACACCTGTCTACTGCACACACTCTTACTAATGAAGACCCTGGATTTGGTCTAAATTGGTCGTTTTCATTGAATTTGACCTCTAACCTCGGTAAATGTAATTAGGACACTAGGACTAACCGAAGAAAACATGTATACACAACTAAGTAGACTTCAAACACTGGGCGATTCAAATAATCCTTTGCTTTGTCCGTTTCAGCCTTCATCCTCCAAGCAATCAGGCCTGGCTTCTATGTCAGATCTTGAAACTTCTCCAAGAATAGATTCAGTCCGCAGTTCTTTCACAAGAAAGGAACATAACAGCAAACCTTCAAAGAAGTACAAATGTGACCTATGTGGCAAAGCATTTGTGAGGCCGACCCAGCTAACTGAACACATCCGTGTCCATACAGGAGAAAGACCATATAAATGTGACCAATGTCATAAAGCATTTGCCCAGAAAGGTGGACTTTTCCAGCATACACGTGTTCATACAGGAGAAAGACCATTCATGTGTGAACTTTGTGCGAAAACATTCACGGCCAAGAACCATTTGATTACTCACTATCGTATTCATACAGGAGAGAGACCATTTGAGTGTGCGCTATGCGAGAAGACATTCAGGAAGAAGGACAATCTAACAAAGCATCAGCTTACACACACTGGAGACAAACCATTCAAATGCAACCAGTGCGATAAAGCTTTTACTTCAAATGGTACTCTAACCGAGCATCAACGTATTCATGCAGGTAAAAGACTTTTCAAATGTGAACTCTGCCTGAAAGCTTTCACACACCGAAGTACTTATAACAAACATATCAAAAGTATCCATGTGAGTGAAAGACCATTCCGTTGCGACAAGTGTTATAAGACATACAAACGGAGTGATCATCTAAAAGATCATCTCCGTACGCACTTGATTGAACAAGCCTTTAAGTGTGACCTGTGTGACAGAGGTTTTTCTGAAAGCACGCAACTGGTTGAGCACAAACGGATTCACGCTGGAGAAAAACCATTTCTGTGTACCGATTGTAATAAGTCGTTCACATTGAGATGTGATTTCAAAAGGCATCGACGTATTCATACTGGGGAAAGACCATATAAGTGCGACAATTGTGACAGAGCTTTTGCAACAACAGGAAATCGTCTCTCGCATAGTAGGCGATGCAAGGAAAAATCACAGGTTGCGCCTTGAAAGTCGCTCCTTAGAGTAAAAATAAATACAGATTACTCCGTGGAAATGCAGACTGCTCTGTATTTTTACCTGCCATGTTATCTAGAATATATTGCTTGTTGCATTTAAACTCTTGGATGTGATAGAAGGGACTTAGGTGATCACATTTTGCATGTACCTTATTTCTTTGTTGTCTACAATATATCTCTTATGTGTGATTATGAGTAAATGTGAGGATAGTACTGTCAAATATTAGTTGTTGTCTTTGCGTATCAACTCTAGTTGCTGCAAACCAAGAAATATTTGCCTGCTTTTATCAATCAAGATATGTCCTCGGTCCCTCTTAAGTGTGTCTTATCAAAATTGGTCTTATGAGGACATAGTCACAACCAGATTGTCAGGACAACCTCTCACTCAAGACACAATCCCCCTTGATTCCTCTTGACCAAAAGAGTGTGACATTCCGATTTTACCATGGTGAATCTGATATCTTTTTCGTAGGGCACTTTCTCAATCCAAGCAAAAAGTCCCAGGGAGCGAAATGACTGGGGGCGAAAAGGTCAGAGAGCCAAACGGCCAGACAGGTCATTGTCGGAGAAAGCACGTGGCAATGTTATTATTTACGTTGTAGCCATGGATTATGGTCACATGGCTCATTTGCATAAAATCCATGTGTCATGGCCGCCGATGATTTGGAGTGATGGATTTACCGAATGTCTTGCATGTTTTGGTCGCTTTTCTACTGTGTTTATTACAGATCGCAAATGGAAAATTTATCAAAGGGACGCTACAGACAACAGAGGTACGATAGCGAAACATTTTACAAGATTTGAATCCCACGTATATTGTGGATGAGGTGGTTAAAGAAAAGTTTTATAATAGGATCGAAGACGAAGTGTCATGTTATGACGGGTATTGTACATGATCATACATGTATGTGTTGTAGGTACTATGTGATTATACAATACATATGCCTACATGATATATTGTCTGTTGATGCAGGCTACCTGTGATCCTGGCACTACTGCATTTGATTTGTACTGTGTGTTTCATAAATAATTTGCCTACTTTTGATTTGATTTCATCGCTATCCGATGGTCACGGGTCAGTGTGGCTAGCTGACAATGTCGCACTTACAGAGAGTTGGCCCGGAAGTTGCGACAATACGCGCGCTTTAGACAATGGGAGACTGCAAAAATATGGAATCAGGAATGATTGCATCCTCGCTTTGCCAGTTAGCAAATTTTTAGCAGTCTCCCAAAGTCTTAAGGCGTACTATCACAACTTCCAGGCCAACTCTTGTAAGTGTCGCATTCGAGAAAGGAAAATACATGTCATTTGAGTTTTGAAAATATCTTTTTGCTTAAAAATTGTCTGTGTACTTTCAGAATTGGGTGTTCTTGACACGGTTTTGCTTTCTCTCTGAGGTGGGAGAAATCAGCTTCAAGTTAGACTATCCAGAAGTAAGTATTTTTCATCTTTTTGGTCACTCGTGAAAAACTTTCTTGTTGCCAGAGAAAGTTTCAAACGAGTTGCTCATGGGAAGTTTGAATACACCTGACAGGGTTCTCCACAGGGTTTTCTCAACGGAGAGGTTGGTACCCCTGATATTCAAGAAGTTTGTCACTTGTCAAAGCCTCGAAGATAGTGCTTTAAAACAATTGTTCAGCAGTTCCTTTTTTCAACTTAGATGACATCAGTTTGTGGGGTGTAGTGTTTTGGCATGATTGCGCTTTAATAGTTAACTCGCAGTCGCCCATTAATACTTTATAAAGTACAGATGTTCTGAAGTAGGAGAATGGTATGCTATGTTCATAGCATGATGCACTTGCAACACTTCATACAGAACACACCGGTACTAAATGCTATTCAGCGAAAACAATATTGCGATACTCATGATGGAATCAATAATATGAAACAATATTATGTAAAAATCTTAAATAATTGAAAGGTGGTGTACTTTTGACACCATGCAACACATCACAATACATGTTGAAGGCAATGACTGTTGAAATGCTAGTGATTTTTACAAGTTTCTATTATTCTACATCTCTAAACCCACTCACTTGCCAACCACAGGCAAAACTAAAGTTTCCTTCCCAAATGGACCAGGCAGTGTTAATATTGGTTTATTGTGTTTAAATGGGGGAGGATTGGGTGTGTTATGTGACGTGACGGTGGAAGATTTTTTTGAGAGCAAAATATCAAAATCTTTCATAGCTTTACAATAGGCTTATGTCGCTAGTATTTGATTATGAACATGTAGCTCAGCATTTTAACTAATATCTGGGAGTTGACCAAATATTTATGTATTCGAATTATACTAGTACAGTAGTGATACTGATTTAAAAGGTTGAATCTTCTTCGCCAATTTTCCAGTCGTTCAAAGTTCAAAGTATCCTTCTATATTATGACACTGTATGGCCTCAAGCATATGATAAGGACAAGGTAACGATAATCCTTCCACATCCTTGTATATATAAATAATATCGTGATAATTTCAGTGGCAGACGTTTTCCCCCGATAGTTGTCAGAATTTAGAGCCCCATCACACCATAGTAATAGTACCTCTGGCTTTAGTTTGACCAGTCCGAAGACGTGTTGGTTTGCACTTTTTCTTCCCACCTTTAACCCTTTTCCTCCTGCCCTTTTCGTTACAGAAATATGCCGTGCAAAGCATTTTACTTTATTACGATGAAGAGGCACAGTGGGCTGCCGTGTATAAAAATAAAAGCAAGGTATGTATTGTCCAGGATCCAGGATGACATTGACAGTATGCCCACAAAGGAAAGTATCATAAAAAATTTGGAATTCCAAATTGTGTGTCAGACTCCAGCAGGATGTTATATTCTGAAAACACGTATCAATTTTCCTTCTCTGCCTTGTGAAATTATTTCATTTATAACATCTAACTAAGCTAATAGTAATACTAGCAATATATCTCTAGAAATCACATTCACTTCACTGCAGTTTTCACTCAATGACTGTGACCCCATGTCAACACTCTGAATGCTCAGTAATGGGGGCTCACTGTCCTAGCTTGCTTTAAACTAAGTGAATTTTGCATGAGCAACATTTTCCATTTTCAAGCAACCATTTCCTGCATCTCAGCTGGTATCAAAGAAACTGATGCCTATAGTCAATACTGTGGATTTCCCATACCCAAGTTTCGGAATGGAACCCTATTGTCCAAATATTCAGCAGGCTGAATCTAGCTAACTGATCCACATGGTGGAGTTTTGAGATGGGAAATGAGAAGGTACATTTTGCGTTGGCGGGGAAGATGTATAAGTACCTGTAGGCTAAATCGCTGAATGTTCAAAATTCACTTAAAAACATTGCTGAGGTTCTGACTCCACTCCATATCATCCTGAGTCTGCCATGATTTTGTGTGCATGACGTACAGTAATATGTTGTAAAGTGAAGATATTTTCATGTCGCGCATGAATGAGATTGAGAACTAGATTCATTTTTGACCCAATAAGCATATGTGAGAAGGTTTATTCTTAGTATCTGACCTTATCATTGTAGTAATGACCTGAATATCTGAAATGATTTCTTAAGGTTGAAAGACTGATTGCAAAGTAACACAGAATGAAAACAGAGGTAACAATGATATCGTTTTCCAACTAATCTGATATATTAATAAATCAAGTGATTTTCGGCCCGTAACGGGGCCTTCCTCATTCATTTACGTTAACACTTTACTTCACAGCGGTTCTAAAAAGAAATGGTGTATCAATTATACCTCTTGGTGTAAGTGTGGTTTTTGCAGGTCTAAAAACGTCCTTGATTGTGTGAAACATGCCGTCAGTCCTCCGACCTTGGAGTTCCACGTAGTTATTAAAATATCAACCATAGACCAGCCATGGATCTCGGTAGTCTTTGTACGTGGGTAAACAGTCCATGAAAAAGCTACAATGTACATGCCAAATGTCGAAAAAATGATAAGAGTTGGCCCTCCATCTAATCTATTCTGAATATACTTTTGAAAGATGCAGAGCTGTACACATTTTCAACACAGCAACATGCCTTAGCTTTGAAAGTGAAGTTATTATTTACTCTCGAGATTCATGTTTGTATGTCTAAAGTCCTATATGACCTGTTTACATAATCTTGATAACAATGTTTTGTTTGCTAATATTGAATTCTTACTTCAGGCGATTGGAAAATAGCATTTAGTCCAGTTATTTGCTTGGCAATGCATGAGAATCCCATCGATGTTGACATTGCATGGCTATTTTTTCATTTCATTGACTTTCCGGTTGAAGCATGTTGGCAGTTGCATGGGATTGATAAAAACACTGGACACTGAACACTCGACAGGCTCATCAATCTCCACCGCCTGGATCAGTCCTCACATCTTCAGCAGTTTTCAGATCTCACTCGACTCCAGAAGTGGGGTACAGACAGATTGCCATCTGAAATATTCTAGATACGAGGTTGACATGGTTGATACTGGTGGTGGAGAATGATGACCCTCTCCAGTGTCGGATTCCCGGTGACCAGGGTTCGATTTTTTTTTCATTTTCAATATTTTTTCCCCTACCCCTTACTTATTTTGTCCTGCCCGGGTCACTGACGTTTGTGATATGACCGCTGTGAGTGCTTCTTCGGCAAAAACACATTTTTAAGAAAGATTTGAAATTCTTTGAAATTTATGGCCAAGTACATTTTAAAAAGTAGCCTTCATGTGGGGGTCGTATATAGGTGATTGGATGTGCAGGATCATGTATTCCATTTTGATGTACTTGAAGGGTATGCATGAGGAATTTACTAATGGTAGGCCTGACAAGCATTGAGGGGTAGCAAATTGAGCAATTAAGCAATTAAGGATCGTTATCTCCCCAGCCTACCCTGTCAAAAGACTGTCTTCACCAGGGGGCATCAAATGTTTACCTCGTTGCCAAAACACTTGGAAGTTTGTTGGGGTAAATTGGCTGGACTTTGTCCGTCTCGGTGACCCTTGGTCAGATGTTTTCCTCAGGCTGTTGTGACCAAGTTCACTGAACCTTGGAAACTGCGCAGTGAAAACATGCCAAATGTAAACTTTAAAAAAAAAAAAAAAAAAACTTTTTTTTTCCATGTCATTCCCGCTAGCCTTTTTATCTTCTTCGAAACAATATGAGAACTAGTAGCAGTTTAATGGAACAAACTGCTGAAAATGGCACCAGTCTGAAATGAAAGCCTGGCGTGAAGTGACTGCAGGACTTGCTTTTCAATGAAATGATCAATTTGTTTTGCCTCCATTTGCATGCTAAATATCCCAAGAACTGATGGCCTGTGAAAGACATATGTAAGACTATGTTCACAAGAAAGATGTTGTGGAAACTTGTTGGTGAAAACTTTTCCGTCGTGATCAGGACTTTGGGGACTTGGTCTCAAGGTGACCAGACTGGCTCCCTAACTCCTTCTCTATGAACTAATTCATTTATCAATCGGCTAGCTTTTCAAAACTTGTCCATCAGTTCTTTCACTTTGTCATTGTATGATTCGCAACTTCCGGTCTGAGGGTGATTGATTTGATACAGGGTTAAATTTTGATGAGACCCATAGCTAGGCACATTCCTATGCTTAGGATTCGCTACATGAGTGAGGCTAGGGCTTCTCTCAAAAGATGATGTATTTGTGTTATAAGCCAGAGGGTGGCTCCACCTTTATTGTTGAGCATTACCATGGATTGGTCATGTAAAGTTGACAGGAAAAACAATCGTACGACCAAAAAATGTAGCTTTTGCAACATGAAAATGGAAAATGTTGTCAGTCACCCTCAGTCTGTCATTTTCACGCTAATCAACCCACTCACACCGCTAACCACTAACAGCACTCGCTTTTAATATCGTTACCTAGAACTGCTATCAGAAGAAAGCTGTACTAGAGCCTGCCAACAACCAAATCATCGACCTATCAGAGCGCGGCAGCTGGTCAGGATGTTCGTCATCCAACGAGACGGGGACGCAGAAGTTCCAATGCGAGACGACCCGGACGTTTCGCTCGTCGAGAGAGAGGTGGTGGTTTATTGCTCTCTGTAATTGTGCGTCTCCGGAGGTAGGGTGTTAATATGGTGTTATCGAGATGCATGTTGGTCGTCCATTACTTGGCGGTGACGGGAGAAGAAAAAAAATGAATAAATTAATATTATTAAAACTTATTTTTAGGACCTCTGTTCTTGGCAGCCATGAACGAACCCCTTCAATCTTCAGCTGTACCCACTTGTTTCCAGCTGAGTGTCAGGCCACTGGACCTCTTGTTCTTGGCAGCCATGAACTTCAGCTGTACCCACTTGTTTCCAGCTGAGTGTCAGGCCAATGGACCTCTTGTTCACTGACCATTCGGTTAACCCTTTCCGATTTTTTCACACAGAGTTGCACTGAAAAAGAACAGGTTCTGGTGAGGGAGAACCAGCAGGTCATCCCGTTGTATGGTCAGGGTTACGGAGGCTATGAATGGAGCCTCATCAACATGGGCTGTGATATCAAAAGGGCAGGCAACCAGGTCGGCAACGAGTCCCGCAGAAAAACTTCCTTGCACTGCAATGTCGACACAAACTTCCGGACGTCCCGTGAACGATGGTGGTTTGTTGCCATCAGCAACTGTCAATCAAAAGTGGTAATATTCTCTTCTCCGGTTTAATTTCAATCCGACTTTGTCAAAATCTGTTTTAAAATGTACAGTTGCACATTGACGAAATAGATTATGACAGAGTAAGGTTGACTAAACCATTTTGGTGCAAGGAATATCACACAGTCTAATATTGCAATGTTCGGTTATCGCTAATCTCACATTGGTCAGGGTTTTTTGTATCTTCAAGTTCGATTCAACTTTGACAGAATCCTGTGTACCGGGTACATGTTTGTGCAGCTTGCGGTATGGACACAGGTTGTTCTGTCAAATTTGACTTGAAACTTTCCTATTTCAGTCTATTTTGTTGGAAGGAGTTTGTATTATACGTGCCACCACTGGGCCATAAAGGAATTCCCTCATGGCCGGCGGGTTAAGCCGTGCCATATACCTGGGGGTACTATACATCATTCCCCCTTCGGACAGAGATGGATCGTCCGCGATCCTACTTAGCGCTTCATGCGTCTCAGTACCGAACTACAAATCCAGAGCTCGCATCGCGTGGGAAGGTCTGCCAGATGTATTGTACGCGCCGGTCACCGATCCAAAGGTTGACCGCGCTCAACGTTGCTTAACTTCCACTCTGGGGCCAACGCGCCAACCACTGGGCCATAAAGGAATTCCCTCATAGCCGGCGGGTTAAGCCGTGCCATATTCCTGGGGGTACTGTACAGAGTTGATCTAATATGATATTGTCAAGGTTGTTGCTAACTTCGCATTGTTCAGAGGTTGTAATTCTCTAACCCTTTGCATGCTGGTTTTGGGAAAGCGGGAATCTTGCAGAAAGGCGCCACTCTTGCTAATAACCACTGCACATATATTGTACATCAACTTGCACATCTTACAGATCTGTGCTAGTGTGTAAGACAGGGATGTCAAATCTTCAATTTAAGCCGTATTTCAGACATTCTGCTCATACTCAATGCTGAATTTGACAGCTGGAATGGAAAGATCTCTGTCCCAACTCTCTGTGGATCTTTGGATTTTTAAACTTGGACCAAAAATAAGCGTTTTCGAGGCATTTTTGTGCAAGGGAGTGGTGCTCAAAGGAGAAGGTTTTTTTACGAGGAAAAAATGTTGGACTTTTTATCATCATAGGCATCCCTGGTAATAGCTGAGGGAGTCAAAGCCTTTAAGCCTTTGGGAAAACAGTTGTCAAGTTATTGGGAAGTGTCTTGATCCGGGATGTTGAGAAATCATGGTTGCCCTACCAAGTTTTCTCAATCTTAGAATGTATTCCATGGACAGTCCTGTTCTAGTTTTTCCTGGTCAATGTGAAGCTGGTCCTTGATGCAGGTTTCGAATGGCCAGAACTCCTCCCTGACAAGGTTTCTAAAGCCTTTCTTTTAACTGCTTCCTTGTTTAGGTCAGATGGAGAGTCCTCTTCTGGCGACAAATCCTATCATCTTAGTTTTTCCTGGTCAATGTGAAGCTGGTCCTTGGTGCAGGTTTCGAATGGCCAGAACTCCTCCCTCACCAGGTCTCTAAAGGCTTTCTTATATGCTTTCTTGTTGATCCAATAAAATCCTACTACAACCGACAATTTCCTCACAAGTTAAGATTTCGAGATAATCTCCCCTTCAAAGCCGAGCAGTAAACGACCAACTGCAGTATTTATGTGATGCATTTTAGATTATTTTGTCCACTCTTGTTATTTTTTTTGCGTGATTCTTCTACTCCACAGGACTGCAAGGCGAAAGAAGCTGTGCTATCACGCGATAATAACCAGATCATGCCGCTATTCCCGTATGGCGATCCTAAATATTACTGGAGTTTATTCGACACGTATCAAGGCTGTCATGTGAAAGTGAACCAAGATGGTCCTCATAATAAAACAGAGTTACATTGCAAAATGAAGCTGACGTTCAAATCGTCCCGTGAACGGTGGTGGTTTATTGCCATTGATAACTGTAACTCGACCCGGGTAATTCTTTTCACATATAGAGAAATGTGTAGCTTTAGATTTTGGCAGTTTTTGTAGTTATATAGTCGTTGTATTGTATATTTAGAAAGTTAACAGCCTATCTAGTCAAAATTGCCACTAACATTTCAAAATGCTATTCAAACTTATAGATTCACACACTTTAGTATTGACGTTGATTAACTACATTGTGTTGGTAATGTTATGGCGAGTGTTCATCTACACCTACAGGCAAGGCTCATCAACATAGTGCACCCAATTGGGGATGTGAAGAAAACTCTTGTGAGTTTCTTGGAGTCATTGGCCGCAAGTCCCTGGTAACCTGTGGCTGAGACTGATTTTGTGACTTGTCTCATTAGCAACCTATAATCAGCTGCATGTATGAAATCAATGCCTGTAATGCTATTGTCAACAGATTGGTAGGCATTGATGTTCTTTCACAGTTCTCCTCGAGATCTTGCTTATTAATAGACTACGTGTTGCTCTATAATGGTCAGTGTTCAAGCTAACTGCTAGCATGGCTTGCTATTAGGTTTACACAATCATGCACAGGATCTTGTAACAATACTAACACAGGCTGTATTGTTCCTCAGAGTTAGCCAATGATCTCATTACTTATTGACAACATAGTGCTGTCATGGCAAACGATTATGGCATAAAAGACATTTGAGAAAGACTCTGCTGGTATGGTTTGGGTTCAGGAGTGCAAACATTGCAATCCTTGGTTGTTTTGTAAGCAAGTGTTGTTCATGAGCATGTTTGTTGCCTGGGTGGTCTTCGCTAGCGCCATGTTGGGGCAGCTCCATGCTAACTATATCGTGGAGATGGGGGCTGCGTGTATGCCATCCATAGTGCATGACACAGCAACCTCTGAACAATTGGTGTCGTTTAAAACTTGCCAATAACTTTCAAAATGGTCATTTGCACAATTCACTTCCGATAGCTGTACAACACGCTGTTGTTTGTTGTGTCACAATTGGTAGAAGGTGTCAACGCCTTCTCTCACCCATCAGGCACATAATCATGACACAGACCAAACTTTCAATATCTATTTTCGTTTCCCTCGCCACTTGTACACACTTATGTCTCAGTGACCAACTTGTATATCACAGGGTAGACATGATACAAAACCATGTGCACTTATCTAAAATTAACGGGTTTTTGACAGAAAAATGCACTTGTGGTGAGGACAGAGGGGTGCATGCTGTTGATAACGTTTACTAATCAATACAAACCACTAATATTGTATTCTGTTTGTTCGTTGCTCAGAGCATTATGTATGTTAATCATTAACCCTTGCTAGGCTGATATGCGTTTGAGGAAGTTCATGGAATGGTCTGGTGAATACTCCTTTGGACTTTGAACCAACACCATTGCTGTTAGCAGTATAACAGTGCATTCAACCCGAGAAGGGAAGCAACTATTTTCAAAAAAATGTTTACTAAGCTATTGATATCAGTATATATACCAAGGAGTATTTTTCAAGTCCAAATAAAATCTCACAGCTAAAAAAGATGCTTTTCCTAATAAGTAGATCGTTCTCTCCAACCTCATTAATATTTAAATGACGATGTTGTCTCTGATATAGAATTGCATGTCTAAATGTTTATTAGTTACCATAGCAACATCCATGATTGCTAATTGGCCTATTAGGCCATATTATTTGTTTTGTTTGATTTACGGCTTCTTTTTTACCTCTTGATATCAGGTGAAAATATGAAAAATACCCACTTGAGACCAGTAATTGTAGAGTGTGTATGAGATCTATCTAATTCCGTGACATCTTTTCTAAGTTGTCCACCTCAATATCTCTTGGTTTCATTCGCTAAAAAACTAAGTCCAGTTGACAATTTTCAAAAATACTCTTCTAATATTTCGATTTCTGCCCTTTCAGGGTCTTTACTTGAATTATGAGATTACTATGACCAACAGTCAGAACAAAAACTTATTTTTCTACCACTTCTCTGCTGATGAATTCTGTAAGTATACAATAGATGTTGCTGGAGTGTAATGAAGGCACCAAACCCTGAAGGTGTGATAGGAGTAAGAGGGAACTCTGAGCCTACTGGTTAGCCACTGCTGGTTAGTCCTCCTGGTTAGCACTGCTGGTTGGCACTGCTGGTTAGCGCTGCTGGTTAGTGCTGCTGGTTAGTGCTGCTGGTTAGCGCTGCTGGTTGGCACTGCTGGTTAGCACTGCTGGTTAGCACTGCTGGTTAGTGCTGCTGGTTAGCACTGCTGGTTAGCAATGCTGGTTAGTGCTGCTGGTAAGCGCTGCTGGTTAGCGCTGCTGGTTGGCACTGCTGGTTAGTGCTGCTGGTTAGTGCTGCTGGTTAGCGCTGCTGGTTAGTGCTGCTGGTTAGCACTGCTGGTTAGCACTGCTGGTTAGTGCTGCTGGTTAGCACTGCTGGTTAGTGCTGCTGGTTAGCACTGCTGGTTAGCGCTGCTGGTTAGCGCTGCTGGTTAGTGCTGCTGGTTAGTGCTGCTGGTTAGCGCTGCTGGTTAGCGCTGCTGGTTGGCGCTGCTGGTTAGTGCTGCTGTATACCATGAAGTAGGGCGCAGGTTCGATCACAGGGATAACCCAGGATTGTCCTTCTTGACAAACCCACCTGGCTCTCTTGTATAATATCTACTGACATTCACTTCTGGAACCTTCTCTTTCAGACATCATACACTTAGACATTGTCTTTCTATTCGCTGAGTTCTTCCTGGCTGTTCTCACGATGCATACAAGTTGTAAGTCAGCCAGTGTGTTCTGACTTTTCGAGTGCTGCAGATGTGACATTATCTATTTATTTCATGATGTGTTTCTGACGTGTGCTTTTATTTTCATTTGTTTGACAGATATACTGCAGGTTGATATTGCATTCTTGTTGGCCGAGTTGCTTGTGTTTGCACTGAGCTGTTATATGGCAAGTAAGTATAATCAAGTTATGTCACACATTTCCTCATTTTCTGCGTCTCAAACTTTTCAAAATGGACAGGCCAGTTCAGGTGACGAGCGCTGTCTTTCGTAGTAATTTGTCTGGATCACAGTAAGGCTGGTCCTTGATGCAGGTTTCAGATGGCCTGAGCTTCTCCCCAGCTGTAACCAGTGAAAGCTTTGTAAATTTGACCACATTTTTCTTGCGGAAAAGATAATTTTTTTTTTTGATGAAACTCCAAGAGAAGTGATGAACTATTGATTGGTACAGTAGTCAATTGTTCACACTGATAATGGCCTTTGTGAATTGGTTGAAACATGGAAACGACAGGCCAACAAATCGTTAAAACCATTCCCATTCTCTGCAGATATCCTTGTGAAACGTCAGCTATTCCATACAACATACAAGATGTACATGGCAGCGCTCGGGTTCGAGGTACTCCATCTATTGGTGATGGTGTGTGCGTACGGGGCGTACGGAAATGACGGAATAGAGAGGAGAGGCGTGCTCTATTTTGGTAAGTGTATTCTTGTTTGCATTCACCCATTTCGAGTTGTTATATCATGCAATATGATACTGAATCATTTTCTCTATTTGATACTTTTTCAGGCCGAATCTTTGAATCCATCAGCATCCTGATCTTCCTGCTAATGTTGATATTAATGGCGAAAGGATACACAATCACCAGGGGTCGCCTGAGTCAGTCCGGGGCCATCAAGATCGCTGTGTTCATGACCGCCTTTGTGATAGTATACGCCATCTTGTTTATATATGAGGCATTCGTAAGTAGATGAACCGTTGTAAATGGGTGTGAGGAGTGACATTCTGTAAAAAGGGTACTTTTCTGATATTAGACGTCTTCCTAAATGCTGAATCTGATAGTTGAAATGGAAAGATATCTGTCCCAGCTGTCTGTGGATCTTTGAAATTCCAAAATTCGTTGAAAAATAACCATGTTAGGGGCATTTTTGTGACAAGATTTTTACAAGAAACTATGTCATACTTTTTACCTTAGCTCCCGGCGTCCCTGCATGTGTAATCAAAGCAAAGACGCGCCGTATTGGCCATTGCAATAGTTTCAAGTACTTTTCATTCAAACTTGATGTTGAATACGACCAGAAATACAAGGGGAGGACACCTGACGTGATGGAATCCCGATGTTTGAACAGTTTGATCAGTTCCCGTATCCGTTCTCCTCTCAGACTGTTTCTCTTTCAGTTCTTCGATCCAGGTTTCGTGTTGTACACGTACGAGAGCGTCCCTGGGTACGGGTTGATAGGTCTACGGCTCGTTGGCTGGATTTGGTTCTGCTATGCTATCTTCTTCACGCTGAAACACTACCCAGAGAAGGGACCATTCTATTATCCATTCTTTGTCTTTTATACTCTTTGGTACGTATCATGCAATTTTGATCAATTTTAGCTCATTAAAAACTGTCTCAGTGTGTTTATCAATGAAGGTTTTCGATCTAAATAGGCCCAAAGTCTTTCGACAAGTCAGGTTGTTCCGAGTTCTGCTGCTCAGTGACATCAAGAAATAGTGTGGAAACCATCCAAGTGAAGGGCCTGTGATGTCAGGTCACTGCAGTGTCTTCTCAACAATGATTCATCAGCAAGTCACCAATACTTTTCACAGGTGGTTCACTTGGCCGATTGTTGCCTTGGTTGCCATGAGAACTCTTGAGGCTCATTATCGTCAAAAAGTGGTTAACGCCATCACTGGTCTAACCGCGTTATGCGGCCACGTATTCCTTTTGGTGAGTCAGTAGACCTAGAGATGGCGCTATTTTGTGAGTTAACTTTTAACTATGGTCTGCAAAGCTTGTATTATATGTGTAGCGAAAGTCTCACGCAGACGAGTGATTATCATTGCATGCGATGTTAGTCACTGCAATTTGAATTGCTCGTTTGTGTGCTGCTTGAGTTTAATCTAACAGTAGCCTTATTTAAAACTCTAGTTTCAGCATGAATTATGGGCGGTGCGGGTCACGATGCATTTTTTAGCTTTGACATTATAACATGAAGAAAGGTGATGAGCACATTAGGTAATCTGCTTGTAGCCACTAACCATAACATGACTGCTTTCAGGTTCTGGGCAGGACCCATCGTCATTCTTATAGCAATGAAAGCCATGAATCTGTGGGTCAGGGAAAAAGTGGTCACTGGTGTAGAAAATGCTGTCGCTTTTGCTGGCTACATATTTTTCTTGGTAAGTGAGTGAACAATTGTGCTACATTCAGGGAGTACCTTACATCAGGCCTCTATGGTGTATCATAGGACTGCGAAACTTTGATATCCCTAGGCCCAGAATAGCATTCCGCGAAGTTACTATTTATAGCTCACAAGGTCATTTGCATAAGATATTGATGACGTTATAGTCACGTGACAGTCGGACATCGACACTATATTTCTACGCATTTGAGCTTATTTCAAAGTCAATTATCTTTGACCCTGCATTGTTTCTAGTATGAATGTTACCATAGAGTCAGAGAGAGAAATATTCAGAACAATTATGTAGTATTTCCAACACTCGGACATGTGCCAGATTGAATCTAACTGCCCTAGTTAGAAAGCCTGAATCCATTACGAAACCGCGTGTTTGTCCGACATTGCCTGTAATTCAGCAATGGGGAAATAAAGGGCAGCAGCTGCAGTGACGTCATCTTCGCGGAATGCTATTTGCATGACACCAAAAGGAAAACTTGACATTTTCCAGCCAGCTTTTATACACATTATTATTCTTCACAGCTTAGTGCAGCACCGTAGTAAACAAGATGGATGAATTTTCTTCTGATTTGTTTGCTCAGGATTTGCTTCTTAATGTGTGAGCTACTGATTACCATGTAGCGGCTTTATGTACTTGAGAATTTCTGATTTGTGATGAGGGGGAGCATTTGGGGAGTTTTGAGTGTATGAAGGGGGATAGGGGAAGTGATGACTTTAATGTGGGGAAGGGAGGAGTTTGTGTGTATTATACTGTCTTTGATAATCCCATTGTTCCTGTTACAGATTTTAACTAGACCAGCAGCTGCAAATACAAACTTTCCATATCATGTTCGAACGTCACAGGTAAGAACAGTAGAAACTATTGCTCTCATTAATTGAGCTGTAATTGGGAATTCGACCAGTATGAAAAACTTCTCAGAGAGATCAAGCATGGTTCATTGTTGTCATGTCACATGTTATGACAGTGGAGGTCTCAGGGCTCTGTGGTGGAACTGTCTAGGACGGCTGACTCAGTCACTGAAAACGGACTGACTGACTGAAGGCAGAAGACCTGTTACGACAGTGGAGGTCTCTGGGCTCTGTGGTGGAACTGTCTAGGACGGCTGACTCGGTCACTGAAAACGGACTGACTGACCGAAGGCAGAAGACCTGTTACGACAGTGGAGGTCTCAGGGCTCTGTGGTGGAACTGTCTAGGACGGCTGACTCAGTCTCTGAAAACGGACTGACTGACCGAAAGCAGAAGATGTGCTCCACCTATATTTGTCCCTGAAGCAATTATGATAAATGTCCGTTGTTTTCAGATTGGCGTCCTGGACGCTCCTCCCACGCAAAATGGCACAGGGCTGTCAGCACTACCGTACTCGGGGGAGAGCAGCGGGCCAAACTTCACCGATCTGTTTGTGGTGACCGGCGAGAAGAGGCCAGAGGTAGGTTGAGGTGATGCGAGATCACAAAATCTTTTTCTTGGTTCGAGATGGAGATAGGTTCATGGTCCGACCTCACACCTTTGACATAACTGTTACAGGTGGTACTACCAGTCATCGGAAACTTCAAACCTCAAAAGCATTTCTAACTCATTTGGAGGAAGATATTCATTTGCGCTATAAAATCTGAGATTAAACTGATGCAGTCACAAGTTTGTAAGACCCTCTGCCCCCAAAGTCCAATCTTGATGATACCTGGCATCAACTCCTCCACAAATTTGCTATGAATGACGTCTGGTTTGGTTATTTTCAGCCTGTGAATTTAGAAAGAGTAAGTTGGAGAGATGTAAATATGTCATAGACAGCTTCTATAACTAATGTTCCTGTTAAAAAGTGCTTGTAAATAACATGCTCTTATCATCATCGTCATCATCATCATCATCATCATCATCATCATCATCATCATCATCATCATCATCATTGTATCATATAACATCGCAGATTTGATGGAACAGTACCAGTAGCAGTAGATAATGTGGGCCGGCACTAAAGATAAGTGAGCTCAGATTAGCAGCTCAACCAGCGCTGCAATCTGAGCATTTCTGACCTGTACCAATTTACACCTGGGTGGAGTAAGGCATGTAAGACAAAGAGTCCTGCCCAAGGTCTCACATAGACAATGGGGAACAAACCAGGGCTCTCTGACCGCCAGTCGAGAGTGTACTACACGACAGTAGCTTCCAAACAAGTTGTCCCTTTCCATTCATATACAAATTATCAATCTCGCTCCAGGAGTTGAGATCAAGTGTTGTACGGGGAGGCCCTAGTGCTTGGGGTGGTGGCTTTGTTAAGGCTGGCGTGGTACATAAGGTCAAGGTAAGACCGCTTACCATTCCGGTTATGGGTGGTCAGGGCAAACGGTTGCACTTGCGGTTTGGGCTGGTTTCAATGAGGATATAGGTGGTGCACGGTTATGGATGGTCAGGGCAAGACAAGAATACAATTCCTGTTATGGGCATTGTCAGGCTTGTGTCTTTATAACTGTTACCCCAGGATTGTAACCTGCTGTAGCCTGCAGCATCAACCTAGAATAGCTGACATGTGATAAAGGGGCTGTCCTCTTCCCCATGGTGATGGTTCCAGCTGAGATTTTTCTTCTTTCATAACTGCAGCTTTAATCTTTCCCTCAAACAGAAGTCTCTTTCACCCAAGTTGTCTAACCCAGTCTAGAGCATATCATTGCATCAAGGTTTCGGAGGCACCTAATCGGCTAACCCTGTTCTCAACATTGCTAACCTGTTCTAACCTGTAGCCCTTTAACCTTTAACCTTTAACCTTCCACAGAGTGGACAACCCTCTGGTTATGGGTATTCCAACCGCCACCAGGATTTTAGCGCCAGTGTCGGTTCCGGTGGTCTTGTAAGTATAACCTCCGCTGCTTCTGACATTTCCGTGAAGAACAACTTCCCACAAACTTTGAAATGTCTGGAGAAACTTGCAAAATCTTGTAGTATGGCAACTCAGATTTGATATTTAAGTTGTCCCTTATAGAGAGGTGTCCGTTATGGGAGGTTCCACTGTATTGTACATTTGTGAGTTTGTTGGGAAGTTGTTCATTGTCAACGCATGTATGATTTAGCTGTTGGGAGTAAAGTATGATAGATGGCGACACCATTAGCTGGGCTCAGTCGACCAGGCTGCTCGGTGCAGTGCAGCTCTTTGGATGCCCGCCGCTAGTTGGTGCTGCCACCTATTACAGAAATATTGATTTTCCTGCACATCGATCTTACACTATAATTGTAGAACTATTTGTACTAGAAGTATTGGATTAAGGAGCATATTCGTGTGATTTTCCACGTAGCTGGTTGGTTCAAAACAATCATTTAGGTCAGCTTCTCCCAGATTTATCAATGTTTTAGGAATTATACGAAAATCTTCATTCCCATTTGTGTTTTACCTCAAGTGTGTGATGTGGTTAAAAAAAGAAGATAAATATAACTTCTTTCCATTTGTGAAGTTACAATATTTGCCACTGATAAAATATACCTGATCAATATTCATGCCACCTTATTAATATTCATGAAGGAGGTGGACATGGGAGGTTACGACCCCTCGATGGCCTATAGAAATTTATTGGATTATGAGGAAACCGAGGCTTAAGGTAAAACCAGGACTCGATTAAGTATGAGAAGTCTTTCTCTTGTCATTTTGGTCCAGCTTTCATTCCCCGTTTTATATCGACCGCCACTGTGCCTAAGTTTATTGCGATTTGTACTTAGCTTAAATGGATCAGTTTTTTGTTGGTGTATGTCGTCTTGACCTCCATTTGAAATATTTGTCTTCACACATGTCCATCCTTTCGCTTTCTGTAGATAATACCCGCCATTTAAAAGTCTTGTGACTAAACAGAATGAACTGAACAGAAGTGGTGAGAGAAAGTCCCCCTGTGGGACTCCAGTGCTTTTCACAAGTTGGAATGAACACTGTCTGATTTTCATTTTGCTGTCCAAGTCTTTTGGAGTTTCAAATTCTTTTTTGTAAAATGCCATGGATAAGTTTTCATTTTGAAACCGGTACTTTGATTTGAACTTTAATTGTATTCTGTATTCTTTGGCTTGACACTTGCGAATTTGCACAGTGCGTTAGACGTTTCATTATCATTGTGATCAATGTAGGTTTTTATGCAATGCTTATGTTACACCCCTTCCCAAGTTTGTATATGTCCACAGTTAATACATGCTGTCAATTCTACTCAATGACTTTTAAATTAAGCCTTTCTTTTGTTGCAAATCTTTAAGGACTTATGTGAATTTTGTTTTAAAATTATGAATTGAACTAGATTTTAACAGGTCGGTGCAGAAGTGTCCCTTGGGTACACAATATTGGAGAGAAAAGTCTAAAAAATCATTTGCTGTTTTCTCCATGATGTTGCCATATAGTGACTGGCTGTAAAACATTCAGTTAACTGTCATTGGCCTAGATGCACTGCACTATGTCCACAAATTAGCATTTAATTTCCAGTAGATTTGGAAAATAGTCTGACGATAAAACAATATGCTTTTTTATGAAAGTTTTTTGAATTTTACGCATCTTGTCCTTAAAGGCTTAGTGGCCTCAAGCAGTCGAAATGAACTATTCCACTGAACATTTGCAACAAGACAAACCGTGTTTTGACTCCTTAAAGTATATTCAAACATCTGAACATCTGTGAATTTCCTTTCCCTTCTTTTTATGTCGGCCACCTTCAGTTGTGGTTTCATGCAAGAGAGAGATTTTGCCGTGAGAGTCCTGGTTTTATGGTGTTGCTTTAATACGTTGATTATCGGTGTCACCCTTTAAGGACAGGTGTGGTCGTGTCATTATCTTACATTTAGATAAGCAGGGCTTTCCCTTCGTCTGTTGCTACAGGTGTCTGATGTAGAGATAAGGTTGTAAAATATGTGAAAATTCTTTGAAATTGGTCAACAGAGCACTGTTATTAAACCAAGCTGCCAGTCCCTTGTTGTCTAATCAAGACCTCTCGTGTCAACAGAAAATGCAGCCCGAAAACTGCAGTGTTGAGGGTTTTTGAAAGACTTTGACAAAACAACGAAGGAATAAATTCTGTTTGCTCTATGCTCAAATGCCTCCGATCTGTAATTGTTAACTATCATCCAATTGTTTCATATGTTTTGAAAACATGCAATCCAAACAAAATAAGCGTATCGTTAACATGTGTTTCTCCTTGTTCGTACATGTCTATTGACCTTTTTTCGTCTCCTCTTCAGCCAGTGGACGTGGACTCATTCCCTCATCACAAGCCAGGTGAACACACTCTTGACCACTTCATCACTGTTCCGTCTATGGAAAACTCCTCTTAACTCGAACAATATATCCCAGACTTTCGTATTATATGTGTTATCGTTGAACCTCTCGGTCGATTAGAAATCTTAGGTGGTGTTGGTTTGGCATACATTTTGGCTAGTCTGAAGGCCGACTGATGTATTGCGTAAATTACGAATCTGAGTAGATGTGAGTTCATTGATAATGTACAAATTAACAATGCCTTTGACTTCACCGAAGTGCCACTCACATGAACATGTCCCCGCCAAATTTTATACCAAACCATTCTAATGTTTCTGATTGGCCGTCGAGTTTTGCAACTACAAAAAGAAACTGCTGTGTATTTCTGTACATTCAGGTATATTTGTTTTTTACGTGAAAATATTTCCCTTCGAGAATGGGAAGTTATTTTTGATGGCGACTTTTATGCAAGAAAAGTGTGTTAGTTAGGCATTGATTTGGATGTTTATGATACAAGGGGCTTTTCCAACTGTAAAGTCTTTGCAAGACAGATAGCCAGTTTAAATGTCCTCACGATGTTAAAGCAACACGTTTCTTATTTGAATTCGTCCGTCGCTGAGACCATTGCTCACCTGCCCAAGGAAAACATTTCTAATGTGATTTATCAATTCATATAGGACCATCAGTATTTTTTCAAAAATTCTTCGTTGCGGAAGGAGTTGGTACGCTGTTATTGTGTTCGTTTGGGGGAATGAAGGTACAAGCTGCTTATAGGTGGCGTAGTAGGGCTTACATATAAAAAGGAATTTACAATTTGTATAAATTTGATTTTGTTTATTTGTGACTCGCTCTACCAAAACTAGGCGCTTGTCGCATCTGAACTCGACAGGTTGATACGGACTTGTTGTTCATTTCCCTATTGTAGACCTTTTGTGAAATCTATTACAAACTGATTTGGTCACATTTCACAAAAGGTCTACAATAGGGAAATGAACAACAAGTCCGTATCAACCTGTCAAGTTCAGATGCGACAAGCGCCTAGTTTTGGTAGAGCGGGTCACATTTGCAAATGATGTTGTTCACCCAGCTTCAAGGTCTCTGTCAGACAGGACTTCTCTAAGCCAGTAACTTCTCTCTGTGGCTGAAATTAAAAGTGGGAAATGATGAAGTATTGTACACTTTCAACCATAAGTAGTTTACAGCAACAAAGATTGCTTGTGTGCAGGTGCTGTTCTGACATGATCGATGTGACTGTCACTCGTAAAGCTGGTTGTGTAAGATCATTATATTTTTGTTTGGTTTTCATGGCAACTGAGATTGTTGTCATTGTCATGAATATTCTGTTTGATCTATAATTTCATACTTGGAACAAAGTGGAATTATGGTCTGAGGGATATATCTTCAGTTGTGATGGCAGCCACATGATTTTAGATATTTCGTTATGACATTTTGTGATATTAGTATAAATAGTAGTGCAATGAACTAAAGATGCCATTTTACTGTAAAATATATGAATCAAAAGTTGTTTTGAAAGGTTCACAGGTTTTCTTGCTATAGTGTACACTCTTTCCTGCTTATCTGAAGGGAAATTGGGAGGTAGGGCATATCATCTCTCTGTGGGGATATTTCAATTCAGGGGTGGGGATGGGGATGGGGGTGGGGGTGAACTGTGTATCTTTACCAGTTTATATCTGTATGACTCTAGTTTCACCGCTCTGAGACCATTTCTGAAAAGTCAAGAAACAGGAGATATTATGCACATGGTCTTTCGATGGTGTCTGAATTTGATGGACAGTGAGTAGGCGATACCATATTTTGGCATGGCTCACTGTCGATTTCATAGTTTTTTATGACAAGTGTGTAGCAGTCTTAGAACGGTGAAATGAGTAATTGTATCATTTGTGATGAGGCTTAATCAGTTTATAATAAGGTCCCTGGACGATAGCAGACTTCTAGGCGTATTCATAAATATTTATCAAATCATGTCAATCCGTCCCAACTTATGTTTGATTCTATTGTATGCGCCCACCCAGACATGTTTTAACGGTGGATGATACTTGTGGCTTAATGCGTAGTTCTGTACAGTTATAAAACCAAAGTTAATTGGTAACGCCCAGCTTTATTTTAATTCCATTATCAGGATTCAAATTGACTATGAAGTTATTTGTACATGTATATGCTAATATAAGCTTTGCGACTTGAAAGTTTGTTAATCGACAATGTTATGATTGAATAGACGTCACTAGAGAGAGGGAGTTTGGGGATGTGAACCAATCCGGGTCCGAGGGGGGCTCTTATTTCAGAAAGATCACAAAAGATTTCGCGGCTTACAGTCCTCAACAGACTCTTACTCATTTCCTATCCTTTGTAATGCATCCCAAGCGAGATTTTAGAATTGGTTGAAATCAGAAGTCAGTTGTCCCTTCTGTATTAATGATACTGCTGTCTTGAACTCCTCTGATGTTTTTGTATGACCGCCCAAGCCTTAATTCAAATCTCTTGAGTTATAGACTAGCGGCTGTGCGCAAACACAGCATTGGAGTGTATTATACACATGCTGTCGTATGTCCTTGTGCAAAGCACTTTTCATACTCCATCCAGATATACTATAGACTTGCACTTTAATCTCATGAAATTACTCAATTTCGATAACAATTTTAATCAATCCATCCATTTTAATCGAGATTACTTAATTACAATGAAAATCCATCCGTTTTAATTAACAAGGAAATTACTTGTTAAAGTCTAGAATGCAGTTTTATTTTTATGAGAAACTTTTATGATTTTTAACTTTTATGATTTAAAGGGCATAAGTTATTGCCACTTGAGGTAAATTTGTTTAATTAGTGAGTCTATTTCATTCATTGTAAGTCACTGTATTTATGCATGGTTTTGTTTATATTATATAGTGAAGCGACGCGAATAAAATAATAAAGTAAAACGTAATAATGTCCTCTTTTGTTTTTTAGGAGGCGTAGTGCAAGTATTCAGTGAAGGTCGACTCAATGTATGGTTCAGAGTTCTTATATAGGGGGCGCTTCTGATCTGCAAATTAACACAAAAAGTTGGGCAGAATGTTTGTGTACAGTTTTTGCTACATACTAGAACTGTCCTACTGAAACTCTGTAAACTATACTTTTGTGCTGACTTGGCTGAGTATCTCACATCTCCACCTTTATTTTAGTTTCATCCTTTTGGTCACTACCATTTACTCTAGTGGAACCCCCTTAGCGGATACCTCTCTATTAAGGACAACCTCTCTATTAAGGACAACCTCTCTATTAAGGACACTAGTCTTGAACCCAAATTAGCTGTTTCCATTCCAGTTGACCTCTCTAATCAGGACACCTCTCTATTAAGGACATCACTTGTTCATCCTGCAGGTTTCCTTGATAGAGAGGTTTTTCTGTGCCCAATCTGGCTGTCGGAACTTAATCGATTGGTCCCAAAGTAGTCCTTTCCAATCAATGCAATCAATGCAACCTCCGTGATGGACAGTTCAGGGTGTCCTTTTAGAGAGGATCTATAATTCGCCTATGCTATACTTTCTTTTTGGATATTTGAAAACTGTCTAATTTGTGGTCATCAATCATCATACTACAACAGAGAGGAGGAGTGAACGCCTATATATTTCTCTCTTTGCTCATTATACCAGTCACAGAAATTATGCATGCAGACTCTTTGATCATAATCCTTGAAGCCATACCCATACCGTGCTGCCCTCTATAAGCTACCACAAAACCAACTCCTCAGACAAGCTTCTCTTGATCTCCGCAAAAAATCCTTCATTTTCTTCCATGAGCAGACGGATGAGTCACTGGCGGGATTTTCCAGCGCAGACTTCTGTAATGACTTGATGCTATGTTTTATTATGGTTTTAGAGAGAATTTGCATCGCTTGCAGTCGAGGCCAATGGAATTTTGTAAACTGTTTCTTGTCACTGCCCTTGTTTGATAATCATCATCACAAGAAAACTACTTTTTCATTGTGGTCATCAGTCCACTATCACAAATATATAAGGTAGGCTTCTATAATTTATATCTGCTCTAAACAAACCGAAAAATCAAAACCAAAATCGATAAGATAAAAGCTAAATTGATTATTATTGAAAATAGCTTCTTCTAATTTCGTTAAATTGCAACATGCCTCATGCTCTAACTTGACATGCGAAAGTCAATAAATAGCAACAATAATAAACCCTCATCAAAATAGCTGAGGAGAAACAATCAACCAACTTTGCTTGGCCTTCTCCAGGGCAGGGATCCAGGGTTTCCCCTCAGACAGTGAGCCCGGGAATCCGTGAGTCACTCACTGTGAGCACAAGATTGATGTGGTCGTCGTCTGCTATTTGTGCTAATACAGACGACTCACGAGCAGGAAGACGTTTTTTTTATGCTTCGCGGTCGTGAGCTGAAATAAGAGGAATAGAATAGGAGAGAATTATGCAGTTTTGTATTTTTTGGGAATTTTTCCTCCCAAAGTTTTGGGTGTGGCCACAGCATAGATATTTTTAAGAAGCCTCTCATAGCGCTCTGGGATAGCGCTCCGCTGACTATGCTATCACCCAAAACATTTGAGTCCTGTGGTTCGTCATTTTAATGAAAAACTTCTTAAAATTCGTGAAAGTCTGTGCACGTATTTCTCTTTTAACCATTATCATATATTGCTTGGAGGAGACACGGTCCTCCTGGAAGCCATTTTTGTATGAGAAACCAACATATCTCATGCTCAAATTGTCCCTTTAAAAAATCAGTGAAAGTCCGTGCATGTTTTTCAACCCTTATTATCATGTTTACTGATATCCCTAACCAATGTTCATTAATCATAAAGTCCCTCTTTATCTGTGTCGTGGCGTTCCATCGGCATTTCCACCTGCCATCACTCGATGACGTCACCAGAGCTATCGCCGTCTCGTTCGCGGCATTTCTCATTCGCTGAACAGACACCTGCCATTGATATAGCCTGATGGCTGCTGGCTAGCTGATCGTGGTGGGAAAAAAACACGATTTGACCAGCCATAACTCTCAGCTAGACAGGCGGAGCAGCATAAGCTATCAATTCATCTGAGCGCACCCAACGTACGCGAAAACGGACCACTTTCAATCGCTTAATGCGCAAACTTGAACTTAAATTTTTTTAAAATTTGCCGTGTGTGAATACCACTGGCTATATTTTTATAGATTTCAACAATCATGTTACGTCACGTAGACTCGTTTATAAATACCACAAAAGCCAAGTTTCCGCGAAGTTATGTCACTTGTTGTCCGACTCCTGTTCACCCTACCGTGACCTCAGTATTTGACCAATCAGTTTCAAATCGTGAGCATTTTCGCGTATGGGTGAATGAATTTGATTGAAAATCACAATTTGAATAGACGAGTGGTTAGGTAACCTCTCTGACGTAACGTACTCAATACGGGGCGTTTGAATTTGGGTGTGCTTGTGGTATGACAGACCGGTTTTGGGAACACAAGCGTTCAGTTGTGTCGACGCCAAGTCGAAGCACTGGTTCAACATTGGTAAGTTCAACCTGATTTCTCCCCAACTTTTTCTCCCCAAATTTTGCGACTATTGTCTGATACAGTGTACAATCTTATCTTATCTTTTCATTTTTCATTTCTTGCAGACGCCAGACACGTTTTCCTGTCTAGCACACGCCATGCTGCCCAACCGGTTTATCACAAGATACGACGTGAACACCACCATGGTGAGTTATTTTTCTCTATCGAAACTTCCTTGATCGCACATACATGTATTCTTTTGAAACGTCTCATCTCTGCAGCAGTGGCGGATCCAGAAATTTGGGAAAGCAGCGGGGGGGGGGGGCGCTGACCCACCCATGAGAACTAATAATAGAGCCGAAGAAAATGAGGGGGGGGGGGCTTGTAAAAATCTTGACATCTAGAGGAGAGGTGCCCTAAAAATTCATTTCTCTGACAAAAAAGGGTTGACTCATGCGGGACCCCTAAATCCGCTACTGCTGTTATGAATATTTCCACACGCGGCTCAGCTGACCTTTGAAAGAGGGACGATCGGTCATGTCTGCCATGTTTTATGACGTCACACGCCACCTGCTTGGCGCAATGTGTCACGTGCTCATAACACATTCAATCTCTGAACCAATCAGACCCGATCAGAAAGATAAGGCATACAATCGAAGTAGTTCAGAGACATTTACCTAAAGTCATGGCAGAAATTACCAATCGTCTCATTTTACCTCTGTGCTGCCAACTGTGCGACGATCGAAGATCAATCGGAGATCAGTATCCCAGAGCTTTGATAAACCCTGCCAGTTGTTACCAGGCTTGTGTTATGAAATGACCATGGTTTAGTGATACCCCCTCTTGTATTCAGTGGTATTAAAGGGACAACTGTGGCATGAGATATGGTGGTTTTTCCTTTACAAATGGCTCCCAGTAGAACCGTGACTTTTTAGTCCAAACAGGAAAATTGAAATACATCATTGAACTGCAATAAAGAGTACACAAAAACTGGGTGTAACCCGAGGCTTGCCTGAATTTAACAGGTCATGTCCAAAACTGCCTCGCACACTGGCGAAAATCGTTATTTGAGATAAGTGGCGGCGCATGGTGGCAAACAGAGGTATTATCCTCCTGGCCAGGGAAATCCCACGCCCAGGTTGTCCCTTTAAAGTTGACATGCATGCATAAAAACCCTAACGGCCAAATTAGAAAAGACGGAAAGGATGAAGTGGCGAGGGTTCCGAGTTCGAACCCGCTCGAGGAATATTTTTTTCTGTTTTTCTTTCTCTGTGACCTGTCTCGTCAGTGAACTTGTGTTTGTGCAGCCAGAGACCTGTCGCTGGGTGTCTATCATGTTTCAAGTGCAGTTTGTCGTTTGGTGGCCGGGCGTTTGTGTTTTCTAACTTGGTCGTTTGGGTTTTTCTGCATGCATGTCAGCTTTAAGTATGTTTTCGCGTGGTCACGAAGATCATAATTAATTGTGAATAATGACACCAATGCATTTGCCCTGCGGTCACGTGGTGGCTTTCAAAGATATCCTTGTGCCGTCGTAGGTAGCTGCTGAAGCCACAGCAAACCAGCAGCAAACAAAAGACTAAGGCTACTTAAAATTTCTTTCGGGAGCAGTTATAATCATATCGCCATTGAGTTTTACCTATAGCACCTATACAAGTATAAAGATGGTGTACGAAGATAAATTATGGCCATTTTGTAACCATTTTAATATCTAACTGTATACGCCTGCTTAACCGCCCGCGAATTTTTTCGGGCAGTACAGTGTAAATTTGTACACAGGTTCTCTCAGCCAATCAGAATCCGATAAATCTGTGTCGTCATCGGGGCGTCATCATGAAACTTAGAATTAAGCTTGTATTGTTTTGTGCTTGTTACTCAAATTTGAAGCATACAGTATCAAAATATACTGGAGGAAGACCATACACACGAGGCAGTATCGAAAGAACAAGTCTCATTTCAGAGAAACATATTCCTACTGGCGGAAACCATTCACATGAGACAAGTCTCATTGTATATTCATGCTCAATATGATATCTGAAGGACTATCCCTTGGATCTTGGAGATGGGCTATTGTTATTGTCCTTTCTGTTGGTATGTTGCAGGCAGCAGAAATAACTCAAATATCTAAAATCTAAATAACAAGGGAAAAGAAACGCGTTATAAAAATAAAATATAAAGAATAAAAAAGAAAAAGAAAAATGTTGTCCACGACCGGATTCGAACTCGCGACCTTTGGATCGAACATCGTATTCTGCCATTTCTGACGAGCGCTCTACCAACTGCTCTAAAGGTTTCTAAGACTTCTGACGTCATGTATTTGTCGAAATCTGATTGGCTGAAAGTCCCTGTACAAATGTACACTATAGTGCCCCAAAGGTTCAGGGAAAAAATTCGCTACCCGCCCTTTTCAGATAGACAGTTAGCCCATCTATCACTTCGATCTATCTACGGTAGCTGTCATGGCCAATACTTTTTCTTTCAGAAGCCCCGACATCCTTTGAACTTTCAAGAAATGGTTGGGTTTGGTCAAGGGACTGGTATTGGATCTGATATATTATCATTATTGTCATACCTTTTCGCTAAATATGAGGTCTTAAAAATGCTTGGTATTGCTCCTTGTGAGGTGTTACCCAACGTTAATGACGCCTGTCTGTATAAGTGGTACATACTTGACACCAATGGCGAAGGATGAGCCAGTTATTTTCGAGTTTGTACTTTGGGTGCATCTCGTTCCTCGGGTTGCATTGCGCCCGCGACCCCATAGGAGTTCCTGGTCTTGTCTCTTCGCCCCCAACCCCGATAAACTCTGTGTGCCGTGAACGAATGCTCATCAGGTCGACAGTTATTTGACGACGTAGATCCATCCATATTAACTGGCGCTGCGGCTGCACTCAATAGACTCCGTTGGGGAGTCTGAGTCTGATAGGGTGTACCAGTCCAGCCGGTTATACCCGGTTGGTACGCTCTATGATATGGATCTCCAGCCACCTGTCAGCTAGGGGCAGACCCCAGTGTCTCAACCCTGGGTCTCAGAGGCGGTAACTTCTAGTCAGGCAGCGCGCTATGTCTGGTTAGGCGACATGGGTTACCAGGGCATCCACAGCCAAAATGGTTTGCACATGGAGGTCATCGCGACCGACTTGTGAGGGGGAAGAAGTGATGTCCATGGCGGTTTCAAATTGATCTGACGACCCCCGCGTCTTTGGACTGGAGGGGTTCATGTGGCCAAATCCTGTCAGCTAAACCCTATCGTTAGCATCGTTCGCGGTACATGGAAACCTTTTTTGTCTTGGTTTAATTTCTCTGAGGATTTCAATGATGATATATATATTTAGATCCACAGGTATAGTCTGTACATGTGGCGACTCGCCACATGAACATTTTAAACTTTTTTTCAAGTATTGTAAAAAGTTATGAGAATAAATTTCCTCTTCGGACGTGTTTTTTTACCAGAATGACATTCAAAAAGTTTGTCACTGGAGAATTTCCCCATCCCCCACCCCAGCCCTAGAATAATATACAGACTAAATAGTATCTTTGGACTGTACTGGTAATATAGGTCAGTCACGAAAAATAAAATATATATTGGACTGTACTGGTAATATAGGTCAGTCACGAAAAATAAAATATATATTGGACTGTACTGGTAATATAGGTCAGTCACGAAGAATAGAATATATTGGACTGTACTGGTAATATAGGTCAGTCACGAAAAATGAAATATATATTGGACTGTACTGGTAATATAGGTCAGTCACGAAGAATAGAATGATATTGGACTGTACTGGTAATAGAGGTCAGTCAAAAAATATATACATACATTTTGGACTGTACTGGTAATATAGGTCAGTCACGAAAATATGAAAGTCTGTGCCCCATTGTTGACGAATATAATATCGTGAGGACTTTATCAATAGTCACGGTCCCTGGCCCCTCCCACATAAAAATCATTAGCAAGGTCACTGCAGGCAATAGCTTCAGCATTGTTATTGTATAAACATGTCTTAAACATTATAAACGGCCCTAGTTTTGGGGTTACATTGGGTTCTTGCTGGGGTAATGATGTCCATGTCCGATTCTGCGTTTTGTGGACTTGTAAATCAGTCCAGCAGTGACTTGGCGTTTTGTGGACATGTAAGTCTGTCCCGCAGTACCAAGTTTCACCCCAGCAATTACCAATAAGACCTGCACGTGACCTTAAAGTAAATAGCTATGCTAGTGTCGTCGAGACAAAACGTGATGTATGCATTGGAAGAAGGAAATCTGCAAAGAGTAGCTGGAACTGTCTGTCCAGCTCTCGTTTATGAAACAATGGGCGATTTGAAAGACGTCTCCTGAACAGATCGCCCATTGTTCACTGAAGCAGCATTCGAATTCGTCTCCAATTTTTTTCAGGCGATTTGCTCCATCTCGTGTGGTTTCGCTGTCCCGTCCCAAGAACCAAGCCAACGCGACCGATGCCACTTCTGAGAGATAAATATTCAGGATGCCAGATTTGTGGAACACAATATTGAGGTAAATGAGATAAAATTCGATAAGCTGGCTACAGTTGATGAAATGAGGCTTCATGTCAGTCATCATGTGACTGATATTGGGACAAACCCAAGGCAGGCTGACCACCATTGCCTGACAATTCAATTTAATTTATTCATCTTATTAGTGCCAATGAGGCTGTCAAGGACATAAACATATGTATAGACATATCACTGACATGCTACAGTAGATTTTTTTAAAAACCTCATGAAAAATGCTCAAATACTTCAATTTCTTAAATGTATATTTCAATGTTTCTTGGTATCTAAATCTTCCCTTTCTATTCCAGGCCAGTAGTCAAGAGCCATGATTAGGGAACATCCTTTCCCAACGGAATTTACCCTTGTTCTTGTTGTAATTCATGCTGTTGGCTCAGAATGGGTTGACACTCACCTGTTTTCGACCCTGAAAATTAGACATCAAACATTGTTACTCTTTGTTAAAAGTGAATCTTGCAAAATATGTGCTTATCCCTGAAATCAATAGCACCTCATGTATGTACTCGCTGATCCAGAATATTGCTATTTCTTGTTCCGTTTTCAATGTGGCAATCTATTTACCGTATCTGAGCTATTTCACAGCACAAAAGGTGCAACATTGCCTCAATGGAGCTATTTCTTGATCACAGCAAAAATGTGTTTCTAAATTGTTTTACTCAAATGATGCATGGATGAGCCTTATTGACATATTTGTTTTCAAGAGGAATTGGTTGTAGGTTTTCTTTCTTTTTTCTTAAGGCAGGCCTAATTTAACAGAAGGCCTATATTTTAGGTAGGATGTTATTTATACTATAGGCCCATATCAGTTTTGAGATCAATTTCCTCATGAAGACAATAAACGTCACGGGTCTCTGCACCATTTTGATTGGGCGGTTTTGGGCTAAAATACAGTACAAGAGAATGCTCCATTGGTGTTAACAGAATATGTCATTGTTTTGGTCAGCAATCAGTTCTTGTCACCTTGAAAACGGTCACGGTTACTCACGACTTGTACATTGTTCAATTGTTATTATGCTATTGTCATTTGCCTTTGCCCCCCCCCCATCCTTATCGACACTCACAGTGCACCACCCTCCATCCCATGCCCCGCATGCGCACTGACCCAACATCTGATCCCTTGACACGCTTGCTCAAGCGGCTCAAGCGGCGTCAGCAGTATCAACGTTGTGTTATGGTATTCCAAGTTTTGCATTATTCATATGTGTGTACTTGCCAAATAAATGTTGTCATATCATAACCTTCGTCTCTTGTCCTTCGGTCAATAAGTGTGCGGATCACTCCCAACAAGTTCGATTAACACACTGCACTATCTTCACGTGCAACAATCTATGGTCAGCCTTTTCTGATTCCGCATGCCGGCCACTAATTCTAGATTTGTAGTATATATTATATACTTGGCCACTAAAAGTTGCCATATTATTAGGCTTTGTCTCTTGTCCTTCGGTCTCTCGGCGTGGGGGACACTCTCGAAAAGTTAGATTTATGCACTTACCAAACAACACCAAATGCACCTTCCTCACCAAAAATACCTCACACCTGCGCACAGGGACGAAATAGCCCAGAGTCTGTACCATAACTTAATTTGCATCCCGTTTCAATCCAGAATGACATACTAGTATCATCAATATCATCAGCCTTTGTCTCTTGTCCTTCGGTCTCTCAGCGTGGGGGACAATATCGAAAAGTTAGATTCATGCACCTTCACCAAAAATACCTCACGCCTGCGGACAGGGATGAAATAGCCTGTAGCGTAAGTCTTTAATTTGCATCACGTTTCAATCCTGAATGAGATAGCCAACTTGTATGTCAGCAGTTTTTCCAAGCCTTGCGGAGAGCTATACGAACATCTATGTATGACGACAGTTCTGAAGAGCTCTGTCTGGTTTCCTATATCTGTATGGTCATCATGTTATCAATGATTGAGCCGATTTACGAATATCGCGTATTAAACTCAACTTAAGCAGGATTTCATGACACCACAGACCATCTTTCATACATCTTCGCTCGTGGGGGCTTGCGAAATCTACCTAGATAAAGAAATTTAGTGACAAAGACCCATTTCTCCGCTACTCACGAAAAAAACAACAGGCGCTCAATGTGTGTGTATCTATGTGTCCCTGGAGTTCGAAGGATGTGACATTACAGAGCGTCCGATTTAGTTTCGTAAATAGACGCGAATTATTCCAGGACATTCAAACTTGTGTTGTATCCTATCCTTACGATGTATGGTTATCCCTGTCTCTTTAGTATTGGATGAGGCATCCTGCAGACAGTCCGCTGTACGCTCTTGAGAGAGACACTGACACCCCAGAGTAACCCTTGCTAAGAGTAACTGGTAAACCGCAATCGTCACTTGAAGACAAAGCATTTGCTGGTGTTTATTCATATCATCTCCTCAAACACTACTCGAGTACTTCTTAGGTGATACCTGATACGAGACAACTCACTGGGCTATGACTAACATTAAGTGCAGTTTCCCTTTAGTTTGAAGGATGCGACACCTCACAGTGCCCAATGCAGCTCCTCAAGAGAAAAAGACACTAATACATTCCCAGGACTTTCAAACTGCAGGGAGCATCCCTACAGAAGTGAAGCTGGTCATCCAGTATTAGTCTTTGGGGTAACTGATACGAGTCAATGGCTACCTCAGGTACATGACACGAGCTACTTAGTCCTGCCTTATAGACAGTGAGGCAGAAGGGTCCTGATGCTCTTCCAAGTACACGAGGACCTAAGGTACATGAGCTACTTCAAGTAAGCTACTTGGACCTGCCTTCCAGACAGCGAGGCAGAAGGGTCATGATGCTGTTCCAGGTACATATGCTACTTGAAGTAGGCTACTTGGGCCTGCCTTCAAGAGCGCAGCGAGACAGAAAGGTCCTGTGCTGCCACGGCTTCATAAGCTACTTCAAGTGGTCTACTGGTTGCATGTGGCATAATGAAGGGGCTGGTTTTCTGATAGGTCTTTACAGCTTTCAAGGATTGCGAAAAAAAGCTCTAGGAATTTGACCAAGTAGCACCAGGGACAGGGACAGGGACAGTTGGTCGTGAGAAGTCTCTACCGCACAGTGGTCCATCCTCCTTAGATCCATTCGCTTGGATTCCATTTGTTCCTTCTTTTCATGCATGTGGACAGAGCGGGATTCGTTTCCAGTATCCCAGTGTCCACCCATGGATTCCTTGGCATGTGACAAGTGGCTCAGAGAAGTCACCAGAGTATTGAGAATGGTTCCATCGATCAGAGGCCCAAACTACACTCCTAATCTTCCGTGCAGTGTTATCGTTTTCTGCTCTCATTGCTCCAAGGAGCTCGATCTGGAAACAACAAACAACTGCAGGAGGAGTGTAGCCTGAAGAAGCTCTTTACTCTTGTATAAACATCCAAGGTATGTCAATTGTGACAAGTTCTGTACCAACTGGAGTGTCAAAGATGCAAGGAGCATTTATCACAAGTGTAAAGTGCCTATTCCCCTTGGCTTGACCATGGAGAATAACAAAGACAACAACTACTAATACAGATTGGACAAAGGCAGATATAAATTATAAAATACATTTTATTTTCGAGAAATCGACAAATCAATGAAATAGGACATTACAGGCAATCATAAAGGCAATACAAACATATCAAAAGTACAGGTTCATATTTTGTAATCAAGTCAGATAACTAAGAAGGAAATATTAATTTCTTGACTGTCTTCTTAAGAGTCGTACCAACCTGGATTCCAATTTAATCTCATCCCAGATTATCTTGATTCCTGGTTGTCATGAAGTCACTCCCGTTGCTAGGTGATAGTTGCTATAGCAACCGCCCTATTCCAGAAACCTTAACCCGGGAGTTTATAACATCACAAGTTAGGGTCTCAGGGAAAGGGAGGAGGCTTCTGCCAAACATTTGAATCCTCACACATCCATGTGGCGTCACTACTCTCGTTCCTGAATCCATGTTTTACAATCACCCTCCTTGTTCGTCAACGGCGCCGGAGGAAGTGACCTCTATCTGCATCCTGCGTGACATGCCACTCACAATTGCAGTAATTCTGGCGGCATGAAATTTCTGATGACAATATTAACCCTTTTTCGGCCAAACTTCAAACAATACGACAGATTCTTCAAAGTCTGCATCTGCATTAGGTCTTCACAAGTTTGCGTTGCATGTGTCATTACAAAAAGAATACCTCAAAACGCTATTGGGTTTATTCTAATAACTTTCTAAATTGGCATAACAATGAATTTGGCCAAAAAAGAGTTAAACAGTTTTGATGGCGTCAATTTGATACAAACAGGAACAAACTCATTCTGACCAAGTCTTGATAGGGTATGATACATTGTAGTTACTTAAAGTCTATACAGATGGCAATGCTGGAATATATAGGCCCTATATTATGAGATTACTCAAATTTAACATGCACAACCACCTTTCTTTGATACTACAAGTATGAAAGATAATGACAGGGATACCATGCAAAATCTTGATTCACTGTAAAACCAGGCAGGAGCTTGTAATGATGACACTGCCTTCTTAAAATTAGTAATGGGTTTGACTGATTATACAGCTTTTGTTTTTTTCTTTAAAATATTGACTATACCATTAGTACCAACGCAGACAACCTATCAATAGGCCTACTGGTGCAATACACTACACTACTTTTCCAAATTCATACCTTAGACCATATTTTTTAACAAAACCTTCTAGTTAAACTTCCTCTACATATATAGCATAGACACTGGTTAAACCATACAACAGTTGACCTCGTACCAGTCGGAGGGGGGCTGTTCATAGCCAAACTATCAAAACATAAGTAAACGTCATATGCAATCACGCGTTGTTTTGAAAGCCGCTGGTTGATGTGGCTGTCCGTGGTTCCCTCTGACTGGTACGAAGTTAAACAGTCGAGCACCAAAAGTCTCGTAATCATGTTGAAATAACAGTAAATACCCCAAGCCCCAGGGCCAATGGGCCATTACAATAATGATCAGTACACCTTGTCGCTCCAGACGACATTATTGACAAACACCATACATTTTCACCCGAGCTTCATTGAGCCACTGTGCTGTGTGGCAATAATCAATCGCCATTAGGGAAGTATTGAATAGTGAAGTGATTAAAAATAACAAATGTAATGGCTAGCTTTTCATGATTGGTTACTTATTGTCTTGCTACATGTCTGGGAATTTAAACATGTACATTGCATGTTTACCTAATTAATCACGTATGGCAAAGAGAACATGTATGGCAAATTCAAAACTTCTGTAAAATTGTTAGGAGGTGACACAATGTCATATGCCATTCATATATTTACTGTTAATTTTTTGACAAATAATGAAATTCACAGCTTGAAATGTGTTTTGTTATTCTTTTGCTGTCCACACTTTGACCAACAAATTGCATCAAATTAGGCACAGCTCAGTTTTGCACCTCTTGTCGCTACATCTACACCTGGTGTCACATCAATTATAGCCCATGTCCACACTCACCCTGTTAGCGACAGTTCTTTACAGATTAGCACCGCTATCGACTAATGCCGATAGCAATAATCAATCCCGGCAGCTCGATATACCGTCACCGTCCGCCGTATAGAATAACCTGTGTATCAGTACCATGCACTATTAGATCAAGCCTTCAAATATCTCAGTCGCGTGAACATTTTTTTTCCCAGCATCATCATGTATGTGTAACTGATAGCGTATTTGCACGCATGATCTGTTCTGACCTGTGTATGATTGCTGATCTCCGTTAACTGACAACTCTACCCAACTGTGATGTTTAAACATGTTCAAGGGGAACAAGCTGAATTAGCTGCTATTGGGACATAAGCATTGTAGTCGAGTTCAATGATGTAGGACATTGCTGGCCCTGGAACGCAGAGGGTCCATCAACTACTTTTCAGCACATTCACTTGTGCCTTAGGTGTCTTTCTGGTTATTCAGTGCCAGTGTAGCGACACAGGAAGCAAGGCATTTCCCCTTTGCAACGAATTTTGCACATGAGAAAACGAATTAACTCTAAACACACATGATTCGAATCACAATTGAAATCAGGAAAACGTGGACATCTGGACAACTCTCTCTTACGACAGATTACTCCCCAAACTTTCCGCTGGACAATAGATGCCAAGACTACACCAACCCCCTTGACCACCTCAAGGGCATTTCACATCGAAAGCGGAGAGTTTCTCTATGCTAAGTGGAGTAAAGTCTGGCCTTGGCACAAACAATGCTACAAGGCAAGGTGGTTAGATTTGATGTTTGCTAATATGCTAATGCTACTCGACAGATTTCACGACCTTGGCAGGACACTTGAGTTACTCAAGGATATTAACACGATAGTTCCATGCAGTTAGCGTGCATGTGTGGGCTGTCACAACTGTCAATAAGGCCGAGGGATATTAATCCATCGTTTGTTAACGAGTGCTAACATCTTGAAGTTTTTTAAGACCTTGAACTCGTGGCTGCTGTTATCACAGATGCCATCGTCAAGTCCATCATCAAGAGACGATCAGGATGAAGGCATATTGGCAATAACTGGAGCTTCGTGGGCCAGACCAGCATTGTCCTAGTGTTAATCAATTACCAAGCCTTGACAGTACGCAGACCAATCGGAGGCCAGAAGTATTGATCTCTCTCAACAGTCTGAACTCAAGGGTCCAATCACAACAGTCCTTCAACTGACTCGTCATGGCAGTTCTAATGGGTGCATCGAAAATGCTGCATGGAAAACTCGACGCTGCCACCAGACGTTAATAAATATTTCACCCGTCAGCTTCATGTGGCAGGGTCCTTGAGGCTGTTAGGCACAATCTCTCGGGAATCGCTGCCCATCGTTAATGATGTGAACTGCTGTTGAATGAGACCGAGTGGCCATTAAGGCCGAATGAAGGATCTGTAAGCTTGTACAGGTGATTTTTGCAAGAACAGACGATTCATTCGAATGTCCAATTTGTGTTGATGTGTCATATATAAGTATTTAGTTAAGCGTGCTGCTATTTTTATGAGCACGCTTTACTTCAGAGTCTGAGTGGTGTTCTACCGGGAAAGGGGAGAGTACGTTTCAATTGGTAGCAGACACCTGATTAATCCTTGCAGGGCGCATACCTTTTCAAGGCCCGTGTGACATCGTAGACAATGCCAACTGCGGAGACATAAATGATGTCATGCGGTGCGGAGCTAACAGAGCCAGCAGTGATGACACAACAACGCAATGGATCTCACAGGACGTGATCAGTATGCCGAGGTCGTTTCAAAATTGAGTTGAAATTGACAAGCGGAATGGCATACAAAGGGTTAAATAGTTATTCGATCCATCTCTCGTATAGATGGAAAGAAAATACGGAGCGGGACAATAATTTCCTTTCGTGACGATCCATCATCTGCCACGACAGTAATCTATGGCAACGGCAGCGAAAAAACTAACTTAATCGACGAGAATATTTTCTAGCATTAAAGTTGACGTTGTCTGGGTTGGCAGACTTCATGACTTGGGATATGTACATTTTGATAATTTTGGATCAGTTCAATAATAGTTCTGGATAAATCTGATAGGGGGCTCTCAGGAGGCACCAATGTGTATGTACAAATGACTGTACCCAGTTTGGAGAAACAGCTCTCACTCCTGACAAGGAGACTGGCAATTTGTAACAAATACTTCCCATCTCTTAACCTTGGTCAATCCTGAATCCTTTCACAGTAGGACTCAAATTGCCCAGTATTGTGTATCGCACTACTTGACACTCAGCTCCCAACTGAATCGTTTTCTTATGTCCACAAAGGGTTAAACCAAAGAGGGTTATATCAGCATCAACTAATTACTCTCTTTAAAAAAAAAGCGACTTTATCAAATTCTAAATGGTTCTTTACAAAGTATCTGCTTTCATATAGACAAATCACAAACCCATCAAGACTAGGCACTAAAAAATATTCAATGACTATCGTAGATGTTTTTGAAACAGGAAGAAAATAATTCTGTATTAAATCCATTAAAATCAGCATCATGGCTCCAGATTAAAATCAGAACTTTTTATTACCTATTAAATTGATTTCAGGAGAACCTGAACGACACCATAGTATAAAATTCATAGTACATAGTGTTGCATCACAGGTATAGTTAGCATGGGACAAGAACATAATTTTCCCTCTAAATTAGCGTCATATTCCTTTTGTAGAATAAAAGCATCTCCTATATGTCGGGGGTAAAATCTAAATATTGCTATCAGTACACTTTCAAAGAAGACGATAGCAAGGTTTTCATTGACGTTCAATCTTAATTAAAGTGATGGAAATCAGATTTTTTTAAATATTTACGAAAGTATCGATGTTAAATTGATTTAAAGTCTGATCAGACTATTTGCAGGAGTGAATGAATGAATGAATATAAGAATTTCTATAACGCCTGAATTAAAAGAAAAACTTAAATTCTCAGACGCTTTACACAGCAAAACACTCCCTGAAAAGGTGTTGTTTCAGGAGAGTTTTGAAAATGTCTATGGAACCAGCAAGCCTGATGTTGGAAGGTAGCTGGTTCCATAGAACCGGTGATGACTTGTAAAAAAGAACGGTCACCAAAGGTTTTGCACTTAGTGCGAGGGACCACCAAAGTTGGAGCATATATATTTTCCAAGACGTCTCCAACAAGACCAACCACACCACAGGTTTGACGACGTCATATGTTTCAAATCTGTATCAAAACCAATTGACTTAAACATGCTGAATAGTGACTTCATCCCTTTTCAAATTGAAAAATACACTAATCTCACATGGATATGATTGACATAAGGAGATGGGATTACTTTAGTATAAGATTATATAACAATGACAGCAACAAATACAAATATTAACCTAATCAAATAGCATTATATCACGTTGCAAAAAATCTCAAAATGCACAAAACACTCTGGTGCCTTGGACTCAATTTCAAACGACTTTTTCAAAAAACATTGCATCCTTGAGGATAAGCATGCTTGAATGCCTCAAGTGGGCTTTTGTTCTACAAGATACGACACAATATCGTGTCACTTTTGGTGTAGCCACGACGACAACGTTATCGGATTGGCGATGATCTCTCTAGAGATACTGTGACCTTGTATGCCCTTGAACAATGTATGACGGCGCATATATCATAGAGCCGACATTGACAGCGTCTCACATGCAGGTGCTATCGTTTTTTTGCAGAGCATGGTAAGGGTGATTTGGCTGATAAACACTACAGTAGTTCTCTTGAGATCTTGGGAGAAAGGTTGCATGGTTCAAAAACTGACAGCACTCCGATGTGTTGCAGTCAAATAATTATATATACATATATTTTAGTAGGCTACATCAATTGTTTAGTAAGCTACATATATTGTTACAGTCATTGAAGTTTTTTGAAAACACTCAACTATTTTGGAGGTGTAGAAAGGAGGGAATTCCTCTCTGTTATTCTTACAGTGTTTCTACCAAATTGTGGGGGTGAAGGGGTTAAAGCACACATATCCCTTTTTCCTCTCCCTGGACAAGAACCATACATAATCAGTAAGATTAAGCCCGGGTCACGCAGTGTCTGCACCCGATTACCCCCAACCAATCACAGCCAAGGTTAGACTAATCAATGAATTACTGACGGGCAAAAAATACCAGCGGAAAAAATCCCATGTTTTTCCGTCGAATGACTTTTTAATTCATTAACGCGAGTGCTGCCTGCTGGAAATTCTTTCAATTCAAAATTTGATTAAATTTGAAAATAGTCTCGCGAATGTTGAGATCTTATGGAAATTGAAGGAGAATACCTCAATATGGTTCTTTCACATTTAAGTCAAGGCAGCAGGAGAAAAAAACAGTTGACAGTTTTCTTCATGAATAGGAGAAATCTCTGCAACAGCCGACTCATTACCACAAATGGAGTGACTGTCTGGCGTGCATCTGAGAAGTTCCTTGTAGGTCTTCCCAATGCCCCCTATAACCTGTTGCAACACAAAATATTAAGCTTGCAAATGTACACAGGAGTAAAGGGTTAACAGTCTTAACTGTCATGATATTCCCAGCTTGTTGTAACAAAAAAATCAACGCCAGACCTTTAAGCAAATTGACAAGGATTCCATTTAAATCCTGCAGCTGCATGCCACGCTGGCACGCACGTTAGATAGTCACAGGATTGGCACGGTACATTTCATTCAGATGCATCGCAATTAATCGGAGGTGCGCCGGAATCGGGCGCTGGGTTTTTCCATTGAGAGGGAGCAGCGTGAATGCAAACCTGCAGTGAGCTGGATGTAAAATACTTAACACTTTAAGCGTAAGAATACGTTGTGCGAACCAACAGGTTACGTGGTCTCACCTTCTAAACAAACCAGGGAAAATTCAGACAGTCATTCCCGGGAGAATTCCAATTGTCATTCCTACATTGTAAAATCCAATTCAGACAGACGGATATTAAACTTTTAAAGTGTTCAGTAAGCAATCTCACTTATTACCTATTGAGTTATTTCCCAATGCGCCGACAATCAAGTCGATATTGACAACAGAAATGTGAACAATAAGGATTTCCTTTCTATTTCAGGACATAATCCATGCCAACAAGACCTAGCTCTTCAATCAACCCAGCCGGCAAAAACTAACCTTTTAGGTCTGAATCCCGAACCCCACGCCATCAATTTGAAAGTTCTGTAAGATTGACTTCCTTGAATTCAGTTTTTTCACTCTGTTTGCATCACGACTGATCTTACCTAATGCACCAATATCATAAATGATATTGCATTTTAAAAGAAACCTTTTACATGTCAGAGTTTTTTCAATACAGTGTATTAAGTAATAGAACAATAGCATTTGAGACTGAACAAACCATATATTTAAAGAATAAGGAAAAGCATAAGTCTGCTGTTAGCTATGGAAACTACTTCAGCCAAGTTGGCTAGTGCCTGTCGAGGGGATAGGTAATCAGGCAGGGCCAAACCTAGAGGGAGTCACATGTGCCATGGGGCAGCGGTAGCGCAGTGGAAGAGAGTCGGCCTCATGATCAGGAGGTCGTGGGTTCAACTCCCGGCCGAGTCACTGCTTAGTTCCCTACTGGTCGAGTTCAAGTGACCACCTTTTGGTTGCTCCTTGAAACCCCTGATTGATTTCTGTGGAGACCGGGGTAATAATATGATATCCCAAAGCGCTTTGAGCGAGAACTATAGTGTCACGGAATTGCGCTATATAAAAGACTCATTATTATTATATGTTGAGGAAATGCAGGTGACAATCCCAGTAGCTCCCCCTTTCTCGAACTCTTCCTAATGCTGGCAAACACAGGAATTCAACAGGATGTATCTGCAGGAATCAATAAAGATTAGTCTTTATCAATTGGTATATATCATAGTGGTGAGGCATTCCCAGCCATTGAGCATGTTGAGAGACGAATTGCCATCTTGCCTGATTCTCCATTTGGTTTGCTGTCCGAACTTGACTACTGCTGCAGTCAGATTTCTATGCGAGTTTAGAATAGGACTTGCGTGAACTTCATAACATGATCCAAGCTGCATCAAATCTCATACAACCCCAGGGTCTCCGGCCTCCGACATAAAAAGACACAAGACCTATTGTGCATGACTCTTCTAATAAAATATCACAGCCAGACACAGCCAATACAAATCCACCCCCAAGAGATTCAAGATAAGCATCAAATGACAACATCTACTCTGGCATTTTTTTGGTATAAACACCGTCAGGATCACCGATTCGAACGTCACGATCAAGTGTCGCGTTCTAACGCCATTTTCCGCTGATGCCTCATCCCCGGGAGGTTTCATAACTCGATCGTGAAATTGGCATCAATATGCGTACCAGTAGATGGCTGTACACCATCTTTTTTTGTCCATCAACACGGCGAAGATGACTCGCCAAGGGCTGCGGGTTCATCCATCAGAAACACACTCAAAAACAATTGTAAATCTACCGGCTTGACAGGTCAGGAGGTGTCCTTGACCTCACCCATCGCCGGAGTTCATCGCTGAGCATGTTTTTGAGTCAGATCACGGATAGAACAGACATCCCTGTTCGAAGGAACGCAACTTTGAAGTTGTTGTACTGTATAAAGCGCTGTATAAGGACGTCCTTGTTTCCCCCAACAGAATAGCTCAAAGCAGGACACTGTGCAAGGGATAGTAGTCCTAGGGCTGATAGTCCGTGTAACAATAGCCCGCATTGCTAAATAGCGGTACAATAGATCATGCTGCTTAATTGATCAAATACAATGCTACCGGACTATGACTCCAGGGGGACTATATCCGCTGTCACAACACCATCTACTTTCAGACTGTTCCCTATTTCTGCTTTATTTCTTTAAATTCCAGAATACACATAGTAAGAGATTTCTTTAAATTCAAGATTACACGTCTTAAGAGCACTTCATTGGGGATCCCAACAAAAAACACTTTGTCAACATAGCCGCCAAACATCTCTTTCAAAGTCATTGCCGGTCGCCAGGCAACCGTAAATACAAAGCCATTGCCATAGAAAAGAACCTTGTATAGACAGAAATGTTCACTTTTCAGGCTTTTAGACTCGGATGAGGCGTGTATAACTGACACTTCCTCGGCTTATCTGATATGAGAATTTCTGTGTTTGACATTTATGCCCGACGATCCCGGGGATATTTTGTTTACTCTTGATATTGGTTTCTGATGGTGACGTCTTTCAATATACAGGTTGCAGCTTATAGTCTCTTGGGTCTGCCGGTGGCGCAGGAATGGTAGTCCATTTTTTTCTGTTCACGATGTATATTAGTTAATTTTCTGGCAAATTCTTACAACAGCCCACGAGGGTTAACCAGTACCTACACACTGATATCCATTCACATAGACTAGCGCTCACAACTTCTTCCCAAGGTCTCAGATTCATTCGCACGGCCATCCAATCAGGACCACATCGCCCGGCATTCCATCAAAGCTGCACCAATCGTGCTCGCACCGAGGAAATCAATCTTAATCAAGGAGCCACTGTGACCAGGTGAGTGCCGATCAGTGGCACAGGCCAATCAAGATACCGCTTCTATGACCACTTGGGTCCTACCTTGTTTTTTTCCTGAAAGCAACGCTCTGGTATGCCATTCGATGCTGGGTAGACTATTCTGCATTCAGTCTCAGGTGGCAACTGCAGAACACACTAGAGCTAGTGCCAGTGGCACTACAGGCCAATCATAATACTGTTTGACTGTCACATCTACTACCGTGGTTTTTTAGGAGAGCATGGCTATGCTTCGTCACTCGCCCTAATTGTGTCCCAGCCAGTACAATTGGCATGACACCCTGTCTCCCAGTGCCTCTGCCTTTGGCATCAGCAGCACGGGTCAATCCCTAATTGGCTCAAGTATGCCCACTACGGCGGTCCTACCTTGCTTTTTTCTGAATGGATCGCTAAGCCGTGTGATGCTGCCGAGTAACTTCATGTACTCACTCCCTACCTACACGTATGCCGACTAGCTGAACGCACTCCATACCTCTAGTGTGGTACTACTGCCAAAGGCTAGAAATTATTCAGGACCTAGCCGCCCCAACAGTGACACGACAACTGCTAACAACCTTGTCAATTGCCTCGACACAGAAACAATATTGGCAGTGGCCAGGCCAATTTCCTTAATCGCAGAAACTTTAGCAACAATAGTCTCAAGAGTGCGTCTGGTTAGTCAGGGAAATGAATTTCGGTGAGCGAATGCCTACAGGCCCCCTGTCAAAACCTTTCAACCAAGCTGAGAATCAAGAAGACAGACCATACACTCAACCCTGAAGCTAGAAGTCCACCCTCGGACATAGAAAATTGTATGAACACAGAAACAATTTTTGTAGTGGCCAGGCCAATATCCCTACACGGAAATCAGATAAGACTGAGCCTGGTCAGTCATAGAGATGAATTATGGCAAGCAAATTCCCACATGCCTCAACATCAAACCTCATTTAGGAGGCCAGAAGTTCACTCTCTGTCATGACAACCACCAACACCCTTGCCAATTGCCACAAGACTAAAACAATATTTACAGTCACCGCAAGAAATGAATTATGTCAAGTAAATTCCCAAACCACCATTACGTCAAACCCTGCCACACAGAAGCAACTGCGCGCAGCCTTAAGTTATTTGATGCGACAGAGGGAGATTATCGGCAACCTTGAGACATATTGATGGCCACCGTAATTCAACATGTTACACCGCGTCCTGAGCCGCCATTCATGTAGGCGCGGGAATCTACTCAACGATATTGGGGACACAACAGGTGGAGTGTTCGGAATCCGCCAAGAATGTGGACAACCACTTTCACAGATTGGGTCAACTGTGACTAAATTGATTTCGGTCTTTACTGGAATTTGGTAGAGCTGGCCGAGTATTTGTGATATGTCTGGACCTTTCTCCTCAATTGTGGATAGGTCTTAGAAGATCACTGTCGGCGAATATCCTTATTTGACGTTCTTTTTTTCAGAAGTGGATGACTACTTTTGGGGATTGGGTCAAGAGATGGGTATTGCCAGACAAGAAGATCCTGATGTCGTGAAAGATCTTCTCTTTTCGTCCACAAATCCCAATGTATCAAAGAAAGCTATTCAGACTACACAAGATAAGCTTAAAAGGATATCTTAATCCTTCTCCAATCCAGTAACAGATCCCTCTTTTAGATTTTAAGTCTGTTTTGTCAATCTAAAAAAACCCAATGATATCAGACAATTTAGATTTAAATTTGCAAATTAACATCGTTCTACAAGATGTTTTTACCCCGACTTTGATGAAGAAACTCTCTACTAATTGTTCTGAGTAGCGTACTAGATAAACAGCAGACGTTATTATCAAATTTATCAACATGACTAAAGAGACGCATGGACAGAACTTCGCAAACACGAACAGAAAAAATCAGCAAAAACCCTGATCACGTGACCTGATAGCAGCCATAGGGATCATCGGCAGAGATATCGTGTGAATTAAAGCGATAAGGCCTCAGCATGATCAAAGACCGCCACAGCTCCCGTAGGATAAAGGACCTTTGACGTTGGCATGGATATCTTAGAACCCTCAAGACCGCAGTACCAACCGATACTTAAACCATATCGAGACATTTGCACTTCAATAAGCGACGCACGGACCAGGCTGTGACTATTTGAGCAGAAACATCGCATATTTTACGAACGCCTGTCGAGGTGGTTTCCCACAAAGCGCCATGATCGATTGGCGGAGTACAAACAGAACGGCGCCGCTGTAACGCTGGGGAAATGAATGCCGCCCTTTCTCAAACATTGCAAATACACATCGACAGATGAAAGGCATGAATACTTTCAAATCTATAAGTTTAAAGAAATTGATTTTGAAATATTTTTAGGCCTGCTCAATTAAAACACTTTGATTGGGCAATATTGAATAAACTGCGACAAAAATGACATAATATTACTTAAAGGAGGAGTTCTCAGTGAAAATTAGAATTAGAATTTTTAAAATTAAAATTTTTGATGACTGTCAGTGAGTCACTCACTTCCAGTAGGAGCAATTGATATTGTGATAAATCAGAATTTGGCAAGAATCAATGTGCAATCAGTTTAAAGGATGTGTAAATAATCGTTTAACTTGGCTGTCTATCAAACACCCAACTCCTCCTTTAAAGGTAAAAGTCACCTACACCGACTGGAACTCCATTCAGCCACGGAAGTGACCACAACTGTACACACTGACTTATCGCTCCCCCCCCCCCAGTTCCAAGGGCAACTTCCATCACTAAAACTCATTTAGTTCAGAAGTTGCACTTTGGTTTAAAGTATCAAAACAAAAAACACACCAGATATCAAAAGATACCAAATCGCAAATATTTAACCTGAGAATTTTCTCTCAATACTGTACTCACAAAAGTATCAGCAAATTACAAATCTTACTTGAAATCACTCCTATCTCAGTAAAATTGTGAAATCTCAAAAAAATATTATCATCACAAAATTTTACTCGAGATTTTCTCTCCAAATCTCGGTAAAATTGCAAATACATGTATATGCAAAATCCTACATCCTACATCCTACCCGACCTTGACCCTTACCTGACCTTGACCCGCACCGCTGACCTTGCTGTTGTACATAGGCGCCCTCTGGGAAAGCTAGAAGGTTGTACAGTTCCCCTAAGATGATGTAGTACACAACTATACAACCTACTACCTCAGACCGAGGGGCCCACTCCTTGGTGGACGGCGTGTCGGGTATCCTCGGCATGATCCGAAACAGTATTCCAAAATATGAGAATATCATACTTATCCCAAAAAATTGAGAAAAAAATATCCGGATAGATCCAAATAATGAATTCTCACGTAAATCCAGGAAAAAAATTATTTCCAAAAAATTATCCATCTCTTAGTTTCCCTGGTTTTTCGATAAAATGTGTTTATCCTTCTCCATAGGGGGCAGCACCCGAGTGACACGGACCCATAAGTACGAGCTTGTGGACGCGATTTCAGCACAAGTTCGGATCTACGGGTTGGCGCAACCAGGTTGGTTGGAGGGATTGGTCATCCTTCTGAGGGCTGCGTTGGTTGGTAGTAGGCCTGGAAAGACAAGAGGAGAGGACATTTGAATAAAGTGTCAAGTATCTTTTTGACGGGCCTGATAACATGATTTCGCAAACAGCTAAATTTCTTCCATGAGAGAAATTGAGGAGGATCATAAGTCTGAAAAGGCGATGTTCAATATTGGAGGATCTCGGGGATACATTTTGAGGAATTCAGGGGTTAATGCTGTCATCTCCTGCACTGCACACACACCTAATGAAGGGTAACATCTCGGAGGTTTTGCCAAGAAACTATCGATGCTTTCAAGACATTGCTGCACACGCATACATCATGTGCACTTTTCCCGATCTGACGGCAATCACCATTGAATGCACACAGACCTTGGAAATCAGATGTCTAACTCCATGCCACAGGAGAATACAGTCCAACACGTTACCGTCGGGGAAAAATAACCTTGGAGAAAAATAAATGAGTTTTGCTTGGAGGCGATTAATACTTTGGCAGCAGAGACGAGTCATGCTCCGTTGGCGATAGTGATTGTCAAGGTCGTGGCGCAGACACATCAAGATCGGGAAACTAGCGTACATATTGAGCAAGGTCGTTTTTTAAGACGGGTCGACAAAAATAGAACGTCAATAGAATCCCTCATGGGCACTTTATACATTGAGATCAAAATGTCTACCACACAAATTCACCAATCGAGAACCCACAAATCAACACAATTTTTCAGCAAGATTTTGCGGCGGAGACAACTATTTTGATTGGGTGACCACGCGCTGGCAAAAGTGATGTAATCATACCACAAATTAACCATCATCACGACGATACCTCTCCATTTTGCCGCAGCTAACAAGAAAGTTGAAACCAGCCATACAATCAAGCGATAATAACGAACGCATTTCGCCCAATTTGTCCTTATTTCTCCATCTCGTGTTATTTCCATACCGAGAGAGATCGCTGCATTTTTTCCCGTATGTTTTTCAATATACGACGCGGGAGGACACAGATGGCCGTATAGTCTGTATAAATGTCAGGTTTTCCGATCATTGTCGCCAACTTTAGAATAGGATAGAGCGGAAATTTGTCGTGGGTAAAAAGGGGGCGGTCTGTGCTATTCGTAAGGCGGCAGTTTCTAGGACAATTTGTCTGGTCGCCACTCGATGATGATATATCGGAAATTTGATCAGGGGAAAAATGGATGTATTTTCAGAGTTAGGACACTGTCTGGTCTTGTTCGGTTCATATTTTTTGTGTCTCTTGCCGGTTTGTTTACAAGACATATTTCAGAAAGAAATATATTTTCGGAAATATATCTAAATACTCTGGGTTGATCAGTCTAAGACCGCTTCTTCAGTTACTCTGATGTTTTTCTTTCCCCAAATTGAAAAATCGAAAAGGGGAGAAAATTGGATGTATACAATATTGTAAGCATTTGGTGGTTATATACAACCTTCCAAAAATAAGAACTGAGAAAACGTTGCTAAAAACTTTGATAATGTTCTCGATTGATTTCTATACAAAAAGGTGCGGTCCCCGCCTTGATATGTCCATAACACTAAGTACTGTCTAGAGAGCTTCCTATATATAGCCGCCTAGGCCTAATGTAAGTACCTATAGCTTATAATGCGGCTTAAAAACATAACATGTTATAATCCGAGAGCTGTCAATAATGCCACAGGAGAATTGAACATAAAAATTTGACCTATCTGAATCACTGGGTAAAATACATTTTTTTCTGTTCTAACCCATTATTTGGGGGATAAGTGGTCAGTTTTTACAAATTTACTCCATTTTGCTCATAAATTTTAAATGTTTTTTTCCACATCTTATAAGAACACCAAATTCTTTGACCATGAATAAGCAACCGGACTAATTCATCATATACGCCATGATAAATCGGTCTGGAGCACCCCAGACTAATCATACTATGTAACTGAATCGCACAAAGCCAAGTCCCAAAACGAGAAAAAAATCTAACCATAAGCCGCAACCGCTGTCAATCAAATATATGGCCATGTTGGATACAATCATTATAATCAACCCTTTCTGGACCCCTCACTTTCCCTGGCCAGATTCAAGATTATTTCAAGATGCTTCAATAGGCTAGTTGGGGGTACAGGTCTGCATTTCCCCTCGGACCCGTGCCTGAACAAGCACAGATTTTTAAATTCTATTCAGTTCAAACCTCAACGTTTTCAATTCTGAAAAAACGCCCAAATTCATAGACAGAGACAGCTTGTTCTTCACTCCAGTAATTACCTTTGGGCCACAGCTGCAATCCTCTCAATAAACACGATATCAACTCCAAAGTGAGTCCACCATTAACCTATAATTAACTCCCTTAATTAAGGAGCAAAGAGAGGATGTGGTAAATAATCACACTGGTACGACCTACGTGATACGTGAATTTAAGCGCAAAGTCTTGCCGTCCATTTTCTTCCAATCAGTCTACAGGTTTTATACATACACACGATTTGATCGTCGCTACAGAATGTCTCATTCGCTTGAGCAGTTTCGTATAATGGTGTCTGGGGTCGGACAAAGACGCGCTGATCAGCAGACCGCTTATGACTTCCTCAAATGCTTAACTGGTTATAATACAGACACGTCTAGGCCCTAATGACCGATAAATATAGGCCTACTCTGAGGTGGCTGACGGGCAACCCGCATTTTATATAGATAGGCTAAGGCATAGACATCTCTCTGATCTGCGAGTAAGGGTACAATCCTTTTTTTTCAGAAATTCTAACGATGGGTTAACATTAGCCTATCGGTCTTTATAGTGCCAGTGGTAGAGATAAGGTTTGGTAATCCCTTGGTCAGACGGACAATGCTCGTAGGATAAGGCGGTCAGCCATCGTTCTCATCTAATGAAGCCAAGAGGCAGAAAAGACGTCAGAGAGATGAGAGAAAAATAAGATCGAGATTTAGGCGAGGGGTGATATTGGTTAGGGAGTGGAATAAAAATGTATCTTGTCTCACTGGTGTCTGGTGGACCAAAGGTCAAGCTTGAAATCGTGATGTGAATTATTTGTGTAGTGTTGTCTGTTGCCGACTGCTGAACCATTTAAATGGGTACCGGGTAGCTCGGCACTTTTTTATTGGATAAACCACTTAGATCTGCGACACTGGGGGTCAAAACGATCCTTGTGACCAAAATACTGATTACACTGAAACAAAGACGTCAACTGAATTGGAAAGGCGGCACTGAAAGCTTGGGATGGCATTACTAATTACTCATTACTGAGTCCTCTTTCTGTATTTCATTGAAAATCATGACCAAATGCTTTCACACCAACCCAGAAAAGGGAAGTTTATCCCTGCTACACTACATGTTGGATATTTCCATTTTTTTAACTTCCACTTCACAACCTTAAGAGTCAGTTCCGGTCAGTCAGTTCATGTTTCATGTTTTTGCATTTTGCCCCCTGGTGGCCAAACCTCGTCATCGTATAGGTTCACGAGGTGAGCCAAGAATGGCAGCCATGAGTGATCTTCTCAAGTCTGGGCAAATCCCCCCTGACCTTACAGCCAGGACTGTGATCTCAGAGCCTTGTGTGTCACCATTTTTAAGGGTTAATCTTCGTTTTTTTCAGCATATGCCATTACGCTCAGAGTTCATAGATGGCAAAGATTATACCCTAAAGGGTTAATGTTTGATACATCATACACCATTTCACAGATAGCCAAGATTATAACACTCAGCTGATCAAACAAAGACGTAGAAATTGATCAGAAATTTCCACAAAAGTACAACGCAAATCTCATCACTACAACAAACAGAGCATACTTGTAACCAAGGCGATCAGAAACATGGCCGCACATCTACAGATATTCACATAGAAACATCGTTATTTGATGAAAAAGTCGCATCTTGAATACCTCTGGGCCAAATTTGGGTTGATTACTTTTATGTGCTGTTTATTCCCGCGGAAAAGATGGAAAGTGCAACATCAAGAATTGATTGACGTTGTTTTATTACACAATCAGATTGAGATACAATTTGGATCATGCAAGCAGAAGCAGTTGATGATATCTATTTGACTCAAATTGTCAACATTGCAGTCTCAGACATATTTAATACAAGGTAATATTGGAAATTATTTAGGTCTAGTCATGAAATATTCTGGATATAGATTTTAGAAGATTGACATCTTGTATCTCTTCTTGCCAAAATCGTCTGTGGACACGAGAGAAAGCATACACCATAGTCTTTGCACTCTCTGATCGTACCTTTTTCTGGTTGTCGTGAACATTCATTGGGAAGCATTCAGCACACAATTTTCCAAGAAATAATGCTAAGTTTTCAACATACCTCTGTCAATTGTATTCATCCATCGCGGACCTTGAGGGCAGCTCGGCTCATATTTCCCTAGAAGGAGAGAGGATAAGAGAAATGAAACACAAAACACAGAATCTAAAGCACTTCGAGGATGACCCACCTGTATTTACACTGTAGAATTCCACATGTCCATTGTGCATGCGACATGGAGGAGCAGTAGTTACAGCTACTTTTGATGAGACACGACAGGACTGTATTACCGCTCCGATGTTGTTTTTTAACTTCAGAAGACTTTGAATCCTGTGCACAAGATTACACCCAATCAAACAGAATTTTGAATCACGTTTTAAAATTCTCCCCATCGTTTTCACTTTAAGGGCCAGTTTTTTCTGATAAAACACAAAGTAGACATCTCAGGTATAAAGGCAAACATCGGACATCATCATCGTCAAAAGAAGGTAAGGGGATGAGCCAGCAGAAGGTGCATGAAATATTTGTTCAAAATCAGCTCCTCGGAGAACACTGCTAACCTGTACATACTTGTGCCTGGTTGTTGCGACGATTATTTTTCATAGAACATGACTCCTAGCGCTATCACAGTAAGAGTTCTCATACTGTGTTGCATCTTTAACACAACGAGATCACGTCAACAGTTTTTCATAAAACGCTGTTCAGCTATTGGTTTATAATCGGCTTCTTATAAAACGTGGCATCGCGAAAGGCGACACAGACTAATGGCAGTTTTTCACAAAACAAAAACCACGCAAGGTGATCATAAAACGTGAAACTGATTTGGAATCCTATATCATCAATGGGTGTTCATCACACATGGCTTTAAAACGGTCGCACTGCTACTGAACTATAAGATACTGATAATTACAAGGCTCTAGGGGGACGTCTGTCTGTTCGTCAGATCGCCGTGGAAATAATCCCAGCGGAGTTGAATCAATAACAACGACAAGACGTCGTCTGAAAGCCCTATTGAATTTTTATCCGATCTGCATACGATGAATGGATATTAGAGAGCTGACAGCGGGAGATGTTGGACATGGTGAGGCGGTCATTCTGAGGTGCTGCTGAACCTTGTTCAACAGACTCCTATCTATGTTGACATGAAATGAATAGCGCTTTCCAGTGAATGGTCATCATGTCAGTTTACAAATGGTACCATCGAAAACACTTCATCAAGAGCTGTCTAACTAATGGTAATTTCAATAGGTTTACAAATGGTACCATCAGAAGGTCCAGATCAAGTGCTTTCTAATGAATGGTCATGTCAATAGGTTTACAAATGGTACCATCAGAAGGTCCAGATCAAGGGCTTTCTAATGAATGGTCATGTCAATAGGTTTACAAATGGTACCATATCTCGAAACAAGTGTCCATAACACAACCAATATAGACCGACAAGAACAGAATTTTAAAATCCTTTTCTCTAATTATCAAGGAAAGTGTTCTTGACAGATGACGAGCTGTGATAAATCACCCACGGTTTGTTCATGTCTGATGATCTCGTCGTATTGACCTTGACACCACCACTTTTATCAATTAGACGATTGAAGCAAATTCTGATTGGACGATTCGTTAGATTCCCGACGGTCGCGTTCTGTAATGGAATATCAATAGATGGATTGGCTTCGGTGTGGAGAGGTCGTCTTGGTAAATGATAGATTTTTTACTTATTCAATGGAAGCATGAGTTAAAGGAAGTCTACAGCCAGGCAGATCAGATTAAGTTACACAAAGTTGGCAATAGAGGTCTCTCCCATCTGACAGTAAAACAAGACCACTCCTTTTTAAACCTCCTTGATAGGTGCCTGTCTCGATCATGTTAGATATGAGATCGGACGTCAAACATGATTCTGTGGCAGGGAAACATGTGAGAATGGTGCCACCCCCTCTTAAAACTCTTTAGATACACTCCTGAGCATGTACTTTAAGACACACTGATAATCATTTCAAGGTGTGCCTCACTAGCTATCACCTGATTTAACAAACACGAAACAATTACCTGCTAACCTTTCGCAAGGTAGTCGTGCATATAATATCAAAGAAATCAACAAATTGTTCTTGAGAGTAATTTCTGGCCAAAGAGAAGTGACAATTTTGTCTATCGTATTGTCAGGGGTTTTTCCTTTGATCTTTTCCTTTTACATCCCGGGTCTGGTTGACATGGATTGCTACAACTATTGTGTTTGTAACATAAGAATAAGTGAAAGCCTTTTCTCTGATCACGATTCCTTACCACGCTTAATGCGAGCATGTGCTCTGGGAAGGGTGCTTGCAAAAGTTGCTGTCTACGTGATAAATTTTCAAAGTCCCGAAACTAAATTTAGCTACCAGGCTGCATCAATTTCAAGATGAACTTCAAGTGTCTCAAACTGGCACTTGAGTTTCTTGCTCTGCAAATTCTTTGCAACATGCCCAGCAACAGAAGCACTTCATTTTGTCACTCAGCCCATTCTTTGCAACATCGTTGGCAAGATGCTCTTCCGAGTTGAGGAGAGTACTTGATTTTGATGAGTTAGACTCATTCACTGGATGGAGGGGTATGTAATGTAGCATAGAACTAGTCAGGGTATCAACTAATCCAAACTTGATAATATAATGATCTATTGATGAGAAATTATGGCTGTGTGTCGCATTTTTAGGTTATCTCGAGACTAAATGGTGCGCCAAGCTCATAGAATGAACGCTGTCTTCATTTAGAGGGGAGGGCCATGAGGATGGGTATTTGGTAAAAACATTATGTCTTTTCCTTAATACTAAAATGGGAAACCACACCCTTGTTTCCTTTGAACACATTTAGCAGTCATGATCATATAATCAGGCATCCTGAGGAAACCGGGGGTTAATTTTCGCTTCACCTAACACAAACCCGCGAGAAAATACAATCAGCAGAAAAAACGAAATCAATTTGAAACTTCAAATATATCTAATTTTCAAAATCGTATAGAAAGCTCATAACATAACATGAAGTATATTCGTCGCTCCATCAGAATACATTTCTCTTCCAAACATGCAGAAAGGGACAACTGCTGGAGATCTTGTCAACATGGAGGCGGAAAATATCTCTAACAAGATTACGATTTCTTCTTCGATTTGTTTGCGTCGTTTTTTTCCTCTCTTTTTAAACTCAACATACAAGGATAATGAAGGCAATTAAACTTCAAACAGGTTTTTTTCTCAACTGCCAAACTGATCTAATTATGCTAGTAATATTGTGTTTCTGTTTTTTGTCACCAGGTGGTGAGGGTGGATGGGGAGGTGAGTGATTTAATGACTTGTGAAGGGAAGGTAGCAATCAAGAGATTTCAAGAAATCAAAATGTCCTATTACACAACAAGCTTTTTTTTCTTAGAAAATTTGGTAATCATTTTTGTAGAATAATTGCTTTATTTATCATAATCACAAATAAATAATTCGGTCCCTGCAGTCAATAAGCCTAGGTCAACAATTTGGCCTAAGGGATAAAGTAGCTGGCCTCGGGCCCTACAAAAATTCCGGGGTTAAGGTTGGAACTGCATCTGTTTAATCACTGATTGAGTGTTAATAGTCCTGGGTAATAAAATCATGCCTTTCGTCCAGAATCCATCCATTTGGGAAGATTAATGGATTTATCATGAAAATAACCAATTATTCTATCAGAGAAGTGATAAATCATCTATAACAATGCAGATGAGGGGGAAACAACATTTTAAAGGGCCTCTATAAGCAGCAGCTAAGTAGGCAAGATAAAGTTACACAAAGTCACTAATAGGGGTCTCTCACATCTTACAGTACCTCATACAGAAGTTATTATAATTGAACACTTACTTTTTAACACACAGTAGTTCCAAGTATCAGATCCAGACGGATGCCAAGCTCTCGCCACGTGGCTCGACGTTCGTTACCAATCTGCATGCACAAGTACGCATATCTGGCATAATTCAGCAGTTAGGCCTAATCAATAGGGCTTAGCTAGACAAATTATTATATATCACGCAATCAGGCCTTTTTCAATATACATTTTTTTTTGATAATAATATTTGGTTCAGCAAGTTGTCCGGAATTCAGGTTTTATGCAGGATTAGAAAATATGCAAAATATGCCTCTAAAAGGATTTTTTTTTGTCCGATTTCAAAAATTCAAAGTTTTACGGAAAGCAGAATCATAGAGCGTTCCATTGTCAAATTAAGTCCTTTTTAGGAGGGGTAAAGTTGCACCCAGGTTATAGAAAGGGTTAAAATAATGAGTTATGTGTGAATTTATGCATGTATTTTATGTAAGGGTAGAAAAGTTATGAAAGGAAGCTCCACGCCAAGCTGCAGACAAACACCAGACTTCTACATTAACCATAATCTATATGTTAATGCGCACAACGGGCCTAAATCAATAGGCCAGGCCAAGTGAGAGTTTCGTTAAACCTGCACACGATGAAATGTTCAAGGGCTGAATGATACATCAATAGAGTGTTTGATACCCTTCAAAATATAGACTTGTCATTTAAGAGAAAGGTGCATTACCCTTTTCACAACGTTCAGGTCTGATGGGGGGGGGGGGGGCAAGATGAGATGGAGACAATAGGTCTGATTCATGAGCCAAGCATAGACATGATACATGGTTGAATCACCTCAAAATGAAGGCTGGTCCTCTTCCACTTTGTCTAAACGACTCCTCACAAGAAGTTGTGGGGTTAAATTAAAATATTTTGTCACTAGCTTGAAAACCCGAAAAGGGTCCTGCATTTGTTGACAAGACATATAAAGGTTAACAAATAATATTTCAGTAAATGGGTTGGATATGCAAGAGAGAAATAAACCAGGAGCAAACCACATCCAAAAGTAAAAATTACGGCCATCCAAGGGATTGTCCATAAAAATTAATTTGTGTCACAATCCTTCCCCTCCTGACAATATAAGTCTTTCTCTTAATATGAGAACTACAATAAAAGCTTAGGTTATAACTTTTTGGTGAAATTTATCATAATGTCCAACACAAAACATTCTTCCTGTTGTCAGGCTCTGTTTAGGGTTAAAACATTGATTCTGTTCTATTTCTTAATTCAAAGCTCCTCAAAGGCAATACAAGACACTTTTCAAATATTTCAGTTAATAAAATGTTCAGTTATTTACTGAAGTGTACAGTAAAAGTGTCGGACGGAATCAACTTCTTGAAACTCACCCTTATCGTATCTATTCAGTATCTTGGGTTAAAAAAAAAACTAATTAATATCTTTGATGGATATGGCTGCGGTCAATATGGTAGAACTGGAGGTATAAATTTAAGATGGAGGAAAACGGCACAAAAGGCACAAAATGAATCACCCATGGGTCAATGAAACTCTCATTGTCAGAAGTATTTTAAAGATTTAAACATCCATTTTCTGTGCAACAGCGAGTTAATTGTTAACAGTCATTCAAACAGAAGGGTGGGGCCGGTCAATTTAAGATGATAAATGGCGAAACGTGATGAATGTGATAAGTCGTGGACCAATCAAAAAAGTTCCCCGCAGAACTTTTGATGGCTTTTTCCGAGGCTGTGCTAAGAGACTGTACGTGTAAAGTTCTTGGAGTGTTGTGTATAGCAACAGTGGATAGAGACATAGACACACGTACACACAGACAAAGCTCACATACACCAGAACTATTGGCAGCTTAAAATCAATGGCCTAGCTCGTAGAACCATGGCGTTGAAGACTATATCAAACACAGTTAAAATACAGTTTATAATAGTACGATAACACACCCTTTTTTGATAAGATTTTTACGTATCCAAAACTATCCGTTTTCCAGTTTTGATCATTCCACGGAGCGGAGAATCACTAAGCGTCTATAGTCCTACATCGTATACATATAACTCTCCTACACAGCTGATTTCAGTGACCCTACAGTCTAGCTTTAAGGCCAAGCCAATGCGAGCATTGGTTGACAAGCATTCCAGTATCGAACAGGTTAGATCGATCATTATGGCCAATAATGGCTGTTTGCTTAACATAGCGACTGTGGCAAATGTGAGGTGGCCGTTTATTTCATTAAAGATTGAAGCAATATGGTAGTTAGGTGTAATCTGTGTAAGGTGAACTGGATGCCATGCTCCCTCTTGATTCTTGGGGATGGGGTGTAGGGGGGGGTTGTACAAGTGTGGCACAAGATTTTTTTCAGGCTTTTTATTTTGTGGACCATAAGTCAGAATCGAGACAAAAATAATGGATTTCGACTCTTTCCGTATCTCGGGAACTAAGTTGGGATTCTATTAGAATCACACCCTTTTTCAGGTTTTTCTAGGAGATCTTCTCCCAAGCTGACATGGTGAAGAGGACCAACTTCCCGACAAAGAGGTACGCGCATGCCACCCCATCACCCAGGGAGAGGGCCCCTTGACATTTTAACATTTGATTTTTTACTTTAGTTTGGACTTGTAAGACCTGGATAAGTGACACCTGGCGCATATCACACAAGGTGACAATCCCCGCTTCTATATATAGCCTCGTAAATATGACATCTATAACTTATGGCCGCCTTTTGACTTTATCAGAACTAATGCATTACTTTCTCTTTCAAAATAATATACCGGCACCAAGCTAAAGGAAATTTCTCAGTTTTGGCCCCTCCTGTAACAGTCTCGTCAGGTGCTGGTCAGAACCAGAATATTATCATGTATTGGCCTTACAGATGCGCAGACATGATGCTCTTTAGGGATTTGGACTAAGACCCTTCATGATGGGTAATTTAATGGCAGATCAGGGGTTTTAGATGAGGGCGTGGACTCTGAGACAAGTGCTGTGACAAAAGTGGCAATTTTTATACATATCCGTTTTGACCAAGAGCAGAAAGTTACAGGTTTTTCTGTCTAAAGATGTACAAAAGAAAATAGACAATAGAAATAACGGCTTCATGACCCGATTAGGTCTTCGCCCTTTGCATTGATTCAAAAACTGGACTGGATCATCTGTTGGAAAATCCAGCACATGTCCTTGTTATCCTGCCATGGACACCAGGGCAAGGGTGTTGCTATGTGTGCCAAAGCCCCTGATCTCCTGGGCCAGGCCAGAGTCACATGGAGTCATTGATTCAGGGGCAAGGACTGGTACCTCCTAATCACTCGATAGCACAGCATCACTGACCTTTTTCACACATTTGTTATGTCATTGTAAGACTTTTTTTAACACAATAGTAACTGCTAGAGTGTGGGATCAAACATCGACTACGTTGTTATGACATTAAAGAAAGACGTTTCCTCAAAGGAAGGAGTACATATGACATCAATCAAGGGATCACCCATTAACCCCCGACAGCCAACTAGCAGTAAACCTCTGAAACAAGACCATGATGCTGAGAAGCTGACAAAATTGTCTGTACTCATTGTACAATCATTCAAATATGAAAATAACCTTTAACCTTGCAAGTAGAAGTCCTCAGATTCCATCTGATATATTATTATTTTAGTCCAGACAGTTTGTCAGAGCCAAGTCGCAGAATCATTCCACTGACATTTAATATCACGCATCACTCCTAATTTGAAGTATTGAACTTCCATCTAATCCTCACCAAAAGGTTGAACATGTAGATTTCAACGGAGACTCCATGTCGTCAGTGACCTTTAGTCAGTGACGTCAAGTTCCAATTTCTCCTCTGTCTGAGCAGGAAGCACAGTAATGCATCGCATCATATGGGACGAAATTGTGTAAATTAATTGAAAGACACGACAGGCCCTTTTGTTCATGGTCCTATATCGAATGTAGAACATTTCCCTAAAAACAAGAGTCTAAACTTTTTTAAGACAGCGGTCATATTTTATAAAGTGCACTGACTTTTACAAATCAAATCATTTTTCCAATTTCAACTATTTAGTTCCTGAAATAAGCCATAATATGAGGTTGGGTTTTTTCGCCTTAAGTCTAGACAAGTGTGTTCACTATTGTCTGAAAAACGTGACGAAACCTGTTGCGGCTTTGGTCTAAATACACAAAATATGTAAGATTGCATAATGTTTATGTCGCTGTTATAGAGAATTTAGCAGTGACCATGACAGTTGACATCATGCTGGTCTGTGTGGCTTAAACGTTTGTGCAAGTTCAAGCATACAAATGGTTGATAGAAGGGAAATAGGAATATGATTATAGCTAGCATTATGTCATTTGTTAGTCATGATCAAGGACATGACGTAACACTTCATCTGTCTTGTCACTGGATTTTGCTAGATGTGATGAATATCATCAATTTGGTTATCATTATTGCCATCTCTGAATAGTAGTGCCAGAATCTCATTGACGTCATTCATGGAGGGGGCCTCAGCAATTATTTGAACAACAACCAAATTATCGCCAAATGCCACAGTTTCTAAAAAGATGTACATCATCACCATGGTAAACAGAAGGCAAAGCGACCAATTACTACTGGTCTCATTTGCGGCATGGATATTCACACGTTGGAAAAACTCGACACTAGGGTTGGGGTTTGTTGGTGTAGAGAACTAATTGGGGAAAAGGCGTTAATACTGATCACACGATGCAGTGTCCTGTTGTTTCAACATGAATGTCGAGATCGAGGGCCAGGATTCTCAAGTTAGTTTCACACAATGGGTGATATGAATAAAGACTAGCAAATGCTTTTATCTAAAACTCCAAGTACAATTACACTAGGCCTTTCTGTACAAAATTGAAGTAAAAGCATTTGCTAGACTTTATTCATATCACCCATTGTCTTCCGAGCCGTGAAAATCTGTCAACAGGATCTGATGTTTTTTCCAACAAAAAGGGGAACGGTCTCTTTTCTGACCCAGAAATGGGTAAAATAAAGCTGTCTGGGTACCCTTATTTTAGCAAGTTTTGGATAAGCGGTAGACCACCTGGGATTCAGCTGAAATTGCTTATCACTAGGGACAGTGTGATTCAACTCAAATTGATATATCAGTTATGGGCAGCCCGAAATCAACAATAGAGTTGCCGGAATCCTTTGAGGGCGGGTGAAATTGGGGGGGGGGGCAGCAAAAGGAACGTATCGGGAGCCCCTTTAAGTCCTTGCCTGATCACATGACCATATGCCTAATAAATCAGTCTCTTAACTGGAGACCAAAATCAATAAAATGGCAACACCTGGTCATGCTCAGGCATAAAATCGATAGGCCTGCACATAGGTCTGGCAGACATGGGCCTCAACAGGGTAACCCTTTCGGGCTGGAATTGCTCCAATGTGGTATAAGCACAATATCCACCACATAGTTCCTGGGAGCTGAGCAGTGTCTGCAAAGGGAGGGTGGGGGCTCCGAAAAATAGATATACCTATTGCTGTAGTTATCATGCAAATTTGCTGAAACTTGGTAGTTGATGTATTTGTATAGTCTACACAATGGAAACGCTAAAATCTATATTAAGTGCATATTCGCAAAACTAGATATTTCCAAATTGGGAGTTCAATCAACTGGAGTAGGCCTTCAAACCGCTTTCCCCTTTTTGACCAATTTATCATGTCAATAACATTAACCACATCAATCGGCATATGAGAATTTAAAAAGTAGCTATACCAAGGTCAGGTGACCTATTGTCTCCTCTCTAACATACAAACAAATTATGGAGCTAGCAGCGTTTAAAGTGTGTTCCAACCTTACTAGACCTATTGTTTTACCTATAGCACAGTACATACATCGTTTCGAGTGCTTCCTTCTTGTTCAAAGCACATACGCATACCTGTACTTTTGGCACAAAACCATTGTGCGAATGTTGCAGCATTTTTCATAATATCAACCAACTAAACTAGTCTGTATATGAGGCCAAATAAACTGACTTTTCAGCATTGAAAAAGAATGATATGTAGGCCTACCCCTATGAATAACCTCTGCTATCGGCAAATTGTCTGCATTGCACTTTGCCTTATGCCCCCCAGCGAGCACAAGGCTGGCATAGACCTGGCAAAACCTGGCTCCGCCCCTGTCACGGCATTGCCAAGGCCTAGGCCAGGGCTGGCTCCACTGGCACAGCCAGCCAGCCAGGACCCCTTGATTGTTATGGTAATGGATAAACTGAATTAATTGATGTTCATTTTCAAACAAAGGTGGCACCAACCCTGGCCCAGGCTGAGGCAATGGTCTTCAGCTTGGCTTGAGGGACTCATTCACACAAATGGTAATGCATTAAATACAACATCACTTGTACACTCAAAACAAATTAATAAGAAAACACATAGGTATCATAATTACCCAAATAACTAAAAAGAAGAGCAATGCAAGTGACTTTGATTGCGGTTTAGTTACCAAAACTAACCAGAAATTCCAAAAACGCAAACCACGAAAGTTAAGAAGTGAATTGAGATTTAAGAACTTTTCCTCATGGCAGGTCAGAACATCCACTTCACTGGATGTACCTAGGCCTGTCAGGCCTGGACTAGTTTTGAACACAATGCTATGCCAGTGCTGGGGCCAGGGGCAGGGCTGGGCCAGGGCCAGGTCACTTGTGCTAGCTGGGGCACTACCATGCATCATGGCGTGATCGGTACTAGGGTATTGCATACATCATGGAAGAGCCTGTCAGTCACTGATAATGGGTTAATATGAAAATATGTGTTACCATATGTTCCAATAAATAGATCCAACATACTTTATTCATGTTGTGAAGTACAAAATACTCTAAATTCACCAGTGTAAGACTGCTTCCTAATATTCAATTTGAGATAGAGATAGGATGTACATGGTCATTTGATGCCATTCAAGTTGTTGGAAATATGAGAGTCTGCTGACGATGCCGTTTCTCATGAAAGCCCTGGATCTAGGAGATAATTCTAATCCTAAAGCATGCATCGATTACATACACAATACCATGGGGACGTGATTGGATGATATTGTCTGCATTAGCATACTTTATTGTTGAAATCTCGAGCAATGCCTGGAGCATTATAGCAAGAATCACCTACAGGGCATAAAAACTAAGCAGAATAGCGAAAAATATCCCCTGAAGACCCATTTAAGTTCACTGGGGACAGGCTTGCATTCACCTTTTGAGGACGAATATTGAGAGAAATAAAAGATTTTTCTAAATGTTCCAATGTATTTTGTGACTCATTCAGTTATCGTTCAGCCTAATGGCATAAACTTTGGTGCACCTGTACGCATCTTACGCTTTGTAGAAAATGGAAATGACATTTTCTTTCTAACAATGTCTAAAGAAATCCATTCCAAAATACGGCGGTAGTGATTGGTCACCATTAGAAATGTACAACAACGTAGACTGTAAACTCTCCTACACTGCCCTCTGGTATCAGACAACAGCACTAAACCTCACCAGTGCCACCTATGAGCAGCCAAGTCATTAGCCACTCATCATTGATGGTGATAAAATATCTAATCATGTCAGCTGTACAGGTATCCAGTCTGCAATCAAGGCCAGACAAATTTCACACCTGAAACCATGGCTACCAATGTTTTCACATCCGAGATGACTACACCAGACAGGAATCATCGACCAATGACTTGCAACCTCATATTTCCAGCTGATTTTGATAACGAAGAGCGGAGGTGAAAATCTCGATTGTCTTAACAGTAACACACAGTACCATTCTCCATAGCAAACACTACACTCAAGCACCTCTCTGCCAGTATCAGCCTACATGGTTATTGTGTAGTGTGATCAGACTGAAAATGGCTGTGACAGGATCTGATGGACCTCCACCAACTTCACCCCAGCCATCCTTGGACCAGGATTCATAACATCTCAACTCCATGTCCAGTCCTCTCATTACCATACAGACATCGCATGACCTCGTGCAAGTTCAATCCAGTCGCATTCCGACCCTGGGAAGAGCTGGTCAGGTTATCGAGGAGGTGAAAGCAGAGTCGGTCAGTTCAGGTGATTGGTGGCTGGAGTTACATTCGCTACTAGTTGCCCAGCAGGGGCAGACCCAGGAAAGAGCGCCTCAAAGAAAATAGGGTACATGGGCTACCAAGTTGCTTTTCCCCATACATTTACAAATTCAAGATAAGGAGGAGGGGGCAGTGGCCAACCTCATCCACCATCCCTGAATCTATGCTTGTTGCAGAGTCTAGCAGGACTTTATCCTCCTTGACCCCTTTACGCTTTGGGTGCTGAGTTGTACTCTTTGGTGCTGAGTTGCACTCTTTGGGTGCTGAGTTGCACTCTTTGGTTGCTGAGTTGCACTCTTCGGGTGCCCAAGGCACACTCTCTTGGTGCCGGAGTTGCACTCTTTCAGTGCCTTAGTTGCATCACAGTTCAAGCTAGTTCGCTGGTACTTTTGATATCCGATTCAGTGGTAACGAATTCTGTCCTCAGCTAGTCTATACCAGCTGTAATCAAATTTTAGCTCAGCACTCAGCATTTGAATCAATTTGACCAGCATCGCCGAGATATCCCACTGTTGTGAAATTACATATTTTCCATACATCATCCACAAAGTAGGAGATGAAATATCAGGAGACTAGACAGAATTCAATTTCAAAGTGGCCTTAATGCGATTAGCATTTTAAATGGACCATTATAGATTTAACACGCTATTAAGAATGTGTTTGCCTCTATATTGACCTTGAATTGAATGATAAGTTTTGAAAGTAATCATATTTTGCCAATTTTATTGGACGAGGTTTCCAATTATGCGAAAATTGGATGTGGACTATTGTCGGGACTCGTCTCGTCTAGCCGGGCCTGGTTGATGGAAATTTATATGAAATGGATGGCTATCTGGTGCAGTAAGTTCACACATTTATTGACAATAACTGTCAGCTGTGTAACATCGGCAAAACTATTGCAACCCCGAAGATAATGATGTCATAATTATAACAGCCCAGCAGACTGCACAAGTATTTAATCACCTCTCTGGCCGTTAAAACCATGAATTCTTTGACCGTGGCTGAGTCATGTCTGGTATTTTGGTGAATTGGAGGAAGGGCACCACCTTTTGCAAAGCATGGAACTTTTTCTGAATTGTCAAGATGACCACCATCTGGTTCCTTTTGTGTGATCATTGCATGAATTTTACTGTTTATAAAACAATATTTCCTCAAAATAGTCTCAGATCCTGGAGGGTTAAACAGCAAGAAGTACTTACATTCCGCGTGGTAAAGAAAGCTTTGCTAACTGCTACTGACCTCCTGGAAAGAGATGATAGGATAACTGATTAGATATTTACAGAATTAAGAAGGTAACTGGCGAATAGGTCTGAGCCGGAATGAACTGAAACCAATCGTGAACGAAGACTGGCGGGAAGTTGTCTGCTAGACTGATAAACCAATTCTCTGTCTTGTTCTCTGACACTCTGGTCACAAAACAGCGTGTCACAGCAGTTTAAAGAAGAGGATTGGTGAAATTTACAAATATATTTGAGGTACACGTTAAGGTAATAAGGTCCGAGTCAAGAAATCTTTCAATGTTGTTAAACTTTACAGTTGAACCGAATTCTCCCCTTTGGCAACCCTTGCTCCGGGCAAAACTCAAAAACAAAAATAGCGAAGTAACATTACAACCGATTTCCCAAAACATAAATAATGCACATATCTTGGTCTTTTTCCTCAGTGTCTGGTCGAGTAATACACTTTCCATTATAGGTTTTTACATTGTACGTATTGCGATATTTCCTCCTGAAAAATTCAGATATCCTTTCAAAGAAGGTAGAGATACTTTGCCGCATGGCTCAGGGGTCAAATTGTTTTTCTCAAAGTGTATATCATGTACATGTATATTGGAGTATTGGCAATAGGATTTGGATAGTAAAGGTGTGTTGCTTGTTGACACGTACATCCTATTTTTGCATGCTTGTTTATCCGGTTTTGTGTATGTAAAGTAATCCCAGAATATCAGTGAAGAAACCATGACGGATTCCCTTAATAGTTGCCTGGGAAAGTTTTCTCTGCATGATAGGAGCTTGTCGGTGGTATCTCGTGTCAGAAACCAGATTCAATAGCAGGACCATCTTGACCACCAAGGTTTTTGCATCTTATCAAGATGTGTCCCCTGTTACACTTAAAGTCGAGAATCAGCTGCCATAAACGAACAGCGCGTGTCACTCTCAGGCCCTAATTGTTGCTGGCGATACTCTCTGACCCCAATTCTCCCAGCTAGAAGTGGCGTCTGAGCAAACACACGCCAGCCAGGAAAATCATGCCAACAAGTCTCGCCATGTCCTCCGACATCTTGATATGACTTGTGTCAATTTCCTAATGTTGTCCGAACGTTATCGATTGCGGTGGACAGCTGTCTCATGGCCGACCAAGTACAAATATGGCAAGTTGATGGAGTACGGTTTTCAATAGAAGAAATTGATAGCTGGACACTTTCGAGGGTCAAACTGTCCCCAGACAGCTCTCCATTCCGATTTCTGAATCTTTTAGGACTGCACATCATTAGAGAACTACTCCAGCTAACAGCCATCTCACAGCTGATGCAGGACTAATCTGGAAAGTTACTTGAGTACTTTCTTGAAGAGAACAAATGACAGACAGACACTTCCTTCACTCCAGGCTTGACTATGAAGACAGAACTCTATTGGCTTTGGCTTCAGATTTCCAAATCTTTGAGAACTGGTCATCCTAGCTGGGAGATATACTCAGGAAGAGTAGGAACAGCTGTTGTCTACCCTCTGCGACAAGTTCATGGGAAAATGAACATTAGTTCCAGAGACTCATAACATATTTGGTTATCTCATCAATTCCTCTGATACCATATTTGGTTGCCGACCCGTACCATGTCTGGGTAATGGACAATCCCGGCACTCAACATCCCAATTTGATCATCCCTCAATTGTATCTGGTCAATCTTCCACAGTAAAGCGGACATCACTCACTCAATATTGGTTCGTTCTCAGTCACATTGAATGTACTCATGTCAATGGCGACTATTAGTTGATGATTGCAATGGCCACCTGTCTTGAGATATAGCAAACATAGAAAGCCATCAATGATTCGTGGGTAATTTCATCGGAATGACATTGGCGGAGACGACGAGGCTGCAACTTAGACAAGGCCACATCAAATCATTCTGCTTAACCGAGTCTAAGAATCCACACCATTCACCGAGATGGTTCAAAGAATGCACTGAGTTGGCTAGAAAAGTGTGTCAGATACCACCAGGCAAGCTTGCAAGGACAGCACCCTGATGGACAGCTGAAGGGAAAAGACATCGAGCCTGCCCAAAAAAGGCCTGGAACTATACTGTAGAAAGGGAATTGAGAGACTGTTTCATATCTTTTACAAATTTTTATGATCCATCTACTACGATAAGACCAAATTGAATTCAGGCAGACTTTGCAAAATGTGCACTGTGCATCTTGCAGCCCTCACCGCCATGATAACGAACGGCAGACCAGCAACTTCCCGTCGAATCAATCTCTTCCCGGAATGTACCTGCCAGATTCCTAACATTGCCAGCCTCGCCAGCATTTTGATAGGAATGACTACAAAAGTGTTTGTTTACTGTATTAAAAGGTTTGCACAGTAAATATCCGCAGAAATGCACTTGGCGGTTGATGGTCTGATCAGGGTGCCGGGTGAAGTTAACCCTGGTGTCTAGGATATACGGTCATTGTACCCTAAGAACTGCACACGCTAGTCTGTATGATCGGTACACGTGTTGCTGAACTTGCTGATGTTTGGGATTCAGATGTCATGTTGTGTCAGGTGGCGGATTGTCTTACTGTTATTTCGGGGTATGTTTGTTTCGCCTCCTTCAACAATTGGATTATCCATCCATGTCAGCTTGCTCATGGTTAGTTGATGGTATATCGACCCTCCACTTGAGAACAGGGTGTACCTAGATTGCGGTACGTCTGGTCTTTCTCCCTCTGCTCTCAGACTAATAGGTCTGGGTCGGTCGTCCGCCAACAGAAGGGGCAATCCTTGTCTATTTGATCCGCGAATAATTGTGAGCGGAAAACTCGAGTGTATCCTGCGAGTTGGCCGCCGAGAGCTTTTAACACAAGTATCCTTGCCGGTAGAAACCTTGTCAGATTCGGTGAGACTGGGACGAGACGAGATGAAACAATTTGCGGAGGCGCTTTTTATAGTGTGAAGGGTAAGAGACTGGACACATTTAAAGCTATAGCTGCATTTTCCAACACTTTTGTGATGACTAGCATGGCAGAGAAACCTTGGGATGTTCTTTAACAGGATCTCAGTTTTTGTCAAATCAAACGGCTGTAGCAATTTTTACTGACACTTTTCTCCCAGAGTGCTTAATGTAGAAATAAAGCTCCCACATTCAGCACTTGTGATTGGCAACATTCTCCATCAAGTTCAGCGCCAGTGCCGACCGAAATTGTGTTTTTAGAGTGTTAATACCCAGGGTCATAAACGCCTCCCCTGATCACCCCATCGCATGTTCCACGCCCGTAACCATCAGCCAATCAGCTCATTCGCGATGTCGATATCAATTATGCGTAACTAACAAACGAAACTGGGGCTATCAATTCTAGAACTGTCTATAAACTATGCCAGACACTGACAGTTAAAGCCCAATTCACCTCATAATGAGTCTGCATACCACATTATTGAAGAGTCAAGTGGTATTAAAAGAGGATGTCACCTGAATTCCTGACAAAATCACACTAATAACTATAATTGGACTCCAGTTGAAACAATTGAACATCGAATGATTATAGACTGAGTCACAGTCGTGAATTGATTACAAGGTTATTAAAGACGATGAAATCGCTCCATAAGGTCACTTTCCAATATCAAGTGTTCTTCGTTTTGGCTTCCCCTTTCTCCTAAGATAGATTGAGTGTTTATCTTTTTAAAATCAACAAATATGGTTTACAAAGTCTCGTGTCAAAAAAGAACGCAAATTGGTAACTTCAAAGCGATGCTACTGATAAAAGCTGATACCTTATTTATAGAGAGTAACAAGCTGAGTTGTATCCTATGACTTTTGGCAATGGTTTGATTTTCTGAAAGAACTGAAGCTGTGGAATCAAAGTTGGGATCATGGACTGCAAAAAATTTCCGTTTTTTCGGCCCCATGCCTCCCAATATGCTGTTGCGGGTGGTAGGTACTAAAGTACACATAGGAACGACAAGACGGAAAAAAAACAACCTCAAAAAATCGTACCATCTGATCGAGACGTTAAAAAACATCGTCAAAAGCAACACAGCGAGTTTTTGTGCCACTTTTTGTAAAAGGTTTAACGTTTTTCCAAAACAGAGACGTGAGATCGCATTGGCAAATACCAGGTATGGTGGTAGAGGGAAAAATTACCATTATTTTGTAAGAATCAGTCACAGCGGGAGGCTAAAGTGCCATGCCGTCTGACAGTGACAGACTCAACCCAATATTATTTCCCCAAATTGGGAGTTTCCTGAAGGGTGCTTTTCATCTGGGGAAAAATGATGATCACCGAGACACCGAAGGAGGGGGAAGAGAGGTATGTGTCCAAATGTCCTGATATAAAACAGGTCCAGGTTATTTCATTCTGAATCCCAACGGCCCCTCTCCTGATCCCAACAGGCCATTTCATTCCGAAATCCTATTCTCAAATCCCCACCAAAAGCTACCGAAGATCATGGCTTCTGTGTGCTATCATACCCCACCCCAACCTCACATCACACCGATAAACTCATATCCCCCGACATCTTATTTCCAACAGTTTTTCCCCCTTAACATGTTTAAAATGAAATGCATTAAAAATGTCATTATTTTCTCCCCAGTTCTTTCACCAAGTGAATATTCTCTCGGAAATTCGATTTGACAAGTTTCATACTTAGTGCTTCTTAATTTCACAGATGATAGAAACCAACGACACTCAAAAATTAAATCATCGCGGAGATTTTACGCGCTTTTGATTTTTGTTGGCATGGATTGCTCTTTGAATTAATACGTTTTGTTCTTCAACTATTGACGCTATAATGCATAGGTGTTGTGCTGTGCGGGGGTCTTGATGAAAACGGAAATCCTAGCAGAATTGGAAGTTATTTCGAAAAAATTCTCACCCAATCAAATTTCATCTCAATTCTTCTTCACCCCATCGCACCAACACATCGTAATCAGACACGAATCTAATCCTGTGTTTTAAAAAAGTCTCGACACAAAATCACAATTTATTGGCCGAGATTACCTGCGCCGACAATGCCAATATTGGCGATAATTTGATGAAAAGATAACTGGAGGCAGCGTCAGGGGAATATGACAAATATTGGGTTTCTCAGTCGTGCGTTCCAATATTGCTTCTGAGTGGGTTAAGACTATACTTTATTAACCCGAGGTTCTGAGACATCGTTGCAGACTTGGAAATCTTGGCAGCAAGCTGGCGACTGGGTAGTAGTATTGGGTTTCTTGCATACCGGTGTTGAGATGAGCAGTTGCTTCCAAGTGTGTTCAACAGTTTTTAGGCTTTATCACATCGAAAGATGATACCTCTGGCTGTGAAAAGGGTTCATCAACACAGTAACATCATTCCACTGCAAAGTAAGCGTGAAACTTTTTCCGAAAGCAAAGTCTTGAGACACAACACAATCCTTTAGGTCGGTTTTAGCGCCTCAAAGATGAGGGTTAAATTGGAAACTGCATAAGCGATGTTTCTGACTTACAAACTTTAGTAAGTCTATTTTCCCAAGTTTTCAGCCACCGATACCACCTTTTTTCTCACCAAAAGCAAGGTCTGAAGAAAGATATTTCATAGGTTTGAAGCATCATTTGGGGAAGGAGTCCGTCTTTCCCATATACATGTCAACTTTGACAACCAATGAGGTAGCGACAATTTTCATAAGGTCTCCTTACGTTTGTACGTTTGTCCTCATAAATAGATCTGTCTGTTCCCATGGCAACGAGGGAAGCTGTCTTCCAATTGATGGACATTTTCCAGTCGAGCATTACATGAAAAATGAGGGGGGGGGGATTCTAGTGATTCTGTATCGCTGGTCGGCGAACAAGAATTGCCGGTGAAGAAACATCATCAATCCCAAAAAATTTTGGCTTTGAAAATTTTTCAGAATTTTGAACTTCTGAAGTTCAAAAATTTTCGCGGGAAAACCATAATCATGCATTTTATCCCCGGATTTTCAACTTCACTTACGCGACCACCCTAGTAACGCGACCATTCAACCTCGGTCCTATGAGTGGTCGTGTTACCGGGGTTCCACTGTATAGGGTAATAAGTAAAATGACTAATTCAGAAATTAAAGCCTACTGTTGGTATTGGCACATATCAACTCGGACTGTATATGTGATCCAATTCACAGAACAGAATGTACTTTTAGCAACGAAAACCTACAGCAGACGGAATTTCAAACATCTGATAGCGCTATTCCAAACACTACGCTCGAAGAAACATGATCCTTGGCTGATCAAGTGTAAAAACACAGCCAATCGAAAACTGTGTTTTTATGAAATCCCCGAAGTGATTTTGGAGTCGGCACAGTCCCCCGAGCCTCAGTTCGGTCATTCGAATCTCACGCTAACAGACCTAGGGACCAGAATGAAAACTGTATCCACATGATAAAGCCATTGCAAAAAGTGGTCGCTAATGATGCAATTTTCTTATAGCGCTGTTTTTTCAATGCGGAATGCTAACCCATTAGTGGCCAATAATGCAGTTGAATGAGGCAAAGGTTAAAGGCAGATATATTTTCTTGATCCTCATGATGCTGATTCCTGTTGAATTTTGCAGTAAGCCAGTCTAACAGAAGACCTTTTGCCAACTGCCTCCTTTTGCGCGCCATCAATAAGAAATTTGTTTGTCTTCAATAACATTTCATTGTCCCAAGTGAGTTCTCACCACATTGGCACTATCAAATTATTTAAAGGGTGGAAGACAGACTGTGGTCCCAGACAGAAAGTGCTGCAATTTTTATCGAATTGCTATCTAAAAGTCTGGTTTCATGTCGGAGAGAAGCGTTGCGGTCTCCCATGTTCCATTTTTTATACGTTTTATAGACAGAACATTTGCACGGCGCGGCTAGATAACTTTTCTAACTGCTAATTTTGAAATAGCTGAGACACATCAACAAATCTACCACTCAAATGATAGCAGACTCGGTGTTAAGACTAAATGCTATTATTTCCCCATCTAATAAGACAATAAACTTGTACTGCTTAGCAATTATTGACAAACTTTTCTAACTACAAATTTTGAGACAGCTCCAACTGTTGAGGGTACAACATTTGAAGAGCACCCAGCCCTTGAATCAAGACTAACTGCCATTGTACTCCCATCTTAAATTTACATCATTTTTAGACGTCTGCCAGACAATTGGAGATCAATTACTGGGTTAATACACGTGCCTAAAACTAAATCACCGCAACAAGATTAGGAGACTGGATAAACGCACGCGAAACATCTCGTTTGAATCGCTACTTTGCAAGCCACAAGTGCCGATCGACAGACGAAATATTACCCATCGAATGATGATTTGAATTCAACAATTTGGCGAGAGGATTTCATCCCATTTGATGAAGTGCTTTATCAGGCTTCATGGCACCAGCCTTTGAAGGAGAACAATATGTTTGTTCAACATACAGTACAGGACATGGCGAATTCTCTCATACTCTGTCCGTCTGGCGTGTCAGTATTGCACTGCCTTCTTGAACACAGCATATGAATCGACTTCTTTGGTCAAGTTACATTGAATGAATCCGACATTCTACCGATTTAATTCCAACTTCAAACCGCCATCCTGTCCTGTACATTCAACACTCGGGAATAAAAATCAATAGTATAGATGCTTTTATTCAACTTAAGTTGGACGAAAGTCTATTTCATCCTTTCACCTGCATATCTAATGCATTTGTATGTATATTTATGCACAGGTGATGGCATTAACTTAGGCCGAACAAAATCAAATGACCGATTTCAATACTCCGTGACCAATATCACTGCACATTTTGCATTGGTATATGTACATCAGTTTGTCCTGGTTGGCTTGGAGTGCACCAACTCAGACATGTGTATTGATCTGTGCATCAAATTGTTCGACTGCACAATCAACTGTGAGGAAGCACTTTAATTTCACATTGTGTGCTAGGCGGTTGCACAGGTGCACAATGGGACGATGGAAGTGGTCCTCGAGACTCCGTACATACACTGGTAGAATTTGCCCGAAAATGTCCGAAAACTGGTTTCGCAAAAACTTTCCAGAAAAGTGCCAAACAGATTTCCCCACGAGCCAAGAGCTTCGAAATGGGTACCCACTTCATGGGGTTCCAGTGGTTTTTAATTTCATGAGGCAACACAATCTTCACTCCTCCCTTGAGTACACATTCCCCTTGTTTCAAGTCAAGCTCTGACGACTACAGTAGGCTCCTGAACGCATCGAGAACAGGTTAATTTGGATTGAACATTTAAGGATTTCTGCAATAAGGGTTAACAGAATCGATCAAGGTCTAGACACTTAATCATTAGCAAATAGTCGGCCGTGGTAAAGAGTTGTAAATGAGGTGGGGAAGTAGCGAAGACGGAGACATCTTGTCGACTGTAAAAGATGGCGCCGCGATGGCTAATGGAAACAACGAGGGAATGGACAGTTGATAGTGACTGATGTGTTTGGTCATTAAGAGATTTGGGTGTGTGGCATAATTGTCTTCAATCACAGAAGAAGACGCTTCATATGCATCAATTTTTTAGATATGCAATCAATCATATCAGCGAAGATGTATCTTGCCTGCCCTGTATCCAATACACTGAGTCGACCAAAGAAGGGGTTAAGCCAATAGATAACGGAGGTGAAAAACACAAATGAAGCGGGGATGTTCCGCCACATGGTCCAGATAGAACATGATGGATAATCTGTAATCATTGTCCGAACGTCATCGCTCAAGTCGCTGAATTAATAAAGATCGGTAATAACAGCTGTTACATCATTGAGTCGCACCCGAGTGTTCAGATGGCTTGCCTGGCTATTTCAAGATGTCTTTTAGGTGATGACGGCGATACCTGTAAGTGGGTTAGTTTTGTTCGGCAGTCTTTGCCTTCCTTAGCTTTACGAGCATCAAATTCTGTAGATGCTACTATCTATTCAACTCTGAGCTACTCTGTCTACAACATTTGAGAGCATGGTAATCCCCAACTCCCCAATCATCAGACATTCTTGTGTTCACAATTTGTTCTGACTGTCATATTTTTTTACCATCCACGGCAAAATAAACGCAAATACTCCATTATTCACCATATGATGCAGTCATCATTAGATTCACGACCGTGGGGGGTGCGGTCGACAGACGGAATCTCCCTCAGGATCGGGAGAGAAACGAAACGATCTGATCAGAACATGGCCCCAGCAGACATCATCAATATATGCCGCAACAATTGCCATTGTCAGGTTCGCTATACGCAATTTATTAAATTTCACCAGCTCAGGTATTCATCAGTTAACAACAGTTGAGTAATAGGAATTCCATTAACTCTTGAAGGTATTCATCAGTTACCAAAAGTAACAAGAGTGCCATTGAGTCGATGATGAATATCTCAGGAAGAGCAGTTGATGATGAATATCTCAGGAAGAGCATTAACTCTTTCTCAGCAATTCATAGGGGCAGCGGTAGCGCAGTAGAAGAGAGTCGGCCTCATGATCAGGAGGTCGTGGGTTCAACTCCCGGCCGAGTCACTGCTTAGTTTCCCTACTGGTCGAGTTCAAGTGAGCGCCTTCTGGTTGCTCCTTGAAACCCCTGATTGATTTCTGTGGAGACCGGGGTAATAATATGATATCCCCAAGCGCTTTGAGCGGCCAGTTGATGGTTGGATACTGCGCTATGTAAGACTCGTATTATTATATATATTATTATTTGTTACCTTAAGCTAGGTAACAGGAAGACCAGTGAATTGATGGTCTTCTTTTTAGAGAAGCGTCCAGATTACAGAGGTCAAATTTGAACATAAATAGGCAAATATCACTGTCCGTAATAGAGAGTGTCCTGCTGACATAGGAGTTCACTTAGGGAGGTTCAACTGTACTTGGCACAACATTGGTACATATGCTTGGTAAAGTCTACAGCTATGTCACTTTGAAACCGTACACACAGCGAGTTTAATGATACACTTCTCAAGATCAAACGGAGAATTAGCCTCTGAGCTTCATCGGGAAATGTGACCAGGTTTATATACTAAATAGTTCACATTATAGATAATATACTTACCCTGATCTGATAGCATCAAAACTCTGACGCAGACATTTTTTTGATAATCATAAAATTCAAGGTAATTGTTGTTTCAATACTGTTTTATGAAATGTAATTTTTCTATCAACACAACACAAACAAAATATGTTTTTAAAGTTTTTCTCCATTATTGTCTGAGCTAATGAATAATGGACCCTAAGCTAATACAGATAGCATATAAACATTTAAACGAACCAAATATGGCTTCCAATTTTTTCCCAAATTATACCGGTATAGACTGAGCTGACCTAGATACCCTGGGATGGGATGGTCTCTGATGATAAAGGATACCTTTTAAAGGACAAGAAGTGCAAGAAATATGCCCTACTTAAACTACCTGGGGAGCCACCTAGTAAACAGGAGAGGAACTATCATGCATGTATATTATACACAGGCAAATGTACATAAAATGAAATGATAGTTTTACCTCGGTTTTGTCCAGCAATGAAAGGGATGAACCTGGCAGTTGTATATGCCTGAAAGTTTTTCAGCTGATGTGCGGAAGTTATTCCGTTGCTTTCACCCACGATTTTAAGAGAGACTTCTTCATCGAATTCTTCTGCATTCAGAAAAAAATATCTCAACAATACAACAACCAGAGGTCTCACTGTACCTGATCCCATTCGCTATCCTGCTCCGACAGACTTCTTATTTTTCATTAGCCAGATAAAATACGTATAATTCCTCATGACATTTTAAAAATTAGGTCTGATCTGATAATACGAGACAGTTTTTCAATTCAAGATTCTATGACACATCATTTTTTCTGATGTCTTAGTCTCATTTTTTAATGTTGAAACAACTCTAGTTTCACCGGGTTTTTAATAACAGATTCCACACTGCCACAGTGCACCGAGATCAGCTGGGTTCGGTTTAGTTATAAATGCTTGATCAGTTAGATACAGGTGGACTCAAAGCAAGTATGCAGGTATAGGGAGATGAGTACTGCCTATTATAAACTGCTGCTATCATCAGGTTTGTAGCATCCCAAACCACCTCTTGGTAGCACCCCAAACCACCTCTTGGTAGCAACCCAAACCACCTCTTGGTAGCACCCCAAACCACATCTTGGTAGCACCCCAAACCACCTCTTGGTAGCACCCCAAACCACCTCTTGGTAGCACCCCAAACCACCTCTTTGTAGGACCCCAAACCACCTCTTGGTAGGACCCCAAACCACCTTTTGGTAGGACCCCAAACCACCTCTTGGTAGGACCCCAAACCACCTCTTGGTAGCACCCCAAACCACCTCTTGGTAGCACCCCAAACGACCTCTTTGTAGCAACCCAAACCACCTCTTTGTAGCACCACAAACCACCTCTTTGTAGCAACCCAAACCACCTTTTTGTAGCAACCCAAACCACCTCCTTAGCAAAGACTAAAAAGCTCTTCAGATCAATTTTAAAATCAATTTCAACGGGAAATTCAGTTGAAATCCTCTTAAAAGAACACCCCTTTTGGCTAAAAATGGGAAATTCAGTTTAAACCCTATTAAAAGGGCACGCCTTCTGGCAACATGAAACGTCTCTCATCACGATATTGAAATTACAGATCTAGACCAAGGGGAAAAGAAGGGCTGCAGTCTGAAATTTAGCGTCCTCAAAAAAGAGATGTGCCCAATGTCATACTTTTCTCAATGGTGGTCGCTATTGGGTGGTACCACTCCCGAGAACCATGAACAGCAGCCATTACCGCTGTTACCATAGTGCCAGGTATATTATAACAAGCGAGATCAATTTTTTAGTCCTCAATAAGTGGCCTTTGAAAGCTTTTATTTCACTTCGTTGAAAATGAATGCTGTCTGATATTTTAGGCGAGGTAGAAGACAGGCCGTGTTTCTTGCCATTTTTTTGTGGTTCAGTGATATATATTGACAGACAAATGGTTTTTTGGCGCTATTGCAAATCGTCATATATATAGACTCCCTGGATGTATCCTCCTGATTGAAGAGTATTCTAACTTACGTTAGGAATGCATTAGCAAAACAGGGATATCAGTACTATGAGTACTGGCGAGTCTGGTGTGCCCCCTTTTATCCATGCCTGAACTATGTGATTAAGATTGCTGAAACAAGTGGCCATCCATAAACTTCTCTTGATCGAGGGGAACACAGAGTTAATTTCCCCGTTTCGCTTAATTTCTTTCAAATCATTCCATACATCACTGGTCACCAGACTGACTGATTTGAACGCAAACCTATGAGCAGACAAGGGTCTATCCTGATATTGAATATCTACATGTTGTCGCTAATTGGTCTGGCGATGTACTCGCCGATGATTGCATCTGTCCGCCATGACCTCACAAGCCGTACTCTAGCCGACACAGCCATATATTGAAATGGTCTGCCACAGGTCGACTGGCATGATCTGATCACGGCCTATGATCACCAGGCGGTAATATAATCAATGATACCAGACAGTCATAATGCTTCAAACAGACACTCAATGTAACACCTCGTAACCATGGTGACAGTTGAAAAACCAAGATGGCCGAAGGTTGAGGTCATTTATGATAATTTGTATTGGAATAAAAATTGTGATTCGCATTGAAATTGCCCATTGATAACGTTATAGGATTTCTGTGGCGAAAATAATTGGGACTGGTTTCCTCATGGTTGAGATTGGCTGAATGGGGAGATAGGAAATTAAAAGTTACTCTGAAATGGTATGCGCCTTTCGAAGACAGCCGACTTCGTTACCGAAAAATGGACTGGCTGTCTAGAGTGTGCATCTCAAAATGTGAGTTCTGAATGCAAAAGAAGGTTGCGTCATAATAGGCTGTATGCCATCGTAAGATTTGAGCGTTTGACGGGGTCGAGACGTCCTGGAACCACATTTCAGGATCGTGATCATTTATTTTCCCCCTTGCCAGGGAGTGCCTTAACCATGTTGTCACTTTAATAGAGCCAGTAAGAAGATCAAGCGACTGCCAAGGACGGCAGTAAATGGTTGTCAAGGAGTGGGCTGAGCTGCCTAGAACTGGTGGGAGGAATCGCGGTAACCTTTCTGATGCCAATGCACCACAGTCTCGCCCGAGTGCAGAGTTTGCTACGCCACATACGAATACGAGGACACACGGATGAAAGAAAGCTCCGATGTACCATAACACTGGCGATGAAGCATCAACAGAGGAATTCATCTTGAGGTTCCGTTAGATCCAAAGACCCCACATGATGTAGATTCCAAGCTCCCCCCCTCAATTATGAAACACAAACCATAACCAACACAACATTCCGGAATCTTATAAACTGATGACTGATGCATCTGCACCCTGGGTAGCTCTGCAATTTCATAGATTTTTCTCTCATGTCCCCTGTCATCTCAGATGTGGCACCACCATTACAATTAGTGGTCTTAGTCATGGTTGAGAGAGAAATGAAGCCCCTGGATATTGCTATAGCTGCATGTAGCCAACTGTTAGCAGCTAGCTGGGGACAACTCATTCTATGAGAAAATTGTCATCGCTGGGTATTTGCAATGCCACCAGGGTTTGCAGTATTGTGCTTGTCAGCTCATGTCCACAGGCTTTGAAAGTGCCTCAATAGCAAAGGCAATCAGTGAATCTTCCAATTAGAGGACAAGCTCCTGCTCCTATATGCCCCAGAATCCGGAAGAGACGAAATGTACACTAGAACGCCAGTAACCGGTGCTAGTCTATCACTAAGCAACTGTTAACAATGGTGAGGCTTGGAGATCGTGGTCAAGGGCAAGTTTCCTCATGCTTCGTGGTGACGCAGACCAATTTCGTCACCCCAAGATGGCAGCACCGTGCAGCCTCAATGAAGTGGTATTTAGCCAGCATTTTTTGTTCATAAAAAAACAGAGACACACATGAATAACCTGCAATTCCTTCACCTTGAAAATCCCATTGCCTCTCGAATTGCAGGGAAATGATAACCTATTAGTTGCCAAGGAAAGATGCATAAACATTGATGGTTGCTAGGCAACAAGGAAGCTCTCGCCTAGCGATGAACAGCAAAGTGCACCTGCTGGAATGGTGATGAAATGAACTTATAGAAAATAATTTATTCATTAATTAATTTATGGTTTGCTTTTGTAACCGTATGATGAATGACATTTGAAGTAAAAAGAAGGCACCTTTTTTAAAAAGGAAGTCACGTAGACATTCTGAAATGAAAATCTGGCCAAAATGTTTTTGCAGTTGCTCTGGTGTGTTCACAATGAAAATTATAGCCCCCAGCAAGCAATTTTTATCAAAGCAACCTGCAATAATTATTGCAGCAGCCAAAGCAAAGGGAAAGCAGAGAGGTCTCATCTAAGAGTCCAACACAAAAGCTGAGCGATGACCTTTTCAGTCGGCTAGGCAGGTACAGTCAGTCTCTGACAAACAATACACTCATCCTATTTTTAATTATTTTTCTATTATCGCCAATAAAGAAGATTTCATTTGTAAATGTCATGTTTCACTGAGGTCTGCACTGATCTAATGACGGCTTCGCCCACAGTTACTGTTCCGGTGAGCTGGACACATAAGCAGATTTTGTAAGCAAATTAGTCGGTGACATTCAGTTACCAATTAGATAACTGAAGGTCATGGCTTATAAGCTTTTCAGGACAGAATCAGTAAAAATTCCTCCTCCTGCTCTAGGGTGATAAAGACACACTCTGACTTTCTAAAAGCTTTTGAAATGTCTGAGAGTCCAGACAGAAAGAACTTAAAAGCTCAATGCGACTTTTTCTTACAGCCTGTGACCTCCATGAAGAAAAGCATTTTATTGACATCTTGGATAGAATGCATATATCACATTGTTAAACGGATACAAATTAATCACTAAAATGATTAATTACCCGACGTAGAGCTTATGGAAGACCGAGATGGCGGATATATTTTGTATGGTTTGCTTTTGTGACATTTTGAATGACATTTGAAGAAAAAAGAAGGCATCTTTTTTAAAAAGGAAGATGACACAAAAGGGCCCTTCAACCCTTCAGTCATCAATTTCCATTCCCATTCTCATCAATAATCATTTTAATATTTAGTTGTCTAAACCATAAATGGAGAAGTTTGCTTTTGTAACCGTATGATGAATGACATTTTAAGTAAAAAGAAGGCATCTTTTTTAAAAAGGAAGATGATACAAAAGGGCCCTTCAACCCTTCAGTCATCAATTTCCATTCCCATTCTCATCAATAATCATTTTAATATTTAGTTGTTTAAACCATAATTGAGAAGTTTTCCCTTTTGAAAAACTTTTATGTAAAAAAATTATTTTTTTTAAATCAGCCCCATAAAGTTGTTTTTTTCTCGACTTTTATCTAAGAAAATTTCAGAAAAAATGTTGAACAAACACATTCCAAAATGGATAAAAACTCAGATTTTTACTGACGGAAACATTTTTGGAATTTTTCCCATGAGGATTTTTACCGTCAGGGTTTTTACCTACACTCTGTGTGGGGAAACAGTGCCAAGGGCCTTCCACTGAGCATGGGGAACAGGAACCCCCCACACAGTGTGGGAGAGCGGCTACACTCGTGATGCATCAAAATTGTCGGCAAACAATGGGACTTGAGCTGGCATAATATTATATCGACAAATCTTCTCACATTGGACGTAAAAAGCATTAATTCAATCGATGGATTGTGGGCCAAATTCTCACAAATTGGCCCAACAATAGGGTCTCCGTTGTGTGCCATGTATTTCATGAGTGATAATAGTTTGTCTGGGCACTTAATGGTTTGTTTGAGTGAGGCTAGACTGTGGTTAACCACAGACAGACTGCCTGGGGCCCGACGTAGGAGTGAATGTTTTGTGGGCACCTGTTGGAACACAAATTCAGAGAATTTAAAGCGATTTGTTCCCGTTTTTTAATTTTGGGGGGAAAAAAGGCGAGACTTTTTTTATACCTTGGTTAGTGTGCCCGGCACTAGGCAATTAACTGAAAATGTGAAGAAAACAATTTTTAGCAAGCCCACTACACTCAAAGTCACCGAAAACCGAGAAAAAAAAAAAAAAATTTTTACTGAATTTTTTTTCATTTAGCAAGCCCACCACACTCAAAATTGCCGAAAACCGAGAAAAAAAAAGGAATGTTTTTTTTAATTCCAACCGCCGTCGTTCAGGTCCACGAAGCCCGAGTGCAATATTTGACAGCCGCCGCGCTGTGGAGTGAGACCAAACTAGAGTCACGCGAGATCTACCCACAATACCACACAAAGATGGAAACAGAAACGTTTATTTTGAAATAAAATTTAATTTTCATTTCTTCCTCCTCTGAGCTGCCTTTACAGAAGTCTTTCGTGAGAGGTAGACAGTACCGTTCCAAATGGAAAATGTACAACTGCAACTTCTTAAACTAGAAATTAACATCGTTCAGCTTGAGTATGCCCGGCATGCATTGATTAACTTTTAATTAAATCGATTTTGAGCACTTGTTGTCATTTTTGATTAATTACACTCAAGAACAAAATCCTCCGCAGAAAAAAAATTAAAAGTTTTTTTCGAGTATAATCCTAAAGTTTAAATACCAGATGTGATATAGCATGAGATAAATTTTCAGGATTTGGGAGACAAGTTGCATAAGAACTTTGTCAGACTTTTCGATACTTTAAGACATTTTTTTCAGCTTTCACGAGACAGACATACAGTTAACACTTTTTGTTTTTAGTTTAATTTTTTTACAGTTTTTTACGTACTTGAAATGCTAAGTGATAAGAATATTAAGTCATCATATAGAACAATGTTGAGGACAGGTCTGGCTCTCTGGGGTCCCTGAAACTGCTCGGATTATGATTGAGAACTTATTCCCGCCTTATGTAACGGGCCATTCAAAACTTGTTTCAAGACAGGCTCCATTAAGCAGTAGTCTGGTATGCAGAGAACTGATGAAAAAACGTCGCATCCTTTCACCATAAGTTTCCAGTTGACAGCAGTGAGTGTTCGAGAATACGATTTCCTAGAAGGTACTCGGTTACATCCTGCCGAATTCCTTCCAAGAAGACGCGTCACTGGTCATAGTTAGTTCCCTGTGAAATTCTTGGAAAGACCAGAGTGTGCGGACACTCAGCCTGAAATGCATCATAATGGGTGATATGAATAAAGACTAGTAAATGATTTTACTTCAGTTTTGTACAGAAAGGCCTAGTGTAAATGTACATGGGGTTTTCAGTAAAAGCAATTGCTAGTCTTTATTCATATCACCCATTGTCAGACAATTTTAGAAGCAATCAATACTATTGTACGAGAAGTTTATTGCACAGTCATCGTTACCATTTCATTTTCGGGATTCGGAAGGCAAATGAGAAATTTCAGTTCTAATTCACTTGCCATGGGATTGCTGCAACTGACATGGTAATCTACCATGAAATGAATACGAGCAAACGCTTTGACTTACGAACATAAGGCTACCTGCTCTACAGTTTTGATATTACTATTACGATTGTTGCCAATACCTTAACAAATTTCCACGTCAAGGGCGATGGTTTTGGTATGCAGACTGTCTAACACGTGTCTGGGGTTCACTAGTCGGGGAATCCACGAGTACCTGCTGTCTGCTCATTAACCATGAGGTATGAGTCGATGTTTTTTGTTGAACATGGAAGCCGGCATAGGAATGCTTTATCAACTCTTAACACCTTTACTTCAAATTTTGAAATTTAACTGAAAATGCATTGGAAACCTTTGAACATGTTTATCATGAGAGTTTAACGTCTGGCCCGAATGCTGTGTAACTAGGAGGACAGATCAGCAGACATCATATGGGCAATATGCCTCATAGTTTGGTTTTCACTAAAATGTTGGATTTGGCGCATATCATGTCACTATGAAGGTCTTCTGTTTTGCTTTTTTCTGAACTTGCAAGATTAGACCTTGCTCATCAAGATTGGAAACAGATAGGTGACAGAACCAAATACCTTGAGCTTTTAGTACCGTAACCACTAACTTTTGATCTTCAAGTCTTAAATGATTTTGAAAGGAGTATTTGATGAACTCACCAGGATTGTATGTTTTGTTGTGTCTGTAAATATACAAAGTATGAAATGTCAAAATACATTTGATTCAAAAATATTGTGGTGAACTGGGTCACAGTCTTGGTTCCGTGGTTGGCCACAGCGGCGCCAGCATTACGGACGTGCCCCGGTCACCCGGCCATCCCCGCCCGTGTGTTACGTCACTCGGCTGCGCTCGGTATTTCCCGCTGTACTGTCGATGATGCAACGACGCGTAATGTCGTTACGTCATCGACAGAGCGGTGTTGAAGCGGAGAGACAAGCGGGTTCGAACGTCGAAAGTGACAGAGATAAAATCGAGTATTAATCAGCGTTAATCGAGTCTTTCATTTAGCAAAACTATTGCTACAACGTTATTCTTTTCAATATGCACCAGATTATCAACGACTTCTTTCCTCCCAACAATAAAGTAATTAACAACGAAATAAGCAAATATATTGCATGTCTCCTGCGTTCAGTGAGGTGACCAGTCTCAAAATACAACTGAGCAAATCCAGTTGTCTAAAAAATAGACGAATGATGATTATAAAGCACGTTTGGTTTTTTTCATTTTTTACCAGAGACGACGTTGCATCTCATGCCATTGCATGAGAAAGAGGTATTCGTGTATCGCCAGCTACGCCCGATGTACCCAGTTAAGTTGTATCATTAGGGAGTTGGCGGTAATCTGTGGCAATCGGTAGTCTGTCAGCCTCGGTTACCTAACGCAGAGTCATGCAAATACTGGCACAATCAGTCACGAGGAGCTTATTATATGCTTTAGATGATGACTTCATGGCTTGTTCGTGCTATGAGTTATTTCTTTGTCGAGAGTTATGGTCGAAAAGTGACCTTATTGAATGATAGCCTATTGGTAAAGACGTCAGACATTTAAGAGTTGACCATAGGCCCAAACATTTTGGCCAGGACTTGAAGTCCACAAGCAATCTTTGAAAACAAAGTGAATTCCAATTTCAAGGGTGGGAGTCTGTTCTTTGTTTTCCCGAGAACAGCCTCCCAGGTTTTTAATAGGCATTCACTTCATTTTGAAGAAGTTCTGATCACTTTAGGATTTCATCATAGGATATTTTTGTACATTTAATCAGGGCTCACATACTGATCCAAGGACTTCTATCAGTTTTTTGGCCGAGAAAAACACACTTTACAGCAAAGGTACACGGAGCTAAAGTCTTAAGATTACGAATTTTCATACAAGCAGCTCAGACACCCATGCCGTGTTTGTACTCAAGACATTCTTTTTATGCTTGCAAAGCTTTGACACCAGGCTTTAAAGGTTACTGTCACCCTGAAATGTTCGAAAAGCTTAGTTACAGCTGAGAGTTTTAACGTGAATTTACAGCAAGGTAATGTCGCAGCAGATGAAGTATTGAAAATCGTTCGTAGGTGGGTAGTCCTTGAAGATATAAATTTTTTAAAACTTTCGATTAACTTGGCAAGGAAACAAGCACAATACATCATTCGAAGATGGCTGCGCTCTGACTTAGTGTATAGCAAAAAGATGCACGTACCACTCTGTGGCTCAGTCGTGTAGTGATGTAGGGGTGTCATTTTATATACCGCTCTGTGGGTCAAGGAATCGAAAGGGTTAAGTAACAAGGGGCTAATCTTCAAATTTATCACAGTGTTGGGGATTAGCTGCATATGCAGATTTTAAAGCTGCCCGAGACTCAAGGAAGGCACACAACTTTTGATTGCAGTTTTAACTTGGAGCTTTTGCTGTAGAAGTCTCTCAGTAATTTGTTACCCTCGCCCATTTCTTGGATATTTATAGTCATTGAGAGTATCAACAGATGAAAAAATTCCCTACTTTATCTTCATGTAAACCCAGAAAATCCTTCGCCATCCATAGGAACGGATAAAGATCCTTATGAGATGAGGAGGTTGGAATGTAATTACTTAGGGCCTGCAGGAGACTCATGATGCTCTGGGGAACTGATCAAACGTTCTTCTTTGACATCTCTGGACTTGCTCACATAAGGAAAATGGTTCCTCCCATTGAACCAACACCAATCCTCTGGGGGGCCCGTAGGCTACGTCATGCCAGTTTTCGATGTGACGAAACTCTGTCGCAGTAGCACGAAAAAGCATCCTCTTATAGTGCAATGTTCTGCCCAATGCTGTCTTGAATATTGCGCAGGGGATTTACAAAACCAGACAGACTTTTTGCCAACTCTTCGTATACTGTCTATCTCACGAAGTCAGTTGGCCAATCGCAAATGAATGTGTTACACTCACAGCTTTCGCCTCAAGAATACTACTACATTGTTGTAGGGGAGATTACAAAGCTGAACAGGCTCCAAGACCTTTTCACAAGGGTTTATTCCACACACTGTCTATCTTTGCCGAAGTCTGGCAAAACCTTGACTACGTCTGTCGACAAATCGCGAAAAAGCAACTAATCTCCTGAGTGGCTTCTTGTTTGGTCGAACCCATCAATCGGCTTGATATAAAAGTGAGACTCCGACTTGCCGACTCATTACCACAACAATGTGATGATATATTCATCTATTCTGTCCACACGATTCTATCTCCTTTAAGTGGAGAGCTAGACTCCCAGCGGACTATGGACGTGGAAATGAGCCAATAGGTTGAATCAACACCAATTGAAGATATGAAGGAAATGTTTCGAAAGCGAGATATTTGATGAGAATACTACAGAAAAGTTTCTAGGATTGTTTTGAGAGGGGCCATCGGAAAGCACCCTAGAATTAGGAGGAAAAATGACCCTTTTCGTAGAATATACCGCCCCTTCTCAACACTCCAGTCGAGAATTATCTCCATAGAATTTCCTATATCCAACATATCCAATTCAGAAAGTCCAAAATGACTTGCACTCGCCTAAAATACTCATCAAAACTTACATGTACACCCTCATCAATGAGAAAGGCCTGTCTAACTCTTGAAACTCCAAATAAATCCATAACTTCATGGATGAGATATCCGTTTGCAACACAAGCTACTCCTAATCGGCCGAAGCACGTCCAAGAACCGCCACAATCCTGACGAGGAGTGACATTCGACATGACAGGAGGAAAGGATTAAAGGTCCCCGACGAGATTTAAAGGTCCTTCGGTCTAGGGCCGCGTGCTGTCGGAAGAAAGGATGACCTTCGCCCATTGAGCGTGCTCCGCCTCTGCAACAATGGCCAAGGGTCAAAACAGCTTGGGGGAAGATGTAACAAGTCTTTCAGGGGGAGGTTGCGGGCTTTTATGGTGTCAACTCTACTTTGCAATTAAAAAGATTTGGACTGAGGGGTTTGAGTGAGCAGTTTTCGCATATCGTTAATTTTTTCAACAACATTCTGATAAATAAAAATATCTGGACTTCAAAAGTTTTTTTCTTTCAGAGTTGAATTTTTTCATATAAGTTCAAAATTCTGAAAAATTTTCAAAGTCCAAATTTTTTGGGACTGATGATGTTTCTTCATTTTGAGCAGAAAAAAAAAACTGAAAAAAATATTTCGACTTAGAAATTTTTTCATCTTTTGGATTTGAATTTTTCACAGAAGTTCAAAATTCTGAAAAATTTTCAAAGTCAAAATTTTTTTGGGACTGATGATGTTTCTTCATTTTGAGCAGAAAAAAAACAAGTGAAAAAAATATTTGGACCGCAGATTGCAAGAATGAGTAAAGTTCAAAGTATTTGTGCAACGAATGGAAAAAGAAACACAAAACCAAGGTCATTTGCCACAAGGAAACTTCAGACCGAAATGGCACAAAACATACACAGGATCATGAAATTGCCCTGCCAAAGTTACGCTAGATGAAATATGGATAAAGCTACGTAGCAACTACAATATGGGAGGGTATTTTCTAATTGTGACGATATGCACCAACCTCTATTATTCGTCTACCCGCAGTCCGACAGTGACGTCTTTTGTCCGTCTGTCATAATTGCCAATTAAGAACACATTCGTATCACTGGCAGATTTTCATATCGGCAATTCCACCAATTAATTGTTTGTGAAATAAATCCCTGATTTTATCAAAATGCCTCGATATATTTTGAAAACAATCGTAATTTGTCAACTTGGAGGTGAAGAGAATGAGATAATGTGCGATTTATTTCTATTGTGATGTGCCAAATACTTAGTTCTTTCCAGTTAGTGTTTGAAGGTGTCTTAAGCAGTTGGTGGCTGCTCCGGACCATCCCCGGCAGATTCTTGGATGATGAAGCGCCATATGCAATGATCTGACCATGAAAAGTGCTACATAAGAATCAAACCTTAACTTTCTCTTTTCCTTGTTGTACGTTGGCATTCGGTTTTAAGATACAAGAAATGAACGAACACTTAAAAAAAAATTCAAATAAGTCGGAAATTATCTCGTCCCTCGAGGAAATGGAAAGAAATCGTGATGCTTTCGGATCTCGCTTGATAAAATGTGAACCGTCCACCGGGAGAACTTAATCTCCAGACAATGACAAACAGACAAGACTGTTAACTTGCAGAATATCATCTTTTTTGGGTCCACCTGTTGCAAAGTTTTTAACTACAGATCTGGGAAGCGATACTTTTTCAGACTGAAATGCTCATAGCGGGAACCTCCCTTACTCTCAAGAGTTGGATGTCGAAGTGTGAGTTGTAATGCACAACTTCTGTAATGTCGTTCATTGTCTGATCTCTTTACAAGAAGAAAGTGGAGACATATACACAGATTCTCTCTCCTCCTGTCAAAATAACTAATGTAAAGATGCCACCCCCTTTGACCCAAGCAGCAACCGGAGAGCGCCGTTATTCAATCACAGCCTCTCCGGTTCTCATGTTAAGTTAACAAGCTATTGTCCAGTAAAACCCACCATTGTCCGGTAAACCTTGTCATTGACGAGTCATCTTATCCATTGTCTCTTAGACAGTGAAATGACCATGACCGCAATGACCAGGGACACTAAGCTAAGATGGGAATCTTACCCTTGTGTATCCAGGGGTGGTCGATGGTTCATTGACCCCTCTTACACCCTCCGATATTTAGATATAAAGCATTTTGATATATCATATTGTAAGAGCTCTCTGCCTCCCTTGCAGGAGTTATGGAACATCATGATGGCCAGGGTCATTTGGACAATGGGCTGAAATTTTACATGAAGTTTTGATTTGGGTAATACCCTGTAACCAGGGGGTTGCATGGAACCGTTGACCCCTCAACCCCCAGACCTTGGACATATTCAGTCAGACAAGAGTTGATGTAACTGATTTTGATCCCTTTTGTCCCTGCCTGAGAGGAATTATGACGTATTATGACGGCCAGGGTCATTTCAACAATATGTCGAGACAGTATAGAAATCACATTATTTCCTTAATACCCTTGTTTCTAAGGGGTCTTTGCCAGGCTTGACCCATCAATGTACCAAATATTCAAAGGTACTGATTTCTAACCTTTTTGAAGAACACTTATTATGATTGCCAAAGTCACGAAGAACTTAGCAATCATGAACATGATGTAGCAAGCTGTTCAATTTTTGCAACGAAAGCATATCATTAGAGACCTGTTAAAGAGTCTTAGCCCCACAAATTAACCCTACGGTCCCCTATCCTTGAGTTCTTGACAATATTAATGACTCAACGTGATGATTGCCCTGTTGAGATGGCTAATTAAAAGACACAGTGCCACAGGAAGGGTTGACAATCTGGGTGAAATTGGGCCACTGCCCCCATGAGATGGGCTCAAGGCAATACAACTCACAAGCATTATTTCAGCTATTGTTATTATCATTCACTTAATGGGTACATTGTCAATACAGCATAAGACCTTGACGATTTTAATTACCTATAAATTCGATGCGATTGGATGCTGAACTTGGGCAAGGGTAAGAAATTATGATAATGGGAATGCCCTAAGGAGAAGACTGACCCCTACTTTATTTCACCCATTCTAATTTTCATTTTTGGTAGCTTTTAGTGGTACATATCAATGCGGCACTAGACCTTGAAGATTTTAATCATCATTAAATTCGATGACATTTTGAACCTTTGAGAAATATTGGTTACACCCCACAAGGCAAGGGCATAAAGTCAAACAGGAGGACAATATATCAAAGGGAATTGGTTAACTGTTGTCCCCTGGCTGTTGTCTCAAACTTGCCACTGAACTCCACTGACTAAAGGTCGCACCCAAGAACTGAATCCAAAGTTAGTGCTCATTGATATCTCAGAAACAGTGGAGAAATATCCAACTCTTTCCAGAATGAGACGGGTTATGAGATTATCCAGCAGTTCATTGTTCGATATGAACTACAGACATGACAGGCTATGGTTTCAAACCATGATGGCCGTCAGAGAATCTGACGAGACCAGGCGGTTGCCAAAAAATGATGAATAACCGACTTATCATCGAATAATGAAAATCTCAGCACATGACCAGTTACATGATGGCAAACAATGGCCAAACAAAGACATATTCAGTTCCTTTCTCTCATTGGTATTCAGAGTCTGACCTATATCTGCCATATTATTAACTCCTGACAAGGAAGCATTGGTTTCTTTTTTCATGTTCATTTTTTGGCCAATACTGGTGAGGGCTGAATCAACTTGAACTTGAGGCTTTTCATTTGAGGCTTGGTTGAATACAGCACTTTTAGGCTGAAAGATAGAAGAATGTAGCATGAGAGCAGGGCCATATATGCCTCCAGCAGATAGGAATAAACACACAAGGACAGAATGAGGTACAGATCTAAGCGAAGCAGTGGCTGTGCCCTGGCCTTTCACTTCTGCAAATCTTTGAAATTGACCATGAATTTTGAAAAAAATCATCGAGAATCACCAGATTTTGAGGGTGAAGTGCCTGGGGCATCCTCCTTCTCAAAAGCCCGGATCCGAAACTGAAAATACTGGTGATATGGTGTGTTACGTAGTACAGTGGTGGTGGGGAGAGCACTGGCGTACTCTTAAAATGTTCTCAAAAATGAATCTTTGCAATGTTTGCAGGTGAAGCCTATAAACTGCTTTCAAAACTATTTCATTTGTACTGCCCTTTCAAAAGCCTATCGTTTAGGCCATATAGTCTCTAGGAGGACTTGGCTGCAGCTAGCATAGAATATCAGGGCAAACTTCATATGAATATCCCCATGCAACAAGGATTCATACAAAAATGGCTGAACACAAGGGTATATTCCCATTACGAGACTGTAGCATTCGCTCATACTTTAAGTCGGCCTGCAAAAGCACATAGGGGCACAATCATTTAGATGCACTTTAACAATAGTTTGGGCAATGAATAATTGGTTTGGAATGAGCAAATATATAACAAATATTCTAATGCATACTCATACCTCGGAAGCAAAACATCATCTCATCTCGCTGCAAAAAATCTCAAAATGCCCCTGGCTCCGTGAAATGAGTCGGAATATTCCTCGCACAATGATCACCTTACATGAACTCATCGTTGCATTCAATCATCCGGGCCTGAACTGCGACCACAGCATGTACTCCAGAGAATATAGGTCATCCCGTCTAGCCGATACTAAAACATACAATATATGCCATTGAAAGCTCACATACACATGCCATGTATTATTATACACATGGCGGTAGAAGAATAACTTGAATAATGCTTCCTCCTTCTTTCTATAGAGAGAGAGATAACGGATAATGTGTTCTCTCGTTCCACGGCTGCAGTGGCATTTCTCACTTATTTTTTCGACAGAGCTCACTGTTGTGTTGGGTAGCACATAAGGGGAAGGGGGTATCAGTCATGACCTCTCCCCCAGAGCCATTCAAATATTTTCTGTATTTTTATTTCAGCACGGATTCAAGACAATTTTTTGATACAGGAATTTGATAAGGCCTTTTTCAATTCTAGTTGTCTCAAATATCATGTGCATTGCTGTGCACTCTCATATGCAATTCAGAGTTTTTTGCTGCTGGAATCACAATCTACCTGTACTGTGAATCAAGAATGCAGACGAAAATATTTCCTCCAGATGTGAACCGGGCCATTCTTGGTTAAAAGTAGCACTGGCTTTAACATGTCAAGAATTTCATTAATTTTAGGTTTTTTTATGAATAAAGTACCTGAATAACATTATAACAGTGCATGGGGCATACCTTCTGTCTCAAACAAGGTTAGCAATCATTCCTGCATAACTTTACAATATAGTCTTCAGATCTTGAAGGCAAATATGGAGAGAAAGATTCCAAGGTGAGATTGAGGTTCAAGCAAAGCATAAATGGTGGGATCAACCTTCGCCCACCAAATCAAGACTTTATTGAAGATGGTTCTTGCTGATCTGAGAGGCAATGCTCTCAGGCTGATTACATTTTTGTCTTTGATCTAAAGGCAAATTCGGATTGAAGGATTCCGAGGTGAAATTATAGTTCAACCAAAGCACCAACGCTGGGAAAGACTTTCGTCCACCAAGCTACTGAAGATGGTTCTTGCTGATCTGCAAGGGACTGCAACTGATGGCTTCTTTTGCTCAGGCCAATGACAGGTCAGCAACTGACATGCCTGGCAGTTTTTCTAACACAAATTTCAACCAGAGTCGGCCTGCTATTGCCACCAAGATAGGGAAAGGAACAAGGTACCAAGACCTCACAAACTCATCCACTCAGGATGGACAGAAGAAGAGAGAGGTCAGAATCTGAATCTGCATCCAAATCACAGCACGATTTTTCAAACATGGATGGCTTTCCACAACCACTTCACAACACCAAAGGGAGGCTGCCTCATCATGGCGGCTATCAGCTGACTGTTTGAGAAGCTAACATGACCAGATCAAAATGATGCACTTTTTTAAATTTGAGCGAATTAAACCAAGACTTACCACTGGGTGCTACAGAGTATCCTGACTGGGTGCTTAGAATTTGAATCCGAGCCTTTTTGGCGATATCCGCTTTGGTCCGACTGACTGACAGCGCACTGGCAACGAATTACTCCTTTTGTTGCGATTGCACAAGAGCCCTTATTGAGATTCAACGCATAATCGAGCCACTCTATGCCATTTTCATTATAAAACATTTAAGACCCCTCTCGTTGTTTAAATCTTACAAGGCAGTGGCGACTGTGGGGTCTTTTTCGCACCAACAAAAATCCAGGATATCCTGTTTAGACAAAATGGGTAGGAATGCATAGCCAGTGACTGGACCCTTATATCATCTGAAGTAATTCCCTCGCTCCCTTCTTTACCAACCAAATTTACAATCCACTGAATGGTAGTACTCTCACTGCAATAAACCTATCCAGGTTTAGACAACTTCGCGGCCGTCATTGGGGTGTTTTTTGCAGTGCAGCTCTCACCCCAAATGACCCGCATGTTTTGTCCGACGACTGAACAACAAAGCCTAATTGTGGCGGGATGGCTGGCCCTGGGCATCCATGTGACAGCGGTTCATCGTTGTTGAGAACACTGATTCCACCCAGTGGTGCACCTGATGCCCGAAGTTGATTACAGGGTGAAGATGCTAGGTTTGGTTGATGCTTCGCAGGCTTCAATCAAACACAGTCTTGACCTTCTTCTCCTTTTTTCTGTTCTTTTTCTTCAAGTTTTGTGTTTGACATGTTTGAGAGCATTTTCTGCTTGAGATTTTTGCCCTTGTGACTAGGTCTTTGGCTTGGAGAACTATACATAGAGCAATGGTCAGAATTCCGACATACACTTCATGTCAGCTGTACTTTGAGGGATGAAACTGCATAGAAATCTCATTATTCTATATCATTACCTTCCTACATGCTGTTTTTTTGTTGGTTTTTTGCAAATAGAAGTCTAAGGTATCTGGTGCAGCACGATCCACAACCTGCCAACATGGTCAATCACCACCTTCGGCATTTTTTTCTTGGAACAAGTCTGATGCCTTACGGTTGAATGAAATGTTTTCAAGTTTCTTGCAGGGCCCGCTTGAGTTCATTTCACCTTTCTTCCTTTTTCTAGAAGCTCGAAATGATTCCCGTGTTGCATCTGTCAAGGCATCGTTCTGTACCAGAGGCAAACAGAAATCACATCACTACAGACTCTCATGACATTTAATTAGCAATAAATAAAATACCTCTGGCATTGAATCCAGACAGACTTTAAATGGCATTAGAATATCATAAATCTTTATTGTTCAACCCCGTAATTATTTGCACACAATAGGGGTTTGAATTATATCGTTACGGGCACATTTATTCCCCCAAGTGGTGTTGTGGGTGGTTGAATACAATGAGATAACAGGATGTTTATTTGAAAACGTATCGTTTATACTTTTGGTAAATTTTTTTGTTTATTACGAAATCATTTCAATGATAAGAATGCTTCACCTTTCCTTTTGAGGAATTGATGGGGCTGCTTTGAGAAATAATCTGAATGTACTTTACGTAAACAAATCACTCACCGGATGAAAATATTCATTCAATTCATAAATTTTTTTTAACAATTTCTGTTTTTCATTCCGTACATTCAACAGAAGAAATTATCATAACTAAAGAGTTAAAATTCCTAAGGTACCTGTATATCTCCGACTGTTCCACTATACCATGTCATGCAATAGTCTCGGTGCACTTTTAAAGATTTTTTTTCCATTTCCTAATGACTTGCATGATATGATCTTCCATCTACGAATTGAGAAAAAATACAATAAACTGGATTATACAGAAATTGGAAAAGAATCATCAAGAATCTGAATCGTGGCTTAGACTTAAATTCATCTTTCATGATTCCATTCATTGATTTCAGCTAATTAATATCACAAAATGGAGTTTCTTATTGTGTGATATTTTTCATTTCCTTATGAAAATCTCAAATGTGGAATTTATCATTTGTGGCTATGCAGTTGATATTCAGGCAAAACTTTGGTGCATTTGTTTTCCGAATTACCTTGGATATTGTAAGTAGATCAATTTACTTAGAATGTAAATGTCTTTTTAACGAGCTCAAGTTTTAATTAGTCATCAGTTGATCTTAAGACCATCAATATATCATCAATAATTATGAAGAACCAGATAAGATATGTCACCAGTAACAATTATAAAACATATGTTCAACATATTCAAACATAGAACAGATAGAGACATTTGTCACCAGAGCAGTTCACAGAGTTTGTCCAGCGATTTTAGTATACATTACATGAAACAAATAAGGGGATAACCCACAATACCACTAATTGGGAAACCTTATTCAACTTAGACCTCAGACTCTTAAAATCTGTCACTAAATGTCACCAAACTTACTGAATTTGAACAAATTTTTCTATAACTTCGACGAGATGATAGCCTACCTTTACTGACTACGAACTACCAGCTTTACTTTCGTCAACTTGATGAGATGTATAAGATCACCTCCCGCATAATTTTAAAAAATCTAGGTTTTGATATTAGATATCAACGTTGTGCTTCTATGACTCTGCACATTTTATTCATAACGAACCAATTAGAAACATCTGATGAGGCTAGACGAGGAAGTTATTGGCAAGCTCCACTATAGCCACCTATGTGTAGACAGTCGAACTACATATCGGAAGCTCGCTGCCGTCATCAATAATCATGTATTTAATACAAATCTATCAGCCGGAACCTCGCTATTGAGGACGTACATTGATTGTACAAGTTGTAGAAAGATAACTAGAAATAAAGAATTTTTTGTCTCATTGAAAGAAACTGCGATTTTTGGGCAACAGCTTAAACTCGTTTTTGTGTAAAACCCCCCCCATAACCGACACATCTGCTTGAAATGAAAGACACCCTCTTTTTGAAGGCCCTTTTTACCGAGGACACCGATTGACGATTGGTGTGATTGCCATTTAATTTATTACCCCTCCGTAATCAGGAAAACCCTTTTTATCTTTATGAATAGTATTTTCTCAAGTCCCAGTAGGCCAAAAGAAAAAGCTATGTCTGTCCAATATTTCAGTCCCGTATGTCTTATTAGAGAGGTGGAGCTTGAGTATAACTGTACACTATTATACCATTAGGCATAGTTTGAATACAATACCACAATGTTATTGCAGGTTTTAATTAGAGGTCAATTGCGTCCAGCCTACTGCAATATTTCTGGGGAAGGGATGTTGAGTCGGTATAACACAGCATCATTACACTTAACTGCAGGCAATAATGTATTGGGGTGGGGTGGTAAAAGGGCTGTATTCAGCGAAGGGGGGATAGGGGCAACCGCAGAGGTCGCCGAAAAACTTGTTTTTCATGCAGATTTCTGCCCTTTTGGGGCGAAAAAACGGTATTCTGCCCCTCTCCCAAGAGAGCCTACTGCCCCCTCCTCCCCAACACCTAAAAGTTGAATAAGGCCCCTGCGACCATTTGGGCTAAAATTCTACATTTTTTGTCTTCATCTGCACCTGGGAAGCTATTGAACCCAAAGTTCTCACTGCCTGTCCTACTATCATACCCTCCTCCATTGCTAAATATTGCCATGGGCTGGTTTGGCTCAGTCTCTACACTAGTAAAGCTGCCAATCTTTGTGGGTAGTTTTAAGGCTGCCCATGGTCCCTTGGATGGAATCTCTCATCCAGCCAGTATGTCTCATGCGACTCCCATGGCCTGATCAGCACACAGCTGGCCCCGAGGTGATCCGGCTACCCAAGCCAATCACTCATAATGCCAGTACCCGAGATACCGCCTAATCTGATCAGTGTAGGCCCCTCGGTCAGGACGCAATCCTTTTCTTCCCAAACACCAAATCGGAACTATATTCCCTTATACTGAGGCTGTGTTAGATACAATGAGGTCGCCATGGTAACCAAGGAAACACGTCTCCTCTGTCTCCTGGTGTACCTTTAGCGCACGAACGATGGCTAACCATATATTTCAGCTGACAGAGTCATGAAAGGGTAGATTTCTTTTTTTTTACAGGGAAGTGATTTGATAGCTTTCTGCAAAAAAACTCCTTTTAAGGGCCATTTTAGGGCAATCCTCGAGTCCTGAAAAAGACCATCCCCCATCACTGCTGCGAGAAAGGTCACAACTTCCTTATAACGATGGGAAAAGCACACAGCAGACCATAAAATGTTGCAAAATCGCCACGAAAATATCTTGAGGGCACTATCAAGGATGCAAATTACTTTGTCTTTTTTGTGTCCACAGCATAGCTTCAGGGGCTGAGGACAAGACAACGTCCAATGATCTCGTTTTTTACGAGATTTAATCTTATTTTACGCGTGTGATGACCCGAAGATTAGCAGATTAGGTGCAACTTCTGTGGGAAAACTGGCAACTGAACAGTTTAGGGTAAACAATATATATCGTTATGGAAATGGATGTCTCACTCCCAATTTTTCAAACGACGGATTTACATTTAAGAAAAAGCCAAGTTTCTCAGCCTGGTCCCCTCCAGCTCATCATTTTTTGGTGTTGGGTCGAGGCCATGAGCTAATTGGGTTAAGTCTCTCTTGGCCTTGCTACAATTTTTAAAAAATTTTCTACATAATTTTTGCCTTTAAAAACCTTCTCTTTGGTCACTTCACGTATCAGGCAATGATCCCTTCAAGTGGATTTCGGCCTTAAAATATTATCATCATCAAGCAAACTGTACGTGCAATGGTCAATGTCATTCAAGGCAACTCAATTCGATTCCTCGAAGAAATAAACTGAATCAATAATCGCGAGACCTCAGAGATGATAGCAGCTTATAGTAGATCGATGTATGGGTAGATGGCACCACTGTCTTGTGAGGCTGGCGTTTTCCTCCTCCCTGCTAATATATTACTTTCTGATACTCTTGTACCTGATATTTAGGTCTGGGTAAATAAATTCATTCATTCTTATATTCATTCATTCATTCATTCATTCATTATCATCCGAGTACAGGGGCGGATCCAGGGTTCTGAGAAAGGGGGTCCGCTGAACTTAGGCCACAGCATGAACACTATAGAGCATCCTTTTTAAGCCTTTCTCTCACTAGAAAAACCTCTTTTTTTCCAAGTCGGCAGAAAATTGGGGGGCGGGCAGGCCGGGGCTGGCTCGGCCCCCCTAAATCCACCACTGTGAGTATGTGTCGATTATCAACAGCAGTTATCATGTGTCAGTGTTACATTCAGCCTACTCAGAGCATACCAAATGTTCAACCCATTCAGTTTGCAAGAACTGGAAGTTAACAAATTTCTAAGCAAGGAACCTTTGGTCCCCATTGGTCTTAAGAATTGTCCTAGCAAACCCTTGGTTAAAGGCTCACAGCATTCGTTAAAATAAAATGACTATTCCTCACAGAACTTTACAACTTTTTATTCCGCTCATCTGAAGATTTTACCTGAAGACACTGGACACTCAAAAACTATTCAGAAACAAACATCTGAAGACCTTTACATGCAAATATCAACTTCAAACTTCCCTCCTCTATCTCCCGCTGTTACATAATACTAGCCTCATTACTTAGTTTCATCCTATGCTACCAGGGGGCAGATGACCTCATCATGACCCTTAGGAGTCAGTCTTTGTTCATCGTGTGGGGCAGCAGAGCTGTATCCAAGTGTCAGAAAAAGCCACATTTTCAGCCTAATTTCACAGATTTTCTTAAAACAAGGCCAAGCAGATGAAGGGTAGAATGGTGTGTAAGTAAATGAAGGGGTCAAAACAGCCGCTGATGATGGTTTAAAGGAGCAAAATCATGGGTTTGTTCCCATTTTGTGGCTTAGTTTTAGAGCATGGGCATCTCCAGTGTATGGCCTACATGTGTATTGATACAGGAGTGTGGTCAGGCATGGCATGTTGAGTTTTGCATGGTGTCCACTATGATTAGGGGCTGGGGGTGGCTGAAGCGGAGTACCTGTATGCTGTACTTTGGCCACACTTGTCAGAAAGTCATCCCCACACCGCCGAGGATTTCAGATGGGCACTGTGATTTGAATCCCTCATTTAGAACAGGTGGCGCTTCAGGGAAAAGGTTGACCATCATTTTACGGCCATGACAAAATCTTAAAATTACTTACCTCATGGTTTGAAGGGGAAGCTAGTCCGTAGTGAGATTATTAGATCACACTGGTATAATCCAAATTTGGAATCTGAAAAGAGACAAAAAAGGATAATGGTGAATAAGGGGGGAAAAAGGTCACATGTCATGGTCTTTGCAAGTTTTTTCCCAATTTTGCTCCATCTCTAAGATAGCAGTTTCGGTTATTCATTTTTTTGAACCTTTGGCATGGAGAGAGCATGACACTATAAACATCATTTCAAGTTACTGGTAGCAATTGTGATATCAGGTGGTGGGGGGGGGGGGGGGTGACATAATGATCCAAGGCTTTGAGCGTGAAGCAAAGAATCAATCAGCGCCATGACTGATGGATGGAGGGGTCACACTCGGAAAAAATCGTCGGCAAACCTGATCATTCCATCAGTTTTGTTAATTTTCCCTTTCTGTGGATTTAGAAAGAGGAGACGAAGGTGACAGCTTGCCCTTATTTACTCTGTTGGCTGTTTAATGTACTGGGGCCAATCCTCCAGCTGGTCTATACGCCCACAGATCAGGTGATGCATCAGAAAGACTAGACAGGGTGGGCGACAGTGCCTGACATTTGCACAGACTACATTTTCTCCTCATCCAGGCTTTCCAGGAGTAGTTTCATCAAACATAAATTGACAATTTCACTCAACAATTCTTGCAAGGACAGACTCTGACAGACACCTGTCGATTTCCTCCCATGCATTGTAAGAATTTCATTCCATCTCCTAATTACTCCCTGTACAAAGGGCAGCTCAACAGAACTTCCATTTTGTTGATTACTTTCTCAATAGGCAACCCTTAGTCAACTCTACATCATTGCTTCCCTGAATTCCTGTACAACATCACAAAAAGCGTAATACACCTGATACTCCCTCATGGCAGACAAAACTCTTCTCTTACGGAGGTCGCATTACAAAACACAGACAGTGAAATAACAATGCTAAGGTGACATTTCCTCCTACGCCAAGTTACTCAGGGCTAATACAGAATCTGGCTTTGATATAGCTTTAGGGTTCCGTGTACTATTGCTACATGTTTCTATCTGCTGGCATATGCCCTTCGGCAAGGAACTTGAAAATGCCGGCAGAGATATCAGGAAGTCCGGAGGAGCGTGGTGTATAATATAACTGTTCAAGATTAAAGATAAGTAGATTAGAGCCCTTGTGGTAGTATTCAGAAGGTCAAGATGATAAACAAGGGTAAAATTAAGGCTAAGTTCTATTTATATTGATGTCGTACATTCTAATTTTAGCGGTTACGAGGAAAACCGGTATTCTGGTCAGACATTCTGCCCAAGAAGCCACCGACATGAAACCCATCCTTGTTGCACGAAACGCCCATGCCCAGACATCTTCCTGGAATTCATTGGTCGAGGCCATAACCATCTTCCGATGAAACATGACTCACCGCATACGACAGCGCCATCTACGATGAAGTTCAAACACTAGACGAACAGGATAAACATTATCACGTGAGTAACTATCAGAAAATGAGGTCACCGCGGCCATATTTTTGAAAGCGAGGCCAAGGTGATCGTTTCTGAATTATGTCCAGATAGTTGCGGTAATTTACGACATGAGATTTACGATCCACAAGCACTATTACCAATCCAATATGGCTGACAGGCTCAACCTGTGTCTAGAAAAATATGCTGTAATAATTTCGCTCATCATTATCATCTAATTTTTTATGATTTATGGTTGCTAAACACAGCATTTCTGGCCCAAAAGGCATGCTCCAATTCTTTAAATCAATTTTCTCAACTTTGGCCAAAGAGCACTTTTAACCTGACAATTTTCAGTTTAATACTTTCTGCGCCGTATATCTCGGCGCAGACATGTTTAGTTTATTAGTTTGACCCCGAACGCTCAACAGACTGCGCAGTCTGGCATGGCTAATAGCCCTGTAAACCATATCATAAAGTGTCTAGGATTCTGCCTGTCTCAATGCATATTGTTTATTCGGTGACAAAATATCTTTTTTATGCCAATTATGCTATTGAATGTGAGCCACCCTTGGGCCAAAGTGGACTCGTCTCGATGCCAAAGCGAATTGTGCCAGAGGAAGGACTTGCCTCTGTAACAGGTGCACCCGGGTAGAAGAAGACACACTTATATTTTATGGTTTGTATATTGCCACGAAGTAGCGCCCCGAGAGGCTTCTGAACACCTTTTACTTGCTTATTGCATAAAACGATAGTAATCTTGCTGACATATAGCAGCCAAGCCAAGCATAAAGGTTTCACAACAGCATATTTGCAGTTCAACAGATTTCCAGGAACTGAATTTATGTTTAAAGCGAACCCTTAAATGAATGTGTTTTTTCAACGAGCTAAAAGTACATCCTCGTTCCTCAAGGAAGCTTCCTGGCGCCATTAGTTTCAGACGGGCTATTCAGATGGCGCCCCGGATGTACACTTAAAGTGCATTGGCTCATTGCCATGAGGAAGTTGATCGAACACGTCACTTGTTGGTTAGCGCATGACAACCACTTTATAACCAGCCGTTAATTGGCATCTGGCTTGTTTGATGTCAAGGCAATCTGGCGGGAATTCATATACAATTCAAAGTGTATTCTGTTCTTGATATTCTGAATCACTGCCTGGGACAGCTTTGAGGCGGTACCATTAGAAGCTGGTCCGATCATGTTACACATCAAATGGGTGCCGAGTACATTATGTACCGGTCAGTTAATGTCCAACTTGAGTTGACACAGACTTGAATGTGTCCCCCCACATTTGATGCACCACTTGAATTTTTAATCAACCCAACCCATGTTCACTAGAATAATCAGTAGAAGAGTGTACACTGTCCAGTATGTACACTGAAATATTTGACAAGAAACAGATTGTATGTTCAAGCACGCTTTTCCACGAAATTCGTTTGACCCAATGCCGGCCATAAAATATCAAGTATTGCCACTCCCATTTTTTAGGCTGGGCCAGGAGTGGACAACTGGTTGATGATATGTGGGGCGTAACATGTATAATCATAGTAAAACAACTCTCACAGAGTGACCAAGTAAGCTGATCACATAAGTGATTTGTCTTCGGTCATGAAACCCATGAGACCGCATTTTCTCTCCATCAGTCGTTGGGTCGAACCCTGGTCTGACCACCACTGTCCCACCACTGGTGGAGTAGTAGGCCTACTGCCCTGTCTACGCTGCTCCTTGATTCTGCGCACTTCCTTTCCGAGTAGCAGTTATTCGTAAGTCTTTGAGACTTATCCTGGTCTTAACTGACCGTTATATTACTTCATGGTAAAAGCTGCAGACCATGGACTTTATCACACGAAAAAAACTTGACTTTCGTTCGAATCACAGGACAATGAGGCCAAAGTGTTCTTTAACACTAAGTCACAACAGAGGTTTTCAATGGATATATGAGTTTAAACAAATTCAAACTCCAAAGGTTGTGAGATGACCGAATTCTGCAGCGTTATGGGTGTAAGCGCACTTTACGATTTCTCGATGATGAATACAAAATTTGTTCATCAGCCAATAACATGTTCTTAAATCATTCTCAGGTTCATCAGACCATTGATGGAATGTTTGTGATGTTAAACATGTAGTGTCTTTTCCGTCCAGTGCGCAGCTAAGGCCCGCAACAGGAGTGTAGGGGTCCACACCTCGCCAAACTGCGTTTATCACTGAACACATTGGAGCATTCTAAAATGTGAGAACTGAAAAGACAAATCCTGCCATGATTCCAGGTTTCAGCACCAATGTTCTCGAATAGCTCAAGTTAAAATATCATATTTAGTCAAATTTGGGAGAGTTTAAAAAAACTGATTGCGGTAAATTTGTCATACTACAGATGAAAATTTTTTCAAGTCCAAATATTTTTTTCACTTGTTTTTTTTTCTGCTCAAAATAAAGAAACATCATCAGCCCAAAAAATCTTGGCTTTGAAAATTTTCAGAATTTTGAACTTATGAATAAGTTCAACAATTTTGGGGGAAAACCTAATCATGCATGTTGTCGCCGGATTTTCAACTTCACTAACGTGACCATCCCGGTAACACGACCATTCAACCTCGGTCCCATGAGTTGTCGTGTTACCGGGGTCCACTGTAAGTGATGATGAGAAAGTGGTCACCACTCAATTGAAAACCTGGACTGAGTCAAAAAGGAATTTTCCATGGCATCTCTAGTATGAGGGGAAGAACCAGACCAAAGGGGAAAATATTTGGACTGCTGTGATGGTTGTTGTGAAAGCGGACTCAATATCCTAAAACAATAAGGATACACCCCCACAAATAGCTTTCAGAAAGTGTCATGAACTTTTTTCTCAAATTTTATCATTATATCAGTAAACTTCTGATACAGGAATGAAGTACTTTGCAATTTCGAGTTATTTATGGGCATGATTAAGGTCATCGTGAACAAAGGATGTAGATATATTTTGTATGCAATCATCAGATGGCATCTGCGATAAAAAATTACTTGGTATCACAGATTCAATGGTAGTTCATAGCAATGAGTTCATCAGTTTTGCTGATTTGTATTTCAAAGTGAAATTCAAAAAGAAATTCACAAATTTGAATTTTAGGAAATCTGCAAAAGAGTGTTTGCCATGATGTGTCATCTCAATGATCCTCAGCCTCTCTGATGCCAAGACTGCCTTGTGAGACCTGAAAGTATGATCAAAGACGTTGGCCTGCTGCCTGTGGGAGATGTCAAACTCCCATGGCCACACAGTTTCCAACTTCTACAACATGAAAAGCCAATGCCTGAGACAGACCTCAGGAAATATCCACTGTCAACGCAATGACTTCAGACCAGAACTCAAATGAAGTCCAACTAGGGCATTCATGGTAAGTCTAAATAAGTTGTCCCTCAGGGCCTGGTTGCTGAAGAGAACCAGGTACCAACATTGCGTTATATCCAAGACATATTCTAATTCAGCTACCAGCCATTCGGATGCCAGTTGTGGAATTTCTTTCCAGTGACCATGAAGAGCCTGAAAGGTTGTCTGAAATATATTTCCGTTGACCAGGCCAGCAAGCGGAAACGACCGAGACATACACTTGTCAATGTCATCCACTTCCACAGCACTTCAGGTGATGAGTGGGTACATATTTTTCTACCTGAAATCATAAAACATTCATCATTCATCACACATTCAATCTCTGCATTTAAAGTCCACACATAACTTCATTTGAATACTTTTCTCTACAGATTAAAGGTGTTGATGGAAGACTCGATATTCTTCATAAATGATTTAAAAGGTAAAGTAAATAGATCAAAGATATTTAGGAATTTCGAAGGAAGGCGAGATTCTGAATGAAGGAAACTGAGTTACATGTAAATGTCTTTCTAATTCTATAATATAATTGAATAAGGTAACAGAAAGAATAGCACCCTTTTTGAATTGTCACCATCAATTTCTCAACATTCCACTGACATGTCCTACATGACCCTGTGGGTACACAAACACAGCTGGCAGACAAGTGGTCTGTCTGAGTACATTGTGCGGACACGCTGTGGGAATATCGCACTTGTTGCCTGGGAGCACTTCTATAGCTGAAATCTAATCCTATCTTGATCACCCAAGCCTATGTACCTTAACATCATGATAGACCCTAGCCTTGTACGTGTAGGGTGTGGGGGGGGGGCAAGAACAATTTGGCAACAGGGGCTAAGGTGCCGGGCTGGTACCGTCAAAGTAATGCTTCCATAGACCACACCTGACTTTGAGTGGCAAGCACGTACTATAAGACCAGGAAATTGTAGGATTTGAGACATAAAATTTGATATTAAGGCTTTATAGTCAGAGTAAAATATCTCTGTAAAACTTTGGCACCATCGGGCCTAGACATGTTAAGGTATTTGCACTGAGGCGCACTCGATGCTCCACATATTCAACAGCTGCCTATTGTAATAAGTGGTCTGCTGTCTGTCTGCCGATTACATGCAGCAATATATAGGGCCTACGGGGTGCATCAAAAACAAAGCTTGCTTTTGATATCTGCATCCAGAAAAGTGGGGTTTGGGGTAGGGTTAGAGTGAGCCAACTCAGTGCCAGGCACTGTTACACTAGCAAACCCAGGGGAAGTACTTCCTGCTTTTTTGCAATTTCCTTGAACCTTCCATGAATTTAGGAAATTGTCAGAAAATCGGGGCGATCTTTATCAAGACTTCCCGATCTCACCGACACCGCTCGATGTTCAACACGCCCTGTGACAACAATACACGTGAATCCTACCGCAATGACACGTGAACCATATTTCAGACAGACCCCACAAGCCAGACAGACCAAGGACCACGTGTTGGCGCGACAATTATTTTTTTCAAACTTATACAATCTTGTTAATTTTGTGAGCATAATAGACATAAATCTCATAACAAACATTTCAATTAGCACTATAAAATATTTTTTCGTTATTTTTTATTTTTTAAAAAGAAATTACCGGTACTGTATTAGTGATTGACAGGTGCAAGTTCGCCAAGAAACTCTAGTGGTGCAGTAACCAGAAACTATAGTGGTGCAGTAACCTGAAATATGATTAAGAAATTAAACGAAGAAGCTAGGATGATCTCTCATGTCGGTAACAGGGTAATATTTTGAAATCTTGTTACCTACTTTGTCAAGACAAAAGTTGAATTTTGCTTTTGATTTTGATAATTCCAGACTTCTTACCAACGAGCAGAAGAAAATATATCCAATGCGATGTTCCTGATTGAAATCATTCGGATGAAGTCAGAGCAGAATGAATTGTCCTTAAAAATTGAGGGCTATCAAACCAGTGGCACAAGTTTTGACAAAACGATAGGTGAGAAAATCCATTCGAAAACCTTGCAAAATGGCGGATATCCAAGATGGTGGAACATCTGCGTCGAAGATAAGAATGCGGGACTGTCTGACTGTGGACTCATGATAACCTCAGATAAACTTGTCAAACCACTTTCTCAGGAACGGAATTATTTGATGCACAGAAGAGGGTATATCTTATTCCTTTCTGAAATGTGTGGAAAGTATTGTCCCTCTTTCCAGGTTGAGTCTGTATGTGTCAAAGCACATGTCAGGGGATCTGTCTCCTCACGTCGGTATGTCTCCTAACGTCATTGGCCCACAAAACCAGACAGTCAAAAGGTGAGAGCATACGACGCAACAGGGTTTTTTTAGAGGCAGATCGATATGGTCAATAATACTTTAGAATCCTTGTGTGAAGAAGTGTTTGAAGTCTGAGGTGTTCAATTGAAAATATCGAAACTCACCACTCGTGCCAAACCCGAAGCGAAACTCCGCCCAAATGTCGAAAAGGAGGAATGATCAGACATCTTCATAATCTAAGGGGCTACCCACATTTTGGCACGGGCATGATAATAATAATGCCATGTCTACGGATTTCCACGTTATATTATAATAACCATGACGATGCTCAAATTTGAAAAGAAATCTCAACGTTTTGTTTAATATTGCTGCTATAAGTAGCTCCTTCCAAATGATCATTATGATGATTTCAGATAATGTCAGGATAAATAATTTAAAATATGTTAGCAAATTTTGCAGCTTTTTACAGAAAGAGTAGCATCTGTATGTAACGATTTCATTCAACTTCTTTGCATTAAACTACACATTTCTCATCATATATTCCTCTTATTATTTCAGACGATGGCCACTGTGAACTTGGCCGCCTGAATTTGGTGTCACGACAGAGACACCAAACTTTGGAATAAATAGAGGGAATGGTCTTGAAAACATATCTGAGTTTATGAGAACATTTTGGACTTGACAATTATTCTTATGGACTGAAACAAAATAAGGAATCCTTCAGCATGTGGACTTAGAAGAATTTTCGGGAAGACTTTTGATAGCCCTCCTAATAGGCACCAGTTTCTAAGCCAAGAAGCTTTCATATGGATTCATTACTATCCAAATGAAGGGTCTGATTAGTTGAAAATCATCAAAACTGTTCAACGTGTCTTAGAATACAATGATTTTGCTTCCAAAGCACAAAGATCGGTGTTGGCATGCAATGTTCATTTTACGTCCTGAATGAAATTTGTACTCATTTTATACCTTTTAGAACACACTTTTCAAGATTGCACGAATCCTTTCTAATAATTCATAAATGCATAAGCTGGAATGGTCATTTTGAAAAAATCCTCGAAAACTTCTCATAACCGTACCCTAGCCAGACTGCCTCATGTGCCAAGCCAGTTCGACATGGAATGAGTCAGATGCACAGATCTGGGTCAAATTAATAGTCTCGATCTACGAGCAGCCAAGCCAGACAGAGAAAAAACGTCTTATTTCAAATACTCGAACCATGGGGCTAGAGGAAAAACGTGATCAAACATGGCGGGAAAACTTCAGCGTCACGCAGCATGGCGGAAAACCGCCATTTTGGCGTCGAAGTTCACGAAAGCGTTGCTGCTTTTCCGCAAAATTTCACCCAAATCTGCCTTCAAAATATCATAAAATGATTCTGATAATGTTGAGATCTATATATTTTATAAGTTTCCTACCTTAAACGTGGATATCTCCACTCATCACGCGGTATTCGCGGCATTTCCTTGCCGCATGTGCGCATGCACGCTAGGCCCCAGACACCGGTCTCCGCCATCTCGTCTACGGGGGTCTCATACGAAAACTTAATGGTGTCCTAATGCTGATAATGAGATCTTCAAGAATCACGAACACCCTTGAATAGGGGTCAGTCTTGCTCAAACGAGTGCTGCCGGGTTTTTTTGGCAGAAATATGCGCCTATTTTTGTACAAAAGATGATCTCGTCATGTTCCTTAGACGTTCAAATCGGAGAACGGATTTCCGGAGAAAACCGGTAATTCAACATTATCATAATCAACACTTCTATTGAAACTGTGCAAGTCTGAACAAAGAACAAAACTAGGTTGGTGTTTTGGCAGAGAATTCGGCTTTAGCGGCCATTTGGTGGCGGCCATGCCTTCGCGAGCCGTACAGACCTCTTAAGAAAATGGCGGCCACCCTCGTGTGAGTGTATGTATGTCTGGCTTGCCCAAACCGTACAGTCTGTCTGACCCAGAAATTAACATACCAAGTACTGTCAGACAAGTTGCACTCAACGGTAATAAAGATTAAAATACGAAAAAATAAAATCTGCATGAGAAAGGCTTGAACACAAATACAAAGAGGTTCTAAAATGTCCAAATAAAAGACCGTTATCGAATTAGGTCACTTACTTGCGATGACAAAGCAGGACTGTTAAATTTCAGTTTTGAAATTACAGAGCTTTCGCAGGTTATGCATCCTCTGTAACTCACGTGAGACTTGAAATCAAGTTGAAATGCTTCAGAAATGACTAGAGTCACTAGAGTGGTACCCCTCGAAAACATGGCGGAGGGGCGCAAAACACACAAGGCGGCAGCATGCTATAGTATGATCTATCTACTTACTGTGTGCATAATGATCTCCTAAGACTTTCACAGATAACCTATAAATCCTGACTGGAAGCTTACACCTAAAGCAAGAATCCTTCCACAAATTCTGAGATCGGGGTCCAAAATGCGCGTTGTGCGCAAAACATGGCGCGCAACTCATGCGCCTTCTTGGAGAAAAGACGAAAAAGGCGCACAACGAACGTTGGTACTACGGGGTCCACTCAAACTGCATGGCGGATCACAAACATGTTGTCTGTCTACACACCACGGCACAATGCCGAGTAGTGTTAGAACGGTGACCTGATTACCCCCTGTCTGAGCGACGAGATACAATCCCTAAACAGTCTCCCACCATATAGAAATATCAACAGGGAGGGGAATGATAGGAAATCCGTGGTTTGTAAACACATCTCCAAACGAGGGGCGCCCTTGCACATGGTATCACGCCAGACACCTACCGTTAAACATCCAGACAGGTGACAAATTCAGAAACGGCTCATACAGCACTAACCTAGATTCCTCTCCAAATTGTTCTCACTCATCGATAGTATGACCTCCTCCCATTCTGCCTTCGAATCGTGCCATTGTCTGTCACAGTAGAGGGGAAAATGGCGGTGCTCTTCCTGGTGTTCATGCCTACTGTGCATAAGCAGGCTGCTGGATTGAAAGCCGGCCACGTGACTCGGTTGCATTCGAGCTGTCAGTGACATGGCAGTAGCTGAGATCAGCAGACAGTTATTGGATAGCCTTCCTTTTGACTTCTGATCCATTCGTTTTGTGACTTGATCCATTCTGCTTTCCTAGTGGATGATAGACCCTGGTGAAATTCAGCTACAGCCAAGTTGATGTCACATTCAGGTGTCATAGAGAGATGCACTGGCACATGGCATGAGCAGGCTTGAGCACAGATACACTCTCTGGATATCAATCCTTACAACTCTTAATCCAGAACTCCTTCTCCTGTGAAGATGCTCAAAGCGGATTATTGAGGCATTTAAGTTCAGGTGCTGTCACATTTAACATCACATGGGATCTAACACATGGCACATAGCGGTGACAACAGGATGAGGCAGACATTGCTTGGATTGGATACGCTTCTTTCAGCCTCTTCAACAATTCTCATGCCCTTGTGGAGACACAGTCACATCATAAGCAAAGTTTCTCATAATAGGGCCTTCTGGGGTGCCGAACTCTGGAACTGGAATTTTTGGACTTGTACTGGACAGTTTCTCATCTGCAGAATCAAACAGTTTGGCCACCTTCCTTTTTACTAATCCTTCTGCACACTTGTGGATCACAATGCTGCTTAAGCTCAGGAAGGGTCTCATGTTCTCACATTCTGGTGGGCAGTTTGAGATGCACGTTGAGATTTGAGGTTCACAGCAGTTGCTGGCATTCCTGGGGCACAGATCAGGAGATGTGTTTGGATATAGCCATCATTCTCTGCAATACACTTGAAGGGTAATCTCATCCACATTTGTCACAAGTAACAACTCGTCAAACATGACATGGATAACTGCTTTTATTATCATCATGGAAATGTAAAACAACTCAAGGTCTAACTAATTTGTGAGCGACATCCTTCTACCAGGATTATGTTCTCTTCTCGTACGGTTGCATCTGATAGTGATGATGTTATCTTGGATTATTGTTTCAAGTTGACAACTCTTTCTGGAATTGCTGCATTGCCTGTTGGACAGCCTTCAGCAGAAGCATCAAAAGTCAGGTATGACTTTCGTAACTTTTTTTGATTTGATGTCCACTCTTGTCAATATCAACCAAACAATCATCTGAACAAAAATGATGCTCTTTTACTTTGGCAAAACTTGTGAAAGGTGTCGCACCGAACTACCTCATTTTTTTCTCATCGTATTCTTAAACGTCAGCTCTTTCAATGTCAGCATCAACACTAACTTTCAAATCGTTTCCTAATGTGGCGCATAAGGGGGTCATACTTCCTCGCTGAGACATTAGCAGCAAAGACAGCCCTTAAACCTGCTCTTCTCAGCAAAACGTTTGGTATTAATCCCAATATTCACCTATCCGGGTTCGCCTGTCTGGCGTTACCGATGCTAACACAAGGTGCGCTGCAGTCACCATGATGACGTTCTGAACCAAATACATATGATTGTGCCAGTCTCGTACAAGTAATCATAGGCCCGTATTCCTTTCTGTGTCACAAGACGTCATGCAGTTCAGCTCGAAGATACATGTAATATATATTGAAAATGTTTGCCCTAGTTCAAAACAATTAAGGGTCAGATTGTCCCAAAACATTAATAGGAAAGCAAACGTTCAGTAAATTTCTCTTAATATTTTACAGCATGCTGCAGACAGTCATAATTCATAGTCTTCATCACATTTGCAATACCTCAATCGATAAATCTTTTTTTCTGTCAATGAATGAAACTGGGTCATGACCTCATCAGGGCAGCGTTACGGAGTCTGTGTCACCTTGAATCTGTCCGCTTGTGCTGTGCATTTGTCACAGATATATAGGGTCAATTTCTCATGGAATGCAATCAATCTGATTTTGTGATAGATATTCTGATGTAGTTTGCAGTGTTCTTTGTGTATGGAAACAGTCCCAGTTGTAAGTATGGAAATGTACACATTTGCTATGGAGGTGTCTTATATTTGAGGTTTGAGTAAAGCGTTATTAAGGCTGCAGTCTGTGTGTACATAGCATCAAATCCACTGCAGACATGGCCCAGACATCTGAGAGGCCAAAATGGGTTGCAGACACTCATAGCCAGACTCACTGCAGTGAGGCCCGAGATGAGCAAAATCCATTGCTCATAGCTCGTTATGAGTCTGCAGCATCCCTGGATGTAGAGATCCAGGCATGGGTGGCTCATGATGGTTCATGAGCAGCTCATTACAGGCAGAGACATATGAGAGTCCCTTACATGTTGGTGGTGTATTATGTGCGGGGGGGGGGGGGGGGGGGGGGTTAGTATGCTCATGGAAATGCCCCTAACAACAGTATTCCCTTCCTCCTGCAAAGAAAATCAGCGGACTCCGCCCTTGCAGTAGAAATGGTAACGAAAATGAGCGGATCGAAATTTTGCAAGAAACATTTCAATCGGATGTGAAATGCAGATTATTTTGTTGAAATGTGTATTCTGACCCATTAAATCAAAGAAATATATTCTTATTTGTTAAAAGATTTTTACACCCACAGTCTTTCATTGAATAAAAGTCATTTTACAACATAGTTTGTGGGTTTGAATCATTTTAGTTGCTTCAAGAGTCCTAATACATGATCTTTTCCTACTGACAGACTTTCGAATATCAAAGTCCCGACTGGTATAACACTGAAGGCCCCCAATTACTTTATAAGGCATTTTAGCTTCTAAATAACCAGGGTGGGTTCAGAGCATCCCGGGTTATAACATGGTGATTTTTAGCTTGACCCTAACCCCAACCCCAACTCTAACATACTGTCCCCTGACTAGGACGCATAGAACTCCGGGGAGGGCTAGAAGCCTTTAAAGACCCCAGGATTCAGAGAATATTCTCTGGATCGGGGACAAATTGAAGCTGGGACGTATAGAACCTGGGCCACGTAGGGATGACCCCCTTCTTGCCCAATGTAAATGAAGCAAGTCCCCTGACTAGGACGCATAGAACTCTGGGGAAAGCTAGAACTCTTCAAAGACCCCAGGATTCAGAGAATATTCTCTGGATCGGGGACAAATTGAAGCTGGGACGCATAGAACATGGGCCACGTAGGGATGACCCCCTTCTTGCCCAATGTAAATGAAGCAAGTCCCCTGACTAGGACGCATAGAACTCTGGGGACAGCTAGAACACTTCAAAGACCCCAGGATTCAGAGAATATTCTCTGGATCGGGACAAATTGAAGCTGGGACACAGAACCCAGGACACGTAGGGATGACCCCCTTTTTGCCCAATGTAAATGAAGCAACAAGTTATTTCCTTCCGTTTGAGTGTAAGTTGTACTAAAGGGGATGGTGACGATGCATCCATGGAGAAGGGAGAAAGAGATGCACTGATGACTGAAGCACATAAAGATTGCAAAGATGGGCCAGAAATGAATCGGGCCTACACCAGCAACAATTACAGGATTTGTAAAATCCAATGTAATGAACTAAGAAACGGATCGGGCCTACACCAGCAACAATCACAGGATTTGTAAAATCCAATGTAATGAACTAAGATTGAACTGAAACATTTTGGCCTGTTTTCATCCCAGATAAAAACTTTTACACAAAACAAATCTCAAATCAAAATCAACTACGCAGGTTAAAAAACCTGGGTAGGATCTATTCTCCAAGATCCATCAGCTGTGACAGGTTGACAATGATCACGGAAACGGACCCTTTTATTGCTACAGAAAAGAAGCAACAAAAGGGTATTCATTGCATTTGTTTAAGAACAATCAACGCATTCATTGCATTTTTTTACAAGACAACGTCTAAGAGATTTCGGGACAACAAAATCTTCTTTCTTAATATCATGTGACCCAAGTTGCACTCATTTCGTCCATCAAGGAGTGGTGAAATTGTGTTGTTCATCTAGATCGTGCGAATTTGAGAATTTCACAATAAAGAAAAGACAATTTTGTTTTTCGTTGCTATTTTTGGACAGGCATGTGTGATTTAGAAATACAATCAGCAATTTGCATGAATAACATACAAGAGCCTTGTGTGCCCATCGCACAACTAGATTCAAAATCGAATACGAATTCCTCAAAAGAATTCACTGAACTTGCTGCAATCGACAAAGTAAAAACACAAGTTATCAAAATTGAGTTTTAAATACAAAACACAGTTGAGCTGTAACTCTGTACGGTAGACCCTCAGGGTTGAAATAAAATTTTTCAATCAATATCAAATGACATAGATTAGGACAAATGGTAATATATCTATGTGGTTTTTTGTAGATCAATAAAAAATTTCAATAGGTCCCCGTGCTTGTTGTATAATTCTATTTAATATTGAAATGTAATTGTGTTTTGCATCAATGAATATACTTAAACCTATTGTTGTGATCAATTTTGGGACAGATTTTTTTAATAGTTATCCAAACTGATTGATTTGTCGAGAATTCATGTTATCGGCATTGGCTGATTATAAAGAGAGGCTTTATTTTGAGAATGGCCCAAAGTGACTGACTTTGAAGAGACATTATTTTGTTAATGGCCCAAAGTGACTGACTTAAAAGGCTTTATTTTGAGAATGGCCCAAAGTAACTGACTTTGAAGATGGCCCAAAGTGACTGACTTAAAAGGCTTTATTTTGAGAATGGCCCAAACTGACTGACTTTGAAGAGACTTACTGGTGTTCCAGATTTTCTCAATTAAAAAAAAAACTAAGACTCTTACAGCATCAAATCCCAAGCAATTTTGCAGTACATTATTCTGGAAGAGTCGTTTAAAAATATCAAAATTCTGATACCGGGAATAAGATTTGTGCTTGTCATACAGTCCTTAATGAAAGACAACACCTACTTTATTGTCTGGCCATTGAAAACATAATGAAAAAATAATCAATATCTACGAAAATTTCAATAAAATTTGCACGGCCCATAATACAAATAAATCTCAGACACACACAATTAAAAATACAATGTATCACCACACACTCTAACAGCTCTCCGAAGTGTATGGAAGCGGCACCATGCATTAATGTACATAATACATCCATGCACATAATTTTAACTAATTTGCCAGAAAAAATGCTCGCCGACAAAATCGCAGACAGTAGGTCCCCTTAAGGAGCCCACTCATATTGCCTGGCTCCTATCTGGGTCAAGCCTGTCTTCAGTGAACACACATTACACATTGTCTGCGTGGTTAAGATTTTTATCGGCTAGTTCCAGACAGCTCGTATGGCTCCTCCCTATCTGTCAATCATATCCAATCAATTATAATGAGCTGTCAATCAAACTGAGGCTTCATGCAGTATTCTGCACCAGATAATGGAGAATTTTGACATAATCTGTCATATTGTGACCTTTAGATTATTCTCCACAAACGGCCAGTTCTGACCCATTTATACAATATTAAGTTTGTCTTATATATTTTTATATCCATGGCAATAAAATATCCAGACTGGTTTCAAGCATCGGCTGTTGTGGGTGAGCCAATCAGTAGGAAGGACGGCCCCGCCTTGGCACGGTGCCAACCTAGGTCAAATTTTAGAAAAATCCGCTTCCGGAATTTGTGACGCGGGATATAATTACCGGTTTGTTAGCTTTGAGCGGTTTATATTCTCTGCTTACATACGAATAATACAAATCAAAAATGTGCACATATACATTATAAAGGTGTCTATCTGCAAAACTACACTAAGCATGTATCATTATATGCAGAAATGCAATCGCTAAGGCGAGCATATTTTAATAATTAAGTAGTAGGTGCCAATGGACTTTCTAATTTTTAGCAAGTTTGGATCAAAATTCCAAGCTGATTTTGTGAAAGGGGTCGAGGATTCAATGAATATGAGTTATATGAATCTGTGAGTACTTTTGTACACTACTGCTGCCGACAGGATTTGTTCACGCCTTCTGTAATTAGATTATTTTTTGAGCAGATGATTTTATGGATGATCTGCATTTACAGATATCAGACAAAAATTAAGGGATATTACATACAAATCTGTCTTTTGATGTGTGATAATCACTAGGAAACACCATCATAAGTTTACATAAAGGTCTATTTGAATTCTGTCCAGGAGGCCTTATATCCATACTGTATCAGGATAATTTTTAATTTAAGTACTGTTGAAATCGATATACAGTTTTCAATACTTTTACATCAACTTCAAAAGTAAGAAATTATATCAATATGAATATGAACAGGCCTTTAGGATTCCAGGATACAGCTAAAATAGAGAGCATGAATGTGCTATATAAGAACTTGAGTTCCTTTTTTAGCTGAATATTTCTCTATTGAACTATTTGTAAAGTCTATGATTTTCTAGTACAATATGAATTATAAGACGAGATATTATGTATAGTGTCGGAATTTCTCTGTTCATAGGTCTCTGTTACAGGTAAAGTGAAAGTTATATATACATTTTATCATACCTGTACCAGAGAAAATCTTATTGTAAATACATCTGAATGAAATCTAATTCGTAGAATCTGATATTTTTAAAATGTCCCCCTTGGCCCATTAGGCCCCCCTTTAACATGTTTAACCCATTCCTTGTATCTACCCCTGCTCATTTTCTTAACTTTCCTTTATTACTTCTGTCAAACTGAGTAATTCCAACATTCTGAAGGGCAACAGAAATCGATATCAATTACATTTGACAAAGATATTTTTACAACATATTCAAAACAGAACAATGTCCAACATACTGGCCTATAAGTAGGCCAGCCTCTTTCTCTTCGCAATACAAATACTCAAGCTTGACAAACATGTATTCATTTTTTTAGAAGCCTCTTATTTACATTCTTCCCGCCATGAATATTCATAAGGATAAGATTTGTCGCCATGGAAATGGTCCAATAACCAGACACCCAATTCTGACTTCGAGTTTCAGGCTGGGAGACTGGATGGTGCTGCCACCTGGTTCATGATGGTGAACTAAATGAACAGACGGGAGGTGTCTGCTATAATGTGGATGTGACATTGGACGGTGGTGGCACCTTATTAGACAGCGGACATGGTGATTGGAGAAGTAAAGACGCCTGCCCAAGTTTGAAAAATTTGAAATTTTTGAAAAACGCAAATTTATATAAAAGAGCACAAAACTTTGCAGTCAACAGAAAGGAACCTACCTCGCTTAGTGGTTGAAATCTGCTTCCTGAAATGAGAAAGGCAGAATTCGTATCAAAACTTGAAATTCTCATTTCCACCAACATAAGGGGTTAGGGGTTAAGTTTTTTTGGGGTGTTGATGATGTTTCTACATTTTTAGCAGAAAAAAAAGAAAAAAATATTTGAACTTAGAAATTTTTTTTCGTCCTTCAGATTTGAATTTGTTCATAAGTTAAAAATTCTGAAAAATTTTCAAGGCCAACAATTTTTTTGGAATGATGATGTTTCTTCATTTTGTGCAGAAAGAAAACAAGTGAAAAAATATTTGGACTTGACTTTTTTTTTCATCTGTCGCATGACAAATTTGCCGCAATCAATTTCTTAACAGAAATCATGGCAGCATTCGTCTTTTCAGTTCTCATAGTTTCACATTTTAGAATGCTTCAGTTTTAAGTAGCCTGAGGGCTTTTTCAATCACCTAAGGGGCTCTAATAAAAAACATGTGGAATGCCTCAGGTTTAAAATCGTCAGACATGAAAAGTTGGTGTATCTCAGATTTCATATGGCTTGTTAAAACCACCAGGGTGTGGCAAACTTCTTTTTAAGGGTACCCTCCCTTTTTAGACTTCTGGATCCACCCCTGAACAAATCAACCAGGTGAGCCAACTTCCTGATTGCTTAAAAGGGCAACTGACACCCTCAATGCACACCACCGGCTCCTCCTATCTGTTTCAACCAGCACTACCCCACTTCTCAGCGCAACGCCACTCCATCATCAGCCTGACACAGCCTGCCACCCACCAGATGACACCCTGAAAGCCTCAAGGGGCAATAAACACATCTCAAACCATTCCAAACAGCTCTTTTCATCGCAAATTATCAGTGTACACAACCGTTGCCAAATATGACAATGAGTTTATTACGAGAGACACAATCGTTACCAAACATTACAATGGGTTTATATGACCCTTACGCCCCATCTCACCCTCTCAAATTGTCACATTCTATGACACTTAAAGTCGCTGACCAGTCACAGACAATCAGATCGGAAGGAGGACACGTGTGGACCAAACCGCAGATACTGATCAGGTCTTTGGAGTCTGGACGTGTATTGTGTGGAGTGGACGTTGACACAATACGAATGCTGCAGAGTGGACATGGACACAATAATATGGAGGTCGAAGGAAGTGCCTTGATGTGTGGAGCCGTATTATTCACAACTGTTGCTGGGCAAGAATGAATGTGACACCCAAGATTGGAGAATTTATGGTAGTTTTGGCAGACCTTACCCAATTATTTCGACAGATATCAAGAACAGAATCAGCGAAGCCAGAGCAGCATGATTGGATGTGATGTTTTGCTTGAATGGGATGTAGTCACGAAGCAAAGCCAAGATTAGGGAAAGCAGGTAGTAGTGTGTCCCAAATGATGTAAATGAGAGGCCTGGTGACAGTGATTGCCCATCATCTAGTCATCCCAAGTCACCACCACCTTCACATGATCGAAGACAGAGCAACAGGTGAATGACCCTGATATGAGCGGATAAAACTACCCCAACTCAAGAGTTTGAGAACAAAATTCTCAACTCAAGAAACAGAACAGTCAGTCAGTGAACATATTCATAAATTAAGCTTACCCATTCCACAATTCAGATTACCAAGCCAGTATAGCTGAGTCTGAACTAATCTCGATTAGTCTATACTAATCTAAACTAAATCCAACCGCTCTTCTATTGGGCGTGTATCGAGGATTGGGTGGGGTCGGGGTTAATGCAGATCCTGGCCCAAATTTTTAACCACACATCGTGAAATACAAACCATATTATGCCAATATCTCTTAATCTGATTTCAGGAAGCATGACAAGTACAATACATATACAATTATGATATCGTTAGAATTTTCCCCGAGGATACAAAGACCGACAGAAATGGTTTGATTCCATCGCCCACCTGTTTCATTTGATTTGTCTGTCACCATGGTAACGCAAATTAGAAAGCAAAGATGTACTTGGAATGAAATGAAGAGAAGAAAATCCTGTTCTACTTTACATTCGATGTTAAGGCCGAGCCTTAGGGTTAGCAGAATGGTCAAAGATATCCAATGGTACACGTTTTTCAGAGTCATCCTTTTGACATGTTATCCAACGTTGGTATGTGAACAGGCACATGGAGTTCAAATTGACAGCCACAATGTGAGGTGGAATGTAGTCCCTTTTTAAAATGATCAGCAAAGTCCCTTTTAACATGTTGCAAGCAAACAGCAACGAGCCTAGCCACGCAGAGGATGGAGTACAAATTTGCTGCCACAATAATGAGAGTGACTTTGAGGCAGTCCACAACCATTCATTTGAAAGTACTCACTGAGGAGTTGCTGATGGTCCCAGCGGACTTCAACTTTGTGTCAATTTCAAAAGTCACAAAATCGCCTAAGCTTTTCTAGAATTGAGGTCGACTGCAACTTGCTGAGTTGCAGGGAACCAAGGAACCATTAGCATCAGTGAGGTACCATTATCATCAAATGTCTTGACGGAATGGATTGTATCAGTTTTTGCTCCTGAACTATTCATCAGTAATATGTCCACAGATAAAAAAAGAGACGGAATGTTTCAACGAGGACTGATGATTACATCGGCTGCCATTAGCTTAAGGCACAGAACCATCAAAAGTTGTAATTGTCCAAACCTACTGCCATGACCATTCTTTAAAACGTTCTCGATAAGCACTTCCTGATGGTACCTTTTTCATTCTTATCAACTAAACGACTTCCAAAAGTTGATGGCAACTTGCCTAGTTATCAGACAACTCGTCACCCTTAAAGCCTTCAAGAGTACATGAACAGCGATATGATACATATGTACTCAGATACACATACACACACAGATAGATATGTTACTCTCCGATAGGAAGGCAGGCTGCAAAATCAATGACAACAGACTAACCATCTGCGCGGTGACAAACAGACATAAAACACGCCAAAAATAGAAAATGTCGAACGGAGGTAAAAAAATTTGGACAAAAAATCAATGTGTCCTCACAGGGTGAAAAACGGGCTGCAGACTTACCTTTTTTTTCCACCATACCCAACGAGAGAGCTGTGCTACGTCTGTTGTCATGGCAACGAGGAAGGCTTGTCTAGACAGGAAGTTAGTTACCTTGGAACAATGCGGAGCGCGAGTCACTATACTATAATTAGAAGGTATGCCTCGATCCTAGAGCGATGGCCATGGCGTGAAATCGACAACCACACAAACTGCTGGACTTGGAATCGCGGTATTGTTGGTGCGAGTTTGAAAGTGGTACGATTGGAATCAGCGGGATTATTGAAGTTTGTCTTTTCCGATTATGTTCTATGATAGGGATTATTGAATATGGAGAAATCCACCCAATGCTTCGGCACCTCCACCCCATCGTAGAAATGGCGATACCGGAATTTCAAAAACACCGCAATGAAGGGAACTGGGGTAAAATGCAGACTCTTACTATAAACTCCATTAATGGAGGAGTATGGAGATTTGTTGACGATCGCATGAACTAATTACGCTATTGATATGACCATGTATTGAAATCTCTTGATCAGCATTTTCCATGGTATCAATCATTAGTTTTGAGATTCATTCATTTTTGTGGTAAACCCGACACTCTCTAAAATGTAGCCCAGTATCAAAGGGTTAAGGTCTAGTGACGGAGACTGTATGTCTAATAAGAGTCACCCCCAAATCATTCCTATTCCAACTGTAACCAGCTGGAGACCCCGCAAGTCGCGACACCCATTTATAAACAGATAATCAATTTTCTATTAATATGTAACCATGGAAACGATAAAACCCCAGAGGTTGCTATGGCGATGGCGTGCATCTATTAATGGATGACCTGAGGTACAGGAAGTATCTTCTCCTTCCATCATAACGATGACTGTCAGATAAATTCTTGATTCTAAGACATGAATGCTGACAGTTTATTCCTGGGAGTCAAAAAAGGCAATCAAAGCCAGCGACATATGCTGAGTATCAACCTCCTCGAGTCCTGATATTGAAACCACCCCTTACAGACACCACTCTTATCAGGACACCCTCAGAGAAGTCCATTATTGTCGTAAGTTCCTATTCGATTCCAAGAAACAAATACAGAGAAACGTTTTTACAGGTACCTTTGCAGCCTCATCACTCTCCACATACCGATTCGCCCTCTTAGATCAGGGGCACAGGACCTACTGATTCAGCCCGATTATAGACCCAAGACTTTCGGTGGCAGATCATTCCAAATTCTTGCTCCTGGCATGTGGAACGCACTTGACGCCGCACTGTGTCAGGAGACCTCATTGGTCTCATTTAAAAAGGACCTAAAGACGCATCTTTTCCGTCGTCATTTTGGGGAGTGAGGAACTATGTGGGGAGCGCCGTAGAACATTGCTACAGTGGAATAGGGCGCTATAAAAATTTTATTTTCATTCATTTTCATTCATTCATTCAAGAATTGAAGTTGGCAGTCACGACTTATACCTGTGGGTTTAAAGAAAGACCCATTTTCACTTTCAGAAGGTTCAAAAGAGTTGATCCCCAAACGGTTAAATGGCTAAGGCTGCCAGCCAGCCTCCGCCAGACAATTCGATCAGTTAGAGGAAGATCTCTGTCTCCTCCACGTCAAGCAAATTGTCACAATCTAATATCCGCAAATGAGTCGAGTAGACAATATCGGGAAACGCTGCTTGTCGGAAATACTGAACAAACACACCTCCTGAACAGAAGAGTGTCGCCAGACATCCACAGGAGGGTTGCGGCAACACGGGATATTGACCTTTCGCGACCTTGACAATTAACACCCAGGGAGACTATGGTAAGTCTGTAGGGGCCAACAAGTTTAACCAAGATATTTCAATTCCAACAACTGAGATTTTACCAAAGAGTACAAGAAATCGCAAGATACTGAAGAAGTTACTGGGTAAACGGAATTAGAGCACCACTGGTCAGGCCCGGCCAAAGGCGCGGAGAACTGGTGTTGACACCTGTACTTCCTTGGCAAAAACTGATTTAGCAACTATTCCTGAACTTGTCCAAATGTCTATGAAGGTCAAAATGCAAACTATCGCATCTCTTGCAGCAGAAAAAATAGATGTTTTTGAGCATAAAGAAGGATCGAACTTGGCACTTGCTTATAACTGAAAGCAATTGCATCCACAAACAAAAGTTCTTTTCACAAAAGCTAACATACTTTTAAAAATATCCAGATCTATACTGAAACGATAGGATAGACATCAAAGGCCGGCTCTGTCTGCTGTTCTGCTCATGCTTACTGGTTGTGACATATCAAAGGTTGGTTTTTAAACACGGAATATAGAGTTTGATATAAATGTCATATAAAAACCCACATCTTATATCTATAGTATTTTTAGCACCAATACAGGATGTATTTGCCATCATATAAGGAAGGAAGGAAGCGTGTTGAAACAGTCAAAGGGTTATTTTTGCTCCCCTAACACAATATCCGGGAGAAATATCAGGTTAACGATACTAGCCAGTATTTCAAGGATACAGTTATAACTGTTGAAATGACCTCCCACACCTAACTTGGCTGGCCCAGTGAGCATTTCAATATAACATTGGTGGAAGTTACGCGTGACAGGGACACATTTCGTTAGCCAACTGCTGAAGAAAAATCCCCCAAAATCTGAAGGTTAAGGGCTCTCTCCTAAAGAGTATTCATATGCAAAGCCCAAGGGAGGATTCAGGTAAGAGAACAAGAAAAGCTATGATTTAACCTCAGCTATATACATACCTTCAAGGCATTCGTGGACCGCGCCTGCAAAGAGTCAAGAATATGACAGTATTAAAAGAAGAAGAAATTGGAAAACAGTAGACAATACCGCCAATCTGGAACACGATTGAGGTAAGTATCAGAAGCCTTTGACGGAAGCCAAATTATGTGGATGAGACCACCTCCCAAGCAGTCTGAGTTCAAACGCAAATTTCAAAATACAGTTTAATTATCATCAATTGTACACATCTATTTACACCAGGACTCTAGATTTTCAATCCTCGGAGGCCGGGTAGGGGGCATTTTGACACCTTAGTCGGAAAATATGTTTTGACAATGATACTAGGGGGCATTTTCCGCCCTTCATCCCTCTGGTAGTTCACACTAGCCAAGGACTAGGACGAAACGAAAGCCATGGGAAGCTATTCCTCCAGGCTCATTCAGACTATTGATAATTACTTCGGTGAATTGACGCCGAGTCGAGGATGATTAAAGAACAGGATGAACCCGCTGGTATCTTGGTCAAGATGGTAGCAATCGCCCAAGTCTGTTCTCACGTCAACGTCTTCAACAGCATGATGAGCCTTTATACACCGATAACTATCATGTATAGCCGTCTCAATGACACTGAAAGTGGGCTAATTAAACCTTTAAGAGGGGATGTGGGCACTTTCCATCAGACAGGGAGACATTTGGGGAGTCTATTGAGGAACTGGAGGCTGTCTTATTTCTCAAAAAGGAAGCTGAGACTATTTGACGAAGGCATTCATCATATCGTTCAAACTTTTGATAGGCTATCTCATTTCTCAGGAATGAGGTCTGGTATATTTGACCAAGGTACATATCACAGCCTTCAAATTTTAGATGGACTGTCTTCTTAGAAGAGATATTTGGCATATAGATATGTGTTCTATATGTTCTAAGGAAGAGACCCAGTGCCAGGCATTGACGATTTGACAGAGAAATCCTGCCTTGAGTTTCGACAACCTTATAACTTCATATCAGTACTGATGTAGTTGCCAGTATCACGGTAGGCTATGCTTACTGTTGAAAACAGAGCAAGGTGTCACAACCTGGAGCTCTGAAGGGGTACCTATTTGTGTAAGGTTGATTTATCGGCAGCCTGAATACGGAGGTGTTACACCAGATGTGTCTACCCCTGGGGTATTAGAGCGGTAGAAGGCCAGGAGCCAACAGATATAACAAAGTTGGCGATGACGAGTTTAAGCGGTGGAAGAAGGAACAGTGGAATCAAGCTGGTGTATACGTAGTTAGGGAAAGCTTCCCATCTCTTCGGGGGAAAACCAGTGGTGATCGTTGGCTACGTCAAGTACCTCAGCTTTCTTAGCCCAGCCGGTGGTCACCAAGACACCTGTTCAATGTCAGGGCCCAAATGAAACACAAGTTCAAGGCAACTCAGTTTCATATCTCATTCGAAGGATGATGTAGCTGAAGCAAAGCTTGGTTATCAGACCAAAACGGTTTATCGGGTCAATTTGGATCAAGATTCTACATTGCCCCACATTATATGATCCATCACATGATATTGGAGACAATCAGTAAGATTACTACCCATAACAAGCAATCAAAGATGAGACGTCTAGACTTTGCGACCCTACTTCCCTGATAATACCTGTCATATGTCCGCGCAAATTTGTCTAGGTGGAAATGGACGATGGCAATGTCGTCAGTTTATTATAACGTTCGTAGCCGGCTGATACGACGTTCCTTGATTGATTGGATTAGACCAATATTGCGGCCAAGTAGACTCGGGTCATGTCAGATGTCCCCCCCCCCTCCCCGCACGAATATGACAAGGCACCATTTAGGTGCTTACTGTTCATCAGCATCTGTACTCCTTCTGCGCTTTCAATCTTAGGTGGACAATCCTGTTCTGGAGACGAATACTGCTGTCTGTTTTTGTTTGTCCTGGTCCTTGATGCAGGCTCAAGATGGCCAGAACATTCGTTCAATGATGCAGGGGGAAATGATCCTTCTCTCCAATTCTAAATTTTGATGATGCAGAAGTCTGCAGTGGCCAGTTGCACTGGAATATTGTAGTAATTGGGGAGGGGGAGCTCAACTAGCCATGAACCAGTCAAGAAGCCCCTGCTTGGCACTGAAGTTTTCATGAAGTGTCTTCAGAGCCTCAAATCATCCTCTAGAATTATGGCATCTTCCATCATAACTGTTTCTGCAAACACATGTCCTTTCAAGTAATGACGTTAAGAGAAATGCCAGTACCCATAAACTTCTATAAATGAGTAAATGCCCCTTGATTAGTTTACGATGATCATATACGGAGTGACCTCCACATCACATTGTAACCTTCAGAATATCTATCGCAACTTGTCAATTCCCCGCAACCAAGAGACATACCATCACCACGATAAATAAATTTGCAACGATTTGGGATGTTGCTGACGAACCTCAAGTGCAACAGTTGTCTGGTGTGAGTCGTACCCGCGGCGACTCGGTCGATTTACGCCATCTCCCGGGAAATTAAAAGAGACAACCCGCCATTAATTCAAACTTGATTGGCCGATACTCGCGATATAATACAATTCGAGATTGTAGTCACAATGCCAGATTACAACTTATTCGGACAACTGATAGCCAAGAGCATTTACGCCATTTGAGCGTCTCGCCGGGATTAACTTCTGATTGGATAGATTAGGTCACTGGTGTCCTCCCGTGACTCCAACAGTCTACAGACACTCGAATCGCCCCATAATGTGATAAATTATTGAGTAGATTTAGTTTCTGGCAATCCAAGAACCCTAAATAGTCCCTCTACCATTACAATTATTCATTTTAAGACATCACCAAGGATAAGAGAAGAAGACGAAGGAAACCTTCAGGAGATTCATGGAAATCGAACTGAAGGAGAATGGCAATAACGCACCACGCAACAGGTGATTTTAGACATTGTGACTTGTGATGGGGCCATGACAAGTTATTGGACTTTACCCAATGAAATTGATGAGAGCATCATAGATACATGCTCTCATCACTCAACCAATCTTACAGAGATTGTCTTGCAAGTAATCAGCAGCATTCGTTACAGCTTGCTTAAACCAGTATGTTGAGATCTTCAAGAAAGATAAGCCTTCTGACATATGAGCAAGAAAGTATAATGGTTCAGATAAACAAGAGCCAAATAAAGATCTCACTCTCCTAACTGTTGGAATGAATAGAATGAGGGTTCGGCCATTCCCATTTGTTCCAATTCCATAAAATACCAGATTTGGTAACCAAAGTGGCCGCTAAAGTTTCTTTTCCGCCAAGGGACTTCCTAGACTCATCTTGTATGTTCCACAAGAGTCATGCCTTGTTTAAAGACAATTACACAACATGAACTGCTGTGAGCCAAATGTGTTTTTTTGCTGAAGGAAGCATCGATGTATGAAGTCCCATGCTGATTGAGAGTGTTTTTACAGACAATTCAATTCCCGAGTTGCGTCTTAGCGCAATTGAAACAAATGGACCACAACTAGTTATATTTTCTTACAAAGGGTTTCTCTTGGAGTGGACAGGGCAGACACAGAGGCTTGTTGAGAAGCTTTGGACCAGTCTGTAGTCAAAGCCAATGGGGACAACTTGGGTGTTGGTTCTCATATGGAAGTAGCTACCAGCAGGACAGTGACCAGGATCAGTCATGAAACTGCATTACTGGAATGTAACGGCATGCAACAGCTTCTGAAACACAGATTGTACAGCCAGCTGCTTTTGGGGTGGTGATTGTTTTGTAATTTGTCTCCACCTATTCGGCACGTCTGACAGAACGTTGCGACCTCCATGTAATTGAAGCCCTACTCGAGCACCCATCATGTTCGAGTTTATAACTCCAAACCACCGACGGCTATGCTACTTCTTCCTGCTGAAGCCAATTCCGGATCCACCCAGACTGAGACATCTGCGATGTGTTCCAATGATTGCTTGAAACTGAAGGCTGATTGCATCCCTATTAGGGAACAAGGAATCAATTGAAAGTGTTGGTGCTGTCTGAGCGAAATGTAACAGAAGATGATTCGGTTAGTAATGGAGGAGATAGACTGGGAGACACTGGAGCCAAACAGGGCAGATAGACTGGGAGATAGACTGGCAACTATGGGGATGATTTGATGCTCTTTTTCTACCCTACTCACCCTGCAGTGAGGCATCAAGAAGCCGCAAGTTCACAGGTTTCTCTCCGACTTGCCAAAGATTGTGATCTTGGTTACCCAGCTGATCACATACCTTAGGCTGAATGACCCTGTCAGCCACAGGAAGGATCTGAGGTCAATCTTCACCGTGGCTGAAAACTGGCATCGATTGCTTCGCCCGATAATCATTGTATATGATGATGAATACGACATACAATGATGGTAGGATTAGAAGCCACTGGACCTTAAACCACATTGAGTAAGGTTTACGAGAGAAGAGAGCATAAATCAATTAAGGACACTATTGTTGTTGACCTCCGTTGGGGACGTACCGCAACTGTTCCGCAAAATTCCTTCTCCTGGAGTCGAGGATTTAAGATGACGATGAATATGGATGTTTCTTATTGAGGAATATGAAGCCACTAGACCGAATAGCACCCGACAACAGCTTTATGAGATGGGACGAGTATAAATCACTTATTTGGTGACCTTTTCCAATTGCACTTGAGAAGATTCTTGTATCTGAACCATAACTCCACCAGCACAAATGTGCATTGGAGAGACTGGTAAATGTCAATGAAGAGCTGTCGACTGACCAATCATTGCATCTCATGTAACATGCATGCAGTATCACAGCACTGTTTTTTTGGTAAAATTTAGTAACATCTTCCAAGGCACCAGCCCCCCTTTGCTTTGAATGCAAGAACTCATACAAGCAGCTCTCAGACAAGCTGGGTCAAATTACCGACGAGACTGTTTGTGTCAAGGAAATGTCAAAGCCAGATTACTTCCTGGTCAGACGGTCAAACAATCTGTTTCTCCTTTATCCGATTAGTGGCCGGTCTGGCCACGGCCAATACCGACCACTGGCCAGCTGGCCAGATCAAAGGGCAGTCATGGAAAGGATCATGAGATGGCTACTCCAGCGGCCAATAGCTGACTGAAGACTGAGGACATTTGATTGGTATTTGGAGAAGGACTTAATCCATGTCAGTGTGATTGCTGATAGCACTTTTGACTGATTCCTTACCATGGGCTAGGAACATGGTCACCAAGGCAGCAGGCAGTCCATTCAAATGAAGGATTGTTCTTCAAACGGGTCTCTGTCATGATATTGAGGCAACTTTGATTTACTGAGAGGATTTCCGCATTTCTGATAGAAGTCTGATGTCTGACCAAGTGGAAGGCTTCAACTAGTTTTCTTTGACCAGAACCAAACATGTTCACCCCATCTCATGTTTTGAAGCCAAAGCTAGTTAACAAAAGTCCTCATGATAAGTGAAACGTAGCGTTGACATGCGATCTTTGACAAGTGACTGTGTTAATCATATGTAATCCTCATCTATAAGTATCACCAGTCCCCACGGGAATTCTGAAGTGATATTTCTACATTCTTCTTGAAGGATTGTCTGACTGTCCTTCTCTGAACCATGGATGTGACAGACACACGGAACAGTACTGTGCCAAGATCGTCACTCCGGGGCCAAACATGCGATAGAACAGATCAACTCACGAAGCTTATCTTTATGAACACGTGTGACTTTTCGATTGAAAGTTCCCAGCTAGCTGACTGTGAATGGCATTCATGAAGCAGTGCCAAGACTGTCTGTAACCCGAGGTAAACACGTCGGGGAATTGATCAGGTTGACATTCTGCGCCCATAACATCCGTGACTGGGTCCATAATGAATATGTCACATATGAGTTGAATGTACTTTACCCAGGTACTTTATTGAGAGAGATCGGAGAAGAGGAAACAAAATATGCCTGCGATGAGCTATCATGTGGGAGTAGCTGTGAATGGACAATCAATTAACAGAAACATTAACGATACAATCAAGCCTTTAGCAAAAGTAATAAGTTTTCACTTACCAGTAAAAAAGCCCTTCAGGCACCTTTTCGCAACTTTGACCCTCGTTTTCATTTGGACGCAGAACATTAAAGAACTGTTTCTTGCTATCTAGATAGATGACTGATAGCTAGACGACTTGAAACTTGAATGTGGATAATGACTATGTTACTTATTGAAATGTATAGATGTCAACATTTAGATGGATCATTCTGATCATGGATAACATGTTCTTCATTAGACTGTCTGGCGATCCAGAGCCAGATTTTCAACCAGACACCCTGACCATTCATAATAATGCTCTCATTCTACAACCCAGTTGAGATGTTACCCATCCTGTGGAACATGCTGTACATCTTGAACAAACCTTGCCTTTAAACTCTAGCCCGTCTCTATCTAATGACCGTGAAATTAACTTGGTATTCCCAAGATCATCCTTCCCTCTAGACGGACAAGCTTTAATGCTTCTGTATTTAATAATTAACTTGGATCCTTAGTTCTAAAAGGTGGACATTCTTGAGTAGCATCTATACACTTCATTATATGATCTTTAGTTGTGAGAGGTTTCTGAGTAGTATCTAGACTTCATTATACAATTATGTGGACTTTATCAATTGGAAAAACATCATTTGATCCATCTTCCTTTTCAACATGACATGTCATCCATCCTTAAAGCTATCCCTTTCTCTGATATGGTCAATCTGCTTCTATCAACACCCCTCAGTAGAAATGACTCATGCATCAAAAATATAGCTTCTCATAAAGTAAAATGTATGACATAGTACAAAATTAAATGAACATTCATTTTTTTGTAGGAACCGCTTTGATAACAATCTTCACAAACTAATATTTTGGTAGGTCCCCACTGATTGCTGAAAACCATGAGAGCAAGAAAGGGTGGGTTAATTTGCCTGTAAATGAATTTACCACCTCCTTTGTCCTCTTCAGGTCCTCCCAAACATGTCTGCTGAGCTCATCATATGAATGTCTGGCCGATGGCAATCGTCTCTGACATGAAAGACCAGATCTTCGTGCGTCAAACAAGGGCTCCTTATCGATTTGTTGAGATCCTGGCACCGGGGGGCAAATATCCAGACAGAGCGGTTAGAAGTGTTGTGCGGTGAGAACGTGGGTAATTCTCTTATCGAGTCAGTGATCCTTGGCAATGGAAATGAGCACACGCTCAATTGTCTTAGGAAGGGGATCACTGCTCTTTGGTTTCTTCAGATCTGGTGAGACCAGGGAAGAAGCTGATGGAAATTCACTTGGTTTGTTTCTTAGCTGCCTGGGTGGGGGAGGCCAGAACATGATGTGGACTCACTTTCTCAGGTGAAGTCAAAACTACTTAAGCCTACCTAAGCCTTCAGATCTGGCGAGACCAGCTGGGAAGAAGCTGATGGAAATTCACTTGTTTTGTCTCTTAGCTGCCTGAGTGGGGAAGGGCGGAACATATCACTGACTTGCCTTCTCAGGTGAAGACAAAACTACTAGAATATGGGCTGTTACCAAAACTGCAGCCTTACAGAAATGCTTCTTCAAAGAAAGAGAAATGACAGTCTGACGCTGACGACTACATTGATGATCAAGTCAACACCAAGACACAGTTCTTATCACACCCCAAAAAACCCGCTCTCCCTGTCCATATGTGGACTGCCAGTAACACTGGTACTCTTTTAGATGATTTTTTCCCTCGATCATGTTGATCAAGTGTCGTCCAATCTTGCAGAACAAACAGATGATGTGGAGTTGTGGACATATTGGACCTGCTCTGTAACCTCAGAGGGCTCATTACTACCATTGTTTGTCGAGGATAAGGCCACATGACATATTTACTGCTCAGTGGGTGAAACCACTGGTTAAGCACAAGGTTTAAACAAGAACCCGATTCATATAGAGATGGTTTTCAGAGAAGTCATTCAGTAGGCCCTTGTAAAAGTCCTATACACTACATATGAAAACAAAGTCTGCATGCATATGACTTCTCAGAGAGGTGATGTGGGAGGGCCTTGTAAGCCCCTTACATACGAAAACCAGGTTTGTGTTTTCAAGGAAGTGATCCAGAAGGCCCTTTGGAATGCAATACAAGCATTGCAGATGCTCTTCCTAGTCAGCTTTGACTGACACTGAATATGTACTTTACCGAACAGATAAGACACTCGGGTGCTTAAAGTCCACACCCAATCATCAGTGAGTGATTCAGTGATATCAAGTCAAGCCACATTATGATAGATAGTGAACATGTACTTTTACCAAGCGGATGAGGCAGGCTTAGTGTTTACGAATTGACATTTTGAACATATCGAACACGTTGAGTTCCATATGTACTGTAAGCTATCTATAAGGAGTCAATCATGGGCGCAGCAAACCAACACAAACTTATCATGGTTTTCCAATATTACGATGTCTGATTGAAGGATTGTGTCGAAGGAAGCAAATAATGGACAATGACCATTCCATCGATTCACACGAAGTAGTGATCATTGTCTGCATGTGGTAAAAAAGACACAGACATGCTGAGAAAGGTTCAAATTACCGCTTGTGGCTCTATTGAATTGGCAAGATGATCGATGGGACATCAGGCTTAAGATATCAGTTCAAACATTTGCAAGAGGAGTCCTCTGGCTTTGGTGAAAAAGGGACCTCTGGTCAACATAGGATCGATCCCATCTTATACTTGACTTTTCTATCAGCAGAATCAGGAGTCACATCACATGTAGACATTACTGTATACCTTACTCATTAGGTCTGGTGTACTGCCTGATTCGTGGGGTGGGATGATGTCTCGCACACAAGAAAAGTTTTCCATCATCTACGACAGAGAATAACTACTACAGACTTGTCGATGGCCGGTCATAGGGTCTGTGAAGCTAGATTCTATTATGCCTCAAACTTAGTTTTGTATGGTAAATATATCACAGATTTCGGAATTGTATCATAAATATATTAACTATATTAGTTTTGTATGTAAATATATCAAATCTTTCGTGGTTGTCTGGTAAATACCTTACCTGGTTACGCTTTTGCTTCAGTAGATAACCAGAAAAATCTTAGCCTTCAACTCAACAGCCAAGAAAAGAAGCCTGAAGACAGAATACGATATCATAAGGCAAATGTCTGTCTTTGCGTTATTGGCCTGTCATCAGGTTGCTTTGTGAACTGTGCAGGTATCAAAGGTGATCGAGGTAATGGCTTTTTTCAGCAGACTGCCAGACCGAATCAAAGCTTTAGGTTGATGTCAACAGACATGTTGCCCGCACTTATCGCTCTTTGTAACGTAAGAGTACAAAATAACCATCGCCACTGAAAACAACACAACGTATGAATATTCAAGGGTCTGTCTGATGAGACTAGAAGCTGAGGTCTCTTGTACCTGATTGTCAATGCCAGGGCAAGTAAATGATCCCGCATAGGTGGACAGTAACTCCATACCTCTCGTTCTCATCGCACATCTGTCGGCGTCCGAGACGTGTTTCAAAAGCGCAAGCACAGTGTCAAAATATAGTGGTTATACATCAGTTTATATGACCCCTGTAATGGTTTAGGCTGCAAATATAGCAACACCAGTATCTACCACGAAATGTTGCTATCTACCACCGATAGTCAGAAAGACAGTGTCTCTATTGACCTGGCCAAGCAATTTGCCAGCTGTGGTCAGAAAGACAGAATGGCTTTTCTGACCATGGCAAGTTAACAGTGACGAAACTAGGATGATCTCACTGCAATTTGCCTGAACCTGACATGGTCAGAAACGCAGTGTCCTGGCAAGCCAACACTGCCTGAAACTTAGATGGCCGCAATATCGAATTACAAACGCAGACAGACAGACATATCAGCCAATCTAACGTTCTATTATCACGTGGAGACCGCAAGCCATGTCCTGGCAAAGCCTTATTAGGATAAGCACACTTATAGCGGAAGAGGGGGGTGTTTGATAAGAGATAATACTCTTAAGGGCATATCCTCTGTGACAGCTTGGTGGTGATGTCTAGGTTCGATACAGTAAGGACATTATCAGACGGGCCGGGGGGACGGACCAGGGTTGTTGATCTGCCAGAACGCTACAAGCGGTTTTACAGAACTTTGACTCATTTGAAGCCATTAGAGGATATAGTCATAGGTTATTGGGGTAAATGTACTTTGAGAACAATATACCACACCATGTGTGAGATGTATGGATTTGTTTGAAAAGCTGATATCAACTGAAATCGCCACTGATATTCTTCCAAATGGAGACCTATTCCCTGCATTATCTCGTTTCCAAGTTTGATCAGCCCTACAAGGGTTAAGGCCATTATTGGTCACCGTGCGAGACATTCTACAGAGTCGGCTAGTGATTCTGAGCCCGCACTTCTACATTGCTCCCAACCCAAACCAATTTAGGAGAAAATTAAATCACACAGTCCGGCGGAATAACAAGCCTGGATCTTGATCGTATAAATATCTCGACAACTTCGTCGGATTGGCGTTTTTCTGATACTGGAGCGAATCCACCTTGTGGCTGGCCGTCATTGGCTATTCATGTCTCTGGTTTGTTCCGACTGTCACTTTTTGTCAGTCCATGACGGGCGTCTCAGAAAATGCCCGGTTGATCTGGCCGCTTTACCAATTTCCTGTCTGGTGAGATTTCCATCGCTGCATGTTAGATGAAAACTTTGTGGATGGAAGGGTTTTGCGATTTCTCCTCACCTCTGCATTGAACGACCACGAGCGTAACACCAATTCTTTTAATATTCAGTAGCGGCCTTAGATCCATGGACCTACAGTATTCATGTCATAATTGTCTTTTTATGGTATGATATTGAAAAGTTCCGAAAATGGTTCCAGTCTCAGAGGGTGAATGTCAACTCCTTTTAACAATGCACCACTCTCATACACTCTATTATCAAATAATCAAATAAACTCACATAAGACCATCCAAACATTGGAGAAAAAAATTGACTAATAAAATATCCCAGATTGATCAAGCAAAAAGAGCGGCAGTGCCACATCCTCTTGGGGGTTTTTGATGCTGATTTCTGAGTTTGGTAATGCGTTATAGCCAACAATAAGGGAAGTTAGGAAGAAACAAAGGTAAACCTGTCACAAAGATACTGATATTCTATCAGTGTTGAAGGCATGAAAGGCCCAGCCATGAGCTATTTTCATCACAGCGACCAGCAATTATGATCAAATGCAGCAAAAGTCTCTCACTCAGACTTACAACCAGTGAATTATTCCACAAACTTCCCAAGTCAACTATTGGCATTGTTAATCGACTTCTGACATTCTCGACAGTCCGCAAACTAGTCTAAGCCCAGTGTATAGGATATTAGGTTGATATCCCTGCGGTGGTTTTCTGAATCGTAAACATCTAAAGGGGACACAAGTAGGATAGAGCGGCCAACGGGTCTGTCGGGATTCCTGTCAGAGACAGGCAAGTAGCTCTGTATTCACCCTCCAATCTGCTGGTGGCGTTAACCCACTTATCTTTCATACAGCTTCTTCCCATGTTGGATCTTTTTTCAAAAGTTTTCAGGAGTTGATGTTGTATCAAAGCCAAAAATGTTTTGGGACAGATGATGTTTCTTCATTTTGAGCAGGTTTTGTGGACTGTAGGGCTTGACTGAAAGGCTTTTATGACCATTCTCATGAAAGCTGTCGTTATCCTTGAGCCTGTAAGAGATCACACCCCCATTTCATCTTGTAATTTTTAGCTGTTTCACTGGTGCTGATAGACCTTAGAGAATAACCGAAATCGGACAACCATACTGCCGAGAAAAAACATGTCTGTCAATCAGTGGCAAAGGAAAGTTCATCAAGGTTTCATCAAATCAAAAATCCAACACCATCCAGCGTCAAACATTTGATCAACATTGTACTTCTCACGATTCCCTGGGGGTCACCCATCTTTCCATCCATCTTACGAACTGATTTAGGTACACCAATAATCTACTACAAATGATACCCCAGCGGCGATGAGATGCTTAGACAGTACGGCCATATCGTTGGCCACGAGACAAATGACCGGCATAACGGTCGTTAGCCAAACATGACCCTTATGTCGGCCATTACAAGTTGATCAGGAAATATACTGATGGTGAAGCAGTAAGGTTTCACCTGCTATCAAACAGCTTGGAGCAAATTGGACAGCAATGTCTTGGATATAAAGTGCAATCTTTATGACTTTGTTTTTAGTGTCATTTTTACCTTTTCAAATCTTGCCAGATTGAATATTTTGGGAAGTATTGATGGTGAAGCAGTAAGACTTCTACTGCTGTCCCAACAGCTTGGAGCAAATTGGACGGCAACGTCTTGGGGGTAAAGTGCAATCTTTATGGCTTTGTATTTGATGTCATTTTTACCGCCTCAAATCTGACTAGATTTCAAATTTTGGAAAATATAGATGGAGAACCAGTCTGAAGGTGTCATGTCAAACTTTTGTCATGTAAGCTTTGACTGCCACAACATACTCTTTGACACATACCTCGTGAACATCAGTGCCACCTATTGTGATGCCAATGTACAGTACCCCCAGGTATATGGCACGGCTTAACCCGCCGGCCATAAGGGAATTCCTTTATGGCCCAGTGGTTGACGCCTTGGCCCCAGAGTGGAAGTTAAGCAACGCTGAGCGCGGTCAACCTTTGGATCGGTGACCGGCGCGTACAATACATCTGGCAGACCTTCCCACTGGATTTGTAGTTCGGTACTGAGACGCATGAAGCTAAGTAGGATCGCTAAGTAGGATCGCGGACGATCCATCTCTGTCCGAAGGGGGGAATGATGTATAGTACCCCCAGGTATATGGCACGGCTTAAACCCGCCGGCCATAAGGGAATTCCTTTATGGCCCAGTGGTTGGCGCGTTGGCCCCAGAGAAGTTAAGCAACGTTGAGCGCGGTCAACCTTTGGATCGGTGACCAGCGCGTATAATACAGCCAACATCCTATTGAACAAATTGGATTGGAATGTCTCTGTAGGAGAATTGATGGAGTATAAGAGCACCAGACTCAATCAGATGATTATGGGTTCCCCTCCTGGTAAACCACAAACTGATTCAGTGTCCTTGTGCAAGACACTTAACCAATTTCTTCGCTCAAACCAAGAGAATAAAGTGTTATTGGTTGGAATAGATCAAGACTCATCTCACCTCTTCTCATCAATACTGTCCGTTTCAGAAAGGGAGAATAAAACCACAAGAGTCAGGATGAGAGATGATGTACCCTTAACAGATTGTAGTCACTAGACCGTGCTCTGCCCTCTTACACTGTACGATAAGATACTGACAAGAAAAATCGACTTCGCCTCACAGGCGATCTGATCACATCCGCAGGACTGTCGAGAGCAGACACTTCTATTGATTGGTCTAGCTTCGTAAATAATGTATACAGCGGCGACGGATCGGTCGAGACCAGCGTTAGTATACCTGCTGGAAGCTCTCATGTATGAATCGGCAAATGTCTGGAAAACTGCGGAACGATTTCCACCATGTTTTAAAAATGTCGTATCCATGTTTGCCTTGCATGAGGATGACATCAGAGGATGAGCATGGCACTCGGTGTATGGAGTAGTGTCGTATTTGGCTTGCAGTTGTAGGTAATGGGTTTAGGTCTCTGTGTAACCTTGGGCAAGACACTTTATCATAGTTTATAGATGTGATGCAGACAAATGAGTCTATGTGTGATAGGTTTCCTTTAATACCCCATGTGCTCTGCCAACTCTTGCATATAGTAATACAAAACTGTCATTCATGTATCAAAAGGACTCTCAGTCATAGTCATACACGTCTCATTCCAAGGGAAAGAGCCATCAGGACAATGGAAATTAACCGAGACTAAGAATACAAGAAAGAGTTTGGATAATGTCGTATAAAGTGGCCACAAAATGCCATCTGAGCAACGCAGAATCATTGAGTTGACGAGAAGCTGATGAGACGGGAGCAGTTAATGAGGTTTTCACAATCAAGAAGAGACCTCTTCAGACGTTCATTATCATCTGGATTATAGTCCCCGATTACGATACGTTACCACTGATGAATGCCTTGTTTTACTCCACTTAGGATATAACCTCCGGCTGACAAGGCCAGCATTCTCCCATGGCGCCAAACTCAGGACTTTAGGCAGAAGGGCCCAACACTGCCTGAATCAAAACAATTACACTGGCCATGCAAGGTTTTTAACCCTATACCATAATCTGAGAAGTTGCCGAGTGGTTTTTTCTCGCAAGAATATCTTGGCATCAGAAGTTGTGCGCAGTGCAAGGACACTGTAAATCAGTCACATCCATATGCCTGGTTTCTACTCATAAATGTTATCAACTTTCAAGGACAATTTGCCTACTTAGAATTCCTCTTAGAATCAGAAAACTCCACAATAAGCCAATAAAACTTGATAAGAAATGAACAATTAGGAGAATTATTCTATACATGACAATTATTCATACTTTATGGTCACTTTCAAAGATATTTATCACAATTAAACCACTATTTGATGACATCTCTGAGAAGACTGATCGTTTCTCTCAGACAGACATATCAAAAACTTTAACTTTTCAAGGCAACCTTGAAGTTCAAGGCCATTCATGTAGCATGGTTATTTCTTATGATATCATATCATATAACTTATTCCTTTTTCTACAGAGTCTCAAAATTTCCTGATTATATTGAAGATTTTTGACGCAAAAGCCACTGAATCCACCCAGATGGGTATTCAGATCTAAGGGCTGTGATCGGGCCTAATTTCACCACAGCAATCTCCGTCTTTTCAGAATGGCCTTGACGGCTTTTGGTTCTGAACAGTCCATATCATCATTTCCTAAGACATATTGATATCAATCACAATAAAACATCTATCTGATGGAGGTGTCCAAGAAAGACTGATCACTGAGTCGCGACAGACAATTAGAAACTTGAAGGTTGCCTTGTCTGGCTATCCGATCAAATCCGACCGATAAACTATCCAAGAAATTAATAGAAAATGGAAATTAGACAGGATGTGTCGGAGACAATAACCGGAGCGTCGCTAACATGGTTTCTAGCTTTCATGAGATTTATTTGATCATACGAGGTGAATAACAGATGACAGAGATTGGTCTGAGGTATTATTTCAATAGTGGCTGGATGATGTCGGAAATGTTCTTCCGCGATCTTGAATATAATTTCCTAACTAAGCCTCTTGGGAATGGGAAAGGTCAAGTATTCAAAACCTGTCAGCAGTATTGTCTCTAAAATCTGGACAGTGACCGTCCCCGCAAAGGCCGACTTCTTTATCATGGAAACAGGTCCAGGCAGACCTACGCTGCCATAGTCTTTTAAAGGTTCAGTCACAGCTGAACTTTTTTTGACCTCCTATCGATGTTTCACAAACTGTAGATTACATCATCATCCCCAACAGACAACATTTATAAAGCTGGAAACTATAATTCTGTCTCAAATTAAGCAAAACACAATCTTAATGAATGTTTTTCACTCACATTTTGACCTTTTTCTGACCTTTCGTCAAATTCCATAAACTTCTGATTACAGTCAACATTACGGATGTCCCTTCTCCTAAAATCACCAAGCGCAAACAGCAGGTGGTTTGTCCAGCAAACATATTTATGACGTCTGAGGTCGCCATGTTACATAGCATTGCCTCAACAATCAATTCCCTGTTGACCCCAAGGCTGACCTCTATTAGAGGATGAATCCGAGTGGGAAAAGGTGGTCAAATGCCACTTTTTCCAATCGAGAATAAGCAGTTTGTGCCTTTTTTAAACTAGCTGGTGGCTAACCAACAAGCTGCATCTAAATGAGCTACCCATGGACCTCATACACTCAACACTCCATTCACTCAGATCAGATCTGAGAACCATCAGAAGCAATTATGGGGACAGGAGTTTCTCTGTCTGCGCTGCAAGGCTGTGGAATGGCCTGCCCGGCTCTCTGAGATCAGCTGAGGACTATGTGTCATTCAGAGGCCAGCTAAAGACTTGGCTCTTTGGGAAATTTTAATTATAAATCCAGGTGGCGCTTTTAACAGCTTTTTCCGTTCTAAGAAGCGCCCTAAAAATGATCTATTGTATGTATGTATGTATCAGGACCAGAGGTTGACAGAACTGGATGATTATCTTAAAACTTGTCAACACATGCAACAAATTTCACTTTGTGATTCCACATTATTCAAAGTACGCTCACACTTACCAATGTCATGATGTTATGCAAGTTGATCTCGGTCAACTAGTGACTTGAACTTTACCCCTCAGTCACTGGGCACTAAGACGAAAGAGTACGATACTGTTAGGTCATATCACCACACCCATGCCAGTGACACAACAGAGGGGAGAAATCCAAGACCAAAGGGGTCAAGTATTATACCAATCAACACTCCACTAATCGTATAACAAACAATGTTGCTGCACCTGATTTTTTAAAAGAACAATCACTTAGACATACACCTGAAATATTGCAGAAAAAGGACAACATGTGCACCAATGAGGCCATGTCCAAAATGAAAAGATTTGCTAATGAGTTGAAAACAAACACGCTTACCTTTTTGTTGACGATTTGATGATGAGTGAAACTTGTGTTGAAAATCTGAAGAAAAGAAGGCTTTATTCAAAGAAATACTTTTACAAGTCTGTTTTGGAAAGAGGAGTCGGTGGTAAAATATGTGAATGGTAAGAAAAGTACCTTGTGTGTCCTTTCATACACCACTATAGGGGAAACTGTGGATACACTGTCCATTACAAAGGGCCTGTTAGATGTAACCTTCAATCTGAGGCCAGCTGAATTTACTCGGAGAGCTTGTTAGGCTTGACCCGGAGAGACGACAATATTTCGAGAGGGTGCTCCCAACCCCAGGGTCCCGGGTAGTAGAGGCCATCAAAATCTGCAAACAACTGGCCAAAAAGTGGTACGCAGCCTTGACAATCAGAAAAAGCAAATAGAGTAATAGAGGACATTCACATTGGGTAATGTCACCTTATGAAATCTTCAACAGGCTGACCACTGCCAAAAGCCCTTTGGAGAGGTCACCAACACATCAATTTTTTAATGAAAAGCTTCCCAACGCATAACAGCAGCAAAAATATCATAACCAGAAGGGAATGATCATTTCTAGCACAGCATGTTCTGTGATGACGGATACCTAAAACTGACCTGTGAAGTCTCTGAAGTCCTTTTCACCGACACACGATGACAGTTATCCCGTGCTCTTCTCATCACTGCCTGCAAGCCACCTAAAACAAAAGAAAACCACTGAGTATTGAGCAGGGCTTCAAGATAAGAGATAAGAGGAGTATGGGAGTACTTTGGAGTACACCCTTAATACCACTGTCCAACAAAACACCCTGCAGAACCACACCTCAAGTTGTGAAATACCCCTCATGTACTTCCTCCCACAGAAGGTCCAAGGGAAGGATCTTGTTTTTCCTGACCACCTTCAAGTTTGCCAGTGAAAGTAAGTTATGAGACAAATAACAGTTTTGGTCATGTGGGTAGATGTGTAGTGGGGCTCAACTCCTCCCATGCACAGTTCCAAGGAAGGTTCCTTGCCCTTTTAGAACCTGATTATCTCCAACTCAACTCTAGGCTATTGACAGCGAAAGTCATGGGAGCAGTTTTTGGTCATGTGGGTAGAGGGGTAGCAACTCCTCCCATGCACAGTTCCAAGGAAGGGTCCTTGCCCTTTTAGAACCTAATCATCTCCAACTCAACTCTAGGCTATTGACAGCGAAAGTCATGGGAGCAGTTTTTGGTCATGTGGGTAGATGTGTAGCAACTCCTCACATGCAAAGTTCCAAGGAACTAGGGTCCTTGCCCTTTTAGAACCTAATCATCTCCAACTCAACTCTAGGCTATTGACAGCGAAAGTCATGGGAGCAGTTTTTGGTCATGTGGGTAGATGTGTAGCAACTCCTCACATGCAAAGTTCCAAGGAAGGGTCCTTGCCCTTTTAGAACCTAATCATCTCCAACTCAACTCTAGGCTATTGACAGCGAAAGTCATGGGAGCAGTTTTTGGTCATGTGGGTAGATGTGTAGCAACTTCTCCCATGCACAGTTCCAAGGAAGGGTCCTTGCCCTTTTAGAACCTCATCATCTTCAACTCAACTCTAGGCTATTGACAGCGAAAGTCATGGGAGCAGTTTTTGGTCATGTGGGTAGATGTGTAGCAACTTCTCCCATGCACAGTTCCAAGGAAGGGTCCTTGCCCTTTTAGAACCTCATCATCTTCAACTCAACTCTAGGCTATTGACAGCGAATGTCATGGGAGCAGTTTTTGCCCTTGTGGACAGATGAGGTACAGCTTTTACTAAGGTCCCAGTAAAGAACCCTGTCCTTCGAGAACCTGCCTCATCAGCTGATCTCAATATCTAATAGAGGAATGCAACCTTTCGACCATGACACTGATATTGAACTCACATTTCTCCTTTTGGAGATACTGCTATTGAAACCAGCACAGCAACCCCGGATCCATCCTCCAGAGACAATTCTATACATGCAGACCCCACAAAGAACCCCTCACTCGCATACAAATATCATGAGGATTTTTTTTCCCGGTAATATGGGCCACAGTACCACACCCGTCACTTGTGTCAGTTCAATAATAGCTATCTACACAACCCTAGATATAAAATTCTTTCACATGGATTGCCTGCGGAGTCTGATAAAATGCTGTCACCATAGAAATCGGTGTGCCCTTTTCATACAACTGTCAGACGTCTCATAGGCTCGATGAGTTGGCACGGGATCTATTGCTTTATTGGCATTTGGATACTTGTTCTCGAGATTCATTCCATAAGGTCAGTGGCATGTTTTCCTTTCTGGCTCTAGCAGTGTCATTCTAAAAGTTTAATTTATTATTTGTACCCTACAAATGAATTGCGTAAGAACGCGATGGCGGAGTAAATTTTAAGTAACAGTCGGTGATAGCCTCCCTTGAAAGTCCTTTTTAACTTGATATCTTTAAAACTAAAGGAAAATCTCAAAAAGATTTCAAGGGGATTTGTTGCTTTTGACAAAACGGAAATTTTTTGTTGAAATCTTTATCAAAATATCAAGGAATTTTAAAATCAAAGGAAAATTTCAAAAATATTTCAAGGGGGATTGTTGCTTCAGTCAAAACGGACATTTTTTGTTGAAATCTTTATCCAAATACCAAACACTAAACGAAATATAGACTGCAGACGACAATTTAGGTCCAGCAGAAGGCAAACGATCTGCTGCTTCTGTCAACGCCATTTCCACACATACATAGCCTTGGCTACACACAGCACGAGCATCAACACTAGTCGTCTGTTGTAGATCGTCGATAAGGCCATTTATACCGGTAAAACCTTTGAAAGGTTGATCAAATTGTTCACAATCGATAATGATACGGGCTAAACAAGGATGAGAACACGTGCGGCTACAGAGTAACCTGCACGCAAACGACAAAATATCACGATATGCGGCATTTTCCCGCTTTTCAGCTGCATTTTCCCGCCTTTCAATTCTTCCGAGGCAAACGCGCTAGCTACTCGCGGAAGTGACTGGGAAAGAACGCTTAAAATCATGCTTCAGGTCTCATTTGTGGCCTACCAGACTCAACTTACTCAATTGCAAGAGCTGCAGCGCAGGATCACGAATAACCTACCCCTCAGCCCCTCAGCCTCTCCGCCTCCTTCCCGCTCTTTTACTACACAATATACACTAACAGTTCGTTAGTGTACAGACGCTATCGCGATATGAGTGATGGTGAGAAGAGAGATGTTTGAAAACCCGCAGAAAAATTCACACGGTGTTTTTACCGCTACAAACCTTGTCCATTATGTCTAGCTATCCATTATTGGAATAAAACACACAATAGCTATCCCATAGATGTTCAAATGTTCCTATTGTCCGGTAAAACTGAGTAAAAAATGGGCATCTTTGCTAGAAATCGGCACCGTGGCTGGCAGACGCACTTTGAATTCTCCTAACATACACCATCAATATGATAATAGGCGGGGTGTTGTCCGCGATTAGAGATTCTAACTGGCTCGTGCGGTAATCGATATCATACGTCATCACGCGCAATGTCCCGCAATTGGGCTGGCGGCAATTCGTTTCGGCGCGAAAATTTTTGATTTATTCCCGCGGTAAAAAGTATTGTGAACATAATAGCCAGCATAGTAGATTTTACAACTCTCGTAAAACACCAACTCATTACTTCCCGTCTTGTTCTGTTGCCGTATGGTGTACGGTATAAAATATATTGCCATGCGTCCTTTAACTCTACAATACGTACGTTATTATATTATATTCACGTACATGGAGAGCCCTTCTCGGTCTTATCCAGAGGAAGGACTTAAACCCCGATTACCTCTCGAGAAGTAACTCCGCATATAATTATATACAACATGTAATAATGCTTTGTCGGACACTCCCCTCTTGATAGCCCTTGATGCGCCAAGGGCATTGAAGGATTGGGTTTTGACCCCAAATAACATTGTCAAACCCGGCGATTAATCTCACCAACCACTTCCTCAAGGGTAGGGTATGACCAGAACGGCCATTATGCCGGTCAGGTGGATCGAACCCCTGAACTCAAGGCGACAGCACACTGGCCAACAGACTGGCCACTCGAGACTCGAGACTCCAGTTTCCTCCTGCATTTGATACATTACAAATCACCCAATTTCGTTTACAGAGCTTAAAGTGCCCTTGTCCAAATTGACGCTCAACTCTCAACTCTATGTTTTTTCAAAGTAACGGAGGCAGTGACGGCACCTGACCGAATTGCAGCATATATGACAGGGCAAAAACAGTTGCACGTATTTTCATGGGGAGGGAGGGGAGCTGGGGTCTTTACTGATCGAAACCCCGGGATCGAAACTTCTGTTAGCAGTGATAAAGGAACTACAGAGTCTCCATCAGGAATCAAGAGCCCAATCACAGCCGGGCGATAGATTGCGTTGGCTGATCCGCCACAGTCGCTAGCCTGGAGGGCCCTTGTTCCGAGCGGAGTATTAGGCGTCTTTAAGACCCGTCTAGACGTCCTTAATTAAATTGAGTTGACCCTTAGAGTACAAGATCATCGCTTGCGACCTTTTGCCGTCGACATACGACTATGTCTGTGAATGTTGACCAAATATCAAATAAAGCTTAAATCGAATGACGTTCCGTTTAGCAAACCAATAGTATTCATCTCAAAGGGTAGCGGCCGGGCAGCAGACGTCCCTAATTGAATAAAGTGACCCTTTATGGCCTAAGAGTACAAGATAATCGCTGTAGCCTTTTTTCTTCAAATATATTTGTCTATGAAATGAGTTCGCAATCCGTGAATCTGAAGAAGAAGGTATTAGGCGGTCCATCCTGATGTACATGTGTCCGCATTTCAATAAAGCCGACTTCGCCACTTCTCTTAAAGGGAAACTACAGGCCACGGACGGGCGGCCTGGTTAGTGTTCACGGGGTCACCGATAGGTCACCTCCCTCTCAATATTTCGCAAGCGTACCTCGTCCCTAAAGGGAAAGCTGGCAACCTCCCTCCCCCAGCGTACGAGGAAACTCATCACCCAACTTGTCATCAATAAAAGGGCCCAATGATTACTTCTGTTGGCCCACTCCCACATGCGCCCACTGTGCCTTGCCTATATCCCCCCTTTAATATTTGCCGGGCCAATACCTAATCGCACAAGGGGCTGCCAGCAACACTCCCTCAACGTCTGATGCGGCAACTCCATGGTCATCCTTTAAAGGGTCCAATGATCATAAACATCCGTCTCACCACTCAATAATGATTTGGCTAATTGATGCTCAAAGTGTCTGGCTGACACACTTGTGATAACGGAGATTTATCTCCCTGTCACAAGGACAGTGTCCTCACGAGGCGAGACCGGGCGCTCGAGATGGCGCCAGGGGGAGATTCCGGAGAGGCGTTATCGCCGTCGCACTCCTTATGCAGGAGGGCAAATTGAGCTGTGCCTTTGGCGAACCTTCCCCCGCCTCCCTTTATCCTCAAAGCTGAACTGCATGCAAAAAGCCAGAGCGTCCCATGCGGCAATAGTAAGAAATTCAAACGACCGAAAGGTCCTTCTGAATACGGCCTGAAACATGATAGACCTCTAATGCTTCGATGCGCTTGATTTCAGAAACCAGCAAGCCACAGGACGATTCGCACAGTCTCGGAGAATTATGGAAGAGAAAAAAATCAAAATCTTCTCCAGGGATCCGAACCCGGGAACTCGGGCTCAGAATACGAACGCTCTAACCGTCTGAGCTAGGAGGGCTTTCTTGTGAATTTGGAGCATTGGAGGTATATCATGTTTCAGGCCGTATTCAGAAGGGCCTTTCGGTCGTTTGAATTTCTCACTATTGCCGCATGGGGTGCTCTGGTTTTGTGCATGCAGTTCAGCTTTAAAACCAGTCCATGAAGGATGTGGATAAAGCTGCCTTCGCATGTCGATATGTACTATAATAGGTATTGATAAACCACCAGTGGTGGTCCGGAATGAACCAATTTTTGGACAGCCCTGTTTGATATAGTTCTAGTATAATGTAATAAGTGATTTAGTCATAATGCATTATACTGTCTTCGGTCTGGTATGAGTTTACCACTTGGCAACTGAAAGCTGAGATCAACTTCTAAAAGTTATCTGAACCAGCCATGCATTTTATCATCTTGTTCCCTACTTAAAATGGAGGAGGCGATATAACGGACTCCACTACTGCGCCTCTGTGCTAGGAGTGTACTCCCTGACTGTTCCTCAGTTGACCACCGGAACACCGAGCCCCTTTGATTACAATTCCCGATGCGATATTGCGTCTGAGATGGCCGACTGCTTCCTTCCCTCATGTTCCCATTGATTTCCTTCCCTTCCTCCAGACCGTCGACCCCGGCTCCCAGCCCCGGGTCTATACATATTTACCTCGTCTAGACGGTCCGAAGGGAACAGGGGCCGTCTCGGGAGTACATTCTTGGAACCCTTATCTGGACCCTGCACGACTGCCAGCCATGCGCCTCGTACTCTACACCTCGTCCAGACAGCTGCTTGGGCCCCAGGCTGTCACACACTGCCCCATGACATCCCTTAACTATTTGAGGTCTGGATTTTGATAAACTTAAGAAAATCTAATGCACGTAGAAGTGTCAAGCTAAGGAACCCACATCACATGTTGCAGATTACTTGGTTACGACACAGCAAATGTGCAGCAGCCAAGCCAAATAATAGTAGCCTGTGAATGGTCTCTCGTCTCTCTGGCCATCGTCTACTATTGTCCCAAACTAAAAGCCCAAAATAAACTCCTTTGAATATATAACACAAAGTCCAATATACCCCCTTTAATATGTAACTGAGCCCATGTAGCCCTTTTGTTATAACACAAAGCCCAATATACTAAATTACTCCCTTGAAATTGTCCCCAACTCAAGACCCACTCCCTTGAATATATAACATAATTGTATATTCAAGGGAGTATAATGGGTTTATTTTATATTCAAGGGAGTACATTGGGCTTTGGAGTCAGGCGTACTTATTATACGATGGCCAGAGAGCCCAGAGACCAATCACTGGCTACTGTGGCCAAAGCTGCGACTGAAGCTTCTCTAATCATCTTGGCTTCTGTGCTGGACGTCATTGGAACTCGCCCGTGGCGGCACCTGGGCGAGTCTGATGATGCTCGCAACTGACAATCATGACAATTGAATCATCAGAGTCAGAAGACAGATGGTAGAAGGTCTGGGCTGGAAAACGGTACTTCCTGGCCTGGTAAGGGATGGCTGTATAGATCATGTTCTACAAGGTTTCAAACGAACCTATGGGACTCAGTGGTATTGAGTGACCAGGTGGCCCAGTGTAGCAAAGCTATGGGGTCCTTGGTATTTCAGGCTATCAAAGCCTTGAAGATGGTTTCATAATATTTGTCATGCCCATCTGTCGTGTCCATGATGCAGTCTCAGGTAGTTTCCCTATTGACTTTTGAGGACTGTTAGAGGCCCAGGTGTCTGGTAATGCAATTCGATCTCAGAAAATCAGAAGTCAATTTGCAATGCAGCAAAGTCGATGTCCGATAACTACCTAAGAAACTTCCAGAGGCCCCTTAAAGGCACCATCTCACAGAAAATTAAGCTGATCCCTCAAATAGCTGGGACTTACTTGACTTCTGAAGGAATGTTTGGCAATAAATGGCCATGGCCCAACTGCCCATCAGCTGACGTTTGGTTGAGCGTGGTCTGGGCTTGTCCGGGCCATTTTTGGACCAGTCAAAAGAATAATTGAAAGGTCTTGAAGACCATTTTCTATTTTACGATATAATGATGAACCTGCTTGATACTTTCAATCAAATACCATAGACGAATAGGTAGAGAAATTTGGCTGGTAACCCAAGTGTTAGTATTTATGTCGGCCATTACGTCTCCCGACTGTTGTAGCATGGTACGGCGTTCGCCTCTGGACAGTTTTCACCCCTTTGACGTCATCTGTGGCTATTTTCACGACCTCTTCCGTTTACGGGAAACATTGATACAACTCGTACATGTTTGCAAACAAATATATTGGACTAATTACCAGAAAGTTCACCATAACTGTCCCACTTGTTCGCAGACATGCACCAGACACGATATCGGACGTTTTGAATAATCATGCAAGAAAAAACACGTCGAAGTTATTTTTGAATAATAATTTGATCAAATGTTATCATCACGCTGTTGTCTTGATAGAAATAAGGGGTATCTTGATAAAGGACGGGGTATTTCAACTGGAGCCGGCAGACATTTTGCCGGTCTAGCCTCGGCCAGACAAGAGGTGAAAATTCCGTCCAAAGTAACGAACATTTTTCATAAAAGCACAATATGTCATCAAATAAGCTGCCAGATAACGAATTCGATGAATGATATTAAAACTGTTACCGTATTTCATCAGATTTCGATGGTTTTATCAAAATATCCTTTGCATGATTGGACAACCATGATTTTTCCCCGTGAGCGCTCGTTCCTGAAAGGTTTAAAACGATTGGCTATTGCAATCACGTGGCTATTTCATCCAAAAAACGACATGACCCCAAGATCAGGTGGGTTGTGCCAGACGACACTATCCCATATTTGGAAGTATGACGTCACTGTATGGTACAGTAATTTGAATATCTGTGGCAACGGTACCCAATGATGATGGAGAATAATTGGGTTTTTCTTTGCAGCGGCAACTTTCCTCCGAGATCTGCATGACAACTGGTCGATATGCCAAGCACTGGAGAGATTGGCTCTGCTACGCGTAGTTGTTCAGTGAACGGGTAGGGGGACAACAGTCGCTCGATCATAGCTACAATTTCTTAAGGAAGGATGCGGAGCGTAGCCAGGTGACACTTGCGAAAATCATCATTAGTGATCAGCATTTAGTCTGTTGCTGCATGAGGACATGAAGGCGAACCTCCTGGTCGCCTAAATCCAAAACACCCAAGTCGTCCCTTGAAATCACTAAGCTATACGATAACTAATGTGTACGAATATCGAAATGTGCGATAACTTTTATTGAAACTTTTCCCCAAAATCACTCGGCTGCCACCTCGCGTCTCGTACAAGAGAGACGTCGTCCCTTGATCCCTAGCCTGGATCGTCTGTGCATTTCCCTGCGTACTTGATAACTTCGAGTCAGAATCGACTCGGACATGTGCAATTCCGCCATTGCTGACTTCTTTGGCGCCAAAAACTATTTCTTTTGACCTTGTTGACCTAGATCCTAGAAACATTTCTAAAAGGCCATCCAAAAGTTTAAATCAGCTGCTAACATGGAGGAATAGTAACCCATCTTGAAGACAGATTATAGTGCTTGCCAATGACAAGTGGAATCTGCAGCGAGACTAAACCTTTTAGTCTCTTTTTACTTTGCTACTTATTTTAGACAAAGCATAGTTCCAATGTCCTACCGCAGATGGCAGCTCTTGACAGTGACGGACTCGTAAAGATGTGACAAATGTCATACGGATTTATATACCGTGGCTCTATGTTGTATATCTGCTGGGGAGGACCATGTTCTTCAGAAATAACTTTTGCCAATGAAACAGTACCGGCCTGGCCCTTCCCGCTACAACTGTTGGAGCGTAGTGGATCGAAGCCTATTCCAATGGGCTAATGAGACAGCTGCATTGAATTCTGTCCTCACGCAAGGCAAATCACGTCTCTTGTCTTTCTGGATAAGAGAATTCCACTTGCGGCAACCTCAGCTATATAATCTTTCCTCGATGTTTATGGTAGGCGTACTGGGGGTTGACCATGAAATTTTGGAATAAAGCAGGAATTTTGATGAGAAAGCAGTGCACGCCATCTTCTTACGGCTCCTGGATCCGCCCCTGATATTAACCAACAGCAATCTAATATAGTAACGCCATAAATACTTTAAAACGAACTTTAAAACGTTTATCCATATCCATGCATATATACTATATTTCATGCCACAAGCAGAATTTCGGTACAGCCAGAATGTTCATTGTCGATAAACGAGTTCAGACCCTTGAGACGGGTAAACTTGGTCAAGAGCGTGGGTTTGTGCGACGTCAGGAAGCACCTGTTGCTATGGGACAAGTGGCGCCCAACTGGTTGAACGGGCAGCTTAATGTTTGCAGTTCAATGGGGCAAATGGGAACCGGTGTGAAAGGCAATACTGTCCCAACGTAGTTCACGCGGAAGAATCATCAATTATGTCAGTTGTCCTGAGGTCACTGGTATACTGGTACAGGAAATCCACATTGGAAAAACAATGACTTAACGGCCCTTCATCGGTGCAATTGCAGAAAACAGATGCCTGAAAGAGGTGTGACCCCGAGAAAGGTGTGACATACTGAGAGATGCGACATGGGCTAGTCCCCCTTGAACGCCAGTCCGATCACAATACAATCGATCTGAAAAACGAGCTGTCCGTCCGTCACTGTAGTACTGGCATCTTAAAGAACCTTCTGTGAAGCCGACCCTGTCGCGGCCCCAGTGAAATGTAATTGGAGAGACAAAAACATCATTTTTTTCTGTTGTCTGAATCATCCCTGCCTTGTGCGGCTGTCAGTCGCTTGCTTGCGTACAGGTGCCCAGACACGCAGCATTCCTCGCTTAATTATAATTACAGACTGAGAAAACAATACCTACGCTCCAGACTGAGATCAATGCGGTGGGTAAATGGTTTTCTTTCAGTTAGGCCACTGAAAGTCGATGCCACGGCTCTCGTCAACGCCCTCAATTTGATCGCATGTGTCGAGGTCCATACGCAGGACCCGGGGCTAGCACTGACCATATGATTTGGCTGCATGAGATAAGGATTCTTCCTTCCACAATGTGTCGTTGTGCTTTGCTGATAATGCTCTTGGCCAGCAGTGAACGTCTGGTGATATGGTAGCATGGTGTTTACGATGGCATGGCTTTGCAAGTAGGTCAACAACGCATATGACCTATTTGCTGTAAATCTGTTAGCATGACACTCACTCACCGCTATGCGGTTTCAATGACGTCACACAAACAGGAAAAAACTGCCTTGCCACTCGTCACTGGCAGTTGGCGAGAGAAAAAAACGATGGATACACGCCCAGGATCTCTAAGGATCTCCGACTCTTGCCGTAACCATGGTAACACGAAGTGAAATCGTCCACCATTATTACGAATACTTTCCATGTGAGGGAGTGTGTAGGGAGCCAGGTTGGGGGAATCAGGTGAGGTACTGTCGTGTTCCGAAGTAAGTGTTCTACCAAAATACTTATTTTGCACAGTGTGGTCCCTCACTTCCCCCCAATCTGAGATAGAGCTCGACTCTCTCTCACCGTCAACCACTGGGGAATTTTCGTCACAAGGAATAGACACATTGTACGCCGAGGTATTTCTTTGGACACAATCAGGTGACGAGTGGTACTGTCGTAGTCCGAAGTACAAAAAACACCGATGTTCTTGCACATTTGCGATGTTTTGTGTTAAAAAATAATTAAATTTCGTTGAAGTAGCGTAGGGACTCAATGCCAACTTTAACCAGGAACAGGTGCAGCACTGCCCGCCTGGAAATATCTCCCTCATTCTCGCCCTCGGCAGCTGGGGACCTGAGTAGCCATCTTGTGCACCTCGAGTCAAAGAGACCTGCCATCAGTTCTTCCTAATAAAGTTGGCACTTTCCAAGGAATGACGAAGGCAGTGGGGTTCATGGAAGTGTGTAACCTGATGTTCATTGTAGTAAAGATGCATGACATTTGTTAAGATGTCGTGGAAACCTCAAGGGTGGTAGAGTCTCAAATTCTTCGTATTGACAGCTTTCTATGCACAGGTACACCACAAGTTTCAACTTTCTGCAAATCCTGAAGAACGCAACAAAAGAAAACGAAGATGGAATTTGAGAAATAGATTGCGACCATCCGAGGCAAGACCAACGACGACCAACCCACCAGTCAGGAAGCCGAGGCATACATTACACAGGTCGTTCGAGCGGATTTAAAGAGGCAATAGATTGCGACCATCCGAGGCACTACCAACGTGGACCAACCCGCAAGTCAGGAACCCAAGGCATACATTACACAGGTCGTTCGAGCGGATTTAAAGAGGCAATAGATTGCGACCATCCGAGGCACTACCAACGTGGACCGACCCGCCAGTCAGGAACCCAAGGCATACATTACACAGGTCGTTCGAGCGGATTTAAAGAGGCAATAGATTGCGACCATCCGAGGCACTACCAACGTGGACCGACCCGCCAGTCAGGAACCCAAGGCATACATTACAAAGGTCGTTCCAGCGGATTTAAAGAGGCAATAGATTGCGACCATCCGAGGCACTACCAACGTGGACCAACCCGCCAGTCAGGAACCCAAGACATACATTACAAAGGTCGTTCGAGCGGATTAAAAGAGGCAAATACATAGAAATTAAAGGTGACTGCAGGCATGAACAAGGTGGCAAACTTGATCTTCTCCAGTTGGTCAATATCTTCAGTAGGTGACTTGATCCTTGTTTGGCTTGTTGGTGATAAAGGTGTTCCTTGTACAAGCGTGAATAATACCTACTACGACATGTACGAGATGGATGAGACCGCCAGCGGCGACTTTGTTGATCGACTAACTTAATCTGACTAACTTATTAAGTCTCACTTTAACGTTTTAAAGTTGCAGTTCAATCCTATATTGATATCAATGCTGAAAGCAAAGGTCTCGTGGATCCGAAGAAAAGATACGGGAGAAGTGTGCTTTACTTACCATTGTGTCCATGCGTCGCAATGAAGGCTTTTGACTTGTATATCACTATAAAGATAAAGACATTGCGAAATTATTACAATGGTTGTAACGTGTTGCTGGATGACGGTTTCGTAAGTGTATATCCCATCCAACCCCAGCGTCGACGAAGGTTTTTTATCACCTCTGGTTTTTCGTCAACTTACTCTCCTCCAAAGGACCTTGTTGGGGACTCTGTCCGGTGACAGAAAACATAGCATTTTTCGTTAACTTACTCTCCTCCAAAGGACCTTGTTGGGGACTCTGTCCGGTGACAGAAAACATAGCATTTTTCGTTAACTTACTCTCCTCCAAAGGACCTTGTTGGGGACTCTGTCCGGTGACAGAAAACATAGCATTTTTCGTTAACTTACTCTCCTCCAAAGGACCTTGTTGGGGACTCTGTCCGGTGACGGAACATAGTATTTTTTGCCTGGACAACACAATGGTAAAGCATCACAATAGTCCTCCAGCAACAAAGAGGAAGATGACAAACCTCAACGCCTAAAGCTTCTCCATTGCCTGGACGTTGCACCAGATTAAAGGAAGACGACTTATAAACCTCCTTCGACGATTTGACCAAGAAATCCAAATCGAAAACTCTGGGATGAACGATTTGTACGATACACCGGAACGAAGGTGAAACCATGAGCCTGTAATTTCAACCGTAGATGAATTTGTGGTGTCACACACTCCTGCTGGATATAACGTGAATTTGAACGAAGGTCCCTGAAACTAAAAACTGTTATGGCTCCTGTTCAGTTCAGGTTAAGTTGGGCCGACTTGTATGAGAATTGGGTACTGCATTTTGCTAATGGAACCACCTTCCTTTTCGATGTAGCTGCTTTTCGATTTCACCCACATCACCGCGTTCTGATGTACATTTATCTTACTAGGTGTGGTTAATGGACAGGCAGTTTGAGTCAGTCGCGTTGGAAGTGAAGTCGTGATTGCTTTTTCTGCCTTCGTGTATAAGACAGTCACGTTTTTATCAAGGGTTGGATTCGTGTCGGAACTTCAATCGCGTGCGCATCATATACAGAACATGCACAACAGACAAGGCTTTTAATTATTTCATCATCATTTCACCATATAAGTACGTTGGCGGCAATCACCTGTCAACGTACACCGGCGATTGGGAAGGACGTGTGCCCCCGAGTCGTGACAGCCAATTTGGATTGTAGACAGAAGTTGTCAATCCAGCTTTCCACGCAGCTTCGATTTAACTTGACTATTTTCTCATTTTGCTGGAGGCTGGATTCATTGGGTTGGGCAAGGAACACAAAACTCGTTCCCGGCGTTCTCGTTCAAGGAAGCTCTACGCCATTTGGGAAGGATGGTGAACGTACAAAGTGTTTGTGCAGAACGCTGAATATATGCATTTCAAGTTGACTACTTTGAGAGAAAATATCATTCTTCCAAGCTTCAAATAACATGCCTCTCATCGCTCATCTTCAACTAGTCATCGCACATCTGAGTCAAACCACAACTCGCAGAAAGTTGAAAGAAGGCTTGTCTCTCTTCATTGTAAGGTTCCAATATCGTGTTATCAAACAAAACTAAATCAATATTACAAACAGAAGACACCTCCTAAAGTCTACGCTATGACAGGTCGTATTGGCATTCCCTGATTTAGACTCAATTATTTTCAGGGAGATCAACTACCACCTGCCCTTCAAAGAAATGAACAGAGAAAAAACAAGTCATTCAAGTCTATCAACTTCGTGTCGACACCAGTTTTCAGGAGAATCGTCAAAGACATGTACGGTGAGTGTGACCAGCTACGAGTGAATTGAATTTTGCGACAAGTGGCCCTAAAGCTGCATGATACCTTCATTATTACCCAGCCAGACCACTCGAGGTAACCACCTTTATATCCGCTTACGGAATCGGCAAAAGAACATCCTGTGGTAATAAGGGCATGATTTTAGGCTGCTGAGGTATCACTACTCAAGGATCACTACTCCTTGATCAGATTTGAAATACGTTCAAGAGCCTTGAGCCAGATTGATAGAGTACATGAAAAATTCTTTTTCTCTTTGTTTTGGACCTCTGTGGCAGTGATACTGTAATGCACTTACAGTAACCAGGTAGACTGTTTGATGGTCAAGCCTGAGATTCCTCTACAGGATACAACACGTCGTCTGAGGCATTGACCCACCTGCTCATGTAGCAGCTGCACTCCTTTCGACATCGCCAGTGCACCACTAGGGTCCTTGGGTGCGTCAAAGGAGGACAGGCAAGAGGATCGTCATAACCGAGGCTGTCTTGATCGTCGTGCCAATGAAGACTGGTTTGGGAGGATGTACAGGAATCGACAATTATGTTTCAGCAGATTTCGATTAGCGAAGAAGTGAAGAGGAACATTCCTTGTACAACACCTGACCTCAGCATTGCACCCAGACAGGGCATCATCTGGTAGCCAGATCACTTCCGACCAATGGGAGATTCGTCAACCGTCACTTTATTCTATTTCACTGCTAGAATATTCAAGTCGCATCAATATCGGTGTGGGGTCACTCTTGTTGGAGTTCAGGTCAGTGACAAGTGGCCAAGTCAAATTCTACCAGAGTCTGGCTGGCCGACCATTAACGGTGACCAAGGTTTAGACAATCCAAGAGGCGAAATGACCATTGACAAGCTATGATTGATCTAGATACGATGAAAGGGGATCAGTCTGCATCAGGTAGACTGACTGATCCCTTTTCATCGCATCTTTTCCGGAGCTTGGCCGACCAGGCCACTTAAGAGTACTGCCGTCCACCTGCTACCAAAGGAAATAAGAAAAAAAACCTACGGTATGTGGAGTAAATGTCAATAGTGTCTGCCCCCGGAATCACTGGCGGATCGGTGGAATTGGTATGTAGCATGTTGGAATCAATTTGTTTTGGTTGAAGAATGCTTTCTTGTCACTGTGGGCCGATGCCATACATCTGTAGCACATGGGCCTTCTACCAGAACTGGGGGGAATGAATAACTAATATTTCCTCGTGCTCACGATATATAATCGTGGGCCAGCTGTTGGGCAGTGGAAGAGAGTCGGCCTCATGATCAAGAGGTTGTTGCTTCGACTCCCGGCCAAGTTACAGCTTGCTTCCCCTACTGTTCGAGTTCAAGTGAGCGCCTTCTGGTTCCTCCTTGAAAACCCAGATTATTTCTGTGGAGACCGGGGTAATAATATGATACCCGAATAATAATATTCTTCTTTTCCATGTTGCCCTGTTCAAAGCACTAGATAAGAACTCAGTATTTAGTGTAGACGAAGCAAATATTGGTCTCAATATCTCCGGTTCGTTGGTGGTCCATCCTGTACTTTCACCACGAGTGACTGTTGAACAAACTGGAAGGAAGGCACTGGATTTTCAGATGAGACTTAGAAATGAAATTCAAGATGTTCTCTTGATGGAGGAGCAACATCTAAATAAGTATAGAAAGGTAACTCGGAGATTGCAGCCAATAGTTCAAGCTTGTTATCTTTGCTGCATCTCGTTAATTTCCATTTTAATGAGATTTACCAGACATAGAAAAAGGCATCGTCGCTTTCACCAATTCCTTAAATCTTTCTTCGAGAGAGAAGAAATTTATTAGGTTATTGTACCAGTTTTCCCAATATTGGGTCAAGAACATGAGTGTAACCGTAGGTGCAATGAACGGAGGAACTCTTTAAGAAAAATATGCCAGACAGAGTGAAAAGGTATTGCCTCTTTTAGCAAACCCTTATATCTTTATAGGGGAGTGAAAGCTATGAGGTTATTCTACCAATCTGACCACCATTCTTGAGTCAGGATCAGGAGAGTATCAAGACAGTGGAAAGTGAGAGGACGCAAGCGTTTGAGAAGAAATATCTTGTCTTGTCTCTTTCAACGACCTTTACAGCAGCCAAGCAATAATAGATGAAGACAATACCTACTTCTGCCCCCTCTCCCCGCTAGACGGTCCTGACATCAGAGGGTAGTGACCAGACATACCCTTTGAAGAGTTATGTGTTACTCTTAGTAGTATCTCAATGTATCTTTCGACAAGGCCCTAAATCTTTCTTCGCCGATGCAATTAACAAAGACATTGTATCAATCGTAACCCACTTTTGGGCCAGTGTCATGAGTGGGTAATGACCGGGCGTACCCTCTACGTTAACGCGAACCAGTCACCAGGAATGATTACTGTAACCTTTTTTTAAACCGAGATAATGTTTGGATTTATAGGTGTAACGCGTGGGGATTGTAGATACATTAGGAACCATTTAGCGAGTAAATTTACTCTTTTTAATGAACGAACGATCATTGTCCTCCATTCACTGTGCCTATGCAATTAATTATCGTACATTTATCCGATATATAGCCTTCATCTCATGTATATGAGATTACGTTGTGTATCAAGGGCAATTTCCATTAGAAATCAGAGGCGAAGGCTGGTATAAACCTGGGGTGCCAATCTTGGCCCGAGCAAGTGAACCTCAACTGCAGACTAACTGTGAAATTTGGTGAAGCCTATTGGGGGGCTGAAGTGTCGTATGGAGTTCACCACAGGCTACTGTCCACCTATGTAGGACCTTTTACTTGCTCTGACATCGACACTTAGAAAAGCGTTTAGTCTCATCCGCCAAACCCCGAATATTCATTCAAACGTAGTAGGTGGAGAGCCAGGAATTTAGATCCTTGCAAACCAGACATTCTATCCTGGGCTCTCCCTGGGGTCGAACCCAGCCCCTTTTGCGATTATCAGAGGATCTTTTTTTAGATATATTCTGTTTGCCGACAGATGTGTGCTTACACGTACACGTAATGGGTGATATGAATAAAGACTAGCAAATGCTTTTATCTAAAACTCCACGTACATTTACACTAGGCCTTGCTGTACAAAATGGAAGTAAAAGCATTTGCTAGTCTTTATTCATATCGCCCCATGTCTGAGCCGATACAAAGAAGCAAATACCAAGAGTAATTTCTAAAAATCTATAGTTTTCAGCATCAAAGTTCTCTGTTTGAGTCGATGTCAGCTTTGACATGTTAGAGTTGATGTCTAGACCATAGGGATGCATAGACATGTAAGAGTTTGAATTCAAAAAGAAAAAGGATAACCTTTGAAATATCTAGAACTAATTTGCTTTATCAAAATACGTAACAAACGCTCTCTGAGGTGTTGCATAAATTTCATAGTGAGGATGTTTTTTGTTTTTTGTTGCATATGAGTTTCCCTTTGAAAAATGAATTTTCAATACGATAGTCGGTGAATTTAAATTCTCCAGTTATAGTTAAGAAATATTTCAGAGGTTATAAGGATCCGAGGACGAATCAACCAATATTGCTTCTACTGAACCAGTACCTTAAGAACATTTCTTACGACAAAAAAATTAGAAAGTTTCTGGTTGGTTATTGGTAAATTACCTATAAACTAAATGAAGCCTGGTCTGACAAAGAAATATTTCCCGCTGATTCTCGTACATTGATACTGTCTGAGACGAAAAATCTTAGAGATATTTACATAAGCTCACTATAAGATCTTACGAACCAACTAATCTGGTAAGGCACGCTAATAAAAGTTTCCAAAGATTCTTCTTGGTAATAACTCGGTAACTTCAATCTGATATATGTCCTACTAATTTTGTGGTACTAAAGATCTGCACAGGGCTGTATATTAGAGCAAGTTGTTTCCGACGATAAATAACCGGAGTACAAGATATTTTGCGTGGTTTTAAGTACCTGTATTCCATAAAACATTTTCCAATACAGAAATGTATTGAAATGACGTTCTGAGTAATTTCTCCCCAATATCCTTAAGATCAAGTCCGCACCTTTTGCGAGGCAATGCAGGATATTTCTTACAAAAATAAATTTGTAAGGTATTTTCTGGCCCATCGTTCTCTTATGAAAATCTTACTTAGAAAATGTTACTTTAGGTTGCCGAATCTACAAGTTGTATGGAAGAGTTGAAAAATGCTGGCCAAAAGTTTGTAAATGATGTTAGTTAGGCCGAAATCCATTATTATCTGCTGCCTCGAAATTCCAGGTTTTATCCCGAAGTTGGGATAGTCAAAGCTTGATGCAAAATAATTCAGGAGCAATTATGCAAAATTGAAGGATCGTGTAACGGCCAAAGAATAGGAAACTTTGCTGGTTGTGGGTTTGTAGTTGTTGTAATGTTTCGACATAAAGCAATACGTTACTGTTGCCGTGCAACTGTCTTGATTGCTTTTTCTTACCTCTTAAGACTTGAGTATTAAATGCAGGGATACGATTTGAGGAACCTTAGCAGTATTGGAAGTGATTTGAAAAGTTATACTCACCATGATATAAGTGTAATGTGGATGACCCAGACGCCACCATAGGCCTGGTCTTGGCGTAATAATCCAGACTTAGAAGAGGTATATACTGCGAGTGAATTTGACAAATGGGTATACTCAAGATGCAAAATGTTGTGCAACGATAAATCTGAAAATTATCAGATTGGGGAACTGAGCGTCACATGTAAGGAAGGGAGATTGCGTGCAAGTGAAATTGACGCCTGGTGCAGATTGCTGCAACTCTCATTTTTCAACCTGAGCGCATCCAGCCACTATGTCTTCATCGTGTCTCCTTCCCGCCAAATTGCTCCCTGCCTCCCTAAGTAGGAAGTTTACATTTATATGATCGTAAAATGCTGCAAAGGCAATAATCCTTCATCCAGGGTATAATTTTCCAGCTATGAATCAAACCTTTTCCCGCCATTTTACTCCAGACAGTTTTATTATAAGTGGATTTTTTTCTATCGTTCCGTCTATTGTGAGTCATGATCCAGGTCAGGTGCGAGCGGAACGATGCGAGATTTTGCAGAATCTGGAGATTGGATCCCGATTTTCTCCAAAAATACATCATATATTTGATAGAAAACACTCTTAGGGGTTACAAAGTATACCCTTTTTACTTGTCTGTGAGTTAAGTTGAGGTTTGTGGTGTATTTCTTCGCTGAAACGCTGCAGACGGATCGGTGGAGCGCACGTTTGGGCGAAACGCTGCTCGAATTCCAAGCATGTTTCCCTTAAAAACTCCAAAAATATTGAACCCTTACAAAATATAATCAATCAGGGACACCTTAACATACTACCCTTAGGTTTCTACTAGTATTCTTTTGTTTTGGTGTTGAAATATACTGGGAAACGGCCCAGACATATCAGACATCAAGAGAAAATCAAATTCCACTGGTTTCCGCTATTGGCGTGATGAAGCAGGGATCCTTGCAATGTTTTATCCCCTTGCTAGCCAGTAAGCAAATGCTTCTTTTCGAAATCCTATCTCAGGGAAGAACACTTGTTAGTCACGTCAGGTTCATGATATTTGGTGAGGCAGTTTTGGGCCCCAACTGTATACTGGATAGCGCAGAAGGTATATAGTACGCGGTCTGAAGCTCAAATGTATAACAATTTAACTGCAATCCGTTGTTTTTAGACATTCTCATACAAAATGCAGACAGTGCACTCTGAAATACACTAGAAATATATCGTCTGCGGGAAAAAAGATTTGGTAGTCTAAATATGTCTCATCATTTTCGATGCGTTGGTATTGAGAAGGTTTTTGTAAGTGCAGACCCAGACGGCCCCTGGTTCGAGCCTGGCGTAGATCGGCGAGCTGAAGCACCTCTATGTCGTTATTCAATGTGGTTAACGGTGACTTACATATATGAATAATTTTTTTTCACGCATTCATCAACATTACGGAATAAAGTACATGTGTGTGTTAACCCCGTTGGGTTTGCGACAGAAGGACATGAGGGACGAGAAATCTTGTCACCACCGAAATGATGAACAAATTAGGGTGGCCACCATTCGAGGAACGTAGAAGACGAACCCGACATGTCACTTATCGCAAGATAATCCACAACATAGCACCCAACATGCTTTCAAATCCCGAATTATTCTTTTTCAAATTTTAAGGTCTCTCGAGCAATACATTTTTACGCACCGCCAGAAGTGACCGAACAACACAGCAGTACATTTTGATTAGAACCTTGGTTTTGAAACAATTGAGATCCAGAGCCAGAACTTTAAAAAGGCGCAAGATGACAGTCATGACAGAACCAACGTTATTGGTGCCAGAGATAACCAGGAAGCCGCCGATGAAGATGAAATTATTTCGTATATGACTCCTCTAACGTCAGCTTTTAAATTTTGCTGAATACATCACGGCATACTCGCGATCCCGATCGCCACCTTCTCAGCACTACTAACGCCCGTAAAATCACGCTACAGCCAGCATGGGACAACCATTAGCACTACTGGAGTATCTGTCTAGTATTAGGGTTGTGTAGAAAACCACAAAGCGATTCAGACTCTTTCATAAAAACAGGACAAATACCCAAGGAATTGCTTCAGACCGCACAGTAAACCCCCTACCAGTATCCCACCAACATTTTACGCGCCAAGGTATGGCAAAACCCAACTAACTTTGACCAGAAACAGTGTACATCATGCACTCCATCATGTACAAAAGTGGCGATGAAGTTAGCTGGACTTGGGCTATAGAATCCCATCAGAACCAGCATGGGGGAGCCAAAAGTATTTACTCGGGAATTCGTTGGAAACCGCAAGTATCTCTCAGCTCCACCATCAACACGTGTGCGACGTCTGAGGAGCAGACGAGCAGACGAGAGTTACAGGAATGTGCAATCTCCCAATGAGAGGGTAGCTAGCATTTGCTCCGTAACAAAAGTACGCTGGTAAACGGTGCTAGTAGCACTAAGCAACCGTTAATACCGATTGCGAGGCTTGGAGATTGAGGAATGTGGTCACCTGATCAGAGAAATTCCCACGATTGTTGGGTTGCTGCGGCTGCATCAGCCTCGAACGCAGGTGAAGAATTCATTAAATTTTTTACCAAAGAAGTACTCTTCTGCGGCTGCTTCCTCTTCTGTTGCATGTACCTGCACAATCATCATAGCTGAATCCTCATAGGAAACCCCATGACTATGTTTTAGACCCAAGAGTCCAACTAATGTCCTGGTTGGGTCGTGTCTGTTTAAAATCAGTGCTTTGACCTGCTCACTGGGGATGAAACTTCATGATGACCTCCCTGCCTCAGTCCGTATTAGGAGCATCATTGGACTCAAGTGCAAAGGCGTGTCATACCTCCGCAATCTTAGTCTGAGAGTGAGATCGAGGAGTTTCAGTGTCCAAGACACTCGGTCGGGGCTGTTTAAAAACGATCTCAATACCCACTTTGCGAGTTCGCTGACTACATGCAGCCCAACTGTCAGAGAACCAAGTCAACTACATGTACTTGTACATCTAAGTCGTTGAGATGTTGAGAGATCATTATCAAGACTGACCACAAACCGCAAAGTACAAAGCACCAGGTGAGTGTTAACAAAAGTAGTAGAGTCCGCAGTCATTTGACAATGGTAGCCGTTTGTTTGGTAATGACCTGGAAACAATAGGCTACATTGTTCTGTAACCGCATAGTGCCATAATGACAAGCTCAGAAACAGAGTGAGTGGTCCAGACGTTCTTCAGATCTGTGAACAATAGGAAGGCCATTGAGGTGACGCCGGACGCTGATTAAGGACTGATATAATCATTTACCAGGTACCAAAAGTAGCGAACTGGAATGTCCCTGGAACGAAGTCCAGAAACCAACCATTGGGTTCGCGGAGAGAGATTACTTGAGCCCATGGTCATAGGAAGCAAACATTTGGGATGAGAACTTCTCTATCAACCCACCATCATGCGTTTGTTAAAGGGCTGGATGATCTGGGAGGTAGACCTTAGCCAATGCAGTGGTCTCCATGAGCATGAACCATGTTGGTTGAATCCCCGTAGTACCTAAGGACTGAAGCTACTTGTGCTTGAACGCTAGACTTCGGTACGGGGCCAGAATAGCCTGAAGTTATTGGCGAATGTTGAATCTCGATGGTGGGGCAGAATTTGCTGTGGCATGGACTGGAGACCGAGGATCATTCTCGGGTTGCTCAGAACCGGAGGCAAGGCCGCAATGTCAACTGAAATTCCGTCTGTCGCAAACTGTCAAAAGACATCTTTCATGACGACAATTGAGCGTGGCAGCAGCCACAATTAGGACCCATTATCATAATTCAATCACTGTTAATAGATATAGGACCCACCGCACACTTATATCAAAGGATATTTGGATTCAAAAATGACTTTATGGTCCCTGTTTAGCAATTTAATGACACATTTATGAAGTTTCTGAATGTTATATGACCCATTATGACAGGTATATGGACCCAGTGTGATGTTTGTATGATCTGATATGGCGTAGGATCATTTATCAGCTATTGTTGAACATGATGATAGATTATGCTCAATTTGGGTGCTGATGAAGGAGGAGAGGTCAGGTTGGAAAGACGTATCAATGGGGAGGAGCACTCATTATAGATGAGGAAGTCGTTCTGAGAAGCAACGTGGTTGGTGTATAAGTGTGAGACGTCAAGCCAAGGAATCGGACTCCTTCCAATACATCAGTGTTTTTTATTGATACGTCAATGGTTGATATGAATATATAGGCCTAAAGAAGAGAAAGAGGTTGCCATAATGTTGAAGATGGCCGTGGTAGTACTGACAGATTCCTGCTCCAGTAGCGTGATTGTGAAGAAGAACGATGGGAAGAGAAGGTTCTGCATGGACTACCGAAGTCTGAATAGGATGACGTTATTTGATCCTGAACCAATTCTGTGTGTTGAGACTATTTTTACCAAGCTGGTAAAGATTGATTTGACGACAGGATATTGGCAGGTGCCGTTGACGGAGAGAGCTAGTATGAAGACAGCGTTTACTCTGCCTTGGGCATGTTCGGTTTGATGTTATGCCTTTTGGGCTAGTGAATGCCCCGGCTACTTTCATCAAACTGATGTTGAAGATGGGCGTGTTATTGACGGATTCTCATTATTCTGCCCCCAAAGTAATTGTGAAGAAGAAGGATGAGACTAACAGGTTCTGCATAGACTACCAAAGACTTTTAGTGAAATTAGAAATTGCAAAATTTCGGAATGAACGAAGCAATGGTCTCTTTTCGTCTGGCCACTGGCTTGTCTCGTGCAAAAGTCAATACACTCGTGCAAAAGTTAATACATGACACTCCAAACCATGTGCAATACACGCAGCCAATGCACACAGCCTACGCTCAATGCACGCCATTATACCGTCAATGCATGTACATTATACCGTCAATTCACCTGCATTAAATCACGGAATATCAACAAAGAATATCAATATTAATCTGCACAGACTATTGTACATTTGATAATCAATCTTTATGGACCGTTACATATTCAATGACTTTCCCAGACAACCTTGAATCGGCAGGTGGACATGGGCTATTTTTAGAACAAGTCATTGATTTATTATGGATTGCCGTCTGCAACTTTATATTGATTTCTACCTGTTGACCCCAGATTGTATAAATAAGTTTATTGTGTCTGCATCCACATGTCTCATGATGACATTGTGCAGGTTTTTAATATCACATGCGTGGGTATAATGCATTGTGACTATGTGTAGCACAAGTCCAATTATATATAGTGTACGAAAGTAACTATTATGTCATGTCTGATGCTGACCTTTGACGAAGTGATCTCTTGGATTGCATACCAGTGTATAGAGTGTCATCACAAAGCTGCAGGCAGTCTAATATCTTTCTCTTTTCTGACTTATCATGTATCTATCGATACAACTCTTTCCCTGACAATGCCTCAGCATTTCTGTCTCGATGCAAGTCCTGACTGGTTCTCTACTCGCTGAAGCTAAAGTGGGTGATTTTGATTAAACAATTCGACAGTTGCCAAAGTTCTGAAGAGGATGTGTCAGTTTAGCCGTCTCGGTGCTCTACAAGTTGAGTGAAAGGAAAAGGACAAACGGATATTAAAAGTCCAGCCAAATTATCAAGGAGGCTGGAGGCAGACGGTCCCTGCTGAAATTGACATTTTCGGACTCAATCGAAACAGTTGAATCGTTGTGAAACCCCAATATTAACTCCACCTCCTGAGTTTTCGACCATTAGGTTCACAGGACCTCTTAATCATGTCGACAAGGTAGTTTGGTCTCAGTAGGGTTCTTGACGACGATCTCATCATTCATCATATAATCTTCATTCATCACAAGAGGAATATAATTTCTCCAACGATCCGCAGTCTTGTTCCCCGCTACCATGCCCCAGACATCCACAGGATATTACATGTCAGCCGCTGTACCATTAAGTAGGCTGGCTGTCCCTATGAAATAGCAATATGACCAACAAAAGTGGCAGTCTCAAGTATATCTGAAGCAGGTTGAAGACTCCCAGCAAGCCACAATGTTTGGTTATCAAATGTACATTACAAGGTTATACAACAGTTAGTGACCGCCGTCGAAAAGTGGTGTCAACAGGTCTGCAGGAAAATTCTCTTCTCACTTGGTCCTGGTGACTTTCCAGCCAAGGATATATGGCGGGATCTGATACATTCCATCTGTAAGAATATGCACTGCAAAGGTCACTCCTACGGTTCACTGTACCTAATAGAATGAATATACCGGTTATGGGCCACAATAGACTCGCCCGAATCTTTTCTCAAAGGAGTTTTTGAGGGGTGAAATGGACCCCTCGATTTCACTAATCAAAATAGATTGGCCTAGTCTATTGTTATAGATCGGGCTGGTCTATTGTTATCGGGAATCTATTCCCCACACAATAAGATCGTATCGAGTTGGCCTCGTGATGATAATGGGGAGGAAATGAGTATTTGTGACTGGAAAACTACATACCTATTCTACATATAAGCTTACTGTCCAAGTAAAAACACTTACCCCTTTTGGGAGGTATTATATCAGAGCATGTCTTCCCAGTGACAGTGTAGGAGAGGATGGGGACAAGGCGCTTCCTTGGAGAGAAAACATTGGTCCAACGACTGGCAGCTGGAGGACCTGGTCGGTTCGCCGAATAACTGGAACGAGAAGACAGTGATTCTGCTGATGAGGATATTTCAAAATATACATGGAGAACTAGCTCATACAGCTCTTAGGTCTAAGTTGTTTGCTAACTTTGGCCTCAAAGCCTTTGCGCTAAACGGAGGACATTCCTGGTAAAAGATGCTTGCGCAGTTAAGCGGTGAAGTGCCATTTTTGAACTGCGCCAGTGACATATTTGACAACTATGGAGAAAATGGCGCTTGGTCATCTTCTTGGACTGGCATCCACTTTGCCTTTAATTTTTTACTGTCTTTCCTCATCCCGGATGATTTGAAGACAACTTCATATCTGAACTGCATAACCCATTGTTCCTAGACAAGGCATCTTTTTGTAAACCACTAGGCAACCATTGTGGCCATAGAGAATAATCAAAATACCACTTAATACCTATCATTTGTATAGTTGTGGTTAAAGAAGTGCGAAAACTACCGGTTGTTCTAGGGCAGACCAATTAGGTGTCGGGTATCCAGCCAAAACAATAACCGTTACTTGTATAAATGTCATCAATCATGAAATTTTCAAATTGTTCTGCATGTACAGGATGTCCCAGAAAAAGCATACAAATGTGATTCACTGGTGGAATAGAGAACCCTTTCTCCATTTTGATACGGTACTACAAGTATTGTTGCTATTTCAACGACAAAACCAAGTGGAATTAGGTCCTCCAGTTCACATGCTCACATGTTCGATTGGATCGTACTCAACTCTCCAGTAAACTCAAACCGATCATGGCGTGACATATGCTTTCTCCACTTTAGAAAAAATGGTGGAACAGCGTATTGCAATGGAACTCTTCTAGGTTTCTCACAATCAGCCAACGCAGTAGGGTATCTGATTCTTGTCCAACATGAGCTCTTTCATTCCATTTCACTTTTGCCAAATTGATGATCATGGCAGTGTGTTGACATTTTCTCTTATTGCAAGAACAGCGACATAGCCGTGCAACTCTGACGGGTGTTCTCAGGGCTGTTTCTTGGGTAGCAGGGTGCTTACTTAGTAGTTGGTTCGTCCAACTGAATCTCCCTTTGGCGAAGGGCACCTCCACTCCTTCTATTGACGACCCTTGCCTTGCCATGCCTTGTAAACTGAGGCTTCTTCCGTATTTTTCGCAGTTTTCCATCGAAATAGGGTATATATTGCTGAACATGGGCTCTATTGCCGGTTCAGAAGCGGACAAGTTGCCTCCAGATCTCATATTACGCGCCATGTTTGCCAAGATCGATAACTAGGTCAATCTTGAGTAGGTTGATGGTAATTCAGGCAAGTAACGTCGAGTTGTCAGCTAGCGTAGTTCTCATGGTACCCTATTCTCAGCCACATACAGCTTGTATGAGACTGAGAGTGTATTATCGTGGAGCGTGGTTGCTTTTTGGTTAAGGTGTCCGACTTTCAATCCATGGGACATGGACATACAGAAAGGTAAAATGTTACCTTGTCAACTCTGATTCTATTTGTTTCTTGCCGAACAAGGAGGGCCAGTCTTTTCGGAGTTTTGGAAGAACCCATTCCTTCAAGTGTCTTCAACGCTTGCATACTAGGTTTAATCAATATTTTGATCACTCTCTAACTGAATTAGAGTTGAAAACGCCCGAGCAAAGAAATACATTTGCTCCACAGATCTCCATAGTGATGTCCCAGTGATTATGCTGAGTGTGGCATCTTATGCAAATCAGATTGATGACATTATCATAAGTAGTCTTGTTGATGCGGTGGATGTGGGGAAGGCCGCGGGAGTTGTAGCAGTTCAATTGATTCAATTACAGGGTGTGCCACAAAGAATGTCAAGCATAACTCTTCTGCTCGTTATTGAAAGAAGCTCTGTTCTCATCTTGGTGACAAAAAAGAAGAAAGACAAAAATGTCAATGATCGCGTGTCGATGACAAAATATGCTCTGGATCAATTGGCCCAGATCTTTCTTCGTCTCCTCAACCTCGCTTTCAGAATGTTACGTGTAGTTTTGATAGTGCTGGTTACAATGGTACGCTTTAGCAGTGACATGCCTGGGACAAGGTTGGGAATTCACCTGTCGGCCTGTGCGAGATCAATCACGTGTCGGAATGCAATGGATTTGGTTTTAATGCCAACATTTTGTCACTTTCAAAATGCTTTATAAATCTCTACATGATTTCTACTTTTTCTATTTTCCTATTCACCAGTCTGCATTTCACAATGCTCCAGAGAAATATACTAAACGCTGGCAGGTTAAAATATAAGTAACTGGAGACTGGCGATGAAGAATTGAAGAATGGCGGTGACTTCAAAACGTACCAAGGGTGCAACTTCTGGCTTCAATTCTAGCAGTTCTCATTCGAGTTAACCGCCGGATCAACTTTCATTCCTCCGAGCAATGAAAGTTAACATCTAAACACAGAGGAATATTCTTCTTTCTCTGAAGGTTATAGACTTTAGGTGCAGTGGGTAAAGTTTTCGTGATAGCTTTCCGTGGCCTCCTCATAGTGCTTGACGAGGGTAATTCTTTTGTGTCTATAACCCGCACAGGGGTTTCCTCCTATCTCTTCTCGAGACATCCCTCAAAGAACACCGATGTGAGAATCGACCGCCACAATGCCAAATTAGGAACACGTAGACAGTAGCAGTTTTACTAAAGTTAGTTTTTTCTCTCAAATCTACTGACATGACTGACCATAGCTACCATGTAACTTTCTTATTGGGTTTTTTGTCTCTATTGTCACTAAAAAGGCCTGAATGGTGCATACGACTTTTCTATCGGCATGCAGTCGAGTTCGAGGGTAAAGACCGTACTCAGTACATCAACCCCATTTCTAATCTGTCGAATTTATTTAACCAAAATAAAAAATGTGACCCACAAATAACTGATAAATATAGATAAATCACCACGATGTAGCAATGAATTGAAAGCTATTGGTACTGTTGGGAGTCTACTTTTATTGCAATTTGAAATCTCTGACCTTAAAATGCAAGAATTGAAATCCAATGCACCTCAAAGTATGAAGGACACCACGGTCACAGTATTCGTGTCAAAGCAAAATCGCATCAAAGAGGGTTACATGTCTCCAAAGACGTTTCAAATACTGGTAGTTCCTTACCTATTGAAAGAATTGACAAATAATGGGAATATCTTATAGACACCATGGGGGAACGATTGGCGGAAACCACAACTCTTTGCACGAAGGGCACCCAATTTACAGTTTCCTTGTCGAACTTCTAGCATATTGTCACACAGGGTTGGATTATGTCCAAGATATTGCTGACTTCTATAAAACAAGAGGTGACGTGACTATAAAGTGACCAATGTGGGTTGGTAAATTGTAAAGATTCTTACCTTGGTATCGAAGTGACCGGCTTCTTCTCTGTTGACGATGTCTCCTCTTCTCTCAATCCTGATCCAAGATGGCGGAGATGGCGGGAAGCTGCTTTCGGAGGCAGACGGTAATCGATGGGGCTGCTGTGGTGAGCCTCTGTTGAAGCGTTCACCAACTACTATGGTGCCAACGGAATAGTACTGCGGATATATGACTAAGTGCGTATGATGTGTTTTTTTCATCTTCGTTTTCGCAGTTTAGGAAGTTAGTCCTCGTATGATGATCTGACTGCTACACACTCTAAAAGTGAGTATTTGGGTCCACTAACACCGAGAATGGAACAGTCATATGAAGTGTGTGTGAGTGTTGGAGAGGGGGTATTCGGAGAGTATTTGTTACGTCACAGTGACAACCAATGACATGTCCTCGTAACCTTTGATTCGGCCTTGAAATGCAAGAAAACGAACCCAAGAAATATATGGCCTGTCATCATCGGTTCTACATTCAAGCACATATCTATTTACCAATTGTTTGCTGTCTAGTAGGAAAAAGACAGTTTTGTATAAATCCCAGTATGGTTTTCGAGCTGAATGGAAAAAGGTTTTGCAAAATCTCTTTTTGGTCTTCGTGGGGAAAAAGATAGTTTTGAAGTTGGATTAGTTTACTGCAATGTCATAAGCTTATCCAGATTATCCGTTGGGGCTCGGCGGCAAACGAAAGAAAACGTTGATATCAAAGAATAATGCACGTTCACACTTTGAAAACAACTACAATGACCGATTACTTAGTCACCGCAACACGATTACTGAAATTCCCATGACCTTATTGTTAGCAACAGCTGGACTCTCGAAACATCCAGCATCATACAGGAATCGAATCCTGGACTCCACGCTTGAGACACAAAATATTGAATGAATGATGTTGGTCAGCCAGACTAACGTTACGGGTAATCCTCATCTACAAATTACGGTGTCCCGTTCCCGTCATGAAAATATTCTACCAACTGTACTTTTGCATGATTGGATGTACCTCTGAATTTCCGTTCCTTCAACTCATGGAGAGTCCAACACTACCTGCCTGACAGAAACTCATAACAAATCAATCATCCTTTTCGTAACATCGTTGCACGGCGAGAGATTCCGTGGTGTCTAAATATAACTTCCTTTCGCCAGAAATCAGCTTTTTGAAGGGCTAAGTCACAACAAGAAGTGTACGAGGAAACGTCAAACAAATCATTCTTACAAACGTAAAGGTCAAAGAATAAATATCGGTTATTTTCCAAAAGCTCAGCGTGGGGTATGACGGTTTCACAGAAACTTCGCTTTTATGTCGAGGTGGCCGCCCAAAAGGATCCTCAGTTTCATCATGAGATTCTCTTGTTTGATACCAGCTTGTCAGTGAGAAAATATCTATGCAGAATCACATTCGGCCAATTTATTTGCCTTAATTGTATATCATCCCAGAAATCGCAATAATAAGCCATATTTTGTTCCGAGTAATTGCAAAAGAAAATATAACGGCATGAATTATCAACATAAAAGTCAACTTCTCCAAATTCGTGAATGAATCATAAAAAGTTCTATTGCAAATAGATCCGCGAAAGTGTGACACCATTTCATCTAGTATAACGAACATCCTTGCAAATCAATTGGTAGAACTCAAATTGAGTGGTATAAACTGCTCAATTTGAGTGATTCCGAATTCTCAATGGCAAGTCCAAACGAGAGGTAACTGTCATGAAATAACAATTAACCTTCGAAAGTGTGACGTTATTCATTGAAGTCATTTCCTGGCGGGAAGGTCACGTCTTTCGAAGATACTGTTAGAAATTGTTAATCTTTCACTTCACTCGATGAAGTATCAGATCGACTTCTTTGAGGGGCGTTTTCCATACATGTTCTCCTAAGCCAGCAGTGTTCCTCTCCGAAAATCTTTTTACATGTATACCTGATTTACATCCTTTCACTTCACTCGACACAACAGCAGATCGACTTCTTCTAGTAGCGTTTTCCATACACGTTCCCCTGAGTAGCGTTCCGCGCAGAAGGAGAGCTTTTGATAGCTGACCTGTTACGCTGGATATCCGAATCTGAAATGAGAAGGAAGATTGCAAATATTACTTCTTGACTGAGTATGAACACAGACTCGTGATGACACCACAAACCTTCGCACTCGTCGATCGTCAGGAGTGCAAAATCTGCCCAAACCTAGACGACATTTGAAAATACTGTTCTGCCGAATGCCCCCCGACAGACTAACTGAAAAATTAAATATGCCGTAGCAGTATACCGAAGAAAATCACATCATTAACTAGCACATTTCCCCTAAGGAGACTTCAACCTTTACCCCCGAATATACCGAAAAAGAGTTCAACTCATTTGTTAAACCAAAAATTCCTTCAAAGTTCAACTTTTTTTCAAAAAGGCATTCCGTCCAAAATGATATATCATGACCTTTTGACCCTGCTTCAGCAAACTGCCACATTTTTAATTGGTTACGAGACAGGAAAAAAGCTATGGATAGTTCGGTTACTCCTCCCTAAAATGTGGTTGAATTCAAAGGGTATACCAGGATTTCTTTTACTATTTACAGGTGCGGAGTGTTTCAATTGGCAAATCCACAAAAAGATGTGGCGGACCAAATATTGGATTTGCCCATTGACTTAAGCAAACTGAAACATTTTTAACTGGGTATGAGGCAGAAATAAGGTCATAACTAGTTCGTTCACGCCTCCCTAAATACTACATTTTCTAAATTCTTGCTGAACTAACACGACTTGAAATGGCCATCCATTGGTTGTCACGCATTTTGATGGTGTCACAAGGGAAAGAAAAGCAGGGCGAGACCAGGCACGACCCGGGAGAAGATTCACGGAAGCCGTGGCAAAGTCCGTAGGGCTTGAGTGGAACAACAGAAGAAAGTGGAGCTTAGGTTTAACTGGCAAGTCGGAGGTTGGCCAGAATGAGGGACGTACCCCTGCCGGAGTGGAAGGGGACAATCAACTAATTATTTTAGGATTCTTCTTCTTTCGATACACCCTCATCATCGGTGCAGTTACAGTTCATGAATTACGTATGCGCTCAGTTGACCACCCTCGTACTGTCTAAAAACCCACTGTCATTAATCCACGCGGGTAAATGAGTCCTACGACAGCAGACAGTACAAGTTCAATAATATCGTTTTTGTTTTATGTTTCAAAGGTACCTAGATAGTATTGTATTTCTACAGACTGAGATCGAAGCTAGCCCGGCGCGGTAATTGACTAGCTGGTGCAGACAGTGCACTGGCGCTAAACAATTACCGTACGCAATGATTTTATTACCACGTGTTACAGGCAAATTAGTTCTCGGCTGGGGGTTCCAATTTCTTTTAGTACTTCTCTAAAAGAAGTAACAGTTGTATACGAAACAGTTGTACACCCACGCCAGCGAAATTACCGTAAACAATCGTTTATCACGAGGTGCAAAAGGGAAAGTAGTCATTTTAGTATGAATACGACACGGATTATCATCGTTAAAACAACTACGGAATGTAAGTATCCCAACACAATCGTAGCCAATTATATGGTACTATGGTACTTCTCAGCAAGTTCGTAGTCTCTAATTAGACTGATCGACGAGACTCTAGAGTCATTAAGTGCAAGACAGACTCAAACAGATATATAGAGCCAGTTAACACACTTGATATTTAAAATACAAAGAAATAGACAAATTTCAATCTAAATGCACTAAGAACGAATCAATAGCCAGATTTTCAACTTTTTTCTCCAAAAAATTCCCCAAACTGTGAATTTAAATTATTGCTACCCTAATCTCTCTTAAATTTGCATTGAAGAGTGTTATGAAAAGGTTGAGATGCTCAGGGCGTCGTGAGTTTGAAATCACAAAAGAATAAAAATCACGGCGTTCCTTGCCCATTGTTGGCGCTATTGTGTACCGTGTCAGTGAAGGAAGGGAATTCGTGACGTCACGTTATGGCTACTCTGATCAGATTCTGCTTGAGTTTAAAGGAACCATACTTTAGATGGCCAAGACTCGGGTAATTCGCAAAACAACCGCCTCAAATCGGCAAGAGCATGACAAAGGCTTCACATTTTCCAATAATTAAAAGGATTGTACGAAATTCAAACGGAAAACTCTCGTATTTTTCGATGCCATTTTGTGTGGATAAGTTCCATCATGTTAGATACATTACTCCAATTAGCTGACAAGAATCCATATATCTAAATTTCTAAAATGTGTTTTGTTTGAAGGTCCAGACACTCATATTACTGTTAAGCATCACATTACAACAGGTACTCACAAGCCGCCATCCCTACTTTGATTTACATTTCGACGAAAACGGGCAAATATTTTACCCGTTGGCGTATCATCGATGTCTCCGATGACTCCAGCTACGAAGCATAGAGTTTGAAGAAGACCAGCATGGATGTCCAACATTGGCCTAAGGATTACCGAGACCTCAAGTACCTTCTTTGAAACCATTTATGACAATACCAAGGGCAACGACGACAACAACTGCATCTCGTATCTGAAGCCCACTGAAACACATTCTTTGTCACATCCAAAACTACGATTGGGTGTGGGTAGAGAGAATGATAGGCCTAGGTATAAAACTGCCGCCGGAAAAAAACTGCACTATTCATCCTATTCCGGAAGTCATTGGAGTCTTGATTACTGCGCTATTTCGTCTTCCTACATACTTCTATATACACATTTGATAAAGGAATGCTGGAGACGAATCCGGTCGTTCAGAACGAGCACGACGTTTTCCTCGAGTGGAAAGAGGATCTAAAATTACCCGCCTGCAGGCTTTTTGCAAGAAATATTCCTTTGGTTTTGGAAAAGGGAAGCATTCGCTTACTTCTATCATCTATAGATTGTATAAACGCTTTGGTATTTTTTCAGCATCATCTACCGGCAACTGGTCAGTAATCGTGGTGATCGGAAGGGAACAGGCCCTGAGTAAACACGTCCCCAATCCCAGGAAGTGTTTCGAGGACCCAGTAGGCCTATGCGAACTCGTCGGCAATGGTAGCTTTCTGTTCAGCAAGTATACTGGCGAAGCAGGAAATTACATCTTTTTTCTTCAGAGTTTGCTCGGCAGGTGTTATTCTCCGGGGATTATTGTCCTTCAAGGCGGGATGAGCATTTTACCTACCACTACGGTTAGACGCCATGTCGGATTATTGGTGGAGACATGACGTCTTCGGCCATATGTAGAGTCCATCGCAAGTTACTCATCTTTAATTTTTCACGTTTGCTTGCACTGGTAAAGACACAGTTGAAAGGAGTGTCGGTTTTCTGTTGCAAGCTTTTCCATTTCCTTCGACAAAACTAAGTTGACAATTAAAAACCGTGGCATTTGTAACAGCAGGAATCGTGTATTTTTTCTGCCTTTGTTATTTTTACAGCTGTTAGTTCAAACATTTTTCGTGTATCTTCGATAACGAACTATAGGCCTTAGCAACATTTGTCTCTCTCGTTTGACTTAAGGTATCCTCTCTTTCAATACATAGAGGATGCCTGGGGGCTAGCCCGATAGCAGTTACCTTAATGCAGCTACCGAAACAAAAGGTAGATTGCCATACATATACCTATATCGAATCCAAACAAGTCTGATGATACAGCTCCTTCCAAAGATTTGATGAGGAAAGGAGAGTTGTTCATGCTGGTGGCAGAAGGATAATACGAGCCTTTACCTTAAATGCCTCGGAGGAACAGAAATTTGGCTTCCGAAAAAAGGAACATTTGCAGGTAATCAAATCGTATAAGCAACGTTTGATTTTTAGAAGGAGCTCCGTCGAACAGGTTGATGTGGCAAGGATGGTTTCTGGATGAAGTGTGTCATGCCTCGGAACGAAACCTGGCATTAGGTGTATTTGAGGTACATTTAGATCTCAAAACAAAGGTTACACTTCAAGCCACGATTTTGATTGCTGTTTCTGAGTGTTTTCCCCTCTGCACCTCAATTTTTGTGAACGCTGAATAATAGACTGCTACCTGTTCTGCCAGAGATATGACACCGGTATAGGGGAATGCAGGAGCAGAAGAAAGGGTACATACTGCTTCCTTGATCCTTTATACACCAACCAACCATTCGATTGAAAGGCCAGTTTAATGAGGAATACTCTTGATATGGCCGTAACAACAGCTGGGTGTTTAAACCATCGCCTTGTCTGTGAGGAAAAGCCATGGAGAATGATATTCATATGAGTGGCATCTATCATCGATATGTTAAGTTTCACACATTGCTCACCCTTGCTGCAGCAGGATTGAGAGAAGACACCAGAATACACCCTAGACAGAGATAGCTGCAGACACAGACAGACTCATGTTAATGATTCGAGAAAATTTATGCGAATGGAATCCGTCTGATGTCTGGGTCAGAATATGCTAAATGTGCCAGGGGGATTAACGTGAAACGTTATGGATAAATTAATGGTGGTTTACCTTATGTTGATAACGCCACGGTGATGGAAAATATCCATCGCTTTGACATAGGCATATTTAAGGTCAGTTTAAAGAAGCATCTAGTCCGCTTGCGGTGGTCAAATTGTGTTTTATCACTTTCTATTTCGCTAGGTTTCATTTCATTCACTGAAATAACAAAGAAAGAACGCGCTGTTCTGTCTAATTCATTATTCAATATGAAACCAAGAAACAAAAAATGGTGTAAACCAAATGACATAATGAGTTTGACCCACATTCACATTCGCTGGTTCCGTTAACAGAATGAGAATGTTGTCAACTGATGGTAAAACCAAATTTAACATGTTTTAAAGGTTATAATTTACAGCTTCCTTCCTCGATCAGACAATTGCTTGGCAAAGCTATCAGATTTGATCCGAGTAAGAAAAATGCAATTGCGGAACTAACCAGATCTTTCCCAGTAAACTACCTCATTCCAATGCATTTGGTTTTTTTCGATGTCTTGGCCATAGACTACCATCATTCGCTACCCTGGTCGAAAATCAAGATAAATACTCATAAGATTCTTAGTAAAGATCTTGTTTCCTTTCGTGTACATATTCATGTACATTCGTTGCAAGATTCTTCTAACAAAACGAAAATGCACATGTATACGACTCATATAAAGGTCTTAACTAAAAATCTTCAATCTGAACTAGGAAGTTGAAATAGTTCCAGACGCGGAATATCTGAACTAGAAAGTATAGAGCAAAACCCAGGTGTAGCCTGGCTCCCCAACACGTGACAAGATCGATGTAAAAGAGTCCTTAGCCTACATATTTATTTTACTAGTACGTATTTAAAAACTTTGGTGCACTGCACAGCTTAAGAGCATAATCGTTAATAAAATTAAAATAACTTCCTCTCTACAATTGGTATCATTTGACACTGAGATCGATGAAGTTGTGATTCGAACTTGAGGTGCTGGTTTAGGCTGAACTTCCTTGTTTGACTAAAACATAGGATTTTTCAATTCGAGTTCATAGACAATACCACCAGACACAAAGATTCTGCAAGACCAGGTATGGATAGATCAAAGCCAGAAATGCCAGACACTATCGATTCAAACAGTTCTCAACCCACATGGAAATTACCTATATGTTGATATAGACTTAGGTGAACTGCAGACCAAGTCGAGCAAAATCATTGATAAAATACCAGAGCACAATGTATCTGAAGATTTTAAAGGTATAATCGGTCATGAACTTTCTCTACAAGCAGTAACATGAAATCAATGTATGAGTATAGAATTTGCTGTAATGGTCTAATGGCTGCATTTCATTATTAATTTTTGTTAACTTTGGATCATTTTTGATAATAATCATGATAATAGTGAGTTTTATAAAACGCTCTTTAATGCACTTTGTACTGTTTCAAAGCAAGCGCACCTGTTATTACCAAGCCTATCTAAAACCCTTCTGGGCAGGATTCTCCACTATGCTTTTTGTCCAGGCGCAGCACCCGGGCAGAATCATCTTCCCCACTTCAGCACCCGGACAAAAAAGTTAGCACCCGGACAGATTCATAGAGTTGGTAATGGTTTTACTGTTATAGCACCCATACAGATTTTGCTGCCAACCTGGACAGAACTGAAGTGAATTCTCAATTGTGTCAAAATATGGCGACAGCACCCGGCCCAAAAAAATTGTTGGGGAGAACACTGCTGGGGAACCTAGGGCATGCAGGGAACCCAATATCTAGCCCACGAAATGACATTTCAGGTCTTTTGAGAGTTATAAAGTGGCATGGCCGGCCGATCGAACCTGAGACCAATCGAACACAAGGCTGACACTCAACCATTGTGCTACCGCGCTTGTATATTTCATCATGATGCGTCAGAAGAATCAGATACACCAGACAGGATCGAATCAACAGTCCTGAGCCAACATGACAAGTACTCAAAGTACTCAGAGTATGAAAGTGCAAAAGAGAAAATCATTTGAAACATACACAAAACCAATACGGAAAGAATCGATGTGAGAGTGATTCGAACTCAAAGCACTGGTTTTACTTTGTACAGGTGACCCTTATTCACCGCATGTGGTTATGACAGTGAAAGCCTGCTCCTGACACAGCAAGACTTGTACATCCTCCAGTCGGACCAATACGATAAGATTCTTTGACAGGACCTGTCAAACCCTTTCATTTCTTAACTAATGGTAATTATTTACGGCGTGATGTGTGTTCCATCATACAGCGAAAATAGCAGCTCAAAAGAGTACACCAGTTTCCACACTTCTATTTCTGCCTACATTAGCTACAAAGCCATCCTCAAGTGTAAACCAATCTAAAACTGTGCGATAAAAACTGAAAATTGTCCTCAGATGTCCAAATCCCAGCCTGCTCAAACAATACACCACATTTCATCCATATTTCCCTACAGCCAAATAGCCAAAACTGTTAAAAACACTTTTTCTATCTATGAGTCCATTCAAAATTTGCATATATTTTCTCCGGCTTCGCTTTGCGCTCCGAACTCCCATCGACGCCATTGGCTGCCGAATGCAAGGTCGTAGGGAAAAAACAATTGCCTTTGAATGGTGGCTTGTTCAAACCCAGTGTAGAAATAGACGGAAAATAGTCCAGGTTGGCGAGTATTTTGATATCGAAGCAGTTGAACCGTAACGTACACGGAAATACCTCTGGTTTTGATTGAGAAAGGTATGCGATTGTGTCTGGGCCATTCAGGCATGTCGATATATCATGTCAGGATATAACTCTCGATCTCATAGCCTACTGATTGGAATTTCTTTACACTTCCTGCATTTGTAAGTTCATCTAGTTCATAATCGTATTTGGGCCCACTTCTATGTTTGATCATTCATAAGACTTAGGTTGAGGCAATCTGTCAATGTCCAAGATCATACTTTCCTATCCCTCACAATGGCCTTACGCCACAATCAAGGATACAACCTGTATCGTCATTTATCAAATATTTAGTTTTACCCCTTCAAACCTACTCACTGGGCATACAGCAATACGCCAGCATCACTATACAGACTGTAGATGTACTTCTATTAATTAAGTTAAACCATTCGATAATTCCACTCTCTTAAAATATTTTATGTAATTTTCTTTGTGCATGTTATGGTCAAATATCAAGATTGAGGGGTCCGATCAACAGTTTAGACTTTGATTGTTAATTTCACAGTTGTATTCACAAACTTAGCTGTACTTCCACTAACTAACTTAGCTACATCCTTGGCCCAAGTTTAACTCTTAACTTGTTTCAGATAAACGGTCCTTGTTCTATATTTCTCGGTTTCATGAATGGAGAAACAACGAGGTTGTCACTGAAGACAATGTCGATATATCATGATATAGACTGATTTACTCATAATATACATCATAAATTATCCCTGGACTGACTATGTGTAATACTTTTGAGTGAGATATTGGTCGAAATAATGCCCTCTTGTTAAGAAAGAGCGAGGAGAGAAGAGGAAGATGACACACTCTGCAGAATTCGACCGCAGTTTCATCCATACAAGTATGTTAGACATCACCAAATACCAGAGTAAAAAATAACCTTTAATTCATATTCACCAAGAAATCGAGTAATAAATGGAGGCGTCCTTACTTTTGTTTTACGACTCAAAGACATTTTAAAAAAAATAAGCTCACCAAATACCACGGGTATTTCCAGTCAGGAATTCTTTAACAATCGCGAATATCCACGAGGCCTCTGTGGAACGTCACATCTGAAGGTCTAGAAAACGTTTTTATCCTGAAAATTTTGGTATTTTTTATGGCACATTCCAAAAGATGAAAAAGGAGGAAGGAGACTACTCGAAACTGCTGTGGACGTATTGAAGTCACGGTAAAGTCCTTGCGTTATGTTTTCGAAATGGTTCGACGTCGACGACGGAATTCGTATTCGTTCAGGCTTTACCAAATCTGTTTCCATCACTTTTATGATTTTTCTCTCCACAATTTAAAATGACATGTCGTTGTAATCCTAAAAATGTGTCAAGTTGATCCGCCATGATGGATAACATTGAAAATATCCCTGAAAAATATAGGATAAAAATGTCTCCTTTCCTTATCCATTGGATTCTGCCGAGTGACCTTGAAGCACAGACGCTTCGACGGGCGATGTTCTCCCGAATACGGCAAAACCAAGCGACGAGGAAGACTCAGAATGTAAATTTCGGACACGATATGGACATTCTAATTCATCACTACATTAGTTATCGTCACGTAGCCATTTCTACACAGGTTAAACACCAGAAACTAGTGGTTGAAAAATTTATAAAAATGCCGTAGTAAAGCAATCCATGAAAAATCGTTGCTACGCCAGCAGAAGGGTTTCCTCGATGTTGATTGGTGGAATACACAAGAAGCCAACCAACCGAATGGATGGTAACATCGTATTGTGTGAGACGCTATCTGCATCAAGGTCAGACTCACGTACATGACGTACACGTATATACATTTTTCATGTAAGTGTTCGTCGTTTGTAATTTACGATCAAAATGACAGAAGAATCATAGGTAAGCGTGATACATCGGCATCTGCTAACATTACAGCTCCTGAGGAAGCTTCGAGCAGCTTTCCATTTCCACATCATTTGAGTAATTTCAACGCTGTCATCATCAATTGGCAAATATTCGCCCGGTCTCCACCTGCAAGCAGTGGATTACCAGTAGCCCAGTAGCCAAGTCGAATATTTCTATCTTCCGTAAAATCTTCTAATATTTAGCATTCGAACTGCTTTGGTGACCATTGTTAGCTTCACGGATTTCAACAAACTGATGGAGATATTAAGTGACGGTTGATTTCATCTGTATGAAGACTTCACTCAATAGTTAATAGCTTTGATAACCTTTTTGTAGAAGGAACAAATACGGTACCCAGAATCATGCATTTATTTTTGCTTGAATATAAAACTAAAGGGTCTGCGTCAAAGATCCATAGAAACTCTCTCAACAAGGAAAAAGTGATTGACCTATTTCCGGACGAAATTTAAGAAAAATGCATTTCTTGTAGAAAACCAAATCTGGGATCGACACAGCGCCGTCACAAAAAACTCAGAATCAGATCTGACAGGTGCAGAATCAATTCAGGATCGCAACTCCGGGTTGGTGTTCTTTGCTGTATGAATCTGTAATTGTTGTGAATTACAATACAATATGTAAACATTGAATTATTTTCTTGTTTTCTTAATTTTAACTTAATGAACAACCAGTTTTTGTTCCCATCGATTTTTCATTTTATAAGTCGGTATTTTGCAAAGATTCTAACAGACTGCAGTGCACCGATTATTATTCATCCTCTGCATTTGAATTAACTACCGCCAGTCTTGCAGGACGAACTTCAACCAGGGCGTGAAATAATCGATATATTGGTAAACATATTGAATTTTAATGCAAGACTGCGTACATGTGAGTAACCCCAATAATCCACTGAGACGAGTTTGTGTATGCAACTCGTTCAGTTACCCAGACATGTTTGACACAATGCTTTACAACCACTGCCACAGTTATGTATACACAAGGGCTTCTTGAGATGTAGACCCGGCATTGTACAGGCCAAGTTTTTTCAAACCTAACCTCATTTCCAAGCGTTGTCGGGAACTGAAGTTTTTTACACTGCGGCCAATGGAAATGCACTGATTGAATGCATGGAGTGATTCAGTGCTGGACCGATGCATTATGTACTGCACGCAGCGATTGGAAAAAAGAACGAAACGTAATTGTTTGATTTTTACAACGATGCATTTTTAGCATTTCTTCCATAAAGGCTAGTAAATTGATTTTCGTATCGGTGGCCTTGGACAGGACTGGGGAAAGCTTTGTTCATCAATACCAATACATGCAATCTATTGCCCGGAGCAGACACTATTATGCTATAAAAAAAGAATTAGGTCATGTAATAGTCTGCCGGGAGTCGTGCAGTGATCGTTTTTTATCTCGACGCATTTCTAGTGGAATTATGTTAATAATGCAACTATGAATTGGAAGTAATCGTATTCCAAGGCAACTTGGCCTACAGCAACCGTACATTTCTCGGAAATTGTGCAAAGATGCATTGTTTTTTTAGGAAATTAAATGTGAAATCAATGTATAGGTTTGTTTCAATTCAAATTGAATGAACACGCAGTGCATTTTCAGATGAAGTTCCGTGATTTTTCAACAGATAAGATTGGATTCGTCTTGTAAACATAAAAGATGGTGGCTTGGTTGGATCATATCGCGGCTTTTCGGCGCTGTTGCCGATTGGAGTTGAATTTATATTCTTGGAAATATATGTTTCATGTTGGTATGGACTCGTTCGAGGGAGTGGACGTCTTTTTCTAGTATAGATACATGGATGTGAGGATTTCACAGGGTTTGAACGACAATAGTACTGATATCAGGACGACACAGTGCTAGACAGTGATGTTTGAATTCGTTTATACGTGGATATATTGTGACAAATATCTTTCGCTATATCTAATGTGCATTAAAAAACACATCAGATCTACTTATCAAAACGGAAATACTTCATCTACAATAACATTCGTGACCCTATCACAAGGGAAGGGATGATGGTCCAGCATCTAACATTCGCATTGCAGCTCATCATAACTTTAGAAGAAGGTCGCATACACATATGACTACAGACATATAGATAGTAGTAATATGGTTGACAAGATAAGGACTATTAATGATTCAGAATAACCTACCGTAATGAGTTCCTTTTTCCAGTATATGAACAACGATATCAAACGTATCATTTAGTGTGTTCCCCGACCATAAAAATGTCCAAGCTAATACAATAATGGAAAATGTGCATCTGATCGTTGGTGGGTTGTCGAGATGTCCGCCTATTCCGGCCGCATGTTTTAAGCAGAGAACCCGATTGATTGTGAGCACCTTCCTAGCTCAGAAGGTCCACCAGCACATGGTCAAACATCACAGCTCGATTGTCAACTGCGTCCAGTGTTGCATCAAGAACAAAAGTACCCGATTTTCACCACAAAAAAAGGACTCTGACCTGCCTGCTTCTTTGTTCAGTATAGGTGTATTTGTAGTCATATTTTTTTGTAGCCAGAACCCTGGTGATGCTGTGGTTGGAGTGTGGTACCATGCACCTGCGTACAGTGAAATACTACCCCATTTGTGTCCTGGCACAAAGTAAATCCGTACTGTTCTTTGTGGCCGACAATCTGCTTGACGACGATGACATGAGGGATCAAGTCGAACTTGCTGGCCACTTTCGTCCTCATCACTTTGGTGCACTGGTCAAAATACCACATCAATAATGACCCATTCTCGAAGCATGTAACAAACAAATATCTAAAACATGTTTTCTTTCACTAAATGCATTTCTCAACCTTCCCCTTGTTGTTTCACGCTTTCGTCTTCCTATTGTCGTTTGAATTGTATAGCAGTACCGTAGCCCAAAGCTTGTACTTTTCCCTTGGTGTGAGAATCCATTGTAAAATATGCATGCACCGAGATATGGCAAATGCTTCAGGAATAAAATATGACCGTTGAAAAATTCATTAATGACTATTAGACTATGTTGATGTATAGACTCCACCGTCTGCACTTTCAGCAATCTCCTTCATTGGTGGCACCAGTGAAAATAACGTGTTAACCGTACCTGATCCTCGATTCTTATATCCAAAATCGATACATCAGTGATAATCCTATGTAAACAATAATCACCTGTAATGCACAAAATAGTCCAAAACCAAATTCAAATATTCGATGACCTGAGGGTCACACTCCTCTCAAAGAAGCACAGAGAACACTCTGAATGACAAGCGCGCGGACGCTGAGAAAAAATACACTGAGCCCTGTCGTCATCAGTGCCGAGCCAGCGCATATGGCGACGAGAGTAATTGACGGTTGCGTATTAGCAACTGGAGTGTGGGTTTCGTGGTTTCATCCGTCCAGGAAGAAAAGCTAAGATTCGGATAAGAATCTGGATAAAGTATGTTGTGCGATTTTGCGATTTAAATTCAGGCGTACGATTTTGACCCGATTAATTTCCGACAATAATCTTTAATACTAATTTGATAAGATTCTCTGCAATATATAAGTATATGATGGACTAGGCACACATGGTGATGATTTCCAGGCCTGAGCTCAGATCGAAACCATTGGTTTGTTATAACGTGGCCTGTCACCAAGAGATGACTCGAACAGAAGGCCGCACACTGTCAGGTCTTTGAGCTTCTGAAATACAGTGTACCTTCTAGAGTTTTCCAGCCACCACAAGATGTACCTCCTGGAGCTTTTCAGGGAAATCAAGAACCCTGAAATCTTTAGGGGTATTTCATTTTCCTGAAAAACCCTCACAGAGTGCATATTTGTGTTGGCTGAAAGACCCCAAAAGCATTCTTAACTAACTCAAGTTACTCATAAATCCTTATTTTCAAACAGAGCAGGTACAATACGACAACACAGCGAACAAGTATGCTGCTCGAGAGACCATCAAACAAAGATAATTTAGATTACAAACTTCACATCTCGCAAATCAAACACTCTTGTGATAGCTTTCATCCTGTTAATCCGCCAACTTAAATCATCGACCTTATACAATTTACAGCTAGCTTCAAATGAGACAGTACGTAACCACTTCAATTTGTAACGAGGGCTGTACATATATATGTACAGAATGTACGGCGAATTTGTGTGAAGTCTCTTAATCTTCATTGATGTGTTGAATGCTGTTCATACCCAGGACAGATCGTATCAATTTTCTTATACATTAAACAAAAATTCTTGTAATGTTCTAGTTTGTGATTTGATGATATCGAGTTTTTAAGCAGAATAGCACAAGGACCCTGGTATTACAAAATCGTAGCTGAATAACGTCAAGGACCATAGTGACCATAAGAAAGTTAGAGAGAAAACAGCATTCGTCACTAGAGCAGGGCTGTCCATCTAAGATTGTGAATGCAGAAGAAAAATGAACTACATCACGGGAGATTTTTACCACATTTTGGCCGTTAGGTTTTTGTAGTTGTTGCCTGTCAAAATACTCAATATCCAGTCATCAATGAGAGAAAAGAAATTACATTCTAGTCTTTACTGTCTCATCCTTCACACGTTTATCAACAGCAACAAGCATACGTGTATTTACAGGAAAATTACGCACCAGATATTCTACAACTCATCCGGCCAACCAAAGAGAAATGAAATCTCCAGCTTTATACGTCTATCAATGAGCGTAGACATAAACAACACTGCGAGATATTTCATGCAGAAATATTGGGTACATTTCATCCCAAACGTACGAAATCCCATGTACATTTACTTCACTATACTGCATCGATGTACACGAGATCAATACTCGTCTAGATGAAACAAACTCGACCGTTTACGTCAGATGACGGGATCAGAGCTCCGTACAGAAAATGCATTTTTTTCTAGTTTAATGCAGAAATTGGAACGCAGCCAGATCAGGATAGTATCCCGTCAGTGGCGGTATAGAAAATCTCTAAATGGCGTAATAGTTGGAGGATTCTCAATAATTTATTGTTTATTTGGAATAAAATGGAGACAAATCTTCAATGTTGTGCCTGTCTTGAAGATTCTGGTGCCTGGCGCGTCGAGATTGACATGGCACGCAGACGGAATACTATAAATTTGCTGTATACTCATCAAGAGTATCTGAATAGGAATCTGGTATTGCTTGCTAGTATGAATGGATGTAGTATAAATACATAACTAGTGGATTTATGTTATTCCCTCGGAACACACCGGGATGTTTAGAAGGGATTTCAAGGCTGTTGGACCCATTTGGAACCACGCCGAAATTTCCTAAACTTCAAAGCAAAACGTAAGTTGAGTTCTAATAAATTTACTGATGATGATTGTTGACGTTTATTGGGTTCTTCAGGTGGAATGGAGTCGGTGTCCCAGGGCTACCCGGGGCTCAGGTCACTCAACCTCGTCTTCATGCTTACAGCAATGCTGTATCATAGTGGTGAAGACCTGGATGCTAGACTCGGGTTACCTAAAATGACCCTTGCGTCTGACCTTAAATCAAAACGAGGCCAAATTGAGACAAATTTAGACCTGATCCATAGTCGTTCAAGTATGTCATTGCATCGTCTAGACTATGTTTTGTTTTGAGTGGACCGAAAGGAAATTCGAAGATGATCTAAAAAAATTGCTTCCTCAGCGACCAGCTCCATGGTAATTGAGGAGTAATGCATTTCCACTCGGAACTCCCTTGACCCAATTTCGTGGCGGAATAACGCAGCACCAAAACCCATGTCCCAGATCTCGGGACACTGTCTGCATACCAATCAGGATGATTTTTTCTCATTTTGTTCTCAGCTGGTTGCGTGACTGGTTCACTGCTTACGGTTGGAGATGTTTAATCAGAGAATACATGGGTATATTCGATATTTATGTTTTCGCATCCGTGATTCTATCTTCATACACAGTCTGTCTACAAACCATGGATACATTGTCCCGTATACTTACTCGTACGTGACCACTATACTATGAGAGTGATTGCCATGTTTCATAAAATTCTGTGTCCAATATTGAGAGCAGTCTCGGGAACCTGAAACGGCTGGATGTTTTCGCTTCCGTGCTTCTCACTTTTACAAGGGGCCATATCTTCAATAGCACACAGTCTGTATATAAACAAAATGGGTATTTTTTTCATTTTACTTTTGGCTCGTATCGTATGACTGGTTAATCGGCTGGAAACATTTGATTAAGGAATACATGGCATTCGATATGTTTGCTCTGAAGTTTTTCGATCACAGAATTTCACACTTCAGCACACAGCAGGTGTTTAGCAGGAGGCCTAAAATATGAGAAATATAAAAATTGTCTTCAATGTTTTTTTATTAATATTTTTCTTCTGAATATTTTTTCTAGCAAAATTGTTCGATTAAGACTTCTATCTAATTTCGAATCTTGAGGTTTTTTTCTTACAAGAGCCTATCACTAAAGGAAATCCTACCAATATTCCCATAATTATGAATATTTAACGACGTGCTGATGAGACCGCATGGTGTTTTTGTCATTCTCTCTACTGTTGCAGTGGTATCTGATGCCATTCCATTGGATAAACAAGTTCAAATAAACGAAAAATTGCGAAGCAACTGAATGGAAAACGCTCTTTCGCCTAGACAAGATAAACCCATACATTGTCTGAACAACCAGACACCCCATCAATAAAATTCCGAATGTACATTAAAAAAGCATCCATCAACTCTGGCTGCAGTCGCTCAGAGTCATCAAAATGACTGACTCGTCTGGCCCGGGAATGAGCGTAGAACGCTTCCGGAAGTGTATGCTAGTACGTGCAAGGCGCGAACGCTCATGCAAGTTGAAGTTGGCATTGTGTTTTAATAAAAGTTTATTTGATTCGTTTACCGCAATATCATAAAGAAGTTATTACTACATTTCTTTGAGTGAGGATTTTTTATATCGAATTCTGTCAATATGACTTGAACGAGGAAGAGATTTGCATAAGTCTCGTATTATATGGAAATTCCTCACTAATTTGCATTATTCATTCTGAGAAAAACAGCCTGACCTATCTCAACCTCATAAAAACGACGAAAACTTTTCGTCTGATAAGCCGACTGTCTGAAAATGGATCTTCTTCGGGTGTGTTTATTGTGCAGTGTAGAATAGTATTGAATATTTGATTCAGTCATGTATCTCGTACGGAGTTATATTTTACTACGGATGTCTTTTTGATCGACCAAGTGGTATTGCTATTGACCACTATACAATACATAATATACTGTTCATTCAACTAGCGTCCGAGGCCACTGGATCTTCATCTTGTATTTTGTCAGATTTATCAGAAAAGACAGAATTTTGTTGACAATGGTACATTTATGAAGAGAAGTTTGTTTCCCCATGTCGGCCTTCAATGTAAATAACCCGCCTCGGGAAATACGTCTTAACAAATTAAATGGAATTAAATCAACGCTCGTGCACTAATCTAGTTTAATTAATCACTGACAACAATAGTTATATTGAAAATGTCGGATATGACATTCTGTAGGTGAGTGGCGAGGAAAATAGACGCAGCCGGCGGAAAGGACTGGCGAATTAACAGTTAAGTAATTGATAAAGAGATTTATACATGTACTTATTCGACCATGTAACAACAGCAACTGTAAGGTTAAATTGCCAGTAAGATCAAACCTATTTCATTCAAGGTATAAAATGTATTTTATACCTAACTTCATTGCAAATATCAACAAGATCAAATTTATTTTACTCGATTTGTTTTGTAGTCCTTCTTGGCACTCCTGGCTCGGGATGCATTGAGTCTCATTCATAAGTCCGTAATCAGAGTGGTGTTTGTTAATTTTGCGTCTGGTAAAACGGCAACTCGCCCAGACAGAGCTGTTTTTAAGCTGGAGTCAGTGGTGCTGTGACATTTGGTTAAATGTGACATTTGCTTAAATGCCATATCAATCGCCGTCAAAACGTCAATATGATGGTAATAAAGAGATAATGAGAGGCACACCTACTGCTGTCCGCACGGGTTCTCAAACCGCAAACAACATGAGCGAGGGCGATTCCAGGAAAACCTCTCCGTCGCACCAGACTCCAACTTTATTTTGTGAGCGTTGAGAATACTTGCGGTTTTCAGGAAGCGTGCGCCTGATTTGACGATAAACGACTAATTTTTCTGATTCTTGGAAAACAAACCTCGAAATCAACTTGACGGTTTGCTCTGCGGTTGGCTGTGCGGTCCTCAATGGCTTTTGCGGTTTTGTTAAGAGTCTGAACCCCTGACATGATAATCATAAACCGATAATTTATCCTGCAGTTCTGGGAAGGCAAATACTAAATGATTGAGGGGGAATTGCATCCCAATCTGCGGTTTGTAGAAGGGTCATTTTCGACTAATTGGCCATGGTGAGGAAGGTCGGGCGTCTAGCTAGCATTGGCGGGTTCGGCAGGATGAGAAACCCGGTGCTCGAAATACAAATGTTTGGGCGAACCATCGTCAATTTCAAATGTTTGTGGTGTCGGTTGAGTCTCGTACTTCCGAGCGATCTCAATTCTTTGTTGGATTGAAAGAACAGTACCTTACACATACTTGCAAGCAATTAGATTGAATAAGATCTGTTTTGTGGAGTTTGTCTCAAATTGAACAATATTAGAAACGATCTTCTTCCAGATAACTCCTTTATCTAAGTAAAAAATCTAGTAATACAAATAGCAAACGAAATATTACATTTCGCTTCCTATGCAATGGTGATTTTACGCAGAGAACAGAATATAACTGCAGTGCTTCAACCATGGACGTGCAAACGAAGACGATATGACGTCACTCCCGCCAAACGCCGCCATTGATTTATCCTCCGACGAGACACGGCATTCTGGGATGCCTGGATAAGATCGATATTGCTGCAGCAGAGCTGGATGCAGCATCTTTCATCTGTATGCACCACATGAAGGTAATGGTTTAGTTCAATATCTTGAAATAAAGAGTCGAAAGAAGCCCAAGCTAATTTTCTAACGAAAAATATCAGTATTGGTTGATTCAGTAGAAATATGTACACAAGAACGATGATGCTTTGATATTGAACAAAGATATAAATCAGTTATATACACGTACTTTGATCTTGAATAAAAATATGTTGTGTGCCTCATTTAAGGAATCAGAGTCGTATGAATACAGGTGTTTGCAAGCTTCGGCATCATTACATGGCTGGAGTATTCTCACACATAATGTAACTGGCTGGAAATTTCCGTAAAGTAATCAAGAAAGAAAATCAATTATACAGGACCCTTGTACAATTGATATAGATTTTTTAAGGATCTTTCCTTTATAGTTTTTGTAAAGGAAATTCTACATGGGATTTGTTTCTAGAGTTGGTACGGTATAGAATCTATTCACAGTGGCTTATACAACGTTTTTAAAGCATACATGAAGGGAACTATTGAAAAATCTACACCGGTATAGAATCTATGTAAAATCAGTAAGGATATGAATATGAAAATTATATATAGAAATTTCAATAACGATTTTTTCAAAGTGTTTTCATTTAGATGTTTCATAGAAATTTTTGGCACCAGCGCTTAAACTCTTCTAACGATATAATTTTTCCTAGCACCAAAAATTCTTCAAATTCTTGTTTGGGATCGTATTCCGTTTCCTGTACAATTCTTATGAACTTCTTCTTTAAAATCGTATGCAATTTTCCTATTGCCATCTTTAAGATCGTATTCAGATTCCTGTATAATTTCTACAAGACTCCTGTTTAGATCGTATTCAGTTTCCTATACAATTTTCATAAGTTTTTTAAAGATAATTGTAAAAGTCTCAAACCAGGATTTAAACAAGAATTATGTTACATTGTTCAAGAAAATGATAAAAATCTACAACAAGACTTTTACTCCTTTACATTTTCGGTATCAGTTCCTTCAGCCAGAACCAAATGGATTTTCTATATATTACACTTTCATGCAACAAGAGGCTGGTGATATTACTAATTAAAAAACCTTTAACTGTAATCGGCCGAAATCTCTTTAATCTCCAGACCGTTAGGGTACCTACTCACTGCCCCAACACGCGACCCTTCAAGTTTTTGGCTTTGTATCTTCACTTGAAAACGCATCTGAAGAGATGATTCGTCTGTAGGTAGGATTTGTAGGATAAACTAATCTACATGTACTATCAGAATCTTTGTACCTACCTTAGTTTTTTCTTTAATGATTCTTGGTTTCGGAATCTAAAAAGATAAATGACTACTGTAGAACAATGGTAAGAACCTGACTGTTCATGACGGCATTTATTTTTATGAAACCATGGATTCGAGACTTTATTTCTATTTCACCTACACCAGCCACAATCTTTGAAGCTGCAATGGTTTTCAAAAATTTGTTATCACAAGACCATCGTTGAGGAATTTTCAACCTTAACAAAATCTTAGCTCACGGCTTGTCCACTAGTCTCAAAAGACCTTTGGTCGGAGCTGAATTCGAAGGTAGACAAAAATAATGCTTCAAGCGATTTTAATGATTTGTGTCACTCGATTACGGCTTTCCCATCCCGTTTCAATCGGTCACATCGGGTCAGAAAAATATTCAACGAATCTGAGATACCAGAGAGAAGATATCACTGTTAATGGACTGACGTACTCTAATAAGACCCACTGAAAATTAATCAAAAGGTGGAGTATGGAGTAACACATTACTGTATAAGTGGATATGATGATAAAACTAAGTATTTTTCTACTGAGGTAGGCCTACATAAGAGATGATATCACTGTTAATGGACTGACGTTCTTGCATATAAGACCGCTGAACCTTTATCAAAATATGGAGTATGGAGTGACGTTCTTGCATATAAGACCGCTGAACCTTTATCAAAATATGGAGTATGGAGTGACGTTCTTGCACATAAGACCGCTGAACCTTTATCAAAATATGGAGTATGGAGTAACGCACAGAAAGGTGGATATGATGTTAAAAATCAAGTACTGCATTACAGTAATGAAGGATAATGAAGAGCATACTACATGTAGTATTGTTGTTTTAGCAAAAATTGTGCCAAGGAAGGTATAATGCTTTGAGCATGTTGAAAAGCACTGTGAGGGGAAGCTGCAGTTGATATACTGGAATTGTTCCCGGATTATCAGATCGTATCCTCTATCCTGGAGAAGGCAACTTTCTGATCCTGAATTAACCTGGTAAACAAGATTTAATAGAGACTAGTCCTTATTTATTCTTGGTGTTACTTCGTAGTTTTCATATTATTTCAAGGCCTCTGCTTTTCCAATTTATTTTAGACTAAAGCGGAAATTTACAAGTACATGTACGTCTTTTCTCTAACTTCCCTTGATACATGTATATTCGCCATGGGTTATACGATGTCTACAACATTTCATCGGAAAACTCAATAATATGTTTTGTACACTAAGAAAAACAAGCTTTCCGCGGAAAAATATCTTTCAGTTATTTTTGCATGTCTCAATTTTCGACATGAATAAGTCAACCTTCGTTGAACGGTATACTCTTTCTGTGGCTATTTACAAACAATACAACACATAGTATGTAACATACTACATGCGTTTTTTTGTATTTTGTTGCTGTCAGACTATTGTATCGTATTGTATGTTGTGTCTGCGCCAGAACTTTGATCTTTAACTCTCACAAGCATATTGTAGACATTGCAAAGTCTGCCACGGCGGGAGATCAGAAAAACCACGATTTATATTTTTACATGTTCTGCCAGCTGTTGTCTTCATTTGACCAATGTTGTAAGTGACATTGGTTCTTTGAAAGGGCCTTGTTGTGAACCATAATCCATGATGTAATAGAGAACCAGACCTATTCATCCACCTGCTTGAATAGATGATTCATAGAACAATGGTCATTTGCTGCCTACCCATATTCATGTAAAATCGAGGCCTTAGCTGGTCTCCCTTATCGGCCACTAATTCCTACAGCATATCAAATGCATGCAACATGACAATTGACTGCATGCATTATGTAAAAGATAGTAGTCAGACAAACACCTGAGCATGTGTAACTGTCCAATAACAAATGGTTATCGTGTTGATCTAGCCTACATTCAAAATACATACTACATGACCTACATTTGTCCCAACACAAACACGAGATATTTCGTGCCTTGTCTGAATGCTCAATCATTTCCGTGTAGACATAGTAATAGTATTGTCACACGGCTGTCACAATACTAGTCTCGATAATTACAGATAATATATCGAACAAGTAATGCTTACTTTTTATTTTCCGTTACGACTATTGGTAAGGATTTTGTGATGGTGGACATTAATGACCTAAATGACAATAATATATCGAATAAATCATACGGATATGTATTTCGGATACTGACGAGCTAATAGGCCTGGTTCAAATATCTAAAATTTACTGAGCATTTTCAGTTTAGATCAACCTTGACTAAAGCAGTAGATATTCACTAGTACAAGGGATCCATCCAGAATGTCGATTTCAGTCAAAAAATAGAATGATTATCTGAATCTATATAGTAGTATATGGCTTTCAACCCAGATTTGAGTATGAATATCATATAAGTAGTATGGATTCGCACCAAGAATGAGGATTTGAGTTTTGTTATAATACTATAGCATGGATTCCAGCCCAGATTGTTGATTTGACTCTAAATATTATACAGAAGCATGGATTCCAACCAAGATTGTTGATGTGAGTTTTTACTAGCACTGCATGGATTCCACCCTTTGGCCGGCCGCAGGACTTGTAGGCATTCAGCTAGCCAGAGCTGCTACCATACTCTATGTTTGAGAGCCACGGTACGTGACCTATCACGTAGGAAAGTCTTGGGAAAATGCATCAACAGATGGGTTATAACTCCAGGTTGAGACATATTCAGCAAAACACCGCAAAAGGCGACGAACAACACATGAAAATAAACTTTTTTAAATCGTACTTGTCGGGGTGGGATGGAGACGATAACAAACATAGCTGGATGAACGATTTAAAAATGGCGGCACCGGCGTTATAAATTCGCAGGGAAAGACTGGCGTTTCGTCACGATCCCGCCGCAAGTGTCAGCGGGTATGGCATCATTCTCACATAAACTAATGCATGCTATAATCCACAGGAGAGAGATGAAGAAATTTTAAAAATCTAGCTATTGTTGGGGCGTTTTTTCAGCGCCTTGCAAAACGTTTGTGGCGTGAGAGAGCACACCCGACCTACCTGCAGTTGTAAAAATAACGCGGGAAATTACTATTTTCCCGCCGGGGCGTTGTTCCAAATGCAAGCTTGCGATTCCTTGATAACACAAAACGATCGACTGTACAAAATCCGAATTCTGAGGGTGATGCTGGACTCAAAAACCGGGATCCTTTTTCAGGCTCTTAAGCCCTATGTTACATTCAAGGTAGTCCACCCCCGACAAACATACATATGCATATTAAGATTTTCGAGGTCGTGGTTCAATTGGTTGACGGCAACATCACTGGTTCAAAAGAATATTCCGGGGGACAATTTCTTTTTCTATTCATTGCTCCATTGTGATATGCATATCTTTTTAGTATTTTTTATTGAGAATCGCTCGGTTTGAAATAGATACAGGCTTGACAGTCACTAAGGTTCGTATGCAAAGAATCCCATTGGTGCTAGGTTAATTATGCTAATGGGAGACTTGCATGTATTGATTTTTTGGCTCCGTTGATTATATGCAGTTTTATTTCTCATGTCTTCTGCAGCACATGTTGAATAGTCTACCCTGCAAACTCACGCAATGTGTCCATACTGAAATGCATTGGAAGTACTCAAACGTCGTGGTTTGACATAAGCTTATATATCTTTTTGCAAAAAAAGAACAGTGTGGATTTGTGATGGCTTATGCGACTGCAATTTCTGTTCATAGGCTGTAAGTTTGCGGCCGATCGCCAAATTCACTGATTGAAACTAGCTGTTCAGTGCTGTTTTCAATTTCTTTGACATAAAGTGTTCATTCCCGTCACTGTACAGGCGAGGCGAATGACAATTCTACTCTTTTTGATGGAATTTACGTGATGATTTACGTGAAGTGCGGGCTGAATGGCGGAATTCACGCTATGTGCCAAACGAAGATTCCACAGGAAAATTGCACCATGCAGGGATTACAGCCGTCCAAGAAACAACATACGCCGCTGATATTTTTCTGTTTCACTAATAGTCTGCACGGAAAGCTAATAATGCAATTGACAAAGATGAAAATGCTATTTAATTTCTGAAACTAAGCTGATTAACGAAAAGGTACATGCTATACGTGTCTTCGCCTATGGCTCTACAAATAAGACAATATATCCGCGTTAAGACGAAAAGTTCATATTTAAATTCGTTTATCGGAAAGAGGACGATTTTCATGTCACTGTTAAACTAAGGCCTGGCCCAGAAATTAAGAAGAATAATAACAAGCTGGACAGGAACCACCTGCCTTGTTTTATGGTATTCCGTTTGCAAGTGATATCGAAATGAAATAAATTATGAAAAGAACGCATTTTCAGCATTTTTCAAATCATGTTTAGATTTTAACTTACGTGTGAGTTGAACCAAGGTCGAAGTCTCGATAAGATTCTGTAGGATCTTTAACTACAAAAATCTGGTCAGACTGTACATTTGTAAGAAACTGACTAAGATGAAGAATATCATTCAGTAAAGAATCATTTCGACGTGAACCCTGATGGTCACATACAACTCCCAACTTTGGCCATGATGACGATGATGATCATATGCAGTGCTGGCCAATGTCGACCACAGTCCGATTAATCGGCCTCCAACATTAACACACAGCGTACGGTCTTGACAAATTTCAGTTATACAGTGTGTTTTATACCACTTGTGCGAGAATAGGCCATTTTGTGTTATTTTTTCACCATTTGGCTGGAACATCACGGCATCATTGGATAGTCATACTACTCAGCCCAGGTTCGGGTTCAGCGTTCACGACACAGGTAGGCTATGTACATGTACATGTACATGTGTGGAGACAATTTTGAATGCCACTCAGTCTTGATAAAGCAGTCACCTTTGCTGACAAGTACTGAATGCGATGGTCAGTTGACTTGAACCACGCCTTGAGACATGCCTTGATTCAAGATATTGATCTGTAAAAGGCCTTTTAGAATTCTGAACGCCAAGACGGAAATGTTGGCGCCGGAAGACTTTCTTTACCATAGAAAGTTGTTTGTTAGATAAATGTAACTGTGAGAGCACTCGGTTATAAATTTGGATATATCAGGTGTCGACAGGTCTCTCATGATGAATGAGCTTTCATTCATGAGATGTCACACCCCAAATTCCATCGACCCACGCAGCAGGAAGTCCAGGCCGTGAAGTGACCATCATACTATTGGTATTTGTTGAAAAGGCGTTATCAAAGCATCACCCTTGTAATGAAGTTGTCTTGCACTGGCGTGTCATAGAAATCGGCTGTTTGATATTTGATTATGCACATCTTCAGGTGTCACACCCCAAATTCCATCTGTCAGGATGAACAGGTTGCTATCTGACTGATGATAATGCTGATAGGGTGTAACCAAGGCATTTAAACTCTCGTTATAAAAAAACAGGTAACTGACTGACTTATGATACTTTTGATGATAGAGTGTTACCAAGGTATCGAGACTCCATGGCCTATAATCATATGGTCATTGAACATCGGCTATGAATATCTTCAGATGTCTCAGCCCAAATTCCGTCAACCTTCACATCCGGAGATACAAGTGACCGTCTCGCTATTGACAATGTTGATAGGGTGCTATCAAGGCATCAATATCAAATTATTACGATGCAAGGTTCTTGCATCGTAATAATTTTTCATATGTACATGAAAATAAAGAAGATATTAACTAAGAATCGTGTAAGAACCATATCTGGAAACCATTATTTCTAAGAGAGTAAAAGTCTGCTGTTCACAACAGAATGAACCGTTTACCAAATTTTTATCGGAGGAAGTAATGCTCACGACTGCAGTACATATTTTCAAGATGCATACCTTGTTAAATAACAAGACATTTTCTCGTGATGATCTTTAACGTGCATCTAACTATATATTTTCAGTTTACGCTCAAGGATACACCTTGTAATGCCACTACATTTGACATGCTTGACCTTCACTTCCAATGGTGATTTTGACATTCGGCCAGAGACCAACTCCATGGACATGCGATAGTATTTTTAGGCATTACACCCGAATCAGTGACTATCTCTAAGGAATACACCCGAATCAGTGACTATATTTGAGGAAATACATACCAACCAGTGAGTATTTGAGGAAATACACCCGAACCAGTGTCTACATTTGAGGAAATACGCACGAATCGGTGGCTATAATACCGCGAACTGGTCACATTCGTTTTTAGTGATTTTGAGTGTTAGGCAGATTTTCAAGCCTTACGAAGTGTACGAATAAGTGTGTGATATGACAAAATTCCGCTAAATTGTTTTGCAGAAGTCCTGCACATGTATTTCTGTAAGAAAGATCATTCAAGAGTAGGAAAAGTTAACTTACGTTAAATCGTTGTTCATCGTAGGCCGTCGTCATTGGTGTCATCTGCTTCAAGGAAACTGCAAGGACAAAACGAGAAAAAGATTTAAACTGAAGTTATCTGATAATGTATAAGATGAGACTACCTCTGCCTCGACTGAAGCATGTACATTAGCGACTTTTGTAACCAGCAATATATCAAGTATCAAAGGCTTCGGACAGATATCAATCTGTCGTATAAACCGTTAACATGGCAACGAATTCGTATGTCTGATTTTTATTTACGCATCCGAGTAATTTTTTCCGTGTCCTTTTTCGCGGTGACCAAGGCTTTACCAAATGGCTTCGCAGAAATTGTTGATTTCAGCTTCCCTATCAAAGGTTCTTACTTTGTAAATAAGTTGCAGAAAAATATCGAACTTGATACCATATGATGGTTGAATGTGTACTGTCTGTGGTATGATGCCAGTCAAGGCGTTCTTACCTTCATATCTAAGTTTCAGACTTGATATAAGGATTTGATGCATACTCTCTGAGGTATGATGGTTTAACTCTAGGGCTTGGACATACAGCTTTTTTGCTACAAGTTGGTAAAACTCGAAGGAAAGTTACGAAGTTACTAAGACAGTGCCTATTTTTTCCCCAAAAAGCCGGCAATTTTCTAATTTTAATTTTATATTCGCCAGTTTCAAGCACGAAATGGACGCATTTCTTTACTCAATTGATTTGCGTCAGGGCCCCTCATCATCTGGCCTATTTGAACGTTTACCACCCTTGGAATTTCCATTGACGTCATTTCTAAAAACGCGGCCATTTTTCAGATAGACTGCCTATCGCCATTTTCGGGGAAGACTTTCTCACAAATTGCCTCTTCCACGAGTAGCTAGCTGTCGATCGATCCTGCTAACTCAAACAAGAGCGGGGTTGAGTAGGCCCCGCATAATCAGCGTTTCCATGCCAACCTGCGTAAATTGTGGATTACACCAGATTGCCAATATTTTCCTTTAGGAATACGATGACTTTTTTATCAAGATTTCTAACAGACGAAGTTGTTTTGTTGTCAACAGAAGACTTGTTACAAATGAAGTTGCATCTTTCAGTTTTGAAACATATATTCATTTTTTGTATTGACGAAAAGGGCAAACTCTTCAAGCAAATTGCCTAACCAGAAGACCTTGTATCAGTGATGGCAAATAATTGCCAAAAGTGTTGACTTGATGAAATCATTCATCTACAAAACTTTTTAAAACGTTTTTAGCAGAACTGACTCCCTTGAAATTAACATTCACTTCACTTTGAAGGACTTCTAATTGCATCACAATTTCAAGTTCTTGCCAAAATGGTTGTGCTATAGTCAACCTTTCAATTATGACGCCCGACACGATGGAAAAAGGGCAGCTTAGGTCCATGGATAGAGTATACTATACAATGAAAATTGACTTCGTGCATTGACTGTTTCGCATTTCATGATGTAAGACTGTGTTCTAGGCAATCCTATTAACAGGTCATGCTGACTGCCCCAGTGAACACTGACAGGTACTAGTATTTATCCATTGGTATTGTTCTATTTTTGACTCGTATTGTACTATGTAATCACACATAACACCTCTCGATGCGTCTAATGTACTGTGCTGGAGGGCAGAAGGCCTCGGGACTTCATGGTGTGTAGAGCTGTACATCGCGAGTTTTCGTCGATGCCCACTCTACATCTTGTTAGTCCGTTGTGTGTACTTTTTATTTGTGGTGAGGGCTTTGAAGAGGCCCACCTTTGTCCTCACTGCACTGTATATTGTATTGTATGCATGTACTGTAAACTTTAGATAAATAAAGATGCTATACTTATACAAACTTGAATTGTCATTTTGTTCGTATTCGATTGTAAGCAATATTTGGTTCTGTATTAACACCATCATACGACCACTCAAAGAATCCCTTTTTGAAATTTATGAAAAGAATGCTAATACGAAATCGTCATCGCACTTTCTGTATAGAATTACCATAGATTCTAAAGGTAATGTGAGTGATTTAATCATGATATAGGCCTAAGCTATACACAATCTCTATCAAATCTAGAAAGAAATGCACAGAGAATTTTCCTTTACAAACCTATTATAGATTCTTTAAATACTTTGTATGGACCATTTTCTTGATAAATTTTTAAGGGACATTTTGCCAGTGCAGCCAGCTACAAAATAAGGAGCAAAACCAGTAAGCTGTGATCCGCGAGGATCATACCGTTTCGATGATGCCTTCGACATAGTCCCCTCCGTCAGCTTGTTTGCATGAATCTGGCGCACAATAGAAACAAAATGTCGTCCCTCAGTCATCTCAAGGCACTTCAAGCTTGGTCCTGTTTTTGGCACAAAACTAGGGATATTGCATGATTATGTAAATAAAGTTTCAGAAGAGGCCAGTAGCTGTGGAAATCGTCGCTAGGTGGAGGAAGGTGATGGATAGTTGTACCAATTTGACTGGTAACTATTTGTCATATCGTTTTTGTCACCAACACAGTGGATAGCAGAGTGTCAAGAGGCTGCTCTTTATTTATTTCCCCCTCACCGACTTCAATCTTCAACGTTGTGATTCAACTGACCTGACGAACGTTTTTTTACGTTTGATAAACTCCGTGTATATACATGTACCTGCACAATTATATTCTAAATTCCGGTTCGGACCTATACATGTACGCATAAGGCAGAAATAATGAAGTGGTATTCAAGTCGTGGTGATGACCTGCGACTTGGATAACGACGACGTTATATCCGTCTTATGAACAGGCCCAATTTAGAATCTAAAATATTCTTGCAAAGATGTTCTTGAAGACCTCAATTTTGAACCAGCCATTCTCTTGCGCCATGGTGAACAGGTACCGTACGCCCCTTAATCACTAATAAACACTGTCACGTTTTTCTTCGTCTGGGCGCATAAATTAAATTGTAAATTGCCACTTTTTCCTCCGTTCAACCTTTACCTGCTTAACGGAACTATGCGAAGGGCGTTCGATAATTTTGTTAGCATTTCATATACAATATATTTCAGAACCAAATGGATTCGAAATCAGACTCAACGAAATTTCAAATTCGTATAACGTTTGTGTATCAAGGAGCAGGTAAAAGTAGCATGTGTTTCACGGTAAAATGCACTGTCGAATGTACGTTAATCAGTGCACAATATTTTACACAATTTTACCAGAATTAAATCACTTTTTGATTTAATTCTATTAAAATTGCATAAAGAAAATATAACAGTTTACATAACATCATATAGAATTTTCTAGTATAATTATATGAAGACAATATAAAAGTTTACATAACAAATTGTACATCGTTGAAATGTATTCCACTCTTAACTGAAGTGCAATGCAAATATAACTGTATATTTAGTCTACGAACATCTAGTAATCAATATTCATTGAGGAAACGAACCAGATAAACCGCAGACCACATACAGACGTTTAAAGTATTCGACTGTAGTAATACAATGATTTAGATCATGAGCACCCAGTACATGTCAGACCAATAATGTAATGACACGGACGGATTTTTAATATTTTTCGATGTCTGGGTCGGCGTTGTTCAGTATTATCGTACGGTCTGTGATAGTTTGTATGCTTAGTCTGTTTAACCAGGAAAGTAAGTTCAGATCGGTTATATTATCTGATCAGGCGAGTTATTTCCTAGTATACGACCCATCGCTCTCCAGATTAGATATTCAAGTGGAAAATATCGACAGTTAGTGAGTTGATTTCGGACACATGGATGTACATGGATTTTATGATGATTTTATAGCCTTGCAGTGACAATTCGTTCACACACTTCGTTCAATTCATGACCAACAGAACTACATAGGCCAACATTTCCGTTGGATAATTTATGAAGAAAATGGCCTATATCGAATCTATATAGATTTTGTAAAATAACTCCCTTGATATTTTGTAAACGAAAATTTATTTAGATTCTATATCGAGTGATGCTATGTAGATTTTTTCCATATAAATTTGATATATTAATGCTATATAGCCTAAATAACGTTTTAAATCATGTTTTAAAACATTCAAGAAAAAACTTTAAATTCCTTTTAGAATCACAATATGAGAATTCTTGATTGACTTACAGTTGATCGTATATCTGTAACTTATTCTCAATTGCCTCAATTATAGTTTGTTAAATCTTTGACTAAATCTGACTTCAATTATTATTACAGTTGGCAATATAGCGATATTTTGATTCCACTTAAGTGAATTATGTTTCTTCAATTGATAGACCACCTTCGTTACAAGAATATGCCAAATTCGGAACCGGAGAATTGCATAGAATGGAATGGGTGTCGACTTATTCACTTAAGAACACGACTCGATGATTTGTTGCCTTTGAGAATCCTGGTTAGTTTCACAAGAATTCGCGCTATGAAATATGATTTGTGTGAGTATGAGTGGTCAGTTAAATCGAAAACATTCCATTTTAACTCAGGTGATTCGAAAAGTTTACTTATTTGAAGACGACCATTATCCACTCTCATAGTTGAAGTCATATTCACCTTTCCAGAAATGGGGCGCTGAGTGTCCGAAATAGTGATGCCATAAGGGGAAACTAGGCCTCATGGTGGAGGGACAAAGGAGATAGTCATGGTTGACCAACACACTTGAATGCCGACGGACAAAGTTAGTTCCAATGCAAGCCACCAATTTCGGGAAGCATGTATAGGTCTATAGTTGTTCAATTTGTTTATTACCGTCCGTCAGTGTCACACCGTTACCAATTCGACAATGTAAGATTCGTTTAGGTTGATGATGACGGTCATTTTGACGAAATGAGTATTTCGGTGCTCTTACGAAAAAAAAGAAGTCTTGGCGAGGTGGCCTATCGTGTTATTCGCAGCAATTATTTTGATGTGTGCATCATACTCATAACTTTATTCACCAACGTTTTCTAAGACCATTTTCTCATACTTGTTCAAAAATGTAGTTAATAATGCCTATGGTCCTTTAATAATTATGGTACCAACCCAACCCAATAATTGGTATCAACCCAAGTGCTTGAAGTGGTTGGAATACCATAACCTATGCAGACATGTGAGGGCCGTTCACACGGAACCAGTGATCTTGACCGATCCAGATCATTCTAGATTGGTTTGCTGTGTTTAAGATCTTACATAAGATTCTTAGTTAAGATCGTATTCAGTTTGTACACGTGTGCATGTGCAGTCTTCACAAGATTCTAATAAGATTATCTACGATCTTTACTAAGAATTTTACAAGAATCTTGGCACGAATGTACATGAACATGTACACGAATCTGAATAAAATCTTAAATTTGAATCGTATAAGTGCCTTGTGTGGATTTTTGACCTGGGACTGAATGCCGATTTTCCCCCATGTATCATATTTCGACACTACGTTGTTGCATGAGACCTTAAAGCGAAGGTATAAGAACGTAACTATTTAAGACAACTCATCAAGGCTATTTCTGAGAGTGACAAAAATCGCTTACGAATTTCAAATCGCATGCAAGAATAAGATGAAGGAAATCTTATAGACAATTACATCATACTGGACTGTGATCAACGACACACATACAGATGCTTTAGATACGAGAGCAGAATCTCTAAACATGCAGCCGTCTGGATATTATGCAGGACATCCCCTATAAATCCAGAACCCAATTACATAACATTAACATCGAATTGGATATGTTGAGTACGTGGCACAGGGATCTGGGAACATGATATTCTCCTCGATAAAGAAAGACACCAACCAAAAATACATCACCGCAAATTATTTCTATGGTTACTATAACTACAGTGGAAAAGATGGAAGATAAGTCGCAATATTTATCGGTGAATGTTCTCGTCTTCTTGTTGTGGTTACTTTCGTCGATTTCTTGCAGGCGGCAATCCCAGGACGTTTGAAACATTGACCATTAAAAGTGTTGGGAACGGCAGGAAAAAGGGTTGGGGATTTTCCGGTCCCACTCCGTGAACTGCCTTCAGCCCCAACCTGCAGTTGCTAAAGAAAGGGTGTTGAAACATGTCCTTTTTCTGAATTGACCACAGTCGAATCGGGAAGGACCTTTGGGTAAGCCCAATAAATATTGTTTTCGGATGATTGCAAAATATTGCAGAAAAAGGTCGGAGAAACTAAAAATATTCCATAGCCGTGTGTCGTGTAATGGCTGACTTCAACGAACTATCTTTGGGCAGCTGTGTCTAGGCTTTTGGATAATATTAAGATAGTTGTTGGTTTAATGGATTCTTCTTCACCAGAGCCAAGTAGTTCCCACATATAAGTATCATGTCATAAATTCATCTGAGAATACAATCATGTACAGCAATAATCATTGCATAATCTTATGGAATGTTCACTGTTTAAAAAATGCAAAAGATATTGCAACATAGTCGATTAATTACAATTACGATCAGTTGCAACTAAGATCCCTCGAATATCAGTGTGGGCTTAAGTTAGTCTATTTTGAACCTGGCTTGACCCTTTCAGTAGTAATATTGAGACTTATAAAGAGAAGGGACGCTGAAAGAAGACAAGGCGAGAGGCGTCGAGTCGAAACAGTTTGGAGAAAAAGACATCGGAAAGGAATGAGGAGAGGCAACTGGTTGCCGATTTGACAAGAATCGTCTGACGGTTGTAAAATGGCTTGGCAATGCAATAATCGGATGTTTCTGTCGATCATGACTTGGTTAAGTCTAACGTTAGGTATATACTCTTAGAAATAAAGGTTGTTAAGCTTTTGAAACCAAGACTAATATGCACCCCGAGGATCTTCAGCAAAACGAAAAACCCTTAGAACTTTTCCGAATCTCAAAAACCATTTCGGGGTTTTTCGTGTTATCGAAAAACTTCTACGGGTACATATTTGTGTTGATCGAAATATTTTAAAGGTTTTTCCAAAGCATAGAAAGCTTTATTTCCCGTAACCCACCACGAGATAGGCCATTACTAAAACGACAGAGCAAAAGGAGAGGAAGACGAGATAGAGGAAGAATTTGAAAAGTTAAATTGGATTCTAGAGAAATGAATGCAAGTTATACATGTCATACGAAAGGTCTCTAGAACATCTTCTGTGAAAAAGCCCAGGCCTAAAATATACTTCTCAAGTTCGTAACTACATGTACATGGCTATCGTAGTTCGTAACTTTACATGGCTATTGCCTGAAGGTACAGGGGCATCACCACAAGATCATTTCTGCCAGCTGGAAAAGAAAATTTGATGTCACTCAGACTTGTATATTCTCCACTTCACCCAGCTGACCGTGACCCAGAGATACTGACAAAGCCAGTCGTAGCTTCAGGTTAACATGAAAAATTACTTACTTACTTAATTCCGATTGTTTTGATTGAGAAAGAACTCCAAAAAGGCTAGAAAATGCGGTAGATTTCGAGGACCGACGCTAGAGACACCTGTCGGTATCACCATCACGGAGATGCGGATTCGCTTAGAATTTCAAGTAATATGGGATTCATTTCAAACCAACGGACTAATTATCTGATACGTTACAACGAATTTTCTTCTTACTTAGGAAATTTTCGTTGGAAAAATTCATAATTCAAGGACTAAATGCTACTTTACTGTCGATCTAAGATATTTTGAACGATAGTGGGGGCAGTCTTTGATGAAATTTCGTTGATGATGCAGTCACCGTCATCTCCAATGATGGTGCGTACTGTCATGACTGTATGGCCTTGCACCCGTTACGGAACACGTTATTTTGGATACAACAGCAAACTTTTCATATTTTCCTGCATGTAATGTTGATTGAATTGAATGAACAGCGCAATATACTTCTGATTACAGAATTAATTTTGATTGATGAGGCCATCGATACAGTTTGATATGAATGCACGTATTGATATGATTATAATACATGAACACGATTTTATACAGTACTGTGTGTTCCTTCTTTGTGAATACAATCATGTCTTTGGACTCGTGTAGTGTTGTGACATGTTTTGATCCAACAGCCTAGCTATAACATACTCGCTAACGTCGTCTATTTCTTGAATTATGAGAATCACTCTAAAAATCTGCCCTCATAGATGAGAGGAAACGGGAAAACTGACAAGTGAGCCGCCTGGTCAACAATCTGCTTAAGGGTGCTTCTTATAGCTTTCTTAAAATCTAAAATTAAGAAAAGTTTCCTCGCCTAGGACGAATTCTAAAAGGGTAAATATATGACATTTTGTCAACGTACACACTGAGAAAAAGAGCAGGTTTTTCGTCTTTTTGAAAAACCTTTATGGTTTTTCGACCAACACAAATATGCACCCCTGAAAGGATTTTCAGATAATCGAAAAACCCTTGGAGGTTTATCAGCATTTCAAAAACTATTAGGGTCTTTTTACTTAACCGAAAAACCTCTGAGGAGCTCATATTTGGTTTAGGTTGTTCGAAAGCTCAAAGTCTTTATCTCAAAGAGCGTATACGAATAAAGTATGATTCAATGGCGCGATAAAATCGCTAAACTGTAACACTGCCTTATTCAATTATATCACCTTACCACAAACAGCAGGGTAATCATCCAAAATTAGCTGGCAAGATTTCTGTACCAACAGGAAGAAAATCACAAATCAACCACAAATATTTCAGGTAGTCTAGACTTCGATCTTCCTCTCTACATGCAGGTTTCGCAATCCATACACGCCAAGAAATAAAGTTTTTTCAGCTCTGAAAGATTTTTCGGCCCACACAAATATGCATCCCGCAGAGACTTTTCAGCAATGAAAACCCCTTTAAGGTTTTTCAGAATATCAAAAATCATCTGGGGTTGTTTATTTTGCAAAAAAACCCTCTACGGTGTGCATATCGCCGAAAAACCGTCGATGGTTTTCCGAAGCTACAAAGCCTATACATGTATGTCTAAAATGTATGGACGAAGAAGTACAAAGTACGGTGTGTGAGATAGAGTGGTGTCATCAAGGCCTATATGCTAATTCACTCAAGCGGAACTCGTATATCACCTTTTATACTAAGTCGTTCAAGGAATCTGGCAAATCTTCAAAGAAAGTCGGCGAAGAAATGCATTTTACATACTTCGTTTTTCGTATTTTGTCGCTGGTAGCTCTTTGGAAGGGTTGCGAAACTGCCTATCGAATACATAACGACGGCTGTGATATACATCCACAAAGTAATAGTATAACTGATAATCATGAAAGAGATTGCCATCATTTGTGAAGTAGAAGCATCACGATTGAAGAAACTCTCTCAGTGGACCAAGAATTAGAGTTTCTTTCAATAAATCTTAAGTTACAAGACGGGAGAAAGATGAGACGTCAGCTTGTGATTTCACTCCTTTCTTATGAAGCCGAAGATGAAGTAAAACAACGTTTGTCTATTTCATACTTTTCATTTGTCGCTGTAAACCAAGAGAGCGTTGGTATGGTTGGCCACCGCCAGGCAATGGTGTCTTTTGTGTAGCAAGCAAGAAAGAACACTTGAGATTATGAAATACTCCGAGGGTTTTTCATTCGCTGAAAAACTCTCTACAGGTGCATATTTGTTTTGGCTGAAAAACCTTCGAAGTACTTGCATAATGATGATAGAGAATGCAAGGATACATCAGAGCTTCTAGTCTTAGGAAACATGACATGTCTATGATACAGCTTTCAATTCTTGGTATACAGAAGGGAGCCTTCAACACAGAGCTGGAAAAGAAAATAGAAAAATTGTGGATTCACGGGGGGTCGAACCCGTGACCACCAGATCGAAAGTTCAGCATTCTAACCGTTGAACCACGGAGGTTTTCATGTTGGGTGGAGATTTTCTTCGCCTGTAATAGCCAAGATATGGCGATATGAGCCTTGTGTGAAATATAGCGATCATCACCATGATGTTGAATTCGTTGAGAATTGTTCGTGTGGTTACCACTTTGATGGGGGCCCTTTGCTAGCAATAATTTATAGTTGTTTTTAAGGAAACGTTGCCTCCTTTTTCGTTGAAATCCATGTTTTAATGACATTGTGCCAGCTTATAGGTGAGGAATCTGTAAGCACTTTTGCCAAGAAATTTTGAGGGAAAATCATCAATAAAATATTGTGGGGCAGTTATGGATGACAGGGGACCGAGGATGGGACACTTTTTCTGTCTTGTCCTGTAGTAGATTGGCTGGGAGATTTCGGTATATTCCTGACGCTATAAGAAAACTTGCATAAAGATAAAGTTTTTGGCACCAATGACGACAGCCATGGCGGATTTGCACTCAAGTTCGACTGGATTCTCTTGGAATCAAGTCTGCACTCTTAGTTTGTCGTTTTGATATAGCTCACTGTGATTTAGAGGGAGAACTGGGGTGTGGAATGTTTCTTGTGGTTGCCACTTTGATGGAGGACATAACGAACAACAGATAGTCGCAGTGGTATTAATTCGATTCTGGTTTATCAATTTGATCTTGAAATTGAATGAAATAAAATTTACATTCTTATGTAGTACTTTAAATTTTACAACTGTACTGTCACGAAGCGATTTATATTCAGTTCCCAAGTCTAGTCCTGAAACCGTTCTGTTGAAACTTCGTTGATGACATTATCATTGAATTGAATCGCCATCAGTTACCAGTTCGTCATGACCACATGTTGATTCGGTCAATAGCACATTAATAACATGAAGTGATTGCATGTTGTACTCATTGATTTGTAATGATATCCTTTCACGTGACAGGTGTATCATTATCCCGCTAATAGCAGCGCATTATTTCCTACATTATTTGCCATATCAATAAATAAATCTTTTAACAATGTAAGCTTATAAGGTCAGAAAGTTAGACTACGAAAAGATCCTTTCGCGGTACTTTTCGAATAACACAAGAAATTGTACTAGTCGTAACACTATGAATATTATAGATTTATGGTTTATGGTAACACACATCGACTTGTCATGATATTCCATTAACGTGGCAATTGCGGCATTGTCCGGCCAATCGCTAATCGCTAAATGGTACATAGTATTTTCTAGGCCTTCCACATTCGTAAAATTTGAAATCAAATTTAAAAATTTCTAATTGCCTCAATACATTTACGTACTAAATATGGATTTGAACATTGCCGCAGTGTAGAGAGATATCAAATACTATGTTGGACATGCAACAAAAGGATAGGAGCCAAGCTATGGAATCATCACCCTCTCTAATAATGCATTTATGCATAACTGTGGTATGCGTCATAAAAGTGATCTTGCTAAATAAGTGGACACTTGGTGTTGGAATCCGGACTTTGGATGCAAAATGCAAATATATCAACCCGATTACACAGACCGCAGGGTCAATATCTAAATGCAAAATATATGCGACTTTTATACATGATTCATAACTTGAGGTTTGTAAGTATCATTCGGAATGCACCGCACATTCACTAGTGATACTTTATGTAAGTAATACTTGACGGTTTTGTGGCAAGCATTATGTTTTTTCATTGAAAATGCCACAGTAAAGTGCAAAGTTTTGCGCCTTTTAAATTTCTGCGATTTGCGAAAGATTTTCAAAAAATAAAATATTTACGATTTTACAAGGTTATTTGAGAAATCAGCAAAAAATGAAACAGCCTCGTTTAGCAGGCTGCCTCACTGAAATTACATGAAAACCGCATACCCGAAGATGTACTTTATCGAATTTCAACTTATCCGCGCCCTTACTTTTTTTATTTTATTTTATTTTAGATTTGTTTGTTTTTTGCCAAAAGGACCAACAATGAGGTAAAACGAAGTCGAGTGTGTTACTGGACTCTTTACGAAAAAGAAACCTGTCACTTTCGGCAAAAGGACATCTTGACATTATTGAAATAGCCCTTCTACGGTAGAATCCGGATGTTAACATTTCGAGTTGCAGAATTTGTGGCAGTACCATGTCGAAAAATATACCAATCGACACCTTTTCAACATAATCTTTATAGCCACAAGTGCAAATCTCATAGCTAAGTGCAAATGCTTATAATTTTCAATCCATGATGATTGCGGTCAGGTAATGGCTTTTGAGATGATTGAAGTCTCGACATTTAGGTAATATGCGTCATAGAAGAGTTAAAGACGGACAGATCCGGTGAAGTACAAAATGATGGAGTAGTTGACGCTCTTCCAATCTTTACGCCATCAAGAGAATCAATAGAAATCGATGATGACAACATTTTTCCCCTAAAAACTAAGGGTTTCTGGCTCATCATGAACCCTTTAAGAGTTTTTCAATCAGCACAGATATGCACCCTTATAGAAGTTTTTAATATAAATGAAAAGACCGTAAGAGATTTTGAGCATGTGAAAAAGGTCACTCCTGAACATGATGTTATGACCATCGGACAACCTGGCGTCGTCAAGAAATTGAAAATGTTGAACGGCATCGCACGGCCATGTGCATGGAATCTCTAGCTTGAATTGAATACTCAGAACCGGTCTTTGATCAGTGATATCAGATTATATATAGAGTACTGGCATTGACTGGAACTCGACCTTGATTTCGTTCAAAGATTTCCACTGCAGTGAATAACAACAGGAAAATACCGTACCCTGGTACCGACTGAACCATCATAAGCGTGCCAACTATGAGAAATAATGGGCTGTTAGTTCATTTGAATAAGCGATAAAAAGTAAAACAAAACTTGTGAATGAACCTGTGATAGTTGTATGGCCCGTTTTCGCAAAGTGGCGCTCAGGCATGGGCAGTGGGTGCGATTCGCTTCAAGGTTAATAGTCTTGCAAGGTCTTTGCAAGAATGAGGATTGTTCCTCTAGTGGCCCCTAAAAACTGTTCATCTGCCCTGAAAAGTATTTTGAGAAATGAAAGGCTATCGTTTGATCACTCGTTTATGATAGATTATAAAGGTTTCAGGAAAGGTGAAATGAATTTATTGAAATTATATCATGCATTATACTGCGCACTGACACAGAAAGCACTGAATTCTCAGCCGTGTACAAGTACTCGAATTGTGTAGGCCTTTAGTATGTTCGCAAGAATGAATGCATTTGGAATTGCATAGCAACTATATTCTCCACGGCTTCTGATGAAGGGAATTGTACAAGTACTTTTCCCTTGGAAGGCATCAGCGAATAGAAGACTTAGAGAGGCAGGGATATAGCCGTGAGGCTATCACACAGCACCGATTTTATACAAGGTAAATCATGCCACAAAATCTGACTTGCTCGAATTCATCTTGCTCTCTCTTCTGCTTTAAATGGCATGAGTGGTACCTAGCAATTTCGTAAGCTGCGCCTGCGTGTCATCCACGAGCGGGGACTTTATGAGCCTCACACCTATTCATAAAGTGTCGAAATAACTTACCACTTTCTGATCTGACTTTGCCATCAAACTACTCAAATTCGGCCCTTAGTAATATTCAGTCGGCCTGTGAGGGCATTATAAACTAGATGCACCCCTCCACACTCTAAAAATAACGGTTTTTGAAAAACCTTTTAGAGATTTTCGGCCCACAAATACGCAACCCGTAGAGGCTTTTTCATTTTCAGGGTAATGATGTTTTTCACAACTCAAAATTATTTTGCGTTAGTAAAGTAACTGTAAACCACAAAGGGGTGAATACTTGTGTTGGCTGAAAGAAGCTCAAACCTTTTAATTTTGAGTGGATTTCATGCAAGCAACATTGCATCTCTTCGCAGCCATTGGCAGCGCTGACATAATAAAGAATGTCGAAATCGATTGAGTGTGACAGGGACAAATTCTCCTGGTCGACAAGCGGAAGCTACTATGGATTTCAAGTTAAGTGTTCGAATGACTTCTATAAAACTCACCATGTTTAGTTGCCTGTGAAAGAAGACGCTTTCCCGTTCGCAGTGAACCTGTGGTATGTGCTCGCAAAGGCTGAGGTGGATATGGGGCCCGTGTGGGTCCAAATACGGTCAAATTCGATCAGAATCGATCCCGCCATTTTGGGAGGAAGCTCAACGGTGATGTAGCTCCGTTTTCGACTAATACAACGAAATATCAACAAAAACTAAAGCGGAAAAGGGACGAATGAACGAAATCTGAAAACATCAACGTCCTTCCTTAACATACTTCGGAATATTCGTCAAGATTTGCCGAAACTTTCTTAAAAATCAGGAAAGATCTGGTATCACCTACTTATGCACCCACAACGCTCAAGGACGCGCGTGACGTCACCGCATTTTTGAGTTAACTGTTCTGATAATGAGATGCGTCTGTTTGCAGCCTCCTCGCCTTTGCATTATGCACAATAAATGGATATGTTATTTCGTTGTCAGCGCTAAATATACCAATGACGCGAGGGAATAAAGAATATATTTGCAAAACCAAGTACCGCAGCTTGACAAACATAACAAAACCAAAATTATCAAAATATGTTATGCGGGTTTTTATATCTAGGCCTGCGCTAAGTTTTACAAATATCTTTTTGCTGCTAAACATAGAACGGCTTGTTTTCAGCATTGAATATAGGCCTACCAATCAGGCGAGAATTTGGAGGGAAGCATCTACCACGAATTAAGTAAGTTACCAACGTGACACAGAAAAGACAAACCAAGAATTTTCAATACGACAAAATATCCTCAATTATTGGAGAGTTGACCTGCCAAAGTCCAGGGGGATATTTGACGAAGAAGTTACGGTACTTAAGTGATAGGAACTGAATAACTTAAATAGAACAGAAATAAATTCACAAAATTCTAGTTTACAATTGTTTAAAGACTAACACAGGGACATCCACGCACTGTTTAAATCGATGGGCCGTTTAGGAAAGATGTTGCCGCAGTGTCGACCGGAGGACAGGCAGGGTAAGAGACTCACCAAGTGACAATTTAAACTGGCCTGAAATGGCCAAATGTAGCGCTATATGTGCGCTCCCTGGCTTCTATAAAATCGTTATTGGATTAACTTGGGGAATTAGTATAAAGCGCTTTGAGACATGACAGTTGTACAGTACAAAGCGCTCTGCAAGATCTTATACACTTTTCCAGAAATGGGGCGCTGAGTGTCCGAAATAGTGATGTCATAAGGGGAACTAGGCCTTATGGTGGAGGGACAAAGGAGATAGTCATGGTTGACCAACACACTTGAATGCATTTAATGACGGACAAGGGGGAAAAAGTTAGTTCCAATGCAAGCCACCAATTTCGGGAAGCATGTATATCCTATTATCATTCCAATGTCGCAAAATATGAATTTATCGACTCATGATTGGAAATACTGGATATAGAATCTTTCGATAAAAATATAGTGACTTGATAAGGTGTGCGGTCCTAAATCACTATAGAAATAAACTTGTTGTGCTTTTGGAAAATCTTGGTTCCTCGGCCAACACAACACTTGTACCCCGCAGAGGTTTTTAAGGGAAGTGAAAAGTCCTTGGAGGTTTTTCACAATATCAAAAACCCCTACCGGGCGCATATTTGTGTTGGCAGAAAAATCATTTATGGTTTTTCAGAAGTTTTTTTCTAAGATTGTAATTGGCTCGAACTGTTTTGTCGACACTTTCACGAAGGAACATTACGATTAGATGTAAAGTTTCTGCCACAAGTGGGCATATAGTACGAAGGCATATGTATAAAGCCATATATTCCCAGCAGCTGCTATCCTCGACAATTCGTCTGTCTAGACGATCGACGAACTGTCATAAAATAGGAATCCGATATGATCGCTCTATTAATACTGAGCATAGACAGTTCGAATTTTTTAAATGAGAAAAATCCCAGGAATGGCAGGCACGAAATATATCTGGGGTTCGTGACGGCGCAAGCGTGAGGCAGTGCAAAGTAAGGCATAGTTCTATTTGGATATTTTGGATGGAGTTATAGATATTTACTGAAGAAACAAGTTTTGTTTGACGTATGGGGATCTATAAAACGACAACTAAACTATGATTATTTATTTATCGAATTCCTGAACCTCCTCTCACCTCCACAATCACAGCAAAAGGAAATACATGGCTTCCATACCATTTGGAAAACTGCATAACTGTTTCTCATATGAAGAATTTGCCAGACGACATCTTTGCCATTTCGAGTAATATGACTTCAAAGTTTGGAATAATTGAAAATGTATCGGAAAACTGGTGACATTTTTTATCGTAAGACTTTTCTGTTGGAAATTTGGAGGATAAGGTCACATATGAGCAGTGATGGTGCATGATATCTCGTTTTATGATGACACTATTTACATCCAACAGCAGACATTTTGTGCAATTCAGTTTTATACACAGCCGAATTCTGGCAAAATCACGCGGGGTAATTTGATTCAGTAAATCGAGGGAAAACAGATGAAACTCGAGAGACTCAGTCTGAGGGAGTGAAGACACGAAGACCTTACTCTCAAATGGATGTAGCGGCAGAAAATACGCTGGCATCATTTACGACTCCCACCATTGTCTTCAAATTTGAGAGTACATTGCAGTTGTCTTACCATAACTTTGATTCCATTAAACTGACGAACGTTTCTAATTGTGAAACAACGTGTACTTGAACAATAATAATTTAAAGTCCCGATCGGACCTGCGCACAAGCCCGAAATGATGACGTCGTGGAGATGGCTTACGACCGGGATAATGACTTCCTTATATCCGTCTTATGCCCAGGTCAAATTTGGAATTTAAAATATTATTGTAAAGATGCATATGGAATATGATTATGAAAACGTTCGTCAATTAAATTAAATCTAATATAACCAGAACATGGAACGTCGTTTTCTGTTCTCGTCGATTGTAAAGATTTCGAACAGGAAATATGTTATAAGAATTATATACACTATATTTCGAAGTTAGATTTCTTGCAATATTTGGTCATGCCATGAGCCAGGTATTAACAGGGCTAAATCAACTTTTTAGAACCAAATCTGCACCTTTACATGTAGTAAAGCTTTTCAGGGAAATGAAAAACCCTTTGAGATTTTTCACAGACTTGAACTATATTTCGAAGTTCGTTTTTCGGTCATGACATGAGCCGCGTATAACAGGAATCCAAATTAGAATCATGAAAGATATTGAAGTAATATGTTACATGAATTGTAATGCACATATTTACTCTTAACAAATAAGGGTTTGGAGCTTTTGAAAAACCCAGGATGGATTTATAACCAACGCAAATCTGTACCTAGTAAGGGTTTTTCATGAACTGACAAGCGCTTTGAGGTTTTTCACAGACTTGCACTATATTTCGAAGTTTGATTTTCTTTCGATATTCGGTCATGCCATGAGCCACGTAACATGAATCCAATTAGAATTATGAACGATATTGAAGTCATTTGTTACATGATTTGTAATACATGTATGATAAGTATGCAATGCACTTAAAATCTATCGAATTCTATATCAATATCGATCAATCAATTTATCAGGACTGTGGCAGAGTTTTTGTCATGAAAGGATGAAAGGCCGACTTTTCGTATTACTAATTACTCTCAACAAAAGAAGATTTGAGCTTTGGTCAACCATCCAGTCATGCAAGTCGAATCATTGTAAGGTTAAGTCATTTGTTTATCATAATGCTGATGTCAACATACACATGGTCTGACGCATTACCTAAAGTGGCTTCGCATATGATTGTGGCGGGAAAATTGAAATAAAGAAAGAGATATGAAAACCCTCTGACGGTTTTTAAAGCTTTCTAAGCCTCACCGCGAAGGGCCTTCATTTCCCTTAAAAACCTCTACGGGATGCATATTTGTATCACTGAAAAACACACACAAAGGTTTTCCAAAACCTGAAAAACCTTCATTTTCAAGAGTGTGGAAGTTATGCCTTGCAAAACGACAAGTGGCTTTCTATTGTGGTCAACATATTATTAAATGAACGAACTGACCATTATGTTCTTTAACAATTCTGTAATTGCTAAGTTACGACTGAAACATCGTTGATGCGACCCATATCTGATCAGGCTCAATCAAATATTTCATTTTAATTTGATTTGTTTTGCGGTTAAGGCACGCGACAGTTTTCGTGCGAATCTGAAATTCCGAGACACGGACATACACGGATGTCCGACTCTATTGTATCATGGGTCAACACATCTGATGATTGATGATTCGGCCAGACGATATTCCGTGAAGAAATCACGACAGAACATGGCTATCACTAACGGGATATTTAATGAACGAAGGATGAAATTATTGTCATCTCTGAACAGTTTTAGTGTCTTTGATTTCTTTTCCGTCATTCGTTGATTATACATGATGCAGTTCATCAAATATTTTTAACAGATATTTGATGAACTGTATCACGTTTAATTAAAACTTTAACACTGGTTTGTCATGCCAAGAATACGCCGCAAACGAGTGTGTGTGTGCGTACGTTGGTCGCAGGATGATCAGATAATTCCTCGACACTCTAAGAAATAACCATTATTGAGCTTTTGAAAAACCTTAAGGGTTTTTTGCCAACACAAATATGCACCCCTTATAGACTTTTTTTCAGGCAATTGAAAAGCACTAAAACCTTCTTTTTTATTTTACCGAAAAACCTTCAAGAAGGCAAAGAATGTTGAAAAAATCGAATGGATTTCCGACCTAAAATCCAATGTGTTTGTTCTCAACTAGTTGGGGGTTTGGACTAAGCACATTGGAATGTGGGTGAAGTTTTCTGTGAGATTAAAGAGAACATTTCAAGCTTTGGACCTTGACCAAAGTAATGAGGTAGGCTCTTGACGGTGTCATGTGACGGTTGGATATTGGGCGATATGAATAAAGACTAGCAAATGCTTTTACTTCAATTTTGTACAGAAAGGCCTAGTGTAAATGTACGTGGAGTTATAGATAAAAGCATTTGCTAGTCTTTATTCATATCACCCAATGTCACAGTTATATAATGAATGATGAGAAATATAAGAAAAGCACCAACCAAGACAGATAAATCCTACTTTCAACGTATGTTCAACGTACGTGTGTTGCGTTTGACTTGAAACTCTGGATGAATACGAGCATCACATATGTGCTTTCGATCTTGGCTGAGCCTTGTTCACACGAACGTCTTGGCTGGGGTCTTATTTGTGTAAACGAGGTCTCAGGACAGATGGAAATCTCAAAGTTAAGTGCTCAAAGTCATACAGCATTTCAAGTTAAAAGCTATTCTGACGCCCCTAATTCCTGTAGACATGAAGTTCAACTTCCACTTCGTGACTAAAGGTTGAAATATCATGTTCTTTCTATATAAACTCAATAACGTTCTGTAAATGTATACAATAAGTCGAAATAGTAACGGGGAATTATACAAAATATAGTACATAGGATTATAACAACTTACATGACTTACTTTGGAAAGAAGGAAATATATCCACGAGACTTCATTGTCGAAATATTACAGCATCAATACCCGTAGAAAGATTCTGTAGATTGAAATAAAGTATCTATTGCCATGGCCAAACGAAGGAAAGCTCTCGAACACCAGTTTCTGATTGCAGTATATTCGTTTTGTTGATAATCATGTTTGTTTGTCGTAAGAAGCCAAATTACCAAAGACAGAATGAAATTCTGCGGTACGGGATGACTCTCATGATGTATTTAAATGAGATGCTGCGGTCATTATCATTGGGCAAGGACACAATCGTCCGATTTGGTTTCATCCTCATCGGGCAAGGAAGTTGCGGCTTGAAAAGGAGAATACAAACTCTGAGGGGGCAGAAATAGAAAATGGGCCGCGAGAACGGCATGCTGATACCTATGTTGATATTTCCTGGCTACGGAGCTTCTGTCTTCGTAATTTTCGTTGCATTATTCTAAAGACACGAATATTATAATTTCCAAATAAATATGTTTCACCTGCTTTGCATGGGTGTCGTCCTCAACGAAGACGGAAGATTCAGGCTGTAATTAGACAAGGCAGGCCTTGGGACTAAAAATGGTAGAGAAGGCTTAAGTAAAGTAGTAGGTAGTTGAGAACGAGAACTGGCATTTTCCCCGACACGGTGAAAACCATTTATCCGGTTTTTCGTTGATATATTCAAAATGAAAATGAAATATTACTAGTATTTCTTACATGTCTGATACATTGTAGAAGGAACTGAAGGTGTCCTATTGCCGTACGACAGGGTAACCCGAATTGGGGAAGCATGGTGCAATATTGAATATTGAGAATAAAGGTTAGGGTTTTTCGGCTAACAATCATGCACCCCAAGGTTTTTAAAGACATTGACCAACTTCTAAAGGATTTTGTGTTGATGAAAAACCACCAAGGGTTTTCATTTCCCTGAAAAGCCCTACGGGTGCTTTTGTGTTTGCTGAAAATATCCCAATTTGTTTTCCAAAGCTCAAAAGCTTTTATTTTTAGGAGTTTATTATTTCAAAAGCCAATTCGCATACTGCAACAGGTCTACCCGTTGTCATCCCGACTCTCATGCGTTTGCGTCACCACTATCGAGATCCACAAACATTTTGGGCGTGAGTGACTTTGCCATATCAAAACCTTGAGGATCAGAGACGATGAAGACAGCAATACACGTTGTCTCGGACATTTAATGATGGTGTTTACAGAAGTAAGCTCATTATGATCAGTAATAAGATGCAGTGACATTTAGCAGAGTAGCCTTCGTCGATCAGTCGGCTGTTTCTCGAAACAACAACGTGTTGGAGAAGCCAAGGACAGAGGTGGAGGACAAGGCGATAAACTGACACTAAACTGTGCTTCAGCCAGGCCATAGTGGGCCGCAAACTGTACACTGGTATACTGGTAACCATGCGTCATTATTCCCAAAAAGATGCTGCCAAGGGTCCCATATTTGGTCGTCTTGTCATTCAATCACTTGCGGCAGGGTATTCCGTTTTAATCAAGACAAAAAACCCAAACTAGAATAGATTTTAGCAACGACAACATGTCGTTCAATTCTTTTCTACTCCGTCTCTCATCCTCCCACAGAAGGCCTTTGTTACGCTTCTAAAATACATAGGAAGGATACAGAGGCATGTTGGGTGAGGATGTTCTCTCACAACCACAACATGATAAAGGTCGCAGTGGTATAGCAAACAGCAAAACACCGAGGTGAAAGACAAGAAGACCATATCAAACTATACAGTTTGAACCCCAAACTCTCATTACAATCGCCATCCTTTCTAAGTTTAGGATTTAGTCAAGGTCCCATCTAGTTGATTTTGTTATTCTCAATCACAACTTAGATTAGATTCTGAGTTAAGATGCTTGCAAGATTCTTACAAGTCTTAACAGGACTCACATACGGAATCTTAACCGCGGGAAATCCAAGCAAGATTCGAAACGGGAGTCTTGACCAGAATCTTCCAGCATTTTCATCTTGTATATTCGTGCGATTGAGTATCCAATTGCGACAACAACACTCTTAGAAAAAAAGGGCCTTTAAAAAACATCAAATGGTTTTTCGGCAAACACAAATATGCACCCCGTAAAGGTTTTTCGGTATCTTGACAAAGCAAAAATGGATTTTGATAATCTGAAGAACCTCTACGGCTTTTTCATTTTGCCGAAAAACCTCATTTGGATGCATATTTGTGTTGGCCAAAAACCATTTAAGTTGAAAAACCTTATTTCTAAGAGGAAGGAAGGAAGGAATACACCTCATTGCATGCGTTAAGAGGCCTTGCTTTATAATGAGACCTATCGAAGATTCAGCAGTTGTAATTGCGTGCGGTATATGTATTCGATCGTGGGCCAGTTATCATTTGACTCTTTGAGTGAGTAGGCCTGGGAGGTCGTAGACAACGAAAAGAAAGCTAATTTGGCCCGAGAAGGAACCAAAATGCCGCTCTTAATTCAGGTCTATTTGGATACAAAATTTGCCTCAAAACCGGTCTAGCGAAGAGAAGTACCTTTTTCTTACTGAAATCTTTGTGTAATTGTGATTTGAAATGTGTTCAATCGTGAGCAAATGAAACTGGACTCCATGATCGACGATGCTTGGGATTTTGTGTCCTCCAAGTCTGCTTGCGCCAAACAGCCGTTTTGGCGGGAAATCTCCATAAAAGCGGGAAATTGCCATTGCATAACATGCAGAACACTGATTACATTTCATTACCGAAAAATTGCAAATATACAACAGTATATCTTATTTCGATCGAGAAATAAATGAAATTTTTTGAAAACTCGACTGCCGCGTGAATAACTAGGCCGGGGTTATGGATCTCAATGTCATGACGAAAGCAAGCTATATCTGGCAGGAAACCTGCCACAACTTAACTTCTTTTGGTTGCTTATTATCTTTCCTTACGAAAATAATGCAAATATACCACAATATCTCATTATTTCGATCTAAAAATAAATGAAATTATTGAAAAATTGACAGCGTCACGAACCTTTCATCCTGCTGTGCCGAAATCTCGAGGTGGAAAGGCAATTCTGAACGCCGCCTATCAACAAGTTGAATATTTTCAAATGGGGCTCTCTTGACTTCATTAACAAATTACAATGATGGGAAATACAATGCGGCATTCTCTCATTCCGGAACCGAGGGGAGGAGCAACGCAGAGAGATGAGATATTTCTCATCTCCTTGCTCTGAGGCGCTTAAAGGTGCCGGAGAAGTTTTAGATTTAGGCCTATACACTCTTAAAAATGAAGGTTTTTCATCTTCTGAAAAACCATTAACTGTTTTTCGGCGAACACACATATGCTCCCCGTAGAGTTTTTTTTGGTAAATTGAAGAAAAAAAACAAATGGTTTTAGAGATTGTGGAAAGCCTCATCGCTGAAAAAAGCCTCTACTGGGTGCATATTCGTGTTGGCTGAAAAATCATTTGGTTCTTCAAGGGCTGAAAAACCTTTATTTCTAAGAGTGCCCAGAACTGGTCAAAACTTTCGTCTTACCGAAATTGATATCAACCAACACATAAATATATCATTTATATAGTGATGGCGTTGGTAGCATTTAAGCCCATGGGAGAGAGACAAGACAAAGTAGGCCTACTGACAAACTGAAAAACCGAAAAGAAGTTTAAACAGGTGACGCATTTGAACGGCAACGCCGTGGAGATCTTCATCGTCATATCACACTCTTAAAAACAAAGATTTTGGAGGTTTTGAAAAATCGTTTACAGATATGCACCCTGCAGACTGATGAAGTGTCGAACGGTTTCACGAGTTACTACACAACGATATTTTGTATTCCGGATCGGACTTGTGCATGAGACGGAAATAATCCGTCGTATTTCAAGTCATTCGACTTGGATAATGACTTCGTTATATCGATTCTTGTGCACAGGTACAAATTGGAATTTAAAAATGTCGTTGTAAATGTCAATATGAAAACGTTTGAATATGAATTAAACCGAATCGATCACCTGATAACTAAGTATAATTCAATCTCGGAGAGCGCAAACTCTGTATTATTTTGTATGTTAAGCATTTAAATGGAAGTAGTTACATACGGTTACGGAATTGTCTGAATTCCACTGATGAAGCTGGTCGAAATGAACGCCCAGGCCGGGTTGAGAGTGCAACAGGTGGTTCAGCAAGATCGCGATGCTTTGTAATAATAGAAGAAAGCAGGGACCGGTTCCTCAAAATCTATGTTTTCCACTTACTTTGGTTGGCGTGACGTTTACGCCAGGTTCTCACCTACTGCCTCTCTTGCCAATCTTGCCTAATCGATTGATGGATTTGACCAATAAACCAATAAGAGGAAAATGATAGAGGTCTTATGCCGAATATAGTGCTCGAGGGTGCAGTTAGGCCTGGTTAAAATCAAAGTGTTAAGAGGTAGGCCGTGTTAGTAATAAGAGTGTTTTCTTGTACAACCGGGCCCTGCCTGGGTTGGGTTGCTCAAAACCACGTTAGCTTAAAACACAGTCGTTAAGGCTGTCAATGTTATTAAGATCAATTAAAACAGAAAACGGGAACTTTAGGCATGAGCTTTTTCGTGAAATAAACTGTATGATTACATATTACTACCGGTAGATAAGAAGTTTTTGAGACAACAACTACGATATCTCTGTACATTTGCTATTGGTACAGATGACGAAACCCGACGGGTTTTCTGTCTGGTTGACCATTTGGTTGCGGTTTTAGTTTGTTCGTCGAAGTTTCAGAATGACAGAGATCCGAATGAGACGCCACTCCCAGCAATACTTTTCGACTTCAGTGACAGTCACTGGCGGAATACTCGCCGGTCAGGCATGTTCACATTTTGACTGGTCGGAGAACTTACTAAACATTGACAAAATAGGGAAGATTGTTTAGAGTTCAATATTATGTTTCTTCATTCGCCAAAGACCACAGTTCTTCACCAGATACGTTGAAAATAGTCAATTTCCGTCTGCGCTCTGCCGACACTTTAAAGTGAAGGTTTCTGAGCTTTTGAAAACAGGCTTTTTTAGCGGTCGCAAATACAAAACCTTTGGGGGTTTTCATGGGATATGATAACCGTCAGTGGTTTTTCAGTAGTAAAATTCAGTAGGTCAAAACCCATAAGCAGTTTTTCAATTCCCGAAAACCCTTCATGCGGTCCGTTGCATATTGTCGGCGCTAAAAAGCGCTTCAACGGTTTTCAAAAACTCATAGTAATTTCAAGTTAGTTTCACGAGTGCAGACCCAATAATGAAATAAAGTAAATATGCAATCAACAACGATTCTGTTACTTTTAGGTGAGAAACGTTAGAAAAGATCATCCGCAGTACTAACCTTGCATCCTCCCGCGAAGAGACCCGGATGTAAAAAGGCTGTTCACCACATCGCCAACGACGACCACGCGGAGACCTTCGCTGACCGGGCGACACTTGACTTAATTACAAAATTAAGATGGCTGCGATTCAATGAAACCACAATTTGGACATTCTTTCATCGTCATCATCATTGAAGCATCCTGATACTTGTTGATCTTTGCAGATATTTTTCCTTTCAAGCTTAGTACATTGATATGACGAGTTGGTTAGGAGTACTGAGTTTAGCCCGATCAATATAAGACGTTTTGTTAAATGTGTAGGTTTAGGACATTTTGTTTGAATTTTTCCACCAAATTGTCCTTATCGGGTGTATGCGGATTGCAGTACAATATGAAGATGGAAGAAATGTTGCCTGTTGCCTTTGCATTTCTGAATTCAACAGGACGCTGAACAGAGAACAAATCCAAACTGGAATAAGAAAACTAGAGATCTGTTGAATAGATTGTGATCATTATGTTTGGTTTAGGCATAATGGTATCGGGACAAATTAAATTATTGTGTCCGCGATTAGTGAACCAAACTAATAACAGAAATAAATGTCTAGTCAAACATTAGCTCTTGAGAATAAATGTTATACAGCTTTTGGAGAAAAAAGGGTTTTTCAGCCCATGCACACTAACACGCACCCCGATGACTTCAGGGATTTTGTTTACAGGGAAATGAACAAGTTCAAAAACAATAAGGGGTTTTTCATTTCTTGTCTAACAGATCTCTAGTGCATGGGTGCAGTGTTGGCTGGAATACCCTAAAATGTTTTTGAAATGCTCCAAACCCCTTATTTGAGAGTGTACGTTTGACGAGGCCAGGAGAACAAGATAAACCGAAATGGACTCAAGATTACAACCAAACACGACTTAGAGTAATCGCTCGCTTCAAAATACCGCCAAAGCATAATACATTTCAAAAGGCAGTCTGTAGGTTGAAAATCTATTGACTCGACGCACGGACAGACGAGTATCAGTCCCTTGGAAAACATTGCTGCAACAAGTGCGTAACGGTATGAAGTGATTCTGCCGTTCTCATGCGGTAAATTTAGTATTGAATTTCATTCCACCACTGGTATAAAGCAGTTGGTTAGATATCTAACTCTCCTGACTATAGGGATGTGACGGTACCGACAGCAAAAGAAACTGAAAGATTTCTCATGTGTGAAATTGTCCATACTAACAAAAGTATCCTCAGAAAAATGCCAATTTTTCGCCCGATTTCGGTAATGCGAAGTTTGATAAAGAGCGGAGGCATATATCATTCAATTTCTACTGTCAAATCAACCTTTGTCATGAGGAGAAATAGAGCTCTCTCCTAAGAATGGTGGAGGAAACGTCACATCCCTGTGGAAACTGGCAGTGCAACTGACAAAAATGTCATCGAAATCATCAGTGAAGATGGTCGAAGTGCCTGTTCTGTTCAATGTGAACATGTCTATCCAGCATGTGTACAGCGAAGTATTTCTGACTCTGTTTAATAATAGAACTAAGTCGCAAGTCTTTAAAAAAATCAAACGCTTCTGATGGGAGCGCCTGCGACTAAATTCATCGATGACGTTATGGAGTCTGTGATAAATACTCTACATGAATCTACATTATATGCTAGCCTTACACTTTTTCAAATAAGGGTTTTTGAGCTACGGAAAAACCTCTTAGGGGTATTCAGCCAACATAAATATTCACCCTCTTGATTTGTTCAGTGTCAATGAAAAACCCTGTTTTCCCAAGGTCAAACACGTACCTTCAGGGGCGTTTGAGGTTCCTTAAAAACCCATCTTTTGTTTTGATAGCTGGAATCACGGACAGTGTTGGTTTTGAGAGGAGTAAACGAGAAATCTCAGGTTCGAATAATCGATCTCAATTGGATGACTCACGTCTGTCTAGACGACGATGATGACATAACATAGTAAAAAAACAACATTACATCGACGGAGTTTTTTCTATCATCTTCTTGCCGAGACACACTCTTCAAACAACGGTTTTTGAGCTTTTCAAAACCTTAGGGGTGTTTCACCCTACTCAAATATAGAACAGAAAATAAAGAACGAGGTTTTTCAGGGAAATGAAACCGAAGCCTTTGAGTGTTCCTACAAGCTCAAAAACCTAGGGGTTTTATTCGACGCTGGCCTTTACCCAACACAATTAATGAACATGGGTTTGCTTAAGCATGGCTGGCGACGCCAAAGCAACCAAAAATATCGATTATTGCAGGCATTCATATAAGGGAGATAATTATGCTCCAGTATCACAGCTAAGAAGATCCAGTTACCATGGCAACCATACATCCTGCCGCTGCCTCAGTTCAGGAACATTATGCAGACTGCGCATAAAATGGCAGGCAGAAGACGGGATGAGCTTGAGACAAACGATAACGAAATATTTAAATTCTGCCGATGAATTTAAAAAATGATTGCGCGTCCACTTCGCCCAGATTATATTCTTTCTAGTCATTTGAAAAGGATTACAAAAAACGATGCAGAAGAGCTGAAAAGCTTATGCGAAAACGATTTTTTTAATTTCGTTCCGTCCTACTTAACATAATCATTGTGCGGAATTTATAATGACCTGACTAGCGTTGTGGTTGTTGTTCCCGTTGATATTTTTGTAAGGTACCACGAAGTTTTGATGTAGTTGGAGGGGATATTAATTACTTCTGGGCGGGATTCACAATGACAGAAACAAGCGGGAACCTGGGCCACGGTAAATTAGTAAAGAAAGTCCTCTTGCGGTTAGAGCTATTGGCCGTGCCTAACATTGCCTAAAGGGGTTGGTGTATGTGACAAAAGAGTTCCTTAGTGAACAGCCATATAGGCGTAGTACGCCTATGGCTGGTCAACTGAGCTTTTGAAAAACCAAATACGAATGCATGGTATAGGACGTTTTAATCGCAGCGGTTCGTGGTGTCGACTGAAATCATGGCAAGGACCACTAGGATTTAATTTGCTGCATATGGTCCTTTTTTGTCATTTTAGAATCGAAATTAATACTTCGCTGTAGGTCCTGGTTGTCTCATCAAGTTCGCTCTGGTCAGACCTCGAATTACAAAACTATATGTGGACTGTTGGCACCTCGGGTGTTACATTTTTGGCCTACAGAGCAGTTTTGATGAGACAACCAAGTAGTGCTGCTTCAAATATACAAGCCAACGATCAGTCCGACAAGACCTGCAGAAAAACCTTCCAGACAGATTTTTAAATACTTTCTGGTTTTACATAAACATGTCTGGCCTATTTGTGGATTTATAGGTAGTGCACTGAAAGGCCGAGTTTGCTCATGAGCGAGAGCTGTCAAATTTGACTAATATGTTATTAATTGCTTCTTGGTACACTCATTGATTGGTTTCAAAACAGAACTTTCAAATATATGAACATGAACGATTATGAACATTTGGAAATAAGAAAACCAAGCAAGGAATGATAAAATAAATACCCTGAAGTATGTTGGAAAAGGTCAATGATCAGGCCTATGACTTGTATGCAAATCAAAAGCCTGGTCACTGACATTGGGGTTGGGCCAAAACCCTACCGCCAGAGAAGAAATTATAACACGAGGTTCCTGGTCTCAACATTACTTATATGGGTGTGGTACCATAGATCAATAATCAAACCCAACACTTGTTGTCTGAGGCTGCGTTTATATAGAGTTCAAGTTGTCACATTTAACCTGTTACTTGTCATTTGTGAAATGAAGAACGAACAAGTCATTTCCAAAGATTGGGCTACGTACGATTCATGATGTCACATTGTCGGGTTAAGTCTTTGTCAATAACTCGAGTACAATAACATGGAGGTGACAACGTGAATTCTGTGTAACTGCGGCCTAGCCCGTGAAATTTGGCAAGGGACAACGCCTTATCATATGTTAACCACAAGATACGTTTCAGAGTGTTTTCGCCTCATTATTTGGGAAGGCTGAAAGATTTTTCTCCGTTTCCCCCTACTGAAAAGGCATTGTCTCTCTAGTTGTCTATTGTATGCAGACACTGTGCATCAACCACAGGTGTTACATCGGCCTAACATACCGACAAAAAACGAGAAATATTAGTATAGTATGCTTACCAAAACCTTGGCGGTCAAGATGACACTTGGCTTACCGACAGGGAGCTGCATAGATTATGGCATTTATCTGTCCGAAATGAGCAGGCTACCTTACCCATCTCCAGAAGGAGCAGTTTTATGCGGCCGACCGATGATTCCAATACTCAATGCCTCAGTATGACTCGTAAATGTGTCCTTTCCCTGACCCAGCTTATTGATTCGAACTACCTGTCGAGTCTGTCTATTTCATCAATGGTTATCGACCCGCATATGTCAATGTTGCCCTTCATATGATGGAAAAGGACTCACGCGGTTTTGCAATATTTATGTCGGTGTAAAGTCCGACTCGTCTATACATGATGTCAATTTTCAAAATGAAAAGCACACACGACAATGTTATCAACCGTGCAATGCATTTTAAAGGTCGCATGTATGGGACACATTCTAAAACACCTCAGTTTCCAAGTCTTATTTTGATAATTGATTATGCATTAGCCTCGTTATGACCACAGAGGTTTTGGTGAGACAACTGTATAACATCTTTGGTTGGTATAAAATGGGTCAACAGCAGTTTATGAATAAGGTTACGAAATCGATACCTCATGTCGGTATTGGTTGTCTCACCTAACACCGCTCGGTTGGTGGTGACAAACTGCCCAAAAAACCCTAAGACCTATTAGAGCTTCACCTTCGCGGTGTTTGGTGGGACGACCAATACCTCCATTTTGGTGTTTCGAATTCCAATAAGAATTAACATCACACAAGAGCAAGGAAGAAATCAACCAAAAAATCAAACACATGTACCATTAGAAGAAAATGTAGAAAATACTTACCTTCATGCTGTCTTCGAAATGCTATCTTGGATGGAAGTATTGAAAGACAAATACAGGTGGATATAGATTATTGATTTATTGATTAGCTGATGTCTGGTTCTGATGCAAAAATATAGTGATGCAGTGCAACTGATGAGACCAATCACGCCATTTAATTGGCCTACAGACCTTTCAGGGAGGGATCGATATGGCGCGTCTCATATCCAGACATGCCACCAGTTGGTGAATGTGTCCATGATGTCTATCGTGTAAGCATGAAATGTGGGTACGGTCAGGGCCACTGAGGCTGTTGACCAACAGCAAACTCTTTTCATTTTACCAACAGAACGGAGCAGCCACCCAGGCGTACAAGTGTGCTGTCCGACCTTCGTCATTTGCAGGGAACCAAGGCGAGTCATCGAAATTAGACCGAAATTATCGCAACTACTGGCATGGCATGTACATCTCAACGTACCCTTTGTATACAATGTATTCGCATAGATGATAGCGCATTTGAAACGCCCGAAAAAAGAGGGCCGTCACACTGCCTCTACAGCCACCAAAAACCACGATTTCGCTCACTTTATTGATATCTACATTGCTGCTGAATCGCAGAAAACACCTAGAGGAAAACAGGTCGGATCTGCAACCGAATTTGCTTACAATTTTAAAAAGAATATCGCAATATATTTTGCTGTTTGGAAATCTCCGCCATATGTGATTAGTTGTTGTGATAGGTTGATGACTTCCGCCCCTGCCGGAAAACTGGCCGGCGCGATGTCTCTGTGACGAAGACGGGAGGATACGGAGGATACGGAGAGGATACATATTGTTTGTTAATCTGATATTTCAATAATGGGACGCACAGTTAAAATAATTCGGGCCAAGCCCAATACATAATCTATTGTCTTTAAACAAAGCCCACTCGCACCGAGGCCTAAATTCCCATTGTTCTACTGTATTTTACCCGAAACAGTTCCATTGGGGTCGATGTCTTAACCGGCGAGGGCACATAAAAGTATTGTAAACCACAGAGAGCCTGATATACCCGAATCTGTTATGATTAATAATCACGGTTTGGTTATTCAAATAATAGTTCATGATAAAGAAGAGGAGAGCTTTTGAACGTTGGCACTCAAAAAGTAGAACATTATTCATGAGCCAACCTCTGGACCAAATTGACTGTGCATAAGTTCATAACCTATTGTATCCTACAATGTTAGTATGTTGTCAACTATCAGCCTATTGTGAAGGCTAATTTTCAATGACGGGTGTCAAGATTTTTGTCACACCCATTTTCAAAATTCAGGACAATTCGTCTGTTCCTCAAGATGCTCATTCCAAGAAGATTTCGTTTTATCGTCAAGTTGAATTATTATGTGTATGATCTAAAAAAATTCCGATTAAGACCCGAGACGGCATTTGTCACAATTATAGATGCTTTCATATTCAAATAATGTCGCTCATTTTTAACGAATAGGATCACACCATGACAGAAGGCACCGCAGCGAGAGCGCAGACGTCAGACAACCCAGACGCGCTTTTGGCGGGAAAATGTCTGAGCGCATTTCTTCTTTGGCCCTTCCCAGCGTGTGCCAACCACGGAATTTATTGATAGTACTCGATTTAGTCCTTTTTTGTGACCATGCGTTCAACGCACCCTAAATGGGCCCCTGACCCACAAATTTCGCTGTCGTCTGCAACCCGTCTGAGGCAGACAATGCGAATGTCTGAATCGGATGCAAAAATATGAAAATGAAGCGGTATTTTGATTGGTTAAAATCCACTCTTGGGTTTGATTAGAATAATCTAATTGATCACGTGGTGTCTACTGGAGAATATTTTTTCTCAAATACACCTGAAGAATTTCCTAGTTAATTCATGGCAAAACCGCAAATATTTGATCTAAAGACGGCTTTATAAAAACATATTGTGCATTCTGATGGTGCAAGGTGCGGGCATTCTAACGAAATCAATGTCTTCTGTTGCATAGAGACTGATGAGTGGAATATGTTAAAAGGCCCTAATCTTTTAAGTTCATAAGAAGAAATACACCATGGTCATGGACAGGGAACTCATGCCTTCTGCAGCCCCTCTGGAGTGCGGAGGGGGCCTCAGGACATGCTCTCATGGCAAGGTCTTTGAGAGAGAGCGAGTGAAGACACTGGACGCTGTGTTAGTCCTAGGTTGTCCCCCAAACTTGGTATTGAGAAAGATATATGTAGCCTATATAATTAGTTCTTGTCTTGTCGAAAAGGTTGGCTGTAGGAAACAAGAATACCATGAGGTGACCCCCCCCCCCCCCGGCATGAGGGCCGGGGTGACTGATAATCAAAAATCTTATCTACCTATCAGTTTAGAAATTCTGACATCTAACACCTGTGCTCTGATAATATGAAAATACTTTCTCCCTCCCTGCTCCCAGTAAATGAAAGTATACTCGTTCAGACGGACCATCTTGACCCTCAAGCCTGGGGTCCACTCCGCTGACCCGGACTCCGTTATGAGGGGAGGCAACGGATCGAGTAACTCTGATGGTTCAGAATGAGACGGACAGGACTCGCATTTGAAGACACTGTTGAAGACACAACGAAAGCCTTAATGGATCCACCTTGAAGTTTCTGCCATTGCTGGTGAAATGCAAAATGATGGAAATAAATTCAACAATGCCAATTCAGAAGACTATGAATTGATCTGAATTAAAAGGTTCCTACGAGATTTGTCCTAAAATCCAAATATCTACCAGAAGTGTTTTGAGTTATGGTTATGTATATAATAACTGGGGACTTTATGAAAGTGGGGAATATTAAGTCACTCCTGTCTTAGCCGTGCACACAACCATCTAAGACAACTTTCACTCCATGTGCCCGCCTCGGCTGGGCATCCCCCTTGTCTCAAGCCGGGTGTGTCAGTCTATCGCAGGGGAATACTAAGATACGCCATTCAAAAAGTTATACCAACTCGCATTGACATACTTTAATTCCAAGATTATCAAATGAATGCATGTCCAAAGTATCTCGATCTTATGTGGTAATCTATTGTTGATGAGACATATAGATATGGGGCCGAGATCATAAAATACTGTTACATGACCCGACACACGGTTGAAGAATCGAGACTGTCCTTGCCATATCAAAGATGTCTCCATCTGCTGGCCATGGCCAGCAATGCAACGAAATTATTTGCAGATCACATCGACTGGTTGGGAGTCTGATATGCCATCTATAATGTAAATTTTGGATATATCATCGCCATCCAAAAGCCCAAACTCATGAGCCAGAGGTTTCAAGCAACAAGGTTTCCATCTATAGAGACCAGCGCTTCCTACAGCATTGGTCTCCCTTACCAATAGAAAATTGTGTCTTTCTGTCCAGGTTTATGCAAGGAGTTGAGACCGTCTCCAATTGTCTCCGTCTCTCTCTGTGCACCGATGGCCTTTGCCCAAGGGCCAAGCACACAATGGAGTCGGTTTCCCTGGGACACTTTACCCTAGGAGTAAAGATTTCCGGCCCAAGGCCAAACATAACAGTCTCCAAAATATCAGATAGACCATGTAGAGACCAAGTCACAATCAGACACCCCTCATACAAAACTTATCAGAAAGACACAAATCTACATCACCATCTGCTTTTTGCTGAAACAAGGTGTCACAGCATAAAAGCAAGGAAGTAGGATTGAAGAAAGACTTTTCACCAAGGAAGGAAGAAAAGAGACATTTATTGTCTGAAATCTTTATTGAAAAACATCCTCATTTGCACCATCTGATGCACACACCCAGTCCAGATAGAGGACGACCCTGATGCACACACCCAGTCCAGATAGAGGACGACCCTGATGTACACCGCTCCAGGGTCAATTACTCCCATGACCCCTCTTTTCAAGGCTGAACTCCAAATCGAAATTGTTTCACTTGAATCCTTCTTCTTACCATCCAGAGGGGTTCTGCTAATGACCAAACATCAGTGAGCAGATCAGCACCCAATTTATCATCATTACCATTTTTGTCGAGGCAACTGACTTCATTCTACCTCAGATGGCAGCATTCTTAAGCTCAACAACACCATCAACAAGCAATACACTTTTGATAGTATCCCGAGACTGAAACAAAGCTTTTCGATACTTGAAAACCTGGCGATCTCAATTCAAGTTATCGTGAACCCCACATTTAAACATGCAGTCTGGCCAGTCATTATCACACTTGTGTACCCTCCCCCGTTTCCCCTATTTTTAAATCTGCCATGTCCTTTAAAATACTCTCTGCTTTCTCATCCGAAAGAACGTCTTTGCCGCTCGTAGCAAGCGTAGGTTTATATTCCTTCGCTGCCTCCTGCAGGAGGACATTCACCAGGCTATTTTTGAGATTTCGCTGCTGGGGTCGGACGGGTGGCCATGGATTTCCTGCAAAGAGAAAACAATATTAATAACAAGTAACATGAAGAGTGTGACATACTCCCTAGGATAAGAGACGTCCCATCACAAATATATGTTTCATTTTCATCAAGGATTATTCATTAGCCTCATTTTGACCGATATTTTAGCTCCACCAAGGCAGGGCTTGGTGGGGCAACCAATACCTCCAGTTCCATATCAAAGCCTTTCATAACAAAGTTCACTGCATGTTCACACACTGGTTCATTTATACAACACTCACCTTTTAATTCTAATAAACCGCAATCAATCATGCCACCAGGGTATTTTGCTGGTAATTTGTATATACTGGTAAAGGCCGAGGATGAATTATGATATCTGGGCACTAACACTTTGAACAATTTGTGGATGAGATCCTTTTCCTGCAATAAAAATAAGGGAGCTCTCATGAGACTGGGATGAACACAACAGGCCATACACTTTTTCCTTTTTTCAAAACATCAACTTGACTAAAGGCATCGCATCATTTTGATCCGCAGTTCAAAACTGTTCTGTATAATTGACCTTGAGTCCCTGGTTTAGGACGAAGAGAGTAAATTCCTCTCCATCTTGTCAAACTGAGGCATGTAAATGACATCTCATCGGCATCGCAGCTTCAACTCACCAGAAGCCAAAAATCTGCCATATCCATTGTCGCTTTGTGTCGATCTCCATTCTTGATGGCATCATGAATAAGCTGAAATAATTATGAGAAAAGATCACCATCAGACTATCAGTGGCCGGCTTTACATGCATATTTGTTTTGGGGGGGGGGGGGGGGGGTGGTCGATCAGATATCGCTCTAGAGAATCCTTAACATTACCTAAAGGACATTACAAAGGAGAGACTCATGACCACATGGCTTACCCTCTCAACGTAACCTCTCGCCTCGTCCGCCCTTGGATAGGACATTTCCAACCTCTCAAACCTGACCATCGCGGTCACCACCTGTCTGAGCCTCATTATTCGCCCCTCGGGTCCTGACCCCGGCCCCAATGTAGCTTTGAGCTTCCTAGGAGTTGGCTGGAAGCGAAACTTTAGCATTCTTGGCGCTGACATTCTCTTTTATGGGAGAAAATGGGTTTTTTTCAACGTTTCTCGTGGAGAAATTTGAGATTTCTTCTCAACCGGAACTCATGGCTTTATTTGTGCGCATTCGTTATTGCGCATATCTGAGGCCGAAAGGGATTTCGGAATTGATGTACTTTACACGGGGTGTGGCTGAAAGAATGCAGACCACTTTCGTCAGTACAATGCTTTGATATCAGAGATCTGGCTAAAGTTTGTATAAAGCTTGATATCTTGGTATTAGTTTCCTGTCTGATGGGACATCTTTGGACTGAACCGGCCAGGAGCCGCCCCAGCTCGTACCTCGCCTCTCCTGGGTGATGATGGTGGTGTTGTTGGTGGGGGGGGGGGGGGTCCAGATTGTTCGAAATCTACCTCTCTTCAGGTTGCAGCACCAGCATCCAGGGCATCTCTGGTACTGTAATATAAACGTAACTCTTACTTCAGTCTAATTACATTTTGTATGTCTACCAGTACTTGTAATCACACCTTGTAATAATCAGCACATCTCTTGCTTATCCATGTGTAAGTTATCCCTTAATCCTGCTCGGATTATGCACCAGAAGTGCCGGGGGAGGCCGCGGGAAAGACCATTACGTATTGGCAGAAATCTCTACTTATTACGCAATGCTTGTATCGGTAATTAATATGTTACTGGGTGTTTGTGATGGTCGTTTATGCAATGGAAGTTATCGTGGCTGGTGCGATCATGGGGTAAATCAGTTGGCCAGTCCTACCCAACACGTGTACTGTTTCAACCCTCCAATTTTCGCCATTCTCGAAATTTTCTGAACACTTTTTTCATTGTGATTTTCATTTTGTGGGAATAAAGAAACTAAGGCCTGGTGCTGTAACACCATAATCTGTTGGGGGAATGGTTTTGTGTTTTGACCGCACCGAATAAAGGGGCCATTTGCGGATGTGGTTTATTCAACCATTGTTGCGTCACCCCTTATAGAACAAGGGTGCGTTGTTGCGTCACACTGTTACCCTTCTTAAACTTGCGACAAATCGCTCTTATGCAAGACGATTAGTCTCGCAATGATGACGTAAGAGTTATTAGCGTTTAGTCGATGAAAAACGCGACTTGTTAACTTTGAATGACATTATTGTACTTACCGATAATATATTGAGAGAAGAAAACAATGGCTAGCTGTTTGTATTGTCAGAATTTATATTAATTATTCCTCCATTAAAGTGTCGGTCATCATTCAGTATGGGCCCTTATTCGGTGTCATCAAAAACTAACTCGATTTTCCATAACTTGCTATTTTATCATCTGATACTTACACTGGTGCAGTGTACTTACACTGGTGCAGTGTACTTACACTGGTGCAGTGTTGCTAAGAACAACTTTATGACCAGCGGTGACAATGCACCCGGGGGGGGGGGGGGGTAGCGGGCTGTAAGTTTTACATCAAAATGAATATACTTGACTTAAATTAGAGATTTTCATCTACAGACCTAAAATGTATGTCTTAAGTAATTTCTCAGAACCCTCAGCAAACGCCAGACGTTATGTATACTTTATACAGATGTACTCGGGGTTGCCATACTAAGTATGACGTCATGTTACTTAGCCTAAATGCCGATACCTTTAGTCTGTATTATACATCATGACGTAACAGAATCAACGGGCCGCCAACAGTGACGTAATAAACCCAACGGATGTCACGTACATATACATACACACATACAAATTGAATTACCAACCACTCATAAAAGCACTAATTGTTCAAGCCTAAGACACACAGGTGTATTATGCGCCAACTGATGGATGATTACTTCAGGAAAGTTGGGGAGATTTCACTTCTGGACTCGCATCCTGCACCCTTTTAGTTGCAGACCACACCCGGGATTTCCCGCCATTTCGTCATCGCACAGCCGGCGGGCATAAACAGGTAAAAAAGCACTCCTTTATCGAATGTTACGTCACCCGTATTACGAACACTGCTAGATTGTACTAACCCCTCCAGCGTAACTTGGCTCAAATCATCCGTGGAAGTGGATACCAATTACGTCTTAATCTTTGTTCTTCTTAGCTTGGAACTTATTCCAGAAATCTCTCCAATCTCCTGTTTCATAAGTTGCGCAACTCCTAAAATTACTCTGTCTAAAATAAATATCCCCTCTCTCAATACCAGTTCACGACTTCACGGAGCAACACGCGATTTTCCTTCTCAGCGCCCAAAAGTACGTTTTACAAGAAAAGGGAAAGGGTCTAAAGAATCATTTGGTAAGTTTCTGATCAGAACTGAAATTCCCGATTCCTTTTCTGAACACTATTTCGAATCTCTGATGTCATCAATAACCTATCGATATCGATCATGAGAAGATTCGAAGATCGCGCTAAGACCCGCGTTCAGATCAATCGAAATACTACATATCAAACCTATACGATATGTTTTGCTATCGCCATTGAGGTATCTATCTTTGAATAAAACTGCCTTGCTATCCCTAATCCGGGTCCTAGGGGGAGCGGGGAGCGGGGGCTGATGTTGTACCGTATGCGATGATGAAGGTTTCACTTGTTATCGATCTGAGTATCACAGTGCAGAGAGTTTCTTCATGGTGATCTATTAACTATTCCACAGCATATTTCTGACGTACCAATATTGACGTCGTGGCATGTGGAACGCACACTCATCTTCCATACCATATCATCAATAGTCCATGAGAATCATGGAGGTATACTGTTAAACTTATAAAACTTCCTTGCTGAGATCAAGGGAGTTCTACAAAACTTCCTTGCTTAGATAAAACCTCCCACGTCAAAGCATGTTAGACATCTATTAGACTGATTCATCTTTCATTCGATCTTTATATTCGGTGGTATATCATCTTCATTGTCATGACATCATTATATATTTCTCCACAGCGATATTTCTATCACTAAAACAAGATTGAAAAGACCCACACACCTTTAGCGCCATATCAAAGAACTTCTAAAAAAACGCTATAATTATCACCTTCTTCCTTTCTAGGGGTTCTTGGTTTAAGCTGGTTCAGAGTTTTTCAAATATCTTATTTGAAAGACTCTGCCTGGTTTTAGTTACATGTATCTAATACTTCGCCACCGACTCTTACGATACCTGCTTCGTGCTATTGAGGGTTGACAATGTTAGCACGACCGTTTTGGCTGTAACTTAAAATCCTCGAGCAATTGGAACTCTTTCACAACCGAGGTTTATTGCCAATTTCAAGGATGGGAGTTTGTTCTTTTTTACGAGAGAACAGCCTCCCAGGTTATAGGCATTCCCTTATTTTGAATAAGTTCTAATTACTTGAGGATTTAAAGTCCTCAACAAAATGGTGGTCATGAACTTGATAGTTTTGCTTGAAGGGTCATGTTTTCCCCTGCACTAAGAAACACCATGTGGACGGCGTTATATATTTGCATGCTTTAATTAGGACCCAGATTGTTTCATGTAACTTTTTGACTGCGTTCAAAAAAGATGACGTAATACAATGATGTCACAATGCGGTTGTTGTAATGGTATTTTGCACACCATTTGGTGTTATGCGTTGTTGAGACACTTGGCGAAATGCCTGGGGTCATAACCAAGTCTGAACCTGCATCTTAGGCCGACTGTCATTTAGTAATTGCATAAGTATACCGGAACGCCTGTAATGAGTGTTTAATTAAGCTTCGCCTTGGTGACTCAACAATACAGCCGTGGTACTTCAAGGTAACTTGCTAATCCATCTCTGTGGAACCTGGTATGGAACTGACTTTGGTGGGAGCCGCTAGGAATTTGTGCCATGAAAGGAAAAACAATTGTACCTGTCGAATCGATCTTTTGTGCCGTTGTTAAAACTTCAAACAACTCAGTGCGAGCGGAAAAAAACTCGTGGAAGTATGTTTTCCGCAATGCAACACATTGTTACGAAATAGGGATACGTAACCGGACGTCTTACGTTACGCTTCACGATATTACGTTATCACACCATTGACCCTTTAAAGGCCCTGGCGACAGAAAAACTGCTGGTTGTATTTCGTAACTCTTTAGCCTAAACACATACATAGCTTGATTGGCAAAATTCCATCCTCTGAAAGCATTTACCACATGCAGAGCAAAAAGCCTGTTTTGTGGTCTTACTTATTATACTCAAAGGTATTGTCTAACTTGTGATGTAACTTAGTCTTTTGCTCAACTGTAGTCATTACATATGATTGTTTATTGAGTCTATTACGTCATCAGTAAATGAGTGACTGTTTCGCTGGAAAATCCTTTGGACAATAGTTGCTAAAAAGCACCAACGAGTTCAGAACTAACGATCTGACACCGTTTGAAAAAACCTTATTCCCCACTTAATACCTGATTTTTCGTTGATTCCAAGTTGTGGGTGTGTCATTTTGATACTGTGAAGGTAATTTGGACTTCTGTCTGTGCGCAGGACCATTGCACTTTTTCCTATTGGAATACACAGTGTATACTTCGTATACTTCGTCCTGCTTTTCCTCTCTAAACTTCTGAATTAGGTTTCTGCGGCAAGTCGAAATGGGATTTTGCGCTTTTCCGGATTATGACTATCTACTGTTCTAGCTTCATCATGGCAATTACTAGTTTCAGGGAAGCGCGCCGAAGAACCCCGGGATTATTTCTGAATATTCAACCCTTAATTTGCTTACTCTTGACTTTAACAAAGTTTCCTATTCTACTTCAGACGGAATGGCAGCGTCAAAATTGTCATCAAAAGGAAGAGACAGTCGCAATGGAAGTGCCGCCATCTTTGAAATGCAAAGCGAAATGCATGATGGGAAGCTTACGGATGAGGAGCAGATGAGAATGATGCTGGCGGAAGAACGCATTTCAACAATGATGGCGCTATCACAGATGGGAGGATATGGGCGGTATCCTCCTCAGTCATACGGACAACTATGGTCGGGGATGCCAAACCACTTCAACACATTCTGTCCGTATCCTGCGCACCTCATGATGCCACCTTACGGCCAATCATCAAACGAACCTCTTGATTTACGTATTCCGCAAAAACGCCGCTCCAGTGTTGACAAGACAGATGTACCTCAAAAGAAACGTTGTTCTAGTGGCGGGGAAATAGACCCAGAGTTGCACAAACTCCGAAGAAATGAGATTCTTGAAAGTTTCAGAAATAATGTAACACGTGAGGCGACATCCCCAATCGGTGCTAAAATGATTAAACGAAGAAGCAGCTCAAACAGGCGATCGCGAGATTCACCAGCCGTTCCGTTGTCAATGGCGCCGCAGAGATTAACTTTGGATGTCTATAACAACAATGGAAACGAACAGGAAAAGGACAATTGTGCAAATTGTGACGAGGATCGAAAATCGACCATTTTGTCAAGCGGGATTGTGTCACGTGACATGCAATCAACGCCCGAAGGTCTCATGAAAGACGAAGACGTTGCAGCCATGTTATTTCGACCCATTCCGCCGGAACATTCTCTTGCACAGGACGAGGACAATAATGCGGCGGAGACGGTGGTTGCCCCATCGTCACACACTCATCCGCACACACCAGTCTCGCACACATCAGTCTCGCACATCGACTCTGACACTATTCCAGTTTGCGACGATACTGTCGCGGAAACAAACAACTCGGTCTCCTCTGACTCTGATATTCGCGCTACTGTCGCTCTTGGTTCTGCCAGTCGCGTCTCACTCACACCAGTTTCGAACGTGCCCGCCAAAGAACAAGTGACAGCCGATACTGATTACTCGGACTCTGAAAATAGCGCTCACGCTATGTCCGAACTTCATGCCGAGTCTCTTGATCAAACGGACGAGGATGGTGTTGATGAACTTAGAAGCGAAAATTTGGCATTTAAACAAATGTTAGCAAGTCTGAGTGGTGAAGTTGAAAAACTGAAGAAAATGATGAAAGTGAAGAAAGAATCGAAGTAGGACAATGTCCAACTTCAAACTAAGCCAAAACGAAAAATGTCCAGTCTGTATGGAATGAGGCTATGACTACATGGCGTGGGGAAAAGGGGAAATACTAATGCGGATAGGCTACTATGAAGTAATTTCCAGTGAATCGTATTGTCAAAGGTATATAAGTTCATTTTCGGAGTTCTTTTCGGATATCTTTCCATAATGTTATACCGCCGATGGCAAAAATTTGAAATTTGCTGGCCCCAAAAGTGCTATGATAATGTGACGGGGAATCGGCACTGACACTGGTTTTTTTGTCACAAGTCTCACACTACCGTAACCGTGGACCAAAGATTGTTACTGTAATTGTCCATTATTTCCTATGCTTCCACAGCAAGAGCCGTCAAAAGCTTGATGCAAACTTGCACACGTTATATGCTATTACTAGTTTTGATACGAATTCAGGATACATGTATTTTGATAAAATAGATATATCCATGTGTATAATAAAATGCTTATGTTTTACTCAAAACTGTCACGACGTATCCTCCTTCTGCACTCCTTTCAGAGGATTAGATGTCTTTGAATATTACATAGGCCGATATACCGGAAAGAAATAACCGTCAAAATAACAGGGAGACGCCCCCCCCCCGGTTGAGCGATGTGAAAGAAATTATGGTCCTATAAGAGTCTTTCAGTTACAATATCTTGTCCATAATCGCCGTTCATCAGAGACTGGATGAAATTTGCTTGAATTCTATGTGTTGGGAATGCAATCCAGATATGCAAGTCCCCTGATAATAGTTTATTGAGTCAAGACTAGTCAGCACGGTCTTCGATTTCCCCTTACCATATCACGATAATAGAAGCCGTTTTCCACAGAGACTTTTAAAGTAAAGGACTATAACTTCTTTCACATCCGCGTTCACGGATAGATGAAAAACGAAATGTGTTACTGAGATTTATTTATTTACATTATTACAGTGATGTGAGTGTATTGCTGTACATGCTGCACATGTACACAGGAACAGTGCGATTGCAGCAGCGTCAGTTGTATGCTCAAGCTCGGTAAGCGCAAGGCCCTGAAGCTCAGGATGGTGAAATTAAGGACAGCGAAAACCTGCACTGTCCAATCGGGTGGGAGCCGTTCTTACTCAGAAATGACAACTCAGTTTTACACGGTGGTGCAGGAAGTGTCACAAAACATGACTTCATTCAAGCCTGTGGTCGCACTATTATAAAACCAAAACACCAAGGATAAATAACTAAAACAAAGTCATTACAACAGATATATCACAGACTGATAGGCTCTCACAGCAGTAGATAACCGGCAAGCTACTGCTGACTCTCACCAACCCTCCCCGGTACAATTCCCTCATTATCAGATTTGCAACTCGCCCGTAAGGTTGAAGCATCTTTTTACCAAATAATGCAGGACAGCTTGAAATAAGACTGTTGACTAGTTGACTTTGTGACAGGCTATAGCTAACACGCCAACGGTGACGAGTACCGCGACTGATCCACCGGCAGCCGTCGCCGCGTCCACAACGTTCTCTTTTGGGGGCGTTGGCGCTGCTGTGCCCGAGTTGGAGTTCGATGTGGTACTTGCAGAAGAACCGCCGCCGGATCCAGATGTCGTCGGAGTAAAAGTGGAACCGGCGGCGCCTGATTTAGACGTGGTCGGAGAGTTTGTGACAGGACCGCCTCCTCCGGATGTCGGTGTAGAAATTCTCGTCGCGCAGTTGGTCGCAGGGTCGTAGGTGCCGGAACAGACACACTGGCCGTTCTGACCGCATTCCTAACGAAGAAAAAGTAATTATTTATGAATTAATTTGCTTAACGACTGCAAAAGATCAGACCATTGTCACTGAACAATATAACTTGCGTTTTCGATATCACCACACGACTTTTATTAAAAACGTAATGTGCTGGATTTCTTGCAGTGTGAGGGTGCCCCTTTGATTGGCGATCTGCCAAGTAGAGACACTTTCGGACGCTATCATGAGGCTGATCTAGGCACCGCAACATTGTCTGCGGAGGTCTCTGGTTGTCTGTGTCGCTATGATTACGTCACTCGTGGTCAGATGACGAAACCTACCCCATTTCCAGCACACACACTCCCACCTACGCTGGGACAGGTCGTGTTGAAGGCCAGTGACGTCAGAGTCTGACATTCAGCGCTGTAGCACATTTTACCAGCTCCGCACTTAGTTCCGTCGAGGACAAGACCAGCGTTGCGGACGTCGTCCCCGAACTCAGCTGTGGCGGCCCTGAGAAAAAAGTAATGAAGCAGTTGATGAGAAATTTACTGCCTCAATGGTTTCCTCAAGCGGTTCGAAGGGTGTTCTGTTGCCACAGTTGAATCCTCCAATCAAAAGCACTCAATCCTGCTTCACGGAGACAGTCTTTTGAAATGAACCATTCTGAAGCAATCACTCCTGCGCTATCAAATGATATGCACCAATCAGCAGCACCAAATTCTGCTTCACCGAAACTGTCATCAGGGGAATTGAACCAGTCATATAACCAGGTGTCTTTTGGTATATCTTTCGTCAATTGTGTTCTCGGAAAGGAGTTACTGTGTGAATGATACATACTTGCAGTTGAGTGAGCCGAATGTGACCGCTGTACCAGTCTTTTTGGTTCCAATGATGGGAATGACCGGATCAGGAGAAGGGTGGCTACACTGCAATTTGCCACAATTGTAATCTTTGGGCTTGCATTCCTTGAACACTCCAGTGCTGATCTCCCCACAGTGACCGTACGCATCAGTAAAAGCATTGACCAGGCTGTAGCATCCTGGATCACCGTCTGTCGCCAGTGGACCGAACCAATACTTGCACTGCTCGTCGCCAGTGATGCAGTCACCCGTCAGACAGTACGCCTGGTTGCTGTTACAGTCCGTTCCGTCTGGGCGGTAGTTGTCTTCGGGGCACTGGAATGAATGTGGTAGCGTAAAGGGAAACTATTCTTTGCTTATCATGTTAATTGCCGTTAATTGCGAGATGCTGAAACATTCTTCAGAGACTATAGATGACAGCACAGTAGTAGTTGAAACGGAAGCAATAAAATAGAGACTCTGTGATGCATGGGTTCCATCGGAACCAAACGCAGAGTGGTGGAAAGGCCGTTTTTGAGACTATCTGTGACACAGAACCACCACGCAAACTTGGTCCGAGTTCGGACCACGCGGTCATATCGCGGGCGGATCAGAGCGTATTACTGTACTCACCACGTTTGAGCTTCCCGTACACATATCCTTGATGTCACACTCATTGGCTGCATTCCTGCACACGGTTCCCCTGGTCTTGAACCTACAGTTGTCACAGCATTCTCCCGAACCACACTCCGAGCTTGACTTGAGTTTGCATCCGGTTGTCTGGCAACATGGGTCAACAGTTGGACAGTCCTGGAATCATTGATTACGATGTGATCATTGTTACATCTGATATAAGGCGAGTAAAACTAAATTCCTCCAGAAATGACAGCCGGTTTTGGAAAATGAACTTTATATCAATCTTTAAGGTTATAGGACACCCGGTATAACGGTAACCCAAGTGACTTCACATATAGTAGTTGATAATTTCGCTACAGATATCACTACTGGCGGCTTCGGACTCGCGGTTGGACCTTTTTAACTTACTGCCTCTGACCCACAATCACATTCCTCCCCTGTCTCGACGTAACCATTCCCACAGGTGGCGTCCGCGTAGAAGGTAGTCGGGTAATTAGCCAGGCAGACATGAGGATGTTCGTTCATATCGTCGATGCTACATTGCGTCCAGGCACGGGGATCCGATGCTCTGGAAAGCAGAAAACAATAGAATAGATGGATATCTTTGCTTACAAAATGACGTCATCAGATATCTGTCTGTAAGACTGCCTCAAATACAAGATGGCCACCAAAATGCAAAATGGCCGCAAAATTACTTGAATTGGACTGATTGGAGACGAATGGCTCTGTCACCCAAAAAAGTTCGTTTGAATGTTCTACTCACTGATAACTGGACATGACGCAGCCCCCGCCCCAGGCACAAGTTCCGCATGATCCTGAAGATGAATGAAAACACACACAATCAAACTTCAGGAAGCTAGGCTAACGCAAGAACAGTCTGTCGGCGACAAGGTTCACGGGTTGGTTGTGGTTGTGAGTCCATAACTAAGTGGACAAATAGGAAAATCTCTTATAAATCGACTAACGGAATCGGGCCATTCGAATCAAACCGATTAGGAGAAAAGTCCTTACAAAAGTGTATTATGACAAGCCTGGAGGCGGCATGGTTAACACTCAGAATCAACTTACGTCCGTCGTCATGGAGCATGCCCAGATTATGCCCCATCTCATGGGCCAACACGAACCCCACCTCGGCTGGGCTCGTACTGCCGGCGTCTTGGTTAACCCCGCACGCCGAGTCCTTACAGGTTGTACCCACGTTTCCCAGTCCGACAGTTTGTCCATCGAAGTCAAGCCCACTGAAATCAACATCAAATAGTGTACATGGACTTTCTTTTTTTCATGTTCTTTGTTTTTTTTTATGTTAGCACTCTCTGACTGTTTATGTTTCTTATCTAGAAGCTTCTGTGCGTCCTCTGCCGCTCACAGGCTATGAGAGTATCAGCTCAACACTTTAGTACAACGTCCCCCCCCCCCCCTAGACGTAATAGAAGACGCCATGGAAGCGCCACTTGGTAGGATGTCGGAATCTGAAATCGGTTGGGCAGGGCCGATCGTGTCATCGGCTTCAGCTTCTTTTACCTCGGACACTCCGGACGCATTGGACTGGCCTCGTCCTGTCTCCTGGTACCGATGAGGAGATCAAAAGGGTCTTAAACTTACACAATTAAATGAGCTATGTCGTTGGGCACTTTTCCAATGAGGTTATCCTTCCGCCAAGTACAGAAGTTATCAAGCGTTGGTTCGGCTGCCGTGCTGACAGTGACGGGATTCCCAGTGTTCCAGATCTGCACGCCAGTCAGGATAACTCTCACGTTCATTGGCTTGTAGATCTGAAAAAAAGGTTGCGACCTTCATAAAATTCTTGATCATCAAAGTTCCGAGATAACAACGCCCTCGAAAGTATCAGGTTGTTAATAGGAGACCTCAACGGAAGCTCAAATCTCGAGGTTGAGGAAGCTCTTGCCTTGTCGACCCTTCACTTACCGAGTCTACTGTGTTTACCATTGAAATAGCCCTAGAGCGGATCGTGTATCTGTTGGGGAATGCCAGCCACTGAAACAACAAATGAGCAAATGATTTTGGCGGTGTCATGAACACTCTCCCTTCTGTCAAGCAGACGGCAAAAGTATATTCAATCTACATTTAACGACCTCGAGGTTAATAAAAAAACAAGAAATTGCCTGTCACGAAATTTCCTGATACTGTATTCTGATACTGTCGTCCTGACATCAATCTTTTCATTCAAATCAAACCTGATGTTGCAGCTTTTATTCAAGATGGCCGACCAAAATGCAAAATGGCCGCCGGATCAATACTCACGGCATTGTAGTCGAAAACGAGAAAGAGCTCCACGTATTTTGTTGGTTTGTCTTTGTTGTATTCGGGAATGGTTCCTGTTGCACGCTTCCATCGCCTCTGAAAATCAAACAGTCACCTTTGAAGAAAGAATCACTCACAAATGTTTGGGGTGAGTTTTGAATGAATGTCACAAAATGGCCATGTAAATGTCAGTATCGAAGACAGGTTCAAAGCCCCACAGCGTGAAATAGTTTGTGTTTGAGACTAGGGATGCGGGCCTAAAGCTCCCCGATAAGATGATGAGAGCTGCCCAAATGAAGCAATGCTGTAATTTGAAATCCGAACTGCAAACTGAGGACAACACCGTGATACTCACGTTTGCTTTTATTTTGAAATCCGTGAAATCCTCCATGATCGAGTGAGGGTTGTTGATGATGGTGGAATTGTGACCTAGAGAAAGGAAACCTATTATTTACACGATTTCACCATGAAATAGGAAATTTAGGCCAGGTGAAAATGGGCACAACAGAAATTATTTTCAAGCAAATTTATGTTTTTTTCTGCTTCAGAACCGAATGATGGAACATTTTCTTTTTGATTTTGCAATTGCTTATGGTCTTTCGAAACGGACAATAAGGAATTACATGTAATTGACTGGCGCGGACTCAGTGGCGACTTGTACCCATTCCTTACCACATCTCCTTGGTCCACTCCTCTTGATGTCCTGGTCCTTATAGACGACATGAGCAGGGTAGCCCGTCTTTGCAACTGCCTCGGGTTCAGGGTGAGGCTGGATGTGAAACAAGTCCGGTCCGTCGGCAAAGTAGCCCCGGAGACCATCACATGTCGACATCACCACAGCCGAGTCGGGTGAGCCACGGATCGTGCCATGGTAGTGACAAGCCTCTGGGCGAATCTGTTCGCGTTGGTCTTTCCCGTCGTCGTCCGTGTAAATCTCTGTGTAGTCCCCGGATATAAGGGTCCGGTGAAGTTGTAAATCAAGGGTGAATTGTCTTCCATTGTAAAATATGGAGAAGGAAGGGTTGTTATGGTGTTCCAACTAAAAAAACAAAATTAGCAAAGATATCAAAATACGTCTCGGCATTCTTGATATCATTTGACCAGAATGTGAAGGGGCTCTGTAGTCTCTGGAAGTCACCAACTGCCCCGCGGCCGTGTGAACGAACTGGTACTCCGAGGTGAGTCTATTCCAAAACAAAGTCTTGACAGCAACAGCTTTGAGGGCCAGAGAAGGAAATTGATCAAAGACTACAAAACCTTGTCAGGGTCACCATATACCTACCGTCCTTGTATATTGCTTCGTTGAAAGGTCCCTGATGAATCTGCCTGAGACCATTCTAGATGGTATGACCACCTTATAATCTCGGAGAAAATCTAAGTCAGGGTGTTGGTCTATGCTCTCACGGACGGTGCTCGTCTTGGCTGTGACAAGGCTGGCAAGGCCCAGGATGGAGACCAGCGACATTGGCGACATCAGCATCCTGGTTGGTGCTGGTTCAAAAGTAGTTGTTCTCTACGAATGGAAATATATTATATCAATGGTGATGGAATCTGATTGAAAAATCAGTTGAATTCACTTCGGAACCATACAGTAAGTTCATTGCACGCACGGTGGTGTCAGTGCTTCCACGGACGCTGCTGATCCCGGATGTGACTATGATTGAGACTAAGAACTGACACCAGCATCCTAGTGGTTGCTGGTTCGAACACGGTTCTCTGCGGAAAGGCGCTTCATGAACGATGTTGGGCAATCCTATTTCTATTTGTGGCCGATTGAGACAGCCAGGTTGAGGGGACGAATCCGAGGGGACGAACCCTACACGAATGCAAAGGCATCACCGACATCGCCGTCGTCGTTGTCATCATCATCACCCATAGTCGAATCGCTCTGTTTGACCTATAGTCCCACCATTTGAGACACTTACCACCGACGCAGATCTCTGTAGTGGGTTAATGCTGATTCTCTTTAATCCCAGTTAGCACAGTTTTAAAATTACCAGTTCTTATGATATTCCTGCTACAGGCGTCAAATATAATCCTAAGTTAACCTATTCCGATATTTAGAATCTTGAGAGACACGATTAGCGCACGTCTTCCATAAAGTCGATTGTGAGTGCGAAGTTTTTTGGTTTTATATCACGACAAGTTTGTTCTCTCAGCAAGTATAAAAGCAAAATCACGTGGTTTGGGCACAACCACTCTCAATGACCCTCTGCCATATTTAGCTAAATTAAGAAGGTAAAATAAAGTTGATGATGGCGAAAGCTATATTAAGCGCCATAAACTATTTTTATGGCATTCACATATCCTTCTTGGAATTTGACGAAAAGAAAGTTGGTGATATTTTGTTCCAAGAGGGGATTACAACTTCCCTATATGGTCGTGAACTGATTTGTTGACATACCCGTCTGAAAGTCGAGTCACCAGCACGAACCTCTTTGAGAGAGTCACATTGGCCTCCAAGAAATCTCTTACAAACGTATTCATGAAAGATACCTCAATTTGGACGAAGGACAAAAGCTAGCTCTGGCAGTGGTGTCTTCAGTATATAATGTGTCTTTTGCACAGAGGTGTCGGTCTTCGGAGGTTTTCTTAATGTGTCTTCTGCAGAATAAGCTCACCAATAGTCCAATAGAAGGACCGCTCGCTAGGCCTATCAATACCTTGTTGAAGAGAAAATAACCAAATATAACTGGGTTATGTTAAGAGTTTTGGGCGATACCCAAACAATGTTTGGCTTTGCTGAATAGAAAACGCTGATTCACAACTCCGACTGACGTCACAGACGTCACATGAGATCACGACCATGCCCTGTTTGTATACAACTGGAAGAGTTCAAGCGTAATAATTTGGCAAGCCGCCTCTTTCATTTGATCGGGCTGCGGCTTCACACATGTATTTGAGCTATAAAACAGAACCAGCTAGGTACGGGATGTGATATCAGAAGAAGAAGAAGAAGGACAAACGAGCAGAATTACTGAAAGCATCCAGCTTGGTGTGGATTGAAGGTGTTTGGAGTCAAAACCCGAATATCGTTCCTGTCCAAGCCAACCGAAAAAAAAAGATGGTCAAACTCACCATTTACATAATACTGCGTGTTTACTCCAGATATCACGAAGGGCATGATCAGTGATGAGAGCATCAGAAAAATCAGATACGCCTGACGACCTGTATTGCTATCGACCGACCACACCCATTTGATATCAGTCGGCAATGTTCATCATCAGTATGTTATCATCAGCTTTAGCTAGTTTTCAGAGAGTTGTGATCTATTGCATGAGGACTCCAATTCGAGTGTGACAACCAATCCGTCACACCGGAAACGAAAAATGTTGTTCTCATTAGTCTCTCCCTTGTTATCTCAAGAGGCAGTTGCTTCAGTAGTAATGACATCGAGGAGGACGGTCCACTGTCTCCGGAGTGTTACTGGTTAAGAACACTCAGGGTTCAGTGAAATGGCATATCGGGAACCTTCGCTTCTCCGATGTGGAGGGCCAGAGAGGCGAATATTAACCCTGATTTCCTCAGGATGGGTACCACTTATCGACTAGAGCAGCCAGAGACAGCAACCCCTCCCCCAATCATACCCTTGGCACTCTTGTGATATGTAGAAAACGTAGGACAAGCCCTTCTACCTATAGTATCGAAGAAAAAATACTTACCCCTTCCTCCTCCAGTAGAACAGTGAGAATAGAAAAAAGCCGCTCAACCGAGAAAGGCTTATTTGGACTAACATATAGGCCCTATATGCTTTAAAAGAAACCGTATGTATTGGATTCGCAACAAATGTATGGTCAATCAATGTTTTGTTTGTGAAGGGTTTCAGTAAAGGGAACAACCGCATAAAGTATGCATGTATTGATCTGTGAAGCGCCTTGAATAATGTTTTCTAAATATTTGATCGGTCGTCTCCCGGTCGTCTGGTATTGCCAATCGAAGGAGCAATCAGAGGGTTGACTAAAGGTCGGTTGCAATTTGTAACATCAACCGGTACAGGCCTGCCTGGTCGTGGACTGATTGTGTCTTTCGGACAAACTCAGGTTGTGACTACGTCTCAAGGACTTTTCACCAGATATCGGTGGGACAATCGGCAGTTTTAAATCATAAATTCATCGTAAAAAGGAAAGATGACCCCTTGGAAAAGATGTTCCAATCCAGTCTCGTTTGCTGAATCAGTTAGCAACTTGTATCAATAGGCGTCTGACTCATTGCGACTTGCGATCCAGGTGGACCCGACTTGAATCGCCCCAATGGTCCGAACCTGGGGTCGAACGCAGGACTTTTAGTTTCATACACCACCGTCGATCTTCCATGGTGGCAGCACCAAACTGAGACGAATAACGTCTCGTCTCAATTGTCCTCGACCTACCCGAAGTTGATCACGACGCCTGCTTCGAGTCCGGTCTCCTCTTCCGTCCTTAACGGAGGCGCAGCCAACCGACCGTGAATCTGTCGGGATGTGGCTGTCTCATCTCCCACGCCATGTCGGCCAAACAACGGAGCGGCCAAGTCTGATTCTCCTGGCCGATTCAGTCTGTTTGCAACAAGTTTATCTCTATCACCGTGCTGACATGACAGGAAGCGGCCCCTCAACTGATAATGAATGTTGTCTCTTCAAGGCTTCTGGTTGTGACGAAGTAAACACTTCTCAGTATGAACAGAAAACTTATCTACTGACTGTGTTGGCAAGACGCTGGGGGAGGTGTCGAGCCTGGCTTGATGGCAGTCTCAACTCTCACATCCGGCGTGTGGGCAAGACGGCAGTGTAGCCAGGTTCCATTCGTCATGTAGATCTGACTGTCTCGCATCATTTCTTCTAGAATGTAGCTTCCAAAATACAAAAAAATTGACATCTGTACATGGATGATTAGATAACAAGGTAAGGAAGAAGAAAAAAAGAGAACTGCGGCAGATTCACCGGGAGTCGAACCCGTGAACAGCCGAGCCACAGTCTAACACTCTCCGCGATGAACAGTCAAGACTTTCATGCTGTAATGAAGATTTTATTCGCCTCTTATATGCATTATACAAAAGAGCGCGCCGCAATTGCGACAAGGTCGCGCTGGTGGCAGAGTGATTAGCCGAAATAGTTCCAAGTTGTCGTATATTTCAATAGTTGTACAGAATTTTCTCACCATATCGTATCCATATACCTCAGTGATATGAAAGATTATGTTTGAGGTTGATTTAACGTTTAAATGGCCATTTTTTTAAAGTTTTAAAAATCGAGGTCAGCAGGGTCAGAGTCAATCAATAAATGGTTTTGAAAGACACTGGCAGGGTCAGAAGAAATAGTTGTTGGCGCCGATGATGACAGCAATATGACTTATTTCCTCACCACCCGTGTGATTTGCTCTCGTCACGTAATGACCGTATTGAACTGCTGGTGAACCGTGCTGAATATGTTGCGGCTACCGCTCTCTCCATCATTACTGACGATATGTGCCCATGCCGGTGTTATGTTTTTGAGTGTTTCTGTTTTTGAGTGTTTCCCCTCATTGTTTGGGAACGCTCAAAAATAGATTGACAAGTTTTTCTGTGTGTCCCCCCTATTGAAAAGTCGTGGTCTCTCTAGCTGCCTATTGTTTGGAAACACTGACACATGGGGAACAACCACAGATGTTACACCGGTCGTGCGAGGTCGTTTCAATGAAAAGGACGCACGCCACTGCCGTACCGGTACCTGAGAAAACTTGCCGTTTTAGCAGATTTGCGATGATTGAAACAATACATCTACCTCCTAGTTCATGTGTTCTCATATGACAAACCCAGGCATGGACACATAGCCTGAACTAACATGCTGCCATCGGGAAAACTTGTATACGCACCAATTGTATACAGATAGCGCTCGAGCGTGTGACTGACTATTGGAGTCGATTGGCGTTAAAAGTAGGAAGTAGATGTTATTGGACCAACTTACTGTAAATATACGTCAACGACCGGCGTACCCCTTTAACCATCAAGGCACCAATGGTTTTCAATATCCCCTGCCTCTCGATATGACGAAGGAGTATAAAAAGCCTCAAACTCAGTATACCCTTTGACTAATTCTGCTTGGAAAAGTCACGGTCCGACACTAATACATTTTTGCCCCAATGTAGCTTCCAAAATACAAAAAAATTAACATCTGTACATGGATGATTAGATAACAAGGTAAGGAAGAAGAAAAAAAAGAGAACTGCGGCAGATTCACCGGGAGTCGAACCCGTGAACAGCCGAGCCACAGTCTAACACTCTCCGCGCTGAACCGTCAAGGCTTTCATGCTGTAATGGTGATTTTATTCGCCTCTTATATGCATTATGCAAAAGAGCGCGCCGCAATTGCGACAAGGTCGCGCTGGTGGCAGAGTGATTAGCCGAAATAGTTCCAAGTTATCGTATATTTCAATAGTTGTACAGAATTTTCTCAACATATCGTATCCATATACCTCAGTGATATAAAAGATTATGTTTGCAGTTGATTTAACGTTTAAATGGCTTTTTTTTAAAAGTTTTTAAAGATCGAGGTCAGCAGAGTCAGAGTCAATCAATAAATGGTTTTGAAAGACAGGGTCAAAAGAAATAGTTGTTGGCGCCGATGATGACAGCAATATGCGGATTTACGCCCCACCCGTGAGATTTGCTCTCGTCACGTCATGAGCATATTGAACTGCTAGTGAACCGTACTGCATGTGTTGCGGCTACCGCTCTCTCCATCATCACCGATGATATGTGTCGGTGCAGGTCGTGCGAGGTCGTTTTAATGAAAAGGACGCACGCCACTGCCGTACCGGTACCTGAGAAAACTTGCCGTTTAGAAGTAGGAACTAGATGTTAGGAAGAGGGGTCAAATGTGCAGGGCCAGGGGTTACCCAAAGACTTAACTTAAAGGAATATTTTATGGTTATATTGGCACATAGCATCGGGTGTGACCAATGATTCAAGATCAATGGACTGTGCGAACAGTATAGCATACCGCGAAGATGACGTCACTGCAGCTGCTGCCCTCTATTTCCCCAACGCTGAATTGCAGGCAATGTCGGACAAACATGCGGTTTCGTAATGGATTCAGGCTTTCGAACTCGGGCAGTTAGATTCAATCTGGCACATGTCCGAGTGTTGGAAATACTACATAATTGTTCTGAATATTTCTCTCTCCGACTCTATGGTATCATTCATGCTAAAACAATGCAGGGTCAAAGATAATTGACTTTGAAATAAGCTCAAATGCGTAGAAATAAGTGTCGATGTCCGACTGTCACGTGACTAAAACGTCATCAATATCTTATTCAAATGACCTTGTGAGCTATAAATAGTAACTTCGCGGGATGCTATTGACAGTGCATTCGATGGACTTCTCTTTATTCATGATGTTGTGAATAAAATGATGAAAAGGGAAGCGAAATTATAAGGATTCTTAGGCTGAACAACCCAGACTTTATTTGGATATTGTGAGCACATGAATGAATATCATTACAAGACACAACAGCCTCATATAGGAAGGGTCATTGGTCATATTCTCCTCTTCAAAGCTTATCAACAAACTTGTGCATCATATCGGCTACAGACTGCAGTAAACTCAATGAATCCTTTGTCCTAGATGTTTGTGACGGATGAAAGGTACTTCTTTCACTTGAAATTACTCTCCACTGCCACTGAAAATACCAATGAGTTTTCTATCAACTATAGCCGATATGATATTACTGGTGTCCAGGACAACTAAAGCAATGAGTCCATACAAAGCACTGTGCATTTCATGAAGCTTCCACCTGAGGGTGAGCTTGTGGGCAAAGTCGATTGTTATGGTCAAATCCATGTACTTTATGTTTACACCAGACAGCCTATGACAGCACCTGAGTCTATGAGTGTTTGTGACACATGCAGTATCATCGATGAATTGTCTATAAGGACTGCAGATTTCAACCGAGTAAAACTTTTTGCATCCTCTTTGCTTCATCGTCAGTGTCGCTCTCCGAACCGCTAGCACTGGAACTGGCCAGAATCGACGGGTTGGAGGCAGTGCAATTTGGTGAGCAGAGATACTCCAGCAACGGAAGACGGTATTTGCCGCAGAAATCAACAAATTTGATGTGTTCCACCCGTGATGAGAAGTAAACACCTGAAATGGGAGAAAGTAAACAATGCAAAGGCTTTGCTAAATTTCTAAAGAAAATCTCATCAATTTTCAACTTGTAGGTCAGATATATTTGTTTAAAATATTCTATGTCATAGTCTGAATTTACGACAGGAAAATCTCGAGAATTACTCGGGGTTGAGCAGGTATTACAGCTAATAAAACAGGCTGACAAATGAAAGCTGGAATTTAGGTCACTATCGATTTGATATTGTGACCTTAACACTGAAAATCAAACCACTTGACAGAACTGGGTCATTGATACTGTCTGACCTCAACATGAAGAGACACAAAATAAATCAATTTTGTCTTTCATGTGGCTTTTGTGAAGGACCACTTAAAGAACCAAAGGACAGAACTCTAGACCATGACTTGATAACGATGATAATGATAACAATAACGACAGGAGCCAACATTTTGAATTCTTTTTAATAAGGATAACATCAGGCTCTTATGACGACACATTATACCAGGAGAGCATGAACGAGTCGGACTTAAACTCTTCCAGTGCTACACAAGCACCCTCTTTCTGAAATCATCACGGTTGCCAGTCAAGGCCAAGAATGGTGCCTCCGGCAACCAAGTTCTAGCCCATCTCTCTGATACATACCTTTGCACCTTGGGTTGACACAGTGATGCGCTGACGTCAAGTACTGTACAAGACTTCTGGGAAGATCCTGAGCCGAGTATTGGATGTTCTTGACTTTGATGACTCGGCCTGCGAGCTCTAACAACGATGGCGGGTCGTAGATGAAATCACGCACGAATCTGAAAGAAACGTGCCAAGGATTGATTTTCAAATCAGTCTTTGGAGTGATCTTTAGCAATGTTATGAATGTAGACCATATGGTCTAGACCTTGTTTAGTATTTGCTGGCACACGGCCACTGCAAATTTTTAATCATTTTGACACCAAGTCCAAAGTCTGCTTGCTGATAAGCGCTGGCTTAAATGTTATGGATCAAAGTCCACTACTGACAACTGTGTCAAGGCAATTGTGCTGTATATCTAGGACACAGATTCAAACAGGTAGAACAGTCCCTCGGCTCTTTTAACACAGCATTTGTCTCTCTTAACCAGGTGCTAATGTTTTACTGTACAAACTTGCTTTTTTAATATTTCAGGAACGCACTTAGTAAACTATAAAATGAATCAAAACATTGCAATTTTCAAGTGCTCAAGTTACAACTTGTACTAACCTCACAACAAGTGGGTTATTCCTCAAACTGAGTTCATATAAATTCAACGTGACTAATTCAGGAGGTAGTGTCTGTAGCTGATTGTTGTGGAGACTGAGCGACTGGAGTTTGCGGAGATGGGTCAGCGTTGGCGGTAGACTTTCCAGCTGGTTATCACACAGAGTCAGACAAGTGAGGTTTTGGAGGTAACCCATCTCAGCGGGGATCTCAGTTAGTTTGTTTCCCCCGAGATAGAGGACTTCTAATCTGAAAAGAGAAACAATATATTCTCAGGTTACAATTATATATGATTAATATGTTTTATGCCAGTTGTCACCAAAAATAATTTGGGGGGGGGGGGGGGGCTGGTATTGTAGATCGGTCTAAATCTGAGCCAAGTGTTCAGACTTTTGGAGCGAGGGTTTGGCTGATGCAATACTGCTGAACAGCTGTACATGCAGCACGCACAACTCTGCCACAAGTAGTGATGCATGTAGTAGTAGTGCTATAAAAATGCCAAGTCATCCTACATACTAACATGTGGGCTGGCCACGAGACTGCTAAAATGGGCCAGGTTTTCATTTACATGTACTACACCTAGCCCAGGGGCTTGGAAGCATGACACAGCATTTTTATAATAGGCTTTGCAGTTTGCACAACTGTTTGCCAACACCACTTTCCAGGGCTTGATGAAACAGATTAGAATACACATCATCACATGTTCAGGTACCATTCACTCACTGCTGTCTGCGCAATTACGCTGTCTGGCACTACTGTACCTAAAATTAACCAGATTCAATAGATTCTTCGGTAGACTGCAAATTTAATCAGCTACCGGCATTTTAGAATGACATGAATTCGTGATCAATTGAAGCATAACTCACAATTGTTTTGCATTTGGACAAGGACAAAACTTGGGGGAAAGGTTTCAACTTCCAACATCTCGTTGCAGCGATCCTTGTTATCATCGTCTAGTCTTCGTCTTACACTTCAGACACCATCCTTTGGCCATATCATTTCGTCAATTCAATCAATTCGTCCGATTTGTCTTCTAGCAAACAATCGTGAACTAATCTTGTCCTCAACTACGATTACGAATGTGCCAGTTTAATTTGCGGATATACCTACCTATACATGTGTTGTACTTGACTAGGCAACTGACGTATTTGATTTCCTCCGAGAAATAATCGTCTTAACGTTGATATTTCCGTGAATTGTGGAGGAAAATCGACTAAATTATTTCCACTCAAATTGATAGACATCAGTTCCATCTGTCCCAAGTCTTTTGGTATTGAATCATTATCCAAATTATTGTTTTTTGCTATCAACGTTTTCAGATTACGTAGTCTCACTATTTCATTACTGAGCAAACCGATATCATTGTTACTAATGTCTAAATGCTTAAGGTTTTTAAATGTGCCAATAATGCCAGGCAAAAGAGTCAGATAATTGTGATCCATTTTGAGAATTTTCAAAGAGTCAGCTCTGGGTTGGAGAAAATTTGGAAACGAGTTGAGGGCACCATAGGAAAGGTCCTCAGAATCTGAGCCATCCAATTCCTCCTCCTCGAAATCAGCCTCCATATTCCCGCCTCGAGTTCCACTCAGCCCTAATGCCGTGAACAAATTGCTAGTCATTGCCTTGCTGGTGGAGAAATAAACAGTTTTATGTCAGGACTGCTTCAACATTTGCATTGTTTCTGATCACGAACTGTCCAGCTGATGGCCTTGACCTCAAATCTTGCGTCATCAAAGCTAGTCTTGCGCACGTTTCCTTTTAATTTTTTTCGTTACCAAAGCAACTTGCACTATGACCATCGTTGGAAATAAATTAGTTGCGCAGGCCTGAAAAGAATGAGCCTCGTTTTCGCGTTATTTCAACATGGAGGACAGCGAGATAAATTCTGAAAAAATTGATCAAAATCTTGATCAAAATCATGGTTCAGGTTGTGCAAAAACCTCCAATCACTCGGACGTTGCTGAACAAATTGAACCTGAGCTAGATGACCTTTTGGATGGTGAGTAATCAACTGCTTGCATGCATTATTTTGTCATGAAAGGTTCATGTGATCTCATCCCTGCAAAAATGTATTGATTTTTACAGTGCATTTTTCATATGTATTTTCATATGCATTTCAGATTTTGTACACTTAATAAAAAGTGTTTGATTATTGTCATCCCTTTGCCACCTCCGACTGGTGTGACGTGAATGATGTCATTGTTGACTAAAGTAGGCCGGGCAGTTGGTCCTGTTGCTGTACACTTGTCACAACTTGTCACTTCTTTCGTCAATGATGACCTTTTATAGGCAGGGCCGTGATTGGAGATTGTACCGTAAACGTTCCCTTTTTCTTCCAGATGCTCTGAGAGACTTTGACAAGCCGCCTGTAGTGGCCACAAGTAATGATTCAGCCAACCATGGTGAAGCAGCCGCGGCTTCGAGTGGCAAAGAATCGCTGGGGTTACCAGGAGCCAGTGCCGCGCTCCCTCCAGACCAAGAGGCTATGTTTAATGATATCTTCCGTTCATCCGAGCTTGGCGATGAAACGTCAAAATCCTTCGAGGAGGCAATGAAAGCACTGATGACAGAAGATCCCAATATGTACGAACAACTAAGTAAATTGTCGCAGGCCGCCAACAGTGTCAGCGATACTAATGATGGCAATGACGACTCTCAAAAAGAATTCTTTGGAACTTTGCAAGAAACGTTGGGAAGTTTAGCTATGAATGCTCAAGATTTGCAGGCAAGTATTAAGCAGTAAAGACCAAGTGTTTAGCATATCCAAAATTGTCTAAAATCTACATTTTTTCAGCAGAATTGAATATTGAGGTTTTTTAATTAGATATGCTTACCCTTCACATTCTCACAACTTGTCAATGAATCTACCCCCATGGAGCAACCAGGTTTTGGTCAACAGACTCTAATGCTCAAGGTTTTGTCTCCTTTCTCTCCAGGGTGAATTGTCAGAAGATGACTTAGCTAAGGCAATGTCGAGTCTTGGGATCGACTTTGGGGCGGATGGTCCAGGCCAGGGCCAAGGCCAAGATGGTGATTTCCTCCCCATGATGCAAACAATGATGAAGAGCTTATTGTCCAAAGATATTCTGTACCCGTCACTGAAAGAAATTTCTCAGAAGGTGTGTAACAATTACATTATTATAGCCATGTTAAGAACAGTGTCATTGTTGTAAGACTAAATTCAAAGAGACACCATTTCTACTTGGCAAGTGTTGCATAAACAATTGCGGTGCCGTGAGCCTTACACACTTGACTTATATTGTTTTGAGGCAGAAAATTGCTTTATTCTTCCATTCAGTTGCAGTTCATGGTTGTTTCTCCTCATTTCAGTATCCGGCATGGCTTGATGAGAATAAGGAGACAGTGGAGAGAGAACAGTACAAGAAGTATATGGAACAGTACAGACTCATGAAGGACATCTGTGCTCAACTTGAGCAGGAGACGGAGGACGACGATGATGATGTGAAGAAACAACGATTTGAGAAAGTACTAGGACTTATGCAACAGGTTTGGAATCTTGTTTTAGTTGTCATTCTAGTTTGACACTGCGCTTTAGGCTTAGCATCCTTGATAAAAATGTCATGGTATGTCCCCAATTGCCCGACACAGGTATTGCCCACAACCTAGAATTGTCCACTTCAAAATGACCATTCCTTGAAAAGCTATCGATCATATTCATAATCAAAATCAACATCTTGCAATCGCTTTATCTTTCCAGATGCAAGAGTGCGGCCAACCACCCCCAGACATTGTTGGCGAGATGGCCCCCGGTTTAGAATTTGATGAGAATGGTATACCCAAGCTGCCCGGTGCTTCAGAACAGTGTTGTGTCATGTAACCCTGCCATACTATACTTAGTGAAGATGCATTAGGTTTGGTTCAGATGTACACTTATATTGGAATGTACCTAGTTTAGTGGTTGCACCGGGTCTACAAATTGCCAAATAAGTGTACATCTGTGACGAGCCTAACAGATCAAGTGTTTACTTCTCTACCGTATCCACCTCTACTTTACACCCCATTACACTGGTGCAGGCCTCTCAATTACATGATTCCTACACCGTATAACGGTGTAGGCCGTACAGGATGTCCCCGAATTAGGCGTTTTTTGACCCCTAACATAATCAAATCTCATCCAAATGGCCTAATTTTATAGTTTTACCCTAATAATTATGATTTTTCAGGTGTATGTGGTGACATCAGTCACTGACTTTGATTTATGACCTCGCTGTTCAGGCAAATTTGCACGATGAAATGTCCCCAAATTAAGCTAAAAAGCAAAAAAACATGTCCCCAAAATAGGCTAAAAAAATACAGGGTGTAGAGGCCTCCACGTAATTGAAAGGCCTGTGGTGCCCAAAATTATTGCAAAAACACCAATATTTGTGATCTCACTCCCCTTTTCTTCTGCTTTTTAATGAGCAAATGGTCACTTTATAATGGTTTGACTCTGCTTGATTAGTTTATATTCACGATTTCTCACCATGTTATTTATGCAGGTTCAAACTGGCCAGATATAACGGGTTGTATTTTACAGGGAAAATGAGTTGATACCAGCCATCTGGCATCACCCAGTGCGGCATTATGACTGGTGTCTGCAGATTTTGATTAGGTCATTGTACTTTTAGGCTACCCAAATTTTTTTTGGTTACTTGTCCCACCCAATATGATATTCGTGCATCAATTGGGATGAAGAACTGGTTCATTTTTTGGCCTTCATTTTAAAATCGATAATTCATTGTGCGATTAGGTGTCCAATGCTTCCAACACTAAGTATTTATAAATCAAATCATCATGTTCACTGCCATAAGCTTTCGGTATCATCACATCTTTCAATTCCACTTTCGGCTGTGATAGGCAGACTGTAGTCCAGGGTTGCCATACTCTGTAGCGATGCAGTTTAATCTTGATGCGGGTTGAATAAGTGCCCAGTAGTGCCACTTACTTTCTGGACACTTCTATCTACAGTAGAACCTCTCTATTAAGGACACCCTTGGGACAGACAAGTGCTGTCCTTAATAGAGAGGTGTCCTGATTAGAGTGGTCGAATTTAATGGAAACAACCAATTTGGGACTAAAACTAGTGTCCTTAATAGAGAGGTTGTCCTCAATTGAGAGGTGTCCGCTAAGAGAGGTTCTACTGTACTTACATAGCTGAATCTTGCAGCTATGGGTTCTCAGCAGTGTTATGGGTTTCAGTTTCACGGTGGCCAATTATTTGTTTGAAGATTTATCCCTACACGATGCCTGGTATTTAAGTTTTATGTACCGCACCAAACAATCAAACAACTTCATGAAACAAGCAGACTTTCAATAAAGAAGACCGTAATGTATCCAAGAGCCAAGTTCATATCATTTTCAAGTTGTCCTTTCGTTTGTCCAAACCACATCAAATCATGTGATGAGAGTTTCTTCATCTCATATTGTAGAGGTCAGGCCTGAAGTTTATAGCTTTTGAGGGCAAGGCAAATTCTACCTTTAAAGGGGTACATGCCCTGGGCCATGACCTTTTGAAGTGCTGTAATAAACTTGGCACCAAGGCACCAATGCTCTCAGTTAGTTGAGGGCAATGAGTCCTGTAAGGCATCCTGAGGAAATTAGGGGTTAAAGTCTGCTTGTGTGCAGGGCCAGAGAAGCGAACATTGACCCCTCATTCCTCAGGATGCCTGTAAGGTGAATTTCAATGATTTTCCCAGCCAAGCAGCCCCTGCACCTTCTGGATTTGTCTGTCAAGAATTGTAATAGCGTGTCTGTAGTTCGTGTTATCTATTCTTTGCGCAAACAGAGAACTAACAGATTAAAAACTTTCATTTCATGTTTTGATTGAACTGCATTTTGATGACAGACGAGGCGGCAGATATTGTGTTATTTAGTCATTCCAGTTGTTTTCGTGATGCCCCGACAGGCTTTTATGCAATGCATAGTGTGATCAAATGAATTATGCTGTAACTGGTAGTAGTTTGGTGTGAAATACTTCAAAGCAATACTGCTAGAGTTAACTGGTGAAGCTTTTGATGTGTGCTGATATCTATGCGCAATACCAAGTTTATGAAGTATAAATGGTATATGACAAATTGGAGAAAACGTGTTTTATTGTTTATGAAATTTGGGTAATTTGCATGACGTTGCATGCTTGCATGACTGTTGTTTGTCAATGGCTTTGAAAACTAACATGTCAATATGAGATGTTTTTCCCTTTTTGTTAGTGTTAGCTGTCCAACCTTTGCCTGCTGAAAGTTAGATTCCAAGGAACACTGTGTAATGATTGTATGGTTTATTTAGAATGCTCGAATTCCTATTTCATGCATAACAATCAACAGGGTATCGTGGTTATTCGACCTGTCTGCACTTTCTGACTTATGTTGTAAGAGACAGAATTTTGCTTCAGAAACTTGCCGGCTCAAACTGCTACTGTGCTAAGCAAACATTTGTTTACCTTTTTTTGCTACCTGAAATGATGAAGTTATACAGGTCAAGTTATGAAGTTTGCGGTGTGAAAGTTGATTGCAAAATGTTATTGAATTTGATTAATATTTTTCCTTGTTCAATTGTGGCAGTTTGAAGCAAAAAACACTCATGTAATACAAGTAATCATTTTTTAAAATCTTCGTTCAAATTGCTGAAAATGCTTCTTAATCTTATCATGTGAGGATATAGCAGCTGGTTGCTTTTTGGCTACTTAGCAACCCATTGCTATGTTGTGATTGTTACTTAGCAACAAGTTGCTATGAGGTTACCTTGCAACCCACTGCTATATTGTGATTGTTACTTAGCAACAACATGCTATGTTGTGACAGTTTCTTAGCAACCATAGTGTCATCATGGCTGACTAGTAGTCATAGAAACGAACACATTTAGAATGTAGGTGGTAGCATTTTCTAACTGTTTTATATTAATGTTACAGGCTTTTTACCAAGATTGGTGTTTTTAGAAAAAAATGAAATAAACAAAAGGACACTGACAATTTTGATCTCAACCTATTTTAACCATTTCTCAACATAGGGCCGTGTTTGTAGACCAGTATGATGCATGGTTCAGGTTCCTACGACCAGATGATGTGACGTCATGTTTTGCGTGGTTTACTGCATCATACATTGTATTATGTAATCAGCGGCCAACGTGGCCTGTCGTCAAATCGTCTCTGAAGGATGTTTGATTTACCTCACAATAATTTCAGATATGATTGGAATGATTCTTGTAACAGGTTTAACTCGGTATTGAAGTGAACTAATTATTACTTCAGTGTAATTTTTCTCCCTGATTTTGTTCCAATTTGGACTTGGTATGAAGAGTAGCTGTAAACGACCCTATTGCCTAGGTTGTTTGGGTCACGTAATGGCATGCACTTTCCAGGGTTGGAGCCTTGGCCCGGTGACCAGTTTTATTGTTTGCACACAAGCAAGATGCTCTATCCCCACAATGAGTTTGAGATGAAAATTGTCGTTTGGGAAGACATTTCTGGCTGTGATAGTCGCATTTGTAGAGGTCACTCTTCTAGTCAATGAACTGTTGGGGATTAGTGTTGTGGCATTTACAAAAGAGTGCGCTACTGTTTAAGTGTAGGTCTGCTCAATTAAATATTGTGTGCTTCTCAGAGTGGCGATCAGTCATATAGTTTTTTCAGAAAATTGCGGGATGCTTTGAAATGAAATAACCTATGAGTTTTTATTGATAACAGCAAGTATCCATACTTGATAAAAGATAGGTTCACTTCATTGAGCGTGATTTAACACCCAAAGGAATGGTCTGCTGAATGAACTATTTCTCTATTACTGCGATTCAAGTCCGCTTCAGTAGACTGTACAAGAAGATTACGGAAAGTAAGGGAGGTCAGTTCAAACTGTGTTACAGAACTGTTGTAAAGTGCCACCTTCCTACTGGATACCTCTCTATTGAGGACACCCTCTCTATTAAGAACACTAGTTGTGGTCCCAAAGTGGTTGTTTGCATTCAATTTGACCTCTCTAATCAGGACACATCTCTATTCAAAGAAGGATAGCACTTGTCAGTCCTGAGAGTGTACTTAATAGAGAGGTTCTACTATGATGATTGTAGGCTATGAGGCAGAGATCTGACTGTGTTTGAGTTGAATTGAATGCTGTGGGGCTTGAGGAATATTCTTGGACAGTCTACCATATCGGGGCTGGTAAGGGAAAACTGATCGCTGTAGTTGATGTGTACATAATGTAAGTGCTTTTGTATTGATGGTGCATAGAGGGATAAATTCAATAAATATTTATTGTTAATAGTAGACTTGTCTCATCTTGTTTTGTTGAAACTGTTATCTTGCGATCGGAAAGGTAGCCGACATTGCCCCTCTTGGCTCCCAAGGTTACGAAGTCAAGACGATTACCCACAGTGCCGAATTTGACAGTTAGTCCAGTCTTGGCCCGATAGTTCAAAGCAAGTTTTGTCACCAACCCCAGCGTTAATGATGAACTGGTTTTGAACTACCAGGCTATAAAGTCACCTGTTGTTGAGAGTTCCCTCTTCTCCCAGCAGACATGCCAGAGTTGCCTTTCAAGTCCAAGTCGTCTGGCAAGACCAGGTTCCCCTGGGCAGCATAGAGGTGGCAGTCCTGAAGAATATGAAGCAGAGTCTGTGCCTGGTATCCACAGGGGAAATCTGTCATATGTGTCATCCATCCCGATGCTATGGAGGTTTCTGCATTGGAGACACTCCTATATTTACAAACTATTAAGGACAGGAACACGAGATTTCATTTTGCTGCACATTGAATTTATTTGGCAAGACTTAGATTACAAAGTAAAGTGATAAAGCTGCACCATGTAAACACACCTCAACATCTGAACGCAGTTGAACCCACAGTGTTAACACTTCTAGTGACCTCTTTCCAAAACCCCTGGTGGTGGGGCTCTGTTCTGGGGAATCACAACAACCGACTTGTGGGGTCAGCCTTTAACGTTTATGACATCGTGTCAGTCATGATGTCGTAATCAACACAGACTGACCCTAAAGTTGGCAAATTTCGGCCACTCCACGTTCAACTGTATTCACATAAACATCAGATTATATTCCAAGCATAACATGTAGAAAGATAGAAATACGTTTTAAAATGCTGCATACAATGAGATCACATGTACATGTACTTCCATTGGTTGCCCATAAAAATAGACAGAAATTTATTCTGAGATGGAATGAGAAAAAGTCATAGTTTTATCGGATCTGAAGTGGAATGCAACGAATTCTAGACAAAGCCACCTGTCCAAAATGCCTTATAAGCTTTAAACTATGATAGGCCTACATATCATCTTTCCCTTAGAATAAGTGCACAGTATTAAAAAATATTTGCATATGCATTAAAACTAGTAATATACAACCAGATATCATCCATTATAAAAAATATGGCAGTCAAATGCTCCGTACAAATTCATCCTCTGACATCGATATTGCTTCATGTAAAATGGACTTTCCATAAATACTACGGAATCCTAACTACAATCTCAACTATTTTAAAGATGCCACTCGCCAGTTGCCAAAAAAAGGTGACTGAACACAGACCCCTTATCTATTCCCTTCTTGAGCACCACAGGTAAAGGTTCTCATAGTGCATCAGTAAATGCATGATGGTATCATTCACTGGGCTAACAGGATGAGTCGTAGCACTCCCACTAAGCAGTGACTCCCTGCCACAGGAAAACACCCTGTCAATTCAAACTCCCTCCTCCAATCCCAGCTCAATGATCACACACCAAAATAAGTTCAATCGGAACATAGCACCTTCGCTCCTTCACTATCCTTAGGAGTATTATATTGGAGCCTTGTTGTCAGTTCATTATCGTCTGTTAACTTTTAAGGCAGATATGTTCAGACAGATATGTTAAGAGAGATATGCTTAAAGGTTCACGTCATAGAAATCTCATGAGTGTAAAATGGAATGGAAGCCTAGTCTAACACTAACATGTAAAAATACGATGTTTACCAAAAGTGCAAGATCCTACTTCACAAAAATAACAATCATAATTCTATTCTAATTCCAAAACACTTTGGTTACAATGACTGACTTGTGGGGTCACCTTTGATTTTCCTGACATCACGTCAGCCATCAACAATGCCTCACCTCATAAGTCAGCAAAGTTCCATCATTCCACCACAGAGGCACCCATGTTGATAGAGGCAAATTACCACTAAGGGCAATAATCTACTGGTATCATAATCAATCTACGACTATGACAAATCACTTTTGATCAAACAAATGTCCCACTTAGGATAACAATTACTCGTACAATTAACTGTACAAGTAGAGAAACAAACACAACAATATATGGTTACTTAGATAAAGGATGGAACAATTCAAGTATACCTAGGAAGATATTTGTAAACATCAACAACTCAGAGGGGAGAAGTCACAAAACTACAATAATAGAACAACCATGGTGCAGTGTACATTTCTGCCACCTGGCTGTCGCACCTTTTAAAATCTCATTTCCTACAGATCTTATTACCTTTTCACCCCCTGCTGTGTAGACTCTGCCACATACTGTTAAAGTATCAGGAGAGTCCAATCAGGAAAAAAGGGGATAAAGGTAAGTCAAAAAAAATCACGATCTTTTGATTCAGACGCCGGATTCATAATCCAATTCCCTTGATTCTCCTTTCTTGAGATACCTCCTGGGTTTTTTCGGTTTTTCAGCTTCCGATTGACTTTTCGTCGGTGGTTTTGATGACGCTATAACCCTTGCTTGCACTATTTTCTCCACGCCACCTTGTAAAGGTTTAGCAGCAGAGTCCTTAGCCGCTCGCTGAAAGTCTAGTATCAGCTCTTCACAGTAGGAGACCACCCCCAAAATGCTCAAAATCTGGAATGAATTTGAAAGGACTCAAAAACAAAATCAATCTCCAAAGATAATGGAAACACCTTCTGCAAAATGCTGTGACTGTCTTAGTAGAAGTGACCAAACTCTGTCTCTGGGTTAAAAACTACCCTCAGTTGACTGTGAAGACCTTTATAAATCTGTATGTAATGTTATTTTATGTAATGTTATGTTACGTTTTGAAGATTCAGTCTTGATACCAATAGTTCTCACTCTTGTCTTCATTAATCGGTGAGTGACACTTGCAATTTTTACGATGTTTCATAAAGTTTTGTTCCCTGATGATAAAAGCCTACCAACCCCACCTATTGACATACACACATACTAACCAAGACAAGAGAAAGAGCAATCCAGAATGCTGCAAAGACGACGATCTCTGGTGCAATAACGACAATGACCCCGAGATCATCTCCTCCGATCCATGCCAGGATATAGATACCAAAGATGAGTTCAATTCCGCGGATGACTGCTAACACAGCACACCAGGCCCTTATAAAGTGAATCATCACATAGCCCTGAATGAAAAGAAATAAGGTTGTCAGTATTAATCATCATTACATTAATCATCATTACCGGCGTCGTAACCCTATTGGATTTTTGCCGGAGGTATGGAGTCCACTATAGGCTACTGTCCACCTATGATGGATCTTTTACTTGCCCTGGCATAGACACTCAGGTACAAGGGACCACGGCTTTTAGTCTCATCCGACAGACCCTCGACTTTTTTTATACGTTAATGTACGTGTTTTGAAGAGCCAGGAATTTTAGTTCCTTGAAAGCTTAGCTTTATGATTTACTGTAATTTTGGAATAACAAGATGTGTCAGTGGAGTCTAAAACTGAAGGATCAAGATGCTGCTAGTGCTATACAAGAACACTATGAACAAAAATGCAATTCTTACTTTTAGCTTACCTTACTGACCCATGATGTGAACAGGCCTGATATAATGATGCCTATCAGTGTCAGGGAAAGCTTGATATAAGCCAGGGGTAAGAGTCCTGAAAAAAAGGTTATAATCACATCAAACATATTTCCATTTCTGATAAAAAACTCGACATAACTTTTTGGACTGCTCTAACACTAACAGCTATTCGAAGTCAATTGAAATTCCGGCACTGCTGTCAAGTCAATTTCAACTTACCGGGTGGGAAAAAAGTCATCTGCGCGTTGGCTGGAAATGTGACCTTGAGGCTGTGAAGCCGAACAATAGAGTAGATTGAGAAAACCAACTCAACCATCAGGGAAACCTGAAGTGAAGGGACAGGGAAAGGGTATTAAGAAATGAAACGGCCAGGGTCATTGTGCTCACCTTTACCTGGTGGCCACATTTAAAATCAGATCGGGATCAAAGTGGGCCGTAAAGGATGGGATGCATGTGGCTTCCTTCACACCACATATGATCAACATCAGAGCTCTAGTTTTGACAAAAATAGACTTAGGTGATTTTAAAAAACTTGCCCCCTAGTGACCACATTTGTAAGTTAGTCAAATCTGGGACAAACACTTCACATAAGTCTGTTATTGGTACTATTGAGTCATCATTATCCTGCTACTATTGTGCGAGACTAGAGCATTTTTCAAATCAGGCCTGGGTCAGACGGCGAGCAATGCGAGGAACTACTTTATATAGGCATTTTTTCTGTGATACACCCTGTAGCCTAGTATTAGTGTATATAGGCCTAGGCCTAGACCTGCTACAGAGTCAACTCAAATGTCAAAACGAAACAAGGCAAAACATGTCATTTTCTTCAGTGAAGCATGAAATATTTACCAGTATTACGACCCCGGATATCTTGCTTCCTGTTTTCAAACTCTTGCCACCAATCCAATGCGTCATCAGAGGCATTTTGGAGATCAGACATTAGCAAATAAAGCTAAAAACAAGGTTTATGAGGGATTACATTTCATTCGTTTTCGTGGTGACAGTGCAGCCATCTATCAGTGAGAAATAGAACTGCGGTTGTTTCGGTTTCTGATCTTTTCGCCCCCAGTCGTTTCGCTCCAAATCGAAGTCGTTTCGCTCCCGTGGACTTCTTATTCGGGATTGAGAAAGCTCCGAAAATGACTAGTCAAAGTAGATATGCTTTCAAGGCCTAAACAGATCTATATTGTGTTTTAATGTTGGTTATAATGAAGGATAAAGTCGGGTTCACAACTTTAGACTTGTTTATTCAGCCATGATGAAAGTAGTACAAAGAGCTTAGGCCAGGTGTCACCACCTTACAGTGGCATATTGCATGTTGCCTTTTTGTTGGTGGCTCTAAGGGCTTGCCAAGCTCCCTCAATAAACAAAAGATATTAGACCTTAATTCCATAAAAAGTGTATTTATTTAAATCTCTCATATGTCATTCGGTACTATTTACAGTAATTTACAAAATATGTTACATAACATAAACGTATAACCCATCAGTCTTAATTTATAATTAATACATTCAATACTAAAACAAAACTCTACAATATACATGTACAATAGTTTATGTACAAGTACTGGTCTTTGTTAACCCCTGTTCCCAATTGCATAGCTTTACCAATAACGAAATTCATCCAATTGGAAGACAAGCATCACGATGGCACTCATAAAACTAATGTCCCAAATTGACTAACGTATCTGTCCAGAGTCCTTACAATAAGGTTTGAGATCACAATTGCACAGAAGACACTCAGCACATCGTCAGTTATCCGTTCAGATTTCCATCGCATCCATACCCGGCACCGGTAAATCTGTCGACCACGAATTGTCACTATCGTCGTCACTTGAACTCTCCGCCTCAGCGCCATCTACTGGATGAAACCCCCGAAGTTCGTCTCGCAGCTTTAGCATCTCCTCAGCTTTGCGGCAGGCGTACTCGAAATAGACGTTTCGGATTCCCTCAGTTGTTGCGATGCGTAGGCGAATATTATACCTGAAATAATGAAGCGTGCATTTGAAATATTATTCAAATCCTGCCAAGACTTGGTAGTGACCCATGCAACCATTATAACAGTCGAGATGTTCACATGCCTGCTGTTCCGTATCTGACTAAAACCTTTTAACGTCAAAACAATGGCCCAACCGTAACAGCACCTTAGTCATACCTGAAGCATCTCTGATTTCTTTTCACGGCCCGTTCGTAGCGAATCTGTAATTCTTTCAACTTCCTCTCGAGCATCATCACCTGATGGCAACACCGAGAAAGTTTGCGTTCGATGTCTTTGAGTTGTCCCTCAAGGGACACTTTGACCTGGGAGCGTAACGTGGGTGGCATACTAGGGAGTGTGGTCATCATCTGTAATGAGAAAAAAGGAGATAATAAGTAACGATGGCAAAAGTGCAAACCTATTTGCTAAGAAAAATGGCAATATCAGATATGAAGTAGGAGTGAAATTATGGTGAATTTAAATAAAAAGACAAGTTTAAGCTTGATTTAAAAACTTACCTCACTAAAAATGCAAATCAGAAATCAAAGGCAAGGACAGATTCTCACTGACAGGTGAACAGAAATGTCAGATATATTGATTGTCAACTTCAGAACAATAATAGAATGTATTGACTGAAGATGTGTCTTTGCTTGCTGAACTTCAGAACAGATATGATCCTCTCCCCTACCCCACGGGGTTATATACCCCTCTCATCCTACTCCCCCAGAAACTGAGCTCTCATTCACATCACAACAATACCTCATTCTGAGTAAACACTTGCTGAAGACCTGTCAGTGTTGCCTGGGGAGCTTAGGCCTGTAGCTCGGCCCAGCTGATACCCTTGCTGTTCTAGGGATTGAGCCCACTCTCTTGCTGTTCTGTCTGTGTTCACACCCATGCTTATTAAGAATAGGACCCCAAAAACCATTTCTTGAAACATAATTCATAAAATTAGTTGTTGATATTTTGTTACTTTTTCTTGAAGATGTAAACTGCATTTTAAGTATAGTTTCCTTAGGTGTCTATCTTCTCTTCTGCTGAGGATCTATGTGGGACTTTTGCAACAAAATATACCACACTTTCCCTAATGTGATGTTATGGCTAGGCCCAAGGTCAGTATCTGGGCTAATTAGCTCGACATTGTGAAGGCCCAAAGTAGCACTGGGCAGCAACTGCTTGCTCTGGCTGTGGATAAGTATTCATCCATCTTTCCTCCACATGAGGTGAGCACAATGGCCCTGGCCATTTCATTCTTGAAGATGTAAACTGCATTTTAAGTATAGTTTCCTTAGGTGTCTATGTTTTCTTCTGAGGATCTATGTGGGACTTTTGCACCAAAATATACCACACTTTCCCTAAATTTGATGTTATGGCTAGGCCCAAGGTCAGTATGTGGGCTAATTAGCTAATTAAGATGTATATTGTAGGCACAAAGTAGCACTGGGCAGCAACTGCTTGCTCTGGCGGTGGATAAGTATTGGCAGCAGTTTATGACGGTGATACTGCTGTGGCTGTTATTGGCAGTATAATCTTGAAGTCTATTGGTAGATACTAAGGCCATGGAGGTATTATAATACCTCCATGCTAAGGCCTTGTGTTTTAGAGTTCAGATATTTTTGCGATAGCTTTATAAGAAGCAGGAAATGACATATTGCTTACTCTAACGTCTTTGAAAGAGAACCTCTTTATACATGCTTCCCGAAATTGGTGGCTTGCATTGGAACTAACTTTTTCCCCCTTGTCCGTCATCCAAGGCATTCAAGTGTGTTGGTCAACCATGACTATCTCCTTTGTCCCTCGACCATAAGGCCTAGTTTCCCCTTATGACATCACTATTTCGGACACTCAGCGCCCCATTTCTGGAAAGGTGTATAGGCTGTCCTCCATCTGCATGCAGATGCCCCCATTAAATAACAATTCAAAACCCCCACATGCCGACCACCAAATCACATGGTAACAATATAAACCTACCTGAGTTTCCATATTGACCGACTAGACTCGTCAATACCCATTCATCGACAATCAATACACATCCAACACAACCGCTCCTGGAGATAGCCAGACAATTTTATTTTATGTATAAGGCCTAAATTTAGTTCATGTAGCAACTAAGACTTGTCAGGACTTGCAATTTTCAGCAGTTTATCTTGTCAGGTCTTGCACTAACTTGTAAGTGGTGCAAGTTTTGATTGTCTTTTTTCACCTGCCCAAATGCCGGGAATTATCCAATGTAATACACATTTTGTAGTTGAATAGAGATCTTGTTCATTAAACCCCTCAACAAAGGAAGACAATGACATCTTCAGTGTTTTGAGATGTTTGAATGAGATACTACAATCAAGTCTTGGCAGGTTTTTTTTCCATGTCTCATCAAGCTTGTAAAGCTGGTAATTGAAGGATTTGAAAATTGGTATTAACCCCTTCTTATTTTGGCAAGAAGTTTCAACCAAATGTTCTTTCAAAACACACACCTGCCATTCATCTACATAGGCCTGAGAACTCAATTTGTTCGGAAATTTTAAAATTGAACTTGGAAATTAGAAAACTTGCAAATGCGCATTTGATATATTTTGGCTATCAACTTTAAAAAAAAATTTTTCTCGAGGTTCTTCCCTGGAAGCCATTATGGCCTGTTAACAATTCTAAAATCTGACAGGTGTCTCTGGAGTCGTGAAGAAGCCATGTCCCTGAAATCTTATATCTGTCTGAGTTCATCAGCTGGCTTCTTGTTTGCTGAGAATATCTCAAGACTTTGCTTCAAGAGGCCACTGTCGGCTCATTTGGTTATTTGCCAAGAGCGATCTCACCTTTTTTGCTCCAAAGGGTTCATGTTCAGAAAATGATAATGGATAATTTCGAAAGATGTTGAATAAGATAAGAGAAATGGTTTCAATCTTTGTCAGAACACTTACCAATCAAATGTTATCAATGTTTATCCATCGGAAAAATGTCCTGTGAGTTGTAGTATTATGATCTGGTCCGCAACTGAATCCTGTAGAATGTTTCCTTGGTGTGACTCTCTTGCTGTGACCTCTCTCTTGTAAACCCCCACAACTTATTGCAGTATCCACATCTTGTCTCTTGAAATAAGCCCCGCATCCCGATGTCTCTGCCATCCCAGCTTGTAACATCAACGTTGTATAACCCCTGCTGCTGAAAAAGCTATGTTGTTTTCTTTATTATAATTATTATTATGGACATTATTGTTGTGTTTGTGTGTATATGCTGGTCTTTGATCTACATAAGGTTAAGTAGCCACTCCACTCTGATTAGTAATTGATAATTAATGATGCCCTCCTCGAGGTAATTACTTCATTCTTTGCCAATGTGGACCCAAGCGCTGTTCCTAATTATTTCAAGTCATCTCAGTTATATCTTTATGTACTATGTTGGCTTGCATAACTCAGATCGGCATTACTTAGTAAACATGCATGGCTCTCAGCTTGTTAAACTACTCAGCTGTCCCAACAATCGCCTACTACGAACAACATGGTCATGGGTCGTCTCTCTTCACTCTACAAGATCACAACAGTGCACGAGACATGGGCACAATCAGGCCTTGTGGACAATAAGATGAGCAGTTGTCTCACCCAACCACATGAGCCGTCTCCAGCCTGACAGATCATAACACAGGGCCGGAGACATGGACATAATCAGGCCTTGTGGATAATGAGATGAGCAGTTGTCTCACCCAAACACATGAGCCGTCTCCAGCCTGGCAGATCACAACACAGGGCTGGAGACATGGGCACAATCAGGCCTTGTGGATAATGAGATGAGCAGTTGTCTCACCCAACCACATGAGCCGTCTCCACCCTGGCAGATCATAACACAGGGCTGGAGACATGGACACAATCAGGCCTTGTGGATAATGAGATGAGCAGTTGTCTCACCCGACCACATGAGCCGTCTCCACCCTGGCAGATCATAACACAGGGCTGGAGACATGGACACAATCAGGCCTTGTGGATAATGAGATGAGCAGTTGTCTCACCCAACCAGAACTTACCAAATGGCTGGGCCTGCAATTCATCTAATGGTTTCTAGCTCCTCGAAACCCGACAAAATCAAAAGAACCGAGTTTTCATATGCATAATAAAACTGTAGATTTATTATAAGAATAAATAACGCCTAGCAATTACAGGCTAGTGGTACACTGCTCGTCATCTCTGTAGAATCTACTGTACATTAACACAATGAGCTACACCATTGGAGAGTTATGACCATGTTGTAGGAGAGTGAAAAGAGGAAAATTTCATGAGATTTTCATGAGATTGATCAAATTTTACTTACTTCTAGCTTCATGCAGTTCAATAAGCCTTCTACTCAGGAAATTTGGCCTTCGGTGTTACAGTTTTGAATAAGAAGGGACAACATTCAAATACAGCGACATCAATTTTGGATCAGTCTAGAAAAGTTGGTTCCGAGTCATAAATCTAGATTTCAAGACATTTCTTCTCAATGCTGTACTGCTGTAAAGACAGTCAGGAGTTGTTGCGACTTAGCACAACATGTAAGATCAGTGATAAGTACAGACCAATGATTCATGGAGGTGTAACATGCATGTACTCTTTGTAGCTGAAAAGCTCCTGACCATCTCGTCACAAACAGCAAGTTTAAACTGAGCAAAAACATCCAGATTACAATATGACCATAAAACTTACAATATCTGTGACGCTACCAGTCTAGCTACCTACACATTGAGATCAATCATGACTGACCCTGTATTGATAACCTGAGGGCTAACATGGTGAGAAACATTACTTGATATAAAACTACATCGAAAGCTATCATCATGAATTATGGCTAAGCGTGGCTGCAAAGATGCAATGTTTCAAAGTGTCTAGTTATTCAATTTCAGAACGGAGCTGGCTTCTGAGAACCTGAATAGAATAAGAAATGAGAAGATATCGACGAATTCGCCCTCAAAAGAGACTCTGACCAGCAGGCTTTCTCTGATGGAGGACTGACTCGTCCTTAATATCCGTCTGAATTTTACTACCTTGGTTGAAAAACGAATGTATACTTGACTGAGCAAACTGCCATAAATACAGTGCACACAAAATGTAGCACGTAGAAATCTTCCCCTCACATACCGTACATGGAATGGTTGTAAGAAACAAACTCCTTTTGGTTAAGCAGCAGTTTGTTTTCTTATAAACTGGTATTCTAAGTTTTACAATGATATAATTCGACCATAACAAACTGGAATCCTTTACAACATGAAGTAAAACTGATTAGTTAAAAGCACAGTAGAAGAGAGACTTTTTACTGCCATTACACTTACAGTAAATCTATCCGTGGTAGTCACAGTCAGTGGATCTTAGAACAGGATATGGTATGAATCACCTTATAAACAATGAATAATATGCCAGGTAAATACATGACGCATTGTAGATCCAAGGGATAAGGCTGCCAGTAAAACTTGATTAAAATATTCCAGATCTGACCTCGCTAAAACATTTATAAGAAGGCAGAATTTAAAGCGCTGCAAGAAGAAACGGAACACGAGAACTAGGAATGATGAGGGAACTACCAATTGGAATACTAAGAAACGACGTCACAAAATCTTGATTGATGTGACGGCAAAAAGAAGGTGGGTGGCCCAGCTCACTTCAACAGCTACATGTACCACATACAACCATCCATATCACCAGCAGTGTAATACACTGCTGATATCACCCAAACTAATGCGCCATTTCCTGTGTGGTCTTCAGCAAATTGAGCAAGACACTGACTGTATGAAGAACATAAGAAGAACGTGTAGGTGTTGATATTTATGAGCTAGACTGTACACAATCATACCTGTTATGGCAGTAACAAGTACATCCACGAATGGGAAACAGGAGATCATCACATGATTTGGAAAGGCTCTTGACTTGGCTATTCCCAACAGTGACAGCTGAGCCAAAGGTTGGGAAAAGTAAAAATTCTGCTCGGTTTTATCAATGTTTGAAGTCAATTCAGTCAAGATGGCACAAAGCCTGCGAGCCAATACTGCAGAATTTTATAATGCAGTTGTTTAAATTCTTGGAATTTCAATACAGGTGAGGTGGGTGAAAAGAAAAGAGCTGTGTGATTCTCACAACAAGAAACAAGGTGTGATTCTGTTTGCAATATTTTAGGGCCTTTCAAAATGTGCAATGATCTTTTGTTCCCTATTAGATGAAATATTGACAAGCCAATGTGTTGATTTAAAAAGGACACTGTACGATACACAAAAAGCTAAATATTCTATTGCCCTAGTTACCTAAATTATACTCACACAAAAATATATTTGGTAGGGCTGGCAGAGCCTTAAAATCCCGAGCAGTGTAAGAAAATTATAAACAATGGTACCTGGGTGTACTAAAATGACTTTCAATATATCATGAAATAATCAAGGGACAGGTTCGAAAACATTGATGTGTTCGATAGGAACCATTTTATAGAACATGTTGAAACTGTTAACCCAAGCAGTGCCAACCCTACTCAAATAACGTCTAAAAATAGTTACCATGGTAACGTCTAAACAACCTCAACTAATCCGAGCACCATTTGAGAGCACCCAGATTAAAGGCTCTGTAAGATTTCACAACGTAAACTATACTTGACTCAGCTAACAATATCATAATTATCACCTTGTTGCCTTTGAAAATGGCGATACTTGTGAAGCACATTGTTGAGATCAGCATCACTTGGAATGAAGCATAAAATATGCAGAAGTCGCAAAAATTCCATTTTCAAGTTTCCAAAATGGTCAAGGCTGACAACTATGAAAAATAACTGTATCTAACAATTCATTTTGATTCACAAAAACAACTTGATTTGATCACAACTTCTATCAACTCAAGCAATGTTAACATGTTCTGAGACTCTTACAAGTTGGCAACCATGGACTATATACACATTACGATTACATTAGCATACACCATCAAAAGATTCTAGGATTTATATTAAACTAATCAAAACACCAAAATAAACAGAATTCACAAGGAACAGTTCTGTGTAACTTGCTGCATTTTAAGAATCCCCCCCCCCCCCCTTAGGACTCACAAGACTATTGCCTAATTGTTTACAAATTCAAAATTTTCCCACCCATGTCATGACCCAAAGATGGTGTGCTAAGAAATAATGTCATGAACTCACATTGATCTACTAGCAACAAATTACACAGACATGCACCCTGCTGTCATCCAACTCCACGTCCATTCAACGAGCCATTTAAAATGCACTTTTCCTAGCAGCATTAGGTGTACCGGTAAATCGGCCATGTTTCAAGTTTTTTCCTTTTTTCTACAAAATGCTATAACTCGAATAAGAAAAGTCGCGTAAAACACTAGACTAAAAATATCTGTACACCAACAGACATGTACGTAGAAAATGCATGTGTAAAATGCTATAAATCTGGCCAAGGGTTTAAACAAGGGCTGGGAGGGCCTTTCAAAAACAGATTCAGAAAATCGAACTGATGACAATTTATGCAGTTCATTCATTGAGAGAAAAAGTTAATAAATTGATAACTTATACATACATATAAAAACCTTCTTCTTGATTTTGAAGTATTTTCTTTTTTTTCACCAAACTTGCACTCTAAAACATCCATTTGTTTTATGAGGCATCAAAAGACTAGACAGAATATTGCTTCCAAATTTGACAAGCTGATACAAATGAGGAAAACAAGTAACATAATTTTCTGCATTGATTCTAAACAAAAACAAATTTTAAACACGTTAAATGCAGTTATTTTTTATTTTCTCTGAGCTGTTTTCTTAAATTCCTTAAGAAACGAACAGCATCTTTCTTCATTGAAAGAATGATAAATTGTTCACGTACGAATCCTCTCAGCACATGTTGAACTGGCCACCAAAAAACCTGTAAAAACAAACCATGAACTCAATTACGCATGGACTTTCACTGCTGGCGATCCAGAGTCCCGCACCCAGTGAAATCGGTCCTTCGTGTGATGTTTCGACGAACTCTGGCCTTGTTTCTGTTTGTTGTTCGTGTTTTGTTTTTTCTGTCCTGCGTTCTTATTCTTGCTGGCGTTGTTGTTTTGCACATTTTTTTTATGATTGTTCACCAGCGGCCGCTGACTGTTCGAGTTGGTGTTGTCGTTGTGGGTTAACGCCGTGGTTTGTTCGATGAGCTTGGTGATGTCCATGTTATCCTTGTTTTCTTTGTTGTCATCTTTAAAGGTGGCAACCGTACAATAAGAACCTATACTCTCGCCAAACCTGAAATATTCAATGAGAACTTAGATGTTGAAAATGTCACATGGACAACTTTGATATAGTTTGATTGGGCGCTCGCTGACCAGTCATGCGTTTCACCTGCAACAAAGCGTAACAGTGATCTTTACTATGGCATAGTCAGAAATGAATTCCTGGCGTTCTTTTCATCAGATAGTTACCAAAGAATTCACTTGGTGTTACTTTTGTTAACAATAGCCAGTACAGTAGGCCACAATTAACCTAACCAAGGACTTTGAGAGTCATTCTCAACAACAATGTCATGAATTTTAAGACAGGAAACAAATTTCCTGTTCATGTAGAAATACATGGAATGCTGCCAAGGCCGGGCAGATAAAAACATGTTGTATGCAGACCTAGTAAATACTACATGTACAAGTACCAGTAGGCCTAGAAGTATTTACACATGGCACATGGACCCGGAACATTAAATATCCTGATACCATAACAAGCTCATTGTCACCAATCTGTGTGTGAACCCAATTGTGAGTGTGCATGTCAAGGCCATGGTTTTAGTTGGAAAATTATGTAAGATATTTGGATAAGTTCCAAAAACATGAACTAGGGCTGGCCGGATTCATGGAGGGTTTTGTACTCTAGGCCTACTGGCAATTACAAACAAATCTGACCTCACAGGCTGAGAAGTTTATTATGTTTTGTGATCAGGTGATGTGACTCACATGGTTCAAGTTCACATATTGACTATTGTTATTGTTCTCATATCCTTTGATCTTCATGTAGCCCAATTTCACAACGAAGACATTACCTGCAGCAGACTTCTGTTGGGTCAACCCATAGCGTGAACTCAAGGGGTAAACCCAGGTCCCGGTACTGCACCCCTGAATCAATTGCTGCTTGAGCTATCACCGGGTCAATGGGCTCAAACTCGTTGATCCGAATACACCGGTATCCCTGGCCTTTTGTTGGTTCTTCCAGGTACCAATGGTTCTCAAACTTGCTTTGTAAAATTGATATCAACTTTGATTTGAACTCTTCCAGGTGGTCATTCGTCATAGTGTCAGCTGAAGAAAGATTTTATATTTGCAATGATTCATGAACATATGTAATCTTTGGACACCCGACTGTTTCAAGCTAGGTGACTACAAATTTTCATAGTCCGAGGGCAATTTAAAAACAAATACAAAAGCTTTTAAGGCCGTCCAGTATCTTAGTTCAGTAAGACTGGCCGACAATATTTTGGTATGGGTACACCAATTCTGACTTTCAAGTTTAACTAACGACAAGAGATTCTAGAATGAAATAAAGATTACCTTTTCGCATTAACCGAGTGAGAAATAGCACCGCTGCAGTAATTTCGTCCTTCATGCCGATGGTGTTTGTGTCTCATAAGAATGTAGATCAAATTCTGTTGGTGACTGTTCTTTTACCAAATGATGTTGATAACAAAGGCAGAATCTGCAATGCAAGAGAATGAACCGAGTGTCGTAGAAAGCCAAGACAAACTTTTTTCGTAAAGGCCCTCACATCATGCGGAGGAAGCCACTGCAGCCCACAACAAACAAAACACCGCATGACCTTTTGTCTGGTGTGCTTAAATTATTTACCGGTAGGTTTGTTTGGGCCCGCAATGACTTCCTCCTGGTGTAGGCCTATGGGTGGTGGTTTAAAAGGGTCTAGGCCTATACTCTTTACTGTTCACTGTCACTTTAACCGATACTACCATTCATAGAGTGACTGAAACGGGTAAAAGTAGGGTAGGAAGCACTTATGATACAACGGGGCAAAAATAGACCAACAGAAAAGGAAACGACAATGACTCATTTTGGGTGGGCATGATCATTGAATGATTGATGATGACGAAATAATGATGATATCCTGGACTGTACGAAATCTTAGTGCATGATCATGCTGTACTGTGTTTACATGCATTGCTCTTGTACATTTACACACACCACAAGACAAACCTCCCAAAAAACTATCTTAAAATGGCTATATCTGGAATAAATTTATCAAATAAACACAATATACTAAACAAGTAACTTCTCTTTTATAAGATATTGGAATTTCAGGTCACTCACCAAAGTTTTAACGCCGAAATTTTGATTCGTTTTAGAGTTATTTTGCGATCTCCACGTTCCGACTTTCTCTATTTACAGGTTTTTATGACGTCAGAATAACCTGCCCAATCACGCTCGAAGATCTGGGCCACTGCCCAATAACAAGCTATGTAACAAATCCCTTTCGGTTACCAAAACCGCCTTGTTGTCACAACAAAGAAATGACGTCACGCGCGCCAAAAAGCACGTTTCAGATGAATTTTCCCGCCACTTCTTTCATACATATCGGCATTTGCTTATCAAAAATATAGTTAAAAGTGTTTGAATCACTCTAAGTAAGTTGGATTAAAGATAAGCTGTGATCATAACGGTCGTCAGCACCATGTTTGGGGTTCATGGAGTAACTTGTCTCCCGTTTCCCCCCTAAACAGGGGGGGGGGGGGGGGGGGGACGGGGTAATTTTTAATTTTATCACTCGGAATTCTGTCCTCACTCAAGGCAAATCAGGTCTCTTGTCTTCCTGGATGAGATAATACCGGTATTCCACTTGTGGACAACATCAGCTTTATAATCTTGCCTCGAGGCTCGAAGCTGATGGTACTGGTACTAGTGGTAGGCCTACTCAGAGCGTAGGAAAGAGAATCCTATATCGACAGAGATACATACATTAAAACGCCACCTCCTCTAAGGCTTAAGCCCCTAACTGCAGCCATTAGTCAAATGAATGCCACCACTTTCACCCCTAGCTCCTACCTATAGTCCCCTTAAGAAACCCGTTCACCATTTGAACTGCACATGTGCGTTAGTTTACAATTTCATTTCCCGCGAAATCTCAAAGATCACATGACCTCCTAACGTGGATGGGATATAACATTTACCTATTCTCCAAGCGTCGTCAATGGTGATCTTTGCCGCTAAACCCACTCGGCCTACTGACTATGTAAGAATTTCAACGGGCGCATGTAAAATTCGACAGACGACCGAAGACCGGGAGATTGACATTGACCGGGATGAATGGGTCGAAATCTGAATGACCATGACTACGCTTGGAGAATGGATTTTGTCGGTTTCATCCAATCAAATCTCTCGAAAACTATCGACGGGTGCATGTAAAATTCGACAAACGGACCGAAGACCGGGAGATTGACATTGACCGGGTTGAATGGGTCGAAATCTGAATGAACATTGACTACGCTTGGAGAATGGATTTTGTCGTTTTCATCCAATCAAATCTCTCGGAAACTATAACACAACTTCCGGTGTTTAATCCGCCATTTTTAAAATTCACTTTCGTCTAGTCGTACGATTTAATTCGTTTTTGAAATGCTCGTCATCAACAATCAGGTAAGTCTTTTACTTTATGATGTCCACCGAATAATGTACGATAAGTTTACAGGTTATCAACTGGACGGAATTCCCCTCTCGATATGAAAAACCGACGTATAGCATGTAGCCTTCATCTAGCCTGCCAGGCAATATACACTAGAGTTACATGGTGTTACATTGGCAATGCACTACCTACATAATATACATAGACTAGTACATGTAAAATGTACAACATGTACAATACTCTGTTTCCAGATCATGGGGAGAATAATTCTGTGCCACCCTTTAGAGCCTCCTGGGGACACAGGCACATGGATTGGAAATAAGAGTACAACTGCCCTGCCCGTATCTCTTTTTCCACCCGAATCTGAATCAAAAAAACATTTTATGTCAAATTTCAATCCCTGAATTCGCGCCTTAAGCAGGTTAGAATTTTTTCATTATCTATTCAGTTGCGTTTCTGATGAAATTCCCTTTCCAATGACACCAAGCATGTCCACTTCTGTTCATTTTATCAGCTTTATTCACTTTTTGAATGAGGAAACTCGCCCCAGCGTAGATGCCGGCCGGCGGCATGCCGAATAGACGACGATTGATTTGCAGCAAAAACGCTACACTCATCAAATATGGTATTGCATGCGTAAACACCATTGACACATCCGATTTTTCAGCATTACAAACAATATCACGGTGATCATATATCAGGGTGATCTCATATCATATAGTGTTACAACACTTATCAAGGAGATTCAGTGAAGATTCAAGGAGATTCATTTGTTGAAAGATTTTTTTGTCTTCAATCCCCAAATTCGCGCCTTTTTTTCAGAAAACGTCAAAAAACGCCCTCCCTCATCACTTTCTTTGGAAAAAAGGATGATCAACTATTAAGAAACTTTTTTATGGGGCCTTAACCTTGTCCACGAAAAGTTCTACAAGACTTTTTTGTGGATTTTTTTATTCTAAATATTCAAAAATATTTGCACGCTACAATGTGCTACTCTGGGTAACGTGTGTGCGTATCCAATAAGTTCACCACTTTTCCACCAGTTTTCATTGCAAGAAACTGTTTTAGGAAAAACAAGCAACTGTACTGAAAAAAACACCATGTACAATTTGTATAGAGACACAGTCCACTATTATCAACTAATAAAAAGGTTATTCATTCATGGCTGGCCAATCCCATTTTACCAATCTGGCTTTGCCAATAAGATCTGACACCTTTGTTTGGTTATCTAAGACAACAATCGGCTCTTGTCAACCTTGTGAAAGAAAGTTTGGGGTCTATTACATAAAACCACTACCTGTCACATTTTATACTCCAATGCTTGGTTCACATACAGTGCAGGCAGAACATTCATTCTGGCAGGGTGCACATGGTTCTTTCAAAAAGAACTATCTCAAATTTTGACTTATTTCAACATTATGAAATAGCAAAATTACTTGTGTAAAGCATCAACGTTCTAAAGGTGGGTATCATCTCACTGAATCTTGACGATTACATCTCGTTTTACAGGCAAAAAGGATTTTGGAAGAGAGCACAACCTTTTTTTGTCTAATTTTTGGCGGGAAAAATGCATTTTCTTGACTTGAGGCTTGGGCTCTCAATATGGAGGTTTGGAAATAGAAAATCACTCGCAGCTATATTGAGAACAACTTCTGAACAGATATCTCTTGAGATCAACTTCTGAACAGTTGTTGGTTCTCAGAAAGCGACCAAAATTGGAACTTTGCCTAAGTTAATACAGAGGTCAAATGGCATAAATTAGCTATTCGAGTGTTATGGCACATTAACGCTAAAACCTGGCATCATAAACCCAGATGACCTACATTACAGTCTTGAATTACACCATATTTCGAATCAATCAGATTTATCTACTTGGCCACCAGAGGGCCAACACTGAATTAAGGTAAAAAGTGCAATATCTTGCTAATCCGAGTTGGTGACTTGTTTCAGGGGTTGGTGTCTCACTGCCCTTTGCCATTTGCGCCAAAACGAAAGGAAATTGAGCTTGGTGAAAGTGAAACTAATCCTGGCTAAAATTTTGGCAAAAGATAAAAAAAGATCGTCAAATGGTGAAAAGGTTGTGGAGACTCTTGATTTGAAATCATGAATATGGGAGAGACAGTGCACACTTGATTTGAACAGAAGAAATAAAGATTCACCTTTTATCCAGCATTATTATCTTGTTATTTCTCAAACTTGGTTGTGACAGTACAGTGGTTGTGACAGTCTATACAAATTACAATACCACTGTGTCCGTCGTCGGCTGTATCCTGTTTTAAAAACAGTTGCACGTTTCTTAACCGCTAGAGCTATGAAATTTGTACACATTACCCCCTAGGTCAGGTGACCTCGGACAATGAATTTCGGTCCAATCTGATTTTTGACTTGGCCACCAGGGGCCAGAAGTGGAAACCTAAAAAGTGTGATGTCTCTCATAAGAGTGACTCGTTTTCAATAAATTTTTATGGTAGGTTCTCCTAGCACAGGATACATCACATATCATACGTGTTTTCAATGTGACCTAATTTTCAAGATCACAGAGATCAAATGGCGTAAATTGGCCGTTTGGGTGTACTGTAACTATGGCACGTTTCTTAACCGCTGAAGCTATGGACTTGAAATTCGATACACATGACTCCCTACGTCATGTAGTTTCGGACATCGAATTTCAATCTGATCTGATTCTCGACTTGGCCACTAGGAGGCCAAAACTAAAGAAGAAGAAAAGTGCAATATCTCGCTTATTAGTGACTTGTTTTCGAATATATTTTTTTGGTAGGTACTCCAAGCAACGATACATTAAATGTCACACCGACTTTGATTTGACCTATTACTAACTATACATGTAGCATGTTTCTTAACCAGGATGAATTCCTAACCACCAAATATCTATACGGTATTACCCGCATACGGTGGTCCCTGGTCGTTTCATTACATGTGTACGTGCTTATTTCATGAGTTTTTGTAGAATCGCTGTTATCATGTGTCTTTGCCAATTTATCATTATAGGTGCTACAAACCCTCTGGCCTGAGCTCCGCAATTGCAACTGAAGAATCCTGTATGATTTTGGGTATGTATTGTATGCCATCAGGTTATGACTTGCCTTATCAGACGTCGGTCAAAAAACAGTTTCCTCAAATCAATCTGGCCACCTCAGAGCTTTTTCGTGGTGTCCATATCTTGGTCAGAACAAAGGGATGAGGTCAAGGAAGGCAAATCATGAAACAAATTGGGAAATATTATTCAACCATCATTTTTAGACATTTAGTATAATGGCTACGACAGTATTGGCAGAAGTACTGTTATAACGCATTGTGCCAATTTATCATTTCAGATGACACAACCTTGTCCGCAATTGCATTTGAAGATTCTCGTTTGATTTCCAAGAAGAAGGGTAGGTATAGTACCTGGTTATGACTCGTCTGACTTGTCAATAGAGGTGTCACTGTCAAATCTGTGTTATTGTTGGTAAAATAAACTTGTAACTTCTTGATCCCCAACAGGGCCTCAAGGCAGTGAAAGAAATTACAGACTAATTATCGGCAGGTTATGGAAAAAGAATGAAACAATTGATTTTGGCACAAAGAATATGAATCAGGAGACCCATCTGGCTGTTCTCCCAAATCAACTTCATTATGTGCACTCTTCTAAGAGATCAAAGATATTAAAACTTTCAACCTATATTTTGCATTTCAAAACAAAACATTTTTATCCCAAGAAATGTTAAAATGCAGTAATAAATTTGGTACTACATACATGTAGCCACTACTAAATCATGTTTTGGTCATGTAATTAAAATGAATAAAGTAAATTGATAGTGACACTTCTATGCTAATCGGGCGGTTATTAAAAAGTTGTCGCCAATAGTAAGATTTTGTGTTTGCGTGGGTGTGTGTGTGTGTGTGTGAGAGATGGGATTGGGAAAGGGTGTGGGAGGTCTTGGGGGAGGAGGGACTCTAGTCGCTGTAGTGAGTGCTGGATGTGTGACTGATCAATGTTGTGATAGTTTTGTAGTTATTGTTGTTATTCTAGTTGTCAGAGTAGTTATCGTAGTTATCTAGCTAGTATAGTTGTTAGAGTAGTTATCGTAGTTATCTAGCTAGTATAGTTGTTATTCTTTGTTTTCCTGTTTCCTGCTTATCATCTTTTTCAACCTATTCAGCTTTCAGTTGTCCAGGCCAGGCCAGGTGACCAATGACAATGATAGATCGGGTTCGATTCAAGCTATATACGCTTGGTGTATTTGGTTATCGTGACTGGCGACTTGAGTCTATCTCATCTCATGTCCAAGGCGCGGTGGCTGGGTCCCAGGCATGCTTGCCACTTTGTTCTGCGGTCCTCATCTAAGTTTCGACGGTGATGACATGGACTAAGGTTCAGGGTACGTGTTCCCCTTGAGTCATTGTGGTTGATTGATAGGGGAAATAAGAGTTGCGTGTTGCTAGTCATTCAATTGGTCCCCTTGTTTTAGAGTGTTGGCGGGATAAGTCTTACGACTGTTAACAATAGTAAGCAATAGCTGGCCAGCGATCCCCTACCTGATCTCGAGGGGGATGGAATGACTGGGGTCGAGACCTGTTGTTAGCCTGCGGAATTTCGTCGGACGAAATGTCAGGCGTGTCCGTGTGGTACTAATGTGCTAAACAAGTTTAGTGCTATTGACGAAGACATTGGGCTCTTTGGATAACAACAGTGTTCTTGACCTCCTTGTGCTCCACAAAGCTTATATATACCCGCTGAAATCGACAAGACGGCGATGAAGAAGGAGAGCCGGCCTCCAACTCGTCAGCCGAGAAGACACTGGATGGACCCGAAGAAGATGTTGCTACCAATGTTGGAGCCATAAAGGGTAAGCATTACTTAGTCCTCAGTTACGTCTGCATTAAAAGAAACATTACGCAGATGTTAAAATAACTCATCTTCATCCACGAAAGGCACGTTACTACAATACGCGGCAAGAGTTGCACTTTTCAAATCGAATAACATTAGGCCAAGTGTGGTGCAGCCATTTCGAACATGGTGTAGCCAATTTGTATTCCGGAGAGTGCTCTCTGGAAAACGTTTTAAATCGGATTCAGTGTGATCGCAGCATGCAGTAGAAACACACAGAAATTAGATAAACCCCTCAACAAAAAATATGATTCTTTTTAGGCAGCCCGAGCCAACATTGTACAAGGGCCACAAGGACAAGGGACACAAGGACAAGGGATACAAAAGATGATGTTGCAGACTGCAGGTTTACCACCACTTAGTCCTGATTCTCATGAAACAAACTTCAAAGCCAACTTGAGAGTTTGTTTGTAGAACGACGTTGGTTTTAAGCTGAAATTTCGATCTGAACATCGACGACCAAAGAATTAGGAGTCGATGAGAGAAAAATAATTAAAAAAGAAGTAGAACTTGAAGAGTGTCAATGAAATTAATGTCAACTTATACTTGGGAATCATCCCAAATAGACTGAAGCCAAAAGAAATTATTTCTTTTTCTGTGAACCCTCTACCCCTTATTATGACTAAGAACTGAAGACTTGGTCTCCAACAAATGAAATTGGCCAGAAATCATGAAGCTCTCCTGAACAGTGAGCAAAAAGTTTATGAAAACGAAACCTGAAACTTGAAGTGACAACCATCTCCCCCAAATGAAAAGAAAACAAATCTTTTGGTTTCAATCTATCCATTTTGAGGTAGGTCCTTGAATGTATTTTTCCTGTTATCTAGACTGCTGCAGATTGAGATGATGGCTGTCGAGAAGACCCAACCACTCAACCAAGATCTACAATTCGTTCTATGGTAGATGTAACTCTCAAAGTTTTTGGATGACGAAGGAATCCAACACATGGTAAATATAAACAGATGACAAGACAGTATTTGGGTGAACACGCCATGGGCTGAGTTCGTTTCATTACCAGAGTAAAGTAGGGTTGCAAATTGGTAGATTTTATCTTCAAACTGCACAAGCAATCTCAGTTTGGAATTGAACTGCAAATCAAGTGTCTAGAAGTAGAGCGTTGTGTTCGTCAGTATTTAGGCTTTTAGAAAATTAAGACGAGAACACACTTCTTAAGTAACATCCAACTCCGTTCCGGAAACTAGCGATGATTTTTGAAAAACCCACTTCAGCCGCCTGGTTTTGCTCTACCCGATTATTCGGGCAGAGATGCGCTGATATCCCCATATAGCTTGAAGACTTAAGCACTTTCAGGGTGATTTCGCACGTCGATTGGGAAACCTTTGACCTGCATATACCGTACTCTTGAAACCTACGAACTCAGCCCTAAAGTGTATTTACAGGGTGTGCCAATAAATATCCCATATGTTCTGTGGTTGCACTGAAAATAGACAGGTTATTAGATTTTCCATCCATGGTTTTGTCACTGCATCGCTCCTTACTAAACACAAACTGTGTCAAAAATCAAAGTAAAAGTGCCGTGGTTTGGGTCTCTGACAAGCGGTCGTGCTCCCGGGCTCACCAGTTGAAAATGCTCAGGTTGTAGTGCTGATTGAGCAGCTAATCTGAGTTCCAGTTCCACTGAAAGCTCTCAGCATAGACTGGGCTAAGAGTTAAAGTAGGGTGACAATCTCAACAGTTGTTGATATCAAGACCAGTAACCCAAAACTTGCAAATCATACTTTTGGGACAGACAAGATGTCGAGACGCGATGAGATAAGGGGCCGAGTGAGGGCTTTTTACTTAAGGGGTACGCCGTTCATAATTCCAGGAAAATAGAATTGCAGTTCTACACAATGCTGTAGAACAGTTATTATGCATACGAGTTTGCTGAAACTGGGTGCTTCTGGTATTTGTAATTCTATACAACAGCAGTGCCAGGGTGAAATCTATATTTGGTACATATTTGTGCAATTGGAAATTTTAAATTCAATTACAAACTTCTTGTTTTTAACGAACGGTGTAGGATTTAAGGGTTGTGATTCTTGATCATCAACGACTGGTGAATTTGATGAAACTGAATGAAAGGCCCTATGGCACAAGTGCATTAATTATGGTAGAACAATGGAGTAACCTTAAATTTTGTTTTCCAGTCGCTCACCGATACGGGCAGACAACTGAGAGTCGAGTGGATTCAGTGGATCGAATGGTTGCGCTGAGGGATGTCCATGCACAGGAGTGACGAACCACAGTTCAGCAAACGATGCCTTGACAGACCAATTCAAGGAGAACCTTCTCTAAGATCAGGAAGGGAACGTGTTTGCTGTGTGGATGGATTGAACACTTAAATGTCCGTCATTCTAATAGACGATAATGACAATCTTCTATAGACTATAATGACAATCGAACTCCAAGGGACTCTCTGGACTTAGGGCTTAGAGCTACGGCCATAGAGCCCTGACATGATATCCTGCAGCCACCACGAGGACAGCCATTCTCAATGTCGTACATTCAGAAGGATGCCATCACACGGTAATATAAACTTATAATCAATTTCAGTTTTCAAATGTTCTTGATTATGTGTACCCTGATTGAGAGATCGAGACCTCTCTCTTAATGAACAGACTTTATCCAACGTTGATTTTGTGATACCAATTACCGTGTTATTTACGTCAAACTTGCCGTGATGATAGTTTGAACCAATCTTGATTTATCAATACACTGTTGCGAAATGTGCAAAAAGAACTAGACTTTAGACTTCAGTTAAATTGCATAAATTGCATGATAAAATAATTTGCCCCTGTGACACTCTATCCTGGGACAGATATTCCTGCTACACCAGAATCCTTCACAATCATAGTGCCCCATCTTACACATTTTCTTAAGGTGGGCATGTGACAGGGTGTGGTCTACTTCTGGCCACCATCAGTCCACTGGGAGCTGGATTTGGGACAAATATCCTGAGCCATCTGTGGAAAAAATATCCAGTTAGACCAGGCAGCAGCTACAAATGATAACAGTCACAACTTCATCACAAGTCTGCATCTCCCAATAATCCCAATCATCACAGATTCCTTGTTTTGTCGACTTGGAATCAGCATTGTACGAGCTGAGGTCATTGGTCCACATCCAGGCAGTGACCAAGCTGACAATAGCATCGGGCTCTTACGAAAATCAATGACGCACCTCTCCACAACAGAGGTCGTTATGATATACAATCTTGTGATGTCACACAATATGCTGACCTTCATGGACAAGTGCAGAACTTTCCTTTTCTGGGAATGGCCAGCCAAACATGCATGGAGCCATAGTAGCCTCATGTGATGTGATATCAGCCGAAGAGTTTCGGGATTGTTTTCAAGTGCTCAACGTGATTACACTTCACAGTAATGATGAGCAGTGCATCTCTGATCTTCTTATCTTACTCAAATCAGATTGGTTGTAAACGGGATAAATTAGATATACACTTTACAGTAATGAAGAGCCGTGCGTCTCTGATCTTCTTATCTTACTCAAATCAGATTGGTTGTAAACGGGATAAGTTTTTTATGTCCTCGAGTCATAATCCTAGACTTACAAAGTCGAAGGAAAGACATTGGGAGCTTGAATCACGTTGAATTGCATGATACTGATAGAATAATTTGCCCCTGTGACACTATATCCTGGGACAGATATTCCTTCCTCACCAGAATCCTTCACAATCATAGTGTCCTATCGGAATCCTATCCTATTGGAAAACTGCCCAGGCCTTAATTTGCAATAAGCATGAATATCAATTGCTACATTGAGCTGTTAACGACTGTAGTGGTACCTTTAGGTACCGGTAGTGTCGGTCAGGGTCTCTATAGCACCACACACCTTAATCTGTCAAACAACAATGGGGCTAGACACTTTTTCTAGGGGGACATTGTCAACTCCTATGTCTGCCCAGTTCAACACCAGTCGATAGTGCTACTCATCAGATTCGTGAATTGAAGACCGCTCTACGTAGTGCCGACCACACCAAATATCAATACGGGGTGGGCCAGAATCATTAAATGAAATTATGTTGAGGAATACCTGGGGTAGTCTTTCCCATTGGTCATTTTCCCTGAATATTCCATTGCATCTTGGCAAGGAATTCATCATAACTGATTCAGAACATGTGAAAGTGTTTTGTTTTAATAATATAAGCAGTTTTATGGCGACACCTTTTTCCGCCCGACAGTGTAAAGATTGGTTAAAACTATCATCTGTGCAATTCTGATGAAAATCGCATCGTAACTAAAACTCCTGGATTTAGAATGCCCGCACTTTTCAGTGTAGGTAACAAGCGCCAACGAAGCCTCGCTTTGAGTTCAGCGGTTTTGGTCAGGCCGCTTGGGAACGTGCAACTTCTGTATTGACCGTCTGACGGAAACTGCGAAGGTGGAGCTAAACCTCGCCTACATCATGTTTGTTTACTGGCGTGAATTGTCTACTGGATATCTATACTGCGAGACAATGGCCCCTTGACATTGAATATCAACTCCGCATGTGCACCTATGTCCAGCCTTTAATCATTTCATGTTGTCTTTTTTTCAGCATGGTGAAACATCCCACGGAAGGAAGGAGGTTGTTCCCCACGCCGTCAGTCAATACGACGGTCAGATTGTATTTTGTCACCGTAGGCCTTATCGTTTGATCAAAATATCTGATTGAAAGGTGATTTAATGAAAATTCAAATTTTTCTGATGGTGAGAATTTATTCACCTTGCTTTCTACAAGGATAGATTCTTTTGATCTATGCTTGGTCATGACCATGATTTATGCCATGGTTCAAAATCTTTCACTTATTAAAGGAAGAAATTGAAATAACCATTATGGGGGGTTGGGTTGTTTCTGACTGACAAGGGAGCCAATGTGGCTCGCCTGAACCAAAACAAAATAATTTTCAAGGAAAATTTTGTGCTTAAGATAAAGAAGGAAGAACAATTTAAGGTGGGTGGGTTGTTGGTTGCTACCAGAGGAGCCAACAGCCGCCTTGGACCCTGAAATTCTTTTCAGGCAAAACTTATCATTCTGCTTAAAAAATCACCGAATTCATCAGATATTCATTTGATTATATCCATCCCTTTAGACATGGGGTCCATGTGTTGTTGTTTCGCTGACCCCACGAAACAAGAACACATGTGTCTGATGGAACCGTAGGCTTTTCATTCCGTTTCTCGATCTCATCAGTATCATAGAATTAACTGACATGGCCTGGGCTCCGATGCCCTGGACCGTTTGTCACACTGGCTGGCTCAGTTGCTCAGTACGTGAATGCCTTCATGCTGGAGACAACTGACCAATCGCCCAGTGATATGTTGAAATTGAATTTTCCTACCTGGGCAAGGCCCGGTGCCAAAAAATCTTAAAATACCAAAACATCTTTACAATTGAACTAAAACAGTTGGTTGAAATATCACTGTTTTGGTGAAAATGAACCTTGCCAGAATATCAAGTTTGAATTTTTGATATTCTTATGAAAAGTTTTAAAGACTGGTCCTTCCCTAGCCTTTGTCGTCAGTGTGTGTTCTCAGCACCAGCATTCGACAATGGTGGCATGCATGCATGTTTTGTAACCATGGTTACGACTGACCTTTTGATATTCTTTTGAAAACTTTTGAAAAATTTGACAAACAAGACTGATCTTACCCTAGTGGTCAAAACAGTTCAGTCTTTTAAAAATTTCTGTTCAAAAGACCTTTCATTGTAAGGGCATTGTCATGATCTGTCGGTGAGGAAAGTATTTTCTGAACCCGTCATGACAATTTAGGTTAGATCTGATACTGAATTGATCGAGAAAAGTGTAATTGTAAAACGTCAACTTTTAGACGTTTGTCCTGTATGAATGTATTTGTAAATCCTGTGTGTAAAATAAATATTTGTAAAATAAATATTTGCAAAATAAATATTTATAAAATGTCTAAATGAGATCTAAGACTCTATGACTTGGCAAAAGTATGGAAAACCCAGCTTTCAATCTTTGCCCTGTCAAGGTCACCTCTTTTGTCATGCAAATCAATGTCAGAACTGCTCCTTTTGTCATGCTAAGTGGCAGCCAGCTTTGTCCAGTAGCCATGAGAAATGTGGTTCTTTTGTTATTCAAATTAGGTCCTGTAAGTCATTGGCAGTGACCAAACCTATTGTCAGCTCGCATGACTCACCTGAGGGCATGCACAATAGGTTTTAATACAGCTATTCATGTGTAATAAACATGAATGCATGAAGAGGTTGATAAACTCAAACCATTGTGGTGGAGTAGTTAGAGTCTATTGTGTTTGATCTCAATTTAGCATTGTGTTGCAAGGACACTTATCAGTGGTTCTTTGTGACATCTTGTAAAGAAGTTGACCATGTCTTGAGGGGATAGTGCTACTTTCCTCTATCCTGGTTCTCTTCTGGTATTGGGCTTTCGGAGTGGTGCAGCAAAAAATAATGGACTATGATCATTGTAGAAACTATAATGTACAATGTATGAAGTCATCAAACATTTGCACCTGTCACCTGTGTGATGGAGATGGCGACTCCCTCCGATTGCGTAGGTTTTCTCCCGGTATGCGGGTTTCCTCCTACACAATATTCCAATTCGTCATGTGTCTTCGTTGGAATGTACAACAATAAAGTTTTTTGAAAGAGAAACAGTTCTTTTCTTATTGACTCACCTCTTACATGAAGGACACCATCACGAATCGAAACTTTTCATTGGAGTCGTTGTGCTTACCAGATTTTGACCTTGAACAGTAGGTCAAATAAAAAACCCGCTTCCGATGTCTTGCATCCCAATGGAAGCAGGAAATGACACACTTTTAGTGTTGTCAGTTTCAGTCATCCCTGAGGTCATCTTACCTAGTGGATTATGCATAAAGTTACAATGGCCATAACCACTGTTGGACTACAAGCATACGGACCTTTGCACCCCAGGAGAGGAGTCCATTGATCACAATCTTTGTTATGCAGGGTAGTTCAATACCACACTACACTCGAGCTGTTTTCATACTTGATAACACCAGTGGCATCAAAATGTGCCCTTGTACACCCTAAATAACAAATGACGTTACCATTCGCCAGTTCTTGCTGTGTGTACAGCAGGTAATGCTTACAATACGCATGTCCACAGTAAATTAACCAAAGACAAACGTCAGACACTTCACTACTGTGCATCCTTGCATACATTGTATTGACAGGTTTAAGCCAGTTGAGAGGTGTACTTGAAACAATGACACAACTAGAGATAGCCCAGCTGACCAGATAGAGAATTCACTAAAAGAGCTCTCTCATCTCTCATACTGGCTAACACCAGAGGCATCAAAATGTGTCATTGACTGTTCTTGTGTGTACAGCAGGGCATGCTTGCGATGCATTTGTCCACAGTAATAACTAAAGACAAACGTCAGACACTTGCATCCATTGTGTCGACAGGTTCAAGCCAGTGGAGAGGTGTGACCAGATGGAGTAGTCACAAAAACAGCTCTCTCATCATTGTATCATGGCCTCAGTCACAGCCTCCCTCTCCCTCCACCATGGACACCAGATTCCCTGCATTTATTTCGCACAACAGTGGCAGCCCTGATAGGAAGATAAACAGGATGACAAAATTAGGCTGCTGCAAGAGTCTTCCCTGTGGTACTCTGCTCTCTGGCTCTATGACCGAGGTGCTCAGTCCATGTCCGTGCCGGAGTGGGAATAGATAACCAGTAACAGCAGGGCCCTGTCTAATCATTTCTCAAACCAAAAGAATTTAAGAGGTGGTGAAATGCACTCCTTATTACAACCCTCAAATTCACCAGCCACAGAAGATCAGGTAGGTATATTGCTACTAAAATCTACTCCCAGCTAGAGTACGGTCAATTGATCGGCGACTGTGATGACTATGATTCAGAATCTGATAGCTGAACATGCTGAATCAACCAGCAATCGGGAGACCAGTGGCTCAGTGGTAGGCCACATGGGATCTGTTAAGCTCAAGGTGACAGATGAGAATTCACTGATAATCCCTGATTGCCTGATCATACACGGTGCGACCAATCTAATTCAATAGTTGACGGACACTGTCGGATTAGATCCGGAACTGATTTTAGCAGGTGACCTGAAACCTTAGTGGTACAATCGGGGCATCCCAAATAGAAAGTTGGGACAGCTCCTAGCTGGCGTAGTGGTCATCAAGCCTCTCCTATCACCACCTGAGGTATTCGATAATTGGAGGTGTAGTATAGGAAGTATGGTAGAACCACCCTTGGCCGTCACCTTTCTAGTAAGGGACAACCTCTCTATTTTAAAGGACTCTAGTTTTGATCCCAAATAGGTTGTTTCCATTCAATTTGATCTAATTAGGACACCTCTCTATTAAGTACAGCACTGTTCAGTCGCGAGGGTGTTCTTAATAGAAATGTTCTACTGGACAGGCCTACCAATCAGGAAGTTCACTCCGCTCATAAGCAAGCCTTTTCAATGATCTCCAACATCTTTTAACCTTAAAGGCCTTCTTTCTCGTCTCTGTTGAACCAGCGATCGAATGTGTCCAACGAAATATTAGACAATAACTCGTTTTATTTATGATACTTTATTCTGGGTCAAAATAAAAATACCTGTATACATACATATTTTAGTTTAAACAGACTATCAAGCAGTGGGAGCTCCTGGTTATTGAACTATAGGCGTTGACGGAGATCAATGAATAGAACTAACAATAAACTTTTCAAACTGAGATATTCAGTTCAGGGCCAAAATACATGTACCAATAAATGTATACAAAGCAGTGAACTGAGAAATATAATACTGCACGTTTATTATCATGGAATAATGCTATAGGAATGATCTGACTAAGTATCGTGTCTTACTCATCGTTGTAGAGAATCTAACACATTTGTCAAGAGACAAACCCCGGCTTTTTAACTGCTGACGCCGTCCATCATCATAATCATCATCCTACGCATCCGGAACTCACTCGGACCGTGGAAAGGACCGGAGAGGAACATACGGATGAAGCTGGTATTCGCGAATTGCATGCTATAGACACGGATTAATCATGTTTCTGAGATTTCTGGGATATTTCTTGCTGCTGTCACTTACTGAAGGTAATTTCACAACACAGTATATTACATGCAAAATGTTTTTATAGCGACTTGGGTTGTTCGTACATTGAGCTACTCGATACGTAAGACTCACCCTCGGACTCAACTCAGACACTGTCTAAATAATTGTCTCGCGACTTGATCGAGATTCTAATCTAGTTCTAATGGAAGATCTGATTGGGGGTTTCGGTTAGAATTTCTTACCAGATCACCAAATGTAATTTGCCCTGTGTGGCGTTCCCCGTTTTTTATTTGTTCACTAATTACGTTGCCTCTTTCTTTAATTGTGACTAAAAGATACTACCATGTTTAATATCGCTCAAAGGAGTGCCCTGGGCGCACCATTGTTGTGGTTTTAAAAACAATTCCGTGTTCAAATTTCCATTCTAAGAGGCCTTGGTCACAGGATATCATTATGTTTAATGGAAACGCGTTAAACCTCCGCCTCGGATTTCGGTCTGCATTTTTGGTCTACCCGAGCGGTCTTGATTATACAACCAATGACATCCAGCTCGGTATTAATTCCTTAAGCCACCTCCCCACTCGAATTCAAATCTTCAACAGGAGTTACGCCACCAACTTGCCAAACTCCATTATCTCCTCCTTCCACACTAGGTCTACCGACACCGACAACAACTACAGTGCCAACTTCAACACCAACGACTACAACCTCACCATACTCTACAACTACCTCAAGCTCAGGAGGTGGTTTTCCCGGCAAGACACCGACCCTTCAAGTAGCCACATCAAGTTCATCGATAACACCAACACTAATGATTCCAATCTGGACAACAACCTCACCTTACTCTACAACCCCATCGAGCTCAGGAGGTGGTTTTCCCAGCAAGACACCGACCCTTCAAGTAGCCACATCAAGCTCATCAATAACATCAACACCAACGACTACAATCTCGACTACAACCTCACCTTACTCTACAACCACATCAAGCTCATCAATAACATCAACTCCAACGACTACAATCTCGACTACAACCTCACCTTACTCTACAACCACATCAAGCTCATCAATAACATCAACTCCAACGACTACAATCTCGACTACAACCTCACCTTACTCTACAACCACATCAAGTTCATCAATAACATCAACACCAACGACTACAATCTCGACTACAACCTCACCTTACACTACAACCACATCAAGTTCATCAATAACATCAACTCCAACGACTACAATCTCGACTACAACCTCACCTTTCTCTACAACCACATCAAGCTCATCAATAACATCAACACCAACGACTACAATCTCGACTACAACCTCAACTTTCTCTACAACCACATCAAGTTCATCAATAACATCAACACCAACGACTACAATCTCGACTACAACCTCACCTTACTCTACAACCACATCAAGCTCATCAAGAACATCAACACCAACGACTACAATCTCGACTACAACCTCACCTTACTCAACAACCACATCAAGCTCATCAATAACATCAACACCAACGACTACAATCTCGACTACAACCTCACCTTACTCAACAACCACATCAAGCTCATCAATAACATCAACACCAACGACTACAATCTCGACTACAACCTCACCTTACTCAACAACCACATCAAGCTCATCAATAACATCAACACCAACGACTACAATCTCGACGACAACCTCACCTTACTCTACAACCACATCAAGTTCATCAATAACATCAACACCAACGACTACAATCTCGACTACAACCTCACCTTTCTCTACAACCACATCAAGCTCATCAATAACATCAATACCAACGACTACAATCTCGACTACAACCTCACCTTACTCTACAACCACATCAAGCTCATCAATAACATCAACACCAACGACTACAATCTCGACTACAACCTCACCTTTCTCTACAACCACATCAAGCTCATCAATAACATCAACACCAACGACTACAATCTCGACTACAACCTCACCTTTCTCTACAACCACATCAAGCTCATCAATAACATCAACACCAACGACTACAATCTCGACTACAACTTCACCTTTCTCTACAACCACATCAAGCTCATCAATAACATCAACACCAACGACTACAATCTCGACTACAACCTCACCTTTCTCTACAACCACATCAAGCTCATCAATAACATCAACACCAACGACTACAATCTCGACTACAACTTCACCTTTCTCTACAACCACATCAAGCTCATCAATAACATCAACACCAACGACTACAATCTCGACTACAACCTCACCTTACTCAACAACCACATCAAGCTCATCAATAACACCAACACCAACGACTACAATCTCGACGACAACCTCACCTTACTCTACAACCACATCAAGTTCATCAATAACACCAACACCAACGACTACAATCTCGACTACAACCTCACCTTACTCTACAACCACATCAAGCTCATCAATAACACCAACACCAACGACTACAATCTCGACTACAACCTCACCTTACTCTACAACCACATCAAGTTCATCAATAACATCAACACCAACGACTACAATCTCGACTACAACCTCACCTTTCTCTACAACCACATCAAGCTCATCAATAACATCAACACCAACGACTACAATCTCGACTACAACCTCACCTTTCTCTACAACCACATCAAGCTCATCAATAACACCAACACCAACGACTACAATCTCGACTACAACCTCACCTTACTCAACAACCACATCAAGCTCATCAATAACATCAACACCAACGACTACAATCTCGACTACAACCTCACCTTACTCTACAACCACATCAAGTTCATCAATAACACCAACACCAACGACTACAATCTCGACTACAACCTCACCTTACTCTACAACCACATCAAGCTCATCAATAACACCAACACCAACGACTACAATCTCGACTACAACCTCACCTTACTCTACAACCACATCAAGCTCATCAATAACACCAACACCAACGACTACAATCTCGACTACAACCTCACCTTTCTCTACAACCACATCAAGCTCATCAATAACATCAACACCAACGACTACAATCTCGACTACAACCTCACCTTTCTCTACAACCACATCAAGCTCATCAATAACATCAACACCAACGACTACAATCTCGACTACAACCTCACCTTTCTCTACAACCACATCAAGCTCAGGAGGTAAGATAATGGAAAGAAACACAAAGAGCAATCGAGCTTTTTTTAAAAAGGGTCTTGTAAATGTCCGCTTTGGTTTATTTACTGCTTGAGTTTTATTTAAATTCTTGCTGGCAAGATGGCGTTGTCTCAGATAATTGCTTCTTTTCATCGAGATTAGTTCTAAATCGTAATTCACAAGCTGTAACTTGATTTAGTCGTCAAAGTTACAACATTCTATAATTTAGATGAATCGAAGCTCTCCCTAAACTCCTACTTTAAGTCGGTGTCATTGAGGAGCACAGTATCCTTATACTGTATCTTTTATTCTCAAGAACTAAATACGAGTGTCTTTCTCGTCATTACTCTTCAGACGTGATTATCCGAGTTTCTGTTGGTTTGGCTGTACCTCTGGTCATTGTCTCAGCCATTCTCATTTCACTGATAATAATCTTGTGGAGGTAAGTTGCCAGCATTGATCGATTTCCTCAGTCACATTCGGGTAGTATTGGCCAATCAGAAAAGCTCATTTCGTCAGCCTCGGCGGAGCTTCATTTTACCGTTGGTATTAACAAATAAGAAGCCCTCATTTATACTTCAACGGAGTTGTTCGCAGAAGTAAGTCAATCACAAAAGCTAAACAATAATGGGTGCTATGGATTGTCATTCGATCTATATCTACATTTTGAAAGGACTTTTAAAAACGTAAAATAAATTTTGTTGTTAACCAAAGTTTTTGCTTTCGTTTTCAGAAATGGAGTTATTGCCCGCCTCTGCAAATGTCATTCTGGTGGAAACACAGACGTCGACGAAGCTGCAAAAAACAATGCCAATGGCCTCACTTCCGGTGCAAATGTTGAAACAGACTTTGAAGACGTCTCTGGGTCGACTTTTGCCAATCATGCGTTTGTTGATGACCAAAATGCGAGTCTCCCCCAGATTTCAGATATTGGTGACTTTTCCGACGTGAATATGCCAGACATAAAGCCAACGGATAATCACAATGACAGGATGCCTACTTATGAGAACATTGAAACAAATGGAAGGAGTCAAGGCGGGCGGGCCTTGGGCACAAACACTCGGCGCCAGGAGGTACCAGCCCCAACGGATCGTGATGTTTCTCTTTACGCAGAAATAGGAGACACTGGCGCCAGTAGGCTATGCGTTTTGGCAGTAGCTGCTCCCGGGGAGGAAGACGAATCAACCTACGCCGAACTTGAGCCGGTAGAGCGCTCAGTATATCTGAACTTGCGTCACACGGGTCTTGCTCAGTCCAAGTCGTAAATGATTGTGTAATCATTCCGAGACATTCTGCAGTATCTGAAGAAGTTTTTTACAATGCTTTTTAACATTTGTAAATTTCAATGATGACTGCTCTCAAAATTTGTCCACTGCATTCTATCACGTGGAAAGCAATGAACACATAACATCACTTTTAACATCACTTGTCAATATATTAGTTTAATACATGTAGAATTGATATATATTTCATGATAATAAAAACAGATTGTGTAACACCCAATGTACGGTGTTGTTAATGTGTCCTTGTTTGCTTATTCGCCACTTGCCTCAAGAAGCTTTGGTTTTAGTCGTATTTGGCCAATCAGAAGGCCTCACTCTTGTTAACCGCGCCCAACCGGCATGGTACAGGGCGTCCGATTGGCTAAAGTACGACCGAAAGGCCAAATAATGAGCAGGTTGTTGGATTGCAGCCATGACTCCTTTGTGATTTCTTAAGCTATATAAGTTAGTCCGTGTGTGGGTTTTCTTGTTTCGAAACTTCCTGGTCTTGTTACATCAAACGATAATTTCAATAAAAGTATTACAGAATAAACTTTCAAATGGCATTTACCATTCAGAGTGACATTCATCATTTATCATTCAAAAGACGGCATTTCCTTCTTAAAAATGAGAAGACGTCTTTTCAGGGCAGTAGGCCCTGTGTTCATAGTGTTTAGAAAATCGAGGTCGGTGTATGTTGGAAATCATGCCTTACATAAAAGTTTACCTCCCAAAATACGAGATCAGTTATAGGATCCTTTTTCACAGTTCAGAGTGTTATAGATAAGGATTCATCATGTGGCTGCCGGCGATACTAGGATATTTCTTGCTTCCTTATCTTGCTGAAGGTAAGCTGTACATTAATTTTCATATTTTCGTGCATACATGTCATACAATAATCTATGCCACACCATTTAAAGATATGACTTTACACTTGATTACGTCACCGTAGTTTTAATCACGAAAGAGCAGATCTACGTGCACCAAAGACGATGTGTGCCGACATTGTCTCAAAGTTGATGAATTTGCAGCCCTTACAACGTACAATAGCAATAGTATGTCGGCAATTGATTAATGTATAGACCACAGGTGGACATGCATTCTATTAGTATAGTACCCATATAAAGTACTGTTGACGAGACGAAAAAACACACAATATTTCAGCTATTTTACCAGTTGGCCGTCACATTTGGTAGTCCATCATTTTATTTCAGGTGCTAATAGAATATTCACTTGCTCTCCGGGACGCTTGACGGTGACATGTGATGCAGGGAAAGTCATACTTGTAAAACAAGTGCACCGTGGCTCTTATAGAGGCGCTTTCGATTCCTCCCATTGCAAATACCAAGGTGGTGATGGGTTTGAAACAGCCGATGGTAATTCAAAACAGGTTTGGGAGGAGTGCAATCTACAAAACACGTGCTCTGTTCTATTCATCCAACCGGGGAATTATTATCTGGAAATGGTTTATGAATGTGGTGAGATAATTCTTTGATCAGTGTTGATGCGCCATTCTTTCGTTATAATCATTACGGGTGCCCGAGAACAAGAATATACGTATGTAGGGTTAGAAAAACGAAATGACCTCTGACAAAAGCCAGGTGTTGATATCCTCGGTCGAGGCGGAAGATCCGGAAGGTTCTGTTCTGCTACTCTGCGTTCGACAATCCAAATTCCAGTAGTATGGAGTGTAGGCCTACACTTTCGTTCGAATTCTCCGGTAAACAAAACCTGCATCCATCTTATGTGATAAACACTGGTTTACATTGTGTAACGATGCTCGATTCGCCTATACTTGCTGATATTTTCTAAAAGAGTCTTACATTTCAGTTTATAAGAGTAACATCGAAATGCTAGATATCTGCGATACTGGCGGTGGCACGCGATTAGTGACAAAGCATGGATACATCTACAGTCCCTGCTACCCGAACTTGTCGACGTGGACAGAGTCATCAAATTTATATTGTAGGTGCAGTGGGACGTTAGCTTCCGGGGGAACGGACGACATGACTATCAGTGTCTTCAACGCATTTCAAGGAACAGACGAACTGGGTATCAGATGGCATAGTATCACTAATGAACCGGTGACATTTAAAAGTACATCACGAAGCTTCAGGACGGTAAGAAGCGCCACCGGGAGTTTCCACCTTCGATTCTCTTCTACTTATGTAGGATTTGATTGGAACAGAGGTTTTTGGTTAGAATTTAAAGGTAAGACAATCCTGGTTGGCCAAATAGAACGTAAAAAGAATGGAACGAAACAAACTACCCTTTGGAGGCGCGGATCCAGAGTCTTGTAGATGTCCTGAGGTCGCTTTTGGTTCGCCGAATTGGAGGCCGGAATATGGGGTCTTCCACAACAAAATTGGGAAATCTATGAACGTGCTCTTAGATTGCGATTTCAGATCAGAAATATTGGGTGATATGAATAAAGACTAGCAAATGCTTTTATCTAAATCTCCATGTGCATTTACACGAGGCCTTCCTGTACAAAACCGGAGTAAAAGCATTTGCTAGTCTTTATTCATATCACCCATTGACTCTGGCCATTTCATCTTTATTCAGCACTGTTCAGGGTCTACAATTGTTATATATGTTCTTCTATACAAGTTCTTTAAATTTGCAGCGGACTCCCCACTTGAATTCAAATGTTCAAATCGAATCGTTGTACCACCAACTTGCCAAGCTCCTATACCTCCTCCAACCACGACGCCGACGACGCCGACGACGACGACGACGACGACGACAACAACAACAACAACAACAACAACATCAACAACTACAACAACTCCAACCACAACCACGCCAACCACAAGCTCAGGAAGTGGTTTGCCCGGCGTGAAGACAACGATCCACGAGACAGCAACCACATCAAGTTCATCACCGACTAATGCGACCTCCAAAACAGTTGATAGGTCTGAGTTGAGTGAACGAGGTAATAAGGCAATGGAATGGACATCGAGATTAGTTATAAATTGTAGTTCACAAGCTATAACTTGCTTCTGGTCGTCAACTTTTAGTCGTCAAAATTTAGATGAATCGAAGCTGTCCTGATAGACTCATACTATACATGAAGATGTCGGAGTCATCAAGGAGCACAATCTAGTTTATTTTTAAGAAGTAAATCTCTCTCTCGTAACTGGCCATTTTTGCATTGTCAGAGATGTTCATTTTTCGCCCGCCTTCTCACATAGATTTTGGTACATTTTACTCTTCAGATGTGAATATCCCAGTGACTGTTGGATTGGCTGTACCTCTGATCATTGTCTCAGCCATTCTCATTTCACTGATAATATGGAGGTAAGTTGCCAACATTCACCAATTTCCTGAGTCACATTCGATCTTTCAACAACATTCTGAAAGGACAAGGACTTTTATAGATTTTAAAAATACGTTTAACCATAAGTGTTTGCTTTCGATTTCAGAAACGGAATTATTGCCCGACTCTGTAAATATCATTCTGGTGAGAACAGAAACGACACCGCTCAAAACAATGCTAATGGCCTCACTTCCGGTAGGCCTGTCTACGAAAATGTTGGAAGAGACTATGAAAACGTCTCTGGGTCGACTTTGGTTAATCCAGCGTTTGTTGGTGACAAAACTCCGAGTCTCCCCCAGTTTTCAGATATTGATAACTCTTCCTACGTGAATATGCCAGATATAAATCCAACGGATAATCACAATCAAAGGATGCCTACCTATGTTAACGTTGAACCAAACAGCAGGAGCCAAGGTGCTGAGGTCATTCGCACCCATCGTCAGCAGGCACCACCGATTGGTGGTAGCTGTCCTTACGCAGAAATAGGAGACACTGGCGCCAGTATGCCAAGCGTTGGGGAAGCAGCTGCTCCCGGGGAGGAAGACGAATCACCATACGCCAAACTTGAGCCAGTAGATCGCCCTGAATATATGGATTTGCGTCACATGGGTTTTGCCAGTCCCAGTCAAGAGGATTGATAGCGAAGTAGATATTTCTGAGATAGCTGAATAAGTGTTTTACAGTACTTTTTTGCATTTTTGTATATTTCTATGATGGCTTCTAAAAATTTGTCCACTGCATTCTATCACGTGGTAAACAATGAACACATGACATCAATTTTAACATCACTTGTCAATGTATTAGTTTAATACATGTAGAATTGATATATATTCCATGATAATAAAAGCAGATAGTGTAACACCCAATGTACGGTGTTGTTAATGTGTCCTTGTTTGCTTATTCGCCACTTGCCTCAAGAAGCTTTGGGGTTTTTAGTCGTATTTGGCCAATCAGAAGGTCTCACTCTTGTTGACCGCGCCCAACCGGCATGGTACAGGGCGTCCGATTGGCTAAAGTACGACCGAAAGGCCAAACAATGAGCAGGTTGTTGGATAGCAACGAAAAACTGAATGCTTCCTTACGGCCAAGAAATGTTTAGAACGAATTCAATTCTAGGTCATGACAACAAGATATTTGGAGATTTCGCACAGAAAACGCAGCAAGTAGAAAATGTCCTTTTTCAAATGAAACTTCAAAGACTGAAACATTCAAATACACTCACTTTGCCAAAATCTTACAAAGGATGACCAAGAACGAGCAATTTGAAGGGAAACACTCACAAGTTTTCCGAGCCATTTTCAGCCTTCTTCGCGCGTGCCCCCTACATGTGCCAATGAAAGAAGCATGTTTATTTGAAGGGACTGCTGGAGCCAAACCCACGGTCTGGGTGGGAGAATTTTCTGAGGGTGCATCGCACAAGGACTGCATATATGGGAACCGCAGCTTTTCTATCCCTGGTCTAAGACTATCGAACGCTTTGCCATGTGCATTGCGAACAGTAACATACATTGAGATATTCAAGGCAGAGTTGAAGACCTTTTTATTCCAACGGGTGGTGGCGCATTGAGCGTGATATACCACAGAAAGTCCCTGTAGAAATATCTGTTTTATTTTTTATTTTTATTGTAAGAAATGGACAAAAGTGAGTTTCGGCGATAGCGTACGGTAACACTAACACTATAACTGCATTATTTGAAAACTACTTCAGTTTAGTGGAGTGTGATGAGAGAATTAGTCGTAGAGAAACGTACCTCTTTAATACGACCTCCAAGCAGAAAATGTAATGCTCACTCTATTCATCAGTCCCTGTCCATTTTCCTTTAAAAAGCAGAGAGTACATCAATATCGGTTAATATTACACATTTTCTATGACAGATCATTTATCTTTTTGCAACCACATCTTTTCAAACCGTATTGGCAACATGCCTCTCTATGGTAGTTGGATGATCATGTCAAAAAGGCCAAGCCTTTTCAGCCACGTCTCCTTTGTGATTTCTAAAGCTATTTAAGTTAGCCCGTGTGTGGGTTTTCTTGTTTCGAAATATCTTCCTGGTTTGAGTTCATCAATCGAGAATTTCAATAAACGTGTCGCAGAACTTTCAACTGGCATTTACCATTCAGAGCGAGACTCATCATTTATCATTCAAAAGGCGATATTTTCTTCTTACAAAATGAGAAGACGTCTTTTTAGGGCAGTAGGCCCTGTGTTCATAGTGTTTAGAAAATCGAGGTCGGTGTATGTTGGAAATCATGCCTTACATAATAGTTTACCTCCCAAAATACGAGATCAGTTATAGGATCCTTTTTCACAGTTCAGAGTGTTATAGATAAGGATTCATCATGTGGCTGCCGGCGATACTAGGATATTTCTTGCTTCCTTATCTTGCTGAGGGTAAGCTGTACATCAATTTTCATATTTTCGTGCATACATCTTATACAATGATCTATGCCACACCATTTAAGGATATGACTTTACACTTGATTACGTCACCGTAGTTTTAATCACGAAAGACCAGATCTACGTGCAGCAAAGACGATGAGTGCCAACATTGTCTGATAGTTAATGAATTTGCAGCCCTTACAACGTACAATAGCAGTAGTATATCGGCAATTGATTAATGTATAGACCACAGGTGGACATGCATTCTATTAGTATTGTACCCATTTAAAGTACTGTTGACGAGACGAAAAAACACACAATATTTCAGCTATTTTACTAGTTGGCCGTCACATTAGGTAGTCCATCATTTTATTTCAGGTGCTGATAAAAAATTCACTTGCTCTCCGGGACGCTTGACGGTCACATGTGATGCAAGGAAAGTCATACTTGTAAAACAAGTGCAGCGTGGCTCTTATGGTGGCGCGTTCGATCCCTCCCATTGCAAATACCAAGGTGGTGATGGGCTTGAAACAGCCGATGGTAATTCAAAACAGGTTTGGAAGGACTGCAATCTACAAAACACGTGCTCTGTCTTATTCATCCAATCGGGGAATTATTATCTGGAAATGGCTTATGAATGTGGTGAGAAAATTCTTTGATCAGTGTTGATGCGCCAATATTTCCTTATAATCATTACGGGTGCCCGAGAACAAGAATACATATAGGGTTAGAAAAACGAAATGACCTCTGATAGAAGCCAGGTTTTGATATCCTCGGTCGAGGCGGAAGATCCGGAAGGTTCTGTTCTGCTACTCTGCGTTCGACAATCCAAATTCCAGTAGCATGGAGTGTAGGTCTACACTTTGGTTCGAATTCTCCGGTAAACAAAACCTGCATCCGTCTTATATGACAAACACTGGTTTACATTTTGTAACGATGCCCGATTCGCCTATACTTGCTGATATTTTCTAAAAGAATCTTACATTTCAGTTTATAAGAGTAACATCGAAATGCTAGATATCTGCGATACTGGCGGTGGCACGCGATTAGTGGCAAAGCATGGATACATTTACAGTCCCTGCTACCCGAACTTGTCGACGTGGACAATGTCAACACATGTATATTGTGAGTGCAGTGGGACGTTAGCTTCCGGGGGAACGGGAGACATAACTATCAGTGTCTTCAACGCATTTCAAGGAACAGAAGAACTGGGTATCAGATGGCATAGTATCACTAATGCACCGGTGACATTTAAAAATACCTCACGAAGCTTCAGGACGTTAAGAAGCGCCACCGGGAGTTTTCACCTTCGATTCTCTTCTACTTATGTAGGATCTGATTGGAACAGAGGTTTTTGGTTAGAATTCACAGGTAAGGCAATAATTATATAATGTTAGACCAAACCATCAATCCAAAGAAACCTACACTCGAGATTCAGAAAGAAAAGGGAAGAATAACGCCGACACGAAATAAACTACCAGATGCAACTATTTTATCGTACATAAAGCCTGCATGGAACGGGTCTGCTATATTTCTGTTTGATGACGGTGTGATCTTTACCAACATTCTATCCTATGCAATTTTGTGTCTAAATTTGCAGCGGACTCCCCACTTGAATTCAAATGCTCAAATACAGTAGTAACGCCACCAACTTGCCAAGCTCCTGTCCCCCCTCCCACCACAACACCGACAACAACAATAACGACGACGACAACAACAACAACAACAACAACGACACCAACAACAATAGCAACAACTACAACTACAACAACTCCAACCACAACCACGCCAACCACAAGCTCAGGAAGTGGTTTGCCCGGCGTGAAGACAACGATTCCCGAAACAGCAACCACATCAAGTTCATCAAAAACTGATGGGACCACCAAAGTAGATGATGAGTCTCAGTTGGGCCAACGAGGTATGGAAAACGAATATCTGCTTAGTTAAATCACCACATTAACTCATGTATCATATTTGCCAGCAGATTATTAGAGCTGCCTTTACCGGTAATCATTTTCATCAGCAGAATATTTATGAGGTCCTGTCAAGTAAGCCACTCGGAAACCCCTCACTCCGCTTATTATCACCTCGCTGGTGAAGGGACATGATTCATGCCTCAGGGTCAATGATTGGGTAATTTGAGAGAAGGTCTTAGAAGTTTTATTTGAGGAAAACACTAACTTGAGTACTGTCGCGTGCAGCTCCTGGTCCGATGTTTCGTGTGAAATTCGATCTCGACTTCAGAGGTTACATAAATAGTTTAGGTCCTTCCGTTCCTTGGTTCTACTGACTGATGATGTCTCACTTCTATACACACTCTTCTTGAAGGTTTCGATTCTTCCCTGCCTTACATTCTTTCTCACTTCTGTTGTGGACCCGAACAGTAGCATGCACATTGAAAATCATACTACAACATCTACTTTTCAGATATCATTGCCATCGCTGTGGGCACCATCATACCACTGATCGTCATTGCTGCCATTGTAGCAACTGTGCTCATCATTCTGAGGTGAGAGAAGTTCTTGATTCTGTACAACAGTCAGTTGATAAGTCGGACTTGCCCTTCCTCCCCTTCTTCTTCGTCTAAGCACACGACAGCAGCATTCAAGTCACTGCTCTATGAATCTGACGACTGTAGCCATCCCAAAGTTTGCCAGTGGTCTAAACATCCTCGGGTGACATTGAGGCATTCGTGTCTTTCGTCAACAGAACAATACTCACGCAGTGGCTGGTATGGCAAGGTACTGAATGATTCGTAATCTCGTGAAAGTGATACCAAAATGTAAAACTGGCCCAATGGATATAGATTCTGTCAATTTAATAGAAACACTGACTTCTCATTGACTCCAACACCATCATTACGATACATTTTCTATTGTGCAGGAAACGACGACAAGCTGCAGAAGCGAAATCCAAAAGCAAAGAAGAACTGGTACCGAAGGCTTCTGTCGTGGGTTTCAGTATTTCTCTCGTCAACCCAAGCTGTGATCCCGAGTCAGGGGAGCAAATACCCCAACGTGTGGAGGAAACTGAAACTGACATTGCAGAAGACGACCCGTCGTCCCTTTACTCTTTGGAAAATGAAGGGGCGGTTACGCTTAAGTTTGGGAATCCCAATGGTGGAGCTGTGGAGGATGTTTTACCTCCTCGTGATAATGTCAATGTTGGCCAACCTAAGAAGCCTGTAGTGCCGGCGCCGAGAAAAACGACGGAGTCGAAGAAGGATACTTGTCCACGTGATTCCGAGGATCCGTCGTCCCTTTACTCGTTGGCAAATAAAGAAGCGGTTCCGCTCGAGTTTGGGAATCCCAATGGTGAAGCTGGGGATGATGTTTTACCTCTTCGTGATAATGTCAATGTTGGCCAACCTACGAAGCCGGTAGTGCCGGCGCCGAGAAAAACGACGGAGTCGAAGAAGGACACTTGTCCACGTGATTCCGAGGAAGGTGGAAATCCTGCTGATGCCGTGTACACAGAGGTAGTTAAGAAAGGCAGCAGAGAAAAAGCTCCAAGTAGCAAGAAACTTGCTGAGGGTGCTGCCGCCTCTGAGAAACAAGCATCTTGGCCACTGAAACTAATCACAAAACCGAAACCCGCGACGAAACCTCCGTTAAATTCCCTGAAGGATACTGGTCCCAGTGAGATCGAGGACGACAGTCCCAAAGATGTTTATGCCAAAGTCGAAAAGAAAGATAGAAGAGGACACGTTGGTTTTGTAAATCAGGCGCTTGCTGGTGAAGATTCCGTGGCAGAGGTGAGTTGTGCAACTGGTGGTGCAGGGGCGGGAGAGCGTGACCTCTACACCCAGCAGGTCAATAAAAGTGCCAAAAGGAAAGTCTCTCGACCCGAGGAACCGAACATTGACATCAACCATGTCGGCATTTCAGAACCACCGAGCGATGCTGTTTATGCGCAAGTTGATAAGACAGCTAAACCAAAAACGCCGAAAAAACCACAAGTTCCCAGGCATATTATCGGTGGAGCTCAAAATGCGTCGAAGAGAGCAGAAGATGCTTCTTCCGGTGACGTCTATGCGCAAGTTCAGAAAGAAAAGAGGGCAACGTCGCCACGTGGTGAGGCCTCAAAATATGACCACTTAAACTTTGATATAATCGCTCAGAAGAAAGTTTCAGATAAGACTGATTTGTACAGTAGTGTTGATGATGTTGTCACTTCGACACTTGATGACGAAGGCGACGAGTCCTCTGACGGCGAAATATACGGTCCTGTTAATGCTGACCATGACGAGGGTCTCTACGGTCCTGTTAATGATGACGGTGACGGGGATCTTTACGGTAGTGTTGATGATGTCGGTGACGAGGATCTTTACGGTCCTGTTGATGTTGACGGTGACGGGGATCTTTACGGTAGTGTTGATGATGACGGTAACGAGGATCTTTACGGCAGTGTTGATGATGACGGTGACGGGGATCTTTATGGTAGTGCTGGTGATGACGGTGGTTATGGTTATGCATACGCTGAGGGTCGAGGTTTTGATAGATCTGACCCGGATTATGGCGAGGTTGGTGATATTCAAGATGGCGGGCCGATAATGGAACCAGGTGACGATACATATACATTGATTCCAAATAAATCCACTGTTCAGCAAACTGGTGGAGGATCTCAACTTCCCTTTGAAACTGACGATGATACCTATGACCATGTTGCATTGGAATTTGCAAGAAATCCCAAAGTTCAAGAAGACGAGAGAAGATTAAGTGATCAGGGCGATACAGAGGCTTAGCAGTTCGAAATAAGAAATCTTCGTAGCTTAGAGTAACCAGACTCTAAGGTCGTAGTCTCTATCTTCAGATGCATCCTTAAGCATTATGAGATGTACATGTACATGTATGTGACTTTCAGGTTTTGTGCGTGATTGCTCGAGACTGCCAATAAGATTTTAACGGGACTACAGGCAGTTATATGGGGTCAAATCGGTCATGATGGCTGCCATGCTGAGTGTTAGAACTTGCTCTGATTTGATTATGTACTGTGAGATATATACTAGAGACATCTACTGGCAATTCTGTGTATCTTTATCTGGTCCACCAGGCGCCTTTGCCTTTAGTCTTTACTGATACTTTGTGTCCAATATATTCTTGAAAATGAAGGAACTGTATACGGGTGAAAAACTTATGTCACATCGGCTTATCTCTCCTATTCTAGAAATGTACAGGTTGGGCGGATGAGTCTTTTTCCAATACCAATGCTGTGTAAATTGAGGCCAACAATTTACTAAATGCTTTGTGAAATTGACACTACTGTAATTGTAATTTGTCGTGTTATGATTTGTGGCGTGTAAATCTGGCCGTGTACATGTATATGACTGGTGGCCTTTGTCATCTGGTCGTGTATCACCAGTAGATTGTATGATTATTGTGAAGTAAATAATAAAAATCACTTCTCAATACTGGCATTCATAGTGCGTGCCTGCATGCGTGACTGCCCTGTGTATATGCCATTCACTAGGACAGCCTACATGCTCTCAAATACTACATGCACTGAGACACTTCTTGCAAACATATATGGGCTGTTCCTTCTTTGTCAGTTGCTAGGGAGGTTTGAGAACAGCGATCTGCCAAAATATTGTAGGCCCCAACTACATGTAGATCTCATAAATTCCTGCATAAATATAATGTACATCTCACAGTGGCATAATATATGAATAAATATCTATGAATAAGAACAGAACTGAGTTTCTTGTTTTCACGTGATATCACGTGCTATGTTAGATGGACAGGCAAAAAACAAGCCTAAAAGACCGTGACAACATTTGATTCAGGTAAGTTAGGCACGACAAATCATTGTTCTGCCTTCAAGCATGGCTGACCGTGAAACACTCTACCTAATATAGAGAATAACTTCCCTGAAGCCATGAAATGATTTCCCTTTGTTATCGACAACACTGATTGGGCTAAGTTTTTGGTTGGCCCCCGACGTAGCCTGATTCGTTAACTTCCTGGTCAAGGAAAGTTGGTATCTAAGATTTGCTTGAGGAGGGGTTCAACATGTGATGACACGAGATCATCACTTTGCCCCCCCCCCCCCATCTCTCCCCGGTATCCGCCCCTGGAAAGGAGAACCAAAATGCTGTTGGCCTTCTACAGTGATCGCGTAGGATGTCTGGCCAGGTTTTGTTGGCATTGAATAGCATGACTTGAATATCATTTGAAATGTTATATCATGAGAAAAACAAAACCAAGTGCATCAACAACCATAAGTGCTTTGATGCATTTAGTCTAGTTGGTACAAATCGAGATGGAAAGATTATTATTCAAGAAATAGTTCCAACATTAGTATATCTTTAAAAAAAACTGAAAATTCCTAGTACATTTGAGTTGACCAAAATATCCTTTAAGCAATGGTTCTACATAAATTCTGTCAACAAGTACACAATAGACATGTTGACAAAGTGCCATCAAATATATTCGGCGTTGTGAGAAGGAAGGTGGTTTCGATCTATAACGCATATCTGATGAATGCAAAACTCGCGTCGATATCTTTCAAACTGATTAAGAGAGCGCTATAAAGTGTGAGTTTGATCGTCACATACAAAGTCAACGAATCATTTGCATGGCTTGATTTTCAAAATACGAGTAAAGATTGGCTCGATTCAGGAAATCGTCTTCTTCAACGCTTCTCTTCGTGTCTACTTGTAGCGTCTTGTTGATGTTTGTCGGTTGATGGCTTCCTCAACAGCTGCGATGATGTTCCTGTCATCACTCCTACTTGGAATGGTGCTGGATCTAACTCTTGCACAAGGTGAGTAACCTCGTAACAAAAAGAAATCAGTCAAATTCTTCATCGAACTGCTGTACCCTTGTCTATCATTGACTTTCGACATGATTAATTCATTGGTCTTCGGGGAACTGACCTATGTAGTGTAGGATGCTCGGGAGCGATCAGCCCATGAAGGAACATAGGCTAACATATTTGAAGCTTAGAACCCACATGTCTCACATTACAGAAACCACAAAACCGGAAGTGATAGCTGTTGCGGTACTGGTGCCTCTTTTCCTCATCATAGCGGTCCTGATAGTGGTTTTCGTAGTATGTAGGTAAGTTTGGTTTCAGTTATACTGTGTCTCCGGCTGTATCCACCCATTCTCCAAACAGACATAGTATTCAAACGTATTCTCTCTGCGATTATTGGCCCAATGTTGTGGCGTCAATGACACGGTGCATATGGTAATTGGATTGAGTTAGCCACCTAGAAAGGTAGCATTTGGTGTTTCTGACTGATGAGAGACAAGAGGTCCCCTCCCCAGCTACCCAATACACCGTGAATAAGACTACATGTACATCATCCAGTTGCTTTTCTTAGGCTTCGAGATCGCGAAGTTCCTTACGAGCTCTCTCTGGTCTGCTTAATAGTGAGGTGGGAATTGGAGATGCTCGTACCCCAGTGTTTGCACTTGAGGCTGCATGTAACTTTTGTTAAGAGAACTACATGTATACGGTTGTTTTGCTAAATACCACTATCGCTCCTCATTAATAAGCAAAGTTTATTTTTCAGACGGAAAGTCCTGCAGGAAAAAAGAGAGGAAATTTTTTCGGGATCAGGTGATTCGGAAAATGATGCGATAGACACCGGATTAAGTAATGGATATGTTGATGACGATATAATGGAGAAGGAGGTGGCAGCGGTGGATGTTATGCGAATGCATGGATCAGCAGAGTCAGAAGATCCGGGACATGGATGTAATGGTCCTACAGATGAGAGGTTGAGTTCAAATGGATTGCTAAAGGGAGAGGGTTGTGTTGTCAGGACGTGTACAGAGGAGAATGTAGTTGTGCAAAACGGAGCCTTAGAGAGAGATTGTGAAACGATTTCGTCTGTAGAGGAACAGGAAAAGGAATGTGATAACAAACTGTCGGTGAACGATGAAACTGACACGGGGCTTGTTGGTGCAGAGGATGGCGGCAGTGATGTTGGTTTGGATGCGGGGAAGGATTGTATGAAAGAGAATGCTGGCGATGACATTGGAGGAGAAGTGCAGGGGACAGAAGCAGTCCCAGTATTAAAGAATTCGACCATGAATGAGAAAAGTCTAGGTGGCGGTGTGACAGACAGTCTGTTGGGGAGGGAAACTGGTGTGGAAGTAGAAAATCTGGAGGTACTGATAGATGGCGATCAAAAACAGAGCTGTTTTGAAGGCAACTATGCGACAGTAGGTGAAGAACAGTTTGGAGACGATGTTGAAAAAGAAGATGATGTGGGGTTTGGAATTGAGGACGGAAATTCACCAAGGAGAGACTTGGGTGAAAGTGACGAATATCTTGAGCAAGAGGAAGACAACTATGCGACAATTGGTGGCGATGTTGATGTTGAGACAGAGAATAGTGGATCGGGAATAGAGAATGGAAACCTTGCCGAAGGTATGAGTGTTGAAAAGAAAAAAGAGAAGATTTTCCTTAATCGTTTCAAAAGATCAAATGGTGGCAGCCAATCTGTTACATCCGCGAACCAGCCTGTTGAGGAGCCAGTCTATGCTGCTGTTGACCTGAGTAAAAAGAAAAGGTCAAGGTCAGAAAAAGCTGCGGGCGAGGCTAAGTTGAAAGTGGACGAGGTTGCATCGAGTGACGATACTGAAATGTATTATAGACTTGACAGAAACAGGGCGTCCAAATCGAAAGAAGGTCAAGGGCAAAATGATGACAAGGCCATGCCAAAAGGACGCGTAAGTGACATGAGTGGAAGAGAAGAAACAGTTTTGATTGAGAATGATATATATTCGCAAACGCCACCTGGTTGGCAAAGAAAAGGCAGCGCTGCAGACAACAATAGGGCGAAAAATGGTGTGTCAGACGGGGCCCACGATGGGGCAGGTTCATATAGTGATGAAAAACAGCGTAATACAGAGGAACTGGATGACAGGCTAGAAGGAGAACACGAAGAACCTGGCTATGAAAGCTTTGAAGGTGAAGACTCGGCCGCGACCAAGGCTGTAAATTTGAATGCGAGGTATCACAATTACACCGAGGTTGATCTAATCTTAAATACGGACGACGAGGTCAAGAAGTCAAAACCACGGGTTCCTAACTTCAGGCCAGAAATTCCTCCGGCGAAACAAGATGGCGGCAGCTACGTTGACCCTGATTATGAAGCTTTCGGAAATGACGTACCGGAAGGGGGTGTTGACCCTGACTATGCGAGTATGAACAATTCAGATAAAGAGTCGGAGGAAGACCATTATGCAACCGTGGGTGGTGAGGCAAGCCGGGAGGATCAGTCATAGTGTGTCCAGTTGTGATGAAGTGGAGCTTTCACTTTTTTATCCACACCAAACCAACATGCTGTGTATATATCGCGATTCACTTTGTGACTTTTTGTTGCGCGTATATTGTATTAGAAAGATATATTTTCCATAGATACATGTATAAATATACTAAGAGCCTTGATTGGTCGGATTGAGTTGTTTGTCAACCAATAGAACCAGCGACCTGTAGGTTTGAATGCCCTGAAAAAACACTGGAGAATTGACTGTGAGTCATCTAATTTTCTTTTTACAGAGAAAACCTCTGAATATTGGTTTTTTTTGATGTACACGATTTACTTTGACTTAATGATCATGGCTAAGAATGGAATAACTTCTCCAAATCACGTGAGAGAGGGCCTAGAATCGGATGGGCGTGATCCCGGTCACATGATCGGGGACTTTCAAGTCGTGTTCACCAGATTACTTCCTGGTTCATATATTATGGAACACGCATCCTGTCATAACAAGTGGTTTAAATTACGTGTATACTCTGCCGGTCGATATTTTGGATACGAGGCAGGAGTATCAAAAACCTGATCTCAGGATGTGGACGATATGTATTTCGTAAAAGCCGAGGAAAGTACCTGTCACAATAAAAAAATTTACTTCTCATTTTTATAAACGGGTCGCTGCAGCTTTCCTTTCATGTAACGAAAGCTTATATCCCCTCATGGGATAGCGTTCGCATCTTCGGCCCTGCACACAAACCAAATGAAGGCGACTGTCTCAGGGTTTGTGTGTTGGGTCGGAGAAGCGAACATTAACCCCTGATTTCCTCAGGATGATATCCTCTTAGGTGACCACAACGAGGAAGCACCTGTGTCAAGTCAGCTCCAAATTTTCCAGCCCTAATTAAGCCGACTTGACCAGGCAATGACGCTGTAAGTTCGATATGCAGTCCTCAGGGTCTATTTTAGAGGTAGCCTTAGCCTGAGGCAAGTCTATGTCTCGGAGAGTTGTTTGCCGAGTCCACAAGGTGATGTCATGAGGCCCAAGCTGTCTGAAAAGCTGATAAATTTACGACTGACGCATCATGATCACAAGACCATCATGTCACGTCTAGTTTTTGTATTTTCTAACCAACTTCCTGGTCTTAACAATGGCAACAACAAATTTGATATTATTCTTCATGACAGCCTGTACGAAAATAGGTTCTTGTCTTTTTGATCAGTGTGTTATGATGGGTCTGGCCTGAATTTATCAAAAGAATGCACATGACAGGCAGTGATCGTCTAGATCATGATGATATACTAGTATCGTTGGAACATTCCTTGCAGACAATACAAGTACATGTACATTACATGTCAATTTTCAACTTGCTGTTAAGGCGTATCTCCTACGACATATACGATGTCCTCAAGTCATACGCAAGTTAATGAATGGAATCCTATTGCGGACACACTATTGTCCACATGTTCAGCAGGCCTAATCCAGCTGACTGATCTGCGCCAGACTCATGAATAGGAAATGAGACTTCATTTTCACTGCCCGAGAAAATGTAAAAAGTAGGCTGAATCGTTTGGGATTACATATCTGATGAGCAGTGCTGCATGAAGGATATTTTAGTTCATTGTCCGTGAATTCTAATAATCGTTTGTCGAAAAGTTGTTCATGTCGTGACAATTGAGTAACATCGCAGTCAATACGTTTGTTTCTAAACCATAACATGTATATCCAGCGGACGGATTAGTACCCTCAAATGCCTGACCGGCCAGCACTGAACGATCTGTCATCAACCTCCACATTGAGGTTGATCCCATTGGCATGACAGGTGACAATATAAAAAGGACAACTCGTTATTTCGTACGTTGCGACAACGAAAATTCAGCAGCATGAAGGCTTCGAAAGTGATAGGAACATTTTCGTTAATGTTCGTGATGGGGCTTCCAACCCTCGCTCAAGGTGAGTTATACCTGCAAGAGACTAACATGCACCATCATATTTGATTAGGAAATGCGTGTCCAAAGTAGTCCACTCTAAAGTTTAAATATAAACATGTTTGACCTTGAAGTGATTTTGTATTCCTAACACAAGTATATGCGTTAAAATTGTCCTCTCCGCGTCGGACGCCCAACGAAACGAATGAAGGTCCCCCGACGAATACCCCTTCTAGTTATAAACCTTCAGTGAAATTCCCGTTGTGGTCAAAATGGACGGTGAAGATGTCCCCAACATTTTAATACTCGTAATGGAAGATATTTAAAACAAACACGCTTTTATTGTTTGTTGTAAAAAAACCTCGGCCCCTCATCCGACATCGTACTGATGTCTGAGAGAAGATTCTAAAAAGTTTTAAGGAGATCGAGACAAAGAAAGCAACAAAATTCATAAACTGATGTGTTGTGGAATTTTCATCTACTTTACGAAAGGGGGAGGGGTGTGGGGATCTTTACCGAAGGATTTTCGCAAGGGGAATCTTTACTGAGAGTAGCCTATGAATGCATACGTTCTGGCTGGCTTATAGGGTCTAGGTTGCATGCAAATGCTTCCTTCTAATGTTGAGGAATTTTTCATTCCCTGAACCCCGCCCCTTTCGAAACAGCAAACTGCCCTTTACCAAACCTTCATTTCAGGTGGATGGGATGATAATAATAATTATAAGACTTATATAGCGCTAAATCCAACTGGTTTCAGTCGCTCAAAGCGCTTCACATTATTACCCTATAGCTATTGGCCTGTACATTCGTGGCTCAAGCTCTACTCTCTGGGAGTATTACTCTCTGGGAGTATTATGAGAGTGGAGCAGGTGGTCCAAATGGTCAGCCTGCTGTGACACCCAGACTCAGTTAAAGAGTCGCTTCAGGACCTGTGATAGCAAATTGGGTGTTAGTGATAATTGCACCCCTAGGAAAGTTGAGGCGGAACACATGTTTTGCTATGGTAAGGACTTGTAGCATTGTCGAGCGCTCGAGTTATGGAAAATATATTCAGACATCCAGAAATAAAAAATTTGATGCCCTTTCCAAGCCGCTGCAGATTCCAGCTACGCTCCCTTCTTTGTCTGAAAGCATTAGTTTGGTTTATTTTAAAGCATCAGATTAGTTTATTTGTTTCGAAATTAATAACGTTGAATATTATCCTATGGATGTTTATTTCAGAACTTCCTGGCACGCCGACCATCCAGGTCAAAGGCCGAAGTGGAGGTCCAGTTTATTATGTAGATAAAGGCGTTACCATTTCCATGACCTGCAAAAGTGACCCAAGCGACGTTTGGGCCACTTGGTCTTGGCCTTCTTATGAATGGTACACGTTATCGAGCCGGCAACGTTTGAAAGTGGCGGCCTCAGCGACTGTGAACATAAACAGTACCGGAATCTACCAATGCCGCGTTGGTCGGACCAAAAGAGGCGTCACATTGTGGAGTTATTTGAGTTATTCCATAGCACTCGTCGTGAGAGGTAGATATCCTCTTCGGGGCTAATTAGAGGAGTGTCAACTTTATAACATTGGGCGCAACGAAGGCGGAAGAGCCAGAAACTTAAAGCGCCTGGCAACCCCAAAACGAAAAAGGAAACCGGTACATCCATCGGCTAGTTTTAAAAATTCTTGGTGACATGCATCCGTGCCCCAATATGATCAATTTTGATGAATGATATTTTTTATGACTGATCAAATGTATTTTCTCTCGTTTAGAGCCGGATGACTCCGAAACGCCTGACAACCCAAAAATAATTTGGTTTCCAAAAGGACCCATACACGTTGGTGACACTATCACTATGATTTGCCTTGCTGATCTTGATGGAAGACAACCAGATGATTCGTTCATTACATGGCATAATCGTGAAGCAGATCAGATACTTTCACCACACCTACACACATCGACGGCTGATCAGGATTATATACGTATATTTTCTAAGAAAGTGGAACTTGCCGATTCGGGAAATTACTCCTGTCGAGCTATTTATGATGAAGATGAAAAGACCAGCAAAGAAGGAAAACTTGTGATTATTGGTTAGCAAACGCTAAAGAGTGTTTTTCATCCTTTTTAATCAGGGTTCCAGAATTGGTCTCACTTACCTTGTTCTATCCCAATCTTTCTTTTATACCCAAACCTGCCACGGTAGAATTGGACGAATCATGCATGATTTCAATCGCCATGATCACGGAATATTAAGTTAGTACTTTGCTCCAGTGCTCAGGAAAAACGAAAAACCAAACATAAACACGATTTTGTTGGATTTCGTGAAAATGGTGTCACTTGCAAACCATCCTTAGTAATAAATGAACCCGCAAATAAAATGTTCAAGTAATTGTAACCGGGTTATCGTTCCAGATTACCCTACCATCACTGACTGGCCAGAACATTCCACACTCGCCGTCGGGGATGCACTCTCATTGAAGTGCAGTACTACAATTGCTAGGGGATCACTCCCATCGTACCGTTGGTTCAAGGATTCCGCCGTGCTTCCACAATCTACAACGGCAACCTATTCGAAACAAAACGTGGAAACATCTGATGCCGGAGAATACTTGTGCAGTGTAGATGAAAGTGATGGTTCAGCTAGCAACAGCACTGTAAGGACACTCTTCGTAAAAGGTAGGTCTAACTCAAAATATGAACTTGACCGTAAAACTCACATGGCAATCATATCAGTTTCTTGAGAAGGTCATATCATATTCAGGCCACAGCAGGAAACCAAACAGCCTCAGACGAAGAGACCATGCCATATACCTAGCACTACTACGGAAACGACGTCAACTCCCAAGGGTTACACAACAGAAAGCAGTGGTCACTCGAGGTAAATGATAACAGTCCCCGTCGCTGGGAAAAATGCGGCATGTTCGATGTTATCTCTAATGAATGATGTTATTGGTCGCAGAAGCAGAAACCTGGAAGAGGAATTGCTCCACAATGTGGACGAAGTGGATGAGTCGAGACCCAAAAGCTCGCATGGAATACCGCAACCAATTCTGTGCTGAGATCAGCTCCCGGGGAAAAATCAGGAACTGGACCTTAGAGTTAGAGGATCGTGCCAAACGAGGTAAGAAAGAGAGGTCGCTGTCCACAGTGACCAAAAGGATTGGCAGGATTACAAATTTGCCTTTTGAAGACATTACATGAACTTCAGAGGTGTCGATTTCTGTGAACAACGTTACGATTTGTACTTTCTTGCAAGCTGTGCTTCTTCTAAAGAATCCATTTATTTTCACCAATTTCAGCCTCAACGTTTGATGCATCGTTCCGGTCCAGAAAGAAGACATTCACCAAAGCCTTACTTAACCAATCATCGGACGACTTTAAAGCTCTCAAAACCGAATTCACGCACCTACTGCAAAAGGTTTATAAAGATTCCGACAACGCTACTAGCGATCTGGTGAAAGAGGTTAACATTACAGGATTCAAGTAAGCACATCTAGACACAACAATAAACCATTGATAATGGAGTAACCTTAGGATGAAGGAAAGGTCGAAATTTGTGCAAAGGTTTCTGTCTAGTTTATCTCACGTTAAAGAGTATGAAGGCCTTCTTACGAGACGACTGGTGAGCGTAGTATCCACACGATTAGCAACCTCTTATCTTTGCTTCCAGGCAAGGCAGCGTCATTGTCCACTTCCGTGTTATATTGTACACCGCAATGAAGGTGACAGACCCTGTCGCCAATATTTCCAAAACACTGGCCGACTATCTCAACAAGCATACGGCAGATGCTGAGGAGTATGGTATCACTCCTTCGTCTGTTACCAGTTCAGGCGAATGCATGGCAGACCAGTCGACTGCCTCTTCGCGAATTGCAAATACGCAGAACAAAAGTGAGTTTTTTTACACTTTTCGAGTTGAATCGACTTTCGACCATTCCTCAAGCAGGAACAGTGGAACTCTGACGGCCGATCTTTTACGCCGAACACGCATGAGGTGTATGTTCTGATTGGCCAATACATGATTGGAGGTTCCAAATTCATGTTGACTCACATAAACTTTCGTTCGTTCCAGAAACTGAACACGATCCCTATGCAAACCATTTCGCCGATCAGTCGAGGTATTTGAGTTTTCCATCCGAAAAACAAGAATCAATCTGCCAAATCACCCTCCAAAGACGAACGACGCGCACTCCAACACCCAGTCAGCAGTGATGCATTTGACCTAAATCTTGTCCCTGACCTTAATCTTGAAACCCTTTCAATTTCAGCCGAGGTCATCCTAGCCGTAACCTTGACCTTCATTATGCTTCTGGTTGTTGTCGTTGTTGTGCTGGTCTTTTTCTTATTAAGGTGAGTATAAACAGATTGTTGAAGGTTGCTTCAACTATCGATTGATCGAAGTTACCAAAATCATGATATTTTAGATGGCATCGTCGAGAAGAGGAAATGTACTGCACGTTTTCTAGTTGCCTTTTTACCTTTCTTCTTACATTCGACGACCGCATCAAAACCTTGGTTTTGAAGATAATACGATTTGAGCTGACGTCCTCAGCTCAATCTCCAAAAAAGGCAGTTTTGGCAGGAATCTATAGGACTATAGTCATCATCTGGCCATCTTGCACTTGTCGTAAACAACCTCGCAGGTTCCAGCGAGGGGTGAGCGCTGTTTCGATATTTACGACCAGTTTCGCATTCTTAACAATTTTTTTTCACTTTTTTCAGACTGAAACGATCCCTCCTCGAGAAGGAATCACTGGGAGAAAACGTGGCATTTCATGCAGACGGCAACGGCAGTGGCCGGCCAGCTGTGATTGTGAAAGACAGAACGATTTCTCACGCGAGAAGTGACTTCGATCCGTACGCCGCGCTCGGGGATAAGAATGTCTACGCCGACAATGAATACGGGAGCTTAGGCGAACAGAAAAGGATCGCCAGGCCTAAGGGCGACAAAGACAATGCTGCATATGCGTCAGAAGATGGGGATTATTTGGATATAATTGGAGACGGAAGGGTGGTTTCTCCGAGCCTGCAGGCAGAGTTAGAAGACGGATACCGGGTGAATGAGGCTGACGCACCGGAACCTGGGGGCGAAGGTGCTGAGTCCGTCTATACCTTGGCAGAAGGCACCGGTGACGTCTATGCAATTCCTGACAAGGAAATAATGGGCAAAAGCGGAGCCCCGGTGTTTTCCCAAGCCTTTGGAACGAAACCTGAACCAGTACCAGGAAAGACTACGTCATATGAGACCCAAGACGCAGCAGTGTATTCGCTAGAAGGAATTCCCCGCGGCAAACCCAAACCATCGCAGTCTTCTCTTGCCAACCATGTGGACGATGACAGCGCCGAGGACTACTCTCAACCGTATGGGCGCGCACCTGGCGCAAAGTACCCGGATAAGAACAAAAAGGGATTGCAAGGAAACGTTTTGTCTAGCAACGGTGATGGAGACGAGTACAGCAGACTACAACTCCCAACACTTACCAAGCCAAGTACGATGCAATATTTGGAGAAGAAACCGAAGCAAATGAAAGGTTTAAATTCTGCACAGGAAGATGTCCAGGATGATGATGAGGCGGACTATGAGTACAGCACGGCGTGCGAAGTGATTCCATAGATATCTGCATATCTTTATTACTCGCTAGTTATCATATATCCAAGGCATAGGCCTCATTCACATAGGACGATGTTCGGGAGAAATTCTAGTAGTTGGAGAGATGTGTAATGTGTGTAGTGCAGCGTAACCTTTTTTTATATAACAGTATTATTCCAGCTCGGTTACAGATCCTTACCCAAGGAGACCTTGAATATCAGTTCCAACTGGACAAGCATCTTGTGAAGGTCATGTAAGAAATCGTTATACACGCACCAAGAGACGTAGAATTTCGAGTTGGAACTTGGAAAACCTGTCCGTTATGTACGAGGATCCGGGTTATGCGAGTCCGGTATATGCAAGGTTTACTGACAAAATATTTTTTGGTGCAGCATATATATTCTGCTAGCTATAATGGATTATCTAAGAAGCTGTAATGCATATTGCTTATTTATACTCAAGTAATGCTTTGTAAAACCTTTCTACGACAGACCTGGTGAAGACTCGGTAGTGTCGTAACATAGCTCCAATAGTTTGGTTGATCTACAAAATTGATGAATGTACATTGCACTTCTCTCTTTCTGATATCCATCTTGATCCACTCAGCAACTTCCCTTTCTTGTTGCATCGTAACGTTCTAATTGATCAATATTCTTTCTGTCAAATGCCTTGAATTTGCCTTTGTTACGTAGTGATGAATACGTACAGCTCTATCTAATCATGCTATTAGTTACTCATGTTACGCAGTTATAATGCCCTGTCAGTAACAAGTTGTTATCATACCGCACGGCATCGTCAAAACGTAATGACTGGTGGTTGGATTACTAATTGCACGCATCTCGGAGTTTCAAATTCCATAAGCACACCGGGTATAAACATTAATGTTTTACATCGGAAGCCCAGTCGAGGTCACGCGGTGAAGCATCACGACACTTTTGCACTGGATAACATATCATGCTAAGGCTGGAGACTACACTCCCAAAAAGCTGTGGCGTCTACCAAGTCTTTCCTCCGAGTGACGTCGAGACATCAATTAACCGATGCGACGGAGTGTAACTGGAACTTCCAGAGCTTTTGGTTGCGGTGTTGAACCTTTCGCACACGGTTTGACGGAGTCCATGGCCGAATGATGAATGGGGATGTCGCCAGATCATTGGTGTTTGTTGACCTCAGGGATAAGTGTTTCGAGATAACGCCTGGCTGGCACTTGTATTAGCTACAGAGTTAACGTGTCAATTAGGGCGACACAGATACGCCTTTGAAAATGTGCATAAGTTTGGCGACCGGTGCACATTTCCTGATACAAATACATTATCGTAGAATGGCGGTTTGATGCTGCGGTGACATCCACAACGTTCCCAATGAACCTTAGCTAGGCAAAGAGAAGTATTTTTCATGAGACCACATGTACAGTTGTTCCATAAATCTGTCCAAAGAGCTACATTTTAATTGCAAGAAGAGCTGTTGGTGTTTCGACAGGAAAATCTTGCTTATAAACCACATTGATGTAACTGATCCTGTTCGTAGAAATTGATTAAAAGACGCGAACAAGAGCAATTAGATCAACGGCGTTGTTAAGCGAAGAACGCTTGGAATAGGGAACACAGTGGCTCACACTCCAAAGCTTGTCAGTGGTACCGGCTGCTAAGGTACATATCAGTTACTACATGACTGCACTCCAGTGAATGCAGCTAGTTCTCAACAGTTCGAAATCCTGTCCACACTCCCGCGAGACCCCTGGGGGAGGGGGGGGGTCGTAGTTTGGGGTCCTGCCCACACTCTCTAAACCCCTGACGGAACAAGGCTATAGCCCTCAGTCAGACTGCCAATGGTTTGACCGTCGGGGATGACCTGCCCCGACCTCGGGCGTGGTGACTACGTACTACAACACAACAAGCGTCAACCATCCAGGCTTTCAAACTCTTCAGAATGAGTCGGTTCCCCTTGATGGCGACGAATGTATGTTGACATAACCCTCGCTGGACTCGGTGGTAGACAAACTGGTTGACCGAACTTGCGTGGAGAACAGATTTCAGGCAACAGTAGACCCGTCCGATCGTTTGTTTTTGGTGAAATTGAGGGGTGTAAAGACTGAGGACGCACTAGTAGACTCGTCCAAATCTTTCTCAAAAGAATCATAGAGGGGTGCAATATTAATGCACTCATTACACCGTTCAATTTCACCAGCCACAAAAGATCGGGCGGGTCCTGATATCAGAATTCTGTTCTCCACACTAGCACAGTCAATCGATCTTATAGGTACCGGTGAGACCCGTAATGCAGAATTCAGCTCTTTTGCCCACGTTCACGACCGGAAGTCTCCCTAAGTTCTTGTTTCGGGAGTTTCTGTACAGATAACTAACGACAATTGGCGGAGAATCGCCTTCTTCGAGCTGGAGATTCAGCTGAAAGAATGGCGGACGATACAAACACATCGGTGACCATATGGACGGATGGTGATATACCAAGATACGAGGATTTGAGGTTAGCTCTGATTTGGGTCAAACAGATCCTCCCCACCATTACAATGATTGTCGGGATATTTGGCAATACTATTTCTCTCATGATCTCTACAAATAAGAAGTATAGACGCATCAGCACAATGGTATACATGAGTGGTTTGGCGGCTGTTGACAATCTTTTTTGCATGGTCATGTTGGTGATCGCCTGTTTTATCAATATTGGCTATAATATAAAATTGCCGCACAAGACTATCATAAGCATGTGAGTATAACATATATCAGTCAAAACAACTTATTGGTACCAATCGTCTCACCAGATGGCATAATGGCGTATGATATACGCCATTATTACATAATATGTGCACTCGCCATTTTGTAATATCGCATCATCCGGACGAAGCAGGATTCTGATTGGTGGAGAGAAGCTCAAAATGGTGGCAAGGATTGATCGTCACGGTATGCCGTTGGTATGCGTGATGCACGTGTTTAGCTAAGTGGTGAAGAGGGAAACCATGGAGTCTGCAGTAGGCCCTAAGATATTCTCTCCTCATTCATTTAATTCTTATTTTCTTCCAGAGCGTTACAAGGTGCCTTGTACTCGTTCGCAATCAGTTCGAGGCTAATTCTCGCAGCCATGACAGTCGACCGCGCCTTCGCAGTGATGTTTCCGCTGAAAGCCAAGGTTTTATGCTCAGCCTCGAGGGCGAAGAGAACAGTCATTATTTTAACTCTACTCTCGGTGACATGGAACGTACACTTTTTCTTCATGGCTGAATTTCAGTTTGAGGGAACAGAACATGAAATAATCCTCTATCCTTATTTACCCGCTTTCCCGCTCGTAGAACAAATTGTTTCCTTCGTCACTTTGGGGCTCGGGGTTATTATTCCTTTCGCCGTCATCATCATATCAAATATTTTGATTATAACACATTTCAAGCGGGCAAGTATTTCACGAAATAAGATGGCCGAATCGGAAGCTGGAAAAGCGCCTGAAAACGGTCATCTTGTTAGAATGCTAATTTCTGTATCTCTAGCGTTCGTTATATTATGTCTGCCGTACAGCGTCAAAGATATCGTTATGATTTTCCCAGAGATGGCCGCTATTTACGACCTGAGCGACCCCTATTGGGTTTGGCGGTTGAGTGTAATTCATGAATCGTTTGCGGTTTCTACGACTACAAATCATGCTGTGAACTTCTATATCTACGTTCTCGGGGGCGGCCAGCGGTACAGAACTGAAGCAAGGAATGCTCTGAAGTGCACGGCCCGCACTAATGGAAGGAGGAATTATTAACGTGCATGCATCCCTACTGTGGCATTGTCTGCTAAGAAATGCGATCCAGCATGGCGTCGTCGGCACGGCACGGCCCATTAATACATTCTCGTCATGATTATCCCGGAGATGGCCGCTATTTACGACCTGAGCGACCCCTATTGGGTTTGGCGGTTGAGTGTAATTCATGAATCGTTTGCGGTTTCTACGATGACAAATCATGCTGTGAACTTCTATATCTACGTTCTCGGGGGCGGCCAGCGGTACAGAACTGAAGCAAGGAATGCTCTGAAGTGCAGCCCGCACTCCATTCACACATTCTCCTCATTGCGATTCACTATCCCGCTCCTTATAGACACACAACCGGTATAGAACGTATGCTGATGATGCCTGGCTACTGACACCAACCAGCAACCCCACGGACAACATGCTATACCCAAAAACTAGGTTTTCACCACTATAGAACACCTGTACTGGGCGGACCGGGTTTTTTAAAACCGAAGACCATTTTCAGCAGGATCACGGTTAACGTTAATGCAAGCGACTACCACAACAGATATTTTGTGACGCAAATTATTAAAAGAGTTCTAATTATAAAAGTACGCACTTTTTTTCTTGTTTAATAACTATCTAATTGTTAATTTTATATTTTTATTATATATAAAATGTTAAAATATTGATAATCTAGTATCAAATTGGTATTTTATTGAACTATGGAACATGTGAGTTTTTAAAAATCGCCTCACTTTTGTAACTCAGTTGATTTAAAAAATAAAATGGCGAACTTTCTTTGTTCATTCCCGCATTTAGAGCATAAACCTCAAATTTCTATGTGAAGTCATTGTTTCATGTCTTCAAAATTTCGTCCATATCAGATATCGATACATGTTTTATTGTTAAAAGACTTCAATTTTGAATTTTTGCGTAGATATTTTGCGTATTGGCGTGGCAAAAGAGAAAGCGCATCAAATCAATCAATTAATGACCAATTCAATGCCAATGGCAATGCCATCATCAAAACTGTTTCTCTTTCTGCCACTCTGTGGTGGCCATGGTGGCTGTGCGTTTGGAAAGCCAGCTGAATTGGAGTCAACCAATGCATCGTTTAGGTTGCTTCGATTGTTGAAATTCCTTATCAGATATGCATCATTCATCACACCACTCCTAGTCCTATTGTCCTAAATGTTACCCTTAAAAGCATGTCTATTGTCACTAATGTCAGTTGTTTCAGTTCCTTAAAAGATGCATTTTTTATTTTTACAGCTGCCTTGGCCCTTGACATGCTTGAAACTCTTATGAAAGATGTCTGAACTGAGCAACAGTGGCGCTGGTGATAGGAGTGTGAAGTCGGTGAATCCGTGTCTCGGACAGCATAAAGGCAGCAAAGATGACTTTGATGAATCATCTGGGGTTGATATCAAGAAAGAACCTGATGAACTGGCCTGTGGTCTCTATGGTTCATATGAACCACATCCTTCCATTGATGCACATGATCAGTTGACGACTGCTAATTTCAAAACCGGGCTGGACTCCATTGATCAGTTTAGTTCAAACATTAAAACGGAGGTCGACTCTTGTGATGAGTTTAGTTCAAACATTAAAACAGAGGTGGACTCTGCAGAAGGTGATGCACATGAGCCCGATCATGATCCAGCTCGTGATCTAGGCGAAGTGAAGGTAAAGTGTGAACCAGCTGATGACTATGGATTTGAGCCAGGTTCAAGATCTGATGAGTTGGAAGAAGCTGGAACTGATTTGGGGCCGGTTCCGCTCAACCTGATACCGGCTGCAAGAAGCCAAGGTCTGCTGAGAATTGACATTGAAGACCCGCTTCACCCTGTACCTCGTGGAGGTCGTGTGAAGGAGGAGCCTCTGGAAGGAGACATGGAGGAGAGCTTGTCTGGTTTCGATGGAGATGCAGCCTCCGGTGATGTAAGTTTATATTTTAAAAGGCAATAGAGTGCTGTCATCTTGTATATGCGCCATCGATGTTGACAACACCTGAACTGGAATCTGATTTGGATTAGAAGACGTATCTACGCCATCTCATTTCTGTACTACTAGAGCCTTCATCTGATATGATCCTGTGATTACAGAGTTTGGCAGAAGTACACGCCTACCTTGTTCTTGCCAGCATTTTCTGTCTTGAATTTGAAGTGTCATCACAGCCAGCTCAAACACCACCAGCATGTAATTGCCCTTTTAAAACTTACGTTTATTCTATTCTCTTCCAGCAGAATATGGAAGATGATGAAACCGGTAAGTTCAGTTCTTTTTAAAAATCATTCTGAGTTCAAAGGGAAAATGTGGTGATGCCCATTTGTCATCAACCAGATGTCAGATGAACTTACTTGTTGTCTTGTTGTATCTTGCAGTTTCAACGTTTGACTACAATAGTGAAATCAAGTCTAAAAGACAAAGAAAAGAGGCTTTCTGTTCATTCACAAGCTTATCACGTAAAAATAAGAGTGCTGTGGAGAATAAGTCTTATGACTGTGGCCTCTGTGGTCAGTTATTCATAAAGAAGAGTCATCTGGCTCAACATGAACGTATTCATACAGGAGAAAGACCATTCAGATGTGACCAGTGTAATAAGGCATTCAACACCCACAGTAATCTGGTACAACATAAACGAATTCATTCTGGTGAAAAACCATTTGCCTGTGACCAGTGCGATAAAACATTCACACAGAGTAACCATCTCCTTCATCATAGATACATCCATACAGGAGAAAGACCATTCAAATGTGACCAGTGTGATAAAACGTTTACTACTAAAGGTAATCTTGTGAAGCATACTCGTATTCATTCAGGAGAAAGACCATTTGCCTGTGACGAGTGTGATAAGATGTTCACACAGAGAGTTCACCTCAACCAGCACAAAACTATTCATACCTGTGGTAAAACATTCACCGAATCTGGTTTTGAGCAACATATTCATACAGGAGAGAGACCATGTTCATGCGACAAGTGTGATGAAACTTTCACACAGAAAAGTAACCTTGATGAACACCAGCTTATTTGTCATTCATTAGAAAGGCCTTTGTCTTAGTACAATGTAAGTCAGTTCATTAAATTTGAGGAATACATTGTGAGCTTTCTATGGCTGAAGTACAATAATATTGGGACTGAGAGAAGCTGTCCTTCATAGAGGTGTCCTGATTACTGAGGTCAGATTGTACGGAGAGGACTAGAGAGGGTGTCCTGCTAAGAAAGGTGTGTGCTAAGATGGGCTCTGTAAGGATCATGGGAGTATTCATATCATGGAAACGTGTGTAGATGGCCAATTTAGAGAGCGATTTAGAAATAAATGAAATCATATTCAGTTGAATATGGTTTGTTGGAATGTGGTTGTTAGCTTGTCTTTCCATGCCAAGTCCCTGCAGTTTGAATGTGTGGATACATACACATGGATATTTTGACCAAGATTGCAGATGTGGGTATGGGAGCCAGGTGGACCCAATTGCCCCACACTTGGTAACAGAACCACATCGCCGCTCCAGGGATATTTTGAGCTGAGCACTGAGTTTGTCCCTGAGGTCTGCCCCTGTAAGACTCTCAGTTAGATTAAAAAACTTATCAGATCTTTTGTTGTATTTTGCAGTTTCATCCCAACTGGACCACAGCGATGAGCTCAAGTCAAAGAGTCCTGTTAGAGAGAATGATCGGTCCAATGCAATGGAAGAGCCAACTGTGATGAAGTCACATGTCTGTCACCTTTGTGGTAAAGCATTCAAGCGGAGATATGATTTGACACGACATGAGCGGATCCATACAGGAGAGAAGCCATTCCAATGTGACCAGTGTGATAAGACCTTTGTGTGCAGTAGCGATCGTACGAGGCATGAGCGTATTCACACTGGAGAAAAACCATATGCCTGTGATCAGTGTGATAAAACATTCACGTGGAGTATCTCTCTAAATCAACATCGATTAACTCATGAATCGGGCACAGAGCGACCTTTTGCCTGTGATCAGTGTGACGAAACATTTAAATGGAATAATGCTCTAAATAGACATAAACGTGTTCATACAGTAGAAAAATCAATTGCCTGTGACAAGTGCGAGAAAACATTCAAAGATGAAGTTTCCCTTGCTAAACATGAGTGTATTCATACTGGAGAAAAACCATTTGCTTGTGACTGTTGTGATACAATATTCAAAGATGAGAATGAACTTACTCAACATGTATGTATTCATGCAGGAGAAAAACCATTTGCCTGTGACCAGTGTGATGGAACTTTTTCATGTAGTAATGCTCTTAATCAGCATAAACTAACTCATACAGTGAAACAACCATTCAAGTCAGACAGTCTGATGAGCAAGGAGTGCGGTTCTTTGCTCAGGGATTACCAGATTGCTGTAGAGAAGAATAAGCCTTATGTCTGTGGCATTTGTTCTAAAGGATTCGGCCAGAAGTATGATCTAACTCGCCATGAGCGTATTCATACTGGAGAGAAGCCATTCAGATGTGTCCTGTGTGGGAAAACTTTTGGAAGTAATAGTGATCTCACTAGACATAAACGTATTCACACAGGAGAGAAACCATTTGCCTGTGACAAGTGTAATAAAGCATTTAAAGACAAGGGTGACCTTTCTAAACATAAGCGTATTCACACTGGAGAAAAACCATTTGCCTGTGACCAGTGCGATAAAACATTCACATGGAGTATTTCTCTAAATCAACACAGACTAACTCATATCGCAGAAAGACCATTTGCTTGTGACCAGTGCGATAAAACTTTCAAGTGGAGTAGTGGTCTCTCAAACCATAAAGCTATAATTCATACCGGAGAAATAAAAAAACGAGTCGCCCGGCCTCGGAAGAAGGCAACTATAACATGGACAGTCACTGTCAATAGTGGGCTTTGTACTGACAAATCAAAATCAGCCTTGTTGGGTGATAGTGATCTGTTGGGACCGTATCATATCAAGGGAGTAGAAAGAACATATACCTGTGACGAGTGTGGAAGGACATTCACACAGCGTAACAGCCTCAATGATCATAAACGGACTCACACAGGAGAAAAACCATTTGCCTGTGATGTTTGTAATAAAACGTTTACGCAGAGTAGTACGCTTTATCAGCACAAACGGACGCACTCGGAAGAAAGACTGTATGCCTGTGACCGGTGTGGAAAAACATTCAAGTGGAGTAGTGCACTTACCAAACATAGGCGGACCCATACTGGTGAAAGACCATTTGCCTGTGACCTGTGTAATAAGACATTTACGCAACGTGGCAGTCTGAATGAGCACAAGTTCATTCATACTGGAGAAAGACTCTTTGAATGTAACAAGTGTCACAAAACGTTTATACAGCGCAGAGGGCTTCATAAGCATAAATGTCCCATGGCCCATGAGATTAGACTCCCTCTCAAAGGAGACATCCCCATGCTGGAGAAAGACGATTTGCCTGTGATCAGTGTTACAGATGCAGTGGTCACCTGATGAAACATAAAGGCTATCAAGGAAGACTGTATGCCTGTGGTCATTGTGATAAAAAAGGGACTTGACGACCTTCTTTCAATAGTGTCTTCATGAGTGTAATCCAAAGTCCTACTGCTGAGAATATTGATTATTTGTTTAGATTCTGTAAACACCATTTATGTTCTCAATGAATAATTTGTTAACAATCTATGAGTTGTTCATTGCCTTTTGAGAATGCTTGAGTTGAAATGTATGTGTCTGTGAAAGATTGTGACAGTGTCCCACATCTGACCAGATTGTGACAGTCGTCCCACTCTCACTGCTCATCTGTGAAGGTGAAGACAGCTGCCCATGGGCCATTTCAATTGGTTACCCTTCGCTGGCGTAAGACCAACTGCCTTGTGTATGCACGAATTGGGAAAAAGTCTACTCTTACCGGCTTAACTAGACCAAAGGCCAACTGAGAACCATCATTGTGTACATAAGTTGGTGACAGTCTGATCTCTCTTGTGTGAAACTGCCTGATTTGATTCGACCTGGTTGTGACTGTCTCAACTCTCTCATCGTGTAGGCAACATGCTTGAGCTGCATGGCCGGTGTAACAGTAACAAATGCCCCCATGGAAAAAACGTGTGAGCGGTTGTGACTGTCTCAACTCTCTCATCGTGTTTGCAACATGCTTGAGCTGCATGGCCGGTGTAACAGTAACAAATGCCTCCGTGGAAAAAACGCGTCAGCGGTTGGGACTGTCTCAACTCTCTCATCATGCTTGGGCTGCATGGCCCAATTCGGTCTCATCCTGACTATCTGATCACAACGTGTTGGAAAAGTTGTGGAGCTGCCAGTCCGGTTACGTGACCATGGTCTTAATAACCAAGCAACACAACCTGTCCTACAATTATTAGGGAGTGGGAGAGGGACTTGCACAATCTGGTCTGGGCTCCTCGATGTCCATGAGTTAATTCAAACCGTCTGAAACAAGCCAGAGACACAGTCTGTGCTATAATCAATACGAGGTGAGACAGTCACAACCAGACCGTATCAGACCTGTCAATCCCACCAAGATACCAACAGTGCGAGAGCTGCGATGAACCAAACTGATTGGTCTGATTGTGGCTGTCCCATCTCTCACCATTTGAAAAAAAAACGGTCTGTTTGTGACCGTCCCGTCTCTAAACGTGTTAGCGGTTGGGACTGTCTCATCTCTCTCACTGTGTTGGCAACAACGAATGACTCCGCCAGGTCAAAGTCGGTCTGGTTGCGACTGTCTGTTCTCCCCTAAGGTGTGTTGGTAATACGACGTACATGTAGCTGCCAAGTCCGATTCAGTCCAGTTGTGACTGTCTCAGCTCTGACAGTGGCGCTGCCATTCTGCCATCTCAGTGCGAGAGACGAGACAGTCACCAATAGAGGCAACCAGACGACGGGAAAGATTTGCCACTGAATCAGTCCTGTTTATCTCTGCTCTCTGATCGTCGGTCTGGCTGTGACTGTCTCATCTCCCCTAAGGTGTGTTGGTAATACGACGTACATGTGGCTGCCAAGTCCGATTCAGTCCAGTTGTGACTGTCTCAGCTCTGACAGTGGCGCTGCCATTCTGCCATCACAGTGCTGTTGGTGACTGTCTGATCTCTCTTGTGTGAAACTGCCTGGTTCGATTCGACCTGGTTGTGACTGTCTCAACTCTCTCATCGTGTTTGCAACATGCTTGAGCTGCATGGCCGGTGTAACAGTAACAAATACCCCCATGGAAAAAACGTGTGAGCGGTTGTGACTGTCTCAACTCTCTCATCGTGTTTGCAACATGCTTGAGCTGCATGGCCGGTGTAACAGTAACAAATGCCCCCATGGAAAAAACGTGTGAGCGGTTGGGACTGTCTCAACTCTCTCATCGTGTTTGCAACATGCTTGAGCTGCATGGCCGGTGTAACAGTAACAAATACCCCCATGGAAAAAACGTGTGAGCGGTTGTGACTGTCTCAACTCTCTCATCGTGTAGGCAACATGCTTGAGCTGCATGGCCGGTGTAAAAGTAACAAATGCCCCCATGGAAAAAACGTGTTAGCGGTTGGGACTGTCTCAACTCTCTCATCGTGTTGGCAACATGCTTGGGCTGCATGGCCGGTGTAACAGTAACAAATGCCCCCATGGAAAAAACGTGTGAGCGGTTGTGACTGTCTCAACTCTCTCATCGTGTAGGCAACATGCTTGAGCTGCATGGCCGGTGTAATAGTAACAAATGCCCCCATGGAAAAAACGTGTGAGCGGTTGGGACTGTCTCAACTCTCTCATGGTGCTTGGGCTGCATGGCCCAATTCGATCTCATTATGACTATCTGATCACAACGTGTTGGAAAAGGTGTGGAGCTGCCAGTCCGGTTACGTGACCATGGTCTTGATAACCAAGCAACACAACCTGTCCTACAATTATCAGGGAGTGGGAGAGGGACTTACACAATCTGGTCTGGGCTCCTCGATGTCCATGAGTTAATTCAAACCGTCTGAAACAAGCCAGAGACACAGTCTGTGCTATAATCAATACGAGGTGAGACAGACACAACCAGACCGTATCAGACCTGTCAATCCCACCATGATACCAACAGTGCGAGAGCTGCGATGAACCAAACTGATTGGTCTGATTGTGGCTATCCCATCTCTCACCATTTGAAAAAAAACGGTCTGGTTGTGACCGTCCCGTCTAGATCTCTAAACGTGTTAGCGGTTGGGACTGTCTCATCTCTCTCATTGTGTTGGCAACAACGAATGGCTCCGCCAGGTCCAAGTCGATCTGGCTGTGACTGTCTCTTCTCCCCTAAGGTGTGTTTGGAACACGACGTACATGTGGCTGCCAAGTCCGATTCAGTCCAGTTGTGACTGTCTCAGCTCTGACAGTGGCGCTGCATTCTGCCATTTTAGTGCGAGAGACGAGACAGTCACAACCAGAAGCAACCAGACGACGAGAAAGATTGGACACTGAATCAGTCCTGTTTATCTCTGCTCTCTGACCGTCGGTCTGGCTGTGACTGTCTCTTCTCCCCTAAGGTGTGTTTGGAACACGACGTACATGTGGCTGCCAAGTCCGATTCAGTCCAGTTGTGACTGTCTCAGCTCTGACAGTGGCGCTGCATTCTGTCATCACAGTGCTGTTGGTGACTGTCTGATCTCTCTTGTGTGAAACTGCCTGGTTCGATTCGACCTGGTTGTGACTGTCTCAACTCTCTCATCCTGTTGGCAACATGCTTGAGCTGCATGTCCGGTGTAACAGTAACAAATGCCCCTATGGAAAAAACGCGTTAGCGGTTGGGACTGTCTCAACTCTCTCATCATGCTTGGGCTGCATGGCCCAATTCGATCTCATTATGACTATCTGATCACAACGTGTTGGAAAAGGTGTGGAGCTGCTGTCCGGTTACGTGACCATGGTCTTGACAACCAAGCAACACAACCTGCCCGACAATTATCAGGGAGTGGGAGAGGGACTTGCACAATCTGGTCTGGGCTCCTCGATGTCCATGAGTTAATTCAAACCGTCTGAAACAAGCCAGAGACACAGTCTGTGCTATAATCAATACGAGGTGAGACAGTCACAACCAGACCGTATCAGACCTGTCAATCCCACCAAGATACCAACAGTGCGAGAGATGCGATGAACCAAACTGATTGGTCTGATTGTGGCTGTCCCATCTCTCACCATCTGAAAAAAACGGTCTGGTTGTGACCGTCCCGTCTCTAAACGTGTTAGCGGTTGGGACTGTCTCATCTCTCCTATTGTGTTGGCAACAACGAATGGCTCCGCCAGGTCTAAGTTGGTCTGGCTGTGACTGTCTCTTCTTCCCTAAGGTGTGTTTGCAACACGACGTACATGTGGCTGCCAAGTCCGATTCAGTCCAGTTGTGACGGTCTCAGCTCTGACAGTGGTGCTTCATTCTGCCATCACAGTGAGAGAGACGAGACAGTCACAACCAGAAGCAACCATACGACGTGAGCGATTGGACACTGAATCAGTCCTGTTTATCTCTGCTCTCTGACCGTCAGTCTGGCTGTAACTGTCTCTTCTCCCCTAAGGTGTGTTGGTAATACGACATACATGGAGCTGCCAAGTCCGATTCAGTCCAGTTGTGACTGTCTCAGCTCTGACAGTGGCGCTGCCATTCTGCCATCTCAGTGCGAGAGACGAGACAGTCACAACCAGAAGCAGCCATATGACGGGAAAGATTGGACACTGAATCAGTCCTGTTTATCTCTGCTCTCTGACCGTCGGTCTGGCTGTGACTGTCTCTTCTCCCCTAAAGGTGTGTTTGTAACACGACCTACATGCAGCTGCCAAGTCCGATTCAGTCCAGTTGTGACTGTCTCAGCTCTGACAGTGGCGCTGCCATTCTGCCATCTCAGTGCGAGAGACGAGACAGTCACAACCAGAAGCAGCCATATGACGGGAAAGATTGGACACTGAATCAGTCCTGTTTATCTCTGCTCTCTGACCGTCGGTCTGGCTGTAACTGTCTCTTCTCCCCTAAGGTGTGTTGGTAATACGACATACATGGAGCTGCCAAGTCCGATTCAGTCCAGTTGTGACTGTCTCAGCTCTGACAGTGGCGCTGCATTCTGCCATCACAGTGCTGTTGGTGACTGTCTAAACTCTCTCATCGTGTTTGCAACATGCTTGAGCTGCATGGCCGGTGTAACAGTAACAAATGCCCCCATGGAAAAAACGTGTGAGCGGTTGGGACTGTCTCAACTCTCTCATCGTGTAGGCAACATGCTTGAGCTGCATGGCCGGTGTAACAGTAACAAATACCCCCATGGAAAAAACGTTAGCGGTTGTGACTGTCTCAACTCTCTCATCGTGTTGGCAACATGCTTGAGCTGCATGGCCGGTGTAACAGTAACAAATACCCCCATGGAAAAAACGTTAGCGGTTGTGACTGTCTCAACTCTCTCATCGTGTTGGCAACATGCTTGAGCTGCATGGCCGGTGTAACAGTAACAAATGCCCCCATGGAAAAAACACGTTAGCGGTTGGGACTGTCTCAACTCTCTTATCGTGCTTGGGCTGCATGGCCCAATTCGGTCTCATTATGACTATCTGATCACAACGTGTTGGAAAAGGTGTGGAGCTGCTGTCCGGTTACGTGACCATGGTCTTGACAACCAAGCAACACAACCTGCCCTACAATTATTAAGGAGTGGGAGAGGGACTTGCACAATCTGGTCTGGGCTCCTCGATGTCCATGAGTTAATTCAAACCGTCTGAAACAAGCCAGAGACACAGTCTGTGCTATAATCAATACGAGGTGAGACAGTCACAACCAGACCGTATCAGACCTGTCAATCCCACCAAGATACCAACAGTGCGAGAGATGCGATGAACCAAACTGATTGGTCTGATTGTGGCTATCCCATCTCTCACCATTTGAAAAAAAACGGTCTGTTTGTGACCGTCCCGTCTAGATCTCTAAACGTGTCAGCGGTTGGGACTGTCTCATCTCTCTCATTGTGTTGGCTAAAACGAATGGCTCCGCCAGGTCTAAGTTGGTCTGGCTGTGACTGTCTCATCGCCCCTAAGGTGTGTTTGCAACACGACGTACATGTAGCTGCCAAGTCCGATTCAGTCCAGTTGTGACTGTCTCAGCTCTGACAGTGGCGCTGCCATTCTGCCATCACAGTGCGAGAGACGAGACAGTCACAACCAGAAGCAGCCATACGACGGGAAAGATTGGACACTGAATCAGTCCTGTTTATCTCTGCTCTCTGACCGTCGGTCTGGCTGTGACTGTCTCTTCTCCCCTAAGGTGTGTTTGCAACACGACGTACATGTAGCTGCCAAGTCCGATTCAGTCCAGTTGTGACTGTCTCAGCTCTGACAGTGGCGCTGCCATTCTGCCATCACAGTGCTGTTGGTGACTGTCTGATCTCTCTTGTGTGAAACTGCCTGGTTCGATTCGACCTGGTTGTGACTGTCTCAACTATCTCATCGTGTTGGCAACATGCTTGGGCTGCATGGCCCAATTCGGTCTCATTCTGACTATTTGATTACAGCGGGTTGGAAAGGTTGTGGAGCTGCCAGTCCGGTTATGTGACCATGGTCTTGACAACCAAGCAACACAACCTGCCCTACAATTATCAGGGAGTGGGAGAGGGACTTGCACAATCTGGTCTGGGCTCCTCGATGTCCATGAGTTAATTCAAACTGTCTGAAACAAGTCAGAGACACAGTCTGTGCTATAATCAATACGAGGTGAGACAGTCACAACCAGACCGTATCAGACCTGTCAATCCCACCATGATACCAACAGTGCGAGAGATGCGATGAACCAAACTGATTGGTCTGATTGTGGCTATCCCATCTCTCACCATTTGAAAAAAAACGGTCTGTTTGTGACCGTCCCGTCTAGATCTCTAAACGTGTTAGCGGTTGGGACTGTCTCATCTCTCTCATTGTGTTGGCTAAAACGAATGGCTCCGCCAGGTCTAAGTCGGTCTGGTTGTGACTGTCTCTTCTTCCCTAAGGTGTGTTTGCAACACGACGTACATGTAGCTGCCAAGTCCGATTCAGTCCAGTTGTGACTGTCTCAGCTCTGACAGTGGCGCTGCATTCTGCCATCACAGTGCGAGAGACGAGACAGTCACAACCAGAAGCAGTCATACGACGGGAAAGATTGGACACTGAATCAGACCTGTTTATCTCTGCTCTCTGACCGTCAGTCTGGCTGTGACTGTCTCTTCTCCCCGAAGGTGTGTTTGGAACACGATGTACATGTGGCTGCCAAGTCCGATTCAGTCCAGTTGTGACTGTCTCAGCTCTGACAGTGGCGCTGCCATTCTGCCATCTCAGTGCGAGAGACGAGACAGTCACAAGCAGAAGCAGCCATATGACGGGAAAGATTGGACACTGAATCAGTCCTGTTTATCTCTGCTCTCTGACCGTTGGCATTATGTTGGAACAGTCAGGCCTTGTTTGGTCTGACTGTCTCATATCTCTCATCAAGTTGGCAAAGCAGTAGAGGTTCAATTCTTTATGAATGTGACTGAAGCCCGATTCAGTCTTTGACCATGTGCGCAGTTTGTCCGTATGAGTGAAGACAGTCCCCCTTTTTGCGTTGACGACAATTTCGTTGATGGCCGGGACTTGACATCAACTTGTGACCAAGCTCGATCTTACTGCTGGCTTACTGCTCGGCTGTCCCCCACTCTCACGAGGTGAATGGCCAGAGGGAGCTTCACCCTGTCTTCATGTACCCAGTTCATCCGTCTGACTCGATCGCGAGTTGTCGCTACAGTCTTACAGGTTGGACATGGCATCAAGATTACAGTGTGCCGAGTCGGAAGCTCTGTCAGAGGCAGAAGGGTCCCGATGTTGTCTCAGGTCAGTGCATGGGGTCCTCAAAGTCTTTATAATGGTGATCCCTACCCAAGTAAGGTGCCTGGGTCTGTCTTCAAGGTTCAACGAGATGAAAGATCTTTTAGCAGTGGAAGGTTACTGATGTTGTCCAAGGTGCATGAGGTCCTCAAGTCGCACTAGGGTAGAGATGGGGAGGGATCCTCCCCTACATGTATGGTACCTGAGTCTGTCTTCAAAGAATAGCGAGTTTGAAGCTCTGCCAAAGCAGAAGGGTCTTGATGTCGTCCCAGGGGCGTGAGGAATCCCACGTACATGAGCTACCTTAGGCCGTCCTTGGCTATATGAGCTACTTCATGTAGACTACTGTAGTTTCAAGTAGGTTGCTTGAGTTTCCAGTGGGCTCTTGAGCTGTCTCTATGCCCTGGTCAGGCCTGTTTTCAAGTGTAGAACGAGACAGCAGGTCTGCCAATGACAGACAAGTCCCAAGTAGATTGGATGTACCAGGATCATGGGTTGTATCAGGTACATCCCATGTCAAACTTGAGGTACATGAGTTGTCTCAATGGCAGATCGATCCGCCTTCAAGAGTATCCTACTTAAAAGTAGGATAAAATCTCGAGATCGAAGGCTCCAGCTTACAGTTCAGTGACACTAGTTGTCCTTGTCTCATACTGAACGAGACGAGATTGTGACAACATCCCTCGTGTTTTCGGCTTGGTATTAACCATCCAACTGGCGTAAATAGCCAGGCGTCTCTACACTGTTTCTTGAGACATCTTAGAGATCAGTTCTGTGCCTCACTTGATAATTACATCGAAATTTCCTTAATGACAGACCATGGCTGCATTTAATCAAACAAACAAACTTGTGATGTATATTAATACGATATTACAATACTTTATTCTGAAGAATACATGATTATTTTAACACGGATTGGGATTTGTTCGTTATCTAAGCACATTCTTATCACCTGACACACTATCATTCTGAGAGAAACATCGAAATGCCTGTAGTCAATTAAAGTGCCAAACTATTTCAAATCACGTGTGGATCTTTTTTGTGACCTTTTCAGCAGGGCTTGAATGTGGTTAAAAGTGATTTCATTTCACGACGACCAGTTGCACTCAGGATGCATGGGTCTCGTGGTGTTAGGAGAAATCAAAGTGACTCCAAAACTACATGATTTCAGGGCAAAATTGATGCAGCATGCCAGTATGTTGATATATCTCTCAGAATGAGGCTGGAATACTGAGTAACTATATAAACACCTCGACCATCTAACGATGAGAACAAGAGGGAGGGACATTTAGACCTATGACTGCGCCATCCTATACAATGAAAGAATTGGCCCATTGGAATATTCTACCTGTCAGTATAGCAGTGTCTGCTTATGACTCACTTGTACACAGTCAGAGTGATGATGGACGAAATAGGACTTGAGTGAAACATTCAATACGGAGTATTTAAGCCTTTTAGATGTAGCTGGCAGTCAAATGAAAACATTAACTGTGACATAATGTTGTGGAGATTTAGAGAAAACATTAGCAGTTATGTTTAATAAATACATGCAATATAATAAATACAGGTAGAAGATAATAGAATAAATGCATTAACAGTGAGCTAGATGATAACACAGAGTCAGACGTACTTAAGAGAAAACTGGAGGTATATGTAAACACAAGTTTGATTGACAGAGTGAAAAATTATTAAACAAAGACTACAGCAGACGAGATAAACACAAAAATAAACAGACTTTGTACATGTACAATAGTAATACAGAAAGTATTGAACAGTATAACCACAGCAACAGGTATATGTAAACACAAGTTTGATTGACAGAGTGAAAAATTATTAAACAAAGACTACAGCAGACGAGATAAACACAAAAATAAACAGACTTTGTACATGTACAATAGTAATACAGAAAGTATTGAACAGTATAACCACAGCAACAGCATAATTGTCTGGAAAAATGCAGACTTAAAACCACTGACTATATAGGCTGTAAAATGATATGATAAACATGTTTGAATAATCATTAAAACTTTTACAAGGACTGAAAATTCAGTACATGAAATGAAACTCTTCTAGGTTTCGGATGACTGTATTATAGCGACTGATTAGGGAGGCCTGCGTAGAAGGCTCCATTCTGAGAACATTGTATACATGACTTAGTTAGTAATTGATGACTGTCAGTAGGCCTATAGATGATATATTTACAAATATAAATATAAGGACATGGTGTCTTCCATAATGCAGGAAGAAAACAAATTCACATCTCATTAATTGACAAGACGAACACAGAGACAAGATAAGACATTTTATCACAGTTTCTAAAATTAAATGGTGAATAATTGGAATTATAATCTCATTTACTTTAAATATTATGACAAAAAATCACAGGAATTCTGGAATGTTTATAAGTAGCTTGACAAGAAAATCTGTAACGCCAAATTTATGGAATACCGTAGTTTATATACAATCAAATCTGAAACCCATCCTAAAATACATTCCTACAACTAACTATTTGTAAATACAAATATATCCTTACAGCAGTTTTTCAGCTGTCACTAGTCCAGATAATACTTATGCTAATCCTTAAAACTAATTTGGTCATAAGAGTAAACTATATCTAAAATTATGCAGCATAATATAAACTGTAAAACTGGATGGAACTGCTGATGAATAAACATCAATAAAGATATGTAAAATTTACAACGAAATTGGACAAAATATATACTGCACATGTCCATGTACAGGGTGTTCCTGTATTCCTCAAAGGTACAAATCTGTTGTTCAAATGGCCTCAAGTTAATGCAAACAGTGAAATGGTGCATTGTATGCTGAATCTTTAGCAGTATCACTGTCAGTATCACTAAGATTGTCTCAGACAAGCAGTTCAACTTTCGTTCAGAATCTTGAATACAAAAGCATCAGGCATGTTCATTGGCTCAATGTGTTCAACAAATTTCTTGTGATGGTCTAAAAAACAGCTGCCAGGCCCCATACATCTGAAACCCAAACAGCTTCATACTAAAAAAACCTAAGCCTTGAACTACATTTTACATTCAGGCTTCTCTTCACATTGTCAAAACGTCTCTACCCTGCTCCAAACATGTTTCATACTTTCCCATATCAAATGGCATAAGGAAGCTAAACAACTCTAAAAGACACTACATCAGGCTCATATAAATCCACAACCATTTAACTGATTAGTTCTGCACCTCACCAAAAGGTGCACCACTCACTGGAGGCTATTTAGTATCAACTGATACTGGAACTATCCAAACTGCCAGTTGCTATGGCCACTTTGTCTAAGGAACATGTTAGAACATGGCAGCTGTTGCTGTGTCAGCCTCACCAGGCATGTGACGGTAGCTTGATATCCGCACAGAAGTGTAGTCCTGTTCGTCATCACTTACAATCCTCGAGTCTGGAATCTTCTGAGAGGTCACACCGGAAACGGTGCTAAACGTCGCTGACTTCTTCTTGTAGTGTTTGGATGGTGGTTTGGGGGACGCAGATAACTGTCTGGAAATGTAAAACAAGATTCACTCACAATTCCATAACAGTGGCATTATCTTGTGACTAAGGGATGTCCAACTCATTACCTGGGTTCCCCACAGGGATGGGTACTTCCCAAAGATGGTAAACCATCTGGTCTTGGAGAAGGCTTGATGGAATATTAGAGGATGCATTAATCTGCTTGCCAGCAGAGAGCTGCTGTCAAACAAGAATGTCCTACCTGCGTTCCCATTCTGACTCTGCCTTCTTCAAGACTTTCAACTTCTGTTCTTTCTCTCGTCGTTTGGTGGCCATATGTTCCTCGTTGACGGTGGCATATAATGGATCTTCCACGGTCACACCAGGGGGCAGGGTAAGCCGGGGTTTATTATTGGCATAGACGTTAGAGTGATAGTCACCAATCTCTGCATAGCTGGGCTCGGAGTCTTTCTTGGTCAGGGCTGGAAGGGGAGAAATCATTTCAAGATCCTTCTAACTCTTGTTAGGAACAGCTTTACTACAGGTGCTCCTTACCTATTCCAAGGAGGTGGTTGGAGATATATTCTCCTGGGAATCTAAAGGATATTTCTGGAGGTGCGTGCTTGCCTAAGATTATTCCCATATGCTGTCAAGCCTTGAGAAGAACAAAGTGGCGAGATCTGCCGGACAAAACCTATGTCTCCCATATTGGTATTAAACAACCCTCTTTGAAATGTTCTCTTTTTGACCCGGGCGGAGGAAGTTGAGAAATGCCAATTTCAAACATCTGCAACAAAATTTCAATGGATGTGTCCATACCTTGTTTATTTCTTTCCTCCTGTTGCTGTCCTACTGGATATGGCACTCGGTCACTGTCGTGAACAATTTCCTGAAACAACCAGTTGAAATACATCACTCAACGTCGACTGACTCATAAGCTTCACTTTTAGAGCCAGCGATAACTTGCCTTGGAGGGCAAGTGCTAAGGGCATGATGTCGTACCAACTGCCTTTTAACGTCAATGTGAAAAGTTTGTCATTACTTACTGACATTGGTTGTATTCCACTCATACAGTCACTCCATATGATGGGCCGGCCCAGGTCTCTTGCTTGCGATCATTCTTTGTCATATGTACTGGTATAGTTTATCCTCTAGATAAAATGTCCTCCTAACTCAATCTTTTCTCCATGAACAACTCTCCTCAACGGAAGAGGCTAGAGAAGCAGGTCAAGGACAGATTGCCGCGAAAATTTATAAATAGTTTGGGAAGCTGGCTTGACATCCTGACAAATCCGGCCATCGATCACTCGATATGTGACCTCGATATGTTTACTCCCTCAATCAGAAAGATGCGTAAGGAGTAGGCCCTGTTTGCAAGAGGATGCTGCAAGAGGATGTTATAAGTTTCCCGAACTATTTATAAATTTTCGCGGCAATCTGTCCTGGACCTGCTTCTCTAGTCTCTTCCCTCCTCAACTAACTTAAAATTCCCTCTACCCAAAAGTACACACAGATCTGTGATGTCATCACTACATGAGCACAATGTCATTATTTGTGTGTAAGTGGTCTGCTAGTGGCCCATTGCTAGGTCAGACTGGCCATCATAAACCCCAATTAGTCCTCAAAGAATAGGCTTCATCTTTCCTAAGCTTTAATAAGAAAAGTCTCGACTGTAGGCCTAATCTCTAGTTCTGACAGTCCTTGGGTGCTCTCATATCTCACTAATCTAGGATGCTTTCTCTAAAATGAGCAGCCGTCACAGAGGATAATATGCTTACATGAAGTTCATACTCCGTCTGAGCCCCAACGCGGATCCTTGGAATGGAGCCGTGGGGAGATCGCGCTCGAGGTGGTGGCAATGGCACATGCAGCTCCTCCATTGGCTGATCAGTCACATCTAGTGGTTGCCGTGACAACAGGACAACATCAGGATCCTTCGATCTGGAAACAAGAGGAGTGAAATCACGTGTGAGGTGTTTTTGAATAGAAATTGACACCAAACTGAAGCTACAGGTGCACGCGGTTGTCTCATTCAAAGGTTTCCCCTTGGTGAATTGGAAAATATAAAAGAAGTGTCACTCCAAATGTAGCAATTTGAAAACCTGGTAGCGGAACGAAAAAAGAATCTTGTGCATGCACAAAAGACAATCCACACTAGCTGAAAAGGAAAGTGCCACGCCCAAAAACCTGATCGCCCAAACTCACAACCAAAACCTGCATGCATTAATCCTCTGGACTTACGAGGTTGAGTTAGTGTCACATTCCACCCCTGTGTTACAGACTGTGTCACTCAAGTCACTGTCTTCGCTGATGTCCCCGTCCTCTTCGTCGGAGCTAAAGTAAATCCTGTGGGAATGTTGGGGTGTTAGAGGTTAGTTATTGGGTGAAGCCAAGCCTGAAGTGACTGAGTTCATGTTACTGTGTTAGACTGACGTCTGAGCTAATCATCAAGGTTTCCACAAGAGAAGATGAGCTTATGTCTGTAGATGGAATGTTTATACCGGTAACTAAGAAACATGACTGTTCTGACATGAACAATTGATCAGACACGGTACATGTAAGTTATGATCTCCACCCGTAGTTAGAAAAGCCTTTTTTCGGATTGCCATGGAACATGAGGGGGGAGCGGGGGGCGGGGGAGGGCTCTAACTAGTCATCTGGGAGAAAGAGAATTTGGTTTGGTTTACATCTAGACGGGACAATATACCAGGCCAGGAGGTATCTGAGGCCTTATTTTGGTTTCAGGATTGCTGAAAAAGAAGGTGAGGGCCTAGCCTATAATCTATTCACTCTGTTGGTTAACCCAGTCACTTGAGTGACTACCAGGACCACTCCCTAGCTATAACCACATCATGCTGCACAGTAAATAACTGCCCACCTCTCTTCAATCACTGACGGTTTCCTTCTGAAAGTTCAGTCAAGAAAGAAGTTATTTCCAACAAGAAACATGTATTGAATGATATCAAATGCATGCAACTTCATGCAACTGAAGCTGAAAAAGGCCGAGTGATCAACTTGAACCTATTCAGGACTGACGCAAGCATCCTTTGCCAGTGAGAGTCACACAAATAGTTCTTGTGGCGTTACTGGTGGAAGTGGGACAGCATTGGCAGATCTGCCGTGGACGATTCACATCAACTCAGATATCACACGAAGCTATACTCACTTGAAGAAGACGTCCGAATCCTTTGCGTTGATCTTGACTGACTGTGACTTGTGTGACGTCTCAACAGCATTCGTAGGGTAGTATTCATCCGGCGTGTCATAGTACCCAACGTTATCGTAGACGGCAGACGTCAGGTCATAGAAACCGCTCGCTCTCTTGGTCTTCTTGTGGCTGACCGCTGGTTCGAAGGTTTTGGTCTGTTTGGCCTGTTTTGGTGGCTTCTGTTTTGGCTCGTCTTTGTAGTAATGGCTGAAAGTAGAGGAAACACAACTGGATTAGTCACAACAAACATCTTATTGTCTCTCAAGTATAAACTGGGCCCAGTTTTTCAAAACAAGCTTTCTCACTAACGCTGGCATTAACTGACTTGGCTTTATCTCAACCTCAGAGCTGTGTGAGTTACAAGATAACGTGATGCATATCTTACTTTTCCATGCCCTTGGGAATCTTGAGTTGTCTTGGTTTGCCCTGCTGGCCATGACTCGGGGTGTCGTAAAGCAAGTCCATCTGTTTCTGCTTCACCTTCCTCTGGCGTATACAGCAGCAGACGATAACGACAATGATGACGAAAACCAGGATGACGCAGCCGATGATGATGCCGATCAGGGCTCCAAGGCCGAGGGCTGCTGTACTGGCTAGCGGCCCTGAAAGAGTGCATAAAGAGTTTGAAAACATCACCAGCATGATGACAAGGAGGATTGTAAAGTGAAAGATCGTTTATATTTATTTGATAGCAATGGGTGATGAGGAGTATAACCCTGCCAATGAAGATACCAAACAGGCTTCGAGGACATGAGAAAACGGATAAGACTTTCTGAGTTCACCTGGGTTTGTCGTGACTGAATATCGTGGTGAGAAAGGTCCAGTGCCGTATCTATTATAGCCTGCCACCTGTAGGCTATAACTGGTACCACTCTCCAACCCAGTCAGCGTGACATTACTGTCGGTGGTTTTCTTTTGTAACGTGGCCCTCTTCCTTCTGCGTCCTGTCTCGGGGGAGTAGGAGATGATATAGCCTTGAACACCGTACACCATGTCCAGGGCTTCCCAGGACAGGGAGACTGAATCAGGACCAGTCACACGGACTCCAGACTCAGATATCCGTGGGGACTCAGCTGGTGCTGAAAGTCATGACAGAATCATGTTGATAACAAAGTCAATGGGTACCAGCTGAAAACATCATTGAATATCTTACAATAAGACAAAGCGTGTTGCACTTTCAGTCAGTCAGGAAATTAAAGTTAGAACAAGCATTCGCTGTGTAAATACTGGCCGATTTTCTGCCCCTGCAGCCAAGATGGATTGTTCCAATCCTGTGGCAAGGAAACTTACGTGTTTCTCTCAGTGACTTTTCAATGACGACAGGCTTGCTCCACTTCTGTATGAGTTTATTCCCGGCCCTCACCTGGACACGATACGTAAGAGATCGATCGAGGTTCTTGATGATGTGTTCTTTCCGCTGTTTGTTGTCAAGAAAGGCAGTGATCAGAGCGGAAGTGGCGTTGACTACTTGATGGCTGACCTCATACACGATGTTCACTGAAAGAAATCATGCTTTATTTTAAAACACCTTGACTGGGACCTCCGACATTCTTCGACACTGAGAGATGGCGAGGACTATAGTGGTAGTTTCTTGCAAGCCATTCAGGACCAAGTTCCAGGCTATGGTTCTCCTTCATGGGTGATAACCTTCATTACAAGCAGCCTGACACTGGTATCTTGAAGACCTAATAGGTACCTGCTGTCCCCATAGTACTCACCTGGATCCCCATTGAGCTGACTAGGAGCCAACCAGGACAGGCTGATGCTATTCTTCCCATACACTGCTGCAACATTCATGGGCTCCCCAGGGGCTCCCTCTAACATCGTCACCGCATCAGACAACGGCCCGATCAAACCTGGCCCAACACCATTCTCACTCTGAACCTCAAACTGATAACTCTTGTAAGGTAACAGTCCCTTTAACACAGCTGGCGACTTCTCAACTTTGACCTTTGACTTGGCTGCTGCACCAATCAGTGTGGAGTAGACGTGATAAGCTGTGATCGGAGAATGGTTGTCTAAACCGTCGGTCCACGTAATTGTCACGGAATCTGATTGGATGTTAGAGATGGTGGGTTTGGACGGAGGATCAGGTAATGTAGGTACTGAAACACAAATACCAGATGTATTCAAAATAGCATATCTTAGAATTAATTCAAACTTGTTGTTTCTCAGATCATTTCTGTTGTCAGGTCAAGTTTGGTACATGACACTTGCCCCAGAAAGTGAGACACTGTCCAATCACAACTGACAGAGCCATTCACTGAAACGCTCTCGACATTTTTCCCATTCATCATACGAATCTCTGTAGGGAACTGGTGAAGCATAGACATGTAGACCTACCTGAAAAGTTCTTCTTGTCTTCACCATTCACATTCACAGCCAAACAACTGTATGATGTCGTCACTGCGGGGCTTGTTATCTCCAAAGAACCGCTAGCAAGTATTCTGTGATTAGGAACAGCTGTGCCAGTAATCTCAACAGTGTCCTTGAAGTATTTGATAGAGGGCACTGGCAGTCCTACAGCCTTGCATGTGATGGTTAGGAGTGTACCATTGGCATGGGATTCAGCCACACTGAGGGAAGGCTGACCTGAAAGATGATGGCTTTTACATTAGACCCCGGCCGAGGCAAAAGATTCCTGTCATTGGAATCCTGAGAATCTTCTACATGCTTTTAAAAGCTGCAATGTTATCAAGACACTGACCAAAATCATTATCATCTGAGGATGAGGATACTAAGAGGTAGTGCTAGCTTGTGTAATAACTCCACTCTGAGCATGTGTATTTTAACTTCAAGTGAAAGTTGTGGACAGACTGGCCTATTAAGGAAACTTACCAATGACATAAAGCAGCACTGATGCATTCACACAACCAAGGTCATTACAAGCAACACACAACCATCGTCCAAAATGCTCCTTCACATTCACGGAGACGATCTGCAGGAAACTCCCACCCAGGACGTAATCAGACGATGATCTTATTGGCGTTGGCGGGACTGACGGTGACAGCCATGACAGCTTAGGGGCGGGGTCGCCCTGTGATTGGCAGGTTAGACTCACTGTCTGATTGGCTGAGACCTTCTGTGGGCTGTTGGTGGATGTTATCTGAGGAGGCACTGAAAAGACGATGCGATAAATTTAGCTGGAGAAAAATTCTGAAAATTTAAAGTTCACACAGAAAAAGTTGGAAGTGATGAATATAACAGTACGACCAGGACATACTGATTCGATGGCAGTTTTCTCATGAATGGTCATGTCGAAATTTCTGTTCGTGACACCTGAGAAGAATCACCATTGGTCCTACCTTGTACGTTAAGAAATGCAGCCACTTTTGTCTCTCCTGCCGAGTTCTTGGCCACGCAGACGTACCAGCCTTCATCAGCTTGGGAGGTTCGCTGCAAAAGAATGTGGATTTGAGCAACTGAGCTGTGTTTTGTGAATGGCGGTATTTGTGATAAAACGCATGTGAAAAGGTCCATAACAACATGAACTGATGGGGCCTATTTTGATAGTATCAGGAACTGAGTTATCCATTTCATAGCCCAAAGAATCAGTCATTTACCAAAGATGATATCAAGAAGATTATCATACCTTGATTTTGAGAGTTCCATTTGATGAGACAGTAGCCAACGCCCCCTGTCCTGTCTGACTGATCCCGGGCTGTAACAGGCGCCCCGTGCTGCCGTCACGATCCGACGTGTACCACAGATACATCGGAGTCTCCCTGGCCACAGCCTGGCAAGGTATCTCCGTGGGGTGGGTCATGTTCACTGTGGTGTTGGTTGGTCGGGTGACAAAGACTGGGATATCTTGGAAAGAAGGTGGTTATAATCAATGAATGGTCATGTTGAGGGGTTTCAATGCCAATTAGCTTTTTGGTCCAATTTCTGTTTCCTGCTTTAGGAAACAGGTGTTGCACGAGGAAACAAACATGTGTTACACAAAGAAGGACGTATCAAACCAAGCAGCCCATAGAGATTATGTCTACCTACCCTTGAGTTGCACAGATCCAGTGGCCGAGATGGACAGGAGCTCATTCTGAGCGACGCATGTGTACTCTCCCAGCTGAGAGGTGACAATCTTGGTAATGGACAGGGAATGGTTGGCGTGGATCATCATATTCAAATCTGTAGGAAACAATGCAAGCATGATACAGATATGTCTTTGTTTCTTCTGTGATCTGCCTCCTGGGTGATGATGAGAATCAATGCAGTTTCTATGATGCTTAACAGAGCACCACATGCCCAGTGACTGAGTCTTTGGCAGATCATATTGTGAGCACGCAGTTCAGAAAAGGTAACATATTTAGCTATCTAAAAGATAGTAAACAACCAAGTTGAATACCACGACAGTTCATCCAGAGATATGGACATTTCATGGTCTTCCCAAGGCCCAACTGGTCCCTATTGCATGCAAGACAGGCCGGCAGCCCGGAAGCTCCTCAAATATACTCACCAAGAATCAGAGGCTTTCCCTCCCTCTGCCAGCTCACAGTAGGTACAGGATCACCGAGAGCAGCACAAGGCAATATGACATTGTCTCCAAGCTTGATGATCAGCCGGGGTGGTGTGTACCGGAACGTTGGAGCAACTGTAACGAGGTTACATTAATGAAGTTTTCAACTTTACTGCTGAAGTTTTCATCAGCTTTCTTTGACTTGGCGCCAAGAGGCGATTCTCATACAGTCCCATCCTGACTAACTTTAACTGGTTAACGTAAAAGGTCTGATTCCACTTTACAGCCTGAGACAACAACTTACACTGAAATTTATCCACTGCCTCGGAAACCACTTGGTTTTCCTGCTGTAAAGTCCGAACTAAACTTCACTCATTCTTACTGGTAAGGGCTTATCGATCAGTGGGGCGTTCCATATTTTCTTGACTTAGAAACCCTACAGGTATCATGACTTACCAAACACAGCCAAAGTCATCATGTCCTGAGCAGTACCAGCTGAATTACGTGCCAAGCATTTGTAAGTGCCCGAGTGACGTTGCTTAACATTGTTGATAGTCAGTGAGCCGTTGCTGTGTATCCTGAATACTGCTCCATTAATGACGGGCGTCTCCTGGGTTTGAGAGTAGCGTGACCACGTCACAACAGGGTTAGGGTAGCCCTTGGCATTGCATGGAATCATGGGGCTCGACCCCTCCGCAACCTTTTGGTCCGCTGGCGCATGAGTCAGGCTGGGCTTCACTGCAAAGAAATCAAGATGAAATGGATGTTAAGGTCATGTTCTGGACCACAGCTGATACCATCCTAAAGGTTAAGGCCCTGCATCCATTATTTGAACATTGTGCTTTGATCCTTTTCCAACACTGAACATCACAAGACATCGCTTGTGATATTCAGCATGTCAGTTTACTATAACTGACTGCTACACCTTTTGAATGAGACGTATCCCAGAGCTTCCTTAATACATGGTGCATATGCCACTGGAAGCAAACACCAGGTCAGAAACATGAGTAGCTTTCTGGTGGCCCTGAACAAGGATAATCAACTATTAGAAATTACTCACCATAAACTGTCAGGAATGCTTCTGCTGCGACCGTACCGAACTCATTCTTTGCAAAACATTTGTACTTCCCAGCATGCACCTCCATCACCGATGATATCAGCAGATTACCACTGGCAGTGATCGTAATGCCGTCAGTTGCATTCTGGGAGCTCAAACTTCCTGTAATGGGAAGAAACAAGAACATAAAGAAATCACCTTCAAAGATTGGTCACATGACACGTCACTGCTTTCATAGAAGCATTTGTCTTTACTATTTTGTTGTGTGGTGCTGGAATAGATGACGCATACCTAAAAGACAACCTTTTCTCTTCACCTCTGTTAGAACATGAGATTAAGATTGAACCTAAACTTAAGTGAAACACAATAGAATTCTACACAGCATCACCCAATGGCTAGCTTCTCGACATTTAGTTTTACCTGACTGAGGTGTCTTCCACACTATTCTGGGCTGTTTAGGTAAGGCAGTAGCTGCACATGTCAGAGTGACTGGGTCGCCTTCCTTGGTGGTAGTGTCCTTCGGTGTGGCAGTGAAAGAAGGCACAGCTGAAATAAAGGTCTTCGAGTCAGTCAATGGGTGATGCCCTTAGCAGGTTCCACAGGCCGAGTTTCAAGAGGACGTCTTCTCGGGTCAAAGGACCATCAAAGGGACTTGTGTCTAGCTTGGATGAAATAGTTAGGCTTCAAGCTGCTTTGCTGAACTGCGATGGCATACTCAAGTTGAACAAGTGTACCTGTTGATGGCTGGTAAACACACCAATAAAAAGTTATGAAACCTTATCATGTAAAACCTCACAGATCTCCCTTGAACCCAACCCATGCTCAGTTGTCAACATAGCACACTCACAATAGACAGTGACTCCAATCATTCTGAATGCTGAGCCCTTCGAGTTGGTTGCTGTACAGATGTACGTGCCGGAGTCTACACCCTGTACGTTAGATATCTTCAGTTCTCCCTGGTATGGAAAACTTGTCCTGCCGGGCGGGAGGTCACTACGATCCTGAAATACAAACAACTTAAGTGAATTTGAGAGAGTTACTGAATGAAATCGAATGAGAAATGGCAATTAATAACATGATCATTCAAAAAAACTAACCATTCAGATAGTTTCTTTCCACCACAAAACATGTACATCTCCATCTTCACAATTTTGAATTCATTTTGATACTTCTGAGGTCTGCATCAATGGCAACCCCAATTCCCCAAACCCCTGGCCTAACTTTGGCATTTGACCTACCTTTGCCCATGTTATCACAGGCCTGGGATTTCCAGACGCCTGACACCTGAGAGCCAGATTCTGACCTTGGAGGATGGACGCATCTGATGAGGTGCAGTTGATGGACGGTTTACCATGATCTCCTGAAATATAGGGACATTACCGAGACATTGATCAAGGTAGAATGAACCCGCTTTTGAAAGTCACACCATATATATTGTTGCGTAACTGGTTCAAATGTGTACAGGGGCCAATTTGGAGGTGGGGGCATATAGTGCGCACGCCCCCTTTGTTCGTTGATTGCAACAATTTAGAGTGCCTTTTCCCCAGAAGCCAATGACTACTTCATAATTTAGCTCTCAGATGCCTGTCAAATGCATATTTGGCACCAAAATTTCCAAATTTTCAGTGGATGACTGACCTTCAACTCCAAGAAAGACACTCTTGGTGTTCGGTCCCCAGGTATTCCTTGCCTCGCACATATAGAAGCCCTCATCACTTAACTGGATATTGAGGATCATGAGAGAGCCGTTCGGGTAGAGGAGGTAACGACTTGAATTCTGAAAACAGGTGGCGTATTTCATCAGGTAAGCAACAGAAAAGTTCAATGAATGGTAGATGTGGATATTGTAGCCTCTGCAGACTGATCCTCAAAAAGAAGTCGACGTCACAGTCACAGGGCCAATGGAGGCTGTGCGGTGGCATCTTTCGGGAATCAATATAGGATACTGAGTCTCATGTATGGGTAACTTTTTGGGTGACATTACCACACATTACTACAGCCATTGTTTCATGACGTAATAATGCATGACTTTCAAAAGTTGAGATACGACCTCCAAAACAATTCTTCTCAAACATTCTACGGACAGTAAGCAATATTTATGGTAGCAGGTCAGATGAGTGCTTACTGATAGCTTGCTGGTAGAATCTTGTAGCGACCATCGCACCAATGGTTCAGGTACACCGATAGCAAGGCAGTGAAGGATTACACTGGCACCAACAACAGCCGTTGTCGGCTCAGGTGGGATCTTTAGAAAGGGACGTCCTGTAAGGTAGAGTACTGAATTACAATCTAGAATTACCTCTAGAAGAGAATTTGATTTAACACTAGGACCATATCTAGCCAAAGTCACAGAGCAAATCTGGGATGAACTACCATGTCACTATGGTTCCAAGTATCAGCAAGGCGTGACTGCCAAAAAAGACAAAAGATGAATAAGCTAAAATCTAAGACCAAATGAGCACTGTTGACTCGAGGCACTACTTTTCATACGATATTGCCTGTCTGCACAACAACCTAAACGTATCCTTACCTTCAACTGACAGTGTTGCAGTTTGGCTGTACTTCAACGCCTGCAGCGCTGTATTTTTCGCCAGACATCTCAACGTCCCAGCATTATCATAATCAACACTAGCAAAGGTCAGCTGACTCCGCGTCTCGGTCACCATGGTAACTTCACCATCTTTGATTGGTTGGTTGTTCAGTTCCCATGATATTATGGGATAGGGCAAACTGTCTATTGCACAATTGAATATGACAGTGTTGGCAACAATTTTTTTGACTGTTTTTGGTGATTCCTTGAACTCATCTGCCATATCTGAAGCAGAAAGATCAAAAGTTATAAAAGTAAAAGCAAAACAATTCATAACAACAACTTCTGTCTTTGCCTGGGGAAGTTAAAGTCCGACATCAACTACTTCATCATCCAACTTCATATCTTAATCCAGGTCTATCCTGAATCATCAAAACCATACTCACAAGCCTTCTTTAGTGTTGCATATTTGCCTAAGATGGCAGTGAGAGCGTCCTTCGCCTTGCACTGGTACAAGCCGAAGTCACTTTCAGCGATCTTGGAAATGAAGAGAGTGCCATTGTTGAAGATGGTGAGGCCAGTAGATGGCGACGAAGTCAGAAACGCATCCTGGAAACGCCAACTGGAATAGAGATTGATACATTATGTGATCATAGAGTTCTCCCACCATTACAAAAATAGCAAGAGCACCCCTCTTGAATATATTTAGTTTACCATCCCTCTTAAAATTCTGTTGATCCATTATTGCCACCACTCGTAAATGATCATTTCAACGGTCATTTCATACTGTACCTGTAGTTTATTGTTCCAGTTCCCACTGCTCGGCAATGCCACCAGAGAGAGCTGTCCAGGGCGATCACCTCGTTACTCGGTTCTTCAACAAACTGCAAACCTGAAGGACAGTAGTGACGAAATCAACGGTCAAGAGAATAGGTAGGTTATTCTATGGTCAGAGTTGATCCCTTCCCTGCAACTTATCATTATCAGACATTCTCGAACTATTCAGTCCATGTCAATGCAGTGACAGTAGCCTACTGTAGCTTTTCTGGATGGAAATTACCCTGTCCTACCTAGTAGACAGTTTGTCCAGATTGACCAGGTGATCACTGACTTACCGACTGCCGTGTGAACTGCATGAACCCAACTGTAGACGAACAGCAACACAGATGTAATGATGTAATCCATAATGAGAGTTCAGCTGGACGCCCCTCATAGCAACACTGAAAAATAGTAATGACATAGGCCTAAGTCACTTCTTTTGAGGAAGTAAAGAATGAGGGGTAGCTGCACACTGCTGGCTTATTCCTGCCCAGCCCACAGCCAACTCTTCTACAGGGAACAGTCCCTACTGGACTGGCAAAGTCGGTGCGGTTCCTAGTCGGGTTTACAGCATGCAACTAAGTTTTGACAGCTATTGGAGGGCGAGGTTGAAATAAACTGCTCTCAGTCGATCTTCCGGCTACATATTGAACGTTTACAAAGTTCACATTTCTTACTCTTTTCAACTAATGCCCTCCTGTTGCTCTTAATGTCCAAATAGTTCACCAATTAGTGATTTTATAAGTAGTTTTTAGAAATTTCACGAAATCTTGTTTACAGTTTTGCGCGCCGCACACGGTCGAAAAAGAAACTAAACGAGATAAATTCTATAGAACAAAATTATGAACGACCAGCTACAGGGTGATACATGAAAATAGCTTTTGTCGTTTAATTTAATGCACATGATAACTTGCATCTAATAGTTATCTGTCTGTATTGTAGACTTTTAGAGAAGGTTGTGCCTCTCAGCTGGTGGAGGTTGGTTGTTCCATTGTCTGTCTTTGGAGGACGCTGTGAAAGGCGGTGAGACAACCAATCAGGGACTGTCACAACCAGTTCTATACTGTGGAAGGCGGTGAGACAACCTACAGGGACTGTCACAACCATTTTCTTAGCTCAGATGGCAGCACCAGAGGAGATGAGTGTCGTACGGATATATCAGCTTGGAGGACGTACCGGCGTGCCCTTGAGAAATGACTTCTGTCAATGAGACACTAATACTGAATTGGGTCATAACTTAAGTACGTTTGCATCTCATCAAGCGGGGGGGGGGGGGGGAGCTCTGCTGGGGTCTTGATCATGAACATCGGAGAGTTTTATGTGTCTAATTGACCAACTTATGTCTGTAAGTCACACACTCTCCGAAGACAGTCACAACCCTGGAGGAGACACTACAAATTGTATTTTGCTTCGTCATTACATGACCGGAGACTGACCAACAGATTACCAGCTCAAAGTCAGCAAGTAGGATCTGATATATTGAACCAGTCAACACTCAATATAAGAACATGGTCGATCGAATTCTCCGTCTCATCCTACAATCGTGCAATGTTGATCTGACACAACAGCTCGACCCTGCTACAGAGAAAACAGTCAAAAATCAATGTATGTCTTCGATCCAGATTGAGTCTTTTGTGTTTGAAAGATTCTTGTGTTTATTGGCAACTGTCTCCCACCTTCCCGATATTATTGTGTTGTAGCCTGACTATCATTGTGACAATTAGGTTACAACCTGGTCTACCTGAGGGTGAGACACCTCGACGTGACCGCAGAGAAGACAGTTCACAGCCTTGCTGCCACAGAGACAATGCTGACACCTGGCCTGACTGAAAGTAGACATCCCTCTTCCTCGGTCCCCCAATTCTCATCAGTGGCAAACTCACTACAACGTGTACAAAATGTGCGAAGAAGTAAACAGCGTCAATATTTCCACATTTCATGCCGGACTACTAGTTATCGTCCTCACTAAGGGATGGCAGCATCGACAATTGACCTGCAACGCACCTACTACGTACGTTGGGGTTAACACCATGTATACAATGCCGAGAGAATTTGCACAATATATAACGGTCTCAATAGGTACTATATAAATAAGATAAACCACAGATAAAACCTGGTTCATGCTTGCTGTGACTTGATGAATGACGTATCTGAGGGAGCTGGTTCAGGGGTTCCAACTGTAAATCGTCCCCCGCCCTAAAAACGGGCGATATTTTTAATTTATAGTAATTGCCTAGTTCCATTTTCTTAGCTCAGATGGCAGCACCAGAAAAGATGAGTGTCGTACGGATATATCAGCTTGGAGGACGTACCGGCGGAAAGGTTTTTTTTAAAGGTAGGTTCGTACCATTGTGTACATTTAATTTATTGAGTAAATGAAAAAAAGCAATAAAAAAAAAAAGTGCATAATTTTTTTCTTTCTTGACTTGCTGTATGGCATGTACATATATATATGTATACAAACAAACTGGTGAATTCCCAATGCATTTTATTTTAAAGACGTTCTTGCAAATGTAATGAGACAGTAGTGCACCATATATCTTCTGGATGTGCCCTCCCATTCATAGCTCGCCATGTTGCCAGAGAGTGTACCAAGTCTTTGCTGGATGTGCCATGCCGCTTCACTATGCGTACTCTGTCTGACCTAGATGTGTACTCTCCCAACGTAGTGCACCATGTTTCTACTGGGTGGGCCTTGTCTCCACCCTTAGGAAAAGTGTGACCTGGCCCACACCTGGCTGCCCAAGGTCAATGAGCCACCCTGGGCCAAGCCTGGTCAGACCCTGGCTATATTGATGTCTTTTTGGTGGCACGTTCTGCATGAGAGAAAGGACTTTGGGAGGATCACAAGTCTTCTAAGATGACTGTGGTCCCAAGTAGTACTCAAGTTGTACTTAAAGAGTTGTCAGGAAGATATTGGGTACAACAATCTTTATATATCTGTCTGAAGACCTGGCCCCTTTTTGTCACACAGATTAATCATTATGACAATTGAAAGATCTTCAATCTGAGAGTTTTAGTTGTATCTTGTCCTGAATCATGAGACTATCATAGCCGGTCTTATGATAGACCTAGATAATGTCCACAAAAAGTCAGACAGATCAACAATACGGACATCCTAATCGACTGTGCCGCTGCCACGAGGTCGTATCTCATGCAGGCGTAGCCCTGGCATGTGGGTGTATCTGGAATAGAAGTTGATATGCACGTTCAATCTGCTGCCAATTATCAAAGTGGTCCTCCAAGTCAACTACTAACTAACCGACTGGCCCTTTAAGGTATATTTCCATTAATATATAATACACATTAAACTCCAAATTCAACTATTTCTTACCACAGATGGTACCGTCGCTCATCAGCAAGCGCGGGGTTGTGCAATGAAGAGCCATGATCCTTGATTAATAGGTCTGACAAGTGAGACATATTAGCGGAAAGGGGATGAGGGGAATATGACAAGCAATATGTTCAGCGAGAAGGCAGGAAGTGGAGACGTCAGAGACTCTGTTTACCAAAACATTCAAACGCGTTGTATCACAATTGCGGCACATCCACCAGCAGACGTAACTCCTCGTCAACAAACAAGCCTTTGACGACATAAAAATGGCCATTCATGCAATTACCATTGCAGGTACTTACAATATAAGGTGATGTTGGCGCTATCATTGCCATATATATTTTGAGCTTTGCATGTATAATTGCCGTAGTCGCCAGCTTGGATGTTATGGATCCGTAAAGTGAACCAGACGCTCGCGTAGCGGAGGCCTTGCCCGGGCAAGCCGAAGATTTTGTGGACCTCGTGCTTGTGGTCGTCTGTGATGCGCTTATCCTGTTTGTACCACATCAGTTCTGGTTCTGGGTCGCCTGGAATTAAAATGGGTATCTCATTAGAAATCGATTACAATAAAAATGAGTTCTTGTTATAGCGCTTTTCCAGGTTTCCCTGCTTAAAGCACATTTGGGATACCATATTATCACTCCAGTCTAGAAATCATCCTCCTCATCATCATCATCATCTTCGCCGTCATCGTCGTCACGTATGTTGTAGTCGAAGGACTATGTCTGTTTGACCAATTCCAGTATAATCGAGTTACGTGTATTATATCTTGAGCGATCTGGGGTTTCAAGGATCAACCAGAGAGATGCTTACTTGAACTTAATTCTACAGTAGATCGAGTGAGACTTGGCAACGATGATTACCATGGAGAATGACCTGAACCCTCAATGCATGATGACGTACATACCTGATACTATGCATGCCAGTTCTACGTCATAGTTTTTATCCACAGCCTGTCCAATCGTTTTCCTAAATGCGTCCATGCGCGGAGAGTGGAAGATCACCAATGGAATGTCCCGCCATTCTGGAGGCCGGACGCCATTTTCCGCGGTACATCTATAAATCCCGGCATCATCATATTCGACCTTTGGAATGACCAACTCGTTTCCCTGAAAAAAAACATTAGATCTGGTGTGAAAGAAAGGTATGTCCACTGGACAATGAGTCCATACAACAAACGAATTTAGAGACGTCGTCAACAAGACGCACCTTGGATACTTTCAATTTCAGTTTGGTTATCCCTTGACACTTGTATAGACCGTTACTCTGGTCGCGTCTTTGAGAAGAACAGCATTGCTTTAACGAAATCTTTTCGTGCTGCCACTTGCTCATGACGGCACTTGACCGAGATCACAGCAGCTATGCTGCTCATCAGTGCCGATGACATAGGTTAATCGTACAGCGTGGAGGCACGGACGTGACGTCAGGTCAGGGGTTGTTGTGAACAAAGACTGTGGCAGTTTCGTCCAATCTAGTCAAAACCACAGTAAATATGACTGTCCTTGCCTTGAAACTAAGCTGTCCCCCAGGTAACGGATTGCCATTTGCCCGAGTCCATGTCACGGTCGGTTCAGGGACTCCCCCGGCAGAGCAATGCAGAGCCGCGGATGACCCCTCGAACGTGTGTACCATCGTATCGGAGCCGTAGTCATCAACACCAGGAGGGACTGCAAGAGAGAAAATAGGGAGGTTGCGATACATGATGAGAGGTATCTTACGGACCACTGACCGAACGTTTCTTAAATGAGTATACGCCTTAGAGCATTGCAGTGCCTCAATAAGCTGGATCATCCTTTAAACATAAGAATATGCCCGCCGGCACCTGTTCGGCGTCACTGTGGCTACTTACGCTGCACGACAAGCTCGCCCGTCGTACTCGGGTACGCATCCGTCGCCCACCCGGACACCATGACCGTACATCTATATTCCCCATGATCACCTTCAACCAATCGTCGAATGTTTATAGAGTAGATATAGGACCCCTTTAGGGAAGTTATGGTAACGAGGTACTTTTTGCGCCCGTCGTCGCCGAGGGGGTTTCGCGTGACGATGTCTGTGTCGATTGCTATAACGTTGGTCGGGTAGGCATCGTTGGCTAATCTCTGCCAAGAAAACTGAAAAAGAAGCAGGGCTATATAATCTCCGTCTCAGATAAGAGTTCTGACCTCACTGCTTGCTGCTGGAGGTTGGCAAAGATGGTCGCTCCATAGATTAGTCCTGGATTCAACCTACCCGTTGTCCCGTGACCATCTGATCTTTGTCGATAGTGCAGTTGAGTATCCCATCCTGGCCGGCCTCTTTCGTCTCCTTATCGATTTGTTTGGCGATCATACATGAGCCATCTGAAGATAACGATGTCACATTTAAACGATTCCATCTCAACCAAGAAGAACGCTAGGCGGCTACATAAAAGATAAAGCAGGCACAAAATTGTTGGTCGCATTCCGGATTCGAACTCGCGACCTTTGGATCGAACATCGTATTCTGCCATTTCTGACGAGCGCTCTACCAACTGCTCTAAAGTTTCTAAGACTTCTGACGTCATGTATTTGTCGAAATCTGATCGGCTGAAAGTCCCTGTACAAATGTACACTATAGTGCCCCAAAGGTTCAGGAAAAAAAATTCGCGGCCAGCCCGCCTCAGCACAGGTTCAGGGGTCAGTGCTTTTGCTTCACGTAACGGGCAAGAAAAAGTACTATGGAGACTGTAAAATGATGAGATGGGTCACATCCAAGCTTTGACTAAAAGATAGTCGCAAAAAAACTCAATTTGCTTGTTGGCGGCCGTAGCTCAAGTTTTGGCTAAAGTTCAGAAAAAAGTACAACATTTGAAAACTTTGCGAAAGGGGCCTTTTGCTTATGACCTCAAGGTAAATGTTTACTTGTCCAATAGGGCCTAAATAAAACAGGGTTATGAAATTAGGTCAAACTTTTTTCAAGCGTATATGACCCTGAATCATGCACAAAATAATGAAGACTTAAAAGAAGTTGTTTGTCGGTCAGTTAACAACCTGAAAGTTACAGCACCTTATCGAAGAAAAAACCATTAGCTTCGCGGATGACGAAAAGCGATTGAAAGTTACAGAAAACGTTATGAACGCTGTTGGTTTTGGCTGCACATCAATACTGGGAGCTCATTTTGGACCTGCAGATTTAGCAAGGCTTGTTCAAACTTTTCTGATTTGGCCTTTTAATGTATTGTTTGTTAAAAGCAGACGGGTCCTTCCTTTATCTTGAAATGAGAAGGCAATTGGTCTACAGTTTTGTCAGATGAGTAGTAAAATCGCCGGTGTTCGCTTCACATACTTCTTATGTTTAGGCACAGGCACGAGAAAATAAGAGCTCATCAGCCCCTCACGAATAGCCTTGCTGAGAGTTCAACTCCGAGTATAATAACCAATATTTGTACATAGTATTTTGAAGGACCTGCCCAGACTAATTTTAACAAGAAAAAGTAGGCCTAAATGTTTTAAAGTCGACCTTGGGCTCACCGTAAATCAAGGGCATTTATCTCCACATGAAAACAATGCGTATTATGTAATGTATCACTGAATATAGACCATGTACAATAGCCGGCTTTAACCTCTTCCGACGTATTGGAGAAGCCGTCGGTCGCCAAAATAACTTCGATAATTTGGCGGGGACATGATCTCCCATCTTCAAACGGAGAGGAGGGGGGGGGGGGACATTGACTGTGACGAAAGGTACATCCCCGTCCCATGTAGTTGAAGTCCCAAAGCAATTAGAACTTTTTGCCAATTTCATGGGTGCGAGTCTGTTCTTTCTCATCTTTCAATACACTCGCCTCTAGCTATTTCATGGTGCACTCATGACGTAGGAGTGTGATTCCAGAATGGTTCGTTAATTTTTCCACATCGGTTTTGGCAATCTGTACGGCTTACATTTCCACAGAATCATTCTTACGCCACTTTGAGTTCAAGCCGTTCTCATTCTCGCAATAAAGTCCTTGTTAACCTCCGTAGCCAGACATGTCCCGGAGTCAAGTGTACGTTAAGTATATGATTGGTAAAAAGAAGACTCAAATTTTAAAACGTATAGTTTTAGAACTATTTTGTCGATGGAAAATGCTCGAGTTCTGGTGATTTCTGAGCACCCCTAATAACAGGAGGTATAGGAGACACCAAAATGACCCGGTCATATCACTGTTATTGCTTGAATCATGTAATGTTGTATGCACACGGAAATACTTTTCATATGGTTATGTTATACAGATTATCAATGCGCTATGACATTTGTGTTGCCGTATTGGCAATAAGATTTTTGTTAATTTCGAGAAACATTAGAAAAGACAAAATGGCCCGCTGGCAACCCGTTTCAGAACTATCCGGTGCCCCTATTTGAGCATCCTGACAATATCAGGCCATTTTGAATCGATTCATACTTACTCCCTCGGAAACATGCGTAGGAGAAGTCGTGTTGTAGGCCCTGTTTGCAAGAGGATGCCATTTAAGAGGCAACATGGAGACAAGGCCAATAGCGATTATACAGCTTTTGCAAAACTGAGCGCTTCAGAAAAAGTCCCGTAATGTTTGAAAGTTGATGTGAAGTAGTCCACGTCCAATACCCAATTTCCCCAAAATGAAATCATTGATGACGCCGAATAAATGAAAATAATCAAAATGAAACGATTTTTCTGCAGATAGTAGTATTTAAAGATAACCTACCGCGAACGAACAGAAAGAGCGCCAAAGTAACCAACGTCTTCATAATATCGTCGCACGGTGTCTTCGTCTTCAAAGCTTTCCGGGTTTTGCCAGCGAAGGGCTTTTCTTCTTCTTTATATTGCCACTGGCCTGGGACTAGGCCCTCTTCCCGCCAGGCTCGTGACGTGAATTAGCGAGAAGTCCAAGCCACTTCACTGCTTCGTCGCATTGGCAAGCCAAGCCAAATCTTGTTGGAGTTTGTTTGGACGATTGCCGACTTTGTTTACCTGGCTATTCGATCAGTTGGACTATTATTATTTATCTGTTTGTACTTTTTGAACAATTGAATTCAAAAGAAGAAGTTTTGTTCTTTTATTTGTTGTTAGTACTGGGGACAACGGGAGCAGCAATACCCCTGATAATATCTTATCGAAATATCCGAAGTGGAACGGTTTCTGATTCCGCAGAAACCCCAATACGGAATCCCTAATTCCTAGGCCTAAGTTCTAAGTAAAATGGGCTCAATCCAAAGAAATGACGCAAAGGGTCTCTCCCTTATTTCTAAGTATAGGCTCAGATTCAATGATTGGACAGGTATAGGCATTCGTAACATAGAGCAAATTGAATCGTCACAGGTTCGACAGTTGGGAGGTGTACGCCGGAGCATGGAGGTATTATTAATAATACCTCCATGGCCGGAGTATTTTAGTGCCATGATGAAACACTTTGACAAGCTCTACACCCTGGGACTCCGGTGTAGATGTAGAAGCAGACGATCCTCAGTCAAATAAACCTAGGCCAGGGAATGATCTACGATTCCAATTTGTTATTACCTGTCATGTTTTAATAAAATTCATCAGGAACATTGATATAAATAGATAGGAATCGAGAAAATATAGTTGTTGCATGAGATTGGCAAGTTGCCGAACATATCGTTTGGCCAAACCAGGGGTGTAAATCATATTTAATGGTGATGACCCGACATGCCTTTTGTGAAACGTCACGTTTTTAAGATGTGCTTTTCGATGTCGGGATTTAACAGGACACACGGGTACATGTACAAGCATGATTTTAAGGTAGAATGGATTATGTTGGGTATGGTGTCGAAGTATCCATTGAAATCTAGGTGTGCACGCCACTACAACTGAAGTTTGGCGGGGACTAGGTCAGATTAGATATGATGTTTATTTCCTGCCAGGCATGTCTTTGTGAGCCGAGTCCATCACGTGCTCCTCCAGGTGAAAGACCCCGAGGTTAAGGATGTCTTTTGAGGAGGCACCAATAAGGACAAAATGTAAAGTGACTTGTCCAAGAACTCCAACGATGCAATGGGCGACATGAATAAAGACTAGGTAATGCCTTTACTTCAGTTTTGTCTGTAAGGCCAAGGGTTACGAATGGACTATGGTAAGCAATAGCAAAGGACTATTGCAATGGGGGACAACATTTCCTTTCACACCGGGATTATCATTGAAAAGAAGAAAGACAACACAAATCTGCTCTTAAAATATTATATACAGTGTGTATTTACCCCATACAGCTGTGGACAGACAATGAACAGATAACTGGAAGGAATGTGTTACAAATTAACAGTATGCCCAACTAGTGGAAAGATAGACGACATATGGGGCCTAATTCTGGCCCTCAGCTGAAAGATTTTTGGAAAACCCATAAATACAGCACATTAATACAGGTCTACATCAATAAACAATGCAATGAAGAAATTTCGATTCAATTTCACCTTAAAGGGAGAGCTTGGGCGTGGGATTTACCTGGCCCGGAGGATAATACCCCTACTGGCCACCATGCGCCGCTATGTGTAGTGTTACACAATGCTTCATCTCTAGTAATGATTTCTGCAGTGTGGCGAGGCAGGCTGTCTGTCATCCCATTCTGGTGCATTCTTCATTTCAGTTGAATGACATTTCAATTATCCAGTATGGAGAAATCACGGTTCTCCTGGAAGCCATTTTTGTATGAGAAACCAACATATCTCATGCCAAAGTTGTCCCTTTAAAAGATTTGACTACAGCTGTAGCAAGTGAAAAGCTGAATCATACACAAAGGAACTGAGATTCAAAGAGACAATTAAATTGTTGAAATGAAAAATAAAGTATTAACTGGAGAAGTCAATAAAAGAACACAGTATGGTATTTTAAACCCTCTTCAAAAGAAAATCTCATAATTTTCAATATCGTTAAATTAAACTGTCTTTAGCCACATCAGTAGACTGTGATCAATGTCTTTTGGGTTTAAACAAGATGGACGACAACTCCACAACAAGTCCATAAGAATTTGCGAAAATCTGTAAGGCCAGCAGTTATATACACCTCCACTCGAGCTGACGGTGCTTAATTTTACGTCAATAGGAAAATATTTTATGAATGACGTCCTTACAGTTATAAAGAATGAGGGGAGCCAAGATACAACAACATCAATATAAGGGTAAATGACAAAAAACCTGTTTCAAATACTTTTAAAAATTGGAAAAATACAAGCAGCACTCATCCGGGAAAAGCATTAGACCTTATCTACACTATTTACAATACGATATCTGAACTGAGATCGGACAAACAGCCTCACAGGTACAATTGCAGACACTTAATTTCCTCCATCAGGGATGGGACAGCGCTCAGAGCAAAAAAAACTGAAAAACATTTCCAAAAAAAAAAGCAACCAGAAACATTATGATGGTGTCTACATCGTTTTGAGGAGAGACTCAAAGGCAGGTGGGTGAGAACGGTTGAATTATTGTTATTGATTTCAAATTGCCCAAAAAGTGATAAATGTTTCATTTGAAATATGGCTGACCTCAGTTCAGAAAACCCTACCTAACAAGTCGTTAAGGGATCTTGTGTATATATCGATAACACAAGAGAATCAATTTCCAAAGTTGCCAAGAATCTGGCAGGTGCCAGGACTTATTCAGCTGTCCTGCCTTGGACTACGTACACTGGAAAAAGTTGAAAAAATTTAAGTTGAAAAAAATGCCTCTGAAATTGTTATTTTTGGTACAATTTCGAAAATGCAAAACACAGCTGAGCATCTTTCCATTTTTGCCGTCAAACTCTTTTCAAAACGTGGAAAGATGGAAGTCCTCCAAATGTCATTGACGTCACATTCGTGATGAATAAATACAATGTACACAAGATTCTTGCAAAGTTTGAAAGCTGATTCTCAACTGGTGATACATGGAAATGAAAAATGTCTCGAATATACTCAGACAGGTTAGCATGACGGTGCAATAAGAGCAGTCACTAGAATATAAATTCGACAACTAGTGATGAGTTCTGAAGCAAATGATAATTAGATGTCAAACATCTACACAAATAATTAATAATATCATAACCACTGATGGACTGTAGCTCATGTTGGTCACTAATTCGTGACGACTGCACAGACGCATTGACTGTGAAAAAATACCAGTCACAGACTTTGAAATATTTTTTCAAAGTCAAAATGCACTCAGTCCCTCGGGTTAATTCGTGAATGATAACAACAATAATTACATGATACTAGTTACAGAATTGAACACTGATCGGGATGAAGCAAAAAAGTTACTTGAAGCTGTTGAAACACTTACACCATACTAAACAGGAAGAGTAAAGCTTTCATAATGGATGAGAGCAAGGCTGAAAACTCAGCTGTGATCAGATGATGATGTGAGAATCGCAAAAAGGTGACCACACAATCTGAAACTTCCAAAATAAGCATTCCAATGGGTCCACTATTTTTTCCCAACCAAAACTTCACAAAGTTACCAATTCTCAACCCCACTCTACCAGAATGAAAATCCTATTACGGACATGAATCTCTACGACTTCTATAAAAAAATTTCGACAATTTTGGCACAAAATTTGGACCAACCATGTTTTTTAACTCCTTCTGTAATGGTCGACTGCTATAAAGATATCCATGACGCTTCCTTCCCCATGGCAATCACTGTCCAGTACACAAGACTGAACTATCCGCTCAAACAATCGCAATATTTTTTACAAATTTTGGTAAAATGCAAAGGGACAAACACTGCCTGTCTTACCCATGTATTCTGTTTAAATGGAATGTTCCAGCATTGGAATGAACCATATTTACAAAAGGGGCAGAGGGTACTACAGATCACACAGCACACACTCAAGGAACTTTGTAACTTACATTTGTCAGGGGTGGGTGCTGTCTCTGATACTCCTCTGCTAAGCATGACACCAGGCTCATTTTGAACACATGCAAATCAATAAGGGGGGGGGCAGTATGAATAAGGTAGATGAACACTTATCAATTCCCAGACAGTTTTTGTCCCTATTCCTCACAGTCATATGATAACCGGTTATAGAATTACAAAGTTGTAACATTTGTTATATTATAAACAAGAGAAAAAAATCCTTGCAACTCCTCAAAGCTGCCCCTGTATGACCTGTTTTATCAGGTGTGATACATGGAGTGGTTTGAAAATACTAAATATTCTCACAATAGAAGAGGCAGAGACCCTGGTAGGCCCCTACACCACTGTGTCGATGATATATTTCAAATGACCACACCAGTCAATTGGCTGGAATATCTTAGCAATTTTCAAAAAAACATAAACCCCTGAAACCAGGGAGTTGCAGGGTCTCAGTAAACTTCCCACCGACCCAAATCACAATAGACTAAAACCAGAATTCCTACACCAGAGCTAGATTTCATGCTGGCTTGGATATAATGCACTGTATTATGCACAACATTCCGTGTACATTCTGGTCCAAGTTAACATGAAATACACCTTTAACATTAAACCCACATAAAAAAGCACACAACAGGATGATCACAATAACTTTAGCACTTTCAAGTGGCACCTCCTGGCGGCCACGTTTATGGCAGGAATCGTGGACAGCGTAGACTTTACGCAATGACTAACGGCTCATCATCGGAGAAGCCGGTGATCATTGGCTGGTCTTCTTCCCCGTCTGAAAAACAATCAAGCAAATATGGAAAAGTAGAATATTGGACCGCTTGTGACCTTGGAACAACGCAGGAAACCGAGATTCTTTATATTTGGTGCCTACATGACTGTTGTGAACCTCCAAGGATGTCATGCAAAATGTTTCATATGAGCCGTGAAATCGTGAACCATTGCAGTTCCGAGCGGATTCGATTTGTCGCTACGCCATTTGCAACTACGGCAGCAGTGGAATGGAATAAACGCTCTCTCGAAGGAGAGAATACTCTTACCCAATTCATGATCGCCAGTCGAGAATCGTGTCCTCCCAGACCTCGTGTCGTAGTGGCTGTTGGCGAACGACAGGAAACTCCTCTGGAGGCGACGGTGTCGGATGAAGTAGACGCCTAGAGCGACAGCCAGGACGAGACAGATGACAGTCATCGAGACGATGATCGCGATCAGGTTGGTCATCGAGAGGCCTTGAGTTGATGGCTCTTGATATGCAGAGACTGAAGACAGAGAGGCGCGTTAGGAAGCAGTTACCTTCAGAGGTATTGTGGCATAAACTCGGCCATTTGATTGCCTCACAATGCAGCATGGTGAGTCCGAAAGAAGGGAATCCTAAAGTAAAGGCGTGATACATCGAGGGTATATACTTTTTGACCAATTGTGCCATAAATTTGGGGCTTTGATGGACTTTTGAATTGTTATCGTTGGCAGAGGTCTGTGGAGCAGAGTCAGAACTCTGCCAAGGAAACTGCATCAAATGCTATCCTTGATGACAGATTCTTTGGGAAAATATCAATTTTCACTGAAAAACCACCTAAGAAAATGGGTATACTTACAAGAATTACCAAGATCAAATGGCTCTTGTGAGGAGAAGTCGCTGTAGTATCCGTTGACCTTCATAAGACGCACTTTGAATTTGAAGTGGGCGCTGAACTTTGGATGATTCTTGGTCACCTCAGATGCCTCGAGGTTAAACTTTTCTTGCAGCCAGCGAAGCGAGAACGTCACATTCGGATTCTTTGTTGTCTTCACGATTCGGTAATCAGTTGGCTGGCATTTCCCTTTGTGAGTGTGACACATCCACACTTCATAACCCTGAAGAGGACATTACAATTTTGTAGAGACCTTCAAATCAGTGGCGTCAACATACTGATCTGAGAGCTGAGCGTCAACTAGGACACATTTAGCTCTATAAACAATATACTCTAGTTTATCTCTGGAGTCAGGGACCCAGGCGGGCCACTCTCATTTGATTTTCTTCAGGACAAACTGTATTTAACAAAACAGTTGCTACTTACAGGTATTGTCTTCGGCCGGTCATTGCTCAGCTCCCAATTGAGGAAAAAGGTCTGGTTTCCACTGGAGCTCTCGAAAAGGTTGAGTGGGCCAGGATAAGGCTCTGAAAATGGATCAGGCGATTAGTTATGCAGTGGAACTTCCCTTACTTGACTGATTTTAGGAAAAGTCTAAGTCCTACTGTACAGGGTTAAGATATAACTGTCCATAGCACAGGTTATGATCAGGTTTGATTTTTATAGTTGTGACAATGACGACAATAACGAACATTGGACAATGCGCTATAGACTCCAAGCATTTCAACTTACTAGCGGTCTTCACCTGCCAGTCTCCCCAATGGCCACCGGGAAAATCTGGTCGCACGGAGATAGTATAGGTGGCGCCACGAATCAGATTCTTGACCAATCGCGCGTAAGTTACATTTCTTGACTTCTTGACGTCCACGTATCTCGGTTTATCGCCATTTTCTGAGATGGCGATCTCATAGCCCTGGAACAAATCAATACCAAGTAAAATAGGGAAAAGATGGTCCTAAAATTTTGTTCTTTTGCAATTTTCAATCCTTTTACTTAGAAATAGTGTTGCTCGGGGAATGTTATAGGCCACCCTTCCTCTTTCACCACAGAGCGGTACCTTTCCCTTTTCTGTCGTGATATACTTCGCAGGAAAGTTGAGCCTTCTTATACCTACCAGCTCATCCAAATCTCCTGCCTCTCTTTCGCAGTATATAGACCAGGTCACATTTATTGCCGACGGATCGTTCAGGTTCAGAATCTGAATTTTCTTGGGCTTACGTGTCATGTCTGAAAAGGTATATGAATGCAACAGAGTTTGATATCAAAGTTAACACATCCTGGGCAGACGTCAGGAACTGGTGGCTGCCAGGAAGGAGATTTTACCTGAAGAATCATTGACTTTATCATCAAATCGCAAGTGACTGTTATGTGAAAGAACAGAAGATGATCTCATGAGGCAGAGCAGACACAGCAAACTAAACACACAGAGAATAAACGTAATGCAAAAACAAATAACGCTTACCATAGTCAGTGGCAACATTCTTGACCTTGCTAGCAGGTCCCCAGCCATTAGGGCCAGTCACTAAGACTCGTACATTGTAGACTTCACATCCCACGAGATTCTTCAGGGTGTAATACTGTTTTGTTGTGTTGACATGGCTGGCCAGCGCTAAGTTCTGTCCGGCGTCACCAATCATGTGTTCACCGTGGTAATCATATATTACAGTGTAAACCTGAAATGATTATGAATGAGCATTGAAATAAAAGCTAGAAGTTTAGGCACTGCAAGCAGGTTCTGCCTTCTATTGTTAATCAAAAGAGTGAAAAAACTTTCCATAAGAAAATATCGTCGATTTATTGATATAATTTGGAAGTTTAATTACAGCATCGCAAGTCAGTGCTCATATTCTATGTAAATAATTTTACTTTCTTTTTGTACCAACAAGATATTTGAAGGTCAACCTTACCCATGATCCCTTGCGGGCCACTGTCCAGGTCACTTTGACAGCTCTGTGGTCAACCAGACTCAATGATAGATTCCCAACAGCTGGGATGGCCTGACCATGTGTAAGAAAATCGACCTCTGGGCTGCGTGGGCCAAAACCATATTTGTTATGGACCTTTACGTTACACTGGTAATACGTCTTTGGATTGAGCCCGGTAACTGAAATTACAATATTCATGAAATGTTTTTGGGCTATATTTCATTAAGATTTTAATCACAGGGATGCCAGCCATCAGCAGGAGGAAAAGTTGGATTTGTTTGTAGAATTGTATTTCCAAACCCCCACACCTGTAAAGGTAAAATTGGTTTACTACAGTGTCACTCCTAATGAAATGTCCAACGAGCTTTGGTCAATGAGACACTCTTTACTTCCAAACTCCCATCTCTAATGCCAGGGGCCTGGTGAGTGCCAGATTGTACCCTATATTTCCGGCCTCATCAGAAAGAGACAACATGGGCCACAAATTGACAAATGCAACCTCCCTCTCCCAAAACAAGCAAACCACATGGAGCGTACTTACAGTGTGCCCATTTCATATAGCCAGATAACTTGAGGTAATGGTCGGTACCAGACGCGTAGCACTCTGCCTCATAACTGTCAATGTGGTACTTCATCGCGACGGCTTTATCTAATGACCAGGTGAGATTCACCTCGGTTTCCTTGAGAATGTTCGCCTTCAGGTCCGTGACAGTCATGAAAGGGGACTTGCTCTCTAACGTGACGTTTGCGGCATTCGACGCGTCGCTCATTTCAACAGACTCGGCTTGAATCTGAAAAACAAAGTTCATTTAGTCAATCCATCCACTTTGATTATATGTGTATTTGTCATAGATGAGAGGCTACCCTAAATAAATCTACTGAAAATGGCACAAGTATAGCTTTTTATCAGATTTTGACTTGTGTTAATAGATACATGTATCTTAAATGATAAAAATGTCTACATAGAGTATAAACAACAAGGGAATCAGACTTGGATTAACTTCTGGCCTCACCGTGAACACCCACGTCTGTCCGTAGGTCAAATGGCTGATGTAGGCCACATTATTGGTCGGCATGAAGTATTCTTCCTGGGCATGGCCAGCTTTCCCTGTCGACGAAACATTGTGGTATCGCACCTAGTAAGAAACAAGAATAGGATCAGATTTCAACGAGAAGGCCTATCGTATTTTTAGGAGGGCACATTTCCTTATGAAGTGAATTTTGCACGATCAGCGTTTCTGCAAATCTTTACATTTTTACCACCCTCATGTATCTTCTCATTTCCTGTTCGTGACTCCCAAAATGTGTTTTTTCACGTGGCAATATTTCGGCACACAAGTTTTCCTATTCAATGTCACATGACTATACACGACGATTACAATCTTACCAGGTAGTGATCTATGATGCCGTTGGGGTGTTTAGGCGAAAGCCAGGTCAGTTTGACTTTTCCTGAATTGATGTCTGCGACACTCGCTACCAGGTTCAACGGAGGCGAAGGCTCTGGAATTGGATCGTTATAACGTCAGGACATCATACACCGCATATGAATTCAGGAAACAAGAATCTGCGTCATTCTCTTGAGAGATGACCGGATGGAGAATGTTTTTAAAATGCCTAGCCTCACTTTTATGTTGACTTTGTTATCAGGAGGTCGAACAGTGAGATAGGCGTTCAGGACATTGACGATTCAGGGGATTTGTGAAAGCTCCCTATTATCATTACTCACTTCCTTGGAGAGTAACCACTTCAATGGGACGAGCAGGTCTGTACGAGTGCTGCGTTGATCCTAACTTGGCCATCACGTAAACGGTAATCCTGTACTTGGTGTACGGCGCAAGGCCGGTAAAGGTCAGTGTCGTGCCAGAGACTGCCGTATGGTTCACCCAGTTGATTGGAGTATTACGTTTGTCAACACTGAAAAACATTGGGCCGAATTTACGAAGGGTGTTTAAGAGTTAGACGCGTGTAAATTCTACATAATCAGTTTCAGGGCCTAATGCGGTTTTCATGAAGAAACCCTGCAAGGCCCTGACTCTGTCTATTCAGACATTAAACGCTGTTTTAAGCTAAACACCCTTTGTAAATTCGGCCCATTAAGTTTTGGAAAGAGTTATTTTACAATAAGGTAAGACCTTTAGTACTGCAATATCAAATTCTAAGATCTCCAGGTCTAAGCGAGGCAGTGCAGAAAGCCCTTCATGCCTTATTATGGCTCTTACTGTTAACGGACAAATGTTCCCATTTCCTTATTTTGGGAATTCCTGAAGTTTTTTAACAATTTTTATCTTGGTGGAGAAATATTTACAAATCTGCAATGTTTGCAAAATCTATGAAATTGAAAAGCCTGCAACACTTGTTGACTTACAGTATGTTATTAGTTTAGAATGACATCAGATGGGGTTCACTCTGATAGAAATGGATTGCGTTGCATAAGGCACAAACAAATATGGTTAAACTCACCGAATTAATGGTATGTACGTCAAGGTTGCAGACTGGGTGGAGTTCAGTTTTGGAGGTGACCAGCCGACAGTGATGTTGTCCGACCCTCGGTGTATCATGCCAAGACCACCGACAACCAACTCTGAAGTAAACAACAAAATGTCATAATTATGATTCGCTCTACCAAAACTAGGCGCTTGTCGCATCTGAACTCGACAGGTTGATACGGACTTGTTGTTCATTTCCCTATTGTAGACCTTTTGTGAAATGTGACCAAATCAGTTTGTAATAGATTTCACAAAAGGTCTACAATAGGGAAATGAACAACAAGTCCGTATCAACCTGTCAAGTTCAGATGCGACAAGCGCCTAGTTTTAGTAGAGCGGGTCACAATTACAAGTTGACTGAAAACAACCTGTAGTCTTTTCAAAATGTTTCAAAACGTCATAGAAAATAGCGACAATTCAATACCTACCACCACCGCACTCTAATACATTTTCGTCACTCCCGTCCAAACAATCCACTATTCCATTGCATCGTCGATATGAGGCAACACAGCCGTAGCCATCATAACACTTGAACTGCTGGGGTAAACATCGGGTGGACACGGTCGTTGAAGCAACGGTAGCATCTGGAAAGCATAGCAGAAAGTTTATCAGGTGTCTAAATCACCCCATATACACACTGTCTTATGCCGGAAAAAGGGCCCCAAATTCTTTTTATTGGTTTTTCTTTCCGACCCCCTCCGATGTTGACATGGTCAAATCTTCCCCTTCGTACCTTTAAATCTTCCCCTTCGTACCTTTAAATCTTCCCCTTCGTACCTTTAAATCTTCCCCTTCGTACCTTTAAATCTTCCCCTTCGTACCTTTAAATCTTTCCCTCGTACCTTTAATTCTTCCCCTTCGTACCTTTAAATCTTCCCCTTCGTACCTTTAAATCTTCCCCTTCGTACCTTTAAATCTTCCCCTTCGTACCTTTAAAAGACATCACAAATCAAGTTTGTCGTAAGATCTTGCAAGGAAAGACTGATTGGGTGCAAATGTTATGTTTGAAATGCTTTGCTTTTCGAACGAAATAAACTTACTTGCTACTACACAGCCGAGTTCGTCTGATCCGTCAGTGCAATCACGATCTCCATCACATATCCAACTGGAGGGCAAACAGCCGGAGCTGTACAAACATTTGAAATGGTTTGGACCGACACACTGGGTTCCTGAAAGTATTGAGGTACCGAAATCTAGAGGAGTGCCTCGCAAATGAAAGATTTAAACTGGTCAAAATGACGTTGAAACTCCGTCAAAATTGACGTCAAGTCACTGTTGCGCAATGCACCATCTTGTCTAAGATCATTGTGCCCCGTGATTCTTACATCACTCACGCATGCGGAGCGCTACGTTTTAAAGTGTTCAATGACAGCAGACACGCCTGACTCACCATTATGGCAGTTGAGTTCGTCTTCTCCATGAGAGCAATCCCGGTCACCATCACAAATCCACGAGCTGTAGATACAATGGCCGTTATTGCAGCGGAACTGAGTCGCGTTGCACATAGGTGCCACAGTGCCTGGAGGCAAAAGGGTTAAATTGACATCACATGAGCAATTTTAGTTGCTGCGACGTCAGACATCGCCATGACAACATGACGATTGTGGTTGGAATGCAGCCGACAATTGGTTAAATGGCAATCATTCATCTTTGTGTTATTACTCTCTCGTAGTGATGGCTTATTTGTGGAGTGCATCAAGATCATCCTGAGCTACTTCCTCCTATACCTTTTCCAATCGAAGACCATGGAAAAACTATAGAACCAGAAAAACTCACCAAATGTTGGTTAGCTCTCAATCAGAGCAGATAGCCTTCTAATCTGTTCTCAAAGTACATGTACCTTACCCGGGAAATCACATGTACATATACATATTTTCTATAACGAGCACAAATTGATCAAATCGTTTGTGAAATTCTCTCAAAATCATGACTTACTTTGCTGACAGTATCTCTCATCGGAGCCATCTCGACAATCATAATATCCATTGCATCTATAGTGGTTGTTGATACACTGGCCACTGTCGCAGGTGTACTGACCTTGACGACATGTCACTACTGGACGATTCGTCGTCGTCTCGTCTGAAGAGATTAACATTCTCAATGACTAACAGCCCTCTCCTAGTCCTACAAACTTCTTAATTTTTTAACCTTGTTAATTTTGAGATTCAAAAATATTTGAAGTTTTTCTTATCAATGTCAAAGCCGGATGGCCGAGAAGTTAAAGGCAATCGAAAGATTGAAGTGTTGAGGTGTGCAGGATTCTTGTTGCGATTAGACTGATTGGCTAACCAGTTGGTGGGCAAAATTTCCTTCTGGCTTAGCACCCGGCAGTTGGGATAGGAGTTGGAAACTACAGGACTCACCCAGGACTTGTCCATATTGGTTAAGCATCAAATAAACTTACTTCTGTGACAGTCGTACTCGTCAGAATAATCGCCACAATCATCCTGGCCATCGCATTCCCGCGTCCAATAGACACAGTTTCCGTTCCGACAATTGAACTGCCACCAGTGACATGACTGGTTAGAAGGCTTTGAAGGAGTTGTGGAGACCGGTTGAGGAGACGTCCCTGAAATGAATTGAATACGTGGGATTGAATATAATGGGACAACGTGTCTCACAATTGGCTTGGCCTCGGAAAAATAAAATGAGAAAACATTTTGAAATGGCCAACTTACAGCAGCTCGCTTCATCACTGCCAGAATGACAGTCTCTCTTTCCATCACACTTCCAATATCTTGGTATGCAATGTCCGTCATCGCAGGCAAACTGCCACGGGTGGCATGACCCTGGTGCTTTCGTTGTACTTGCGCAGCCCCACTCATCTGAACCATCGTTGCAGTCAGCGGCGCCATCACACACCCAGTGCCGCTGGACACATTGGCGTCGATTATGGCACTGAAATTCAGCGATGCTACATGGCCGAGGACTTGCGGTGGTTCCGTGGACTGAAAGGCAAGGAATACAACAATTAGATTACACGAGCCAACATACAGCGACTTGAATCATAGACATGAAAACAATCTTTGCTACTGAAAGTAGACTGTGAACAGATCACTGGGATTCACTCCTCTAGCAGCAGGCAGAGTGGTTCTCCTAGTGCATCAGGTAATGCTTTATACTACTATTCATAAGAAAGCTACTTGGTTGAGTCATCATTTGTAGGCCTAGGAGGATCTACTGTGGGTCCAGATTTTCAAATGTTTTCTCTCTATCTTTGATCCCTTACTTGTTCTGTTGTGGCACATTGAGACGTCTTCATCTGATCCGTCGTGACAGTCGTCGTCTCCGTCACACGTCCAATTACCCGAGATGCAGCGGCCGTTATTGCACGTGAACTGGTCATTGTTGCAGCTGCTGTATGCTGAAACACAGACACAGACATTGTCAAAACCATGATCTTTGAGAGAATGCTGAGAGCTATTCAAAGAATGTAGATTCTGATGATCTCTCCAAGGTTTTTCAAGGCACCAACTCATCTGTCAATATTCTGTCATCAACCGAAGTGTAAGCATTCCTGGCTTCTCCAAGTGTGGCCCGTGGATGATAAGGACCAGCAAAATACTACCATAATCATCTTGCAGGCATCTCTGAAAGTGTGGAGAACTCGACCCAAAACTTACTGCAGTTCCGTTCATCACTGTTGTCATGGCAATCGTCGTCATGGTCGCATTTCCACCTCCCCAGGATGCAGCGGCCATTTGTACATTCAAAGTAACCGTTCTGGCACTTCAGGTAAGCTGCATAGAGAAAATTACGAAGACATCATGCTGAGCCTTGAGGTCAACCAGGCTGGGTCAAGTTGATCAAAAGCACAACGTCGCCTTATCCTTCAAGGCACTTAACTTACAACACGCAAGGGCTAACTGGGGTCAGAGTTGGCACACAGTGACACAAGGCCCTATCCAACCACAGTTACGATTGGCAGCAAAAGAGCTAGCTTTAAAATGAAGTTACGCATCTTGTAGCAGAGCCTCCTTAACAATTGTGAAAAACTGACAATACTTACGACAATCTTTCTCATCTGAGTTATCGCCACAATCATTATCGTGATCACACTTCCACGTCGAAGGCACACAGCGGTCATTCTGACATCGATACTGACTCGCATCGCATGTCGTGAAGTTTCCCGCCCCTTCGTCGTAGCACTGGCCGTCCGTGTGAAATTTTGAACCGACTGGACATTGACAGCGTTCGTTACCACCACCAGTTGCTACCTTCTTCTCGATGAAGTCAGGACACAGACAGGTGCGGGAATTCCCATGCGCGCCAGCATCGGGGCGCCCAATACACAAATGGGAACAACCACGCTGGGAGTTGGTGCACTTGTTTGAGCCGCCTTGTTTGGCGTGATGGACGTACTTGAGGTCCATGATGCCACTCAACGCAGACTTGACGACATGGAATTCATGGCCTGTGTACTTGTTGGCAGCAAGGATGGCTTGTTTTGACCAGTCAGTCCAGAAGACTTCGTCCTGGCGAAGAGAGAGAGAGAGAGAAACATAATGGGTGATATGAATAAAGACTAGCAAATGCTTTTATCTTAAACTCCATGTGCATTTACACTAGGCCTTTCTGTACAAAACTGAAGTAAAAACGTTTACTAGACTTTATTCATATCACCAAATGTTTGCCAGTTGGCTCGACCTTTTTGGAAATTGAAATCAAGATTTACAACTACAAAGCAAATGCCAAGTGACGTACCTTGAAGATTGTAATACCATATGGATGAGGGATATTATAACCGGACACAAGAACTTTCATGTCCGTTCCATTTAGCGTTGCAGAAACGAGTCGGTCCTTCATTGCATCCACCCAATAGATCCTCTCTGTTTGGATGTCGATGGTGATGCCATTCGGCCAATAGACTTTATCCTTTCCGGTGACGATGGGTTGGATGAATTGTCCATCCAGCCAGGATTTCATGATGCGGGGGTAGGTGCTTGACCAGTCCGTCCAGAAGAGATAACTGTAAGGAAAACAAAATCGAATATGACAGGGGGATGTGAACTCAAAGAACACTCAAGTCTACTAAATGATAATCAACCTGATTGTGACATAACCAGGATCTTGGGTCAAATCGCCTTCAAGATATTTTGGACCAAACGGAAGAAACAACAAAAACATAAAAGATTCCACAAATCCTTACCCATGCATCGGATCGACTGCAATTCCACGTGGCTTGTCCAACGGCCACGTTGTATTCCCAGCAGGATTTTGGATCAAAGTACGCCGGAAAGTCCCATCAGCCCTTGCAACGCTGATCGTCTTCCGCATAGCGTCGACCCAGTAGATGTTCCTTGACATCCAATCAAACGCGAGGCCTTCGACTGCTTGCATGCGGCCCTCGATGATCACTTGAGAGACGCCCTCGTTGGTGGCATTAGCATTCAGGCAGAGTCGCTGGAAGAAGGACAAGTACGAAATATTATTTTCCTTTTTCACGAGATTGTACAGGCTTCCATACACAATTTTTTAATAAACTAAATGTGCTAATTGCATGAATAGAGGACTACCATTAAGAACAGGGTATTGTTTCCCCAGAACCTTGGTTCAACTTACATTGATAGTATCATTGTGGATATCAGCATAGTATAAGCAATCGCCTTTGAAGTCATATTCAATGGCTGCCACATTGCTCAAGCCAGATATTGGTATTGTGTTGTCAATGTTTTCAACGGGGTTGTAACTATGGATGGAAGTCCGCCGTGTGTAGAGGAGGAATTCTGGGTCCTCGGCCTCTGGGCAGGTCAGTTTGTCCGCCATGAAACGATGTTCATCCCCTCCTTGGCAGGTATCGCCAGCAATTTTACGGTACCTGGAAGAATATTGAAAAAGACGGTGTCTTTATTGAAAACACTAGTTACATGTATGCTCTCAAATGGATTGTTTCCAATGATGCCTGTAATGATGACGATGATGATGACGATAGCAATGATAATTTACAAGTTTACCTACCCGCGGGATCTGTAGTAGAAGTCGGTGCAATACCTCGGTGGTTTGTGTACATCGACACCCGAGTCCGGGTCAGATATACACTGCCAGGAATAGGCGTCACGCAGTTTGAACCCGTAGTCACTGAAATGGAAAGGTCATTGATTTAGGCATGCTGAAGATAAACATGATATCAACTGGGAAATGACGAAGCTCAGAGCAAAGGAACAGGAATCGTTCAAAAATCGGAAATGTCACATGGAAGCATAGGAACAAGACCCCCCCTCTACTCACCATTCGAAATCTGGTCCCAGGCATGTGCAGTTCTGCACCGTGACACTCCTCTCGTAATGGCGGCCGTTATAGCACTTGGCGTGCGGGATTCTTCGTTGGATAATGGTTTTCCTTCCCATTAGACAAGGCATGAATGTCTTCTGGTGAATTTCATCACTGGGGGACCACATCTTGTAATCGTTTTTCTTACAAATGTATGCTGGAAAATTAGAGGAAAGATATAGGTACACATGAGTGAAATTCTAGACAGACCCGGATCCCCCCATCCCAACACCTATTTTTGTGACACAATATCTCTTCTGACGTCCATTCTCCAATGCGTCTTGGAAAACGTCTATAATCGTATGTTTCAGAGAGCAGCGATCGTTTCAGTTATCAAACCAATAAGATATCTTCATATCTTATTACCCCGAATCTAGCACGACCCAATACTAGGCTAAGTTTGAAGAGTTTACCCCTTTACTTGCCAGCCTAATGACTGTGAGGAGCTTGAAATATAACATCCACAAAGAGCAGGAGAGAGAACAAAGTGAGGTTCCTACTACAAAACAGGTAAAAACTTACGGAAAACACTTCTCAAGTTGATTTGGAAGATAACCCATTGATGGATGCCAGGTTTCGACCCGAACACTGAGAAGATGGTTGACACTTCCCCTGGCTCTGTCAGAAGTCCGTAGATGTACACACTTTCATTGGAGAAGACCTTTGTATTCCATGTTTCACCCTCGTTCCAAGAATATCTGGGAACAAAAAGTCATAGCTAAGCTATTTTTCAGGGCATACAGGTATGGGTATGTCCTGTGATCATTATTAGGACAACCTATTCCCAACAGAAATGTTTACAATTATCAGTACCGTCTGAGCTATTGGCCAGTATCCAGATCATAACTGAACTTTTTATGATTTTTAAACAATTCCTCATGTACCAACCCATTTGAACACAATCCGCTTACCTGATCTCCCGTGTGAGCCTGAACATCAACACAGCCACAATTAGACCTCCATGGTCGCCGAACTCGTAGATATAGTGTCCTTGAAGCACCTGAAAGGACAATCAGAGTAAGAAACACAACATCTCATCGGGGTGGACAATTTAAGGAGGAAAGTTTGAGTCTGTTTTCAGACAAATGAAGAGGGAATTGGAGGGGGACGAGGGGAACCAAGGTATCGCAGGATTGGTTGTCAAAGGTTAGTCTAAAATAATGTAGCGAAACCACATGATTGTGAGTTCAGATGGGACACAAGATACACTCACAAGATTCCAAGTGAGTCCACCGTCCGACGATAGGAAAATGTCCTCCATTCTGGTCTTGTTCATGGACTGGCCTAACATTCCTGTACCGATGACGATCCCTGGAGCAGACTCGCGGGAGAGGACCGGTGCTGCGTGGGTACCAGGGTAGAACTGGGTCAGCTTCTGGCTCAGGTGGAGGGAGCAGTTGTTATGCTGGCAACGGAAAGTCACATGCATGAAATCAATGTCAAATAAACCACATGAATCGGTTCATTACTTTTGCATTTAATATTATCATAGAGCAAAAAACTGCAGACGTTTTCCATAAGTATATAGCCACGTGAAATTGAACAAATTTGCCAACTTTCAGCGACGTGAAAGTTTACGGTTCAGAGTGGAGCGACAGTACTTACATAAGTACAGTTTGTCGGAGTACCATTGTTGTCGTACACGGGTGCCGGGATAGGATGCCACCGCCCACCCTTGTTGAATGAGATGAGCGTACGTTGTCTGTACGGTGAGAAGTTGCTCTGATTGAGAAGCTGGGAGGCAATGTAGATCCCTCTTAAGCCTCCCACCTTGTGGATGTCAGCGAATGAGTCATCGGTGAACCATCTGAAGGGAAAGATAACATTCGCATTCTTTATGTGTTTGACTTTTGAGGGAAGAATGATAATTTAACTCCAAATTTCAAGTAGATTGCCCTACTGAAAATGATTTTGTCGGACAAAATCACCACATAATAGCACAGGCCAAAAAATAAAGGAAACCTCATCAAGAACTACATTACCTTAGCCACGTGTCCTTATTAACACCCTCAGGGTTGAAATACACCACCCTCTCAAGGGAGAGGATGAACTTACTCCCGTGGACCTCGGAGACGTAGAGATTCGTCAGAGTGCGGTTGTGGTTGATGCAAAGCATCACCTGATTCTCGCTGGCATCAACGACGTAGAAATCCTGAAATTATTTGAATGGCGGTCAGGATAAAGGTCATTTGAGGTAAAATGTGACATTCTTTTAACAAATTGTCTACAAATCATTTTAGCCACTATTCCTATGGCTATGATGACTGTTTCAGTCTATGATGTTTCCTACAGGCAGAGGCGATGACCCATGGCAAACTAGAGACTCAAGTCTCAAGCGATAATTATTGCTGGTCACCCTAGTAGAAACAAAAAATATCTCATTTGCGGGGCATTTAACATCACAAACCACTCAATAGTAAAAAGATGTTTTATCAGACCCACAAACCTACCTGCCGTTCAATATGACCTGGTATTTCTGCATTGAAAAACTGCCCTCTATTGTGAGACACCCAAAACTGAAGCGTGCCGTTTATTAGTTTAGAGCCAAATAGTTTCTACAGTGAGAGAAAAGGGAGAGGGAAGGTGAGTTAGCTGAAGCTGTTATCACTAGTGTGTACCATACAGTACTGAAGCAGTCACACTGTCTGCTAGTCCTCAGCATGAATACTTATTAGTTTGTTCAATTTCTACACCTGAAAGCAGAACTGAAAGGAAAGTTCAGGTTAAGATATGTCCACAAATATCTGACATGTCCGACACTGAAAAAGAAGACAATCTGAAGTGACTATTCTACAAGCACCCCGCCGAGGCCCCGGGGGAACTGTCCTGCAGCGTACTACAGGCATTATGGTTATATTGCTGAACTCCTATGATAATAGCTGTCGTTTTGATGGTACTAACATGCTGGTGAATTCTCGTATCTTCAAGTGTCGTTTTCAGGAACGGTTCACGATCGTATGATATGTAGAGTATCAAGTCTATCCCGTATCGATACTAAAAGTTGAAATTCATTATCAAGATAACGTATTTATACAGTCGTTACTATGGTTACTCATAATCCCTTTACAGCATTTTTTACTTATTCTTTCAAACGCTAAAGTCAGACATTATATTATTGTGTACAGTCACCACCATTACTAAAATCCTGTGAAAGAATCTTGACAGGATCACAGGAGAGAGAATATTTTGGAGAATGTTCTAGTTCAATACTTACAACTTTCTTTGTGGCAAACATAAAATTGTCGCGGACCTCAAAGTCCTGCACGCGGTCGATGATGGTTACCGACCTGTAGGTTCCCCAGGATATATAGACTGGCTGCACATTCATATACTTCAGGACCTTGTTGCCGCTGTACGGTTCAATTCGTTCGACATACAGATCATAGGTGTCATCGTAAGGAGGGACTCCCCTGAAATGATTAAATCAGGTTGACGGGTCAGGCAGGGCTCAGATAACCCCCGAAAGGTATGCATCAAAATGTCATCAAAATTGATGTCACATCTCTCGCAACCATGCAGTACCGGAGTGACAGTCAGCGTTGTAGTTTTGCTGGTAAACTAGTAGTCTCTGGGGACATTCTGAACCGGAGGCAATCCATCCACGGCCAATCATTCTTGGTTGAAATTTCTTCTAACTGCGAATCATTCTCAACTCCACTCACCAGAAGAATGACTTGACATTCCGGTCTAAGATTCGCCATGACAACCCAAAATTCGTACTGACGCGCAAAATCTTATTCGGGTCGTTCTTATCATAACTGAGGATGACGCGGTGGTCTACAGGATTCAAGCTCAGCTGGTCTGGTTTGAAGGTGAGGCAGTGGCGCGAGAAACTTCGGCCCGAGTCCAGTGTTGTCAAGATGGCATTGTGTACAGTATCAGCAAAGACATACTGCAAGAAAGCAAACAGATTGTAACAAACTAATCTTTGGCTCTTATGTCTTGACTTATGTTCTATAATTTCATATTTTGTTTGGGCTATGATAGTCAGGTAAGGAGAATAATTGAACTGAACAAACCGCCCCAAGGAAGTTATGTATAATAAATTTGATAGAAAAATATTCATTTGTTCTTCAATACAAATTGCACAATAAATTAAGTATTGTCCATTATGTGAGGCACGTCTCCTGATATCTGATCTCATTACGAAAATAGATCTCTTAAAAAGTTTTTTGTACAACAAATTCAGGCTGACCCAATTCTTCGGGGCTTGTTTATGCTTGAGCGATCTTGATGAATGGAGACAGTCACAGGCTAACACGGGTGTATTGGGTCAATGCAAAGACTTATGGCATATGAAATCACATGACTTCATGTTATTACATACCACTCTACCGGTACATCCTTACGACAGTATGAGTGTCTTTTTGACCATAACAGAATTTGTTCACCGAAACAGTCAATGCCTGGGTGTTATGAATAAGACTGACAAATGCTTCTATCAAAAACTCCATTTACACTATTGAGATGACACGCCATGTAAAATAAACAAAATTCATGCTACTGCACATATAACTTGTGGAACAGTTTGCCCGAGGTGGTCGTGACCAGCTCCAGTCTTGAGCAATTCAAGACTGGACTGAAAATCCATCATTAAACAATTTAACTGACCCAGAGCTCTGTAACATCTTGAGCTCTGGGCTCAAAAGTGGCCACCAACATCTGGGCCACTTACCCGCTGCACACACACATTACCAGTTACATTAATCTTCAATATGATGAAGGAAGTTAACTTAACGGAAGAAGAAGAAGAAGAACTTACAGCATTAATATCATCCTTGTTATGATAAAATCTCTCAATGATCATTGGTTTTGGATGCTGACCCGACAGACATGTCAGGGAAAACAAGTCCCTGAACTGACCATCCTTTCTAATGAATGTCGTGCCGTAGTCATAGGAGATATAGAGGGAGCTGTTGGAAGTGTTGGTCTGGTGAAGATCCTTTGCCAACGCGATGATAGTGGAGCTGCCTTGCCCCACCCAGTGGACCATTAGCTGGTGGTGGCCATCCGTCAGGTTGAACTGAAATCATGACGAAAATGATGTACATCTGGTATGTTTTTACCCGACCCTAGGTGGTACAGGTGTATCTAGCAAAGGGCCTAGATAGGTTTTTACGGTCGATAACACCAGACAATACTCGAGCCACTGTCTGGCATTTTTTACCCGGTACCGAGAAGATCTATTCAGACTATTGACGTATTGTATATAGGGCCTAGGCCTATGGTTTGTATGTTTTCACCACCCTAGGTACGGTGGTGCAGGTGTATCTGGTAAAGGGACCATTGGAGCATAAGATATGGATCAGACTACAACATTGCAAATATCCAGACAGCAGCTGAGTTAGGCCTATAGGCCTAGATCTGTCACTGTGATCCGGATCAGATCGATCATGAGAAGATGCCCACTTTCTGTTTCACTTCCGTCTTCGAACTCAACAGCAACAGTCACACTACAGTGTCAAGTCAAATCATCAACAACCCAGCTTCCCCAAAAAATAGACATACCCTCGTTATATTCCCACTGTGGGCCTCTGGATCGTTCGGCTGGTCAGCCGGTCCAGAAGACGGTTTCGGGGGCGGAGCTGCATCTCTCTTGTTGCGCAAGTGCACTGAATCCGCATCGGAATTCAGGCTGATAATTCTTGTACCCGTCCCGTATTTCTCATCGTCTGATTCTGTAGGGAAGTGTAGGGTGTTGGACTTCATCCCATACCGTTTGCAGGACACAAAATCACTGGACAAAGCCAGGAGAAGCAAAAATAAACACGGATATTTCATTTTCATGCTTCCTGGCAGCGCCATTTTGCATGGAATTATCACTGTTCCATAACAAAGATAAATAAGCGCGGTAAAAAATAGTACGACATAAGTAAAAATCAACTTGATCACTGTTTGGGTGGAAAGCTGGTTTCTAAAAAATACCCTGTATTGTTTTAAAGTGATAATTGACTTTTTATTCACTTATCAAGGCACAGTTTTGGTTGAGTAATTGAAAAAATACTTTCATATAACACTGCGCGAACCGAATCACCAATCGTTCGAGTAACAGGTGACCGAGTTACTCGGGTTCCCATTAAAGGGCCACACAATCTCCAAGCGTCGTCAATGGTATTCCTTAGTGAGGTTTCGCAACGACCCGTTTAGGCCCTACGACGACGTTTATCTATTGTGTGAGTTTACCTGAACAATAGATAAACGTCGTCGAAGGGCCTAACCGGGCGGTTGCGAAACCTCACTATTATTGCTAAGTCTTACTCGATCTACTGACTATGTGAGATTGCAACGGGTGTATGTAAAATTCGACATTGCGGTTCAAAGACCGGAAGATAGGGGGCCACAGGGACAACTTGTGCGCGTGATAATAAACTGAGACAATTAGAGTAATAATTGATATGCTTGCGTTTATTATTCTTAGTTAGGTAGATTTGGTGTCTTATATTGACATGCATGTCCTGTGTTTTCCCGCCACTTTTTTCAATCCGACGAGTTATCGCATTTCTCCTCCTTCATTGTCTTGCACTTATTGATTTCGTCAACTCTTTTATCACGACACCTAGTATCGGCCAAGTCACAATTCTTCACCAATTTAAAGATTGCCGGACATGAGATGTTGCAGTAGCCATATTTGAATGATTGGCGACAGAAGTCAAGGACAATGTGGCCCAGGGCCGGGGCGTGGCTGTACCATGGTTGGGATGAGTAGGGTCGCCATGACCACAAGGATGAGACCATTAGGCTGTAAAGATAAAACAGAATCGTATCAAATAGGCTGGGAATAAAAGACCATGCATATATATATATAACAATCAGTTTAGCACTCAATGTTTTGACAATGCTCAGCTTCCAGGCAACGCGCGAGAGGATGTTATGGTGCCGATACGTCTCCTGGCCGATTTTACAGTAGCCCGGCGAGGCCAAGGGAGCGTGTAGATGTGTATAGTCGACGGCCCCTGCGGGTAGGCCTAATCATGGTGGATGGGCCAACATGGGGGTGTACACTAAAACACCAGTGCCCAATGGTTTTCACAGACGTTGGTAGCAGGCATGGGGACTTTAGTTCGGTTGTAGCCCCGCAACGTTTACCAAGGTGACTGCTGCGGCTCATCTTTTGGTGCTCGCGACATTTTGGTGTGTGTTTTGGACATTCTGATGCGAGCAAAGGATCTCATATGGCATCTTACGTTCGTTACATTCTAGGTACCTTCTCCATGCTTCGATGCTTCTAAATACCAAGATGCTAGTCTTGTCACAACTGTCCAGTACACTCACCGGCATCTTCCGTTCCTGTAATACTTTCTTCAAGTCTCTTGTGGTGAATAGAATTCCCGGGGCTGCCGCAAAACTATTTTGGTATGGATCTAATAAAATGTTTCTGGTTGTGGTACAAACTTGCGTATGCCTATATGCCTACATGCCTACACCACCTGTATTTATATAATTGGATGTGCTCATCTGTCACCGAATTGCGCAATGTATCAAAATACCAATTCTAACTTGAACCAGCGTCGTATATTATGATTGAGAGCACTGACCCTTTAAAGAGGTTAAACGCGTGACGTACTTACTCGAGTTACTCGAACGACCGCGCCATGTGCACGCGTGACTCTTTATATACTATAAAATCAGCGAGTTGGATATAAGCGCATTGTTGGTTCAGTGGTAGAATTCTCGCCTGCCACGCGGGAGGCCCGGGTTCGATTCCCGGACAATGCACGAATCATTTTTTATTTTTTATAATCGCACCAGCCAATGTTTTTAGTACGACTCGCATCCATTTATAACAGTGTAAATAATTGAGGTTTACCCAATTTTAGAGGTGTCGTCTGTAAACAACGCGTCTGCAAAAAAGTCTACTGATATCTATTTATCGCAGAAAACTTACAGTTTCTACTGAAACAGTGAATTATCCTTTCTATTCTTGAAGTTGCAAGTTGCAGGAAGGTTGCTAATCATCCTGTAATATAATACATGTACTAGCATTGTACCCGCGGCGCAGGCAGGTTCAAAATGGGCTATACCTTGAATAGATTGAATTGCAATGAAAATCTAATGCAATATCACTTGGCTTCTGTGAGTGGTAGAGAATTGACAGTGTCCGATTAAAAATTCCTCATTACTGCTCCGCTGAAGTAAATTTCCGAAAATAAACATAACGTTGCATCAGGATAACATATCACCTGCAAACGTGCAAAATTTCGAGACGAAAAACTTCCCCCAAAAGGCACTTTATCGAGCCGCCTTATAGTATTATGATACAGATTGTATTGCAGGATGCTTGGCCAATTGTCTCTCAAATCAATTAAAGCGCCACGGGGTGGTAAAATATGTAACGAAACGAAGAGACCGAGGACAAGACAAAAGAGGGGGGACGTTCGTAAGAGACAACGGCACAATATCATTCACTGACAAACTTAGTTCACTGACAACACATACGACATGCTAAACTCTAATTAGGAAAAGGTGTTCACAGCTAAAGAATGGATAAAATCACATTTACTCAGGATTGGCACAACTATCAGAGACGTTTGAGGACAGTGTTTGGATTGTGTCTTTGTTTAGGATTGTTCACGGCTTCAACGACGCGAGCAGACGACGGATTTAGGTCTGGTTCGGCTGCTGGTCAGATTTTGAGAGGCAAGAATATACCAACAAGGTAGGACGAACTCCCAATGCCCTCGAAGTTATCTTTTTGCGTCCTTAATCTGATCTTGTCGAAAAAACTCCATCCTGCCTGTGGGATTGGCGTTACTAGAAGGCAGTAAGTGCATCTTTCTAATCATTTGGTGTCCCGCTGTAGACGGATTTGAAATGTCTTAGGATAGAACGGGTGGACCCCCTACAATGCAACGGTCAAAATCCTAGGGCATGGGGGGGGGGGGGGGGGATCGTCGGAACGAATTCAGACATCGCATGTCAACTTTCTGTCTTTTGCGGCCTCAAGCGGTATAACGTTTCGAGGAAAGTTAGAAAAGTCGTCGTCTCTCTTGTTGCGTATAGTATGAGGACACTGACGCATATGGGGAGCAATCACACATATTCTACACCGGGACTATTCAGTTATTCTTGTTATAGCATCCTCTCAAAAGGCCTATTGTTCCCTCTTCAAAATGTGTCGTTGATTCAAAGCGTGTTAAAATCATCGTCAGTACAAACTCTAAAGGCCTAATTAAGCTGATTGGCCTAATTAGCAACTGTCTTGAGGAATTTCGACGGTGTTATTATCAGGGCACTCCAGAGTGAGAGGTGATATCCGTTGAGGACAATCAGGGATGGACACTGCCATCTTTAGTTCAATGCACTAGTTTGTCAATGCACTTATGAACGATACCCTAGGATATAGGATATACGTGTATACCGTTAACCCTCCTGTTACTAAAGTGATATCATTTCATTTCGACGAAACTAATTATTAATAGATGACAGATATCCCATGAATAAGACGAGCAATTAGATAGTAATGACGGACTTTCATAATCCTTAGGTAAACAAAAACCGGCTATTGTCGCTGATACAAAACTATGATATCGTTCTGACATGTCTAAACCCTATTACATAGGCTCTCTCAGGCCCGATATTTAGTCTAAAGTGACATTAAGAATATAAGATTAAGCGATAAAACCATGACACAATGACAAATTCGTCTAACGTGCGTAGATTTGTTGTGTAATAAAACAAACAAGTTGTCATATTTTAATGAGCGCTAACATAAGTTAACCCTTCATCACAAGGACCAACTCATCCCTGGGTGGTGCTGGAGTCACTCCGGAGTTCGAATTGGTGGCTGGAAGTTTCGAGGCTAACTTCTTCTTACTCATGCTTTTAGTACCTGACGGTATTACCTATTTGCTTTTGCAGTAGCCCAAACGTTTGTCTTCATGGAACCAGTCAATACTGTTGTCCAGGATGGATGCAGCTCTATCCGAACGGACCATGCACTCAGCGTAGGTATTCTGAGAAAAGAAGGACAAAAGATATTGAGTCCACTGGCAAGGTTATGTCGAGGCCAATCGGGTGCACTCAAATTGCTTCTCTGAGAAGCGGATAACGCCAGTGATATCGCATCCGTCCAGGTCTTGTTCCAACCACTGATGACAATCGCGAATACATCCTTGACATCTTCAAGAATAAGTACTTTGCACTGTAAAGTAACCATTGCGGTGTAGCCTTGCACCGTCTCTTCGCCACAGAAAAGTGAATGATAATTCATCAACAAACTGGGTCAAAACGAGACTTCGTAGACCAGCCCTCTCTGTCCCGCTTTGAAATGCGCCATTAGCTTCCAAACTTCCCAATAAACCAGGCATAACAATGCTGCGTCATTGCTCCTCCCGATTGGTGAGGCCAAAACTCATGTTCGAAACATTAGGAGTGGGCAGCTGTTAGCCAAAGAAGGATACTACTCGGGCCACCTGTATATTGCTTTGAACAGCCCCCCACGGCCCATCACCTCAAGAAATACACCTTAGTGTTTTCCTCAGCCTTTCTCTGCTTGTTTTAGCGATCTGTGAGGGTGTCTGCAGCGAGGGACGATGTATAGCCCCGAACTCGTGCCGCTGCCCTGATGGAGGAATACGTCATACATGTTTGGGAGACACGGCCTCAACACATCAACGTAGGTTTTCATTCGGGGAACTGGCTCATTGCCACTTGCATGTCGAGGCCGTTCTAAGCCACTTTCAGTATGGAAACGCAAAATAAGGCTTTGTAAAACAGACCGTCCAAAACAGGTACTTCGACGACCATTTTGGATTTTGGCGGTCATCTTAAACATGAGGGGGAGGGCAGGGTGCTACTTTTAGGAGAGAATATAGGTCTACATCTACATGGTTCTCTGGAAAGGAAAAATGTTGTTTTACCAGACTCTGGCCTGTTTAGTTTTCAAACGATGTGCTTTTATTGCTGCAGGTCAGGTGAATGCTGATGACACGAAGACAGCCTGCGAAGACCTTAGATGTCATCAGCATTGCTCCGTCCACTTCGACAAAGCATTCTGTTCGTGTCTGCGAGGTTATCATCTCGGGATAGACAGGAGGCATTGCCAAGGTAAGGTCAAAGGACGGTCACACAGCCGTGAGGCCATTGGGGATCCTACTCATTCAACAAAGCGGTCTTCTCCTGTCTTCCTTCCACAGGGCGGGCAAGTCCCCAATCTTGAGTCCGTCCAGTCTTTGGTATAAAACAGGAAAAACCTTCAGAAATCGTCGTCGATGAAGTACATTTGCGCACTCAGTACTTAATCATTCATAGCTCTTCGTAAAGGTTGCTAAACCTGCCAATATCTCGGTTACCAGACCACCATAAATGACTTGGCCACTATGATATGACGTACCACCAGCGTACGGTGTATATTATAAACGGCATCTGGATGAGCGTCGTACAAAATGACGACTTAATATTCTGACAGGTATGATTTGGTAAACATCTTCCTTTCTTTTCACAGACATCAACGAATGCCATAGTCACAATGTTCCGTGTCACCAACGGTGCGTCAATACTCCAGGAAGCTTCCGGTGTTCCTGCTTCGAAGGCCACGTGCTGACCTCCAACGGGAGGACCTGTAGACGAGTTGATGATCATTCAAGTGAGTCAAGATGTACACCCTGTTTTTTGTTTAATATCACTTGGCATCATTGTACCTATCTGCGTAGGCCTACATCCAGTGAACATGCAGTGCAGGACTGCCAGTTAAACCTTTAGTCCTGAAGTTGATTCCAACAAAAACCTTTAAACCACTATTTCATTTTCATGGTTTCCCGTTCAATATTTCTTTTTACAAATCTATTTATAGTTGACGGTGCATGCAAGGGCGGTGCTTGCGAAGAGAAAACGAGTGACGTTCAGTCCGACACACCAGGCAGTCGCCAATCAAGCGCATGGACAAATTTCCGGCCAAACACATTGGTCAACCAGCGTCACGTGATCAATGGAGGTCAAGGCCAGCCGCTCTTTACAGATGATGAGTTTCAGAAGGTTTTCGGGGACTACTTTCGTGGCTCGAGTATGGAGAGTGAACATGACAGATCGCGAATTGGTCGAAGCACAGCAACCATGCGGCGGAACTCTCCGCAGAGTTTTGTTGGGAGATCACAGCATCCAATACAGTCCGAAGTGCGATCAAATTCGGAGAGAAGAGTGCCTGTTGTCGAGTTTAGGAGGGGCAGCAGTGTTGTCCAAGCCAGTCTTCACACTGGCAGGCAACAGGGACAGACATCGACAAACCAAAAGACCTATGGGCAGACGTCCAGTGGAACACAAGGGTATCAGTATCCGTCTCAATATCCTCCACGCAACAGGCAAGGTTACCCCTCGCGCAGCTCTCAGTCCAACCCAGGATACACCCAGAGCTCGAGACCTACTCATCAAAGTTCATTCAACGCCCAAGGTTCTAGAAACTACCGACAGAGACCTTCGCAGGGTTCGAGTACTCAAGGCCAGAGCTCTTCAAGCAGCCATAGCTCACGGCTGGACCCGGGGCAGCATCTGAGTTTCACAAATGGTCGTGCATCAGTCTCTGTTGGCCTGCACCACACCTTTGATCCAACGAACCAGGGTCAAGGTGAAAGGAGCACGGGGTACCAAGGTCAGGGACAAGGTAGCACGGGGTACCAAAGTGAAAGGAACACGGGGTATCAAGGTCAGCGGAGCACGAGATACCAAGGTCAAAGGAGCATGGGGTACCAAGATCAGGGTCAGGGGAGCACGGGGTACCAAGGTCAAGGTCAAAGGAGCACGGGGTACCAAGGTCAAGGTCAGGGGAGCAGAACATATAATGGAAACTCTGGGCGAGGTACCAGTGCTCTCTCCGGAGGAAGTTTTATAAACTCTGGTAGCAGAGGTAGGGACCAGCGAGGTTCCCCAGTCAGTGGCTTCGACGGGAGACGGGCCGGATCCCAGGGATCTACCAACAGTGGGTACCACCAAGGTTACCACCAAGGTTCATCTGACATTGGTATTGGCCGCTACGATGAATCATCGGGAAATTACAGAGGACGAGCCACTAGCAACTTTAGAGGGACAGGGAGGGATTCCCGTGGCTCTTTCGGATTGGGCAGTGTTAGTCAAGGTTCAGCGGGAACTACCTTCAGAGGACCAGAGCCAAATTATCGCGGATCCGCAACAAGTAGTTTCGAAGGCTCCGAGAGCCCAAGATCGATGAACAACATGGGAACTTTCCCAAGCAGGGACGGGAGACGTGGATCTCTGGGACAATATTTTCTAAACGATGGCAGGACATTGGTCAATCAGAGAACTGGTGAAGTCAGCAGTAAGACTGCCGCACGCAATCCTTTCCCTGATCTTTCAGACGGTAACAGGAGAGTTTTGATTGACACGAGCAGACAGTTCTCCAGTCCACAGTCTGCTTCAGCACAGTATCAAGCCGGTACAGGGTTGCGGGCTGGAGGTGGTAGCCCTGAGAATCCAAGTGGGTCATCTTTCCGATCGGTTCCATCCCAGGTTCAAGGTGGTACTCAATTTCTCGGAAGCAATGCACAGTTCCAAGGTCAATTTCCTGGCGGAGCAAACAAGTTTCAGCCAAATAGTAACGGACAGATACCATTTGCTTCTGAGGGAAATACATTTGTCGATACCAGCAAGCAATTTTCCAGTGTGGGCCAACCAGGAATTCCTCCGGATGGTTTCCCATTCCAAAGCAATCAACAGGGCAGGTTAGGGAGGCAGTACATTCAGCTCCCTGACGGCCGTTTCGTTGAGGACACGTCAGGAAGAGCTATTCAAAGTCAATTTCAAGTACAAGGTCAAGGTCAAGGTCAAGGTCAAGGTCAAGGTTGTCTCGGTACAGGAAATGTAAATGGCGTCCAGACACAAAATGGCGGCTGTGGAAGTGGGGCACAGAGTGGCAGTAGCGGACCAGGAGGAGCCGTGGTCGATCTTAGTAAAGACGGAAGGCCGTATACAGACCCCAATGCCCAGTTATTCCAGCCAGAAGTCGACAAGATCCCGACATGTGGGAATTCAGGGCAGGCTGGAAATGGACAGACTGGTGGATGCGCTAATTCGAAGGGACCTGCTAACCGAGGAGCAAACTGGAACCCATCGTATGAACAGTTAACAAATTGGAATGATTTCGGTCAGTTCATGGGGCAAGGGGGTGTCCAAGGATTAAAACAAGGTCAAGGACAACAACGTGTCGGATGTGGAGGAGCCGCTGGACAACCAAATTGGAACGTTGACGTAGGGCGATGGCAACAGCCAATAGGACCGCTTCCATACGGGCCGGTGAATTGTAACGGAGGAGCAAATGGGGGACGACTGCCATGTGGAACGAATGGAGAAGTCAGCTGTACAGGACCAGGGTACGAAACCGATCTTCCCACTGGGGGAAATAGTGGGGTAGGCGGTCAGCTGCCGTGTGGTGCCCGCGGAGAGACAAGTTGCACGGGGCCAAATGGTCAACCAATAAATGGGCAAGTAAATGGTCAGCTTCCTTGTGGGAGCAATGGAGAGACGAGCTGCACCGGGCCTCAGTTCGGTTCCCAACTATCAGGAAATCAGTTTGGAGGGTCTCAAATTCGAAAATCCACCGTGGATCAATCAGGTACTTACCCTGGAATCGGTCGCAGTACAGTGATTGAAAATCCCAATGGCTTCCCTATAGACATGGGCTCAATGAAAACTGGAGGCAACACTAATGGATTCCTAATCGATTCTGGAGATGGAAATGGCAATGGATTCCCGACTGACTCAGGAAATGGAAATGGCAATGGATTCCCTATTGACTCTGGAAATGGAAATGGCAATGGATTCCCGACTGACTCAGGAAATGGAAATGGCAATGGATTCCCTATTGACTCTGGAAATGGAAATGGCAATGGGTTCCCTATTGACTCTGGAAATGGATTTCCAAGTTCATCTATTGACACAGGAACAGAGGGTGATTCTCGCTTGGGAACTTTCCCAATTGAAATCGACATGACTGGAAAGTCGCTAGATGGGGGTACCAGTTCCAATATCCCTGGTGAAGGTACCTTCCCGGAAGGCACAGACAGGAGGGTACCCGAAGATCTCACATTCCCTACAGAAAGTAGCAATGTTAGAGGAAGTGACGTCATCGGCGGGAATTGGCCAAGTGGAATACCACATTCTAGCGGAGGCACCAGAGGTAGGAAACTGTTGAAGATGTTAGCCTACGGTCTTTCCAAGTAAGGCTTGCTTAACCTCGTAGAAAGGAGCTCAAGCCATTGCAGTCATCTTAATCTGTATCGCATAAAGCATGATACAACACCTGTGAAAGCCTTAGAATCGTTCAAATTGATAGTCGTTTTCTTCTGCGTAGATTGATGCGCGAAAAAGTCGTGTTTTTTAGTATGTAGTTTCCCGATGACATCCAGATTTATTAGAAATAAACTTGATTTTACTTGTTTTTAGTCAAACCTATGGTAATCGACCGCATCGTGGAGTTCAGAGCGCAAGTACCTCAATTCGGCGGCGAGGAAGGACCACAAAGGGGCGACATCCAAGTCGGGAAAGATTCATTCAACTCTAGGAACGTAAGGATCACGGCTAACGGAGCCTCCATATTATGTACTGGACCAGCATGCAGGGGACAGGTACAAATTGGAGACCCAGAGAAAAATATTTTGCTCAGAATGTCAAGGGAACCCAGTTAAGGTCTTACTGAAAATCGTGGCACATGCTGGAAGCCAGACATCTCGACAGAGGCATTTCACGTGGCGCTATCGCCCATGGTCTCTGTGATATCACGCTGCGCTGTGTAGTGATCAAGGCCCTAAGCGATATGCGCCACGTAACTCCTTCTGTGAAAATAGGTATTTGGGTTGGTGATGTTAGAGGTATGGCTGCTGTCAAAAAGAAGCTCACTGGCCTCAGCAACAAGGAGATGGTTGCACTGGACTTCTACCATAAATGAAAGTTAACGTGTCTGTGCTGAAGTTCCGCCATCGGAGGCCCAGGCTTCATTACAAGTTTTCAATCAGTGGTTTCGATACATCGGTTCAGGCGGGTGATACTGCGATGCTATCTGTTTTAGGTCCTTTCTTTTGCAGCTCGAAGGTCAGGGAGATGGCGCACTCTCTTTCCAGTGTCCCCGTGGGAAGGTCCCCCGCCTGACCAAGCATGGCATTGCCTGCATGCTCCTGGAAGACCTTGAGGAGCCCGCCTGCAAGCCGCAGTGTGCCAACGGAGGGACGTGCCAAGAAGGGAAGTGTGTGTGTCCGCCAGGGATTACTGGCCCAACTTGCAATTACGGTAAGCCAGGAGGAAGTAACGTAGGAGGGAAGTTGCTACCTTTATCCAATGAACCTCCCTCCAAAGTCATTTCATCTCGGGTGAGCCCAAAACTGTTTTGGATGTAGTTCGACCGGACATTTTACAGTCAAGTGTTCTACGACAATATTCCCATCTACGGATGCTGTTTGAGTTATGAAAGGTCTGCAGTCCGATCGTTGTGGTCGTCAGTACAACTCAGGTGCATCCAGCAAGTAGCCAATGTAATGTAGTTTAGGGCGACAGTGGTATTGGCAGCTCAGTTCGTCATTTTACTGTGATGTAGAAGTAACTTCAGCAACCACACTTTTTATGCTTACAATGTTCGTTTCGGCCTGTCCTTCCAGATATTGACGAATGCACCATCCTGTCAACCACTGCCCAGCGCTGCCCTTTCAAGTGCGAGAACACATTTGGTAGCTACCGGTGCGTCTGTCCGCCCGGCCAGACTCTCAACTCAGACGGCAGGTCATGTAAAAGTAAGTTAGATGATCAAATCACTGTTCGTCTGGTGTAAGATGATGATGACAACACCTTAGTCGTAGTGAACTAAGGCCTGGGCCCGGTTGTTCAAAGCTCGGCTATCTGCTCAGTGACCTGCCGGTTGTTTGGCAGCCATAAACAAGATGATACAAGATCCCAGCAAAATCCTTACGTGAGTTCGAAATAGACAGGTGACTGCGTTCTAGACCATCGTCTGCCTGACAAAGCTTACCTAAAACCAGTTAAACATACATAATTCATCTTTTCAGCGGTGGAGTGTTTTCCAAAATGCATGAACAAGGGCAAATGCGTTGAAGGAACGTGTGAGTGTCCACGAGAATTCATGGGAAGGTACTGCCAGTCTGACGTCAATGAGTGTAAGAATGATTCGTCTCTGTGCCAGTTCTACTGCAGGAATACGTTTGGTGGCTATGTCTGCCTCTGTCCGCCTGGCTCAAGATTACAGCCGGATAAAAGATCATGCACGCGTAAGTATGCAGCAGTATCCTATCCTGGGATCCATCACCACTATTTCGCATCTTCATCTATATCAGGGAATGAAGAGGGGCTTGGGAAACCTTCTTATTCATGATCAGTTACATCGTAGTACAATCAAGACGGTGTAGGCAGCGTAATATCACACAGCGTAATGTCTTTGAATCTTGTTTTTAACATAGATTTGTTCAAAATTAAGATGACGTCGGATAGTATGCATCCCTTTAAATTACCAGAGTGGCAATAGTGATTAGATTCATGTCACACTGGCCATCACAAGGCACCTTTTGCTAATAGCAGTGCTGTACCGGCACCGATATCATATAGTATGTGCATTTATCTTTTAGTTTTAGTCTTGATCTCTTTGCTATCTCTCAACAGAAGAGACGTGTCCCCACGAGTGTCAAAAGGGTGGTGTATGTGTAAAAGGCCGATGTCGCTGTCCTCCAGGATACCATGGTCTCACATGTCAACTTGGTAAGTCAGCATTGAAATCACATTCTGAAGTAGCAGTGAATTTAAAGTGACAACTTTGGGCAAGGGATTAAGGTGGCGAGGAGGATGGAGATATTTCAACAATCCTTTTTGGAGATGTCACGGCCCAGCTGCAAGCAATTTTCATTATAAAATATCAACATATCTCATGCAAAAGTTGTTCCTTTAAGATTTGTAAAAAAGGGAACGTGTATGGAGAAGGAGGTAACTTCGCTCGACCAGGCGTATGCCTTTGATGGGGCGAGTTTAGTCTGCAAGTCTCATCGATTTGCTCAAGGTCGAGGACCCCTTGTAAAACAGATCTACTTTTTTTCCCGCAGACATCAACGAATGCACGCACTTTAAGCCCTGTAGCCACGAGTGCATCAATTCGATCGGGAGTTTCTCCTGCCATTGCCCTGAAGGATTAGTTCTCAAATACGACGCTAGGACCTGTCAGAACGCAACCCTTGCTGCAGCGGATCTGGATATGAAATAGCGACGTCATTTCAGCAGGAAGGCGTCTGCTTTCAGGACCTGTTGGCATTGACAATAAAAAAGAACTTCCACGAGGGTGGTTCAGAATTCACCAGCTAGCAGAGATGAGAATCGATTTTCTGTTGGTCTTCACGTTATCACTGGCTTTAACTACGCAGTAGTTAGACACTAAATGATACCTTTTCTGTAAAAATCTTTTTTCATTGTATAAATTCGGTTGAAGTACAGCAATGCTGGTAGTCAGTCAGGAGGATATTTTTGTATGATACGCGTTCGCATTGCCCTATTACGCGCTGCGCTTTGTATAGTCTTCACGAATATATCACCGTTTTAAATGTTGTGTAGATATTTTAAAATGAAATACACATATGATAAAAATATCATGTTTGCTTGCAAAAAGGTAGCTACCCTTTTTATTTGCTATGTGCAGAGAAGACCACCGTACTTGGAGTTTGTGTGTCTCGATATAGGCCAACCTCATAAAGACCTCACTTTGCCAGTACAAGATTCAGACAGCCAGGCACGATTCGTCGTAAAGCACATGCAAAACCTGACAACTTATGATAACGGAATATAGCAAAGTCCCTGGAGCACCGAGGAGGCAACGATCCACTGCAATAACTGAAAATGGTACTGTCCTTCGCATCAGGATATATCATTCTCAGTGTGACAGTCATCGCCGTAGGCAATGTCACATCCATCGTCGTCTTTTGAAGGACGAGTCGCCTTCAGGACGCTACGGTTCAGTATCTCAGCGTGATGCCGTTATCCGACCTGGGCGTCCTGGTCGTATAAATGGCGTTTCAAGAACATGATTGACATTGGGAAATTTACACTTGGAGCCTACAGATGCGGCAGTTCAGGTATAGCACACCGAATGATGTGGTTTTTCAACAAAGATGACAACGATACGACTGCTAGTAAAACGTATAATTATGAACAAGATAAAGTAACATCTTCTTACGAAACGATCGAAAACTTTTAACGGGGAAAAAGACAAAGAAAAATTTAAACACAACTTGAACCAAACTCGACTATAACAGAACAGTGCGATGAATGATCAAAATATGATATGCCCACATCGAATCGTTGCCGACTTCTCGAAAAGGTCTGTTTTGTGCCTTGAAGTTTTACCAGTCTGAATGGCAGGTCTTCCAGGTTCTACTGTTACTACTGCTACTACTGTTCTACTAAGTCATTCTTACTAACGATACGGTACCATACTCATTTTTCTGAGACTAAATGGCAATAGGTGTAATCATAGTCACGTGTTTCAATAACCTCGTGCTCAAGTTCAAGTTAACGAGGCTCTGAATCCGGTCCTGCGCCATCTCCAGCGTGACTTAGTCGCTGTGCTGACAAATTTGTCAGCGCGTCCACGCATATCTCGATGCCATCATTCCTCTTCGCTCCTGTATCGATTGACGCGGTGACATCAGACTCGGATCCCCTCAAAGCGACCATGCTTCCAGTTAGCACGCCATGGGGATGACCAGTTTGGAGCTTGTCGCCAACAAAATCAAGATGACCAATTCCCGGATAAGAGCCAAGGCTGACACGGTCAAGCTTATCGCTGCCGTGGCGGTAAGGCAAGCCCAACTGTCCTGTTCTTGCGCCACCATCGTCCATGTTTTGAAAGTTCTCGTCGCCTTGTTTCGGATGTATCTGTCCAGTCGCCAATCGAGGTATTTCATTCCGACATGGTTCAAGTGTAGTATAGTCTGGTAGCATTTCCGTCCCGCGGAATGCATCAGCATTGCTTTTAGGTTGAAGGCTAGCATAATCAGAGCACTGACCCTGACCATGAGCTAGGGCTTGACCTGGGAATGAAGCACTAGGATGGCACACACTTCGAGAAATAACTGCATCTTTCCGATATCTGCCATCGTCTGAAGGCAAACTATCAGCACTATTCCTAGCTGACATTGCAACACTGTCAGTCTCACTACAACTTGAAGGATCCCCACTGATAACACTCCAACTGATCTGACTCCAATTCCGAGGCAGTCCGCTATCATATTCACAGCGAGTAGCCTCTAACTTCTGAACCGGGACTGGGACGGCAACCCCGGGCTGTTCATTGCCTCCGGAATTCCGACTCTGTCTATCGCCGACAACGGAAGATAGCATGGCTGGATTGCAGTACCCGTCCTCCTCCATCGCTATGGTCCGCGGTGAGCGAACAACACGCTTGGACGACGCATCGACTCCTTCGGAGAAGCCTGGGTTGTCGATTCCTTCCACGTTGCTAAAACCTGTATAATTCGTCAAGCAATGTTCGCTAAGCTCTTCAAAGACACACCCCGTCGAGTTCAACTCGGTTGTACCTAAATCCTCTACATCTGCACAATCTCCACCTCGCGTGTCAACCGCTGCACTCGTCGCCACCTCGGGCCTTTTATAGCTTTGCATTTCTTGAGAGGACAATACCGGTTCTACGATGAGCTCCTCGTTCCGTTTCGACCTTCGCATCTTCACCAGACATATTATAGCTTGGATGACCCCGAAGAGTAGAACACAGGTCACGGTCAATGCCACAGGTAGAACTACACCCATGAGGGGATCTTGGTCAGCTTCACCTCCGGGAATAGGAGGGAAGATCGCAGTGCTGGTAGCTGAAATGGAGAACAAAACACAATACATTCGAGACCATCAAGTCATAAACGTATGATCAAACTATTTATAAATACTCGAAGATGTGCTAATCCCGTTGAAGATCTGCGCTGGATGCCCTTTGAAAATTTGAAGAAATTCGCCCTACCTCCCTGATCGTAATTTGAGAAGATTTGACAATTACTTAAACTTTACGGTTTGTTTATTAGCACACGATCTCTGAACCTGATGATGATTTGTTGCGAAAATGAGTTAACTCACTATACAGGCAGCCTCGTTCCTCATATTCTTCATAGCCATCATCAAGCCATACTTTCCCCGAATCGTCGCAGTCCACTACTCCGTCGCAGACCTTAGAGTAATCGATGCAATCTCCCAAGTAGCACTCGTACTGGGTAGAGGGGCACCGTGAGGTGGTTGGTCGAACGACTGTAGAGAAGAAAATAAAGGCTTTCAATATTGTACAAGTCAATCCGTCATAAGAGGACTCCGACACACCGAGAGAAGAATATTCCGATTGTCTTATTCTTTATTGTATAGGGTGGACAAGCGTACATGCTGATGCCACCAGGGTATAGCCGAAAGAAAGACGTACCCTGAGAAAGAATTACCTTGCATAACAAACGGATACGATCAATGACTCGACTTCTGGGAGGTATAACCCTAGTCGTTGGTACACAGTGATTGTGTGAGAGCATAATGGTTGGTGTACACGCAAGGGCAAGTTTATTTTTCAAAATAGAGTCGTCGGCTTTGATTTTCTTTGGAGACACCATAGGATCACGACAGTGGTAAATTGTCAGCCGGTTTGGTACCCCCAAACACCATCGCTCTCGACTTATATCTCGTGTGGGCGCTGAGAGCATTCGCTGCAACCTTACCTATATATCCAATGCATGTTATTAGAAGAAAGATTGCCAACATCCTTTATTTTATCCAAAGATTTACATGTATAATCAACACAACGCGGACGTCTTCCATTTTATCAGTCCAGGCTCAACTTAATACATATTTGTTTACGAAGAGTGGTTTATTGGGTGATTGTTTACAAAGACATAAAAGAAAGCTGTTACGCAGATCAAACTACGGCGTGATAAAACATTACAACGTTTTCCTGGACAAAGACATGTGGTGAACACGCACAGTCAATCCTCGCGGTAATCTATACAATGATTAATCCCAATGATATTGACGCAACACCCACTTTCACAATAGAACCAATCTGAAATAACTACATGTACTTGGACAATGACTGTACATTTGGCAAGGTTGACATTTTTACACACCTCAGGTGATGACGTAACGTAATGCACTTGGTCAGTTCCTCGCGAGCGGGCAATGTGAATACATCTTTTGAGATTCTATAAAAAGCGATTTAGATGTGAGTGAACCACCCCACAAGCTAGAATTTGGTTATCATTTTTCCAAAGCAGTGTTTGAATGGTGCCACCTTGGTCTGGGAGAATCGCCACCCCAAGTTATGTGCCCCTGTCATTGGATAATTGGCTTTAGATTCGATGTCCTTCTGACGTACCTTTTGGCCAGCAGGGGATTCGTTGGTTCAAAGGCTGACCTATGACCATTTACCCGAAACTCGAAATACCGAATTACCCATAATCCTCGCCAATATCAAAACATCCGTGGAGCAGATAAATCGGCGTCTCCCTCCAATTTGTTTGATGCATTAATGGACACCTCTAAGTGACATTTGGCTTCATCGAAGGATTAAATTCAACTTAAACCCAAGTATAAGATTGGCCATGTCGATTTAATTTAATCCCTAATGTTGGTGTCTGCGACCTTATAACGTGACAGGTCGGGAAGCATATGTCTTACATTAAAGTCGGGGGCTTTGATGTGAGAATAAGTTTGAAATGGACACGCGCCGTGTGCTTTTGAAGGTGACATCGTGACTCTGTGGATACATTCAGTTTTATACAGCTTGTATATCAAAGCTAAAACCACCTTGGCAAAGTATGACTGAAATATACCCTTTCCACTCAACTGGGAGCATAGATGACACTGTGTCAATAAGGCCGTTTTTGAAGTGTTTTCGTTGCTTAGTGTTTCCTCCTATTGGTTTGGAACGCTGAAGTTTGAAGTGTCCGTCTGTGGTAGGGCTCGAACCTGAGCTCGGGAAAGCGAAACCAAGGCTGCCGAACTGACTTAAGCCTGGTCTGCATTGAGCAAAGCTTTGCTTGCCAACATCAGCAAACTTTGTGTTTGGTCGTGTTAATTGGCGACAAAGAGTTTGAACGGTTTCAGTAATGTGGGCGCATTGATAACTATTTCAAATACAACTTTTCAAAATTTATCAGTTCTTCTCTGACAGGCAAAAAATGAAACTATTTATCGTATAAGGTGCCGTAAGTAATGACTCGAGCTACTTAGTATGTAATGGATATTGGTAAAAAGCATCACCAGACGCTTAAATAGCACTAATTGAGGAAATACGCGCATGTGTCTTTTGGTAACTGTATCAATTTAATGACATATCACCTTATCGAAAAGAAATATGGTTTTTTAACGTTCTTAATGGGAAGTACACGGTATTAATAAACTCACTTGATACGCATGTTGCGCTAAAACAGGAAATCTTTTACTCTACTTCCTTTTCGGTGTAAAAGTTGTTTTTTACTTGGCGCTAAACAGGGAGACCTGCGCCGACATATCATGCGTATGTTATCTGATATCGTAGAAAGTATTGTAAAGATTTTTATTAAAAATATTAAAATACGTCTTTGTGTTTCTATCATAGAGCCGAATACGCCCGAAGGAATCTCAGAAGGACTAGAAGATTCATGTACCTGTGAAGGACATAAGAGAAACGTCTTTGATACACTGGGTATTGTGTATTTGCTACCCTGGGTATCACAACTTTGGTACTCACGCTGTGGCCTTTTTGCGATTTAAAGGGAAATATTTTTTTGCGATTTAAAGGGAAAGATTTCGGCACATTCTTGACGCTATTAGAATGATAATGAAAAAAATAAAGAAATAACACTATTGTGTACACGAAAGAATAAATAGCAACAAAATGAAGAGAAAAAAAGAGAAAAATGTAGTGGACTCACGGGGAGTCGAACCCGTGAACACCAGAGCGAAAGCCCAGCATTCTTACCGTTGAACCACCAAGGCTTTCATGTTAGTATGGAGATCTTCGTCGCGTGTCATAGCCAGGCTACGGCGATCTGAACCTTGTGTGAAATAAGGCGAACTTTTATTTCACACAAGTTTCGGAACTTTGAGAATATTTGTGTGTTGGCCACTTTGATGGAGGGCCTAGGCCAGCAATAAATCATAGCTGCTTTTAATGAAGCGTTGCCTTGGCTACCAGAATAGTTGTTTTTACTAATGATTTTTATGAGTGTAATAGGCACGCACAAGCGAATCCTCGAAATGACGATGAGATATTTTCAGACACACGACATGAAAGGTGGCATAACCATGATCACCCTGTGCCATCACATTCTTTGTTTCTTATCTAATGCATCTACCAAAGTTACAGCTTTGATTTCGAAAGTCCCCTGTGTATGATCAGGTTATTTTGCATCATAATTGAAAGGGTTTCTATTTCGAATCCCGAGAGAAGCCGTTTTATAACCATTCATCAATTCACAAAATCATTGCATGAGAGTTTTAACTAGGTGATTTGCTTTGAATCTGCTGAAATTGGTGAAAAGGTTAAGCCCAAGTTGCTCAAGAGCAGTTTTGTCACTAATGCTGGCCTTGAGTTAACTTGGCGTTAAGTCTTAGGGCTTAACTGAAGGAGATAACGCTAAATTAAGATAACGCCAGCGTTGGTTACAAACGTTGTTTTAAACAACCAGGCCTGGTGAAGAAGAGAGAGGAGGCACGAGTATTTGACAATGCGATTCTCACAAAATTCCCGTTGTAATACAGTATCTTTATGATTATGGTGTTCTATGCATTCCTTTTAAGATATTTTTGTAGCTGAAATTGCCTGAAAGGTTTCAGTAAAGATGCTCACGATATAAAACACGATGTCACATGACATTATTCAACCCATCCAATAGAACGGCAGAAAATTCAATCAAATTCCTGCAAAAAGTAGTCCTTCCTGCAAGATGCGATGCTGCACTTTATCTCCATCCAAGAGTCACTTCTACTTCGTTTCATTTCAACATGTGTCGGGGTAATATAAAACCATCACTAAGCCGGAAAGAAGCTTTTCTTTCCTCATTCAATTACAGTGGGGTTGCAACAAAAATATCGGCTATTTGATGTTGAGATTCATACTGCAGAAGTAAAACAGCTCAGGCATGCTCCGGTGGGTGGTTTCGCGCCTTTCTTGGTATTTAGAAGGGTGGTTTAGAAGTTTTAAAGCTGTGCATTGTCATTCGCAAGGAAAATTTCCATTTGTGGAGTGACAACTCGTTTTATTGTGTACTAGAAGTCTTTATTGAAAGACTCTGCCTGAAGATTCACACCATTATTCGCCAAGCACATACGAGGTACATTTTAGTCCAAAGTACCTTTGAGCACGAGTCAAATGCCTGCTTCATGGCTCACTATATGGCGTAATCTTGTCTGAAATCGACAGAAATGATGGTTTGCTCCAAGATGATGAGAAATTATTCTCATCGCTCTCTTTTCACATGGATCTGTACGTCATAGGAACCTCTACGAGATGTCCCGTCGCTTTGATTCTTTCAATACTTCACTCATTATGATAAAAAAGACAATAGTATCACCCATGACGGATTTTTGGTATTGTCCTTTATGCTATGATACATTTGCCTCCGGAGAGGACACGGACCTGTCAAAATTTTCATCTGCCATTGGCAGAAAACCAACGGCAACTCCCCAGAGGTAACCATGAAGTTAATCTAGCTATTTACCAGCCAATACAACTTTCAGAAATCCAATTATGGTGATTATAGAAAGAATAAACTGTCAAAAGCAGAACTTTTCATTGGCAAATAATTAATAACTATGACAGGTTTGGCCTCGGATCTCCGGCGTGAAATTTCACGCCGGGCGGATTCTGCGCGAGCGCCACAGCATCTATCACAGGAGGCAAAATCTTGAGTCTGCATGATGTCATTACCAGTGTGTAGTCAGTCTCGTTGTGGTAGGCGCCGGTCCCCGTCATGAAAATAGTCGTCAACCTCATACGTATCCCGGAGGAATGGGAAATCATTTCGCCGAGGCAACTTGCCTAATCGCAGAAAATCACAAGAAACAGATATTTTATGGGTTAAGTGGAAATAAAACATGTTCCATCTGGTAATCGAATTCTTCGTGGGCACAATCCTTGATTTCCTGAAGTGAGAACTCTCATGACTCCTACGGGCTTGGTATCTATCTGCCACTGCATTTCATTATAATGTAGCTTGAATATGGCACCGGATAGATCTCTACATCTGTTAATATGGTAATGAAGACAAGAAAACAGCACTTAGAAATTTCATTCTATTTGTATCATGATTGATGTGTTACCAGATAAATTTACTCTGTTTCAACTAAAATTCATGAAAAGACTGTTTTTGATACTATCGTAAATTTGGCAAGCCTGGTAGCCACCTCGGCTAGATGACGATATAGATGAAGTCTCCACCGGACGCGGGCCGAGTGTTAAAAGCCATGAGACTGTAGCACTGTGAAGCCGAGAAAAAAACCCCAGCCATGCCAAACCCTTCAAGTATCCCGTCACTTATTGTACTGGCAAATCCGCCGAAACTAATTATGGGCGTATATCTGACCCGCCCGCTTTAATTTGTGACGCGATGGTAACGTGCAGGCGGATCAGATTACAGTGCTTGCATTGTATCGTGATATAGGGCGCGAATGTGATATGCTCACCGCTGGTCAGTTACACTGCCTCAATCAATGGACCCGGTCAAGCCTGTGGCGTAAGCGAATGAGGCCTGCGGTATCGGGGATCTTTTCTCACGTGCATCGTTGATTCAGGTTCTTTACAGCCGGTGAGTTGCATTAGTCGAGGATAGTACAGAAGATCTGTGGGATTGCTTGGTTCTCGAGGCGGTGTGGTACCAGTTCCTGGGACATTACCATTTGGATTTATGAAAATAGTTGCAGCCCAGAAGGTAAGATTTTACAACTTTATTCATCACTTTATTTCATAGGATATTTACTAGGAACTTCTCCGGATATCGATCATAGTCTCACACCTCGGCCACTTGCATGCATGGCCGTTTGGTATGGACACCGGCGCACGACTTTTCTTTGGCTGATCGATCAGGCCTAGTTTTAGACGGACATGTGCGTTTGCTCGCCAAAAATAAAGCCTTTTATGGGCATGTCACGATGTGTGAAGTTGTCCATTAGGGTCATCTAAGGCGTGACCACATGCAATTCGTAAACTGATAGAATGAGTATGATGGAATCTAAAAACACATGCTGAATTGTCGTCAAAGGTTCTCCCATTTATCTAAGGGAGCTCTAGCGGGAGATAATGCCGGGATGACAATACTGCAGGCCATGACACCAAGTCATGAAAAAGTTGCTAGAAAATACATAAGTTCCGTTTGACAAATTGACGGGCAATGGGAAAACGGCTAGAATGAATTGTTCCCGCCTGTAGAGTTGCACATTAGCTCAGAAATGTGGCCCCCTCAAAAAGGGCCTAATGGCCCAAAATTGGGGTCAAAGTTTTGATGTCGTCGAGTCATTTTGACCCCAACATTGGGACCAGAAGGTCTTTTAACGTGTTTCAACGTTCATTGGTAAAAAAATCAGTTTTGAAATCGGTGAAGAAGAACTGTTTATACCAACATTTCGTTCCAACTTGGGGCTGTGAATATCTGGGGCCCAAGCCACAGAAACCATGTCAGTAAATTGTCCTCTCGTCCACCCTTGAACGGGAAAGCATATTTGAGACTGTTTTGGGCTAGATTTTATCTGTCTGTCTGTTCATCAAGACGACATATATGATATACATGTAAACGCTATGATATACATTCTCGATAGGTAAACGTTCTTATTGGCGACCCTTTTTGGCTCACCGTAGGGGAGTCTATACGATAGCTCTGTGTCCGTCGTCGTCGTCCTAGTCGTCGTCCGTTGTATCATGTGGCACGTTTCTTAACCGCTTGTGCTATGAACCTGAAACTTTGTATACATCATGCTCAAGGTCATATATACCCTGACACTGAATTTTGCTCCGATCTGTTTCTTAATTTGCCACCAGGGGGCTAAAACCGAAAAGTTAAAATGTGCAATATCTCATTTATTACTGATTTGTTTTTGACAACAATTTCATGGTGGGTACCCTAGCAAGGATACATCACATGTAATACGGGTTTTTGATTTGACCTACTTTTCAAGGTCACAGAGGTCAAACTCTAAAATTTCACCGATAGTGGCACGTTTTGTCTTCATTCGTCCTATAGTCTTTAAATTTGGTATGTAGACACCTGTAACGTAGCTCTACATGTTGACAAAAATCAGGTCGATGTGGCATACTTTTCAAGGTCACAGAGGTCAAATGGAGTAAATTTGCCGTTTAGATGAGAAACCTTCGGCTTATGCTTATGAGGCTCTTCGGCCAGTAGTGATCTGTGATGGCCCGGAGTAGTCTGCGGTTGTCATGCATCTAACTTGTCAAACATGGCTCTTGTCACTGCCCAGCTGTTGAGCAAGAGCTAGAGAGCAAGATGGATACGCAGTCGGTATTGTGGACACTGGGTGGATGCGTAGTCTTGTTTTCAGCGGAATCTTAGTTCGCCGGCTCCAGAGTTTTCGTAATGAATGGAATGCTAAAGATGGATACGCAGTCGGTATTGTGGACACTGGGTGGATGCGTAGTCTTGTTTTCAGCGGAATCTTGATTCGCCGGCTCCAGAGTTTTCGTAATGAATGGAATGCTAAAGATGGATACGCAGTCGGTATTGTGGACACTGGGTGGACGCGTTGTCTGTTTTTCAGCGGAATCTTGATTCGCCGGCTCCAGAGTTTTCGTAATGAATGGAATGCTACGTTGCCTTGTATACAGTGGGCTGCCACATCTGTGGTGCTGCATATCATGAAGCCAAGGGTCTTTTCCCTGCCCCAACTCTCATTGCTGCGTAGAGCCTTGCCAAGTTTCGTGTTGGCTCCGACTGATATGTGAAGTCTGTCTTCTTCTCATTCGTGTACAGATTTGTCCGCTTCTACTGGCTGGAGCTGGTCGAGAGGTTTCTTTTCTTCATCCAGATTTTTTTCTTTCTTTTCTACATCAAGGTTTTTCCTTTTTTCTTTTCTTCATCCATATTTTGTGTTTGTTTTCGTTTTCATCCAGGAAATCAACGTGATTTGTTTCTAGTGACGAACACAGGCTGAGCCTGTTGGAGCTGTCTGCAGTGTGCCGTAGCATGATATCAGGTGAAAAGGACTGGTTAGAGGCTGTCGCCCAGCGGTGAGCGTATGGTAGTCTTCAATGAGTTGGACAGTTCGTTTTTCACGGGGACCCTGCTTCGTCCCTACCACGAGAGATCTTTCAAATCTTAGTGCATCATCCTTGCAGGCTACCTTGCAGTTAGACATTTAAGAAGCGTTTCAACGTGTCTCGAGACATCAATGCCCGTCTTGTGGAAGTCGATTTCCTCATCACCAATGGGGTCGGCATTCGTTCTGCCCATACTTCACCTGGCCTGCACTGCGCCTGTCTCTTCCAAGACCTCTTTTGTAGGGTTCTGTGAAGACTCAAGACATCACTGCCCATCTTGTGGAAGTCAATTTCCTCATGCAATGGGGTCAGCATTCGTTCTGCCCATACTTCACCTGCACTGCTCCTGTCTCTTCCAAGACCACTTTTGTAGGGTGCTGTGAAGCGGTCGATCTTGTCTATACAGCGTGGCGTTGATCAAGATCCTTCTTGTGTTGTTTAGCAGTGCAATTGGCCGGAGAGGTTTGCTGGTGGGTCTGGGCACTTCTTGTTTTTTGCAGGTTGAGGAGAGTGGCATCGCCATCTCCTGGTAGTGTCTCTATATGAGTGCGGTGTTCGAATGATGAATGGGTGGTTAGGTTGTCATACCACCAAGAATGTTCAAGAATATATAAAGACTTGTCTTTATAATTCTAATACTACGAACTACAACTTTCGTTTTCATACTATGAACAGAAACTCTCGTTTTCATACTACGAACAGAAACTCTCGTTTTCATACTACGAACAGAAACTCTCGTTTTCATACTACGAACAGAAACTCTCGTTTTCATACTACGAACAGAAACTTTCGTTTTCATAATACGAATGTTCAGCAAATTTCGTTTTCATAATTCGAACAGCAATTTCGTTTTCAATGACAAGTGTGGTTTCCATTCTCACATTTTGTATAATTTTGCTTTCAAGATAAAAACAAAATACGCAAAAATATATATAGTCCATATAGATTTAGGTCCTCGTGTGGCCAAAACGCAAACACGCCGGGGTTATTGGTAAAAGGCTAGCATAGAAGGTTTTTGCATCCTTTATGGATCATATTCCCATTCCGTTACAAAGTTCGTTTATCAGGTAAAATACCAGAGTCGTGTGAATAAGATACAAACTTGATTTTGTCTTTACAATGAGCTAAGCAACTTTCTTTGACATCGATGTTTTTCCTGATGGAATATTTGTGTTCGAGTGCCAATTCGACGCGAAGAACAATGGTAGAAAAAACACAATGATGGCAATAGCAAGGTCAATGTCCCTTGATATATAAATGTAGGGGAAAGAAAAGCATTTCTGTACAGATAGGTTATTATTTTTCTCATAAACCGCGAAGGAATTTTTTTTCCTTCTGTATTTTTCAATACGTGCCTTTAGTTAATTGCCAACCCGTTTGATAAAACGACTTGCTGCTGTTTTTTTATCGGCACTAGTTACACGTGAAACAAGGTGTTCCACTGTTAAAAGACCTTGTGTTTGGCTTGACTATCTTCAATCTCGTCGTCCCCTCTAACATATTCTTGGAATAAGGTATGACACAGCAATATTGTTCCGTCGGGATTATAATATCAAAATATTGTGCGTCCGTTCGTGCCGGCTTCTCGAAAAAGTCGATGTCAGTTCAATGTGATGAATAAATGATTGAGGAGGGGGCGAATAGGAAAGAAAATCTGCCCTCGGCAAGGCTGCTGTTAAAACACTTGTTAGAATGCTATGGTGCATTTTCCTGTCATTTCTATGATTGTGAGACATGTGGGCAATGTAAGAAGCCAGACTATGAGACTGAGAAGTTGGAAGGAGTTAGGGCGGCCAGTTACAAATACGTATATAAAATCTCTCATAGGACCGCTGGAACCAAAACAAATTGAGGAATTGGCCCAGGATAGGGTTGGTTGGAGGAAGCTTGTGGCCGCCTGCTGCGCAGTCGATCGATGATGATGATGATGAGTTACAAATACAATTAGGTGGAGTCATCGAAACAAATTGACATCGTTTCGAAGATCGATTGGTCAACGGAATAATTAGTATATCAGTTTTAGGTATGTGAAATACAAGTGCAACCGTGTGGGCGTGTTTTCTTGCTTCGTTATCAGAAAACAGATACAAAAGCATTGCGAAAGATAAGCATTGCTTCACATTCAAAGGTTAACAGTAAGCTGAAACGCGGACACGATCAAAAGCAACACAATGATATGGGGCACGATGCCCTATACGATTACGCTAACCGAGAAGAGAGTGAGCTGGGCTGAGTTTGAGCATGACTGAATGATTAGGGAAGTTAAACCCGCGAAAAATTGATAATACTATTTGGTACTCGTGATGCCACGTTCTTCTAAAGTTTCACTGGTCGAGGGAGATTCGGTGGGTTTTGGAGGTGCATGCATTTGTAACACCGCAAAAGAAAAGTCAGGAATAATTACCTGTATTGTCACTGAAATACCAGTAATGTCAGGTGTACTTGGTCGCCCCCTTAGTCCTTCGCGTGACACGTTTGTTCTTGATTTCGGTGACCAAGGGAGATGGGGATGCAAGGTGGGTCTGTTGGGGGATGCAAGGTGGGTCTGTTGGGGGATGCAAGGTGTGGCTGTTGGGGGATGCAAGGTGGGGCTGTTGGGGGATGCAAGGTGGGGCTGTTGGGGGATGCAAGGTGGGGCTGTTGGGGGATGGGGGTAGGGCTGTATAATATGGATCCAAGTTGTAGGGTATGTCCTCCTGTTACGTACGCCATCGTCGACAAAGATTGCAAAGAAGGGTTAGGATGTGGAGTTTGTGTGGTAAGACGAGTGTTGGAGATGTTTACCAACTGGTATGGGGTGTGGGAGAAAGCAGTTCGGTTGCCGAGACAGTCTAGCATGTATCGCGTCTGTAGGAACATGAAATGCAACTTGACATTTGAAAAAAAGAAAAGTTGTGTTTCCCGTGATCCCATTTACACCTGAAACTATCTCCTCTATGTCGGTATAAAAACATCTTTCCATGTAGTTCCTTGGTGTTCCTCTAGACATTTCAGACTTTTGCACTTGCCTCATGTTGCTGCAATGTTGATGGAATGTTTATCTCTCGCCACCATTGAAACCAAATAGATTCATACTATGATGTGTTTATGCATCTCTTGTCGAGACTGTCGGCGTGCTGGTATTCCTCAAAATCTACTAGACTCAATCTCTAGCACTATACGAGTGGAGACCCTTCGTCACCAGGACAGTGTCTTTTAGTGCAGAAAGTGTATCGAGTTAGGTTATTTCAATGTGGGTTGCTCTCATTTCCTACCTTGGATGCATACACGACTTAATGCCATAGTGCTACTAATTCATATCAAATGTTCTTCGAGGTGCTTTTTTACCGATGTTCAAAATGTGGTATCCATTGCGGTCTCGTCCATTGTATAATGTCCATTTATTTGAATTGCTTGGTATCATAGAGAAGGCTGCTCTAGGCTATTCATATTACACGAGTAAAGGAGCCTCATGGCCTAGCGGTTTACACTGCTGGCCACCACGCAATAGGGACCGGGTTTGATCCCGGGGAGAACCCAGGATCGTATGTCTGGATGAACCGGCGTGGCTTTCAAGGAACTAACATTCCTGGCTCTTCGCAGTCCTTCGAATGAGACTCAAAACCGAGATTCCTTGTACCTGACAGTAAACAGTACATTGTAGTTCCTACCTACAATGAACCACTTCGTGTTGTTTTACATTTCATTCCATTCATTCCAGGATCCCTCTTTGTGGTTCAGACATATGAATGCCTTTTTCATGATTTCGCTCATGCATAACTAATCGCGTTGAATACTTTTGCAGTTGGTCAGAAAAATAGACGGGGTTCTAGCCTATTATGTAATAACCCTGTCATCCGTCAATTAACTGGATTAACTACGATTGCGACAAGCACGACAAGTTCTGTATGAACGATTTCACGTTCGAATAGAGTATTTTGTGTGTGTTTGAATCACTACCGTGGTAAATGCATGGCAGCCACTGAGACGTATCAGCTTCTTTCTCTTTCATTATTGATCGGGTTATGTAAATATTGAAGGTGACAATGTCAACTCAATTTATTGTAGGTGGCAACGTTCACAGTAAGAGATGTTTCATATTGTTCAAATATTGCATCGTCGTTCTTGTCTGGTTTCTTGCTGATGTTGCTGGTCCAGGTAAAGCTGATGGGTGATCGTCATTCCCAGTCTGCATTGGTAACGCAGTAGCCTAACTGGTCTACTGAATATTTCATTTCGAGGATAAGAACAAAACTGAGTAACGTTGGGTTCCGAGCATCAGGAAGTTCACTTTGGTATTCCTGGTTACCCCTGGCGTAGAAATCATATTGAAACCACCAAATTTTCACGCCGTTTTTTGCGATTTGCTAAATTTCTGTCATCCAATACGTAATCATATGAAGTTCCACAATAGTCACCACATCAGAAATAAGAAATAAGTTACTAGTAAATTAAATTAGCTTTTGTAAATTGTGCCACCCCCTCGATCATACGGTTCTGCTGGTGCACCAGATTCAGTTGTTCAAACTATTCATCCGACAGCTATATTGATATTACCAAAACCAAGTTACAAGAGCAAGGTTGAGAAACTCTGTCTAAAACCGCTGTTTCTTTCAAGATTTGTTCGCGGACTGAATTCAATAAGTATTCAATACACATACACGTCACCTGGTGTACATGTAGCTTTGATGTTTTAACAAAATCAATAAGATTTCTTATTGGATACGTAAGTTGTTAATTCTGTCTAAGATAGAATCAATTTCTGGTCTGAAATTGATTTGGATTGTCGCATTATGGGCCTTCAGTTGTTGTTGGTTTGCCTTTCCGGCGATGCGACTCTGCATGTGTTGCATACACTGACACAAATAGGCCTACTATAGATATTGCAAGAAGTGGTGTTAGCGAGATATATGGATTTCGTGCAGGAGTCATCTCATCCAGGACGGAGAGCAGACTCTCAGTTCAATAAAAAATAAATATTTAGCTGATTTAAAAGTTGTTAATACGAAACCTCGCAAATCAAAAGTTTCATTCATATCTAGTTGCTTCGAATAACTTCAGCATTCATCTTCTTATACACAAAGTCTGACTTCATACCGACCTAACAACGCGTCTGCAACCATCGCCATAGCGACTTCCATCCCTGAGTAATAATGTCAGATAGAAAAAACACATCAATATTTACTGATGGTACCTTGATATTTTCGATATCGTTCAAGTACATTAGACAGGCTTGGGGCATTCTGACGGGAATATTCTTCTCAGCTGATGTGTTATAGGATGTTATAGAGTTGTTATAGAATGCTTTCTGGCCATTCAACATTCTGCCTGGTAACTTTGGCAGCCTCGTCCCAAGTCATTGCGCCATCTCAATTCCTTGCACAAGGTTGCTTTGTAGCTACGTTGACAGGAGCGAGCGACCAACCAAACATCACGAGATCTCGCAGGGAGGCGCGAGACTTTGGTAGCAGCATAGTTTGAGGATGTTTCATCCATGGTAGATATCACAATATATTTGTCCTCAGTGTGTGATCGTCCTCAAAGGACTGATCATAAGAGCGGTTTATCAACAATTGCAGCGGTTGGCTGCTCAAATTGGCAACTTTTGCATTTCACATTTACCGCAGCGACAAACTACAAAATCCCTCTTGCCCAATGTTATGAGACCAGCAAGGCCTGAAGCGTCCCCGTCACCATCTCCCTCCTTATTGACCCGACATCCCACTTGTCAGTTATTATTACAGGTTACCGCCATGATTTGAGAACTGACAAGATATATATCGAACTATTGGTATGGCCCGCCAAACAACAAAAGCCGAGAGCAACCGCGTTACTTGTTAAATATCAGTGATTATCGTTGAGAGGTGTCTGGGGGTCGACTCGGCGTCACTTGGCGAGGAGAGATCCGGATAATGCTGTCATCCAGAGCTGCAATCGCAAGACTAGGGTTACAGTACTTGGCCTCTGATCGTGCATTATCTCTCGCCTAGACAAACATTGTCGTATCAACATGGTGGTACAATATTTCCTTGCCTTAATCTACAGTCGTCGATTCGAACCATCATTCAGAGTGACCTGCCTCGAACGCCTCGGATCAGTGTACTCTAGTTTCTATTGTCTGACCACATCCATTAAATAGCCATCTAACCTTAGATTGCCTCGCTTATGCACTTATCATACCTAGAAATGAGGTGATTCTGGTATATAAGATCTCAGAATAACTAGATTGCAATTCAAACAAAGAATACTCTGGACGATATTCTGGTGACTTCTGAACTAGAGATCTGCCAGGTCATGGCTAAACATTTCCGATATAGACTGAAGTGGGTATAGTTTTGGCCTGATCTAAATGAAATTAAAAATCTTGTAGAAGAAATCGGCAAAACCAATCGAACCTATTTAGTACTTGCTTGAATTGTTTATCGTTACATGAAGTAGGCCCCTACTATTATGCAGGCTCAGTACCTTGGGACGGGAAAAATACCGAGAAGAGTAATTTGTTTCGACAGAGAGTGTCATCACCTCATGAAGAGAGAATGTTCTGCTGATCGTAGCCTTAAAGGTGCCTTTGCGCTTTCACCATTCACGTGAGTGCCCTCATCGCTTGCCTGGCATCACTTGCATGACTTGGCGCCTTTGAGGTTTACGAACGCTTGTTGCTACATGTGCTTTCGGGCAGTGGGTGGATGTTTCTTGTTCGTATTTCTTTCGAGGAACTCGAACAAGGTAACCATGACTTGGAAATGGTTGCACACAGCTAGTAGTTCAGTCAGGAACTCGTTGAATTCATATTTCACAATATCTGTAAGTGTAATACATGTATATGAGAGTACAAGTCGACATTCGGGATCCGACAATGAAATAGGGGCGGCTTTAAGGCCAATACATTGCAGTAGGAGTCAGTTTTCAGCCAAGCCGTTCATTGGCTCAGTCGTGATAACGACCAAGTTTTGCAACCCTTACGAACAAGTGAGTGCAAAAGACATGTAAATGTACGAAAATCTGCATGTGTCATCTGATCCTAGGCGAATTACTTTAGGCGACACTGTTTTTCATATCGTCATTCATTGCTCACGAACAATCTGGGAACTCTTCAAAAACTGTCGTCGATAAAAACGTACAGAATCGTACTCTGCCGTTCGTAGCTCTTCGTCAGGGTTGTAAACATTCTTTGTCTAATGAAAGTATCCCCAAAGACTGCTTCCGGAAATATCGATGTTAGAAATGCGCGCAATTGGTTTAAAGGGACAACATCGCGCTGCATCAAGATCGTGCATCACAAGTATAGCAGAAATCGTCAAGGCATCGGTCAGAATATGCCAACGTCCTCGCTGCGCCTCAAAGGACAATGCATCACAATTACAACATATATACTCTTGTCAATCCATCTCCGACATGATTAATTTAGTGTCCTATGACGGACAGTAATCGAAAGTCGTTCAGTCACTGATGTCCTGTTGTGAGAGGTCGAACTTGGGCCCTGTAAGACTAAAAGACAATCACTCATTCAACACTTGGCTGACCTTACAACTTGCATGAATCAATCACGATGGGAGGCCGAAATCTTTGCAGTTAAGGGGTGTCTACCTTCCCGATGTATCTATACAGTCACAAAGTGGTGATGATAGGCACGCTATTGCTTCACTTGGTAGGTGTGTCAACCCCTAAGGAACTACGTAATATGATATACTGCAAAATACAGATCGTAAAGACAATTTTTTAAAGAAATTTTTGCAAATCGTAAAAATGAAATGTAGATATTGCACTTCACAGTGACTGTAGAATAGAGATCGATAAGATCACTGACATACATACATGTACATGTTCAGGGAATTTTTTCATCAGAAAATCACACGGTGAAGGAGTTTGTGATTTATTAGAAAATACAAAGTTATTCAATTTGTTCTTGCCACTATCAGAATCAGCAGTGAAGCGCGAACGGCTTTGAAATAGAATTGATGTGAATGGAAATGATGCGTACGTACAAAATGAACTTTCCCTACATACAAACACACCAGTGTCTGCCCTACGAAATCACTGAATACTAAAACCCCACCAAGCCATTCTCTGTAAAGGCACGCATGTTCGTGATATCATTAACCCCAGGTCCCAGCTACACCGCATGCATGTCTGACTTCAAAAACATACTAAACGATGATCGACCTCGCTGTTTGACTTTCATCTAAAAACGGTAAAGAAAAAATGGAGTTCAAAAGCTAATTCAATTTTCGCTTATCTTGGTTCCATCTTCGTGGAGCTTCTTTTGCATAGCAAAGCTCCCCTGATCTACGCACTTGTAAACGTTTTTGGCGGGATCCGTTTGCACTACGAAGAGGTTTGAGAAGAAGCTCTTTTCATCATTGGGGTTTGGGGTGGGGAAGGACGAGCTATTGAACAGACTCATCCGAAAGGCTGTCTTGGAATGGGAAACTCTACAGTAGAAAACAAAATGCCCGTAAAATTCGCTAGAGGTCCTTACGTCAAATGGTATGGATCTCGCGAGAGGTGATTGTCAGAAGTTTCCGATCGAAATACATTCAGTGTGTCACTCTCAGTGATTGAAGAGACCGCACCGCACAACCTGTCCACCTAGACATATAATATCCTGTCATAGTCTTTATGATATCCGGGGGCCATTTCGATATTGCATATATCCCTTATAACCAGCAGATTTTTTATCTTCAGCGCACTCGCCGTGGTCTCCTGAGATGATCCATTTTCCTGTAACTATTCCATTGTACCAGTTGTATAACTCCCAATCTAACCACATAACCTTACTCCAAATGCGATTTTTCGTGCCATGATGCTTGACCTATCATTATATTCTACTAAAAAAGGACTCAAATTTGCCTGACGACCATCTGGCACAACTAGTCGTGATCAGATCAACTAAAAACAGAGATTTGGATTCTGAAGTAGTTTTAGCCAAGTGAGGAAAGATGAGTAAATCATCGCAGCAGATGACAGTTCCGTGTCGTCGACTTATGCTGTTACTTTAATTCAGCCTGTTGGCATTCTTAATCAGTACTCCCCAGACCACAAATCCCCCTACAGCGACTTAGTGAAATGCACTTTAACAATGGAAATTGATACAAATCAGTAGCCATGGTTACGAGAAAAAATCTGGATTAAAACTTAGATATAATTAATTCATTTGATGATTCCCCTTGTGGAATTTCTCTTATCAGTGGCATTTCTCGTATCTGTGATATTCTTAGGTGGTTTGTATGAAATTTATAATAATGGAACGATATAGACCGATACAGAGAAAGCATGTGTATCAACCAGTATAATGCTTTTGTTTGGTGTTTCTCGAAACGGTCTTCAATAGATTATACCAAATTAGTGTGCACTTTCCCAGGGTACAGAGGACGTTTCTTTCATTTCGTTTCTTTCCGGCCAAATTGCAGCGTTTTGATGAAAAACGACTTGCAGGGCAGAGTTATACTCTGTCGTCGTTCGGAACTGCCAAATGTCTGTATCATCTCCGTCCTTGCAAATTCGGCCAAGATAGGGTAGCTATACAATTATGTAACGTCGTTTTTTGGGGCCAAGCCGGGCTTGTATACAGTAAGCAAAAGCAGTAAACGTGTTCCTCAGGGCACTAGTAGAAGTAATGACGTTGGCATTAAGTCCTGATGCAAGGATTGAAAAGAAGATATTGCTTAGTCGGGCCAGCCTGGCGTTAGTTTCCAGCGCCGATTGAGCAAATCTTCCTGTTGTAGACGCTTGAAATGTCCTCCTATAGAATGTCCCTGGAACGTAAGATTCGATTGCACTTTAATTTCTGACCTATTGACTGTCATGGCCTCTGTAAAACCAAAATCGAGGGGGATATCTTCTGCTTCTATGCCTGCATTGGAATAGTTAAAATTTATCGATTTAGTTTACCGCAGCTTAACACTCGATGCAAAGAAAGGAATAAAATCCAATTTTACTCACCCCATCTTCTCTTTGAAGAGAACTCCTTCAGATTCATTGTGGGAGAATCGATTTCTGTACATCTGCTGAAGTGCTGACAATGGCAGCGGATGCGCTAACGTGTTATCTCATTAGCTTGATCCTTGAAAAGGCGATTGAATTGAAACGTCTGATTAGAAATCGAATTAATTTGCAAGTTGAGGAAAAATAGATTGAAGTGGACACAATATTGGCATTCTGATAATCTATGGCTTGGTTATAGGTTATACGATTAGCTAAAAGTTTCCCAGAACTACAGTGGCGAAAGCGGGTAACCAAGCGGCTCTCACAGGCATTTGATTATTTTAAGTTCGATGGCAGTTCGGCAGTGAACAATGACCTGCAGCAAAGCCTGTGAAAGTGGCCGCCGAACTGTAGTGAAAGCATACATTTACGGTTACCATTCAAATTGACTTAAATCGCCGTGTTTCGGAATTTTGTTTGAAAGTTAACGATTCTAAGGGGCAAGTGACCGATTCCATTTAGAAGTAATACTCTCTTTTGACTTTTATCAAATCAGTAACCTCCAGGTCTCAACACTCCCTGTTCAACACCAATGCATGCGTCGCATAATGCCCATCACTCGAGCCTGTTGGGTTCATTTGGCATAGTATTCTTTATCCATTATCTCATTTTGATAGATATCGGTGGGTGAAACACGAATACTTTCCCCCAACCTTAAAAAAGAGAGTAAATACATGTATGTACTGATATGTGGATAGAGCCAGCTTTGCTGGAGCCCCTGATTTGATAATCAGACACAGTGTTGGCTTTAGGTAAACACAACTGATTTTATAAAGAAGTGAAGTCAAAGAAACTGAAGGAGATAAACACACGAGGAATGCGTCTCCTTTCTTTTCTCTTTCCACATTGTCAGATTGGTGTAAATGAAACATGACATCTTGGCATTTGAACTTTTTTTTGTGATGACTTAACTGTTGGTTCAATCTCTGTTAGTAATGAAGTCTCGCGGAGATTTTGTGTTTTTTTTAAACTCGGAAATATTCAAAGAGCGTAAAGCTGATGTTCACCAGAATCTTTACTTTGAGATATTTCTGTTGGTGTACCTCTCTCATGTTTTTGATAGCATCTCGCTTCATTTATTCTTGGACAAAATCATGTCTTATTCACAATCGAGGGTCTAGATAGTCCGTCTGAGCCGCCAGGTTACAGTTTCCAACGAAAACCATCTCATGTTGTACCAGTGCCAGTAAAGCTAAAAACGCCTGTTGAATTCCATATGAAAACGTTTAAATGTCAAAAAGAGTTTATACCCCATTACCGAGCTATCTTCAATTGTCAGGCACATAAATTCTCACTCCTTTTTCATTTAAACTGCTGCACCGGATGTTTGGCACTGATTGTGCTCCAGTTTACGTGCGTCTGTGTAGTTCTGGGCCATTATTTGATATGGTCGGTGCCACAACCCGTTTCATATCAAGTTTTCTAATGCATTTCTGTAAACCGAACATTTTTTGCGGGCGTTTTCTGTTGGCGGATTTTGCAAATAACCTTGTTTCTTGAAAAGGGATATCGTAAAATAAGTTTTTGATTGGACAATGGAAAGAAGGTTTATAATCCGCTGTACAAAACAAATAGTGAAAGTCTACTTTTCTCAGAAAGTTTTGCGAATCGCAGAAATATGGTGGCAGGATAATTTGACCATTTACAGTATAAGCTGTAAATGGTCAAATGGCTCAAATTCAGTGACCACAGCTATACAAGGTTTAGAAAAATGTAAATGCATCCCCGCCCAGCCGTGAGTCTAAGGAATAGGGGTTTCTTTACAACATCAAGACCGTAACGAATAGCTTGTCAATGAAATTCTAGTAATCATATACATTAACCTAGGAATTAAGATATTTGATATGTAGAATATATTAGTGAGCAAGGTATTTGTGTCAGCTCAATGTTTAAATAACCCAAGGAAAAAATAATTCCTGGTGGAAGTAAAAAGAAAATCGAATGATGTTTGTATGTAAACAAAGCCGTTACTTAAAGAGGTTGAATAGCGCCTCCAGAAGCAAGCAACAGCGCCACCCGTAGCAGAAATAAGAACTGCTTAGTGACGTCATGGTTTCCATATACGGCATCTCATTTGCATATTTTTACAACCTTATTTACTACGAGTTATAAATATGCCAGTAGCACGTGGATCATGCCGGGCGGCGCTGTCAGGTGTTTCCACTATGGGTTACATAATCGGCTACAAAGAGCCCAGTGTTCTAGTAAATGAAGTTAGCAATGATAGCGAAAGAATGTTAGTGTATGTTACGCAGTCAATAGCGATAGTAGTGAGTTGGAGAGAGGAGAAAATGGAAAATGGAGAGAATAGTAGTATGGATTTCGAGTCCCAAGAAGAAACTTTGCAAAGTTTTCATCAAACTGATAATCATATTCCTTCCTTCTCTGTCTCCAACAATTAAAAGTTGCTGCAGTCAGCCTGATGCGTTTATCCGCGAGCGAATCGACGAGACAAGCATTTTTCAAGCATCCGAATGGTACCTTACAGATCCGCAAGGGGCGCGTTACCGAAAATGTTGCAAAAATCAATAACGTGATCGTAAATATTGTCATATTTTTCAAAATGAGAGTATGTAAATGATACGCAGACGGTAAACCAATGAAAGGCCAGTATCTATTGAACCTTACAAGTGATTTGGGGGCCTTGAAACTCCTTATATTTATCAATGAAACCTTATTCCCGCCTAAGGTTTTGACCGGGCCGTCCAAAACTCCCCATTTTTTGGCGGGCCATTCCCTTTAAGAAGATAGATGAATGATGCCAGATAGATAAAGGATACCTGATCATCTTCTTGATGCCTGTACACCTGTGGCTCATCCAGTTGAATGTTCAACCGGAGGGTGGGCGTCTGGTAAACACATCACCTTCGATTAATCTCTCATCTATGTCATAAGCGACCATCTCTTCTATATCACATGCGACCATCTGACATGGCCGCTGGCTGTGTTTGACTGGTGGACACATTTGTACACGCTGCCAGCTTTTAGTGAACGTAACACGCCATCGTGTGAATCATGGGCTATTATCGGTTGCCCGGGGGAATAGGGAGCTCTTGGGATGGAGCCTGTAGGGACCATATTTATCACAGACATATATAGACAAGCCTAATTACTGGCAACGCGCACTTTAAAGAGAGATGAGGATAGTCATCCTAAAGACTGTTTTGGTCAGGGCCGCATTCGACATTCAATGAGGCAGTGTTCGCATGTGCAGACACGGCGTACATCGCGGCGAATGCCATAAGATATTATTATACCAAGTTCAATACTGTTTGATCATGCAATTGGCATATTTTGCTATTATGGGCAGTTATATGGTTTAAGAGGTGAAAGAAAGTTCTTCCCAATGCCGTAAACTTTGAATCAAGTGCGGAATGTTCATTGCACGACTCCTGTGCGCAATGGTTTAACAGCTTGAAAACACAACCTATAAACAAGACACGTTATTGTGATCAAACTGCTTAACGTGTAGGAACTCGCATTGGCCAGGGATACCTTTGAAAAGTTGAAGCCGATTCCATGTTGCTCAACTCGGAGATATTGAAACCTCCCTGGGAGATTCATCACTTCTCCGGATGGTTTCGCGGAAAGAAAATAAACCGACTGTTAGATCGATTCACCAAAGCCTAGCGTTTCCAGACATTTGGCTAATTCGGCCATTCCAAAGAAAAAAGCCACTGTGATTTGTCGCTCAATGATTCAAGATGTTAAAACCTTTACCTTGGAAAATATTCTAATGGCTAATTTCGAGTAAGATATTCTCGCTTGAAATAGCGTGATAGTCTTGTTCAAAACTTGATAACAGCAGCATACAGGTCTTAGAATGTAAGATATTCTGCCACTAAGTCCTAAGATCATCTGAGATGTTGTGGTGTTTAGTCATCTGATATGAGGTCTGGTTTCTAACTTTAAAATCATTATTGTCCCTAAAATCCCAAAGAAAGTAGGTCTGAACCACGGAAAACAGGCTGCGTATTACATATCAGGTGATTTGCCTTCTATGTGAATGACTTTACGCTTGTTTGACCAAAAGCATTCAAAACCGCAGGCGGGAGTAATTTTCATCTCTAACTAGCCTATATTTTCAAAATGTTAGAATGAGCGTTTAAGAAGAACAGAGCTGCGTCGATATGATAATTGGGTTTTCTGCTCTCCTGGTGACGCTAACGAGTCAAATGTGACATTGTAATCAGATTTCAAGCCATTGAAGCAGTCGATGTCTCTTCTCATCTTTAATGTAATTGAAAAACGTTGCGCGTGATTTTTCTTCAACTCATTCTGAAAGCGTTTCACCGGGTCGGGCAGAAATATCAAATGCAGCGTTTTGATGCTAACGAGTCAAATACTGATGCTTAATGTGTGCATTCCCAACTTAGAATACATCACCCTCTTCGCTGATTCTAAAAGGTGTGACGTACTCTTTCTTCGTTGGTATCATATTGATATACCTTTTTTCATTCTCAACGATAATTTCTAATAGAGAGAAGGTCATGTGTACTATCTGTCGCGGTGTAACATTTTTAATGTTCCCCAGATCTGAGTTTTTCACTACCAGAGACAGCTAGAGAAATACAATGAAGGACTATAGTTTTCACGGGGATACAGAGAACCATGTCGTTCTTGTTGCGTTTGTTAGCATAAACATGCGGAAACGACTCCTGGCAACTGCCTGTGTGTGTTTATTGCTCAATGCTCGTCTCTTGTCACTCGGATCATGAATCTTACATCTTCTGTGTTCAATAATGTTGACTGTAGGTCTAGCCCCAAAGCAGCCAGGTATGCCATTCTCAGTCAGAAAACGTCAATAATGTCTGACAAATTCAGGTTAATCGCTGGTACAGTTTCATCAATTGATCGTACTCAGTATCCAAATAAAACAGTTGGTTATTCTGTGTTGACTTGTGCCAGGTTCATTATTTGCATCCCGCCAATACATTTCCTTTTTAGTTTCATGCGCAAGTACACAATAAAAATGCAGCGAGTCCCAGCCGGCGATTTTAACCTTCGCACTCGAAGCAACTGATTGCTTTTCGCCGAAGGTTTTATGCTTTTGCTCGTCCAAGTATTGTCCCGCAAGTTATTCTTTCTTTATGTGATGCTATATCAGACCGGTTTTGCACAATCCTAATACAAAGTGTTAGAAACGACAAAGTACGAAGTTTGTGAATGAATCATATCGATGATTCCCCGATTCTTCCTACGATTGAGTGTAAATGATGATTTACGATTGTCTCGTAAACGAATAAGTGCAGGATTTGACGATACCGCAGACCTTCGTCCTGCTTTTTCTGCTTTCTTTGTCGTTCGCACTGAGCACGAAGCATTCCTTACACGCAACACGTACGTTACTCATCTTTTATAATTTACCCTAATGTAGCAGAAGCGGAAAGCTTTCGAAAAAAATCCTCGAAAAATGATTTACTTATTTTGTACTCAGTGCTTTGTACTTTGTACTTCGCCGTGCGTAGCTGTGTAAAGCTTGCAAAACCCACATTTTGTTCACATATGTTGCTTACGTGGGAAGAACTCGGCCTATCAGAAGGGTTACGTCAAGATACATCAGGAGTCTGTTTTTCGCTCAACACGTAATCTTCCCAGCATCGTGTTAAGCACGTTATTGCGGAAGGGTTACATTAAAAAACTCCATTCTGCTCCATCTTTAATTTTCCTCACCTTTATAACCCGAAGAGGTAGCATTCTCTAACCTTTGATGTCGGTAAACATTTTGTTAACCAACCACCCTAGTAGAAGATAAAAGGACTTTACTATCACTTAACGCTTTATCTTTTTCCCGTGGTATCTAAACAAGCTGCTTTCTTCAATGATTTGGCTATAAGCGCCAAGATACTGGTGTCTTTGGCGTCCCGTAGATCAACTTGACTTCAAGAGACCTGAAGTTGTGACAGAACTTGATAAACGAACCACCATTTAAATGATATAGACTACAAACCACCTACCAGTCATGTTGAAGAACCACAACGTAAATGTGAAGACCATAGCTATAACTTAACTTTTAATCTCTTTCACATGCTTTATCAAAACGAGGTGCCTTTTTAGCGATAGGTCATAAATGCATAGATACTGACATCTTCGGCGCCGCATAGATTGCCTTGACTTTACGAGATGTGGTCTTCTGAACTCGTTACATGCTTTTATGATGTTATGATGGTAATATTCACTATCTTGTCTTGTCGTATCTGTTAAGTTAGCGCAGAGGTGGCAGTGATCTATTGGAAAACTGCTGCCATGATCTTATCTATGCTACCATTTTAATGACCCAAAACAAGTTGTTCGTTGCTCGATTTGCCAGAGAGAAATGCGTCCAGGCATCTTGTGCTTCGTCACAGTAACAACTTTGGGAGTGGTTCACTGCTGCTACTATAAAAACGAGGATTGAATTACTTGGAATTACATGTATGGTTTATTGAGAACCGATAACATGTTTTGAAGTCCCCGCATCTAAGGTACTAACTGACAGAATGAGCATCTGCTCTCGCTACAATCGTTCGTAGAATGATAATTGTTCGGCCATGGATATAGATGTACGTCGTGTCCCGATTTTTAGCCGTGCGAGTACTGGACCCTGCGGTCGTCGGTGGACGTTTTCACTGCCTCACCATAGACTATTCCCTGGTGAAATTGTGGACTCGTGCTGTTGTTTCGTTATCTCCATTTCATGTTTCCTTGTACATCCGATGGGAACGTCAAATAACCCAAAACAGGTTCACTTTGGGTGTGGCGAATATGAAGTAGGGGAAAACTACACAGGGGAACAGTCGATGGAAGCATTTGCCGTCCGAGGTTGATAGCAGAGATCCATCTCCAAGACAGGTTTCCGTAGGCTTTGTGTTATTTTATTGGTAACCAAAAATGAATCATCAGTACCAGTTGATAGTTGGGCATTTTGAAAATATTTTGGACCCGTGGGGGTGTTTGTGCAAATATGTCGGAATGTGTATGGCAAATTGGTTCAATAAACACTTCACGTCCTCGTTCATTTCTCCCCAGATGAAGCACAAGGGTGATTCACCTTAGGATACTTAAACTTTTTTTTATCAGGAATCAATATTTTATTGCCAGTAGGTCTGATTTATTTGGAACCTTTTAAGATTTTCTTTCTACATAATCACCTAACATCTGTTAAACCGTCGATGAAATTAAAGTCGATTTTTCTAATTTAATTAATGACATCCCACGAGGTTCATACCTGTCTGTAGATGTGTGCAAGAGATTACAATATATATTTATGGCGTTTTTTTCCTCCGAAATATCCAAATAAAAAGTTTACAACATTAATGGAAACTAGTAAGAATAAATCTGAAGGTGACACACCCGTTTTCACCTCCTAGTATAATATCAGCATCAGTTAGTCATATCTGTCGCCGAGCGAAGGACATCTCTTTGCCAACGCAGAAAACCAATGCAGCGTATATTCTCAGCCGCGTGAAAATACCAGAACTAATTTATCAATCAGTCCTCGACATCGACATCGGACTCTTCACATTGTGTTTCCTACTACAGCTTTAAAGTACGATGGGCTGGTATTCTTCACAGCAGTTAATCACGAAAATAATCATGTACCTGTCTTGGCGACCACCCTAGAGAATACAGCGCTTATCTCTATTGTGGTAGCTAATAATTTAAATCGTTATCAATGGGAAGCTAACGAGCTAACCTAGCATCGTTTATCATGCAGGCTGTAACTTCAGGAAAGCAGCAAGCTGATAGCGCCGTGATTAGTAACTGAGTTTGCCGCCTTGGGGTAATACAATGTACGTGTATTTTAGTTTCAGTTATATACTGGTTTTTAAGAAGTCGCTCTCATTTGAAGGTGTTTGAAAAAAACAAATCAATTGTTATCAAATTTATGGAACTCCCCTTGCCCCGTCTTTCATAATTTGCACGAAGAAGGAAGGGGATGCCGGTGTAACGGTTCTGATTGCTTCCCTTCGTTCTTGGTAACGCTGATAGAGAGACGATTTTCTCTATTTTCCCCATTAGAAAGTCAAGGTCTCTCTATATACTATTCGTGTAGGTGTTTACTGTGTGGAATCACTGATATTTGGGAACAACAAAATCGTTCCACGTCCGAGTCTGATTGGGAATAACTTGTTGCTTTGTTTAAGGTTTCGTTAAGAGTAAAGTGGGGTTGAAGAAGTTGCTCTTGAAATTAAATCTGCTAATAACATCCAGCTACAAAGTACTCATAGATCATGATGCGTTCATGATAACTAAAGGAGGACAGAAAGCTAACGTAAGTGGCATTTAGAACTTTGTTTGTGCTTCTCATGCATTGTGTGTGCTGTGTTACACTGCTACACGGTTTTTATCTCGTTTCGGTGGGACGTATAAAATGGTTTCGGAGAAGTATACCTCAGTCTGATGTTGTAGTTAGTTCGAAGTTGACGGCATAGCTTATATATTGCTTGAAATACGATAAAGCCTTGCTATTCTGTTGGGTATAGCCTGTAACTTCAGGAAAACCTTTCGCTTCAGCAACTTTGTTGGTGGTGGACCAACTCGAAGTGCTACATCATGTTGCTTTAGTTTTGGTTCGGTGAACTGCTCTTATGATCAGCATCAGGTGGGTCGTGCACTTGACTGAACCATGGATGCCTTCAGGCTTAAGTACCAGCAGCTCTTCTAGGACAAGAACCTGGGTGATTGTAAAAATGCTATCTTATTGTTCTTCTTGTTGTTGTCTATCGTTATCCACGGATTGGCGTCAGCGGCTTTCCCCTACACCTTACCACGTTAGCTTGATCCCTTGCATTGTTAGTCATGTTATTCCGGGTAGCATCTCAGCCCACCATAAAATGCATAAGCGACGAGGGCAATCTGATGCAATTCGAAATGTCTATGAAACTACCATTTAATGAAATCAGGCGATTGAAAATGCATGTCTGGCTCATTTCCTTGTATAAGTTTGAAGACGTTGAATATTATGCTAATCTTCGTCCGGTCTGGTTTATCATCGATCGTGTTGGCAGTGTGCGTTCGTGTGAGGGTGACAGGTTTGTCGGTCTCAATTCAGCATTAGAAGTAACCTGGAAGTTGACTTATCATTCTGCGTACTCGGATCACCTCTCTATTAAAGACAATTATCAGTCAGACCCAGAGTGGCCTTAATAGTGCTAAGAAGGGCTCTACTGTATGTCTGAGATGCGGTGGATTCTATCTATTTTTATTTTATGTTAAACTTAGAAAGAACGTCATCACGCTGTCCTTGAATCGGCGACTTTTTGTTTCCCAGGACGTATGCCGTGCTCACGGCAGTGCATAATAATGAGACAATCCAACACAAAGTGTGGAATACCCTCGGGCTGATGATGTTATTCCAGTGTCGCGATAGCTAAGCAGAACTTCACATCTTGACTCAATCCCTAGCGCATTTACTTATCAAGGAAGTGACAATGCATTCCGTACCTGGTATTTATCTGGTTTTCTTATATTCCTCAGAGGATAACAATAGAATATGACTTTGTTATCGTTAAAAACATATGCCGTTCATGTGCTTTGTCCTCTCTAATTGCCTAAGCGAAGAAAAATGAAAACTGCCACAGTACAGTTGTTCTGATACAAATTCAGTTAGACTTGGTATTTTTAGTACTTTACAATGCATATCATTCCACACAGCGGCATTGTCAAATGTATATTAGATATGCTGTGTCACAAGAAGAATTACAATCCTTTGGTCATGTTGTCATTGATGTAATGCACATTATCCTCTCTGATATTTTATGAACTCACTTCCTGAAATCTCAGAAAGATTTTACAGTGCTTTTTTCTGCTCCGTCAATGTAATATTATTGTAACTTTAAAGTAGCTTTCGGCGGATTCCCGACGTCAAGCCAATCAGATGTGTCAGGAGAGTTGGAGGTTGTCGACCCTCAGCGAGTTTATAGCCGCTCACCTACGGATTATGAATAGCAAGCGTAGAAATTGGTTTAATTTTCGATCGGCACGAAGTGTTCGAAGTGAGATCAGAAAGTTGTGAACGACCTTATGGTGGACGATTTTTTTCATCCTTTGTCAAACATTAGCTAGATACCTTCAGTGAACTTGCCTCACATCGAGAATGACAAATCGTCTTGCGGGCAAACGAATGGACCTTATTAACTCGGAAATTGTTGTGCCTGTTGATGCACTGGCGCGTGCCAGCCCCCTCTCTCCTCTTCACGAACGATACTTGTCTCGTGTTTATCGACGATTGGAGGATGGGGTGGTGGGTTGACTGACTTAAAAAATCTTACGTGCCATTGGTTCGTGCTGATGTTTTCGCTGTTGTGATATCCAGCTCAGACAAAGTAATCCGCCCCTACCTTAAAAGGCTGGTCTATCTTGCAAAGAGTCCGGTCCCATCCCAGCTTTTACCATCGTCGTGTTTGTTGCGATGATCGATTTTGCCTTTTACACATTCTGTGCTAATCTTCGATTATAAAAAGCAACACATCCGCTCACTGATTGCTTAGAGACCAGGTCTTCCTTTCGTCTCAACACCAAAAAACTGTTGTCGCAATTTTTTAACTAGGTGCCGTCAACAAACTCTTTTTGATTTTGTAATGGGATTAGAAATGAATACAACTGCATCAGTGGTTGTTCAACTCCCTTTCTTCAGTCACCTTCTGTCCTTTTCCATCTTAATGTTAGATAATGCAAAGTGATATCGTACGATGATGCACTGTCATTCTACCGTGTGATAATGGATTAAGTGTGCTAATAGCTGCCAAACATATCTGAAAACAATATAAACAGGAGTTGAAGATAGTGCACTATGTTGCATTAAAGTGAACTGACGTGAGGAATACCTAAGGATGCGTTTAGCGTACATTTATTTCTGTGAAAAATGAATGTACTGGCTTTAAGCATAAATAGAAGTGAACCTCGTATAATATGCCTTCCTGTTTCCCCTGAATTGCTGTCGTTTGATTCACTCTCGTCATTAAGTGAGTTCATGTACCTGGGATATGGGATAATCATTCCAAAGGAATTGGAGCAATATTTAAAGTTATGATAACACATCTTTGATCTGAAACGAACTGCTCTTCACGTGTGATGCTTTGCAACGTTATGATTGAGTAAAAAGCGGTTATGAGCTATTTGAGTTCTTTTCAGGTTGTTGCACCCCGAGTATGCTAATGTTGATCAGTTTAAGCGGAATAAGGCCACAAAAAACATCTTCTTTGCTTCTAAAATAACTCTCACGCAGGGCCATCTATATTACAACAAGCAATGGGCACGAAAGGATGATTATAAGTAAATCGTAAACTAGGTACTTTGCCATCCCTCGACCGAGATATATACCATCTTTTAGTTGGTAAAGTGATGGTTCTTATTGTTCCCCCGGAACACTTTTGAACACCAGAAAATACTCAGCATCAATGTACACCGGCGGTATCTCAATAATGCAGATAGCATCAGCGTAGCATCATGGACGACATCAATCCAATTAAACTCCGAGAGAGCCGCAGGTAACAAAGCGATCGACGCAATTTATCGTCTTTTTTCAATAGCATTCGTACGCTTACTTCTTAACTGAGATCATCTCTTCAATGAACTTGATGATACTTTAATTGTTGCCATGGTGGACAAACGACTAACTTTAAAGAAATTCGGCCAGTAGTTCGTGCTCCTGGCCCACCCAAACATGCGGGAAAAATGCGAATGTACTTAAGTCGCTTTCCAGCTAAGAAAGAAAACTGAAATACCTCCATTTCCGAGATAGGTAATCAAGCTTCCATTTTTACCTTTTGAGATATTTCGCCATTTCGTCGTTAGTCGCCATTTCCTGCATTTAACAAAAATTTCAAAGGAAAAATGTGATCCCTAATGTACCGACAGCAAAAGATTATTGACGTAAATCACCTTGGTTGCTAATTGCAGTTACAAGCGTACTCTTACTGAGAAAAGTATACCGGGCCGACTTTTTGAGTATAGGTTGTTCCTGGCTGCAGGAAGAAAGCCTGCAAACGCATTTATCCGAAAAGTAATAAATCTAGAAGCCTTTGTTTGGCGTTCAGTCGATAACGTTGCGTAGGCCCGTAAGGCGATCTATCCAGGCTCCTGCTAGGCCTTGCTTACAAAACCGGTATCAAGGGTTGTCGTTGACGGTAACATGAATAAGAGTTAGAGAAAAAGCATTTATGCCTTTGGAATGAGTGGTGTTGGAGCGACCAGCACTTGCATGAACCATAAGACAATCCTCTGTTTCAATCAGTAAACATTTTAAAGTCATAACGTTTTTACTGCATATATCTTGCAATTTAGGTACGTCTAGTACCCATTGTCACTTAACGCTCTTCTGCTTCGACCTCAAGGGAATGGCTGACGAATTTGATATTCTGATAGATATCTTAAAATCATAACAGCCAGGTTACTAGGGTTACCATTGTTAGGAAGAAATCGAGCTCTGGGGTGTTTTCCACCCTGGCGTCTTAGACCTCTATTTACGTATCGTGTATTATCACGAAGAAACATGGATTATCGTCACGAAAGGAAAATTTGAATGAGATTTTGTGTCACCCCAGCTTAATCATATTTTGATGCAACTTAGTGCGTTATTTCCAACATGATATAAACTTCTTGCATTTGTGGAAATGGAGACTGGGAAGATTGAAGTGATTGCCTTCGGAATAGCCTGATGTCCTGTCGATATTAAATACACAGGCTTTCTGTAGCACTGTTGCCGAAATCAGCATGGGTTGTTAAGAAGCACAACTTTCACGTTATCTATAACGGTCACATTAAGTATCCTTTAAGGTCTTATCTCTCCCAGTTAGTCTGATAAACGATTTTCACGTTAAAGACTAACCACTCCTTTCAAGCTATCATGGTTTAGAACAGAAAAGAAAAAACCCCGGGGTGTGAAGGTGCTGCGTACACAGCCCTAACATTAGGTTGACCTGGTAGGACACCTTTTACCAGACTTGAATTCTAACCTACTGCTCTTGAGTACTGTATCGAACATCTAAGCAGTACGCCACCACACTCTGCTGCTCACCCCAATCACAACCTCGAAATATTATTCAGCGACTTGCTGGAGGTAATGAATAGCGTCTTTTGATATTCTTACCACTTTAAATTTGGACGGATTCACAGTAGACTTACTCCTGTTCTGACAGATGTGTCCGTCGGGAATGAGATATTAGAATAGAAAGAGATTAAGTTGTCGAATCGTCCAAGTGACTGGCTTCAAATGGAAGTATAAAAAAAGTTGCTTTAGGCAAAGACCGACAGGCTGTCTAACATTTGATCACATCATTGATACATTTTACGTGCGAGAAGTACTCGGATTATTGCTTTTGTGTATATGAAGTTCAATGATTTGATATTTTGAAAATGTTCGAGACTAACCAAATTACTACTCGCGGTAAGATACGTGTAAAATTCTATTATTTTGTGCCTGTTGGTTTACGTGATCAGCCAGAAACTGGTTTCTTGGTAATTCTTGGTTGCTGCTAAAGGAACGGGGCATTATTTTTCTGACCTAGCGATAATTAGTTCTTCAGCACGAGTTTGAATGTGTAAAAACAACGTATTTATTCAATTGTACCTATTTTCAGTGAGTGAATCCCAAATTTGTTATGCTTGAATAAAATCACGGGTAGCCATTCTATCTTACCCCGGAACAGATGCATGATCGCAATTAGTAACCGATGGCGAAGAAATTTAGAAACAAAATCTAGGCAAAGGAGTTGGCTGTTAGGATCTGTCAGTGGAACGAACTGCAAGTGTTTTCTTGCTTAAGTATTTAACATCATCATTGATGTTTCATGGTTTTGGTTTCGCTGCTACAGGCCAATTCTCAGGCAACCAACTCTTCTCACCTGCTTGTTCAAGACTGTATTTACCGATGTTTACATCGTTGATACGAAAAGTATGTTTTCGAAACGCGAGGAATGACATTGCACCTAAAGTAATAGACAGGAGGAATGTAGGTCATTTGCACCTGTATCTCTTGTAGGAACCCGCCATTATTTCGACTACAGCTGCGCCTCTTGTGGCGAGAAGGAGAACGTCGTGTATAACTCCATTCGGAAAAGCAAGGGAAATTGAACCCGTGGAAGCTCAGGAATAGCCTCATCAACGGTACAACTACAAAAACTTTCGATAGTGTTAGGGCGTATAAGAAAGGCGGGCGAGTTCTACTTTGTGGTTGCAGTAGCAGAAGTCTAGTATTGTTTGCTACTCAGTTTTTTAAAATAGATTCTTACCTAATATGATTTAACACTGTCTGATCAACAGGCGCCGCCATCCTCTTTTTGTGAACTCGACATGCAGTTGATCAGGGGTTTAGTTTCTACCCACCACACAGAAAATACAAAGATGTCTCACCACCCGATGATTACAAGCCTCAAAATGGTAACAAAGAACCAAAACCCGAGAAAACAGCAGACAATTTCACCACGGCTGTGTAAATACCTTTCCTTTTGCTTTGCCACAACAAGAAGATCTGGACAAAGACGATTAACAACAACAAGCCATTGACTTGGAGAAAGTCTCACCTTTTTGCCCGGGGAAAGTTATGTTATTGGCTATGATGCTGCAGATGATCCTCTCACTGGCAAAGTACAAAGAATATCTGCGTTATCAACAGCAATTATTTACACAGTTTGGATGAAGTTGTCTTTCTGTCTGCAGTATATCTTATCAGATGGGGACAAATAGCCAGACGAGATTAGGCTCTTGTTGGACAGGGAAACATTGCTCTGACGTCGGTGGAAATCTATTCGCGTTCTGTTGACATCCTGAAAGAGCAAACAGAGAACGTAGTGAGAATGGAGAGCTAGATTGTCAGGCCTCATTGGAGAAAAATGGACGCTCAGCACTGCTCTGACGATTGTGGAGAAACATTCTGCTTTTATCTGTCTGATATAGAAGAAAAAATGCAAGAATAGGGAGAATTGTGGGAAACATTAGGAATATTTGACCAATATAGAAGTGATGAATGCAGAATCTGCGGGGATATTCATAAGCAATGAGCGGTGTATTCGGCTACTGAATGTGGAACAGAACAGTCCAGGAGAACGGAGATGATTGAAGAGTAGTTGTGGAACCACGAATGTGGCATCTTTGTCTAATCACAACGGGAATAGATTTGGGAAATCTGATGAAGCCAGGGGGAGGATTACAATTTTTAAAAGATTGAAAAGCCGCTTAACCCCAATACCCAGAAAAAGAAGAAGTGATGATAGCAAAATGAAGCTGACTGTGTCAAGTGTCGCTTCCGAACCATTTCAATGCAAACCCAACAGATTCGGCAGCAAATCATATAACAAGATGTAATCTTTGCAGCAAAACCAGAGCAGAAAATTAGCTTTCAATCGAACAGACATGCCGTAAACTTAGTGGCGTTTGCATATAAGCTCTTACACCGTCTCCAATAATGCTGGTTTTAGTCATATTGGAAGTCCAAGGATATCCTTGAGTGGCTAAAGTGGTTTGCAAATGTGTATGTATGGGCGGAACCACGCATTCGGTGTACCAATGGGTTGAATGGTAAACACGTCCTCTGACCGGAAGATAACTTGCTTTCAAGTGTATCGCTTGTTTCCAAGGCAACATGACAACAAAGTCGGGGAAGTGACGTATGTTCCTGCTTTTCTGTTCATATTCGTGAGACGTCTGTTATAGATGTAACCAAATGTGGCAAGACACGGACATCTTGATGCCATACTAAAGTTTAAAATACCATGAGATCACATAGGGATAACTACCTAGAGTTTTAGCCTTAAAAATCAGATTGTGGCATGATGAGTAGCAAACCTTTCTCAGTTTCTGGTGTGGGAGGGCCGGCCGTATTAGCCAATTAGGGGATAGAGGGCAACTGCACCCAGACGTCTGCTTATTACCTGTTACATTTAGCTAGCTATGACACAGGAATGCCAACGCCAGGCAGCAGTGCAGACAAGTGTCTACAAGACTGGCCCCTGCACCAGGATTTACGACAGAAATTCTCGCCCGCACGCACCAATGTCGAGGAAAAACTGTGGGGAACACAGCGTGACCTAGAACGACGAGCCGCTTCATCTCTGCCACAGGACTGAAGTTATAGTTAAGGCTTGTTGAAGGCAAAAGAAGAAGCTATCCGCACCTTCGATTACGGATCGACCCCGGGTGCCTTGATGAATTCTCAGCATCACCATAATGATTCCTACTAAGAATGCATCACTGGCCTCCCGGGTTAAGTTGCCAAGTCAATTTCATTCCCTACCTACACCATCGAAAGCGGATCAACCACATGATACATTAATAACTTGCCAACATCAACGACCAATAAAATATTCCATGAAAAAGTTTGACAATTATTGGAAACGTGTGTTACCGGGGAGTGTATATACACCACCCATGACAGAGCCACCCCAGGCAGGATACCTTGATAAATGGACTACAACAATACTTTCACAATCAATCCACGAAAAAAGCAGCAAAAAACACCATGACCGTCGTACATTTTCCCCTGGTGCGCGGAGTCGGCTAACCAGCCATTAGCCCAGAGGTCAATCGCGGAATAATTGGATAAAAACATGAGAACATGGACTTCATTAGTGTTGGCTCATTCATTATGTAACATGGTGGGGACCTTTTGGTCGGGCCGTGTGAGTGACGGCGTGAGAGGAATTCGTGTATTGCCATGGGGGAGGTGATTTCACATGCTTGATGTCTACATGTGTGTATATGTTCATCGTTCAACACTGTAGAGAAAGACACAGTAGGGGGCTGTCAAATGTTTCTGAAATGTGTCACAAAAGTGAAACCCCAAAAGGGTGATCCGTAGATAATGGGTTAAAGGGGTCTACACGGCGGTGTCGGGGTCGGATTAAGTTAAACAAGTCATAAAAAGGTGTATCTCCACTGACATTTGGAAACACGAGCTCTAACTAACTATCCCTGTTAAAAACAACCGTGTAACATATACATTGATGTTGTTGTGACGGGATTCGAATAATCGACCTCCACCAGAGCAATGGTTGGGGATATTCGTGTTGATATCGATACTTGGACGGGTGTGAGTGTAACCGCATGAGACTATTATGATTATCTTTAGGCTTCCTGTGGAACTTTGACAATTACTTCCTCAGGCAATGTGCGATAATACACGGGATGATACAAGAGATAATCCATGTCGAAATGAGGTGCTCTAATGCGCCTGTGCTAGGTTGTATTTGGTAAAGATACGCGAAGTTATTAGTGATTGGCGTGCTTTATGAAAACGGATACTTGTCGTATTAGCTTTGGTTTCATACTTCAGAAAAGAAAACTTGCAAAGGATATTAGCAATGCTTTGAAAACTGAACCATAATATCGGCTGTAAGCCACGACCATTGAAATTAGGGTGCCGAGCAAATATGTGTTGGTTAAGACGGGCTCTGGTCACTAATTAGTCCTGAAGAAATGGGTCACCTTTGGACTTTGCAGTTTCGGGGAAAGAACTTATTGTTTATAAATCTCGAGGGTAGTCACTTAAACTACCAAACAAACCAAACACCATGCAGTCTATTGGCTAAACTCATGGCCAATGCTCCGGTTCCTTTGGGGAAAATACGCTTTGGACAAATAGTTCTCGGAAAATTTTTGTCCAATCGGAAATCGAATAGGCGACGGTGTCAAAATAGATAACACAAATAGGTCGATCAGTGGTAAAACACTGAAGTTTTATATTCTCGTTGGAGATGGCGTGACAATCGTTTAACATGCTCGGTGGCCAATTTATTTCTTTCGCGGAAGCTGGGTAGAGCGCATTAGGGCCGGGCATTAGGGGGCTATCTGAAAGAGTGTAAGGCTGATTAGAGCCCGGAGGTGAGTGATCCAATTGCTGAGTAAAGCTGACCAAGTTTGCTATAGATCCACGCTTCTATCTGGCGTTATCGAAATGGAAAGTGACACTTGGTTAATGGCAATCAATGCGCGTCACATTGTAAATAGGTTGCGGGGAGATTAGGTCTCGAGTCAGACAAGACTTGACGGCAGTTTCCGCGAAGATTCATTCAGTGTGGGCCAGTTAGCAGCCTGCTTTCTTTGTGTTTGACATGTTCGATTGGCATGTAACTCAAGAACAAAAGCATTACCTAGATAATAGATTCCTGAAATCCATCCTTCCCAGGTTTATCTCGCAACTCGTCTTGAAAACCGGAGACAAAGTCGCTTTGTTTTGGGCTAGATATCTAAAATCAGTTTGCCAGGGAGGTTTTGGCATGTTTGATGAACATGTCACTAAATAGATAGTAGATTTCTAAAGTCTGTCCCTTCTCAATCGGCAGTCATTTGCAACTGCCGTTTCCACTGCGTAGAAGCGTGTAACAGACATGCATTGTTAAAACAGACAGTAAGACCAGTCCAATGGCCATATTCTTTGTTATTTAGGGTTGACAATAGTGCCGTTACTAAAATGTGCCCGACTGGTTTTGACATACCTTGTATTACAATAGAATAAGCTAAATGGACTCTTCGTCCGTCATGTGTGGCACTCTACGCTTGTACGCGTTATATGTACTTTCGTCGCACCTGATAATGATCTTGATGGTAATGTAACCTATTCACATGAATAAACAACACGACCCATACATCTTATCCGTCTTTTGCAGCAATAATCACTATGTTTTTTTCAACCGTCGGCAAGAATTACGGTATAGTTGCATAAGTTGCCTGTTTCATTATGAACAAAGAGCTAAAAATAGAACTAACAAGAATTAAACAGAAGGAATCGTTTTCGCTTGATATCAGACATATTTGTAAAATTGCGACAATACACGATACATTTGCTCAACACAGCAACAACCGGAAGCCCACATTCAGCCATTATTAATAACAAATACGGAATCTAGTCAACTGCGTGATTGTCTCATCACGCAAACAGTCTCCTTCGTGATTACCAAGCTTATGATGCACTGACTTGACAATGTTTCCCGTCACTGACGGCGCCTCAAGCTATTAATTAAGCGAAGATTAATTGCTAATTATAACGAGGGAAGCAATGTTGGGGAGATTTTCCGAAACTTAGTGGCATTTCAGTAAAAGGGAAAGCGCCTTTTTAGCATGATTGAAGGTTTTGTTAAGACGGATTTTGAGTGTTCAAAGCAGTTTATAAACTAATCACGTATTACACTGTTGAAGAGTTTTTAGAAGTGTTGGGCTTGATACATAAACAGATATCTGTCATTTTCAGTCAATATTTTCTGAGTGGTTTTATTTATAACCACAATCTTAATGACCTTGGTTAGGGACCCACTTGATATACCCTCAAATTAGAGATGGCGACCGAAAGTTTGCAGAACTTTCCTTCATCAAAAGGATGGCTTGATCTCTACTAACACGTTTTGAAATGAAATTGTTGGTCCAGATGCCGGTATATAGATTACTTCAGCTGTGGTGGCGTCGAGTTTGGATGATCACCGGAGATGGTGATCTTTCTGTCAATTCAATTCAATTCCCCGTCAGCAGTGGACTTATCGCCTTGTTGAAAATTTACTGCAGGCTTAGCTGTTATAAATCGTACTGTGCAACGACATTTCACTTCGCATTTTGTCTTAGTTGTTAGATCGCAGTGGATGGTTCCTTGGGGGAGAGAACTGTTTAACTATGCCTTGCATAGAAGAATTGAATCTAAACTTACTTAGTTATAATCGTCTTGGACCTGATAATGATTTTCTTCGATACGAGTATTCACAAACAAGCCTAGGGCGACAACATCTCAGAGTTTCTTTTCTTTTCTTCCCTACTATTGTCACCAGGAATGCTTACCATGGTGATAAAAGGGCTGGTGAAATCTCCCTTGGGCTACCAGGACAAATGTTACTGCGCTGGTGCAGATGACAAACATATAGCTACATTCGGATAGAATGGGTGAAGAAGTTATAGACAATGGTCGTATTTGCTTAGGGACATCGTGTAGGATCAGTGAAAAATCTTGCATTAGCCTTCATCGAATTTCTATTTTTCTAGTGTAAGCTACATTGTGCTGTCGGGGTACGAAGAAGATGTTTTGAAAGCTTTCCTGAAAGCTTGCAAGTGTTTTTCTTGAGAGAATTTCCTCACCTACGGTGAAATTTGATGCTGAGTTTCATTAAAATCTCATTTAGTCAAGGTTTGCGTGAGTAGAGTTGAAAACATGTGTCCAGGGGACAGTGCACTTGAGATATTTTGTTAAAACAGGTCCATTTAAGTCTTCTCAACCAAGAGGAACGCCTTTAGTTGGAACGTATGAGTGGAATCAGGTAGCTGACGTTATCAACCAAGAGCTTATTTGCCGTACCGTATTTCGTTCTTGCAGAAAGTCAAGAAATGACTTTGTCGTGCAACGAATTGACGCTCATGAGAATGGTTGCTCAGTCACCAAAAACGCTTTCTTCATCCGGTCAGTGACAAGTACAGTTACATCGGCTATCGAACCTGGGATCTTCCCACTCAGCCGATGCGCCACAGCGCTTTCCGGATTGCTTCTTAGAGGTGCTGGTTTGACACATCCATTCCTTTGACAGACCATTGCCAGAAGAAACAAAAGACGCGAACGCCTGCAACGCGCCCGTATCTACAGCAACGCTTCAAAGCCTTTAGCGAATAACCAGCGACGCGCACATCCGCTGAGAAGTTTCCACGGGGTTCATGAAATAGATGTCTGACTCCCGGGCATTGAACTAATTTCTTATTGCTGTTCGGTTCACGTGAAGCGCTGGCTCCCGGTGGAGCTGCCGGATGTGTTTCACACTTGGTCGTACTTTGATTTCGTATGGACGATTCCGCTATTAGTCGTTGGTCGAAGCCACTCTTGTGCTTGTTCTTAAGGTGTACGGGGTAACCAAGAAATAATGCAAGAGACGCCAGTTTGATGACGGCGACACTGATTTATGTTCTTGTAGCTGGAAAGAAGAGGTTAGTCTTCAATTGCGATAGCCTTCAAAAAAGCTTGCGAAAGATTTGAGATGATCAGTGTAATTCAATGCTTATGCTTTCATTTCTCAGACAAAAACAAATGGCTATTTTTTATCATCATCTGTGCAAGTGCCTCTCTACCGCAAGCTTTGCTCGAGGCAAAATTTGCGCGAAGAAAATTATAGCAGGAACAAATTATTGTAATGATGAAAATCGTTCGGCGACCATGTGGGGACTTTGAAGAGTTCTTCAGATGCATAGTGAGGATGCTTATAGGAACACCACACACAATTCCTGCATTATTACCCTTGTCCTTAAGTAGGCATAACTTTTTCATAAATCAAACGTGGTCGTAGAGGGCCATGGAAAACTGGGAGTTGGAATGTCTCTTGATATGTTTGGAGGTAAAGTGGTGCGGACTAAACTAGTACATGTATATTACTGGTGTAGGGTCTTTTTATAGGTGAAGGGACAAGGACAGTCTATTCCCCTCTTCTACTTATCACCAACGTTCTAAATATGGTCCTCGTTATCATCAGCCACCCCTGTGCATTTGGCGAGGGCCGACGAAGGCAGTAGAGGTCGACAACAAAAGGTGCATTGTATATATTGGATCGACGAAGGCAGAGCCGTCTTCCAGAACAACATCCTTCAAATTGATCATGCTATATTAGTTTAGGTCGAACCAAAGACGGTTCATCTACCTGGGTTGCGGTAAGCTTACGCAGGTTCTTTCATTGCTAGCAGAAGAAATTGACCTCATAGAAATAACGTTCATATTCTATAAACGTGACCTGTGCAATGCCTGTCACTTAAACTTAGCGCTTTTCGGACAATCATATTCGAGAACTAGTTAAGCCATTGATGACGGAGAAGTAAATGGCAGATTGGGATATTTCATGCGGCACCAGACTCGTCTTCGTCTTAACGGGATGGGAGTCATTCTACTGAGCATCTTTACGAGGGTAGACGAATCAATAATCATCCCCTGATCCTGCCATTGACGATAAAGCAATGAATTGAAGGGTTCCAAAGCAGTCGCAAAATAAGGAATTTGGATGCTTTATGACGACCACTAAGCCGGTTAGGGAGGGTCCGGGGTTACAACTGTAATGAATGAAAGAGCATTGTCGGGTAATGATTCAGCTTGGATAACGGGACAACTAACCCAATTACTTTTCTATTACTGTATAGCGTCGAGGGCGAAATCATTCAGCCTTTTGGGAGATAGTTGTGGCGATTACCAGAGGACAATGTCCCTTGCTAAGTTATTGTGGGTTTCGCTATGGAGTTAATTACCTAATGAATAGGATTCGCATTAGGGACGAGATACCACTCTGGTTTCTACCCAAGCCGATGCTTAAGCTAAAAGTCTTGGCAACTTTTATAGCAGTTATAGCATTCAGTCAGCCCAATCTTCTTGTCAGTGTTATTAACCGGACATGTAATGGCTACTTTGATACCGCAGCTATGGGGAGGGACTCGTCGCTGTGGTGAGCTTGTCAGATCAATGAATGTATGATACTGATACGATCAATTTTAGATATATATATATCATCGTCGGACGTTCTGCACTAAACTCATTGAATACACATTACGCTGAAAATTACTTGTGCATTACTGCACCGAATTCATAGCTTAAGTCGAATTGAAAATGACTCTTCGATCGATCGCTGTGACATACCATTTTGATAACAAGTTTTTCATGATTAAATGTTTCTTGAACTCTTCCCAATAATGTTCCAGTGATACATGCCCCCATTATAGGCACATCAAGATATCATCCGTTAAGAAATAGTCGAGCAATACCCCAAGGCCCTGCTACAAGTCTAAGAGACTCTCATCGATCACGACGAACTGCCTTGTAAACAAACTTTTTCATTAAATGCAAGTTTCATTTTCGACATTGTTTCTTCCCATGTTTTTCCTTCTGTCAAACTTTCTCCATTGACCGTATCATTCGCGCATTAAGCTGCTATCTATAAAGTTATGCTCGTACATCACCCCATCAGAATCCCGCTACATGTCAAGATGAAAATGACTCCAATACATCAAGGTGACAAACTGGCTTCAGAGTCACACTGGTGAGATCCCAAACCATGAATAGGCGCGTAATCCCTTTGTGTTTACACGGTCATTTATTATCGGGCTTCTGGCACTGGTTGTATTTACCGCGGATGGCTTTTTCTGGTTCAGCCTGTCACAGTTGACACTCCGACAGATTCGTATACGATTACTCAGAACGTCGGGGTGACATGCTAGCGGCTCATATGCTACAGACTGTTTCGAAACAGGCAGTTCGCACTCCCTGCTTCCATTTTAAGTTGTTCGAAATATATCATATTATGAATTCCTGCATTACGAGACCTCGTGATAGAAGAGTAGATCATCTGACTTCATACTTTAACCCGTGTTCGTCCACCTTCTATTGGCTTCCTGAAGCCTGTTGTGCCTATCTTTGAATGATTTGGGGAGGGGGATGTAAAATGTTCGTCTCTTGATTCTAACACAGGCAGTAGCGCAGAGGATTTAATGTACCGTCAGTCCTGGTCCAACTGGTCATCTACTAGTGCAAAGTCCTGATCAGTAACCGTCACATCTTCGTCGCCGATCTATCCATCTGCCTCAATTATGTAAGTACGACAAAGCAATCCGTGTGAGTGGTATTAGGGAGGCGACCGGAGTGGCATTCGGATTGGCATATGGACACAACCTAGCTTTAGGTCGAAGATGGAGGACCTAGATGCGGCACTTCTATGATTCATCGTCGTTATAGTATCATGAGTGTAATCGCTTCCTAATTCTCTTTGAGTTGATTGATCGTGTACATGAGTACATGTAGGTCACATGGTTGGTCATGGTTTGTCATGGTGGCATTCGTGATTTGGTTGTGTATCACATAAGACGTCAATCTGAAACGGTTCATATCATATCGCAAGCACTTTTCTTATTGATTGAATTATGTCCAGTGGCCGATCAAATGGTGGTTGTAATTGAACCAGGGTTGTATCTTTAACTCGGCTAGAGAATGACCCTCCACAGTCATTGGAGATAAGGTCAGTGCAGAGACAGCGCATCTGGGCAGCTTGGAGGCACGATTGCCCTGAGCCAAGGCGGCCCGCGGCCTTTTTAAGGATAACACGACCCCAACAAATCGATGACTGCTCCTCCTGCGAGGTGTCCCCTCGGGTGTTGGGGTCGCTCAATATCACCAACACACCAATCAATATTAACAAGCCTGTAATTAAATTTGAAACCTTTCATACGGCACGGTGTTATTCTTGTAGATGACATTATGGACAAGCCCGCTTGGAGCTGTTGAATATTCCCTAGCGTTAGGCGTTACCAGAATATGGACGGGTGAGCCCCTTGTTACCTTGGCCCCGCGTTGCTCTGCGCGACCTTCGAAATGTGTAATCTGCCAGTGATGTTACCATATATATTTGATCAGGTCACGGGTTGATCAGGAGTCTTCGGATGCTCAAGAATCGTAATGGACGCGACGCTTCTTCTGGTATATAGACACGTTTGGCAATAGTGAAAGCCAATTTCGGTTGAGGTTTACCCAAGTGAACGAGGATTACCAGAATATGGACTATGGCTAGTCCCTAGGTGTCTTCGTTGTGCGACCTGGTGACTTAGTCAATCACTAAGGCAGTGGTATGTATATTTCATGACGCAGCCTGGTTAATCAGTTGTCCCAACGGACTGGTGACATGATACGTCAGCTGATACAGAATCGCCAAGGTTGGCTTCAGGCCAATTACAAGTATCTTAAGATAGACTGTTTAATCTCTTCGCCTGGACTTACTTTCTCCTCGCCATGGAATAAGATAAACACAACTCAACGAAATGATAGGTGGCTGTCTCTTGCTGGCCGAATGAAGGAATCACCAGACATAATTTCAGCTTCATGCTATTTTTTAAGCTGAAATCGGGGACGAAACCAAGTTTGCTGCATTCTTAATGCATCTGGCGAACACGTTGGTGTCATTAAATTGTCCTTAGACGTGGAGGAAAAATGATTGACTCTATCTACATGATATGACTATCGATCGCCAAGCCATATTCTTCCACACCCGATTGGGAATTGTTTGAGTCATTAATTGCTCCTTAAAGTTAGAGCTGTTGTTCTCCATCCTATATATCTCGCAAGGGAATGATATGGAAGTGAAAGTCTGCAACAAACGTTTGATCGCTACAAGCTAATAACGCCACAACGCCGCAAAGCCCAAAGACCAAAGCCCATTTGCCGTTAAGTCTTCGTATGCTGCCTCCTCATGGACATAAATCACTCGTAATCACCTTTCATCTCAAAGAATCCCCCCGCGATTTGTTGACGCGAGGGAAGATCATTTCACAACCAGTTACAAAGCGACCGAATAATCGCAAGGCCTTCAGGGACGCTGTGGTAGTCAAGTATATAATTCTATTAGTTGTTGGTCTGACATGACGTCCCCTTTAGCGACCATGAGAGCGAGGGAAGAATGGCTGATTTGTATTGTGAAGGAACATAGGAAACCTATGGATGCGAACGTCAAAATCTGAAATAAACGTAATGAGATAAGGATGGTGGTGCTGTTGACTCGAGTAGAGAATAGTCTTCTTTCTATGGTTCCTTTCTTGCTGAATTTACCTAAGCGAGTTTTCTCTAAGACACCCGGCCCGGACAAGCCTCAAGTGTTGGCCCTTTCCCCGCCTTCTTGATGGGCTTGGGCAGTGAAGGTTGTGATTCTATTACAGTATAATAATATTCTGGTGATGTGGCGCAATAGAGGACACATTAAAGACCTCGTCTGCATGCAAGAGCAGGCATCATATAGCTTAGTGACACCCGATGGTAATGTCGGTCCTTACATCCCCAGCCATTATGATCGTATGCCGCTGTCGTGTTGGGCTTGACCGGTGAAGCTTGTGATTGTGACTGTCTACGTTGGCGATATGGCAAGACACATGGGAGGCCATTTCGTCTGCAAGCATGGAAGGCATAGCCGTTATTCGAGTGGCGTAGCCTATCTTGGCCATCAGATGCGACTTCCTCGCTTTAGATTGCACCTATGAGACTTCAAACTAAGGCTGCCTGAGTAGGCGAAACCGCCCTCGAAGAGTTGGTCTATTGCCTGACTTGGACAACATTCTCAGAACTTATAGAAGCAACAAGTCGAAATGATGATGATTGGGTGTGTAAAAGCTGGCCTTACTGCTTTGATTACTCAGTATCACCGAGAAGACTAATGATTATAGGTCTTCTCTGTATCAGTCCAAACATTGGCTCCAATTTTGACTCTGACCTCACACTGCGTCCTAATCGAGCACAAAATTGAATCCGAGTACTAAAACAGATGAATGTTCTAATGTTACCTTGATTGTCTTGAAATATTCATATGAGTCGTTTTACGTAAATGCACTCGATAGGCTGTAGCTAACCAGATAGCACATGATGTGTCTCATGGGTATAGTTAGTGAGGTAGATAACCTCTTTGTCTTGCAGAATAGCTGATTGCTCAAGAACAGGTTTTGAATTTTGTTACTGGCTCAAAGACTTCATTTTCTTCCGCAATGATTTGGTTAGGTTCAGATTGTCAAAGTGGTTGAACTCCATCAGGTATCTTTGGTTCAAGCCGAATGACAGGCATGGCAGATTAAAGATACTAACCATGGACCATTAGGTATCGTTGCTGTTGTCGGTGGAAAAAGTGCTACGGGCTGTGTCGAAAGCTGCCTTTGAATAGAACCTATGTTTAAAGCATCGAACAGACCACCTTTACAGTTCTTCCCAGCAATTCAGGCAGTTGCTGATGTTGTAACCGTTCTCATTAGTTTAGATACTTTCTTTGTAATCATTTATGGTTGCGTAGGAATACTGTTCCAATAGCTTACTTGGAATTCACATCCGGCAGTGTCATAGGTAGGCTGGGTTTCGTAGAATAGGCCCTTAGGAATAACTAGCCCTGGTTCTGTGCTGAGCGGGGATTGGAATCTACAAAGCGAGGAAGTAACTTCCATTACCGCTAACAATACTGTTGATATTCGGGAATTACATACTCGTACTCTTTGAAACGCTCGTTGAAACTTATCTAAGTTTTCTCCACCATTGTTTTGGGAAGACTTGAATATACATGTTGTAGGTGTAGATAACTGGTTGTTGTCACTTCTCAGAATATCTCTTGGCAACTCTAAGGTGTAGGAAGCTGAACCTGACTTACAAATTATTCTGATTCAAGCTACATCGCGATTGTTTACTTAGTAGGTCCCTATGGACACTCAAGTGAAAAGACACCCTCGGTGTTACTAGGGCCTCGGAACGAACATTTATCCATTCTCTCGGTACAGATGGTGTATCACGTTACCCATTTCCCAACGCCTTCTTTTGAAATTAGCAGAAACCTGAGGCCTCACCCAAGGGTCGAGAGTTCCAAACTACAATTGGTAAGATCTCCTCTAGGTTCATTATGAGATAACCGGTCACAGTTTAACAAATGTTTGTGTAGATGTAGTAATAGAAATGAAACGCTCGTCGTTTTCCTAGAGCCTACACGTTGCAAGGAAATACATAAAGGGGTGGGACTCTATTTTTTACTGACAGCAACAAGAAAAAAATGGGGACATTTACCAGACAAGCAGTTGAGAAAGAGGCCAACTTCTTTTGAATGCATATTGAATGGGTGCAAAGATTTTCCATCCCTTGATAAATTTCATGCTTTAGCAAAGTGTTGTGTATTAAACCGAGAAAAAAATTATAATGATGTTATATTTCGCGCTGACATTTGGGACATGTACTGTCAGGAATTGTCAACAACTCTCGATGTGTGTAAGCACCCTTATGTCATCTTTGTACTGCATTGAAGGGACAATGCTGTTGTTCGATGCAAACCACACGCATAATGATCACGACTAGATAGCTATGTCAGTGCCGATAGATGCATTGCATCTTATGTCTTATTGAGCCCGATTTAACTACCAACTAACCAATTTATCATGAATGTTTATGACCCCATTACCCGTGGACTTGCCTCTGTGTTGTTCAACCCGTATCATCAAATCATTGTCTAACTCGCCAAGGCTCCGAGATGAAAGAGGAGTATTGTCTTCGCGTCAAGAACTGATATTTGTTCAGCCGTCATTGTCAAGGAATAATTGAAGGCAGCAATCTCTACCGTAGCAGAAACCAATTTACAACTCGGATGTGAAAATCAGAGTACGTAAACCGTTCTTGCTTCACGAGGCTAATGTCGTAATCACTGTCGTAATCGAGTCTATTTCTAATGTCGCAATCAGGCGCTGGTACAACGTCATATCATGTTCCTATTGCGTTTATGTAAGTAAGAACGATAAACGATCATGTGCTAGCTTCATGAACACAATTTGGGTGATGCTTGATAATAAATCTTCATAGATATTGAATATTTCGTCCTGCTGTCCTATAGTAGCCAGGAATATTATAGCAGGTTTGTTTAGTGTCCGAAAACCAGATATAGCTGAGCTGAGATTACTTCACAGATTGAGCCACGATTTCTCTTGTGTGTCAACAACCAAGCTCAGTTTTAAGTTTTCGCCATTTTGGTTGCCTGGTTGAAATTTGACTGCATTTTTGTGTGCATCTCATTCAACGTCTTTACTTCTTCGTACGTCTTTATTGCTTGGTTTTGTTCGGAAAAAGCACTAAAAAAATCTTGCACAATACTTTTATATGTATTGCTGACATTCTTCGACAAATGTTAGATACACTGATATCGATCAAGGGAGATCATTTTACCCTCCCAGTAGGCCGTTGAAGCATCATCGTCATCGCCGATCCTGTAGACGTGGTAGTTGTGATTTTGATGAAATCGGCCAGGGAATAGCATAAAACATACATGATGAAGGTGCTTCTGGCCGATTTTCCCAGTAAGAAATAACATTGGTGTTGGATGACAGCATTGAGTAATAATGGTTTATAACTTTTTACAAGTTTCGATCCAGCCGCCGATTTTGATACATGAGACAAAAAAAGTTGATTCGATGTGTAAAAGTTGGGTGCCGTCGTGAGCTGAGCTTACGGCCGATGACTTGCTTAGGTATGGAACATGGGAAACCATTCGGATTGGATTACAGCTTAAGCATTGTGGATGGTATATAAGCAACTTTCGATGTATCCGCTTATTCCGATATCCGAAAGAAGTTAACGCGATGTTTCATTGGTTCTTTTTATGTCATGTCTATGGCTTCCCCGTCACTTTCTGTGATGCGATTTTTCTGAAATGGGAACCGCACAAAACTAGTTAAACTTTTAAAATATAGTGCCACGCTGAAGAAAAAGTCTTTGTAAACGGTGGGTATAAATGGAAATAGAGTTGTATAGTGAGTTACAAATTCTAATATAAAAAGTGTAAAAGGACATTGTGCTACAAGGTAAACAGATAAAAGTACAGTTGGATACAGAATGTGAAATGTCAGCTCAATTGCTTGAGGACATATTCGGCTAGCTGTCAACGCCCACGGCACCACCTGGTGCTGTGGAATGATTCTTACTTTTGAATACCAAGTCGAATTCTTTGCTGCTAGTAGGAGAAACCAACAAACATCAAATGTCAGCATTGACTATTTGAACGATGGCTTGGTTGACGTTTTTGATTCGTATTGTGCCGTACCTTCGGTATCATATTACTCAGTTCTGCAAGGAAAGTGACAAAGCTATGTAAATATGCCAAATATTTGCGCCTCTATCGCACAATGCTAAACAAATTTTGTTTGGCGATACTGCTGATACAAATTTTGTTTGGCAGATTACGAATTTTTTTTTTTTATTCAATAAAAAAACAAAAAAAACAAACAGGGGGCCTACATCATATTCCTTACTTTTTGGTTGAAATTCAATTCTCAACATAAAAAAATGATATCATGTGAAAACATGACCTTTTAGGGTAATCTCTATATCTGTACTCTACATCGCATTAACTATGATTATGAATCCAAACTTTCTCAGTTGGTAAATAGTTGAAAGGCAAGCAAATGCTTTGGCAAGAGGAGATATACCTCTGTACTGAAAGGCTGTTGTTTAAGTCCGATGGTATATCGTCTGAATTAAGATAGGAGCTCAAAAGGGTCCAAAGCTGCCACGGCAAACCGTTCTAGCGGAGTCAGGTCTCGATGTTCTTATTAGAAATGGAATACACAAAGTAATGGTAAGTATCAATGTCATAGTTCCAGGTCACAAGTGCATTGCAAGTATTGTGTAAGGCCCAGAGGTATAGCATCGGTATCTAATGGTTGCTGATGTAAGGAAAGTGTAAACTCGAATAGGTCATCCGTATACATGTACAGGGTAAGTCTCAGGATGTCTTTCCAATATCGTCTAACCATTTCTTTTTATTCTTCTAGTTCCTTTATGTGATCTTATTCAAAGAGTTCCCAAGTCGTCTTATAAAAACTAGGATATCACGTTATAGTCTGTTTGGAAAGGGCGGCCGAGCAGGTTCTATTTTGATACTACTATTTTTTGATTAGTTCAAACAATGGTGTTCCAACTGTTCGTCGGAGTGCGGTCAGCGTATACAAGCATGCAGGGCCAGCTTTTCAATTGGCATTACCACTATATCTTCGATGTGGGCCTGAATTCTTTAAAGAATTGGTGCGAAGAAATTCCTGTGGATGTGAAATGACGTGGACATCAACTTTGTGAATGTGCTATACATTGAGTTCGTGTCTATTCGGACGAGGATTCGATATTCCTGTTGTAATTGTAGTCGAAGTGGGTGGTGAATAACTCTACTATGCTCATCCCCAGTGTGTATCGGGTGTCCTATAGTTCGGTTCCCAGCCATTGTCGTGAGAATGTTACGCGCAAAAGCAGAGTTGTTTTGATGAACCAGGATGTTCTCTCGGTTTTGGGGCAACTTAGCTGCTGTCAGTTTTATGTGTGCGCTGGATGTCAGTTTTAAGATTTTCGATATCTTTTAATTCCTCGTGTCAAGACTAGCATTTGCTATGGGCGGGTGTCACATTGTGATAACAGCGAACTCATTGTGTCAATCGGGTAATGTTTGTTGTAGAAAGTCACAAATAGATTTTGTTTTCTAACTTCCTTTGAATACTCGTCCAATACTTTCCTTTTCCTTATGCGGTGTTGAGTATTTGTGGTTGTTTTTTCAACAAGATGATATCTACTGTCTGATTGCGTCCATGTAGGTTTTAACTAACAAGAAAGGAGTAATAACAATGTCTGCTGTGTCTATTTAATCTCGTGATAATGTACAGCTTATGCAAGAAAGACAATACATTTACGCTTCCGACTCTTTCCACGAGATATGAAAGGCTGATTGTGGCTTAATACTTGAATGAGTCAAAATTCCAGACACTTACTGAATTTTAAACATGACTTCTCTCCCGAGCTCCTTTAAATTAAGGTAACTTACCAGTTTGTGCTTTATTGACACAAACTTCGCAGGAATAATTTATCAGCAGCTGAACTAAACTCCAGTTCTTTGAAAGTGGCATGAAGTTTTCAAAACTAAAATGCATCAACTGAGTGACTATTTTGTTTTGTGTTTTGAAAAAATAGAACTTGTTCAAAATTCATGTCATTCTTAGTCTTATTTCCGATTTTTATGTTGTTCTTTAATCCTATTTAATCATCACTACTCTTAAATTATCATCCAATCTTGAGGATACGTTCGTGCGAATGATCATGTTATGCTGTTGTTCTCCTATATCTGCGACGATGCGCATATAGCTAATTCCGTGATAATTTCAAAATGTCTTTCAGATATGGGAAAGCAAAAATCTTAAGCACAAAGAAAACTGGTGGTTACATTCGAAATAAATGCGACACAGGAAAAGTGACAGGTTTTCCCCAGTTGAAGTAAGCACCTATCTCCGTGTTGCGATGATATATTTTGTCGCCGATCGCCTACCCGCGAATGAAGCGGTTGCCAGTTACGCCGGGGCCAATTCGCTTCACACCCGAGTCTCGTCACATCGAAAGTTTAATTCAATTCCATTACCGAGTCGATACTTTATAGGCAATCTTTGCTCACTGTCGTGACACTAATATTACAATTTAGATACGTATCGAATGATACAGTAGGTGATGTAATTGGCAAACTGATATAAAGTTATTTATAGTTTGGATTGGATAACTCGAGGTAAGACTCGATACAGAATCCAATGTATAAAAAATCTGCGTCCTTTTGCGATCGGCTGGCGGTGTTAAGATTGAAAAATCGATCTTGCGCCGATGTGGGAATAGACAACGTTTTTAAACGAGACATCGGGATACATCATGCCTATCAATGAGTTCGCTGTTATCACTGGGAATGTCAAACTGTCCTCAAACCGAGGTAGAGGCTATATAGTCAAGCAAGTTGGCAAATGGTGCACTTTCAGACTTTATATGTTTGCTCTTTAAATTTTAAACCGATGATACACACATATATGTTTGCTCTTTAAATTTTAAACCGATGATACACACATATCAGTCTGATGAGGTCACATACGAGTTTTCTCTTGCCTGACGTTATCATCTTAGTTGGGGGATACGATTGGAGAGCTTTACCTTTGGTGCTAAGACTTCCTCATGTTGTGTTTTACAGAATGGTGATTTTGTTTACTGGTTTTGTGTTCCCGTCAGCAAACTAACATGTTTCCATATTGATCCTAAGCCGGGATGTTTTGAAGGCGTTGCGATTCGAAACGGCGTCCCAAATGTTTTCTAAATAAACTTCGCCGGTAATATTTCGTAAAGGCATAAAAATGGTCTGCAAGACGCTGTTTCTCACGAACATTTGCTTTTCTATGCGAAAGTAATGCGCGTCGTAATGGTAAAATATAAAGAAATATTTTGTAATGGAAAACCAAGCTACCCTGGAGTCAAAGCTCTTGAATATCTTGTTGTGAAAGGACAGCTAAAAGCATCGGTAATCAGTAATCAAATATACCATTCATGGTCTAAATTCGCCAGTTTCACTTTACCTACATAACATCTTCTTAACAATGCATAACCCGTTCACTTACATGAGTAAGCTGTCTGTCCAAACACAACTTGTAATGTCATCCATCTCCGTTCATGCGACTCCACCTTTGTTGGAGAACAGCGGATGCTATTGTCATGTGATCGCTGCTACAGCGTTAGATCCCATCGCTTACAACCACATCAGTGTCATGTGATCACCCAGATCGCTCACACGGCCACTGGACCTCTCTACTGCGGGAGGTGAGAATAGTGTACTACGGAGACATCCAATCGCGTGCGAGAGTTTTATTCGTTTCGATATGTTGCTGATGATGTGAGAACACGCTGCCGTAAAGTAGACATCGGGTTGTAAAGCTGAAAACTCCACTGTCACTTTCGCTAATACAGATCAGTGGCTGCGAATTGCTTCGAAGCAAGTTGACTCCTTTCTGTTTTGGATTGATAAGATCTCGATAAGAAGGAAATTTCAGTCGAAGTGCAAATTATTGGAATTGTGCTCAATAATTTGATTGTCTTTCGTTACGTTTTACAAAGTTAAGTAGAATGACTTGGTCTTGATTCGAAATAGGCTGTGATCGATTCTTTCCAATGCTATAAATATACGATTTCTCTAGGAGCCTTCAAGAATTGATGAGCTGCACTGCTTGCTAAGAGAAGAAATTGAACCTCAACTCATAGTAGTTTTTGTTGTCAGAAATGTTGTCTTTTTGGATTTGCACCCAATGCGTAACAGTTAGGATAACTTTACAGCAGTAACTTTTGAAAGGAATATATTCTGAACAATCAAATACTGGTACATGTATATCATCATTTTATCACGTGGACCTGCGATGTTCCATTTTATCTGGAATAGAACTTAAAATTTGATTGATTTATACCTTCCTGAAGGAATATTGAGATCAGCGACTTAGGTTATCAAATTTCGATCTTGACTTCGTAGTAAATCAAATGAATATACTGTAACGATAAAGAACTTAGAATAAGAAAACTTTGAAAGGAATTAATGTTTCTAAGCGGAGTTACCAACTGGGCAGTTTTTCATCTTCGTCTTCGGGATTCTGTTGGATTAAAGAAGAAGAGCAGGTAGGCTTAACCGACTATTAAATTTTCTTAATGGTAATAAAGTTATGTGAATTCGTTGTAAATGTTAGATAAAGTCTCAGTGTGATTTGCGGTGGCAATAGCGCAATGAAGCAAAAAAAACTATCCGCATCACCACTTTTCGAAAAGAATGCTATGAGCCACCAGCCATGGCCAGGTATTGATTTGAAGTTAACAGTTATGCGCATCTGAGTGTGTGGGGTTCGTATTAATGGTTTGGAGAAGCAAAAAATCAAGGGGCCTAATCCTGTTGTTGGGCTATCTTCTTTGTCGTCTAAACCTGGGGAATGAATCGTGACAATGTGATTGTCGATGGACGGGAACATATGACTCTTCTCACTTTTTCCTCTTGATCCTGGAAGACAACTTCTGATGACAAAATACTCTAATGTTAAACCACAATCGAAATATCACTTAGTGAGCAGTTCCGTACAGCTGCAACTTGTATTTTTCTCAGTTTTCAGTGTTCACAACAGATTATCTACGCAGAAGCAGTAATGAGCTTCAGATCGCTTTCATGTCAACTTGTTGAGATAGCTAACTTGCGAGACATCTAAAAATACGACTCCTCGTTAAACCACGATGACGATCCACGTGATTTGTCTGCAGCCGCTGTGACGAAATCTTTTTTCATGAGGGAATTGAGCACAGATTTACATAAATTGATTCACATGCGTGTTGACAACGTTGGTCAACGACACCAGATTAAGGGCCAACTATCTCGTGAGCGAACACTGATTAAGCGAATACTGTAAGCTGCAAAGCATGAACTGTGTCTTCTTCTTTCTTGATTGACCTGATTATGAACGTGAAAAGCTGCAAAGCGTGAATGGTTGTTAAAGGCTTTCATACCAAACTGGAGATACTTGGTTGGCTTAAAAAGACCGCGAGGGTTGAGTTAAACCGAAACCAAAGAGCCAAAGGCAAGGGTGAAATGCGGCAGCAGTTATGGTTAGGCCTCGCTGTCCGTATGGGTTGCGTTACCAAAAAGCACCGGTTAGGTAGAGCTGTAATTTTAACCGAAACCGCGGATGCCAAAATGATTTTGGCCTACTTTTTTGCTCCAAATTCGCTGAGTTTTGTGAGACAACCACTACCTCCAGTTTGGTATCCATGCCTTAAGCCAAGTATCCAATCCCTCTATCCACCTCTATCTGTCTATTTGCCAAGCTAAACAGCAAGTGATTTCATTAGCAGAGCCTACCTAAGCAGTATGTTAAGATGCTCTGTCATCGCCAAGCAATCTGTCAACTATCAGATGATTATTTGATTAAAGTCATCCTTCACCATCAGAATGACATGATCATTTATAAAATCTCTGACGGAGCCGCTATGCAGGTGCTCTGCTAAAAGTCACAGGACAGAAAAAACCCCGACAAATTCTAGCGTGATGAATGATTGGTTGTTATGAGGGATGTTGCCCCGGAGGTATATTTATTGTCTAATGAAAATCATAGTTTTGTACCTCAAATCTATCCTGAGAAGGATTCGCTCTCATCGACTGCATTTATTTGATGTCGTAAGCCTTTTTGGGCAACCTTATCTAGGCGTAATCCACTTTTGATAAGAGCATGTTCCACCGCGTTCGCCAACACGGCACTCGATAACTGTGGTGAAAAATCTGGATTGGATTCTCATAAGATGTTCGGTTAAGATACTATATACATGTAGTTCCGTATGTACATGTACATGTACATTGTATTTGTACCATATGGACCGTGGCCCTACGGATTATCTTCGTTAGATAATACGAGTATGACAATCATACACTCTCTCTCAACTAGATTATGTTGCAAAATCGCCCCAAAAGACTTCGAGTTACCCTTTCCATAAAATGGTCCCAGATGAGTTATGTGCCATTAAAAATCACGAGCTAGCGACTTTTTCCATTGAAGCACTCTAACCTTTGAGCTAATGAACTGAATCTGCATGTAATCTCCAGGTCAAAAAGTCAATCATCTTTTTCTCTGGTTAAGTCAACTTCCCCTGCAATCACAAAGTGGTTCTCCCATTCAAATTGTCAGCTGAACAAATACAATTAACTTGAGATGACTTAAGAGCTTCTGTTTTTTTATTTGCACAACCGGAACAGTTCTTTCGTTTAGCTACTGTTTTGCTCTGTTTTTTTGATACGGATAAATGTACCTCTCTTTAACAATTCCTACCTGCTATAGCTTTTCGGAGGACAAGGGGGAAGCACTATTGCCGATGGAAATCTTTGTGTGGTGTTCAGGCCTGTAAAGGAGTAGGAAGGGGGCTTACCCTGGATATATTTAAAAAAAAGATACTTTTAGATGCGGCTTAGGGCATTCAGATGTTTAAACAATGCAAGATCTGCGTCCCCGAAAGCGATTTCGCTGTTTGTCTGTGGTATTCAAAACGGTGATATTTCTTATTCTTTATCTTTCAACCAGTAATTTTAGTCTTAGCGATTGAGCATCACCCCTGCCTGTTTTTTTTGTGTGATAGGGAGGAATGGGGGGCTTAAAATTTCTGTTTCAGAAAGATGGCGAAATCGTTTGGTGACGTTCAAAAACTGCTGTGACCACATGAACTTGACGAAGTACATTTGCTAAACCGTGCCATTTCTCAAACTAGTCTTTTACCTATGAGCTTGCCATGACATCAATGAAGCAAAATGACTCCAAAGAAACCAGAGCTACTCCTTCTGTATCCAATAAAGAAAAATACATCTTACAAAGTACAAGTTCAGTGTTTACGTTTAGTAACAACATCAGTCCTACTGATGAAAAGAAATGTTCTTTTCATTTTGCCTTATCATCGACATGACATTTCATGATTGATAAATTTCACTACATACCAAATTAGTATCAGTTTACTAAAAAACAATCCATTTTTATAATGAAAAACCGTTTCAGATTTCAGACATCTCTGTTATTTATCTATGATACTCCTATAATAAAAATGGCAACAATTACGGACAATGCCATTTGAGTGATAAATGTAACCGTATCAACAATTTCATGAGTTATTCATTTTGGTAATGAAAATAACTTAAAAGTGCATATTGGTGATTAGAATTTGAATTTCCCTTTGAATATTTTCCTCGCATTTTCCATTAGATTATTTACGATATCCGCTGACGTCAGAAAAACTCTTAGGAAGATTAGTTGATCTGTTAAAGATATTGGCATGTTTTGTGGGCGATGGAGTCATAAGATGTGTGCCCTGGATTGATTCGCAAGGTTCGTTGTGGGAGGTGAGATTCAAGTTGCTAACGCTGGCCTGTTCCAGGTTATGTAAATTTTACAGTCATTATGGGTTAAAATGCAATCTGTTGCAGCTTGAAATCAAATCGACATTCCGCGAGAAACTGTGAAGAGTCCACGGTAGTTAGATTAAAGAGAGGGCGTAGGTTAGAAAACGATCTTTCATGCTTTACGGCTTAGTAATCAATGCTTTAATGATGATGTCTATTAAAGATGGCTCGTTCTTGCCAGTGCTGGTTAAACCGCGAAGGCAAAATGGCCTGGGGATAGGACACGTATCCTTCAAAGTGAATGGTGTCGGAATCACTTTTCAAAAGCATCACACGCCCAGCCACAACGATTCAGAAACCGAAGCTGCGAAGAATTCGCGCTGAAGGCTTTTGTATTTAGTGCGGTTGGGAGCTTCAAGCCTGTAGACACTATTTGCAATGGAGGGTGACCAGCTTAGTATAGCTTGAACGGCCGTACGCAGCTAAATTGGATTGTTTACGGAAATTTGAATACCTGCATTCGGATTGATTTGAATAACAAAAGACTAGAAGTTTTCTTGCATTTTGTGAGCATTGCCCAGCTTCTCTGACTCTTTTGAAATAGCTTCCAGGATCGATCACTATCGTGACTATTGCCTTACACCTGTTGACTGCCTTAACATACAGAGAGCCAAATAAAAAAATCGATAGAAAGATTGGCCAGTAATCGATGAACAATTGTCTTCATCCTCTTCGAATGATTGGCTACTGAAACAGAAATACAATTAGCGAGCGAGACATCACCAGCAATTCAGTTGCTAATTGGAAATTAACGTGTTTTCCCTATAGTCACTGTAACATTTTATTCAACTACTCAGACAACCAAAATGTTCTTCTTTTGAATTGTTAGTTTGTAACATACTGTTGTAAAGGCTTGCGTTTTCTTTAAAACGTCTTGTGACAAGTTGATTTGCACAGCGGATGCACATCAATACTTGACTTGCCAAACTCAGCTCGACGCCGAACTGCAGTGCCACTCGCGGACAAAGATAGAACAACTCGACATTTTTTTCACCGGTTTTCTTGCTGCGCATGCGTACCAGCGCGCAGCATGTTGATTTCCGCTGGTACGCATGCGCAGCGAGAAAACCGGTGAAAAAAATGTCGAGTTGTTCTATCTTTGTCCGCGAGTGGCGCTGCAGTTCGGCGTCGAGCTGAGTTTGGCAAGTCAAGTATTGCCGTTCGAAGGCATTTGCGTCTCATTCCTCATTTCTATACCGTTATACCTACATTACGTGGCGGGTTTTTTGCAGTAAATGTACACGTCACTCCACAAACCAAAGATGAAACATATCAGTCTCTTATTCCAGGCATGCCCGGTGTGCAAAATGTACGCGAGTGCGGACATTATGCACTACAACATTATGCGCTGACTGTTTAAGGTAGACTGAAACATAGTCGGTCTTATCATTCGTCATTGTTATCATTGTAATCATTTCAGATTTCTTATTCAGAATACCAATTCCATCAGCTATAAAAGTAGGAAGTGAATTATTTCCCTATTCCCAATGATTGAAGTAAAAGTGCTGGAGTATTCATTTCAAATACGCCACACGCCACACGAGCTCGCATTTATTTTCTTTGTTTTCGAAATTATCTCGTTTTGCTTTTGAGCACTCGCAGCAGGAGCGTTCTTGATGAGAACGGCCGTGCTCTGAAGTTTTCATCACGAGGCGTTAGATGCCGAGGGCTTCGATGACAATCAAAGACCGTTTTGCTGCCGAAACTTCTAGTTTGAATTCTGACCGACGGGTCTATTTTTTACCATGACTTCAACGGATTTTTTTCTGACCCAGCCCATAATTAGACTTGTCGGGTTGACGTAGACAAGAGGCGTCCCGGAGTAAATGGATAATGTGACAAACACTTATGGTAAAACGAACAACAAACATTTGACCGTGTACATTTGATTTCGTTTGATGAACATTTTAAGATTTTAAGATATCATCGACCTCGTTTTTAACGATTTTTGGTACTTTCCTCAAAATAAAAGGCTAAAACACACCATAAGTTTAATTGCGTGGTATATATACTTCTCCAAGACGCTTTGAATGCCATCGTTATATGTTGTACTCCGGTTATTAGTGACTAAAAAAGGAGCTACTAGTCAAAATGAAAAGACCACCAAGTCCTTGTTAAATTCATGAAATTGCCTTCACAGATCTTGTGGAAGGACAAAGATTCTGAGGCCCGGGTATTGAGCATATTGCCTTTGTTTGAGATTTCCTTCCTAAATAGCTGTGCGTTAACGTTCAGGAAAGACGCAAATAGCATAGTTACACTTTGATGTTTATATATCACAGGGACAAGCGTTGGATAAACATCATTTATCGCTACTCTTTTCATCAAATTCGTGCTCCCAAGATTTATCTAAATAATGGCTCCCAAAATAAAGAAAAAACATGACAAATAATGTTTAGTTAAGCAACGTTCATTCAGAAGAGTTGGCAGAGCAGAGGTGACTCCAACCTCGTCTGACCCAGTTGACCTCTCTTGTAAATATGTTAGGGAGGAGGGAATGAATTGATCCGTGTTGTCGCGTTATGCAGTCCTAGTTAAGGATGAAAAGGTCTCGACAGGATTGCATCGTACGAGATGTCCTCATGCCAAGTGGTTCCAAGTCCTTTTATTTGTTTGGGTATAAGTCTCCTTGCCACGCCCTTGTGAGTAACAGGCAACCTGGCAAAACTTTAGATGGAATTAGATCAGGTATTGCCAGTTTCGCATAGAATGTGAGGATAGAGGACTTGACCTACTTAAATCTTGTTACTCCAAGTGGTGTCGCCAAGAAGATTTCAGACTATCTCCTGTCCTTGGAAGCTTCGAGGATATAAAAGGGCATTGCATTAACTCCTAATAGGCAGAATGATGAAATATTACCTCGTAATCATGCTTTATGGATCTCTACCGGAATCACGGTGCTACGCTTATGCTAAATGACATTATGGGCAACACATAATGGGTGATATGAATAAAGACTAGCAAATGCTTTTACTTCAATTTTGTACATAAAGGCCTAGTGTAAATGTACATGGAGTTTTAGATAAAAGCGTTTGCTAGTCTTTATTCATATCACCCAATGTCTATAAAATCTTCGGTTTCCAATGAGGCGGTTCTGTATTCAGACCCGGGCCACAGTCTGTATCAACGATGAAGCTCCTTTTTGGATATTTTTGCCTCTTAACTATTCATATGAACCTGTGAAAAAGCTCCGAGTTCTGTAAAATGCGTGAAAAAAGAAGAAGATTCAACGCAGATTAGAGACGCACATGTATAAAGTTTCAGTAATACTCATGAGGCACATATAAGACAATTCAAATATGTAACACTCCGGAAAAACAGCGTTTTCTGAAATATGGACTCTCTATGGAATATGCCTTAGAAGGTAAGCTGAGAAAATTCGGGATTCTGCCAAAATATCGATATTCAAGACGACATTCTGACTTGGTACAATATGATAAACGTGATGCAACCCGATATTGTGGATTATTGGGTAAAAACGCGCTATCCCGGATCACTTCTGTCGAAACTATCCGATACATTTCTCCATCTATGCTGGATTTGTCTTGATTAGCATCTTGATAGATTTCCCCGTGGGCTTAGCAAGCGCGGACAATTAATACAATACGCCTGTTTCGTGTCGGCATTAGAAAAAAAAGAAGTATACGGCGTGAAAAATGTTGGATAAAAAAATTGCATGATAGAACATGAGCATAATAACTGTTACATACTGTTTTGGTTGAGATAACGAAGATGAATTGTATTTCCTCTCGAAACTTGCTTACCATTGTAGCAGCGCATACGTTATCTGCCTTCAAAAAGTAGCAAACAGTGGCGTGATAACGATGATAAGCTCATTGGTTAAAATCTGCAATCCCCGATCAGAAATGACGTGGTTTGATTGCATTCAACTATAAATCCATTGAACAATGATACCAGATTCCATGACTGTACACTGAAACTCTATTTACAAAAACCAGACCATCTTTGGTGCATTCCCTAAGAGGAACATAATCCCATCAAGATTAATAAGATAACCGCCATGCACACCAAACAACATGCCTAATCCCGGCCGGAAAAAAATCCAATATGTTCGCAAATGACCCGAGGTTTTTATCAGTCACTTGGGTCTTTATGCTCTAGCTTTGCAGTTTCTGCACGGTGTACTGCGGTTTAATTTACCGGATCATAAAGGGGGACACAGGAAATAAAAAAGCGTGCAATCTTCTTGAGGATCGCTGTTTCTTCTTCGCTTGTGAACCATGTGTGATTGCAGGTCGGGCGTAGCAGGCCCTTAGGTCGTACACAGTAATTTTCCTTGGCTGCTTTGAGTTGCGTAGCTGCCAATGGTGATTAGCTTTCGATATTTGTTGATAAAGACATGGCGAGGCGATTTATCATTAACCCTCGAAGGGTTTCATTCCAGCATTCTGGTTAGAGCCTTGGCCTCATAAGTCTTCTCTTAAACCTCCGCAAACGAAGCCACCATTCAGCTGAAGAAAGATGGCAGATATGTCTGAAACGTCTTGTAAGTTTCTAATTTGTTATGCGGTCTTGGTAGCTCATAAAATCCTACTAACCAGTCATAATTATTGTCCACCTGCCAAAGACATGCTACTGCTGTCGGACCACGCTGTTCAGAAATTCACCTGTCGTTCGGCCGAGTATGGTGCCAATATAATTTCTAAGGAGGAGATAAATTCATGCCTCGAAACTGTCATATTCAGATTGCCGCCCGCTAAGGCCAAAAATAGTCAACCGAAGGAAACTCCTATCACCAAGTCGTTGTGCCAGAAAGTTTCTGATAACTTCATTGTCTAAGTAGAAAAACCCCTGGCACGGCTCAAACAAACCTGTCAGTCCGATGATAAGTCACGTCTGAGGCATTTGTCGTTTCTTTGAGAAGGCAGATTTACTGTTGAAATGATTCCTGTCGCGTTTCTAGTTAGCCTGGTGGAAGCGGGTCTCAAGCTTATTAAGCTGTTAGCCTGACTTTTAGATTACGTCAAAAGCTTACCTGAGACAGTCCGTCATGTTTCAAGTATCGGTCTCTTAATTCTCTGCGTAAAATGCAAGTGATGCGCTGTCACCAGCTGGGAAATGGTCTCAGGTCGCAGCTGTTTACCAAGATGGATAAATAAGTTTAAACCCTACCCCAACCCTCGTGTCTAGCTGATTGTCCCCCTGCGTTCCTTGACAGTGACAAGACAAATGAATGGATTTGCGCAGTATCAGCTGTAATTGTTGTGTCTATATGAAGGTGAACTGTCCCACACGTCGCTCTAAACCAGATGCATCTATCAATGTCGTGTTAAGGAAACGATAATTGCAGTTTTAGTGTAACCCTTCTTTAAAATGATTTCCATACATGTAGGTTAATGCAAATGAGATGGTAGTAATCGCACAACATTTACAATAAAGACGAATCAGTCTGATGAGCCATAGTTGCTGACTTGGGGGCAAACGTTTGAGTATCATGATTTGAATGAATTGATGAATTGGTGATTTCAATATTAGGCGGCCATGTTTCTTATGGTTATTGAAAAGAGTATGATTGAGGGCAGGAAATTACAAGCTTTAATGACGTGATGCTCGTTGTTAGCCCATTCGATATGAACTGAAACGAGTTAAATTGCTACAAATGTCAAGGAGTGGTAAAGTTTTATATCGTAGAATATGTCTTAAAATCACATCCGTTTAATTACAACCATGAATATTTCCCTCAAAATTGACAGGCTAAAATCATTACTACAGACATTCCTACGGCGGGAAAGTCAAATTGGCCGATAGCTTCATTATTACAAACATTCCAACATCGGGAAAGTCAAATTGGCCAATAAGTGAATACTGTAATGACGATGTCTCGTACAGTGACAGCTATACGGCGGTATTGGCTGTCTTGGACATTTCCTGCTTGTCATTACCGAACTGACATGACTATTGTAGAAAGGCCCTGAATTACAACAAAATTCCGTGCAAAAATGCGCAGAAGACAAGACAGTGAAGGAGGCTGTCGCATACCTCTTGGATTGTCAGTGCAAAACTAAAAGAGAAACGACAATATTCCGAAACATCGGGATCGAAAGTCGTTGCGAGGAACTCTGCCCGTGGCTCGCAACGTAACCGTAAGTGAAGAAGGATTTATTGGCATCATCCTAAAAAAAAAAAAAAAAAAAAAAAAAAAAAAATTTGATGCCATCATAAGAGAAGCTTGTATTTATCGATGATCAGTTTGGCTCTCAAATCCGTGCCTGTCAGTACCAACGAAAGAAAACGCAGAATTCAGAAAAAAACTTCCGCTTGGGAATACGTAAAAGCGGCAACGAACATTCATAACGTAGCCGGAGGTTATAACGAATCGTCGTCCATCCAACGACGAACGTTTAGTGACTGCAAGCTTGCAATCTGATATCGCATTGGCTTGTTAGTAAAAGTCTGATGAAGAATATCGTAATTCCAAAAAGCGCGTGAAATGTACGCGGCTGCAGGCAAGCTGCAGATCAATTGACATACATCAAACAAAGACGTGTTGAATTTAATGCCATCACAGCACTTTCTGGCAGTCTATCGGTAAAACATCAACAACAACACGTGTCGTTTTCCACAAGCAACAATGCTTCTTTTGGACAATGCCAGGTTTACATGATAACTATGCCAAACTACAATGAAAACATTAAGTTGGCAGGTGCTATTGGCACCAGAGCTGGATTCTGTCAATGTTGATTTTTGGAGACCTGCACCTCCAAAAATTTATGTAGAGTTGTTAAAGTGTTGCCAAATCGACTGTCAAACGTAGGCAGCGAAACTGCACATAGCCTCGTTGACGACTCATACTACCAGCTTCAGGGCTATAACATAATTAGTTAAATCTATATCAATTGGCATCATTACTATCAACATCTCAGGACAAGCGTACTTTGAATATCATATTCACCATACAGACCAAGCCCTTTCACGTCCAGTTTTAACTCCATCATTACCAAGCTCCGAACAATAGAAAATCTAATTTTCGAATTAGTTAAATTTCCTTGGCGTGTTCTACCACTGGGCTATAATCTAGCTGTCTGGTATCTTGGGTATTGTTTCCGGCTTGATTGGCCCTCAGGACAAAGTTCTGATAAGTTGACTTACATGTTAGACATTTCAATGTGCAACATGTGGTTTGCCAGCTTTATATTGTCATGTCAGTGGGGTATTACAAAGGCGACTGGTCTAAGTAATGTTTTTAATCAACGGGAAAGTGCCAGACTCCACACAGACAGCTTGCACAACTTGAGATTTCTAAACAGTTATGTTTTATTTTCTCATAAAACTGGCTTGCGCTTTTCTCAAGTCAGTACTTTTGTTAGCGCCTGGTAAAAATATGTGTGACTTTACCGTTTCCTCCGTGACAATTCTACCGAAACGCTGTCTCTTGTGACATCAAATTCAATTAAGCGTCTGGTGGTTCGATTCTTATCAGGAGTCAGAAACATCAATTACCCAATCATCCTAGTATGACCATGCTCACCCCAGATCACGTCCTGAATGATTGTTTATATAAATGTTGACCGGATATTATTATCCGGGCAGTGGTCTATATGGTTGTCCATTCCGGCAGAGGAAGGCGAAAGTAGTCTCTTCCTTCAGTACATGTCCATGATCTATACACTAATTGCTACAAATAACTTATTTCTCTTGAGATATTTCTGCTTCGTCATTTAGTCAAAGAGGTATTTTCCTTCCCATTTGTGAATCTTGGGCAGAAACAGGTGCTTGGAAATGGACCATGGTGTATTCTTCCCCTACTATTCTACCCCGCCATTAGGGACCGTATCTGTCTCTAGGATGCCAGAATTAGCTTCCCACCAATTCCTTATTCCGCTGTCGTCAGTGACAGGCGGTGGCCAGTAATCTTTTTATTAATGACTGCCGCTGACATGGCTAAAGAGGCTCCCGCGAGGCCAGAACACATAGCGGGTGGGAAATGGTAAACTTCGCTTTTCACCGCCCATATAAATGAGATACCTTAATATCCTCGCAGGTCCGGCGTTAAGAGCATCTCCTGATCACTATTGAAAGTGGAGTAAGGTAACTTTGGTTTTCACCAACAGTATCAGTGAGCAACCCCGTTAACGACCTCCCTTGGCGACTCGACTCAGTCCTAGGTCAGTTTCTGAGTAAGACATATTTTCGAACAAGAATATCAATGACGGCCTTCGAATTGGCGCGATGAATTTTATATGAAAAGTACCTTTTGAAAACCAAATAGCAGCACACTTCTCTCTTCGACCTTTTAAAGCTACGACAGCATCACCGAAATGCTAACAAATTATATCCTACTCCAATTGGCTATTTTTGTATTTCTCTTGAAGATGCGGATGCAAGTCAAAAAAATTGTCTCAGAATTGCTCTTTCCTAGTTATTTTCTGTTACCAATGACAGATATTGAGGCTGACACCGATGCCAAGGATGCTTAGAAATAAAAGTAATTCGTCTCTTTAAGCTGGAGGGAGCTGCGTAATAGGCATTTACAGGACGGCGCAGTTTGAGTATGCCTGCCGTTATTCGGTGCACGTGTACACGGATACACCGAATTGATGCTCTCTTACGCCCATACCGGATCCTGTGAGTCGAAAAGAAATGAGTTTATCATTACATAGTCTTGATTTTTCAGTAGGCCCTTACAATACGCCACAGTTTATATAGACCTGCTATTGGCACGAATGTGTAAAGGAATCACCAACATTGATGCTCTTTCATGTTATGATCGGATCCCGTGAGATAAATAGAAAAGTGATGCGTGTAACATTACATCATGTTTCTATGCCATGCAGTAGGCAGGCTGGAAAAGGTCAACTGCTTTATGTAACCCGATACTTCAGTTGCATAGGCTTGCATGATGCAGGAAAGCCTATATCCCTTAAGCTTTCCCGACAAAGTCATGGGACATTTTTTGTATTTATCCTTGATGGCGATGATAAAATTTAGATTAGAGGAAATTCCAAAACATCAAAAATCCTTACACGCGGTAAACGTACGCTATTGGTTTTTGTGAGTTTTGTAATTTTTGATAGGTGATTAGTGGGCGTTAGGGTGGGTTGTCTTCGAAACCGATGAACGCGGATAAAGGATAGAAAATAACGTATCAAAGCAAAGGATAGACATTATGAACTAGTTCGCATATCATCAGGAGCATGCGCCTACATACAAAAAGTGTGATGTTGACATCATCCTAACGAAAATGGCCATACCCTAAAATGTTCTGGAGAAGAAATTGAAATGTCAGAGTCAATCTGTTGTCATTATGAGCGTTTACATATTGGACTAGCTGCAAGTATATCTTGGCATGTATCACCACGATCTTTTTTTCTCGAACAAACATCGATTGAGAAAGCATGGATTTAATCCATACTTGCTCATATCTATATTAAGTATACATGTATATGTATTATTTTACTAGCTTTTCGCGCAGCCCGCGATTTCGCCTATCTTATTACGGATGCTATTGCTTAAAGTACAATGCCTGCTAATTCGCCAAGCAAAGTGTGCTTTGGTGTCAGGGAGTCCCTGGTATAGACCTACACGGCCAATTAGAGGATCCGTTACGATGTATGACGGGGTCGGGGGGGGGGGGGGGGGTGATCAAGTTGGCGATTGATTGGTAATGGATACTCGTCTATTCTGCTCATGCTTCTCTTTTCAGTAATCAGCTCAACTTGTAACCTTTTACTTCCTCGACTGAACAGCTTTTAGTGTAACAGTGCCGTTGTTTAGCTGATTCTCGTGTCGTATTTACAACCATTAGGGACCGGAAACAGGTCAACATTGCCGAAACCGGGGTGATATAAAAGCATGTCCTGTTGTGGCCCAAGTGTCCATTCATCAGCGGGATGGATAGGAGGCGATACATTAGGACAGGTGCTTCCCGTATAAAATGATATCAACCTGCTGCCTTCTCCAGTGTACAATCGAACTGCTTTATTGGAAACTGCTGTGTTGTTGTGCTTGTTCCGGTAACTTCCTGTTTTGAGCGTAGTTACAAAAGAGCGGTTGCCCCAGGTTCCAATGTCAGTTTTGCAGATACAACCGAAACTGACTCTGAAAACCTCAGCAATAATGAAATCGAGGAATCCAACTATACATTTCCTCTAACGGCTAAGTGTCTCACACCTCAGTCATTGTGTCCCAAGACATTACGCAGCTGCCGATTCGCATCTACTATTTCATCCTGTTAACAGGTGATTCAAGCAATAATGGACATTTTGCTCTCTCGTGTCGGCCCGTTTATAGTCTAATGGTTATTCCGTTCACTCAGACATAAAGGCATGAAGCCGTACCAGGCGTGAATACGTCATCGTACCAAACTATCAGATTTCGCACCTTCTCCGCAAACGAGCTTACTAATGGGTGAGGCGCACTCTCAATGAATTAAGTCTAGAGTTTTGTGATAGCTTGCCATTATGGAATTGTCCCTCGGGTGCGATACTGTCTGGATTTCTTTCGCCAAATCTGTCACACCTTTAGATAAAAACATTCCCCTGTTAGTTTTCTACTTAACGTTTCGTAAAAACTGTATCAGTACACCCAAAGATACCATTTCGAATTCGATAACACTAGGCGGCTGAAGAAAGCAAAATACGTTGTTGTTTTTTTGTTCTTGTTGTTGATGGGCACACTGACATAGGATCATGTTGACCTCTGTTCCTAAACAAATACTGCGCTAGCTTTAGGAGTATAATTCCAGGGTGCCAGTAGTTAGAAAATGTAGATATAACGACCAATGTTGTCATTGTCCCAAGAACTTCGAAGTTCAGGATCATTTATTGAAGTTCTGTGCTTTGGACAACTTTGTGCTGAGATACTGAATCAAAGGCTGAACCCATAAGTCAGCTATTTTGTTGCCCCACAACAGAGCTTCACCACTAAAGGCACCGACCAGGAGAGAGGTGAATGGAGATCACATCTAGTAATGGTATTGCAAATGATAATGTACATGCACATACCACAGAATCCTCTCTGGTGAATTAGTGTGTATATCCCCTAATGTCAAATGTCTAGACAATACGTGTCGCCCGTAAATGTGGATTCTAGTATAGAGTTAGTGTGAATTTTATTGATAACGTGTAAAAACGTTCTCTTGAGACTCATTGATGCTATCCGGGGTTATTTGCAGATTAGACTTAATATTAATCATGATACTCGGCAAAGTGCTCTACTTTTGTTTTTTTCGGGCAATGTGCAATTTATGTGATTGCTTCCGGGTGGAAGTTGCTCACATGTTGTCATATAATATAATGATCTAATGATGCTATTTCAAATACGCTATGCTCATTCCCGTCATTAAAACTTATTTAGATAAATGCTGGCACAGTGCCCAATTGGTGTTTGCTGCAAATTATTCTAATTATTTTGCAATTACTTGAATAACATTCAATCGATTTTCACATATCCGACCAAAAACAGAATAAGTATTGGCACGTTTTATCACCCGCGTGGGTTTAGAGTTCGTGCTGTGGTACTGTTCATCGAAAGGTAAAAATGCATTTATCTTAAGCGGTAGCAAAATACATGTAGATAACAAAACGTGCTCGCATATAGCTGATTCTTTACAGATGCCAGTATTTGAAATAACCGGACATTTCAATTGAGTTGTGTTTACAGCTTGTTGATAATTACCACTCAACTCAATGTGCAAAAGAAGCACGATTTATCTAAAACCCGTATTAGTCCGTTCCTCTCGACAGCATTGGTATAGCCATTGAAGGGTTAATCGTGGCCCACCTTGTAAGAATCGACTGCAACCGTGGCCAATTAGAAATTGCAATCGAATGAGATGATCATCTTCCAACGCCGGCGTCAATTATCCACTGTCGGAGATCTGTACACCTTCTATTCTATCAATCTGTGCACCGAATATGGCGCATTTTATTCATTCCTTGTACTGGCGAGTGTAACATTACGTTATTTATGCCGCTGTTTTCGTTTGATAAGAAAGGTAGACGTAAACTCGTCAGATGCGAAATGTTTTTTTCCCCAATGCAGACGTATATTGTTTCATCAACTTTCCATGACAGAGATTATTCTCGACACGTCGTTGTAATAATTCATTATTCGAAATAAGATTTTTGTCGCTTTTGTTCGTTGATGAACTTTTTGTGACAGATGTGGATGGATTTTTCTCAGACATACTGTTTCGCAGTTTCTTCCACTGATGAAGGCTATATCTATTCACATCACGTTGAATGTGAAATTGATTTTGCACCGTAGATTCATCTCTTTGAATACATTATTGTTTCTCATTTTTAAAGTTAAGTCATTTTTTATCTTTAAGGGCAAACGATATGTATATTGCTTTGGTTAAAACATGTCAGTGCTGCAGTGCATCTCTTGTTATGCAATTTAGCAAGTGGGATTAAATATAATTTGTGATGGATTGAACTTGGCAGTCCGGTCCCAACCCTCGCCTAGTAATCTTTGAATTATATCGTACGCCATTGATACCAGTCTGATCTTTCTGAGAAACTTAGCTGTCATGCTCTCCCATTAATGGGGTAACCTCATCCCATTTATTGCCGCAATATATACTTAATGTCAACCATACTCAACAAACCTATTGGATATAGTAATTTCGTATGCAGATGGGGTTATCCTTCCCGTAAAACATACTAGTTGTGCGTCAGTTAGATAAGCTTAAGGCTGATACATATGTTATTCATGTTTTGGGGAACAACAGCCACAAACTTCCATAACGGAACGGAAGTTGAACGGACATAAATTTTCCTTTTTTTCCATAAGGAAACTCCGTTCCCACCTTATATTGATTAGAGTTTGTCCAAAATGTTTTCAAATTGTTCAAACTGTGCCATGTAAAATTTGTTGGTATGGTTATTGTAACTAAATATTGTAAATTAGTCTCTCCTTGACATGATTCACATTATGCATGTTATGAACGTTATATTACCAACGCATACGACAACACCCTTGTTTTTTTTACATCACACAAAAGTAGCTTTAAAAGCATACGTTGACGAAACGTATAATGCACTAGTGAACACCGCAATGTCTGTCTGCGATCTCTGCTCGCTCCAATATGTCGTTCCAAATCGATTTAGCATCGCTATGACATATTGAAACGGATCAAAATTGATAGATCATTTATAGTGCTATCATTATTGCAATTTGTGTTCGTTTGATATGGGAACATATTGAGTGTTTGCCTATGACATTACGATGTCATCACATATTCAGTAATAATTGGACATGAAAATTGGTGTAGACTTGTCATCTTATAAGTTCCAAGAATCTTTTTGATATTCACGATAGAAATGTTTTCTAAACATTAGCTCGTCTTCTTCTTTCGTTTTTGCTTCATTATCCCTTCCATTCTTATTTCTTCGATGGTAGCCAATTTGGAAATCTAGATACAATTCTCAAGAGATTCTTAATGAAGAAGATATTGTTTGAGTTTCTTATGAGTCTACATGTGCTACAAGATAATTGTTTAATTATTCAGACCTGAGAGTCTTAAAATAAACCTGTACCGAATGGATTTGCACTTCTACATGGAACTAACAACGATCTTAACGAAGAATCTAACGTGGATGTTCGACCTGGGAAGGCATCCCTGGTGTTTCTTATGCAGAGATAGGTTCAGCCCTGCATGCGTGCATGACCTTTGTGAGGGTCGGGTTGGCTTCGGTAGAGGGTCCCTTTGCAAGAAGTTTGCCATGCCCAAATGGTCATAGTCATTGGAACATGATGAATCATTGTCTTGCGATTCGACAAAAAGAAGTTCTGGGTTCTGCAATTAAAGTAATTCACGACATGCAAATTGGAAATCGTCTAGCCTGGCGGTATCTTATTTTTTACCAACTCCTCGTTGAATCTCTATTCCCTTGAAAACAATCCATCAACCTTTTGGGTCCCAGTTAAGCCAAATGGCAAATTAATCCTTCTTACGTATGCCTGCTTTATGAGGTTTCTTTCATTGAAGTTAAAATAGATCTTTCACCATCCTTCATTTGCATGGCCACTCCAATGAATAGGTAATGAGTTCGTGATAAAGATGATATATGGGCCCAATATTCAAAGAAGCAGACTTTGAAGGATGCCTGGTGTGTCTTTTATTTTTAGGACAAGCTCTACCTACGTGCCTGTCAGATGAAAATGCGCCATCTCCATAAAGTATCGGTCAACCCATTGTTTGCCAATGAATATTGTCATAGTCCTGATGTACGTTGAGTGTTATAGCCTCCATGACATTTTGGTGTTGAATTATTCTATGTGCGACCTATCATAATGGTTATACCATCTGCAGCGATATTGTAATTATCCAACTTGTCTTCTTTCCTTTGCCTAGTAAATCATTTAAGACATACAGAATTGAATGATTCATAATGCCGTCAGTCGTCATTGTGCAAAAAGTGGCGATTAATTGGTGGCCAAATTCCATGATTCAACGGAGAAACTTAATAAGCCTCTAACTGTCGATCATGCCATGAGTTTTATCGAGCTCACCCGATGCTATGTTGAGGGGATTGAAGTAGCTCATATGTATGTCATGAATTATCAAATATACATTCTCTCGACAGTCCTAAGACAGCAGGTTTCAGATTACTTAGTATAAGGTATTTGGACTAAACCAGTTAGGCTGCAAAATGCGCTTTGGTGTGACGCTGAGGAAATTATTGAAGGATCTGGCTTGTCACTTGTGGCTGTGGATACAATTTCCGGTCTGACCTCATCCAGTCTAATGTAATAAAGAGGGCAACAGTGTTGGGTTTTCCGCATTCTACTGTTTCCTTCTTGTTTACAGTATTCACTCAATACCAGGCGAAATATAAACAATCGAACGAAGACTAGTTTCAAATCATGGTGTGACAAACCTGGCCCGTCGAAAATATGACATCCGTAACAAATAGACTCCGTTTTGGCTTCTGGTGACTTATCCAGTCTCCCCTTTTAGTTTGAATATAAATACTCTAATACGTGTAACAGTGATTTAAAATCAGAGCTTACTGATGCGCCTGAAACTTAACTTTCCTTCCTAAAGTTGTCGTCTAAAACTAAATTCTTTTTGAGTCATCGGCCATGCCTGCTCTGGTAGACTAAGCTATAACACAGAGTTTGAATTGAAATACGCTAATAAACGCAGTAGCCGGGAGCACTGCTTGTAAATTGAATTGTCATGGCTGAAATGAATATATTGGTTTTTCAAAGAGGAATGAGACATGATGTCCCTTGTTGGCATCCAAGGGGAAAATTGAAGGCGATCATATGATATTTCATCAAACCTTTGCCGACCTGTTAGTCGCGTGAAAACTTGGCACTGGATTGGCTTTATCGGAAAATACCACGGCAAAATATTCACGATCATAATTCTTCTGTCAATTCGCCAGTCAGCTGGGACATGCAAGATATTTAGAATCATATATGCTCTCGTGGGCTGTGAAGTCAGCTCGCAGAGATTTCGTGTGGTTCAGTCGTGTATTTGCCTGTTTACGCATATTCAAAATCATATTCCTTGTAATGAAAACACCCCACTTCAACAAGGAATAACAATGGGATGTATAGTGACATTCTAAGTAAACAGCACCAATAACTAAGACGTGACTAAAAGAATAATGGTAATGTAAAAAAAATAGTGGCCTGAATTTTTACCCCGTAGGTGCTGTTTTTGTTTCGGCATTCACATACACATAATCATTCCCACCTTCCGCGCTGTTGACATCATGAAAGAAATCAATTATATCGAATTCAGGATAGCGAACAAAGGCACCTCAAGATAAGAACACCTACGATTACCTTTGAGCCAATACACCAACGAGAGACTATGTAGTGAAAGCATATTTTCAACTAATGTGTTCCTCTTTTCATCTGTAATATTGCCCTCCACGGCTTAGGAAATCAACTTGTTGGCAACTACAAGTTCTTTGATCTGAAGTTGATTTCCTTTCCCCTATTTACAAAATCCCGGATTTGTAACGCCAAATATCCAGCTAATGTACAATTCAGCTAATGTACAAATTAAAGTGCCTGGTATGATGCCAGAATCATGTTCTACTAATTTTCATAATGTGCACATCATGACCGCATTGTTATTAGTACTAATGAAAAAATGCATCTGAGTTTCGGGCACTGTAACCAGCATGAGCGGAAATCCAAGAAATCACTTGCCCACATCCAAAACTTGATCATCTTCTCTTAATGCGTTTTCGTTAGCAATTTCCTTCGATATGAACTCGGCTTGCCTAAAGCAACACGAGTCGTTAGCTAATGAAAATGGTCCTATTCTTTCCTTTAGCATGGCAGGAGCTAAATTGTTAATTACTGTGAATTGAAGCCCTTGGTTCAATGCAAGATTCGAGGCATCTCTGTGATTTATGATGCATTCATTACCAAGCTCATTATTACGGGCGATAGAAATGCACCTCGCCGTACACGAAATGTTGGCGTAGTTCGTTTACTCTAGGGCACTTGATGAAATGACACAAGCGACAAGTGCTGGTTTAAGGACTCTATCTTCGCTAACAATCTGATGTCAGGGAGCTGGGTTTGGTGTTGGGAATGTGCACCCGTCACTCGGGCCCGTCTTGACCCGTAAGTTGATTTCGTGAAGGCGTCAAGCATGATGGAGATCTATCGAAGGCGACAGATGCAGAATTCAATGAAACAGCCAATAAATCATTGGCGTGCTGATGATGTACTTTCAGCACCACGATCGATTAAGCAGCCAAGCGGATTCATACCAAGATAGCAGTTTGAAATCATCACATGTTATTTGAAGCGGGCGTGAAATTAGATGGTCACTGATAGAAATGCACACTCAGCTCGGGAAGAGCACAGTTCATGTCGGGATGTCTGGTTTTCAGCCGATGTTGGGTTGGTATTGATGATCCTGACATTGGTGTTCAATCGATATTTTTGTTGGACATTGTCGAACTACAGAGCGAACTGCTCAGTCTTTGTGCATCATTTGCCATCAATAAAAATTAGAAAAGTCCTTTGTGTCTTCAAGCGGCGACATATCACGGGTATTCTACTCGGCTGGGTGATGAATATTTAAACGGAGACATGAGGTATTTTCAATAATTCCCTGCTTGACGTGAAAGGTGTGAAGATCGAGCAGCAACGGACAGCTGATACTTTTATGATAGTTGAACGCCTTTTTCCCCCGAGGATCTGAACTTCGTCTGGGTTTTGGCCTAATTTTTAGCTCCACCCTCCTAGTGATTGGTGATACAGCCAATACTGACAGTAAGGTATCAATCCCTTGAACAAAACGAAGTGTAAAAATGTGGCATTTAATGATTTATTGATGACATGTCCGCTTGAAACATCTGAAAAAGTCAACCTGCCTTGCATTACATCGAACGTAGTCGCGATGAATTCAGTTAAAACAATAACGAGTCGTGGAATTGAATGTAATTTGTGATAAATGACTGCACTGTACAGAGTGCATTGGATAGGAAAGATAAATTCATTATTTTAAGCAAATAACCGGGCTGTTTTATTCAAAACGATAGACGATCGCCGGGAGAGCGTATATTGTGATTGATTTGAATTCATTTGGCTTTGAATTAACCTGTATTGGTGATGTTTTAAAGCAGATTCGCTTTGCGCAGAACATGAAACAAAATACCAGCTTTTTACCTTCTGTTGGATATACATGTATTACTCTTGTTTAAACTATTGCTTGAGTGAGAACAGGGCAACATTAAGTGGCTTCGTTCATGACAATTGTAAATAAATCTAACGGTGCATTAGTTTTATGGTTATACAACAAGAATCAGGTTCGTTCGATCAGAAAGTTGACATGCCTTTAGAACTAGTACGCTGTCTCTTTGATCACGAGTATGGAAAAATCATCAAAATGATACGTGCCAGAAACAGGGTAACTTTGAAGGCTACTGTTTGATGGTAGTGATTGCTTCTGCGCGGGATCTGACGCCAAAGCGAGAATATTGTTTTAATCGTTTGAGTGGTACCTTGATATCAAGCAGGCTGTTTCTTTGAAATACGCTGTAAACTTTTGCTCTGTTAGGCGAGTTTAGTAGTTTAAATTCGAAGTGAACTGGCGTACTTAATGGTAGGTGAGGTGATGCTGCAAGCCCTTAACTTCTTATAAGACCAGTTTAATAGTGGTCGATTCCATGGTCTTAATTCTGCATTCTGTTAAGACAGAGCTTTTCAACTTCGTCCAAGGTGCAGCGATGTACAACTTTGATGTGCTACCCGGCGGTTGTCCTCGTTGTGGCCAGTGCTGCTGTTCAAAATGGCTTTTGATTCCAAAAAAGTTTGACCTCTGTGGCACTGTTGATCACTACCGGCCCATTCAAAAGGCAATCCCTGCATAGGTCTTGACCTTTTCAACATTGTATGATTATTGTTTCTATTCAGTTACCGTTATGATAAAATGTTATGGATGTGACATACGTCTGCGTTTAGGCAATCGACTTTAAGCAATCTAGTTCGGCATAATCTTCTGGTATTCAAAAAAGTATATTAACATATAGGATTTCGTCTTTCTCCGACCTAATTCAGTTTTCAATAATCGACGACTGTGTATTATCATTATGGATGCGATCGACGCTATTCAACATTGAATAGCCCACATTATTGTCATTCTCCAAAAGATACTCAATCAAACCGCACATTATTTCATTTTTTTATTCTAACTCTGCATAAAACCATCGTCACCCGTCTTATGATATCGTAAAATGGGTTTTAAATGAGCTCACTATGAAATGGGATTATTGAATCTATCGAGTTATTGCTGCAACATTTCATTCTTTTGGAAGTGGCACTGTGCAGTTATTTGATTAACCACTCGTAAATGGCATCGCTCAGTGTCTTGGTTATTTTGCAGCATGTAAAATGTTAAAGAGTGGTTTATAGGCCATCCCAATATGTATTGTAAGCACCTCTTTTCTGGGCCTGTATACACCTTTCCAGAAATGGGGCGCTGAGTGTCTGAAATAGTGATGTCATAAGGGGAAACTAGGCCTTATGGTGGAGGGACAAAGGAGATAGTCATGGTTGACCAACACACTTGAATGCCTTTAATGACGGACAAGGGGGAAAAAGTTAGTTCCAATGCAAGCCACCAATTTCGGGAAGCATGTATATTCCAATCCAATTTATGGCCGGGTCCTCTTTGAAAGCGGTGAACCAGGGTCTGAAGAGAGTAGAAAAGTTTTGTCTTTCCTGACGTAACTGAATCAAATGCTCTCATAGTCATTCGTGCTTGCTTTCTTTTGTCTGTCCTCCAGCATGGCATGTAATGCCGTAACGTGAAACCTTTCTATACCCTCACTAAATAGCTGCGTGAACGCAATTAAAGTTCCATTGAACTTGAACAATGCCCAAGTGTGGACTTTGAATGGACTCCGTTTGTTTGACACGGCTCTGCGCCAGTGGTTATGATAAGCCTTGTAAGCTTAAGCTGGTGTAATCACTTAATGTAAATACAATCACAATTGCCCCCCTTTGTATTGTTAACTAAGTTAGTTTGTGTTGTACTTCTGTGGGAGTAGGTTGTGTTGGAATAAGGTGTCTCAGGTTGCGTACATGTCGAATTGTGTTGTGCGAGAGGACTTCCTGGCTACACTGGCGTGGATGCAGCTGTGGGATACCGCCAGTGTCTGCAGGAAATCCTCTCCACACAACACAAATCGACTTGTAGGTAATTTGAGGCAGTTTCATTCCAACGCAACCAACTCCATCAAAAGTACAAGATAAACTAACTCATACAACACAAAATATGACAATATAGAAGGTAAGTATCAACACTGAATCCTCTCCACACAACACAAATCGACTTGTAGGTAATATGAGGCAGTTTTATTCCGACTCTACCAACCCCATCAAAAGTACAAGATAAACTAACTTACACAACACACAACATACGACAGTATAAAAGGTAAGTATATAAACAGCGATGAGATACCGCCAGTATCAGAGCTGAATCCTCCCCACGCAACACAACTCGACTTGCAGGTAATTTGGGGCACTTTCTTCCAACGCAACTCGCACAAAAGTACAACATAAACTAACTCACACTACACAAGAGATGACAACACAAAAGGTAAAGAAGGTAGATTGTATATACATTGACTAATCACACCCAATCCCAAGGTGGCATCACAGCTAAATGGCTGATCATAACCACTGCCCCACTGTCCCAGCATCAGTTTTCGTGTAAGAGAGCTTTCTTCCAAACAGTCATCTTCAACACCTGCTCGTCCTCCTCTATCCTTTTCTACCAACAGATACGACTGAGCAATTCACACGTTATCAACCAATTAATTGAAGTATTCCTCCCGCAAACCCATCACCAAGAGACAGTTATCCCCTAAATCATTCAATTTGCTTCCAATCTAAATGCCTGTCACATAAGTGATCGTATACCAGATTACGGAATTCATTGAGCCTCTTTCTTTCTCCTTTGGTCACTGGTCATCGCGAAAAAATACTTGTTGATTTCTGTCCAAGAGAAAACTACCTGCCAAATATTTTTTTCTATTTTTTTTCCAAAATCATCCAGTTTGTTCCTAAATCTAAATTATCGTCTCACGAGTGATCGTTTATCAGATTATCAGATTCCTATAACCACTTTCTGTTAACTATGGTTTGTCATTGCGATTTTATCTGAAGAGAACACTGTACTCAGGAAGCCACCTGTTGATGGTTATTGCAGTTCTTGTCGAGAAGTACGTTGTACTTAGGAAGCGCCCTGCCAAATTTTCTACGAGAAAGATTTATTGTTAATCTATGTTCTTGTCCAACTAGTGATCGTAGACCAGATTACGAAATTCTTTTTACTACTTTCTGTTACCAATGATTGGTGGTCATTGCCGTTCAAGATGGAATTGTGATTTAACTGAGACATCACAACGGATACAGCACATGCAGAGATACAATCACTCTACTCTCAGCGTACCTTCAGCACTGAGAAAATCCCCAAATACTTAATCTTCTATAATTTCTTTTTCACAGTACATATTGTACCGACGGGGTTTATTTCAAAAGCTCAAAGACGTATACTGGGTAGCATCTCTATTACAGGGTAGTCTGAAATTGGCTAGAATATAAGAATATGGGGTAGACACTTGTGAGAAGGAATATAGTAGGCCGATGCCATACTACATGTGTCTCTATATTCCTGTGAACGGAATAACTCAGTGACGTTTGTGCTTCCATTAGCATGTACAACTGAAATATGGGTGGGAGACACGAACACACAACTGACCTTATCTGATAGCTTAGTAAACCAAATATAAACGTAACCTTTTCGACATACCATTCTTTCTCATGACAAATGAAATATTAGTCGTCGGTCTTCTAGCATATCCGATACTTCTGCCACTAATCAGTATTGTATCGAGCAATAAAGGAAACAGAATGATGCAACAGTTGTTATGGCACAAGGGTCAACACCGTCATAGAGGCCTCAACACCGAACTAAAACCTGGTTTCCTATGGCATTTAGGCTTTTTGACCAAATGAAGTAAATTAACATCGGATCGTAGCAGAAAAAGTGAAAATTGTCCTAAAATTTTCGGATCCGTCCAGATCCGTCATCGGCTAAAATATATAATGTTACTGATCTGGAGTGACATCATATGCTCTGACAATCTTGGTTTAATCTGTGTATCTCTCCTCATGTCTGTAGGGTGTAGGTTCCGATCACTCGTATATATCACTTCCTTAAACCCGTGCTCGAGCATTTACCAGCTGGAAGATACTAGCTGCCCCTAACTTACCCAAAGTTTGAGTGCATGGTGCAGGAGAGGACCATGCGATCTTGTTTCCTCTGTCTTCGTTGTTAGAATTGATATTGAGCTAACTTAGGCGCCTAGCCGGATAGTGGTCAACCCTGTTTAATGGCATTACAGTATGACGCCATTCTGACTTTGTGTTTTTCCATCTCTTCATCACGGGGGACCTTTCAACACAAAGGCAACCTGCAGTCGTCTACCCCACTGCCATTCGTCACCTCACGTTCAGCTAAGCTCAACCTATCACCTCATCAGTTATCCACTGATCCCAGTTAAGTCCTGAGAGAAATATGTTATTTCCTAAACGAGTTTCTTAATGACTGATGCCAAACTAGCTAAGACCGTGTTACCTGAGCTTTTTTGCCCACAAGGATCGGAAAGACAATCGACTTTATTTCCGGTAGAGAATATAAGAAAACATGAGGGAATTTGCTAAACATATCGTTTAAATCTGTCTTCGCGAAAGCCAGCTTTGCTATGATTGCTTTAGATATTGCTTTATCCTTATTCTGTTTGTTTACTTAGCTGGTTCACTACATCAAAAATGTCAAATTTACCAAGAGATGACAGTTTCATCAGTAATACCAGCTTGTTGGTCATTTAATCAAAAATGTGTTCAACGTATTCTTTTGTTGCCTCCCTCAGAAGCTTTGTAAGAGCTTCTCCGACAGAGGAGAACGGTCATGTCGTTCCTCGTCCTGTGGGGAGAATGACCTAAATGTATTGTCTCAGCTGACAACTTTCAGAACCGAATTTGCCAGAGATGGCAATACACTGTCCCGTTTACTGTTTTTAATACTCTGTCGATTTATTTATGTCTTTGGTTCCACTAATCCCGGTTTTAAACTGCCTACTGTAACCAGCCATATATGTCAATAAAGAGCTGGATCGGCCATTTCATCGGACAGGCATTGTTCGGAAAATGAAATGTGGCCTCAAGCGAATTGAATGAATCCCAAGATATCGGCCGAATTCTAAGTAGTATCAGGTTTCTAAAAGATGGATGCATTTGCCCTGGAAATACATTAAGGGAAACTCATTAGCTATCGGATTGGTTTTAATATTTAGCAGATATCTGAAAGTTTAATGTGGCTGCATTGTACATGTGCTGTGCGTTAGTATCATTAATCTGGAGATTTGGGCCGGCCACATCAATCTGCTTTTGACAGGGCAGTGACTTGGCCCATTTAACTTCTTTCTGGTTTTGGTAAATATCAGTAGTTGTGCACATTACTTAATGATCCAATCACAATCTTGACACGGAAGGGAGTCATGCAATGTCCCCCCCCCTTGGAGAATTTGGAGAAGTTTGGTAAATTATTTTTCGGATGAAGACATTAAGTCATATTATGGCACCAGCTTACAATTTTGGACTACCGCAACAGAAATCATAGACCCAATCAGAAGGGCCCGCCTTTTGAAATTAATCTACTTCGTTGGACGTACGGTTCTTTTATCCGGTGTAGTCAGCTTTGAGCCGCAGTTATGAAATAACGGGCTTTGGTAACGAGAGCCATACATTTGTAAGTCATCATTGCTGATTAATTTAGCAAGAATGAGGATATTAGAGTGGGGACATATTGTCAGATGAAAATTTTATCAAAACATCGATCAGATCAGAAATACCAAAAGCGATTTCATAATGAGTTTCTGTCGTCATGGACAAAACTGCCCGTGAATCTGAAACTGACCAAAAATGTTTTGTTTTGTTTGATATCAACGAGGTATTAGTTGTATTATCCGATCGATTACGCGCTTTAACCTCGGTCTGTCCTGATATAATCCAGCAGAACTCAGTTGAGCTTCCCTTATCCTCGACCGCAAGCGAGGGGTCTGTGGCACTTGCCCACAGCAGCTCCATAAAAGGATGAGGTAAATTGAAAGTAGGTTGCCTTACACGGCTGATGACAAAATGTCTTTTAGTTGTGATCTGCAGGAGCTCGATGACTTCAATAACAACAGCGTGCCCGCGTACTGTACTCAGTGCCCTATAATTTGCTGACAACGTCTCATCAGACATTACTCGCGAGACATTTTATTGGGTTGTACCTAATATTTGGCAATGATTAATTTGGCCATATGCAAAATGCAGCCTGAAAAAGCTTCGATGCACTAAGAATGTCTTTGTCAAGTGAATCCTTATGAAGTCGTTGGTAAATCTTGGCAGTGATTAAGTAGCAATTTGAAATCACTGATACAGAAAGTGGTTCCGAAACTACTGCTGTTGCTGATCATTTGGACAGTTTTTGTCTCACATCGTCATGCCAATGCTCTTGTGACATGAGTACAGATTGGGTCGTAAAACCAGCATTACATGAAAAGTTACTCTTAAAGATTATTATGATTCATGTTGTCAGGCTTTAAAGCTTTATTATGGACTATGAGAGGTTTAAGGAATTGAACCCGAGGTTGAGGGTATTTATTGAGATAACCCTGGAGGTTGGAGCTAAAATGTAGTCGAAATCCCAAGCCGTAGGCGAGATGAAATCTGAGCGACAGCCGAGAGGTTTTTGGTGTTTGAAAATTGACCCGACGCTGAGGGCTATATTTCAATAACAGTTAATGATATTTCTGATAATTCAAGTTGGATAGCCAAGAAACTGAGAGCGAGACTAAGATATTAAATATTGTTTGTTGCACTCTATTAAGAAAACCAAAAATATTGTCTCGTGGAACTACATGTAGCTTATCTCACCAAACCGGTCCTTTTCAAACTATTTGAACCATATGCGATGCTCCTTTAACGGCAGATCTAATCCCAGGTCTAAAGCTGATTTATTTGTGGAAACTAGTTCACTGTTTTGATCAACTTAAGTAAAAATGTTGGCGCTGACTTTTGTTGCATACATTGGAATGCAATGCACTCTCTGACAATACACGCTGAAAGCATAACAGTGTATTGGGTAAAAACAAGTCAATCCACACTGGTCATATTTTTTTATGAACTGCATCCATTTGTCGTCTCCCCATGGACCAAGATGGATCTCCAAGCGTATGACCATTATCCTTTGGTTCCCTCTAATTAGCTACAAATACGAAACGGATGGGGAGATGGTTATCTATCATGAGAATCATTTGTTCGACCTTTTGGCTCAAAAACACTATAATTGATGACGTCTGAACATGATGTTGGCGTAGGGGAATACTTCACTTTATACATGGCTCAGAGTCTAGCCCTGAATCACATTAAACTATTCCCAGTGCATAGCCATAACGTAGTCTGTACACCACATTAAATCCAATGCACTGACTGACCATGACCAAAACATGATAGCAGCGAAATCAAGGCAATTAGGAAACATGAGGCCGGACTACATCAAAGCATTACGTCCATTGCATCTGACTTGCCTTATATCTAATTCATAACAACCTTGACAGGAACATCTGTTTTTGTAATAGCCTATGGATGTATACTTTGCTTCGCTTTTTTGGTGATGGCGATTGGATTATTGGATAGCCTACTTAGCCCCGCTCCACACATTTTCTCAACACTATCTTGGTGCCCTGGACATGACCGCCAACTCACCCTTTACCCCAAGGATCACGAGGCATGTCATAGCAGGCATTCTATCAAAATCTCTATTATCCTATCAGGAATATCATATATACGCTGAGGCTTGATATATCACTATCTAATCCATGTCAATAATATAGCTATTTATTCGCTGTCATATCCCGGTGCGTGATACACCGGCCGTAAAACGTTTTAAGTTGCGGATTGTGGTCTATATGTTCTGTACTGTTTGCCTCTGTTGACTGGGTGTGGTGTTTTGAAGTTCAAATGCAGTATCGTCATGCAAAGGGTCAGAACTGTTCTTCGTAATCAAAAGGGCCTGAGTTGCCATAGCATCATTTATAGGTCACGAGGTGAAAAAACAGCGACAAACAGAACTTAACTTTATAAAAGTTCGTTGCAACCACTGCCAATAGTGGTAGTCTTTTTTCGCCTGAGGTTATATCTTAGCTGCTTTGTCACATTGTTTGCCTCCGTCGCCGTCTTTTAAAGTCATTGTGTGCTATTATGTACTTTGTTGTGTGACTTGCAAGACATCGCCTAAAAGAAGAGGGTAACGATATAGGGTGGACTAAAGTCATGTCAGCACATCCGCCCGACGTAACCAAAAGGAGAGCAGGATGCTTTTAGGCATTATTGGTTAACCAGAGACGAACCTAGTGAGATACCACATCGTCTTTATAAAGTTACGTAAAAAGGAATTGTTCACAAAGGTCTTTCCCCTGATTTGGTATCCGTGGGGAAATATTTATATTCAAATTTGACCTGACTCGACCCTTACCCGCTTTCAGCGACTGAATCCAGTTGGATTTGGCACTGTATAAGTCTCATGCTAGATTATTATCATTATTAACCTATGACTCAAACTAGTTATAGATTGACCCCTATCTGTAACCAAGGCTCAACATCATCCCTGTAATTTTCCATATTATATACCTTTTTCACAAACCACCAGTTCGGTCGTTCATCGTATTGATGAATAAAGAATTTTGCCGCTATCGTTTTGCCTAAGCAATTGGATAAGAAACTTCAACAACATTGCCAACAGTAATTAGTCCATTACCTTCAGTCCCATTGTCTCTTTCCAACCACAAAGCAACAATGTCTGACACAGCCTAACGAGAAATGTCATCCTGACCAGGATGAATCAAATTACTGGAGACATCCTGGGCTTGACTGTCCACATCAAAGTGTCGCTACAATAGCCCCGAGCAACCGTGAGGCAAATTAACTTTGTTTTGGGATCGGGTTGTCTCCGCAAACGTTATATAGGGCGTAATGTCGGTATGAACTTGGGTTGATACGGGTGCAGTTTGCCAAAGATCAAGGTCGAGGGATTACCGATGTGGAAGTGAGGTGGAAATGGGGTCGGGTGGGTTGGTGGTGAGATGAGTCGATATCTGGAAGCGGGCCAAGTGGGCTACTAATCATTGGGTGGAGTGATGGTTAACTTAAGTTTGCATCTACGCTAAGCCAGATGCCTTTGTGTATCGTTTCGGGAAGTATACAATCGATTCTTTACCACACTTGAATCAATCCTCAATGCTTACTTGATGCTCATCCAAAACATGACTGATTTAAAGAGCAATCTATTTTTAATCTTACACGAATATTGTTATGATTGTACACGTACATTTCATGTATACGACACAGAACAAGTTCTAAACTAGAATCTCATTAGGGCGTTCGGCCTGGATAAACTCTCCATGTATATGTCTTGTCTCCTTCAGTCATCCCGTACATTTTTCTAGTGTTGACATAGTTCAGACTATGGCCATTTGATCAAGACCAATAAATGCGATAAAGACGAGTTATCAAATTAGCATGCGAAAGAGAGCAAACAGGAGTTTGAAATCGTATCTCGTGTCGAGGCTAAGATTGTATTGCGGAGTGACCATGAAGGTGATGATTTAGACTGCCTTGCCCGACCCTAATCTACAAGGCAAACTGCACTAGGCTAGTTGTGCAAGTTTGGACAGGGCTTCATTTCTCAATGTCAAGGTCCATCATGTTTACCATGTCACAATATTCATCTGTCCTGGATGATGGACAGGACTGACTATATTGAATACATGACGGGGTTTTCGGTGGTCTAGCGTCAGTTATTTACCTTGTGGAGTGTTGTCCCTAGTCATGTTCGTAGGGTGCAATTGCTAGATCAGTGTCAGGCAAACCTTCACGTACTTTAAGACAACTCGAAACTGCCTAAGTCACATTTGTTTGTTTTAGGCATAAGGTAAATCTGCTTAAGTCCCAAGCTTGACTTAGGTAGTTAGGCATAAGGTAAATCTGCTTAAGTCCCAAGCTTGACTTAGGCAGTTAGGCATAAGGTAAATCTGCTTAAGTCCCAAGCTTGACTTAGGTAGTTAGGCATAAGGTAAATCTGCTTAAGTCCCAAGCTTGACTTAGGCAGCTAGGCATAAGGTAAATCTGCTTAAGTCCCAAGCTTGACTTAGGTAGTTAGGCATAAGGTAAATCTGCTTAAGTCCCAAGCTTGACTTAGGTAGTTAGGCATAAGGTAAATCTGCTTAAGTCCCAAGCTTGACTTAGGTAGTTAGGCATAAGGTAAATCTGCTTAAGTCCCAAGCTTGACTTAGGTAGTTAGGCAGAAGGTAAATCTGCTTAAGTCCCAAGCTTGACTTAGACAGTTAGGCATAAGGTAAATCTGCCCAAGTCCTAAGCTTGACTTAGGCAGTTATTCCATTGACTTTCCTACGCACGTGGAGATGAGACATTTAGTAATGCACTTTTACCACCGGTGACTCTTATGGTAAAGAGCTGACTAAGGCGAAAATATCAATTTGGGAAAAAATGACTCGGGCATTTATTTTATGAGGGTGACGATATAATGATATCGCCCATTTAAGGCGCGTGTTAATGACAGATAATGATGGAAAATTAATGCAAAGTGTTATAAAGTTGTATTATTTGTCTCCTTAGCCATGACGCACGATTCACACTAGTACTAAAGCAATAAGTTGTCGTGTTGGTTGGCTGAGTCCCCATTGCCTTCAAAGCGTTTTGGTTGCAAATGGCGCGTGCTCATGACAATACGCGGAAAACAACTGCGAAAACGGATGAGAACCCCGAAGGCAAACAAATCTTGCCACTGACGGGCCAATCAGTACTTTCATTTCGTGCATGTATCCTCTGTGACAACAAAATGCCATTTATGGGTTTCAGAATAAAATCATTTTGTTTATTTCCAAAATGGCGAAGTTAATTTGGTGATGGTATGGGAAGGTGGTTTGTATTTGTTCCTATTGGGTGGACAATGGTGATTCATTGGCAATAATTTTGTTGGCTTATCGCTTGGGAGATGGGTTCCGATTAAACTAGACCCATTAGATAGCATGCAGTATATGTCTGTTGTTTGCGGTGTAATTGTGATAAATCAGTGACGATTTCATGAATTCAGAGTTGAGGCATTGTAATGACGTTAAGTCGTTTGCTTAACAGGATTTCAGAGAACGAAAATCCAATACCGATGGTTGGCGGTAGAGGTTTTCCAGACGCGATGAATATTGGTCGCAGGTCTCCGCGATAACCTGTCTTGTCACAGGCAGCTTCGATGACCACCGCAAACGAACGATTTTTGTGGCATGTGATCACGATAACAGGAGATGACAACCATTTAACTTTATTGTATCTGGAGCGCTTAAAGTTTCAGAAGAATACATGGAAACGCGGACGATTTGTCCCCTCGTCACTTTTTCCATATGACAAACCAACTTAGGCACCGCATTTCGCTAACATCAAAGAAATTTTGATAGCATGACTTGGGTGCATTAACAAAATATCTATATTCGTCTAGACACCCATCAACTATGTCTATAACGTGATAATTCGTCGTTGATCGCCTTGGGGAAAATATCAACTGGCCGGCTGGCTAAAAATATTTGTCCAGGGAGGGCAGAAACAATCAGTGGTTTAATGTTGTTATCAATTAGGCAGTCCTGTTCAACAAAGGGTGTTCAATATGAACGCGACTTACTTTGGCATTTACGATCTGTCTGTATGATTTATCATATCGCATGATGGCCACCTCGCGTTAACTATATAAATGATATTTGTACACCCCATGCTTAAATCATGTCCAAACAGTTCTTATAATCGTGACGGATTGAAATTAGTGTATCACGGGTTTTTCATTTGGGAAATAGAAATCACGCGGCCCAGTAGCCACACGTTTACCAATAACCTCACGTCAATTCAACGGTCAGCTCCGGAGCTGATTCCAAATTTGACATTTTATCAGGCATGGCATTCTCATTAGAAACGGTTACAAAACCTCACTACAATCTTAATACGTATTTGAAGCTAAAATGACATGCCCCGTCCACTATGTCATTCCGATGGTCTATCTGTACACGCCTCCTCATGCATCAACCTTTTCTGTCATGTGGCTTCACGAGAGGTACATTGTGCACTCTGGACATTCAAAGCAATATCTCACCAAACAATCTAATATTCTTTAATGAAATCCATCCACGTCCTCCCTATCCCTCAATACATGGCACAGCCGATACCTTTATTCAGTCACTTACCATGAAACCTGCATTACTCAATTCGATCTCTCGCTATAAAATGATAGGTAGGCTCACATTCAATGACGGACTTTCACTAATCAGGTTATTCCACTCCTTTAAATTCTCACAGTTCCTCCCAGGTCAATCCAATTCAATGACAATGGTCAGGCGTACTCTAACTCCGTATCATGAGAAGCTCTCCTTGATTTGATTTGCTGTCTTTTCGCCATGTGATGCCTCTAATCATGAGCATTTAATGGGGTAAGTGGATAGACTCCTTGGGAAGACTGTGATGTCTCATCGGACTGCTGCAAGGCTGTTTGAGGCAATGACACAATGTACATAGCATAGTTTACCGCGGAAATGTGCATCCCATCACTGGTTTAACGATGCACTAGGCTATACAGACACGGGCAATAACTTATTTGAGCGTTAACTTTGGTTAGAATCACCTTTTGAGGTGAAAAACGTGGGTGGTGTTGTATAAATCTGCCCGAGGACTACTTTTTTCACAAGGTATTTCCGTGGCTTAAACAATAGGCGGCATTTATTCCTTCTGAAACAAGTATTCGCTCGTTTTGTTGCCAAGATGTCATAGCTAGAAATCTGAATGAAATATAAATCGTCATTTACGACTGCTGTTCTTGCAATGATCAAACTGACGCTTTTTTGACTTAGCATGAGCATCATTTATTTCGTTTGATAGCATTGCTCCTTCCATATAGTCCTCTTATCGAATCGCTAGAGCGATTGATGGCAAAAATACACCCATTGCGTTGAATTTCTGTCATATCCTTCAACATAATGGGAAAAGAGCCCAGTCTGACGCTAGTTAGCGGTAAAAAGTAAAGACTCTCTCGAAACATTGGTGTTTTTCAATGACATTCTTTCTAGTTGCGTATTTCGACACGTTGACAGGAACTCGATGTCAGCTTGAGCGCTTTAGGGATTTTTAGCGTGTCGGTTTACAAGTGAAATGGTATTCAGATGGTGCAGTTTGGTTTGCAGTTTGGCAGTTGCGGGTATCAGTTGGTAGTTTCTTGAACTAGATCTGCAAAGTATCTTTTCAGACTTAAAACCAAACAAATAAAATTCAATTTTAATTTCAACATTCATTTTTAATAGGGATAATGATTACCCTGAAATATGAACAATCAAATCGGTTTTAAATGTTTAGCAGCAAGCGGTAAAATCACCGCTGTTTCATTCCGCTAAGAGTGCATTCCTACCTATTTAACGCGTCGCGTAATAGTCTAGTTCTTTCACCAGAAAACCCCAATAAATTGTCTCAAATCAAGCGTGATAACACCCGATCAATAGTACATTGATATGAGCAAATACCAGCAGCATCAAAGGTCAAGGTTAGGCGCCAAAAGCCCGGATGTAATGTCAACCATAATCCTCTAAGCGTCATCAGGGATGGCGTGGCGAATATTTTTTTCACATCTAAAAAATCCGCCATGTTGGATTGGTAATAAGCATGGAGGAATCTCCATGTGACGTCATTAGTCGATTTTGTTCTATTTTAAGCCATGCACTCCACGTGCGTTTGTTGACATTAACTTAGATGCTTCTCTTGGCAACTTGCATTACATTTTACTGTAAGTATCATGGTAACTGAAGCAAAACAAAGGCTTGGCACCAGTAGAAAAGCATTCATTCCTACTCTCTTAGAGGATAGGAGAGGGTTTAGTAAATTTTCTCTGAAATGTTAAGATGAAAAAGACAAAGGCAAATTGAAGAGTTTGCTTCAATTTTGGAGCTCCTTTTTAGTATTTCAGGGAATTTAGGTTGCAATTTCCTCATTCACTTCTCCTTTCACATTCACAAATTTTTGGCTCACAAATCCCTTATAAATGAATAACCCAAGGCAGTTTATTGCTAAAAACAACACTCTATTAATCTTGATGATGCTTTTGCTAAACATCATTTAATATAATCTTCATACAAAAAGTTTATGATGCTTATACATGTATGGTAAACATAACCAATACACAACACTTTATTAAAGGGATAGTATTATGACCGAAAGTGGGCGTATTTTGTGCTGGCCGGCACTAAATCAACCAGGTCACAGCTCAATCCAATGGTAGCCATTATTCCCCTCCATGCTTATTACCAATCCAAGATAGCGGATTTTTTAGATGTGAAAAAAAATAATCACGATGGCGTGGTATGAAAACAGGACCGCAGTGAATCACACGACAAACTCATAAATTCTTTGCAGAGCAACATCAAGGGGAAAATAATGCGACTGCAATGATAATTTTGCAGTAAAAGTGCATTTATATGAAAGAGTCATGATGTTGGCATCATCGCATTATTTATAACAAGCGTATTCGCCAGAAAGCCATACGGTAGCTACGCCGAGCCTCAGGTTTTATGCGTTTCTTTCTGTTGACTGTTTTAAAGCTACGCATCTATGCTTGGTTGATTTGTACTTCTTTGGCTAAGTCACTTTCTTGATGGCTTGCTGACTTTCAAAGGAAATTTCTTCGGTTGTTTTTATGACTTTCGATCGACTGCTTCTAACTCCATTCATCAGCTGAGGCAGGTATGTGAGGCTGGTGACCCAATCGCTCGGCATGGGGTCCGATCCAATCAGGTGTTGATCGTAAAACATGTATGCGGTTAGTCTGGAATCTCCTATTTTCTTGAAAAAATACAATACCTGAAAATAGAAAGTGCATCGTTGATTTCTTCTCTAGCATGCCTCGTATAGGACTGCTCAAGACAGGATAAATCAAAGTTGTGTTGCAAGGAGAAATATAGCTGTAAGAGGTGAGGTATCGGCAATTACGACACATGTATATATGTATATTTGGCCATTCAAACGAACCACTTCACCATAAAGTGTACGATGTCTGACTGACATTAGAAATGGCGATACTAAGTACAATAAATTTTAGTTGATGCTTTTTTTCTCAACAGCAACTGGTCATCCTTTGGTCCGACATTTTGACATGGCGATACTTACTTGAAATATTATAACGTGATGCTCTCTTTCATCATCACCATTAACTGGTTAGCTATTATATGAGTGACATTTTGATATGGCGATGCTCATTCAGATATCACATTTTCTGATCTTTATCAGGAAGGCGATCTGACCGTTTATTCGCATCATTAATCATAGTTACTATCATTGACTCTATCACGACTCTGAGGATTTACTTTACTCGTGTCAAGGTTGGGTGACTGGGTATTGATTTGGGATCAAGTGTTCCGAGTTGTGGGGGTGCTATCAGCCTGGCACTGGTCCGTTCGCGATTCATTACTTTCCCTTGTTAACTTATAACTAGTGAAGTTTGTGTTTGATGTTTGCGAAATAGTTGAGGTAGCTATGTCCCCTTAAAAAAAACGGACCATCGTTATTTACATGATAACGAGTTAGACCTAGGTAGCCGCAAGACTTAAGCTCTGTGGTTAGAAATAACTTCTACCCGTCCGCAGAACCTGGACTCATGGCAGTTCCATGCGGATGATTGCATTGCATAATGATTTATAGCGAATGATACAACTACTTTTAACGTATTTGCACTGAGCAAAATTTAATCCAAGGCCCTTACCTATTAAAGTGAGAATAAGAAGATTCATGGGAAGGATTCATGATATCTATGCTCGTTGTGGTAGGTGTATCATTACAATAATTCAAATAATGTTTGGCAAAATGTTTCAACTCGAAAAGTATTTCTGTGTGGATACAGGGTCGATCCATCCCCGACATAAAAAGTGGAGCTACTGATAGAGCAATAAACAACCACAATTCCCAACCTTGAATGGGTTATTTTTGTGATAAATTCACGCCTGATTAGATTATTCCGACTGAAATTGACTATAGTCTATTTGTTTGCCAATGGAATTCGCCATTACAATTGGTTTGGGAGCATATTATAGTTGTAGAAGAATTGCCCGCTCTAATAAATCGTCATGGAGGACCGTATCTTCCCATTTGCAGAGATTGATGCGAACTTGAATTGAGTTTAGTTGGTTTATTCAAGTTGTCTTTCTAAAGGTTTCTCTTTTGTACGAAGGTGATAAATCTAGACATAATGTGGTTAGATGTGAAGGAGATATGCTGAAGGGCAGTGTGGGATCCTGACGAAATAGATGACCTTAATGTGCTGCGTCTCCACAGACTCTAGACTGTTAGCTTGTGGCATATCCGTAAGCTGTTGGATCGAAGCTCTATCTTACACACACAAAATGAACCTTTGAACATGAAAATGATCGCTATGAACTAATTATGGGACGAATCTCTCGAGATGATATTGGACCGGTGAAGTTTCTAGCCATGTTACCCCATTCCTTCCCTGTGTGGTGCAGTTTAAGCATGGTTCTATAGTGACCAATGACGTTCCAAGTACCACCAAACTGCCACACGAACTTTAAAAAGGTAAGCTGGGGCAGTATTCTTGAAACCACCTATGTTTTCGGTAGACTTGTCTTGACAGGATACCATTAGGAGTGTCAGACTAATTACCCTGCCCCTAAAGTGTCCGCCAGGCCATTGTAAAAGCCTAATGAGTCCCTGATTGGGAAATGTATGTAGAACACGAGGTTGTTATACTTCAGACCCTTGATAATTCCGCCTGGGAATTGTTAAATCGTTCTTCTTGTATCAAGTTCGAGAAGGTAATTTGGTTATTCAAATTTGTTTCAAAGTAATAGCATGACAACGCTTACTGGGCTCTGGTGCATTCTAAGATCGATCTTTCTCAGATAAATAATCCTGCGAATAACTTCGTGCTAATAAGAGGCACAAGGAGGCACTGATCGATAGGTCATTGTCAGTCAATCAATGAACGATGTTTCATCTTTCGGGAACAATTAGAGTAACAAGTTTTTGCTTCATGATGTTCATAGCTGAAGTGACAAAACTCACACCATTTATCGTGAAGAGCAGTTAAATTGTTGATTGGGTGGAGGGCAGCAAGTACTTGACAACCCTAACGAAGTTAACGTCTGTACAAACGTCAGCTCCCTATGGTTAAGACTCTGTACATCCTGTACACACCTCCTCTACCTCCCAATGCTATTTACTGGATGACTAGCCAATGTATCACAATTTCATGGCTGATTACGGATCAGATTTGCGTAGTAATGGTATGTGTGTACACACCTGATTAAGGACGTGCTCAAGATGGGCGTTCCCGGTTTGACAGGCTTATCCCCTTCGTTCCCAGTGACCTTGAGGGGAAGGGTAGACACCGGACGATGTCTCGGAAGTACTACAAAAAGAGTGTCTGGCTGGGCAATCAGGAAACTGTTTGCTTGAGGTCAAATGAGTTCTGTATTAGCCAATGATAAGCTCCTTGCTTACCTGTGTTCCTTTGTTACTGTTCGACCTCGCGAAAGTTTCCTTTGAACATTTTTTTCAGGCTACACAGAGGTTCTTCAGCAAAAGGGTACATATTTGTGTTGGCGAAGAACCTTATAAGATGTTTTTCAAAAGCTGAAAAAACCCTTCATATCTAAGAGTGTACCTTCACACATTTAGATTAGGAGCAATCCGATCTACTTAGACGCGACGAAGTATCCTACTCTTGTCTTACTGATTAAGGGAGTTTTACTACCAAAGCACAAAGTGGGGATGGTTTGATTTGCATTTCCAAGTAATGAAAAATAGCCAATCCTGTGATGTCGTGGTATTGGAGTGGTCGGACCCAGGCCGGAAGGAGAGTCTGTCTATGATTGCATATAAATTGAACATGGATGTTCACTGTTTTGCTAGACTATGATGGACGGTGCACTCTGCTCTCGGTATTTCGTTTATCATGATGGCCGTCGCCAGCCCGAGGCGGGAGCGATTCTGTCATCTTGATCACATATGCTGGAGATAATCGATAGAGAGAAACCTTGTCCTGGAGATATTTCATAAAACAGAAGGACCATCCGCGGTATCCTGTCGGAGGACTTGTGGTTTAGCTCAGGGGCAGATCAACGATTTCTCTACAATGTGGTCAATGTTGGCTTTATGGAATGGCACACTATACCAATTCTACCATGGGAAATGACCAAACTCTGCTGTTTTCTTCAGATCGAGTGTTATCTGAAGTAGGCATATCCTGCTATATCTGAGCCACACTTTAGCTTATGGGCAGATCGACGGTTTCTCTATAATGTGGTCACTGGTGGCTTTACGGCATGGCAAGGTGTGCCAATTTTACCATGGAAAACTACCAAGCTCCGCTATTTCCTTCACATCTACTGCAATCTCAAGTAACAAGTTTTCAGCATCTGACATATCTGCGATACACGCCATAGTGGTGAGAATATTGCTTCTATTGTAAAGATATCTTTTTAACTTCGTGGTTTGGAAATGAGAGTGCTATGATTCAATAACTATTCTTAAAGTTGCCGAAGAAAAAAAGAGCCTTTCCTTGATCCGCCCAGAAAAATCGGGGCCTTATCTAGACGCGTGATAAGGAACACCAATAGTCGAGATATCATATTTTTAGCCTGAGTAGGTCTTTGCTCGGGGCATAACAGCGGTTTCAACTAATTGAATATTGTGGGTATGATTGCCTGTGGTATTGTAAGGCTTCTTAGCCTACATGATGGCGCGGGGAGGTGGGCATGATGAGTCTAGGGGATGATTGTGATTGTCATTTGCTGAAGCAAGCATCTCATAAGGAAGTCTAAGACAATGTCATTTTCTCACATCCTTGTTCGCCTATTCACCTCGCCTGTTCACCTCGTCTATTCACCTCTTCTTGTGTGAGTTTGACAACATACTTTCTTTTCCTTCGGACAATGTTTCCGTGACGCAGTTTGCATGATCTAACTATAGAAAAATATAATGATAGCCAAGATGTCATTAACCTCGTATTGTGAGAAAAACCCCAAATGAAAATTCTCCTAAGTAATATCCAGGTTGATTCCAGCAAATGCAGAACTTTTTCCATTAATTCATCGGATTTTTGTCACTTGCTTAAAGTGCGATTAGAGTTTTTTAAGATGAGGGCATTGAAAACAAAGCCGAGAGCTTGTGTCAAGGCGGTGATGCACTCATTTAAATAAGGTGCATAGCCGCAGTTGTGATGCCTTTCTTCCTCTCATTAATTTGTCAGAAATGATGCTGGGAGCTGTTGTCAAACTATTTTACAACTGCTAAAATTATGATCTAGCAATTCATCCCAAGTTTGATAAACCTTAAACTACCCAAATAATGCTCTCTTTGCGTAAAGGAAGTCACTTGTTGATCAAAGATGCATTTTGATGGTGTCTCTGCCCATCACTTCTCACCAAACTAGCCAAACTAGCCATCATCTCCAACATATATCGATATAATCAAATTACGCACGTGCCCGTGTCAGCGAAGAAGACATTCTGCCCGTGTTTATAGTAAAATAATTGACGATCTATACCAATCGAGTCTAATGGTGTTTAAGAAAGGTCGTGGTGGTCATTTGGGAGCGTTTGTATGGAAAGAGTGGTTCTTAGCTAAACACATCGATGATCGATGAGGACGCTGCATTGACTAACTGAGTCTTCGGAGGCTGAGATATGGTTATTGAAATCAGGTAATGGACTTCTGACCAATGACTTAATCTATTTAGTCATGACTTGTCACATCTGGAAGGTGTTGGCCCAATTTTCGGACGTGGACAGCGAGTCTCCCCTCTATCAAGTACACCATGGCGCTCTGTAAGAACCTATCTTCCACTGACAAGGATTCGAAAATTGGGAACAGGTTTCTTTTCATATTAACATCAGACGAAGTGATGCTTATGTCAGACGCTTGTCCCTGTCACAGTGTAATGATGGCCTCAAACCAACGGGTTCTTTGAACTTCATGAGGTGATGAACTCTCCGAACTAGTTTACACTTTACTGACACGGTCGATTATATACATCTGTTTAATATCGGCAGTTAATAAAGGTAATGTACGAGTGGTCCATGGCTTCCTTATGGTCGCTTGGCCCCCTAAACACGCCTAATCACCTAAATTGGTAGTAATGATACGAATGGAACGTGACCTCCGGTCAGAAGCTCCATACACAACTCCCAATTATAGCCAACTACGTCTCAGGAAATCTTCTGACCGCACGACAACCAACCGATGCTAATTCTGTCATCGTACTTCGTAAGCCGATGCTAATAAAATCATACTTTTGCGCAAGTCCCGCGAAAGCCTTCAGCAGTTTTTGTAACTACTTTCATCTCAGAACTTTGTAAACTTTGGCTAGTTTCTTTTAAAGTTGATAAATGCCTGACAGCGGTGACAAATATAGAATATGACGTTGTTTAAACTCATTTATTTACTTGAAGGTATAAGATCACATCAACGAATTGCCCCATTTCAGACACATTTAATCTCTCCTCTTCGTAATTGAAACGTCACTTAGTTACATTCATCACGGACTTTTTTCTCATGATTTGTTGCAACAACTAGATTGTGTCCGTACTGCCTTCGTAGAAATGCCTACCACATTCAATCGGAATGTTTTCTCGACACCAAACATCAATATGCCACATGCCATACAATCATTGTAATTATGAAACTAATCGCGGCTGGATCATTGAAGCCACAACAAATCGCGCCAATATCACACAGACTGATCTGACGGAGTCGTGATTTTAGTTTGGATAATATGATGGCGTACGTGCGCAGTCCAATCTGAAGACCGTTGACTTAAGTCTTGGAAGTGTACTTTTGTGGAGCAGCCAAGGCTCTTTCATAAGCGCTGATGCCGTTCGTCATGGCTCTTTGATGAAGCACGTGTACTTACAAATCAAACAAGATTGTTTTTCAGTGGTGTTGTATAATGATGTCTATGGCACTCGACTTCAATTCACAAAATAAACTATCCGCTTGGTTATGTAGTTTAACATGATGTTGGTAAAATATGGCAGAGGATTCCGTTTCTATCAGTTCGATCAGTCACGGAAAAATGTTATCTTCGTTGGTTGAGCTGCTTGAAATGTTCGAAAGTTGAAACCTTTGAACGTAACCATGGCCACACGATAAATATACAACAGTTTTATCAAGAACAGCATTCTTTTGCAATGTACAGTTCAATGTGCAGCATATACAATGAATGGCACAGCATTTTTTTTCATATCATGTAGAATAACCACACCGAACCCCACTACGTCATTCTTTAACGTGGCAATCAAATAACATGTGAGCCCCAGGAACATGCTTTGCCTTATCAAAGTGGAAAATGGACTCAAAGACTGCGTCATAGAATGCTCCATTCAAGCCCTATTATTCGAAACGCCTTTGAAATATGTCTCTTATCATGGGGACACAAAGTCATTGTTATTTGCTCGGCGCTGCAGTGCCTGCTCCAACAATACAGATGCTGGTATTGAGGTACATTTTATCAATTTTGTGCCATAAAAAACCCAACCAATTATGCAGCCAGAATAACTGTTGGAAAGGGCTCTCGCACTTTTGAAGGAGAACTGCAGGTGGTTGTGCAATGATGGCGAATAATAGCTTGAGCATTACAGGAAACTTACGAAACAGTATGAAACCTTCGTTGAACATGCAACGGTTCAATAAGCGCTGCCTGATACAATAACACATTTGACTTTAAAAAAAAACATAACAAAAAAACAAAAACAAAAACAAAAAAACAAAAAAAAACAATACAATACAATAACACATTTGACTTTTTAAAAAAAAACAACAAAAAACAACAACAAAAACAACAATAACACATTTGACTTAAAAAAAACAACAACAACAAAAAACAACAACAAAAAACAAGGAGCCTCACGGCCTAGTGGTTTACACTGCTGGCCACCACGCAATAGGGCCCGGGTTCGATCCCAGGATCGTATGTCTGGATGAACTGGCATGGCTTTCAAGGAACTCCTGGCTCTTCACAGTCCTTCGAATGAGACTCAACACCGAGGTTCTTTGTACCTGGTGTCTATGCCAGGGCAAGCTAAGACCCCACCAAGTGAGACATATGAGTAGCTTGCGTGGACTCTATCTCTCTCGCCAAAGTCGGACCACTAGGCCAATAAACCCAATTGGTGCCTAACCATAGTGGCACGCAGGATACGCTCATCCCGCCTTGGAGGAGGATTACTCCTAGGAGAATGACCTATCCAAGTGCAGAGCGAACGCTGAAGAAGAAGAAGAAGACTTACAATGAAACTGCTTGCCGTAAAATTCTGATGACAAATATAATTTGGTATTTGAAGATGATATGTTAGAAGAACGTTGAGGTTTCTGGCAATTTCTCGCCGGAACGGATGTCGGGGAAGTATTATTCCTCTAAGGCTTTTCTTTAGGTACAACAAGGACCGGGTCACCTGAACCTCATGATGAAAGCTTCGATAGAGAAACACGATCGAATGTACCCATTATGTCGTTAATTCTCTGGAAACAAACCATTGTTCTTCAACTAATGAATGTCGCTATATAGTCATTTCCAACCTGAGAAAACGTAAGAAAAGAGGTCATGCGCGATCATAAACAAGTTGATCAACATGACCACTAAAGAAAGATCCTGGGCAAGTCAATAGGATATGTTCGTAGGTGTCAGCATAACGGCGTATAAACCGGTATTTATTAGTCTTAGTTGATAAACCTAGCCCATTCCCTTCAGATATAAACCCTTACTTTATTTCTTGTCCATTCATATCAAGGATTATCACACAAAACCGTCCCTGCCACGGACAGTCCGACGAAAAATGAGCTCCTTTTATTACCCGGTAACGTCAATGGCAGAACGTTACGACCGATTTACTACATCCAACTAGTAAAATCACTGTTTTTCCTAATGCTTTGTTTATTGGCTGTACGTTAGCGGGATCAGTGCAAATTGACACGGGGTGCACTGTCTTATTTTACGAGAACTTGCAGGTTCGTAAGGAAGATGTACGGTTAGGGTTTGGGGGAATGCTGGCCAAATATTTAGCTGATGGCGAAATAAATGCCCATAGTGTATAAAGATAAAGCCAAAAACATTTATCAAAGGGTGCTCAGGGCAGAATGTGACGCCGTGTTGAGAAATATTGCATGGGGGTGTCCCATAATCTAGATTATTTATGTTCGGTGCTAAACGGAATTTTCACCGTCAGCCGCCAAGTGGTGTCTAAGATATAATGACCAATCCATGTCATCGACACATCATTGGATTGTGTTAACGCTTAACGTATTTTTTTTGAAAGTGTGACGAAATGTATTATCCAGAAAGTGGCAGTTCATACCGCATTTTGCTATTGGTAGCATTACCAAAAAATCAGTAGATCGATCCTTAACTCCTTGGCGTCCTGTTAGGCAGATAAAGTCAGACTGCACCGTGATCTCTGAAAACGCGCAGAATCGTTCGTGTCAAGCACTCATCATCTTAAGCGCCATAACTCTCCTATCATACTCTGTGTAATGTGGTACAGTATCTAAACCGCAATAATCCTTCGTGTCAAAGGCACATTATATCATGCCATGACAAAAGTTATTCATCATTATATCCATCTTCGCTAAAGTTTGATAAAAGCGACGGAAAAGAACGGTAATGCTTTATGTAGATTGCACCAAGACTTCTGAAAGCAGGAAGAATTGTCCATGTCAAGTCACCGTTAGGTTTCGCGCCATATAACTCTCGTAGATTACTCGATGCATTTTCGCGCAGTATTATCGTAATTCCCATTACAGCCAAGGGGACCTAAATCATCACAGGAACGCTATTCCATCACATCCTATCAGCTACTTGAGCAAAAGGTGATAAAGCATAGAATGCCAAGTGTGCCTATAGTTAATGGGCACTCTTTGCGATTGAGGGTTTTTCGCATCCCGATGGCGTTAGGTGTAGAGCATAATATAGCCAGGCTATTATGCCCGTAATATGATGACCCTTATTTTTTTCCCACCTTATACCGCAGAGCTAACAATCAATGGTGACTTCATTAACAGCAAATGAAGAGGTTTATCTACGTATTTTTGAATACTGTCAGTCCTGTCAAGATACCGCGACCAGTGGAGGGTTCTGCAAAGGGAATTATAGTAATATAATGCAAACTTTTGACTAGTACACATGTCAATATAGTGATTTGTTTGAGTGCCGAACAGTTTATTTTAGCTGGCCTGATCCTTGGACCAAAATCGAATTTTTCTCTCGAATCTTTTTTTCAATCACAAGTTTTAGAAGTTTTCGTCAAGCACATTGATCACAATTATGAGCCCATCAGTCTCCGCAAATGCCATAAAATGTCAAAAATCAACGCAGGGTGATCGCTCATGCATTAACTGGACCTGAACTGAAATTTTCCGTTGGGGTGATAAAACTAATTGTGGGCAGAAATGTTTTGGGAAGAGATTTTTCAACAATTTGGGTCCTCTTCAGTGATAGATGGGCATTACATTTTTTTGTTGGCGACCGAGAGCGACGATAACTCGCAAATGATGTTTCCCTCTAAGGATGATTTGCTAAATGATAACAGAATTATTCCAGACATTTGTGGGCGAATTACCAGTCATTCATTATCATGAAGCCTTTGGGTATCATAATAAGTGAATTTAAGCCAGGTAGATCGCTACGTAGTGGGTGAAAGGGCCTCGGATGCAAATAAAAATGACAATACCCCGCCGATGTCAAACTGACAAAAGGTAACAACACATAGGTTTGCACCCAAACCACAAGTGACACCCCTTCCTGTTGGAATCCGTGTTCACATTTTCATCTTAAAAAGGTACAACATGTCATTTTTGTAACTTGAACTCACCATCAACACATTTTTGCCTTTTCTTCTACCAGTTCAGGTGATTCAGCTATGACCTGACGAGGCCAACTTCCAAATCTTTTTAGCTAATCTGCCAACTCAGCATGCTACGATAAACATGTTACGAACAACTTTCAAGCAACAGTCTTTCAAAGGCTTTCTCAGGCTGGCGCTCTTTTCATTTGATGTCCATTACAATTAGCTCAACCGTATGCCAGCTAGAGTGCCACTGGCTCGCTCAGGCTAATTAATAGTTGCTTACATGTTCCAACCTTTCTCCTAATGCTATGTGAGGCTGTTTGACATTTGGTGTGAACTAATTGTTATACGAATGATAACGTGATCGTGTTCGTGCACAACGTACATGGCGGCGATTAGCACGCCAAACTTATTTTCATTAAAAGTCGATTTCCTATCTCATCTCGCCAATGCTAATGTAAACGAGTGTCAAAGAAAAAATGACATTACATACATTTGCGTTGTTTTCTTCTTCAATAAAACCTCTTTTGGTTGACTATTTGATTAAGACCTAATATATAGCTAGCAATAAGGTTCTGCTTCCAGGGTCGGCTAGCACAAAGTCTGTACATTTTGTGATTAATATACTTTTAGTAATCAATTATCGCAGACTAATAACTTAGTCTCAACTTTCCGCATGAAGTTTTCCCGGCGAGGACAGACTTCCGTACCCAGTGTTACAAGGAAACGTTTCATCACTCCCTTTTCCTTGACGAATGCCATTTTTAATATCCTGTCTAAGTTATTAATACCATTAGAAGATGATTCGATTATGACCGGGGTGTTTGGAATACGTTATAATACTCTAACTAGTCTGTTCAGGTGAACTTATCGGGTTTAACTCCTGTGACGTAGTTGGGCTGGACGAAGGCTGTTGTTGACAACTCGGTAAACAACACCTGTTACCAAGCAACGATTTCTTATGTTTGAGGTAAATTGTTAAAAAAATAATAATGGTAAGCTACATAACAGAACAGACAAGTTCATCAATTCTAAAGACCGCGCTATCTCGAAATAATCTGTAGTGACGAAGGCTTGCGATTGAATTAGACTGAATGCAATTAGCGAAATTGTTTCTTTGATATACCATACCGGAATAGGTATCCATGATTTATATAAAGGCCAAACCCAGGACTGTACTAGATATTTGACAGCATCCTTCTCGTTAGTTCAACTGCGAGAACTTGTCCGTGTGGTTCGCTGGTAGTTCGACTATTGTACCTGAGTGTCTCTGCCGGAGCAAATAAATGATCCCACGTAGGTGGACAGTAGCCTGTATATGGACTAAAATCTCCCGGCAAAAATCAAAATAGGGTTACGACACTGGTAATAATGATGATGATGATGAAGATGGTGACGAAAGGCGAAATCAAACAGATATTATTTTGAATATACCCGTATATGTCGATAAGTCATTCAAGATTAAGAATTCACAAGACGGCTCATCGATCTACGTGTACATTTGTGCCTAATTGCAATCTGGTTCCCCTTCAGTATTCGGTATTGGCTAATTGGCATATTCTGGAGAAATGCAATCCGTGTGTATCATCGCATTGACATGAAAATCCATGAAGTTATCGCTGTAGACAATAAAAATTAGTTCAGGAATTAAAGCGTTGGGTCAGGTGTTGTTTCGATGCGATTTCTGTATCTTGTGAGCCGACCCACAGAAACCATATCAATGGTAAGAGAATCAACCTTCATTGAATTCTTTTGGAATCGATTCAAATTGCAACTTCACGTATGGTAACAACGATCTTAGCAAGTTGGACATTGATTGAGGAACTTTGTACACATTTCGCACAACATCGCTTTTCGTTTTATCTGCAAAGGACTTTATCAGAACAAACTAGCTATAAGAGGTTTTGTTGATGAGAGAGAGGGCTTGCTTTAAGTGCAAGTCGAGGACAGATTCATGCTTTTTAAATTTATTGTAATTTTATGCTTATTGAAATTGAAAAATTTGGAAATGTGATAATTTGTCAGTCAATTGCGAATGAATATTTATGATACAACGTATTACAAAGATGTACTTCAGAGGGATGCAAATAAAAAGTTATTGAAATATTACAGTCACTACGACTTATTAGTAGTAAAACAGTGCATAAGAGTCATCAGATGAAGAATTTGTTACAACCGGCGGCAAACAAACCAAACATGCCGAATCCCCCTCGAGCATCCTCGGCCTTGTTCGGAAGCAAGCAAACACCGGGCTTTAATTTGAAACCGGCTATTTATTCACACCCAAACTAATCATCTTCTTTTGTAAACTAAGCAGATAATTTTAAGCCAGAGTTTTGCCGCCGGACTTAATGTGGAACTAATTACCACATGAAGACAAATTAGTAATAGTTTCGAGTAATCCTTGGTATGACAGGAGAGTTGATTAGTGACGAGCAAATCCAGAGTTAAATTTCAAGACAACAATGACTCGCAAAAGCTGCTGAGCTAGATTAGCTTTTTGTTTATCGAGCAACACGTATTTTTGACAGCAGTTGATGGAATCTGCGGCCATTTAATCCGTCTTTTTTCCATTGAAGGTGTTTGGCTTCCTCTTTTTATGCATCGTCAATATCGTGGTTCGTAGTTGGCATTACTACATTATATAGCTAGCCATGTTTGCTTCTGTGTGTCTCACATTTCTGAATAACCCTACTCGATGGCGATCTTCAGCACGTCAGTTGTATATATCGCACATTAATGCAATGGATACCCAACAACCACCTCAAGGTATGATGGAGCTTAGCAAATGTATACGTTTGCAAGTAATTGCAATGCATCTTCATCGCAAAACATGGCCGGGCAGTCTAAGGGCCCGCGTGTTATAAATAGAATTAATCATCATGTTCATGAATAGCAGCTTTGATATTTGCAGGGAACTTTCGCGCTCTCAAAGACCCTTATTATTTTATTGTGCTGCATATTTATTGCGGGGCCGATGTTCTAACCTCTGAGGACCATGTTTATATATTGGCTGTCATCCACAGACGTTAGGAAAAAAGCTTTGAAGAAGTCTTCTCGTTACCGAATGCAAAAAGTTAGGCAGAACGTCACGACTTCCATATTAGAGTTGAAGATAATGCCAAGCCACCTTCAAAGGAAGTACCTATCGTATTTCATATTGGACTTTTTTCACAAAGATGTGTGACTGTATGAAGAGCCGTGTGAATCGGTGTCTGATGCCCGATGACAAATGAATATTGTTTGTTATCATAGAAAAATGAAGATATCATAACAAGGATTATCACAGTCTGTGGTGTTTGATAAACGCTGTTTTCTCTTCTTCAAAAGCTGATCGTATTTACCTTAAAGTAAATATTTCGTCCTTTCACTACTGGGGCCTTCTCAGTAAACTGAAGGAACGAGGCCATTCTGTCTTCTCGCTTCCTCGATTTTCGAATCGGATCATAGGTTGGATAGTTTTGAATGCGTTACTCTGTTCAAGGCTGTTTTTTCTCTCTTTGTGGTTGTTTTTCCTCCTTTTTGTTGTGTATGGTTTATTCTCCACGATAGGTTGTTGGATCCATATTCCTTTCCTATTAAAAGTCTCAAGTTGCAATGACAAGTAGAACTCCCAGCTTCAATTTTGAGAAATTGCAATTAAGACCTAAAGTCTTCTTTGTATGTTGTCCGTAAAGTACATGTATAATGTATCTGGAGATTGAGAATATGTTTCGTGTGATTTGTTTGAGGTTTTCTGGCGACCTACTGTCGCACATTCTCACAAATCTATCTCCATATATTTTAGGACTAAACGGACGAGGCGGACGACAGAACACGGATAAGGGTTCAATCAGTGGTGAGTAACATGACATGTTTTATGGCGTTTTCATTTGAATTAACTTCATTTACTAATTTCTAAAAGTAATTTGCTGGCGTCGAGATGACTTTTATTTCATTTAAAAATGGTAATTTTCAATATAAGCATTCTCGATTTACTTTCCGGCATGTCTATTTTATTTTGCAGCCCATTCATTCTACTTTAAAGCATATCTATGCTTCTTCTCGACATATTCATTCTACTTTACAGCATACCGAATCTACTTTACGGTATCTGTTCTAGTTTACGACATATCTTATCTACTTCACGGTATATCCCGAGTATTGACTATCGTCTTCATGGTCCGTGATTCAAACGTTCATTACTTCTTGCACACTAGGATCTTATTTTATAGTAGCCATAAAACGTGCGGCTCACTTGTCAATTTGTAGAGAATCGAGCTGGCTCGTACCCTTGACACATAAATCACTCCGCACAATTGAATATACGACTGTCAGTTATAGAGAGCGATAGTTGAAGTTACAGTTATTGTCAGGTGGGCCTAGTCCCAGTTTACGATGGCAATACTCTCGCTTATCCGCCTGCCTTCTCTTTCTTTTCTGCGTAGCAGTCTTGTGATCTTATATGTCAAGAGGAAAATAATGCTCTTTTTCTACCTTTCATTACATTCTACATTCCATTCCATTGGTGGGCCCATTCCTCAATTTTACTACTTTCGGTTTCTTAGTCGGAATCTAATCTTGCTCGAGCCCATTGTCGTGGTTGACCAATGGATTGGCCAGTGTGTGATCATCACTGGTTAGTATGAAACACTTTGCAAACTTGCTGAGGCTGGAATTCCAAGTTGCTACTGCTGTAACAGCTTCGCCTTCTTGATTAAATATAAACTGAAGTACACGACACATCTATCGCCGCCGATTCGAACTGTTATCACTGTTTTATACTGCATCCTCCTCCATAAATCTTTTGTTTATTTTCTTTTCGTAGTCGTAGAAAAAGCAATCGCATCTAATTGGAATGTGTATGGTACGTCATTTGATTATATCATTCCCTCAAATAAATGGTCTAGCAGGCTACCACCAGTACGAAATGGCTTACTTGGATGTAACACATAATTGCCTTACATTTTTCATGCATTTTTCGATTAACTAAATGATGATTTCAACATGCCAACGCATTTATCATCAGTTAAGCAGGTGTCTGTCATGCACTACTTAAAGTAAATCCACGTAGAGTGAATTGTTAAGGTGTTGCGTCATTTATCGAAGTGGAGATTTAGAAAACGTCCGCCAAATTTCTTTTTACTGGTTGTCTATGTTTTTAGCTCGTGTATTTGTCATTCAAATATTTTGCAATGCACAGAAAGGCGTTTTCTAGTTCTGAGGCTATATCAGCACCAGTAACATGCATGCCATGTATAGGTAAAGAGAACTATGTCATTCTGTGTTATTATTTATTTGGGATAAACTGTGCGGAATGTATAACAATGGTAACTTTCACTATCATGAAACTGAAAGCAGTTCTCTAAATTTTGCACATTGCACTTGGGTGCGTGGATTACTCACCAACGGAAAGCAAACAAGCACTGTACAAATGTAACAATTGTTTTCTGTCTCATTTATCATCTTACGTACGTTTGCCAGTGCTAGCACCTGCTCCTTAACAAAGGTGAGTGACCATCGGAAAGATTTATCGCCGTCAGACCCGCCCTTCACCTACAATTCAGACCACTGGCGTAGTACAAGTCAATAAACTGCACTCTTACTATGCGTTGGACTCATTAGTACTCAAGATATCGACACAAATCTTCTTGATGAATGCTAAATGCAGAAGTACCGTGTCAAGATTTCACGAATGGTATACGCAGCAAGTGCTCCAAGATGGAGTACTATCCAATGACGGAGATGCTTATGTTTTGAGGACCTATACTCGACGTCTGAAGTACTTGGAGTGGTTAAATTATCGCTCTCCAAACGTGCTCGATAGCTGACAATGCTTATCAAGACTGTAGTTAGTCAGTGCTTGTGTTATCACAAACAAGACTACATCATTTATTTTCATGATAGAGATTACGCCTGGGGCGATATGTCTTCTCTCATGCTGCATTAGAGTTATTTTATTCATTAGGATCAATTAAACGATATCGTACGAAATAATTTTTCACAACACTAATGATATTCATGTGGCAACGTCTTCATGTCCTTGTTATGATATTTTAGGAGATTTTTGCAAATTTATATCGAGATGATGGATCCAAAAATGTCAGCAACATTGGTGATAGATTTTTGCGGCAGCGCAGTTTAAAAGTATATTGCCGTCTTGTTTGTCGACAAATTAAACCATTAACAATGCATACCATCGCAGCATTTGATTACTCATGCCTGTTAAGATACCTTCTGCACTATGTCTTGCACTTTTCACCACCACAGACCTTTCTATCATCAAAACAATTGAGAGGCTATGGTCTCCTTTAGGGTACATGAAGTGACCTGTATTTAGCAATTCATGAATTTTTCCTACGCAACCAATATCTTCGATAAAAAATACCAAGATAGCAAATCTCTACTGTTACGCCTGCACTCTCCTCATTCACCGGTCATGTCTAATAAATCAAACGGTCACATAATACACAGGGCTAAAAAGACATCAGAGGAAAAAGGCTCAATCAATAACCCTCCTGGTTGAGAGGATTTATGGCCGCACATACCAATAATATCAGGTTGTCATGTTATGTCGCCGAGTCATAATAGCTGTGGGGTTACCGATCAGACACTCTCCTTGCTGATGAAGAAAGCTTCTGGTACTAATTGAAATACATATTGGTTGCCACATCTACCAGACACCGGATTGCCCGTGGATGGATGGTTGTTATGCATTCAAAATCGAAATTGAAAGACAGTGAGGCCATGTTAGGAACAATCAGACGTAAAGAAATTTGTATTTTGTAGAAGATTTTGTAAGTTGAGAAACCGGTAGAGAAGCCCGTTCGAGATAAATTGTTGCTTTGTAAATACTGCGCGTGAGCATTGGTCGGGTCGGGTAGCATATTGGTACTGCTTGCAAGTTCGGCAACCCGGGTAGATTTGGCGTCAACTCGAGGGACTCGCGTTTAACTCTCAGTTCCACTGATTAAGTCGGCCCAGGTGGCACCACCTACGTCATTGTGAACATTGTCTACGGCATCACACACTGACTCAAACGGCATGGGCCCGTCACTGTTCAAGTGTCGCCAGGACCTGAATGCATCCTTGCTTGAGGGACATTTACTGCTGAGTTGAGAAGCATACCCAGTACTCAGTACATCAACTAGCCCTGCTTTGTGTGCATTCGGCGTACATTGATGATCTATAATATATGCCTAGTCATAAGTCTGACAACGTCTTGTCTATCCCTCGAGGCACTGCAGTTAAATTTAGCATATAGATCTACTTGTGATGAGAGAAGACGCGTCAGCTTTGGACATGCCAGAGCTAAATAGCCTGCATCAGTCATTGTCACAAAATCCTTCCAGATCCTTCAGGCGAACCTGTCTTGTCTTAGTCATTATGTTCTCTTGAGTCGTTAGTGCTAGAAGTACAGTGTCGATTTATGGGGGTTATGGTATTTGAATGCGTACTTAGTGTATTATAAAGCACTTTATAAAACGGTGGCTAACTGAGCGTTCAACCAAGAAAGTATCAGCGGGATTTGATGAAGTGCTTGACTCCTTAATATTTTATGGTAACATAGTCCATAATGTCGAGATGGATGTTGGTCAGACTACAATGACCGTCTTCCATGTGCGTTTGCACTCGATTTGGACATGCGCGTCCAACCATTACGACTATTGCTTTCTATCACTTTATTCAACAAGGAAATACACGCGACCAAAGCATTCATCTAGCTGCACCTCATTTCTCACCCACCTACGAGGCATGCAAGATAATATTTCATTGGTCAGCGGTCACAAATGTCTTTTTACTTGGATGGCGATCAGTTGTGATGGATGACTTTGATGTTTTGACTCTGGTCATAGTTGCATGCTGTTGGCCAGTCTAGCATCCGATTAGAATCAATATATCGCTTGGGGTCGATGTCGGCAACTATCCATGAAATGTTGCCAATGATTTGTATGGATGTTTATCGTATTACATACTGTATTTTCCTTTGTGAGATCTATATTACTGGGTTTTGTGCGAGGGCCATTCCAGGTCACAGGCGTGAACATCGCAATCCCTTATTTTCACAAGGTTCTCAGTTAAACTTTTGAATAAGAATCTTTCTCGAATCTAGAATATGACGTACAATGTACATTGTACACGAAGCTGAGTGAAGTAACTAATACTTTTATGAGAATCTTATTGGGGTGATCGCCCGAGGATTTTGGCGACCAATACCAACAGGTATGACTGAAAATTCACAATCGCTACATCCATTTTGCAATGACAGGTTCGCATGCCCATCACATTGAAATCTATTTTGAAAAAGCCTACAAAATATTCATCTCAAGCATGAGTCTTCAAAATGTCAAGTTGGATTGAGATAAAGAACATATCATGATCTCGATGACATGCATAACGTGACAATATTGCTTGCATGACAGGATGTGATGAGAAATGTTGATCCCTTTCTGTTGTCTCAGATTAATTAATCATGATATTTAAAGTGTTGACCACATTGATGTGTTGTTAGCTGATTAATCCTGAAATGTTTTGCTTTTACAAGATCACCACGTTTCTGGCCTTTCTTTGTGAATCATTCTGTATCTTGATATTTGATCAAGTTTCAAATCTCGTTCTGCTTTCACGAAGTCCGCAATTATGCTAAACGTTGTTTTCGTCGTATTGCTAAAGGACACCATACCATTTCCAACATGCTAACATCGGAGTCGTGACGAAGATTTGCTCGTGTCTGATGCCAATATCACATACAAGCAGTGAGTCGAAGATCACCTGTCCAACCACGCCAACAGTGACGTAGACCTCACAGTGTCATTCTCGATGTCACCACACATAGCAGCTATAACTGGCAGCAACCTAATTCCTAAGACAAATAATCATCTTTAAGCAGCGTATTGCATCTGCCAGAAAACCCAGAAGAAAAAGATGACGACGCTATACAAGAGAAGCTAAATGAATACGCACAGTACATCCGTCTGGATAGCAGAGATACCAGCTTTCCGAAAATCAGGCGTTTTTGTGTCGCTTATTATAAAGTAGCGAGACAACTTCGCATGATATTCGGTATGTTGTATTCACATCACGGCACACACGGAAATGGTGTCTTGGAGTTGATTTCATGTGTCTCGGTGACAGGATGCGACCATCTTTGATATGGTGTTCACAGCAGTGGGCGATGCGGGGATCATGGGACACGGATTATTGCGGGGGGGGGGGATATGTACTTTTCATATATACATGACATGAAATCGCCATCATCCGAGATAAGAGCCACTAAAGCCAGGCCCAGTTTAGTTCGATTTGGTGACACATTCTTCTGTCGTTTTTGCGATGGTTACACGTAATCCCGATTCTTGTTGCAAACGATTTGCCTTGACCAGTGTAATACGCCCTGATTCTTTTAGCTCCGAAACAATACTCTCCTGTTATGTCAGCTTGTCATCTGTTCCTTGTGGAGGATGTCTAAGCAGTACTTCAGTCGAAGTAAAATTGTCACCTGCTTCCCCACTGATCACGGAGATAGCGCTTGATAAACCTACCTTTAGGATGAACACCATTTGCGTCCAGTCTTTGTAGGCGGATGCTGAACCACATGCGACCACGGCGCTAGCTTTACGGGGTAAAAAGTAAATATTGAAAATTCGTGCCGAAAAGTTCAACCGAAAATGAAAGGTTTTGTTTGGGGTATGCGTTATCGAAGAAAGGTAGTTTTCGACTTGAGTACTGAGGTGTGATTTAACATTATGTTAGCATTGACCCATCATTTACTCGATCGACTAACTGAGGCAAATTTCAATGATTGCCACATATATGTGTTGTTTTGTCGTTTCAATGTACCAATGAGGACGAATTCCGTTGAAGCCGAATGCTCTCTGCGCCAATGGTTATACTTCAGAACATTGCAGTGACCTTGCTAATGAGGCAGAGTCCGCTAGACTAGTAATTGTGAAGAGACCCTACCTCGATCGCTGATTATCGACAGTAATATCAAGTCCCTCGGAAGCTCTAACTACAAAATGCCAACCTGAAGTTAATTGGCTCAAATTAGTAAACTGCGAATACGTCAGGCGATGTGGGATGTCTTTAGCATCTGTTTAACCTTCAAAAGTTTAACCCATTTGGGGCTCGTTAAACCTGAAGAAGCTTCACATGATTACTGTCGCTTTATACTTGAACTAAGCTATTTTGCTCGTAGAGTAGTGTTTATTTCACCAGAGGTTTGAAGGTGTTCATTTGATGGTACAAGAGGAAAATAAGAAATTCAAAAGGCAATTATTTCTTGATCGGTCGTGATAGGCAACATCAGTGGCAGCATCGGGCTGAAACAAAATGACAGATTTACTACTCTGGGACCGTCAACTTCTGAGTTTGATGTCGCAAAAACACTCCAAGACACAAGTTCTGATTTGCATTTGCAACATAACGGCTATGGCGCTGTCATGACTGCCATGACAGAGGACTAGTATGCTTCTCGATTCGAGCAATGGAGAATCAATGCATGTTTTTATTGTTACAAATGTTTGTTCTAACAACCATACCGATCTTAGTCGTAATCGGAGCAAAATCACACCCCAAGGAAGATATTTGTACCATAATGCAGCTGCAGCATTATAAATGACTGCATTTGAATATCATTTTCTATTGAGGTGAATTAAGACGTATGAGCTGAATACGATATTTTGAAATATTGATGTGATATCATTCTCAGGCGCTGGTGTGAGGTTTCATGGCTACAAAGCCCTCGATGACCCGTGTCAGTTTCATTTTCTGTCTTCGCACGGCACTGTGGTGGTTCAAGTCATCAAAAGTGCCGGTGACCTTCGCCTTGAATTCAATCATTGGTAGCTTCCATAAGGTCTTCAGGCCGAGACCAGCTTCACGAGCCATCATACTTCACACTCACAGCCTAAAACTATCATAAGGATGTCCTGCCTTTTATGTTGCCACCAACCTGTTTCGGGCGTCAGTTCAGCAGTCTCTCTGAATTGTTGAAGGAACTGCAAGCTCCCTGCCCATTCTAAGAATCACTTTCCTGATGTTGAGTGGACGTGGTGGTAAAGTACATCCTTATAATCTTAATCGGAAGAAGAAAAAAAATGTGTTGTGTGGTTTGGAATCTACTATTTCCTGAGAATCAATGCTACTCCGTTGGGCCAAAAACCTAATCTCTTAAATATGACTGTTGTAATTTTGTCGCGATATCTGAACAATCAGTTGTTTATGACTGAAGAAACTTCTTCTAAGTCTTTCCCGTGGCGAATATAGTAATGACTTAGTAATATGATCGCCCATCAAATAGCATAGTCTACAGAACCGGAACATTGTATCCTGTTTCCCAGTGCTACCATGTCCCTTGATGGAGGGACTTTGGTTGATAACAACACGATGCCACATCTGTCAAGGGAAGCATTTTTTTCCTTCAGCGAGTTATCCATAATCAAAATGTGTATGTTACAAACAACATCCTTTTTCTTGGCAGTCTGTCAGAAAATGGATCTTCTGTCTCGTGTATTCTCTGAGGTTATTAGCGAAATGGATCATCTTTGTGAGCTGCTCAAGGGAAAGTTGCTGGGGAAGTTGGCCGATCTTTGTTGAAACCCCGCGAGAGAATGCAGCAAAGCAGGTAGGACCGCCATCCTTCGAGTGCACTCATAAAAGGAAGGTGCAGTCATAATTATATTGCTTTGGCAACCTGATATCCGTCTCTTATTTTTTTCATCTTAATTGTATCTCCTCTCAAAGAGAGTTCATTGTATCGTATCATTAGTGTGAACATACGGCAGGAGACCATTGCTGTGGATCTAAGGCTCGGTTGCTCAATCAACGAAGAAATTAAGACTGTGACATCAGTTTCTAAAGAGTTCAGGGTTGATCAAACATTTGATATAAAAGGCAATAAACTTTTGGCTCCATCTCAGATCAAAATTCCATTCCTCCTGATGATTGAAGGCCGATGACTTAAGATCGGATCTACAGAGTTCAGTGGTGCCAAACCTTATCGCCTCGATCAGAGATGGTAAACCTCATCAGATAGCACCTCCCCGGTGACCAAACCATATGATGTGGAAAATTTAAATTTGCCATAGATGGCAGGGGGCCGCACGATATTAGAGAAGAAATTACTACTTACTCAGCACTGGCATCAGCTTGAGATGGTCTGTCAGACCTCCCAAGCTTGTCCATAAATCAAATGCCTTAGCATGAGGAAAACCTATTAGAGTTGGCTGCTTTTAGTGAGTATCAAATGATGCCGGATGGTCAGTCTGTGACCTACGGGGTGTTTTATTTGACCTGTCACCCGTGCGGACCGCAGAAAACTCATATTAGGAAACAGCACGGTCAAATAGAATGATAAAACATATGATCAAAGAATGACTTTATCGGTTTTTTTAGTTTGCTGGGAATTGAGCTCAACAAGTTGCATTTCGGTTACATTCTGTTAACTTTGTCCAATCCCATCTTTTATAAACCTCTCAACTAATGCCTAAGAGATCAGTAGCCGGCCTTGTCAATGTAGCAATTATTGTATGCGGCTGAAGTACATTCTCCTCGACTATTTGACTTCTCCCTGCGGTCGAACGCTATTGTCTTAATTACACCGTAAAATTGCCTTGATTTGAAAGCGACTCTTCTACTTGCAACTAATCCACTGTGCTGTCAACCAAAGCACACGTTATAATTTGACCAACAATTACCACATGGATATTACCACATTACCACATTGGTGAAATTACCTAAAGAAACGAAGACAAAGAATGAGATAATGTTATTGTTAGAAGTAACCTTTTTTATCTTCTATTCGGTGGACTCCCTTGAGGAGATGGACACAATTACCGTCTGTCCCTTGTTAATTGCCGGTGGCTGAATTTGGGCGACCAATCGTGGCGCGATATTGTGATGTGGCCCCTCGGATTAGTGGTGATTTAGCGACATTAGTAAGACGCGTGAGATTTAGACATAGTATATCGGCAAGATTGATGATTTTGATACGACTTATGTTTCCCTGAGAGGCTCTGATCAACAGTAAACAAATACTATCGCAAAACCGTCTAGATGTCAAAACATTGTAAATATGGGACCCTTACTGGTATTGTGACATGTCATTAGAAATTGAAAAATATCTTTAAAACATGGCTTTGAGGGCAACAGAGTTCAAGATAGATAAGTCCCGACAAAAATATGTTCTGCTGTTTGTTGGATGTGGTGGGCGGGTTGATCGTGATTAGAGTGGTGGTGGTGGAGGCTTTGGGATAGGGAACAAGCCGGTATTTAGCCTTGTCTTTCATGTCTTCTGTGGCACCAACCAGGATGTTTCTAGTCAAATCCTGTCAGTTACACCAAGAAGCTTTCAATTTTCCTCTTGAATGACATCATAATATTCCTTCTTGCTTTGTCTGATATATACCTGAGATGTGAACATTTTCGTCACAGTGCACACCTGCCCAATCCTTGAGAGAAAGACAATCGGCAAAAGATGACGACTGCTTCTTTTCATTTTTCAGCCTGCGAGCAAACAAAGCAGTGATAATGACCTGTTGTTTTTATTCCCATCTGCTTTAGTCATCATTTGTTGCGTGAAAATATCTGACTATGATCAACGATAAAATATCTCATAATTACGCCAGCGCTGTGTGAAGCGATGTGTTGTCCGATTGTGTCTCCCGCCTAATGGGAAAAACAGTGATTTATATACCGACTTTGTGCAATGCTTTTTATCTGCTTACGTGCTTGTCTCGATGTGACATGGTATAACAAGTCGCCTGCGAAATTAAAGATAATGGTCAAGAAGACAGGTTTTTCTGGTTAGCAGGTATATAAGTTGATGATAGGAACATACCGCGCTCTCGGTCCGCATTATATTCATGAGTTTTTGTCCAGTGTCTTCAGTTGATAATATGGAAGTCATCTGTGACAGGATTTACCCGTGTCTGATTTGGATCTATACATGTATTTTGATTCTACAACGATTCACGTTACGTTATACCGTAAGTTTTATCTATGGCCGGTCTGGCATTTTCTGTTGACCAGGTTCGTAGCTGGCTTGTCAGTCGGAGGAAAGTGGAGGAGTTGATGTGCATGACACCCTTTGCCACGCTTTTATAAAACAAAAATCATCCTGCTTTCGCTTTTTTGGTTGTGTTTTGCTAATTTTACATCCGCGACTTTGGCTTGGCGCTAGTTTCGGTTAACCTTTGCCAGTGTCTCATGAAGTTGTCGTATCAACACTAAAGTACCATGAGCCATCCAGTTGGTTTTATCCCAGGACGAAAAAAAACCCATATGTTTCTTAGTTGCAATTTTTTCCGTTTCGTTCATTGGTACATTCTAAACGGGATCAGTCGTAGGATCTGTACGTGTACCGTTAAATTAATCTTAACTCTAAAAATCTTACAACATTAACAGTCTTGTAATGAGATCAGGGTAATATTCCAACGTGGCATACCATGTAGTGTACGTGCTCAGAAATGATAGAGAGAGAAATAAATACCATGAGGGATGGGGAAAAACTCTTGGCCAGCCGAGCACCCTGGGCGTAAGTGCTTTCCTGCGTCATCCTTTTAACGGGAATATGTTGTGATTTACTTATTGACACCGAAGGCTTTTTTGCGTGCCCCTTTGGTAATGAGTCTGACGGATAGGCAGTCATCCAATGTAGGACAAAAAGTGTATTATGAGAGCTAATGAAAATACACAAGCATCACTTCCACAGTTGCATACAAACATACTAACCATCCAACTGACCGAGAGCCAGACGCCCAAGTGTGTAGCAAATACTTTGATTTATGAAAGGGCAGACAGTAATACCTCATTATCCATGGGTTTTAACTTGACTTATTGGCTGGTGCGTATTATATTTGACCTGAGGTGGTTTGTCTGACATGTCTGACAGAAAGTGGCGGCTGGAGAGCCCGGAGTACTGTTCTGTAAGTACAATCATAGCAAACTGAATCAAACTATTTTTGGAAGGTTTGCATCCAACTGTCGTCCGCACAACTGAAGGTCATTTGATATAGCGAGCGTACATATATCTTTTTATGCAATTTTTTTAATTATTTCTATCAATTATTCCGTTTGTGTTTGGTACTAACGATTTAAGCCTTGACGTGCAGTCAAATTGTGCCATCTCATATCTCATAACGTTCTTGCTGAGATTGTCAGAGAATATAGTGCATACCGCATGATATGAGATGCAAGAAATAACCCTCACCTAGTTGACACCAGATCGTGATCATGAATAAAAACAGTTAAATATTCATTGCACTTCCACCACAATTTTTCAAAATCTTCTTGATATTCAGGCAGATTTAAACTAGACTATTCCATCTAGCCACAGCCTGTAATGACCCTAAGGAGAAAAGGCTTTGCCGGGAAGATGACTTGGGAAAGCTAAATATGATTGAAATAAATGGGTGGATCATGCTGTGGAGTTGGGAGTAGCACGCCAGGATGTTCCGCTGGGATGACAGCCGAAGGTCGGAGGCACGTGAAGGGTAGACCGATGAATTGTTGGAGGCTGAATTTTGAGTTAAAAGTCATGCTGTAGATGAAAAAAAACGTTCAAGTCTAAATTTTTTTTTCACTTGTTTTTTTCTGCACAAAATGAAGAAACATCATCAGATCCAAACATTTTTTGGCTTTGAACATTTTTCAGAATTTTGAACTGATGAAAAAATTCAAATCTGAAGGATGGAACAATTTCTGAGTCCAAATTTTTTTCGTCACTTGTTTTTTTTCTGCTTAAAATAAATAAACATCATCAGCCCCAATTTTTGGCTTTGAAAATTTTCTCGAATAAATCGGGTATTTTAGACTCGTCATGGATAATAAAATTTAGAAAAATCACGGATAAATGTGCTCTTCCCTTTTTTTTTGTGGTTGAGTGTTTGATCCCTCTGCCACTCTGAATCTCCCCTTGTACCACCTAAAGACAAGGCAGACTTTCAGAATAATAAAGTGATTGGAATAAACACAGTAGTTTAATCACGCTCGGAAATTGCAAGGGGTGGAAGTCCTCACGCCATCATCATCTATCGAGTTAAAAGGTCATGAGACCTGCTCTGGTAGCTTGATCACTTCGTGGTATTCCGTTTTGTTCTATTGCAGTGATGTGTGCATATCCATGTACATCTTCGTGTACATCTGCATCTAGTTTTGATCATTGTAACGGTAAATATGGGAATGAATTACATTTACATTCGTGCACTTCGACGCCCAGCCCACCGTATCAAGAGTGCTCCTGTCCGGAAGGACATTGTATGCAAAGCCAATACAAGGACAAGTCATGTGGATTGAAGCCTGTTCTACCAACTGGTTGATTCTTCTCGATATTTCTGGGCTCTCTTGTATCTTGTTCTGATTTTGTATGAAACATATCTGTCAAATTAAAAAGGTCATACTGTGATTTGACATGTTCGGCCCAAACTTGGATGTTGGTTAACGGAATGTAGCTTTTATGAAAAACAAGTCAGAAACATTGTTTACGACTTTCTTGGCTGTAGGCCAAAAAGGCTGGCTTGATATGCACCTTTCATGATGTGGCCGTGCTCATACTATAATGTAACGGTCGCATTAAAAAAGAAAATAAAGAACAAGAAGCAGAGATACCAGAAGAAAATGCCTCCGCCTTTCGTCTTAGTTTTATGAAACAGTTTATGTGTGCTAATGGCAATAATCTAGGTTGTGGATGTTTGATGATATAGGCCCCCTGGCTTGGCTTACAGTTTTTACCGGAATCGACGCCGTTTAATGCGAATTCTCTCATCGCTGCCCTCGGCACCGTGCGCCTTGTAATCCCACGTTGATATGAATATACCTAGGTGCTCTGCTATTGTGTCTGAATTTTCCGATAATGCTCCTCGCGGAAGTGACTAACAGAGCGTGATAGGGAAATAATACTTGCAATGTCGGTTTAAAGCAAATTTTTTTCCCGCAGCCACATTGCCAGAGAAACCCCAGACTGATTCTAGACTGCACTGTGGACGAAAACAGCACATATAGAGTGTATATAAAAATGATATACTTTAAGGCTGATTAAAAGCCCCTAGTGGTCGACATAGAAACCACAAACGTCCGACCATCAAACACGCAACTGTACTTGTAACATTGGACACCAAGAGACTCGCCCTATCTGACTACATACGCGGCGTGTTTATTGAGGAGAGTAGGAGACTATCCCAACACCCTCGTTGTCTTATAACAACGTAGTTAAAACCTTCGACTGTTCCCTTGTGAACTTGTTTCCATCGTCTCCGGATCCGTTTCATGTTTCTTGGACCAAGCAATAAGAACGTCAACAAATGTTTATTTTGTGTGTGGCGTGTCACAGGGTCATAAGCCAACATGGGAAGAGAAACAGCACAAGGGTGTAGTCTATGGATACGCGTCATTCGGCCGAATGTGATATAATTCCCATCTGACTGTGTTGCCGATTTGGGCTCTTCAGCGATAAAGGAATGATTTCGCCTTTTGGTTCCAATTGGTATCTTGCATTACACAAGGAAATTTGCTTAATCTTGAAGACAAAAAAAAACAACAAAAAAAAACAAAAAAACAAAAAAAACACAAATGTATAATGTATGTGATGTATTAATATTATAGGTCAATTAATTGTAAAGGAGCATGGTGGTGTAATTTGCCGGCATGTTCCTAGCAAAAGTTCCATGTAATGACATACGTTTGATTAAATAAAAAAAACAACAAAAAAACGTAATACGATTACCGTGTCAATCAAATTTATCAGGAAGTCTCCTGTCATACGCGGCTATTAACCGCAGACATTCCAATGAGCATATCAAGATTGATGGCAATATGATTTAAAAAGAAGAAAATTGTATTGATTCTGTTTAACGATTACTCAAACTATTTTATATTTTTTCGGTGAAATCATTTTTCTGTTTGCCTGGCGTTTATGTATAATGACAACGCCAATTACGATCCTTAGTACTAGTACTAGTACTAGTATTTCAGGGTTTTAACGAACGTGGGAAGTTTGAACAAGCTTTTTCCTTTGCTCACTTTCCCAATTTTGCTTCATAAAGTCGAAACGTCCCACATGTGCCTATCAATACTGAAAATAACTCGGTGTAGGGCTGGAAGGTGATGCTCCCTTGAACCTTGTGTGACTTCCCCGATCATGATCCTGGCAAATCTCAGTGTCATATACTAGATAATGTCACTTGCGCGTCTTCAATTTCATCTAGTCCTTTTGTTCAGGTCCATGCGCGAGTAATCCCCTCTATCTGGGGAGGGAGACATGCTTATTGAAGTGTTCGTATCCTAAACATGATTAGATTAAATGTAATTTTGCAAGGGTAAAGCCAAGTAATAAGCTGCCCCTATTGTCTGACCGCGAGAACTGAACAAAAGACCTAATTACTTTCACTGTCAAAGTAATGCTCAGCTCGTAGGAAGCGGTTTTTTCCCCCCACACAGGTAATGCAAAGGAGCTCAAAATATCAATAGAGACCCTGTCGAACTACTTCGAAGATCATGTGGTGGTGTTGTGTTGTATAGTCCCAGACATAACTTTGCCAGGGCAAAGGCAGTGGTTTTTAGTTTCATTTGATCCAACAGACCTGATTATCCTAATAACCATTAATAGAATTATTTCAGAGATCAAGTACTGAGGCTTTCGCGATACCTCTTCGGAAAAAAGGCTCACCTGTGGTCTTGATAAAAGGTCACAAAAGTTTCTGAGCTAGGTGATTATAAAATGCAGTACCGCTGATGCTTTAAGTCAGGAAAATAGAAGGTAGCTTCAATAAAAGGCTAGCGGGCCCTTGTTGGTGCATGGAAAAGATACCCATCAGTCTGGGATATCGTCGTCACGACTAATAACCTCCGATGTAAAATTAGCCGTTGACATTATCATCCTATACCCTGGTAATCACTTCCTTCATTCTGAACCGCCCCAGTCATTTACATCCGTGTACCATGTTGATTCCTTGTGACACCTTCCCATCGTCTAATTCCCGCCAACCTATTATTTACCTCCACATCGGCGAGTCCTGTAAATTGCGGCGGGCACGGAACGATCGTTCGGAGATCCCGCTGAGCCAGAAGGTGTTCTATTTTAGAAATCCCTATTACCTTGGACCATCGGCCGGAAAGTGCACCGATGCCCATGATTATCGGCCGTGATGTCAACAGCAATATCCACTACACAGGACTTCCTTAAGCTGCTCTAGGTCTGAGGCTCATGTATCAAGGCCAGCGGTCAATTTGACCCTAAATTCAAAGACACTGGTTCGGACCCACCATTTCGTTGGAGACTCTAAGCACGTATCATTGCATTGATTGTCTCACTCTGCAACTTTGATAAACAATAGATATGTGTAAATAGTCGCCTTAGCCAGGCGTGTGTTCATCTAACTTGGCAGTCACACTGGCAAGATGGTGTAGTGTCCTTCGACTGGTTTGGCTCGAATCATACTGAGAGTCAAAATACAATATTCCATCACGCAAATTAACTAGATTGAATGGCCTTTGTACATACCATGATTCAGGTGCATCGATGTGATAGCTAATCTTGAAATAAGCAGAGATCTTCTATTTGATAAAGGAGATGGCTGTTTCGGCTTGTTTCACATGGTACCGGATAGTTGGTAAGTCATGTTGAAGGTCACATCTCTGCTGGCAGGCGTTTACATTTTGTAACATTTGGTTGAACGAAAAATCAAGCTTTTTGGTCGGCGAGACAGGTCTTTGTATCACTTGATTGGTCAACCCTTAACCATATTGAATCCCCTCTTCTGACACAACACGATGGCCAGTCTGAAAGGTGTTTGTACATATCATAAGGGATCGGTTACTCCGATATCGTACATTTCTCGCGGTGCCCAGGGGTATGGGCTGTCACAAAGTCAACTCAGCCTGACCACTCCGTTATCTTCATCAATAACTGGACAACTTCCAGTTCTTATCATACACTATACTGGCCGCTAATGAGGTTTTTCAAGTTGTATTGAATCTAGATAATCGTGACTCGTATATGGTATCTTGTTGAAGCATCGAGGCATTTTTTGCGATTCCAAAGCTTGGATCCCTTGCGATCTGACATCAGTCCTCCACTGGAATTCAATTCCGTCATAAACAGAATTGATCTGTAACAGTACATGACTGAATAACAAATCCGATTCGCCGCAGGTCAATCTTCATCGATTCACAGCGGTCAAACTGGTCAAAATGCTTCATTGACTGGAGTTCTAGACAGTAGCTTCTTGAAGTACCGTTGTCATTGACAGGCGTAGTTAAGTAGGTCAAGGAGTGGTCAAGTGTGTCCGATCGCTCTCGGAATGTTGCAGTCTGCTAGGTCTGTAATTGATCTCCACAGTATGTGCAAATACAAGGCGTATGCATTTCTATAACAGTCTCGTGTTGTTTGGGAACAAAACCGTCTTGCAACTGATTTCCGTCTCATTTCCCCAATACCTATATCACAGTCACAAGATAAATCACATTTTTGACGGAATTCTGGAAGAGATTCTGATTTTACATTCCTGGCACCGGAGATCACGAGGAGGCACGCAGCAATTGCCGGTGTAACATCAGTCCGATCACTGTTTCCCATATCTCAGTGCCCCGATTCACGGAAAAAGACGACCTTAGCAACAACCATTCGAAAGATCCGCCGATACTACGTCTGTTTGTCAATTGGAATGATGTCCAGAGCTTACTCATAGTATCGTTGCCAGCTATGAAACAATACTCATTCATGTTGGGTTTTCCTTTCTTCTTCAGACACGTTAAGAGCAAGGGAAGTATAGAATCATACCGACGTGACTGAAGGCAAGTTGCAAAAAGAGGTAAGAAATGTTCCCGACTTTTATTCTTTATAGTTGAGATCTGATTCAATTTACTATAATTATATGACATCTATACATGAAAACTCGTTAGGATATTCCTGTAACGATTCTGTGTTAGGCTCGAAACTACATGAACCAATCTTACAAGCAATTTTTACCTAGGATATCCAAAGTTCTCTACCCTCGCTATGATCTGCACGATTGTATCTTACAGCAAGTCCTGCGTGTCTGTTGGCCAAATCCGTTAATCTAGTCAACGGGTAAGACCTCAGGTAAATAATCCAGGAGTCTATCTTATTACGCGACACGATGCTCTTATCGGGCGCTGGTCAATGCGTAGTGGCCATGTCGTTGGCCAAACTAAACCGATTTGGGAATCGACTGCGGGATATTGAAAAGCAGCTTTGATAGCGCACTGATGAGCATCCCATTCATTGTTGCAGATGAATCGATCAAACCAACAATCATATTTAATAACAAGCTTATTTAGCGCACTGTCAGTATCATTTGTGCCAAGCATATTTACAAAGTGACCCGCATATTTGATAGTTTAAATCCAATTTGAGATCAATGGTTTATGCTTAAAGGTCTGTGTGGTGGATGCATTTAACGTTTCCTATTTAAACATCTGAAGGCTTTATGCTTGGGTAGTTGCAGAGTACTAGTCGGAGTCGGTGTCCCACGAGAACTCGTATCATCGCCTACTGAGGTGCCTATGTTATGGTCTATCTGGTCATCCGCGTATCTGAGTGTGATTCTGGTCCCGATCGTTTATTTCCACCATCAATTGAACTGAATTCTCACGCTCCTCGCCAGAAGTTAATGACCTCCCGCGAGACCAACCAAGGGTAATTTGAAAATTTCCCCATGGTGGTATTTGGAATACTCGTTGATTGATTCTGTCTGGATCCGCCGATACGATTTATTCTAAAGGTGGCTGAAGAATCAGCTCATCCTTGGGAAGCCCTGGTTTTGTTCACAGGTTTTTCTAGAAATCCGACCTTTCAGGGAAAAGTTGGAAAATGTCGGAAAGTGTCGGATAAATCAGGAAAAAGTTTGAGTAACCGTTAAGAAGTCGGAAATACCTCCTACTGATGTACTCTCCCAAAATAAAGCTTTTGGTGGTTCAAAAGTTTTGATATTCTCTGAGTTTATATAAACGATCGTCCTCGGACAACTCTATCACGACCATTACCCTGGGTTTCTCCCCTTGCCAGGCCATTGCCCCTCTTTCATAGACAGATATCGGCGGATGTATACCATGCCATAAATCTTCAATGGCTCACCGAAATAGAAAGCATTAAAATAATTGAAATTGCTTCCGCCTCCGCGTTGCACTCTGAGCTCATGTAGAGTCACTCTGCTGTTTAATAAGCCGATCTGTACAAGAGGAAGACGGTTTGAAGGCAAACCAAAGCTGTTTGATACCGGCTATCAAATGTTCCATAATCCTCAAAGCTAAGACACAAAGCGTACGTCAATAAGACAGAACAATTGATTGTAGAATCATTGCGAATTCTATACTTAGTGTTGTTTCCGTTACTTTAGTTTTGATGTTGCCAATTTATAATCTTCGTGGGGAATCATCTTTAGTGGAATTGGTTGCATCTTTGTATTTGTTTATATCTAGACGTCCTTCTGTCAAGTTAATGAGTGGTTTAGCAACCAAATATCAACTGGAAATGCTTTTAAAATAAGAATAATGAATAATTATTTTTCTAAGAAAAAATAAGCTAACAAGATGAAACATAATTTCGATTGTTGCGGGGATCATGAATACATGAGATTATTCTGCCTTTGATCAGATCATTCAAGATGCATTCATGCCAGCTACAGCAAGCGATACCACTGATGCTGTGCCTCGCGGCATGTTTACACATTAAACAGAAACGGTATATCAAATGTATAATTTCTGTTGATGTTCCAGCTTCGTCTTACGCATATTAACTCTGTCATATGATATGTCTACTGCAAAAGACATTACTGTGACTACAGACGTCTACAACACTAATCCGTTTATGTTGCCTATTACTGAAGCCGTCCGTTTGTAGATTGTAAAGGATTGCTTCCACTTGTTGCCTCTGACCAATGCTCTGTCACGATTTTAGTGTTCGCTGAGATGAAAATATCAATGTTCGCCAGTCTGGCGTGTTCGCCTGATTAAACACAACACCTCCTGAAACGACTGGTAACTGCCATCAAACAATGTACTATAATCATCGTATATACGTTGAACACCTGCTACAAGTTATATTTCAAAGGTTACTTCTAGTGTTGCTTGGGGGATAGACACAGGTGGTCGCCAATGTGAGAGACTGCTGTTACGGTCTGACGAGAATATATGACATAGGAAGAACCACTTAAAGACACTCAAGTCACTCAAATATTGTGTCTGCACCAGAGAGGTGCACTGCTCTCACATGTCCACTTTAAAAAGGTGACCAAGGTTTCGCGTTATAGCAAGGTCTTGGGGTGGGTCACGAAGAAGTCTTCAGGAAAGGTAGAGAAATCGTTTAGAAGTCGGAAAACGCCTCCTACTAATGAATGTATTGTTTATGTACACGAAGCTTAATAAGGTCTCAACTAAGAATCGTATCTGGATCTTTTTTACCTGGAAAGTCTAACTAGAATATGTACAGACGTTGTAGCCGTTGGGTCATAATAATGGTTTATTTCAAATTATTGCAAACAATTGCGATACATCCAGTTGTGTAAATAAGCCTATATTCTGGAAGAATACACTGTTAACACGAGTTATTTATCTTTATAAAAAAAGATACCGGATGAGTCCGTTTATATAGAATCAGTAAATGCAGCATCCATCATAATTTCGATGTCAACATAACGAAATAGCCCTTGACAATATTCATGTTCAGACTATTCGTTATTCAATGTGTTAGATGTCGAGACAACAGGAGAGGATTGTCCCAAACAAAGATCAGGATCAAAGTCATCTGTTACAACCACCGCATTTCCCCCACGATTCATCGTTATACCCAAGGGGGTGTGCCTCCTACTTTCGTTGAGTAAACTCTTCAAGATGTAAGTTTGTTCAGGATTTGTTTGCCTCCCACGTATCCCACGTGCCTTAGCTTTTTTGGATTGCCAGGAGATGTAAGTCACTTCTATTTCTAAATTCCCGGCCCTTAATGTGCTTACAGGAAGTAGGATACTTTGAGCATACTTTCAGTCAGGCTTTCTATTTTCATATCTGATTGGTCATCCTCCCACACAAAATCAAGAGTAACTCATTTTGCTAAGATACTCGTCGTGCAGAGAACGCCAGTCGGCAGTTGTTTCTCATCCATTTTTACGTCAAGTTAGCTTATTCTCTCTGTATGAGCCTTACGAAAACAGGAATGAATGAAACATGCGGAGTATAATAGCCCGTTCTCTGGCTGTAGAAAGCATGACATTGTTTCCTTGCATATGCGGTCTTGCGACATGATTAGTATTATCGTCAGCTTCCTGTAGTTCCGCACCGGTTACCGCAGCTACCACTGATTGGTTCCCTCACAGTGGTGGACGGATGTAAAATTGAGAAAATGACGTATGTCAGTGTTCCTCTGATCACAGGTATTTGTGAGTAAATGCAAGACATCATACATGTATGTCGTCTGTGCGCTTCCATGTCTTCTTTTGGTTTCTGATTGATATTCGGCGTTTATTCGGCATCTGCTCTGCTTAGAGACCGATTGTTCGACACGGCATTTTTACCATTTTGAATAAGATTTCCGGTTTTCCTCAAACGCAGGTTTTTACCGCTATGTGAATAGCCTGAAAGTATCATATGGAAAAAACTAAAAGCGGCAATATGTGTGCAATCTTCTAGAAAACTTTTATTTCCATAAGAGTTCAGGCGAATCATACTTAGTCAAGTATGAAGAGGTCACCATGATGACAACCTACTCCCAGGCAGACAACCCAAGTATGATTTGACCATGTCTCGTCCGTCAGTGTCTCTGCCAATATAAATGGGAAACACGTATTTTGCAAGGCTCATCAAAGCTAGAATGGCCCTGTCTCTCTTAGATAGGAGCAACTACATGCCCTAATTATCCGAGATGCGGAGAACGCATCGGTCTTCTGAATGGCTCAAGACAGTTCACCTTCGTCGAATCCATCGCTAACTACGCTTGCTAATGCGTTGTCGTAATTTACTTACCTTAATATGTTGAAGTAACGGACATTATCAGTGTTAGCTTTCAATAAATTATTTTTGACCTTGGCGAGCTTCAAGGATGAAGACGTTGGCAGGTCTTGTTACAGGTCAGCTGGTATCTTGTGTTGATACACGACAATTCTTCTCTAAAAGGGATAGTTAAGAAGAACAACCAACATTTTGCTGAAAACAGCTGTATACAGTCACCCAGCGAATGAAATGATTTAAACTGCTCCGTGCAGTTGGGCGGACGTCATGCACGGCAGTAAATTGTCACCAATTTTGATGTGGTCCATAACCAACGCAACCAAATATGTCGTAGTGGGTCCAATTCATACCAGTCGCAAAGGCAATACTAGGCGCCGCAACAATCTGTAAACATACTGTGATGTTTGTATTGGCTCATTTTCTTGTTAGTTAATACAAATAACGCGCCATTAGCCATTTACACTAGGGACTATTCTTGGACGTGAGGTGCATCAAATGGGATGATAACCGACCTACCCGTATTCGAAAGCAGGTGACAACAAATTAAACAGGTCCGTAACTGACCAATATGTCCGGAGTGACCTTTCAAATAACCACCTCAAAAGCCGTATTTGACGCCGAAACAATCTTCAAACACACTGTGATGTGCGCATTGACTTGTTTTATAGTTTGTCGTACAAATTCCCCATCATTGATAATCTTTTACGACAAGGATTAGGTGTGGACGTGCGGTGCATCCGACAGTTTCATCATCTAGCTCTCCTAACACGAGATCTTGAGTCGACTCCTCCCCTGATCCTCATTAGAATGGTTGATTAATGAATGGTTGATCTCCGTTGACGTACCATCCTAATAGATACACCTCAGTCCCAAGGGATTTTTAGACCCAGACCTGTCTGATAGCTTAATCAATAAATGTTTACAAATGGGGCCTAATTAATTTGAACGATACTGTTATACAAGGCTAACGATGCTATTTGGCAACAGGTATCCTGGCTGTAGAATGTGTTGACGACTGTTGGACAATTCGAATAACCGCTTGATGGCCTGCAACGTATTGCCAAAGAGCTGAACGAGATACAAGTGATGATTAAAAGGAATATATCAAGTGTCGAGTCGGATGATTATGGTTGTGGCGATAATGGTTGTGTCGCGAGGAAGGCCTGTGTTAACATGATGATGGACAAGCTCAGAAGCGACCTGTATACATAACAGGTACATGTGACGGTAATACTATCCCATCGATCTTAGTCCGGTGCGACGTTTAAGAGTCCGTTTCTGAGGGTTTCCCCTCATTGTTTCAGAACACTGAGAGAAAGATTGGCGTGAGTACCAAGTCGCTCTCTTTCCGTCGACTTGACTCGGTGTGTTACGTCCTTCTCTAGAAAGTGTTCAAGCCATTGCCAACATTTTGCCGGAGTTCGTTGTCAAATAAAACTTGCAGCGGCAGTCACCAGCGGGCGAGCAAATGGATGTCTAATCATTGGCATCAAACTCGCGGTTTGCTAGTCTGCCCATTGCCTTCTTACTGCTCGTTCTCATCAGGTCAATCGATCAATATCAGCTCTACTACCATAACTACCAGTGTTAGATTCATAGAGGTACAGTCTAGCAAGTGGTACACGTATTTTTGTTCAGGACAGGATATGATTACATCGCCACCGAGAATCATAGGAAATCATGGCGACCCTGGTCGATGTTTCCTTTCAATCCTGGCGTGTGGACGTCGTTATTTCTCCCAGCATGATCAGGCCCGAGGCGGAAGCTTCTTGCTTTCTCTCAAAGACTCATGCTGTTCTTCCGCACGCCACAATCCTAGCTGACAACGACCAATGTGCATCTGCTGACTTTAAGAAAAATTTTGTTTAGCGATTCTTTGATTATGATCGCTTTGTTAAAAATCACATCGGACGCAATTTGCGACCAGTTTGACATTCATTACCTCACAAAAGAAATATTGGCTTCGCTTATTTTGACGGCTTCTTCGACATGAAATATACCCTGCTATTTTCTAAATATTTCACATATCCCCTGAAATATAAATGAAGGTAATAGTAAGCATTTGAAATGCACCTGTGGCAAAATTATACAAATACATGTAATCAAATGTATTTAACCGAAAAAGAGAAAAGTTGTGACTGAATATTCTGAAGTACGCGCCAACTGCCAGTTGCAGCTTTGTTGTCAAAACTCGCTTATGAACTACTGGCCCCGTGACTTGATGAAAACAACACAACATTGATTCCAGGATCACCTCTTGTCAAAATTGCTGGCTGTGTGAGAACAGAATCAACGTCCCAATGATCGAAACAAACTCGAAAATGTAGCAAGTACGGAAATGTACGATTACCAGTATCGCCATCTAGTCATTTTACAGTGAACCGGTAGCCGAGGCGATTACGCATTCAATAAGTATCACAGTAACCACGGCGACAGCGGTCTCCATCTGCAATGGACTGATTGAACTACAGGTTGTTGGCAACTGCAACTGAATAAGACTGTAGCCACAAATCTAGTTTACTGACTGTACGAGAGGTGTCTCTAAAAGAGGATTGTCTAATAAGTATGAAGCATGAACAAGACTAGCCACAAATCTAGTTCAGTGACTGTACGAGAGGTGTCTCTAAAAGAGGATTGTCTAATAAGTATGAAGCATGAACAAGACTAGCCACAAATCTAGTTCAGTGACTGTACGAGAGGTGTCTCTAAAAGAGGATTGTCTAATAGGTATGAAGCATGAACAAAACTAGCCACAAATCTAGTTCAGTGACTGTACGAGAGGTGTCTCTAAAAGAGGATTGTCTAATAAGTATGAAGCATGAACAAGACTAGCCACAAATCTAGTTCAGTGACTGTACGAGAGGTGTCTCTAAAAGAGAATTGTCTAATAAGTATGAAGCATGAACAAAACACATAAAACCTTGTGTGTCTTTTCGATAATTTTTTTCAACTTAAACATTATCTTCTTTGCTAGGTTATTGTTTTATGAGAGCAGCACAGTCCCATTAGTTAATTGGACCAAAAGATGTTTCACGTGTTGCGTCCCACTGTCTATTCCCAAATCATAACTTTACAGTACACTAGTGCATTCGCTCATGAAATAAACATATTGGAATAACTGATGATGAAAGAAAAATAAGACCAACCTTTTATCAAATGCATATTTCATATGGAACAAATGGAAATTATTTTGCGGTGTTCAAATATTTATCTAATAATATTTCCTGGATTAGATTATTTGTGAGCCGATAGCCTAAGGGAATATTTGTCAATGCCGTATCGGTGTAATATGCCAACACTGGTTGCATTCTGATCAAATGAGAAAAAAAGCTACTCTGAACATTTTAAAACCGATCGATTTCAACTCCTTCCAATACAATTCGATGTCAGATTCCACGTCACCCGAAGGAAGATACGTCAGATATGGGACGTCTTCGATAGAAATATCTCTTCGACAGAACAAATTTGTGCTACATCTTATTCACTGACACATTGAACGGCTATCACACAATTTAGACATCTTAAAACTGCAAGCTACTTAAATTATTCGACTTCAGAATGACATTGCGATTTCGTAGATATCATCTTTTCTTCAGCGACACCGTTTGTTCCAATGCATATTGTCGCCTTATCGATTCTCGGACACTTGGGATTTCAACAATGACACATCCATTTACCGGATGCCAATCACAGCCGATGCTCAAAGTCAAGTGCTCGTAATCTCAAGCACGAGTTGAGCATGAATTAAGACTTTTATTATATTCATCTCAGAACTTTAGAAAAATCTCATCGGGATTCTCGAACTGGGTGTGGCTTTGTTCTATTTGCATATACGTGCGTTGACTGATCACTGCGACTGATCACTACAAAACAATGCCATAAGTCAGACCAAACTTACCCAACTTCCAACTAGTTTGTCATTTGGGGCAATATCCTGACGCTAGGACGCAGCGGTCTGCGACGAAACCCATGCAAACGGATATGGAATCAGTCTAGAGAAATATTATTATATAGTGGTCCAGCCAGCCGTGTAAGGACTCAGCATGGTCTGGTTGACATCGAACTAAACCTCATTACTTCATGGAATCTAGATATAAAGATATACGCCGCATTGGAGTTGGGTGATTGTTTGGGTGACAGGCTTTAGACTAACTGTGTCACCGTATGTGGCCTTCAGAGGACGAATATTTGTTTTAAGATTACCATGTCCCTGTGGTGTGAGTGTACGACGTTAGGGCGAAAATGAGAAGCAGTTTTAATATCATCTCAAAGCAATCACACCAAAATGAGCGCGATAGATTGCGAAAGGATTCTTGTTTGCCGGGAAGTTCAGTGTTTCTTGATAAAAGCTTGGCCTTAAGTCATACCTTCAATGATAAACGGTACTGGCCATAGCATGCCTATGAGTGTGATGAATTACGGCATCACGCGATTTCGAATTGAATATCAAGACCAGTTCCCCGTATACCACTGTCCAACTTCTCATTCCCATTGTTATAACTGCCTCTTTCAATCTAACACCAATATGTCATCTAGCATGCCCAGCCCGGGAGTAAATCAATCACTTGACTGATGTTATCAAAGACCTGCTAATTTAGCTTGGTGTATGATGTCATTAATAGAATGGGAACATTTCAAATATAGCTATAGAACTCGGCCGTGACTTCCCGATATTGACATTTTCACTCAATAGTACTGAACGTGCCAATAACACATGCCTCGACAAAACTCTTTGTTAGTTCAGTCAGGCCTCGGTATGAGCATAGCGGCGGTAAAAGCAACCTGTGATGACCACTCACAGGTCGAAAATTCAGATCAAATCATAATCATAATTGAAAAGTGACTGTATCTCATCATCAGAATACATATGTTGTACCCACGCACTAGAAATGTTCCCACTTGAAGATTAGCACAATTGAGTTTATCTATTGACTTGGATATTGGTTCGAATGGATGTCAAGTTGTGATTCATTATCAGTTGTTGTCAAGACCGTGCTGTTATAAATCAATTTTGATGCTTTCTACTTTCAGATACTGTCATCAGTCAACAGGTCATCACCGAGAAGACTTCGCAGGTTACAGTAAGTCCGCAGCTCATATCAACCATCATATTTCATTGTTTCTTTCTCCCCCTGTTGACACGGTTTTCTCTAAACAACGACTCATGTTCCCTTGCTGCCGCTCCGTACATACTTTACATGCAATAAGTCTTGTGATTCTATGCGATTCTCGATCACTTCAGGTTAACATCATCTGTTGCTATGTTCTATTCTACTTCAGGTTGTAAGGTATCAATCTATTCAATTCAGTTACTAATACTACTTAACTGTTGGTTCAATTAACAACATAGTTGTTGGTAGAGCTCCCTGGCAATATCCTGTTTAGAATGCTCTAAAAAAAGGAGAAAATTGGAAAGTGTCCAAGAAGAAAAAAATAACACTCTTCTTCCGACCACTTTTCTTTTTTCACCAGTTGAAAGTAATACATATTGGCTATCAGTACAATGTCGAGGATTGTAATGGATAGTTGCAAAATGTTTTTATCAAGTGTCTTTCTAAAAATATTTTGCATCTTTTTTTTTTTCTAAGAACGTTCGCCCCCACCCCTCGCCCCCTTCCCCCCCCCCCCAATAAATTCCACATGTCCATAAAACACCGGTTGAATATAGATAGATGCACCTGGTTGTTTAGTTTATTTCAATGCCAATCGGACTTTGCGCTGTGTTAGAAAAGCGAGACCCAATCCACTGTTCAGCAAACATGCATTGTTCCTCAGGCATCCTTATGTTATCGATGAATCATGCTTTGAAGTGAAATCTGCAGCTGTTGGAGAAGTTAAAGTTAATATATTGTAAGTCAAATGACAGATTTAGTTAGAATAGATACTATCTATGTTCGTGAGGTTTGTGGTTAAAAAGTCTTAGATTTTATGATATAGATAAACTAAAACCAAAGCGACTCCATGTCGTGAGTAAATCGAACACAGCATGAAAAAATATTGAAGTGTCAATTTTATTCAGTAAAGGTGCGCCTGCTTGTTTTAACTGAGAGATGAATTCAATACCATTTGGATACTTCGCTGAGTTTATAAAAATCTTGATCAGCTCCTTTGTTCATCTGACATGCGGTCTCTAAAAGTTTATGAGAAACATCCACAGCTGTTCGAGATATGAAAATTCTATCTAATATTTATCTTGTTTTAACTGAATTCAATACCAATTGGATACTTCGCTGAGTTTATAAAAAACTTGATCCGCTCTTTTGTTCATCTGACATGCGGTCTCTAAAAGTTTATCATTTTATAAAGAGAAATATCCACAGCTGTTCGAGATATGAAAATTCTATCGAATATTTATCTTGTATTATTCAACAGCAATCTTACGCAAATACATATCATTGCCCCAATCTCCTGTTCAATAACTACTTGGACACGTACATTTTGTTTCACTGCGTTATTGTCATAAACAAGTTGATTCAGCGTCAATAATACCAGATGTATCCGGTCTATACTCGACTCCGAACTAACTCCTATTGTCACGCAATGACACGCCAATGTAACCCCATAAGTATATTGGATAATCTTGATGATTATTGGGTAATCTTGGTAAGCTCACTAAGAGATGCTTGGTCACGAATAAGCCACCTAGTTTTTATTATTATTAAAAACATTTTTATAGCGCTTAACGTTGTTAAAACTTCTAAGCGCTTTACAATTTATGATAAAACAATAAAACATTAATACATGATAGAATAAAAGTCAAAAACGTGCAAGTGGGATTTTAAAAAACAAAACAAAAACAAAAAAAACAACAACAGAAACCAGGAACATTAATCCGAATTGTCTCAACTAAGCGACATGTGGTCAAATTAGTTTCAAAATCAACTCTACGGATGTAACAAATTGCTATTAGTCTAAGTCATATATGCAATGCTAGACTGGGATGACATGAATTGAAATATAAAACGTTTGCAACAATGACAAATCATTTGTAGCCAGTTTGGGCCTTTCTCAAACGTTTATTGTAGTGAGTGTTTTTTTGCTACCTGATCTAACATGTCTAGATATTGTGTTCTCAACTTCATTTCCAGGCCTTTGCAATAACTTTTCATCTAAACCCTTCGCTTTTTGTATCAACTTGAATTCCTGTTTTGTAATCGGCTTTTGCGTACAATAGATTTTAGCATTAATAAACATTTCGAAATCTTTTATCATCATTGAACATGTTGAACGCACACTCTTGTATTATTGTATAATGATGATTATATTGTAATGTTTCAGCAACTAATTCTCTTCTTCTCTCATTAATTGATAAAACATTTATATTTGAATTGTTGATTATTCTACCCATCACTATGGAGCTTTTCAAGATGGCTCACTACTTAACATAATCATAAAAAAACAACGATTATGTATTGTAGTCGGCTTAAAATATAGGAAAAGCCAGCGCGCGTATTTAAAAACAGAGTTTTCGAACTCGTTCTGATTAAGAAACATATCATCACCGCAAGACAGGATTTTTCCAAACGTGCAGTTTCGGATGTACCACACTGTTAATTCTTTTTCTTTTTTTGTTCACCTGTCGAGCATTTCGATTCATGTCTGTGACTGAGGTATGCTCACTTGCCCAGATCCATCACATCCACATACATTTTTCTTAAGATACTGTATTTCTGATAAGACACTTGGGCGATATTACGTATCCGTTCAGTTTTTACCAGAAGGACATGTCTTCAGCTCATGCCAGAGGGACAATTAAACGATACAAATATGTTATTGACATGTTACTTTTTGGCTTGGTTGGGCCCAGACATCAATACTGTATATGCCAATGCGTTTTTCTCACTTCAATAGTTCGGTTTTTTATTCCTGAGGTATCGCATTCCACAATATATTGCGGAGGTACCTATTGGTCTGTATTCGGCTTTTTTGGCTGGTTGAACTCTGGGTGGCGTCCTCTTGGCCGCAGTTCAACATTTCCGTTAGTGTGTCTTGAATTGCGTATTTCATATTAAGATATCAATGCATAGAAAAATAGGCCTATCATAGGCAGTCACGTATTGTCCGTCCCTTCCGTTCAATGTTACTCGACAACTGCTTTTTTTGATGTGACACGAAGGTTCACTTCATTAGCACAGTGAAAGTCAATTATTTTTATCGGATTTTTTTTCTAAATGTGTGTCAGGTTTCAACCATGACTCAAGCCTATCGGTCAAGAAAAAAGACCAGATATTTCCAATATTGTACCTATGTTCAGTAATGCATTCGGATGAAAAAAACAAACCCCAGTCCACTTTCACAACAGTTCGTTCTCTCGGGGACTGCATGCGAACGGGGTGATCTTGAATGTGTCTCTTAAGCAGTCTGATGACAAAAGTAACAACCTGGCCTGAATTTACCGCCATAAATTTACAGCATTTGCAACATAACAAACCATGTTATTACACAAGTAACAAAATTAAAAGATCATCATACCTAATCAAGCGTTCTGTATGTGGTCGCATGCCTATCACTTTAAACTGCTTCTCAAATCATAGAACTTTGAGTGCAACGACGATAATCGCAGGTTTGCCGATATAACGGGGAAATATACATGGTGACCTAAAATGCAACCGATGAAAATGATGATAAAGTCATATTTACCGAGGCTTTAGCTTCAAATGTTTTGCACGTTATCCTTGGTCAATACGTGACCTCTACATAAAGATCCATGTCTGGTGGTCAAGCGACCGTTGTTGGAAACGATTTTAAAGAAAATGAAAATTTTCCAAAACAACATTTTCAGGTATCACGGAAGGGGTAACATTGCATGCAATTGGTGTATATGCCCATTTCTAAGTTTGGATTTCTGTACATAAGTGTGCTTAATATGCCGTTTTGGAAATTTGAGCAATTTCATTTGACCCCAGACTTGACGATTTGTGTGAAGTTTAAGTCTTGACTTGAGATATATGCATCAAATCTGGAGCTGAAGTCCCATAGGCTTTTTCAGCAGTGAATGTGGCTGCCCATTTGGACTACTGTGCAAAAAACCGAGACTTTGATGTAATCGGCCCAGTATTTTCCGTACAGCGGGCCAAAAGGACAGTGACATTCAATTATGAGGCCGACTATTTTGGTGAATTATGAATTTCATCATCATTTATCTGGGTTGCATTTTCTTAGTGGTGGTCCTGCTATCGCCTCGGGAGGATCTGGGGTAGAATCGAGCCTAGCTCTGTCTGGTCCACATCATCCATCAATTAATGTTGATTCGTTTGTCCCTCGCATCTATAACATTGGTCCATTATTTCATCAGACATAATCAAACGTTCTGCTAGCAGTTTCTATTTATGGCTTTACAATTACCGAATACAGAGAAAACATCTGAAAGTACATTTTACTAACATATCATTAATTGTTATTAAATAGCTGAAACGAGATGTTGTCTTATCGGTTTGCTTTTACAAATAACGTCTTTATTAATCCTTAAATGATCATTCTCGTTCTCAGACTTCTTGGTGACTGAATAATCGAGTCGACAATATGCTTCCATGTATATCTCATTTTGATGTCATTTCCGACATTTTGCAACTCTCACGTATGTAATTCCGGTTTTTTCACTGATTACGCTACATGTGTATTGTTCACTTGTACTACTGCATCCAGAAAATGCTTGAAGTTTTATCAATTTAAGCATATTGGTGTCCATGATATGGCATCCTGCATTTACTCCCGGAGTATCTGTAGTGTGAATATTAACCGATCGATCACAGAATAAACCAAGAAGTCCACGTGGTAATGTAAGCAGTTGGATCCAGGCGGCGCCAGTCGTATCAATAACATCCATGGTATCGGCTAGCCTCGCTGCTATGTGTAATCGTCAGTCTGTTCTCGTGGCAAATATCTCGGCTGATTAATGCAGTAAAGCCGATGTAATCATAACTTTGCGATGGTCTAAGCTGACCAGAAGCTTATAAGTGTAAAACAAAAGGACTTAATTGCATAAAACAGGTGTTGATTGAGCGATTGTTGGATTACCGTATTTCAAGCTGAGGTTTGGACAATGGAGACAAATTTCTACTGCACGACAGTTTTTTTTGTTTTCACAGCTGTATTTGTTGTTCAAAGAATTATAAAGTACAGCGTCATCCATGAATCGACGAATTCGATGTTAAAATAAATTAACCTCTATCTACAGCGAAAGATCGAGAAAAAAATTATCGCTTAAGGTTTCGCTGGCAAAGGTTTAACAAAACGTGCATGATAACCTTTGAAGATAATCTTTAAGTTAATCATTTTTTTTTTACTTGCTATAAAGGTGTCGCAAAAAACAAAGGTCAAACTCTTCATGCCTTTTCGTACATGCTGAATCAGCGAATCTGTGGCTCTATATCTCGCCATTAAATGCAGTTTATCATATACCCTAAGTGAATTAATCCAGCAGACAAGACCACGAGGATCTCCCAAAATGCCCCCCAAATCCATTCAAATTCATCCAAAATTACGGACAGTGCACCAGGGGTAGGAATGAATATTATGTTATATATAGACTTTATAAAAAATGAAAATCATCATTTGGTATTTAAATAGCAATATCTATATACTCGACTATGGCATTTGAGATAGTATAGCTCAAAATAAATGATACACCCCTGGTTATGTGCCTGCATCATTCCTAAGGAGACAATGCTTTATGCCCTTAGGGAACTGAAATATTGATCCAAACTAGGCCTTCGTTGTCTCACGCAAAAGGTGTACTGATCAAATTGACGAATAAATCGACTTGTGATTGGTATTCACATTGAGTCACTGACTGAAAACGAGGATGGATTGTAAATAGTCAGCAACGTACAGTTATAATGAGCTAGTTGCCGTTTAACATTGGCCTCTTCCTGTTTGAGATACTGAGCACAGGGGTGAAGTTGTCACTGTTGATACCTGTTTCGTAAGAAGCAATTATAACGAGAACGTGTAGCGAGCAGTCATCAGGGAAGTAAAGTTCGGATCGAGCCACTTGCTATTTGAACATTGACCAGCTCTTGTCGCAGCTTCTGAGGACAGTGTTGCTGCGACAACCCGCCAGAACTCCGAGTGAGGTTAGAAGCAGTCGGAGCGAGCACGTGCAGCCAGCTATCAGGGAAGTATTGTTCGGATGAGAGTATTGCTGTTGAAACCTGCTGTGAAGTTAGAAGCTCTAACTCGTTAGAGCGAGGATATGTATAGCAATAGTTGAATGAACCATTTGCCGCTTAGGAATAGGCGTGGTTGAACATAGTGCTGCAGCCACGACTCATTTGAGATTTGTATTCGTGCAAGAACATAAACAAATAGTTCAGGCGAGCTTTTTAACTTCAGATATTTTGACATTGACGTATTCGTGTCACAACTGTTGATGTTAAAGGATACAAAGCCAAAGGTCAGTTGGATTAGCTGTGGTATAAAGTTATGGTGAGTTAACTTCTAGAACTTGACTTTAGTTGGAATTCGTCAGGTATACCTTGGACACCAAATAACCCAGGACAAAACGAAAAGACCGGCAGAGCTGAACGGATAAACTGATAAAGTCACAGTATGAGTTGATATATCGATAAGCCATCTGCTATTGAAGCCAAGCTGGTTTCAATATACCGAGCAGAGAAAAATAAAACAGCTTTTTATTTGTTTATACATTTATTTAAGAGACATCTAGTGATCAGGGGAAACAGGTTCAATCCTTCTCATTGGATTACCTAGACAATCAAGATTGGCAACAAACCATTAGGTCTAGATGGAATCGGAGCTGGAGGACATAAAGTTGTGCATCCTTACTTTTTAGATACTTTGGATTCTCCTGTCAAGTCGTGGATAAAACACCCACAGGTGAGTGCATTTTCTTATTCCTTCATTGATTGTTAGATTGATTTGTAAGTTGATCCGGGAACATGTTAAATGCAACTTGTCAATTTTTATACTTTCGAAAAATCTCAAGTATCATATCATTAACGTTTAAGACTTCTAAAATGATTCAACAATAATGATATATTTGGTATTCACAGATAATGAAAGGAAGGTTCGTTCAATATAGACAGTGCACTATGGCCTCGGAGACAGCAAACAAATGATAATTATTGAGGTGGTGTCCCGAGGCTAAAATCGATGGAGGTTTCATTGCATTTGATAATGCCTTTTTCATGTTTCCGAGGGCGAACAATCTTACTCCCTTTTTTCTATCTTTATCAACTTTACGACACTGCAAGTCTGCTAAGGTTTTATAATGTTCCTTTTGTAAAATGTATATGATTTCTCTCAACTGTTAATACGAATGTACGTATTAACACAGATACTACTATTATCAAGGAGGTACTTGTAGTCTAAAAGGTCCAACCAGCCAATTGCAAGCTTATTGTGTTTGCAAATTAGCAACTCTCCATTCGAAAAGAAGGCAAGGACGGAATCATAGTTTCAAAGTACCTTAAACTACCAAAACTACCAAAACCAAAGTCATAAACGACAACTTAGACATGAAAACTTGAAGCACATTGTAGCTTATTTAGGGCTCAGGGGACTACATCCTATTACATACGGTTTCTCCACGCACAACCACACCGCAAACTCCCCACGACTTAGTTTTAACCTGTTTTTTTCCCGTTAACTCTAGCGTGATAAATCCCCGTATCAAAAGAGAATGTGTCACGACATGATATATTTGCTAATACTCCGGTATCGATCTCTCGATCCTTTGGGAATTAGGTATGCCACAACGCCAGACAGTATTGTGAAATGGCTATCCGATAGATTTCTGATACAATTAATTTTAGTGATCCGGTAGTGGTACCGAATTTCAGATAAGCTGTATTCCATCAATTCAACAAAATTTTCTTAACCCACTGCCATCATCACATTGTTCACAAGGGCTGTATTCCCTTTGGATTCGTCCCTATCACCAGAACTGTTTCAATGGCCTTGTAAGTCCATCACCGTCTGCGCAATCGTAATACTACGTATTGTTTATGATTATAAAGCAACACTCATGATCAAGAACAAACGCTTTCATTGTCAACAAAGCCTGGGTATTATCCCAGAAGCATTGATATTTACGTAACCTATTGGATAGCGTTATAATAGTATTAAAGAATTGTAAAAGTCTTTGAGTGTCTCAGAGCGTATTTACCAAATGCTTTTATAGCACGGATTGGCTGTACTAGCTTTTTGGGTTTAGGTTTTTCGACCCCCATGAAAGCTGTCTACAAAAGTACCCTACATGTAACCTTGCGGCTGTAATACCAATTCCTCACGCCAGTTGACTTTATTTGAATAGATGCAAGCAATTGTGAGTAACTGACACGTCTGCTCAGTTTTGAGCAGTCGGAATCTGTAACCAAATGACGTGTAATTGTGTAAATATCAAGTAGAGGCAGGTATTTCGCGTCATCTTGAACGAATTCCGTACAAAAGGATAATGAACTTATGCCTGAGATTTATCTGATGCCTGCTGTCTTAATCAATTCGTCTACTGAAGGAAGCTCTAGGAGATTGCTATGAATATTTTTTAATTTCGTTTTATGACTTCAAATATCACGTTACTTGATCCAAAATGCATTAAAGGTATGAAATAACTGAGGTCAGTCGACGTCATACTTTCAATTTAAGTGTCACATAGCTAACTTTCCTATCTGTTAATGTCAAATTGCCTAATTTCCTAATGTCGTTTTCCGAAAATGGGAGAAAGGGACGACACATTTGCCTGATGGATATTAAAATGATGAGAAAATATATCATTCATTATTGAAGCGGGATGTGGCGGTCATTTCCGATAGCGTCCTGCTTGAAAGCGTTTCTTGTCGTGCGTAACACTTTCAAGAATCATGTCAGGCACCATGAAAACGATAGCAGCTGAAAAGGCGTCAGCTCGCCCACTCGAACTCTCATACCTTATTAACAAAATGTGTTTTATGAGGTTAGCTGATTTATATACCATCTGACTAATTGCTTTAGGATTGGTGAATGGTTATTGAACATATACAACAGTTTATTAATTTATGGCCTGAAATAAGATATGTATTTGAGATCTCCTGTGGTCCGCTCGTGATTTATTTGTAAAAGTTGTTCTTTTTCAAAGCCATTTCGAAAATGTATGTCTTTGCGATGATTTATATCACAGACTGTGCCATACTTCACTTTCGAGAATAGATGAGAAGAGTGTCAGTTAATCACATTTTTATTTTTCGGAAAGAAAAACAGACAGAAGAATATAATCTGACAAGGTTGTGTGCATAACATGTTTTGTTCGATCCTGATGTTTCTTTTCACAAAATAACGGTCCCGTGATTAAATATATTAACTCCTGAAGTATCGGGGTAATTTAACAAGGTTTTTGATAGTATTTAATTATTAAAAATCCAAATAATCAGGTTTTTGATAGTATTTAATTATTAAAAATCCAAATAATCAATAGCGCTTCGAATTAATTAAGTAATGGACAGATGAAATTCATCGGCAAGCAGCTTTCTTTTGGTGTTTTGCGATTTACTCTCTTTTGATATGGCATATTAACACATGGCCTGTCAATAGCGGTATATCTCGCCAACCAAAGTTATAAAATTGTTATTTACATAACAACGCTGCATTACACGGATAAATAGTAAATGTCAAAAGCAAAAAAAAACAGGCCACGAATTATTATCGCCAGAGCTGCGGATGTTGTCACATCCACTGATTAATACAGAGACAAGTTTATGAAACTTTAATGAAAAGTTGATTGAAACGCTTAGCAATTAATTTCCCTCCTTTGGGAGATATAACTGTTTTTAACTGTAAACGCCATTCTGCTAGCAGTCGTCAAGGTGCCACTGTCTCTGGTGTACTGTTGAGCGGTAAGTGGTTTAATAATTTTTTGAAGGAACGTGTTTACCAACATAGCTCTGAGTTCGAATACGTAGTAATGTCATTTCTTTTTCTTTGAGTAGAACGTGTCAGGCAGTCATCGTTGTCTTAACTGCACCATCGCGTGTTCCTGTTGCGATGATGGTGAAATACCCAAGATGTTCTCTTGGTTAATCGGTGAAATAATGACCAAGAGCGGACACACTATAGTTTCCCAATTCCACGACTACCAACCATTCCGTCACCAATTCTAAAAAAAACGCCATTGTGTTTATTGCCTGGAGCACGCAATGAAAAACTTTAACGATACGACAAGTGTCTCATGGAAGCTCGCTAACACAGAACGTGTATTTCATCTTGTTCAAATTGAGTTACTGAGACTTCTCTGATTATGTGTTACATGATGTGTTTTGAAATAAGGTTAGTTCTTTCAATTAGACGTTTAATCGTTAGACTCTTAATGTACATTGGGTGACATCAACGAGTTATCATGCTATATATATATGTAATTTTGAAGAACTCGATTGTAATGCTTTTTAAATGAAGCACCTTAAATTACGTTGTAATGTTAAGTTTCGACAATCACTTCCGTCAGTTGTTTCGGTTTTGTGTCGAACGTTGCTTGCCGAGGGTTTGAACTGAGTTATTCCTACTGCCCATCAATACCACGGGCGGTAGCAGAGTAGCCAAAAGTGTGGGGAATTCGAACTGTCCCATGTTTCCAATAGACAAAGACGTCGTAAATTGATAGCCTTTTCGTCAAGAATTCTTTCTTGTATGAGCGATATCCATAATCGAACTCATGCGAAAATGAAATATCGTACAAAATTATCGCGTATGCTGTCTTTCTCATAACTTACATTCGGATCAGATCCTCTGACAAATACTCGGGGAATTCTTCATGCTTGATGTGAGATATTTACATGACACTACGTTTCTTAACGAAAAACCGATGGAAGATGGGACAGATTGACATAACCCATTCATTTACTACTTTAAAAAAAGGAATGTCACACAGCAAAAGAAAATCATCGCCACAACTGACAAATCCTTGACAGAAACCCTAACGCAAGATTTTGTGACATAAGCATATTATGGATTTTGATGTCTTTCAAATAGCGTGCATGGGGCGCAGCTATACTAGATAACCTGGGAAAAATACTGGGGCTTCCCAAAATAGGGCATTAAAGATCAAAGGCCTATATTGAATTTGGTTAATGTGGTGACCTAATTGAGTGAGCTAATACGTTTTAACACTTTTCACACTCTGAGTGTTTGGCTCACACCTGATTTACCCCATTCAACATAGGCCTTTCATCGTTATTGAGTTAATTTGAGAAGCCTATGTATTTTTCACAGGTTTTTTAAAATCCGACCTTTCCGGGAAAAGTCGGACAATGTCGGACTTTTGTCGGATAAATCAGGAAAACGTTAGGGAAACCATTAAGAAGTCGGAAAAGTTCTTCATGACCTTCAGGCAAGATCTTTCATCATCATGTTTCTCTCTTACAAATAATTCATATGTTGAGTGGTGACTACAATGTAATGTTCTTGAAAACGGCATTGTTTCTCAAATTATGACAGCTTCTATCATATCCAATGACAACCTCTCACAAGATATGAAAAGGGTTTCACCCGAAGATTTCATCAGTAATCTACATTCCATACTCCCTTCGTATATGAAGTACACTCTTAGTGCAAGTCATCTGAACTAAAATGGGATGAACTGCAAACAAGCTACTATCAAACGAAGAGCAGCATCAAAATGACATCCTTGTTTATAAGCAGTTAGACTGTTTAAAATGAACTGACAGGCCTTGACATGACGATAGCATATTGTCATTGATGCTCTTAATGCCAGTCAAGCCCGGAGTTTAGTTGATTCATGCCTTATGCCTCACGTAAAAAGGCCATATTGGCAACCAAACTGTAACATTTACTTAGCAGCTGTACATACCATAGAGTTTTTCGGTTCAGGATGATGGATGACCCTCCAGGGTACCTGACTGGGGAATGCTTCATGTAGTTTGCATATTGATATAGTACAGCCAAGTCCAGGTTAAGAAGCGCCGTTTCGACTCATTCAGTCTGATATATCATTATTTGAGTGTTGCAGGGTAGGCTCAGTATGAAAACATTTGAGAAGCATCCTTTGATTTTTTCGATAACCCCTTCGGGAAATTTGAAATAATTCAACACGCGATAAACCAACGGGTTTGCGTTGAAACTAATTGCGACGACATTTTAAAAACATTTCTCAGTGGCCGTTAATATCCGAATCTAGGGTATGCGTCTACATAAATTGCAGGAAACCACTGATATTCAAAATCCTTGCTTGATATCATTATATTCCACTTCACAAGTTGTGCATTTGGTGCGTGCATTACGTGACACTTGGTCAAATACGACATTTTTTTACAGCATTGAACCTTTCAGTTCACAGCAAAAACTAAAGATGCGCTGACAACGAACATTCATTTATTTACGG